>NC_135541.1:23125561-24325561 GCF_045843805.1 Urocitellus parryii
ATCAGGAATAAAGCCAATCCAAGCCCCACCAAGGAGAAAAGTGAGGGACCAAGAATAACGTGGTCATTAGTATCCCCAGGGCCCAGGCCACTCACCCTAAGAAAGCCATCCAGGGCTCCATGACTCATGTACTCAGTGACAATCATCAAGGGGCTTCCTGCGCCAGGGATGGGGAACACACACACTTAGTCACCTGCTCCACCCTATGCACATACATCCCACCCCGCAGGACTGCATCTTGACTAGGATGGCCAGAACCAAAACCAAGCTCCCTCATCTGCCACCACCCAACCTGGCCCTGCATCCCCTGTGCCAAGACACAAAAGAGCCGGTGTCTAAGAGGACAAGATCAGGAGCTCAACAAGTTAGCTAGGAAAGATCATCAGAAGTCCAAGCAATCCACTGCCCAGTGTCACCACAGGGCAGAAAGGCCATTCCAGGTCAGAGGGGCCACTCTGGAGAGAAGCCACCTGAGTCTGTGGAAGGGAGCTGACAGCCCTTTAGGGGCTCCCTCTTGTGGCTGAGGGAGGGGCCTGGAGGAACACCCCACCTACCCGCATCATTTCCACTCCCCGTGTGGGGCTGGGGAGCAGGAAGTGGAGCGAAGGGCCTACCTCGGGTGACCACGCCCTCCAGCCGCACGATGTGGCTGTGGTCAAACTGGCCCAGAGTTAGGGCCTCAGCCAGGAAGCTGAGCCTCTGAGAGTCGGAGCAGCCATCCCTCAGCGTGTGCACGGCCACGGGCAGCTCCTGGCGCCCAGGCAACTGCAGGCAGCCACAGCACAAGTCCCCGAACCGCCCTGCAGGGAACAATGCTCAGATGCCACTCTAGAGCACCTGGCCCAGGAGAAAGTGACTGTGGGTCCCGGTTTGTTTCTGGCCAGGGGTTTGGAGCTCCTGAGTTCAGATCCCAGTAACCTGAGTACTAGCAGAATGACCTTGAGCTTCATCTCTCTCTCTCTTGACCTCAATTTCCTTCTCTGTGAAGCTTCAAAGAGAGGATGTTGCACTTGCCAGTCCATCAAAGCTATTAAAGCCAGCATGACCCTGGACCTATGACAATGACATCTATTTTAACATACTGCCCCTTTCTGGCTTCTGGCCAGCAGGTCTGGCGACAGTGTTGGGAAAACGTCAGGCTCTGGTCAGAGTGTTGGTTTCTCTGGGAACAGAGAGGTGGGCAGGAGGCTGACCCTCAGAGAGCAAGCCAGGCCACTGTGAGAGCAGCAAAGTCCTCACATCAGCCCCATAACGCAGATGCCACGCCCATTTTGCAGAGGAGAAACCGAGGCACAGAGCAGAAGAGAGACATGCCCTGGTCATACAGCTTAACGGAAGAGCCAGGACCAGAAGGCAGGTGTGTCTGGTCCCATGCTTACAAAGAGCCTTCTGCACTTCTCCCACGGAGGCTCGGAGCTACACTGCCCACGGCAGCCTGCAGGGGTAACCCTGAATGGGACCCAGCAGAGAAGTCTCAAAGTGACCTTGAAGACCTGGAGGAGGCTGGTTGACAGGGTACATACAGGTGGGGACAGAGTGGAGGCAGGGCTTTAGAGTGGATGGGGAAGGGCTTTTAGAGTGGGTGGGGCGGGGCTTCTAGAGCAGGGAGGGAAGTGGGTGAGGCACTTCCAGGGAGCTCTTGTGGGACAGGTGGGACTTGGAGGCTGGGTGTGGCCTGGGGGTGGAGCTTCTAGAGTGGGTAGGACCCCTGGATGGCATCAAGGCTTCCAGGTGCCCAGCTTGCCTGCTCCCAGGCTCCTCTCCAGTGTGACACTTTTTGAGTCCAATTCCTTGGCAAACAGATGCACAGCCTGCAGCGGGTCCCCACAGCTCTGAGGGTCCAGGAACGTGCGCCGTGTTGGGACTTTGACTGAGAAGGCAAGGAGAGAGAAGTTTGAGGAGAAGAGGCTTCCCGGCTGGGCAACAGCAGCGAAGCAGGGGCTCAGGAGAGGTAGGTGGCCCTCGAGGCCAGGCCCAGACTCACAGTGGAAGTACAGCTCCTCTTCATCGCGGGCGTCACCACCTCCTTTGCCATAGCTGCAGGGCCTGCGAGAGGGATGGGCCATGGCTTTGCTTTGTTGTTACTGAAGACTGAACCAGGGGTGCCAGAACACAGAGCTACACCCCAGCCCTTTTCTACTTCTATTTTGAGACAGGCGCCTGCTCAGGGTCCTGATGAGGCTGAGGCTGGTCTGGAAATGGCAAGCCTCCTGGCCCAGCCTCTGGGATTGCTGGGACTCTGAGTGAGTGCCACCAGGCCCAGCTCCACCAGGCCCCTCAGTTCTTCTCACCTCACCAGCACCAAGGGCAGCACCTTGGTGTCCCTTCAAACAGACAAGGTCTATGCCACTGGGGAGGGACCTTCTTGTCCTGTTGGTTTGAAAGCTTCTCTGTAGCCCTTCTTTCCTTCCTTCCTTCCTTCCTTCCTTCCTTCCTTCCTTCCTTCCTTCCTTCCTTCCTCCCTCCCTCCCTCCTTTATTTCCTTTTTTTTTTTTTTTGCTGCCCTGCTCTCTTCTCCATAGTTGACAACCTCCTCCGCACAGCACAGGTACAGCCCCAGCCCCTGCTCCTGCCCCAGTCCCTGCGCCCCAGCCCCTGCCCCTCATCCCATCAGCAGTCCTAGTTATTTCCACCTGGAGAGGATGAAACTCCCCAAAGGCAGCCAAATCCACCTCCCTAGCAGGAAGCCCCTGGGCTGTCCCCACCCACAGATTAGTGAAAAAGCCTCAATAAAGGGCTGGGGTGGGTCTCTTTGGTGAGGCTCTGAGTTCAACCCCAGAGTGTGTGTGTGTGGGGGGGGAGCAGCAGTGTGAATAAGACGGGAAGACAGGCAACCCTGGCCTCCAGCAAGCTCACAGGCCCAAACAAAGAAGGCTGTTGTGCCTGGCAAGACACCACACAAACCACCTGACCTGGTCCAGGGCCATCAAGGATGGCTTCCTGAGACGGGCAGCCAAAGAGCCAAGGACCAAGTTGCAATCCACAAAGCTGCGGGCTGGCATTCAGGGCACCTGAGGCAGGTCAGGGTAGCCCAGATAACTCTAGTTTTTATTCTGGAAGCAGAGAAGAGCCCCTGGGCCTGGAGCAGGGGAGTGTTGTGACTCAATCTGCTTTTTACAAAGATCATCCCAGCTGCTCTGTGGTCCCCTCAGGAGAGGGCAGTGGCTCTGGCTATGGGGTGACTGTGTCAACGGACAGAGGCGAGAGGGGCCGAAGGCTTGGAGACGGCTGGATGGCAGAAAGGAAGAAGTTGCCCAGAGCTCCCGGGGTGCTGTCGCCAAGATGGGGAGATGAAATTTTCCCATTTGACATTTGAGCAGGAGCCAGCGGGATGCATGGGGGGTGGGGGGCAAAGGAGCAGGGGGTTCAGCAGGTGCCCACAGAGGATGGAGCCTGACAGGAGGAGCTGGGAGCAAGGCTGAGGAAGCCCAGCAGTGGGAGGCTGGGAGGCTGGGAGGGAGAGAGGGAAGCCTCCAAGGAGGCCACAAAAGACCTGCAGAGAAGTAGATGGGAAACAGAAGGGAAACTGGGCGCAGACAGCACAGGGATCTGGGAGAGTGGGGGAGGGGCCGTGACAGCGGAGCAGGAGCGAGGGAGGGAGGGCTTTTCAAAAGAAATGATCAGATCCTGGTAAGATGAGGCGCAGTGGGCATGGAAGGGCGCTTGCAGGGCCTGGACCTGGCTGCACGCACTGGCTGCCGCTCCCCCACTCAGCAGCTGTGGACTGGGTGGCTCAGGTTTCCCTTTTAATAAAATTAGGATAAAGACGGCCAGGCCGGCTGGCACCATTGCAAAGGCTTACTGACATAGTTCGGATTCTGAATGACCCCCACGAAGGCTTGGTCACCGGCCCGTGTGGCTACTGAGAAGTGGGGGAACCTTCAGGAGGGGATGGAATGGAAAGAAGTCAGGCGGGGAGCCCTCTAAGAAGATACTGGGACCCTAGCCCCTGCCTGTCGCTCTCTCTGCTTCCAGCCACCAGGAGGTGAGTGGCTTCCTCTGCTATGCACCCCCACCATGTTGTACTCTGCAGCCACAAAGGCCAAGGGAACCAAGGGACTGAAACCTCCGGAGTTGAGAACCAAAATGAACTCTTCCTCCTTATAAGTTGATTATCTCAGATATTTTGTCACAGCAATGGAAAGCTAACTCATACACATAATCACTAACCCTCAGTAAGTGTGCATTATTATCTGGGGGAGAGGCAAGCATTATAACTAATAATAGGTTACAGAGATGCTTGGAAAAAGGGGTAGGACTGATCCTAGCTAGGAGGAAGTCTCTAGCTCACAGGAGCGGGGCCTGGCATGGGGCAGGCTTACACACCGGGTGGTGGGCAGTTGAGGGGCCACTGATGAGGCTGAAGAGCAGGCAGCAGCCACGACTGGGTGGGCTCTGCAGGCCCAAAGCAGAAGAGCTGGAGGACATATTGGGGAGGGAGCGGTCTTGGAGGAGGGCCAGGAGGCCTGGTGGACAGAAGAGAAGGTTGTTGGCAATAAGAGAGTCAAAGAACTGAGAGGCACAGTGCAGGAGGCGGGTGTCGAGCCAACCAGTGGCTACTGAAGTCACCCAGGGCAGGTGACTTTTGTGCAAGTGGAGGAACATCCAGGGGAGGTGGGAAGAGATAAAGGGGATGCAGGAGCCACAGGGAGTACAGACTTAACAGAAACCAGAGGTTAAGAGACAGGCCACACCCTCTCATGAGGGATGGGTGAGCCAGGTGGACCAGAGAGGGAATAGAGGTGACAGGGCCATGGAGCAGAGTGGGCAGCACGAGAGGAAGAGAGAGGATGCTGTGAGAGCTGTCGCAGAGCAGCTGCGAGGCTGGAGGAAGCTGCCTCACACCAGGCCCGGCTGCTTGTCCCCACTGCAGGGTAGTCTGGAGGGCCACTGCATGCCGCCTGCCTCCCGCAGCATGTGTCTCTGCTGGGCAGCTGCTGCTATGTTGCAGAGCCCCTGCCTGGAAGAGACGCTCCCTGCTCCCCACGTCCCCCCTGCCTCCAGAGCCTCTATGTTCAGAACCAGGACAGGTGCCCTCAGCAGCTGCCCACCCTGCTTCTCCAGCAGGCCCAGCACACGGACCTTTAAGCTGCCTGCTCCTCTCTGCCTCTGGACTCATCTGGTCCAGGCAAAAATGGCTCCCAGACTAGAAGGATAATGCCCTCTCCTGCTTGGTCACTGTCAGTGCCCCAGTCAAGGCCATGTACACAGCCAGTGCCAAGTGCATGCTCAGCCCACAGGCAGTCTCAGGAGGCGGAGTCAGGCTGCAGCATGGCTCCCGGCCAGCCCATCTCTCCCCTGCTCCCCCACCCCCCTGCTCCTGCCTTTGGGTCCACAACTTGCACATTCTCTCATCAACAACCTGCTACCACCTGGGGCCTCTGCAGGTAGCAGAGCATGGCCCTGTGGAGAAGGAGGGATGTAGGCCAGTGAGGCCTCTGCTGTGTGCAAAAGGACTGGAATCTTCTCTCAGCCAGACTCAAGCTCTACATCCCCCCACCCCCATCCCCTTCCTCTGCCCACTCTCCTGCAAGCTTCCCTCTCCTGGGGTTGGGGAGATTTCTGGCTTATGAGTCCTCCTCCTTCTCCTCCCCACCTCTGCCACACACACACACACACACACACACCACACACACCCCACACACAGTTTCTGACTTTCTTCTCTTTGCTTGTGTTCAAGGGCCTCTAGACCCCTCAGGGACAGGGGCTGGGGGCCTCAGAGCGCCTCGGGAGAATCCTAATCACACTGGAGCAGCTGGAACTTGATTCTATCCTTAGTGATGCCTCCTGACATTTAATGAGTTAAGGAGCTAAATCCCCTTCATCCCAGAGCAGCTGAGCTAGCTGCAGGGTTACTGCGCAGGAGCAGCAGGCAGTGGGGGAGGCGGGGGCCAGTCACTATCTATACAGCAGTGTGAGTGCTAATCTTCGTGTGCGCAAAGCAGGTGCAGATACAGGTGCCCGTGGGCACATGCTAATGTGCACAGAGACATGACCCGCCAGGGGTCACCTACCTCCTCCAAATGGCCAGTACGCTCATCACGGAGCCCAGGACGAGGAGGGCTGAGATGGTTACGACGGTGACGACGACTGCAGGACTCTGGTCCCTGGAGCCTGAGGCAGCTGCGAGGAAAACCACGAGGTTGAGGCTGGCAGAGAATGAGGCTCCTGAGCAAGCGTCGGGACGGTCAGCTGTCCTCAGCACCTTGCACTCAGCACTGCCTCCCAGGAGCAGAGGGACCAAGGTGGCTCCACCACCCACCGTGGCACTTGGAGTCTTTCCTCCTGGGACAGGGCACCTCCCACTGCAGCCCAGCTCTGAGAGGCTGGGAGGACAGCAAGACAGGCAGAGCCCAGCCTCCCCAGCTGCCCTTTCAGGAGGGCAAGAGAGACTTAAAGAAGTTCTGTAGGGCCACCGGCCTCTGCTCCCAGCTCCCTACCCCCACTCAGACCATTACCAACAGTTAGAGCCAGCTAGGGGTACAGCTAGGTGGCAGGTGCTTGCTTAGCATGTGCAAGGTCCTGGGTCCAATCCCCAGCAGCAACAACAAAAATAAAACATTAACAAAAAATAATAAGATCCAACACTAAATGCCCACTGATTCAAGACTCTATGTTTTGTCTCATTATCTTATTTCATCATCACACCAGTAACAGGAGTCACAGCTGAGGAAACTGAGGCGGAGTAGAGGTCTGTGATTTGCCCAAATGCTATGAAATATTAACACCTAATGTGTAAGAACCAATCAGCAGTGAACCCAAGATTTGAACCCAAACTCCAAAGACTCTACCTGACACCCAAGCCTCTGCTTTTGAATTATTTCCCCAAGGGGCACAGAGGACCCTATCCCTCCATCCACCCCTCCATCCACCCCTCCACCCCTCCATCCACCCCTCCACCCCTTCATCCACCCATCCAAAAGTGAACAAGTGAAGTGAGCCCTGGAGGAGTGAGTGTCCAGACCCCAGCTCTACCCTGGGGGAGTGAGTGCCCAGACCCCAGCTTGCAGACAGAAGCAAAAATGAAACAATGACAAAGGAACAAACAGGATTCTCAACAGCCCCGGGACGGTTTCCCCTGGCAGCACCAGGTGAGCCCAGTGAGCCCAGTGCCCACCAAGGCTAAGAGACATGAGCAGAGGCCTGTGAATTCCTTCCCAAAGCCTGAGAGGAAGGCTTTGCAGAAGGGGTGTCGACTGATCATGACCTGGAGACTGAAGGCTCTGACAATGCCCTCCAGGCCCAGACGCATAGCCAGGTGGCCCCACATGGCTGGAGGACAGACTGCATGGAGGCAGAGGTGGCAAGATAGAAGCTGGAGGCCGGGAGGACGGACGGACGGAGGGAGGCAGAACCTCCTTGGACGCCAGGCCAAGGAGCATGAACTTCATTCTGAGGGTTGGGGGGAGCCAGGGACAGTGGACAGAGGTCCTGCCCAGGGAGAAAGGGACCGAGGGCCTCTGCTGGGAGGAGAAGCTGGTAGCTGTGAAGAATGGGAAGCACTGAGCAGCCTAGGACTGAACTGGGCCTGGGAGAATCCGCCCTGTGGCAGCCTCCACCCAGACCGGGGACCAGCAGGGCAGGTGCAGCAAGACAGAGAGGGGGTGTTTCTGAAGGGACAAGTGGCGGTGGCTGGGTACACATGCATGTGGAACTGGGACTGAGGGCCATTGTCAGGCTGTCATAGAGGCCATCAGGCCAGGGCCAAGGAGGGCATTGCAGAGCCCGGGGTTCTGAAGGTGAACAGGACCCAGGGTCTGGCTGGTGGCAGAAGGGCAAGGGACCTGCCAAGAAGTGTTTGAAATGAAGCGTCCAAGGGACACAGGAATGGAGAATGGGACAAAGACAGTTGCAGCAGGCAGGCTCTGGGATGGCGGGCAGGATATCTGCCTCCTGGCCTTCCCTCCCCTGGCGACCCTCATCAAGGAACATTGGGTGTCATGTTCAGGCTTGGATGACGAGAGACCATGGCTTCTGTCTTGGGTGTCCCGTCATCCTCTACTCACTGTCTGAAGAGATCTAATGCCAGGCGGGAGCCATATGGAAGAAGAAGCCCATGGGGCAAGGCCCCGCATGCTTCCAGCAAGCACCTGCACTCCTCCCTGGTCAAGCTGTGAGGCAACTGCAGCCCAAGGACACCCAGACTGCAGGCCGGGAAGGACCCTGAGCCAGGCACCTGCAGAAGCAGCCCCCATGTCCCTGAGCCCCAGAGACCAAGAAATGACACATCTGCGGTCCTCAGGCACTGGGTTTGGGGGTGATTTGTTACACTGCGACAGATAATAAACAGTGGGGCAGAGCATGACCCTGCATGAAGACTCCAATTCCGGGTCACAGATGGGGAGACCCACCCTCCCACACTCAGGGCCACAGCAGGGGTGGCTGGGATGTGAGCAGTCCCTGCTCAGAGAGGCACCCAGTGAGCGGAAGCCACAGCCCTCCTCAGCCAGCAGCCCCGGCTCCCGCCCCCACCACACTTGCTGCTGCCAAACCCAAGCCTACACACTCGGCTCCTCTGCCCGGGCGCCTTCCTGCCCACCTCCACTTGTTTGGATGCCCCACAGCCTTCAAGACGTGGCTCTAATCTCCTCTGCGCAGCACCTGGCCAAGGTCTGGCGCAGACAGCCATTCGAGCAAGAAGTGCCGTCCTCTCCCTGGGACTCCGGCTCCCTCAACACTTATCTTCGCCTCCCTTTGGGCTCAGAGCTCTTCCTATCTTGGATTAGAGTCATGTAGCAGGTTGGAGAGAATTATTATCTTGACAGCTGGTGCCAGAATGCCTCTTAGGGGGAACTGCCTTTGTTCTGGAAAATACTTTCTTGAGCTGCTCAGGATAGATAGAGGTGAGACCCTGAGGGCTGGGTCAGCAGCCAGACTGCCCTGCGTGCCATGAAAAGGGATTTAGGGTGGGGGGAGAAGAGGGAGAGGGAGGGACACAGAGGGTGGAAAGGGTAGCGTGATGCCACAGGGAAGCAGATATTTTAGATCAGGATACCTGCCGGCCTCTGCGCCTTGTTTCCGTAGGACCTTTATTGAGGAACAGCTCACAACTAGCCCATTCCACTCGCTCACTTAAGGATCCAGTGTCCATTTTGTTTTATTGCCGCAATCTGACCCCTCTGGCCCCCAACCTTCAGTGACATCTCCTTCACATCCTAAGGCCTGGTGGGGGGGGGGAGGGACAGTGCCCATGGCAGGCCATTGTCACAGGAGAGAAGCAGGAGAATGGGAAGAAGAATCTGGTGGTCATAACGAGACCATGAGACTTATCAACGCCCCCCCCCTCCAAGAAAGTGGCCAGATCTGGGAGAGGACGCAGGGCGTTTCTGCACCATGACAGGTCTGCAGAGGAGGGGACACTGGCCGAGGCAAGCATCATGGCTGTCCAGACCCTGGTCCTTTGAGCCCCTCCAGGGCATGTACCCGATCAAATCCATGTCGGTGGACCCCGAGCTCCTGCATTAATTAGACTGATTCCACTGCTCTGCAGGCTCCCTTGATGGCACGCTTCATTCCCGCCCTCTGTTTGTCTCCCTGTCCCTGTCCCTGTCCAGTGCCAGGCTCTCTCTGCCCACACCCAGTCCATGAGCACACACCACTTACCCTCCCCTGGGGTTTGCACCTCAATACTCGGGTTGAAGCTCTGGGCCTCCCAGGAGGGCCCCGGGGAAGCTGCCCGGATCTGGAAGACGTAGCGGGTAGCCGGCTTCAGGTTGGTGACAGTGACCGCAGGCGTCCCTGTCTTCACTGTGGAGTAAGTCTGTTCACTCTGACCCTGGAGAGAACCGAGAAGTGAGGCCCAGACCCGAGACCAGACCCACACTGTGGGGAGAAGGGTGAGAGGAAGCGGGAGGTGGGAGCAGCAGTCTCGGGTGAGCATGAGCTCGGTGACAGAACCTGACCCTGGAGTCCGGGGGATTCCCAGCACCCCCGTCCACCACAAGTTCCACTGGGGGTGCTGGTCGCTGAGAACAGCCCCACTTCTGCCTCAGAGAACCTTGAGAGAAGATGCCAGGCCATCAGGGCACGGTGGTCCAGGGACACGCGGGGCCAGAGTCCCGACAGTCCTGACATCACAGGGGAAAGAATAAGAAAGCAAACCCCAGGACCCAGGAGATGAGGCAGGAGAATTGCACGCAGGAGGTCGGCCTCAGCAACTTAAGAGACCTGTCTCAAAATAAAAAGTGGAAAGGGCTGGGGATGTGGCTCGGTGGTTCAATCCCTGGAACCAAAAAAGAAAGATGCCAACACCTGCCCAGACCCCATGCTCAGGAGGCTTTCCCTCCCGGCATCATCTGATTTTCACACAGGTCCTTCCAGGCACAGATAAGGAAACTGGGCCCAGCCCCTACTGGGGACAGGGAACAGCGTGTCAATTACTGATGAGGACCTACTCACCACCAGCCCCACCCCAGACAATTCACAGCAGCCGGAGTCAGCCCTGCTGTCCTTTCCAAAGGTTGAAATCAGGAAGGGTCAGGGTGACGCCTGCTCTTTGCTCTATATCATCCTTCCCCCAATGCATCTGATAATGACACATCCTAAAGGTGCTGCTGCCCTCCTGTCACCTGTACCCATACCTTATGAGACCTCCTGCGGCATCCACAGCCCCGGGGGGGGGGGGGGGGGGGGGGGGGGGGAGGGCACACCCCCTGCCGATATCCTTTCACCATGACATTCAGAAACTGGGACTGACTTTGGGCCAATGAGAATCTCCTTTCTGGCATTTGGACAATCCCTGGGAAGAGCCTGGCTTGGTGGCTCAAGCCCACAGTAATTCCAGTGGCTCCAAAGGCAGAAGGATCACAGGTTCAAGGCCAGCCTCAGCAACTTAGTGAGGCATTAGCAACCTAATGAGATCCTGGGGCTGGGGATGTGGCTCAGTGGTGCTTAAGTGCCCTTAGGTTCAATCCCCAGTACAAAAAAAAAAAAAAAAAAAAAAAAAAAAATTCCTGGGAAGGCAGAGGCAGTGGTTGCAGGACCCAAGAGATGCAGTAAGCTAGGGGGGAGGAGGGTGCAAGGACCCCAACCTCAGCTGCTGGCTGTGCTAGAAAGAAGCCCCTCTGCAGAGGAGGCTGGGCTGGTTTGCAGAGAGAAGCCAGGTGAGGAACACTGAGGCTCCAGGGTCCCTGGCATCCCAGCGGAGCTCCCACACAGCCCCTGGTGTGTTTGCTCTTCTTTTTGAGGGTTTTGTTACCAGCATATTCACACTCCCTGATTAAGGACCTGGGAGCATGCAGCCAGCTCATCAGCCTGGGACCCTTGTCTACGACCTGGTCCCCAAATGTCAGTTCAGCGAGTCCTTTTTGGGGGTGGAGGGGGAGTTTCCAGGGTGCTTAACCACTGAGCCACATCCCCAGCCCTTTTTGATATGTTATTTAGAGACAGGGTCTCGATGAGTTGCTGAGGCTGGCTTTTCAGTGAGTCCTTTCTAAGCACTTGCTGCATACACAGCTACTTCCCAGGCCTTGCCTCCTGTCTCCAGGGTTCCTCTGGGCTCCGTCCTGGCTACTCTTACACACTCCCCTCCTGGTGTTAGCTACCATCACTGTGCTGAAAGGTCCCAACCTTCTCTCTCTCTCTCTCCAGCCCAGGGCTCTACCTTGAACCTCAGACCTATGGATCCACCTGGATGTCCTACGGCACCTTACCCTATCCATACCCCCCAACTTTTGTGTGTGTGTGGTAAT
Source organism: Urocitellus parryii (assembly GCF_045843805.1). Lineage (NCBI taxonomy): Eukaryota > Metazoa > Chordata > Mammalia > Rodentia > Sciuridae > Urocitellus > Urocitellus parryii. The sequence continues at coordinate 23,137,252 of NC_135541.1, forward strand.
GGAGGTTGAACTTAGAGATGCTCGCTCTACCACTGAGCTACATCCCAAGCACTTTTCTTTTTTCTTTTTTTTTTTTTTTTTTGAGACAGGTTCTCACTAAGTTGATCAGACTAGCATCAAACTTGTAATCCTCCTTCCTCAGCCTCCAAGTAGCTGGGATTGTAGGTATGCAGCACCACACCTGGCCAACAGGCCCCCTGAATGCCACATGAGCAAAACCAAGTGCACCCCCTTGCCCCACTCTGCTCCTCTTGCTCTGTGGTTCTCCATCTCAGCCAGTGGTACCCTATTCCCTGAGTCACCCAGGTCAGACACTCAGCAGTGACTTGGGACTCCCTCTTTCTTCTGGTCCCTGACACTCCCAGCTCTCAACTGTCTTCTAGTATTCAAAAACTATTATCTGATTCAGCAAAGAATTCCCACATGTCACTGAGAAGTGAGCAAAGTTCTGACATGTGTAGTGCTGACTCTGAAAGATGTTTCGCTTTAATGAGTTTAATTTGCACCAAGGTGAGAAGCAGTTTAACGGTAGATTACACCTCAGATTTAGAAGACAATAAATTTTACAGGGAAAAGAGATAGTGGGTTGGGATATAACTTCATTTGTCAAATCATAGCTGAACTGCACCCATAGACTAACAAAACCACTGAGCATGATGGCCTATGACTGTAGTCCCAGCTACTTGGGAGGCTGAAGCAGGAGGACTGCTTGAGTCCAGGAAATGGAAACCAGCCTGGGAAACACAGCAAGACCTCATCACAAAATAATAATCATGATGATAATAATAATAATCCAAGAGGTTTACAACCATCCCATGAGAATCACCTAGCTAGCTGGGCATAGTGGTTCTCACCTATAACCCAGCTACACAGGAGGCTGAGATAGGAGGACACAAGTTTGAGGCCACACTGGGAAATTTAGGGAGACCCTGTCTCAATATAAAAAATAAAAAGAGCTGGGGATATAACTCAGTAATTCAGTACCCCTAGGTTCAATCCCCAGTACTTCAAAAAAGAGATAATCAATTGATTATGGCATTTATAATGAGTACTAAAGATGTTACTTTAATAGTATTATACATGATGTGATAGATACACATCCTTTACATCAATAAAATCATAATTCCTGCACTCGTTATTTTGTAGACCTGGTTATTAAACATTACCAGCATTCCACCCAACCTAGCAATGTACTCATATGGTCAGACATCTTTTAATTTTCTTATTTTGGTACTAGGGACTGAACTCAGGGGCGCTGTACCACTGAGTGTCCTAGCCCTTTTAATTTTTTTATTTTGAGACAGTGTCTCACTAGGTTGCAAATGGTCTTGTTAAATTGCTGAGGCTGGCCTCTAACTAGCAATCCTCCTGCCTCAGCCTCCGTCCTCACTGGGATTACAGGCATGCATCAATGGTCAAGACGTTTTTTTGTGAAATTTGAAACAAAGCCAGGCTGGTTGGCATACACCCCTCTGGAAAGTTGAGGCAGGAGAATCACAGGTTCCAAGCAATTGTTTAAGATCCTGTCTCAAAATATAAAGGGCTCTGGATGTAGCTTAGTGGTGAAGCTACCCTGAGTTCAATTCCCAGTACATACACACACACACACACACACACACACACACACAGTACAAGAGGAAAAGGGAGAGGGAGAGAGGAGAATGAGAAAGGGAGGAGGAAGCGGAGAAATTTTAAAAACACGGTATTTCTGTGTTCTTTTCCCTTAAAAGCAGTCTGCAAATGGTAGGATTCGACCACACAAGATCTGTACCAGCCCCCAGGGAAAGCTCTTTGTCAAAAGAGGTAAAAATGGAGATGCTAATGAGGAGGAAGGCCAACTTGAGGGGAGAGAGGCAGAGCATGGAGTCCAGGAGTGGAGGGGTCAGGAAGAAGAAATTCCAGCCTGGAGACGGGGAAATTGTGCAAAAAGAAAACAGGAAGGGCTCAGCTGGGAGGGGGGCGTGAAGAACCGAAAGCCGGGCAGGCAAGGGGCGAAGGCTGCGGGTCCCTCCCAGACCCCGACCACTCACCTTCTCGTAGTAGCGGATCTCATACTCCGTGCTGTTGGCCCCGGGGGCTCCAGCGGGAATGGGCTCCCGCCACGACAGGGACACACTCTGGGGCTCCACCCGGTCCCTGCGGATCTCATCCTCCTCCCAGGGAGCTGAAATTAAGTGAAGTGGGGTTCTCCACCCAGATCCGCTGAGGTGGCGCAGGGTCTTGGGGGGCTGGAGGGCGGGGCGTGCGGGTGATGGGAGGAGCTAAGGGTGGCTGGTGGGCGGGGCGGTGGGCGGGGGCGGGGCTAGGGATGGAAGAGGACGGAGTCCGAGACCTGGGGCTGGAGACTCTCCTCACCACCTCCACTGCCTCTGGTGGGGAAGCACCAACGCTCCTGCCCTGGCCCACCCCACACCCCAGCTCCCTCAGGGTGGGTGGCTCTAGTCCCCCAGGGGGTTTCTACACCCCCGATGGCTTGGAGATATCAGAAATCATTTAGAAGCAGGGGAGCAGCTATTTAACTAGTCCAAATGTCTGGTCAGTGGAACAAAACAAGCACCGAACTGGAAATGGAAGGAAATTCGCCCAACATAATCAAAGGCCGATATGAAAAGCCACAGTGAGCATCACACTTGGCGAAAGACTGGAGGCCTTCCCCCTGAGATGTGGAAAGAGGCAAGGAGGCCCACCCTTGCCACTTCTAGTCGCCATAATACTGACAGCTCTAGCCAGTATTATGGTGACCAGGAAAAAAAAAAGGATGAAAAAGGAAACTCCTGCCAGAGCTTACATAATATGGATGAACCTTGAGGACATCATGCTGCAATAAGCCTCGAACGAAAACACAAACCCTGGGGCTGCGGCTGGGCTCAGCGGTAGAGCACTCGCCTAGCATGTGTGAGGCCCTGGGTTCGATCCTCAGCACCACATATAAATAAATAAATATAAAATAAAGGTATTGTGTTCAACCCAACTAAAAAATAAATTTAAAAAACAACACTGCAGGATCTCACTTTTTAAATGTGAGATATTAAAACAGTCAAATTCTTTGAAACAGAAAGTAGAACTGTGCTTGCCAAGGGAAGGGGAGGAATGAGGGGAAAGAGGCGCTCTCCAATGGGTGTAGAGTTTCAGTTCTTCAAGATGAAAAAGTTCTAGAGAACTGTAGCACAGCAATGTACCCAGAATTAACAGTCCTATGCTGTACACTTAAAATTAGTTAAGGTGGTAACATTTTTCTTATGTGCTTTTTACCACAATAAAAATATAGAGATGTCCAGGTCACATCCCAAGTAATTTAGTCATAACATCTGTGGGGTGAGTCTCAGGCATTAGTATGTAGATTTTGGGGGGTGACTGAGCCCAGGGATGCTTAACCACTGAGCCATATCTCCAGCCCTTTTTCTTTTTCTTTTTTTTTTTTTTTTTAAAAAAAAACAGAGTCTCACTAAGTTGCTTAGGGCCTCACTAAGTTGCTGAGGCTGGCCTGGAATTTGTGATCCTCCTGCCTCATCCCCCTGAGTTGCTGGGATTACAGGCATGCGTTACCACACCTGATATAAGATTTTTTTTTCTCTTTTTTTTAAAGAGAGAGAGAGAATTTTTTAATATTTATTTTTATTTTTATTTTTTTAGTTCTCGGCGGACACAACATCTTTGTTGGTATGTGGTGCTGAGGATCGAACCCGGGCCGCACGCATGCCAGGCGAGCGCGCTACCGCTTGAGCCACATCCCCAGCCCTGATATAAGATTTTTAAAAGCTTTTTAGTGATTCCAATGTGCAGACAAGTTGGAGAACCACTGGTCTAGATAATGTCAGATGACTGGCACACAAACACACCATACACACATGTCCTGATGCCCAGGGTCACTGAGAGGCAAGGTCACGACTTTACTTGGGTGTATTTTGAGCCAGGCATGTCCAAGAGCAGAAGCTGGAAAGGCGGAGCAGTGATTGGTACAGGCTCAGAAGAGGTGTTGGGGAGGAATGGGGAGATTCGGAAGCCATCCAAGGTAATTGGCTAAAACTGCCCAGGGAAAAAGCTGGAGAAGAGGAAGAGCTTTAGGAAATAAGCCCAAGAAACACCAACATGTAAGAGACAGGCCAGGGCTGGGCCCAGTGGTGCATGCCTGTAATCCCAGAGACTCAGGAGGCTGAGGAAGTACGTCACAGTTTGAGGACAGCCTGGGCAATTGAGTGAAACCCTGTCTCAAAGTAAACAATAAAATAAAGGGCTGGGACGCAGTAGCTCAGTGTGTTCAATCCCCAGTACCGGGCAGGGGCGGGGGAGGGAAGTAAGATACAGAAAGCATTGAAAATGCACAACGTCACTGTACACTCGTCTTGCAGCTGACTGCCAGAATGGGTGGACGGGGAGTGCATGGGGGTATTTTTACCTATGATAAAGCCAGTAGAACCAGAGTGAAATGTATAATTGTAGTGAACCCCAGGCTATGCTGCCTGCAGAGTGGCATTGCCTCCAATTCTAAAAATAACTTGAAAAATCCTTTATTCCTCACCTCCAAGTGTCTGACCCTTAAAAAAAAAAAAAAAAGCAAGGTCTTTGTCAATGGGACAATGCGCAGCCATGACTCTATTGTACATCTGTTTTAGAGGAAAAGTGCTTTTCCCTGTCCCCCGGGAGCACCTCTCAGCCTGAATTCACTTGGAGATAGGGGCACAAGGTGAGAGGAGTGAAGAAGCGTCCCAGGAGGTGGCTTGGTCCTGTGTAGATACAGATGGGGACAGAGGGAGGCAGAGCCTAGAGATGTCGATGGTGAACTGCATTCATTAAGAGCATCCGATGGCTGGGATACAGAGGTGGGATATGGTTCCATTTCAGCACCTCAGAGATAAATTACACAAAAGCCTGATAAGCCTGAGAGCAAAACTAAAAACTGAGCCCGGGCGCTTGTTGGCCAGCTGAACATCAGCGATGAAATCCAGTCAGTGCCCAATAATAAGTAAATAAATGCTGGCAATGTGGTTCAGTGGTAGAGCACTTAGCATGTGTGAGGCCCAGAGTCAGATCCCCAGCATTGCAAAAATCTTTAAAGACACCTACAAGGAACAAAGTCATTTTTCTGCCTCTGGATGGAGAGGCTATGATGTGAAGCCAAAGTACCCCCCTGGGGGAGCAGGCCTGTGTGGGAAAGATGGCAGAATGGAAAGACAGAAAGAACTTGGCTCACCAGGCTCTAACACCAAGCTTCTGTGAGCTAAGAAATCCTTTTCAGGGAAGGCGGTTGGATTGAACTGTATGGTTATTTTCAGCTTTTAAAAACCTCAAACCAGGGCTGGGGTTGTGGCTCAGGGGTAGAGCACTCGCCTAGCATGTGTGAGGCCCTGGGTTCGATCCTCAGCACCACATATAAATAAATAAAATTAAAAATTAAAAATTAAAATTAAAAAAACCTCAAACCAATCCACAGGGCAATTCACACATTCCCCACAAACATCAGTTATCGCCTCGTCCAAAAACACATGACCAGGAAGCATCATATGAAAAATATTTCTGAATAAGGGAACCCCAACATCAATCTGAAGACTGAGGAGGAGTCTGTCTTGAAAAGTGGTGCAGTGTGACAGAGGAATGAGTAAGGAGACAGTCGGGAATCTTCAAAATGAGAAGACACAGCCTCCACCCAACAGGGGAAGGCAGCCATGAAGAGAAAGCAGGCAGACAGGAGGGAACCCCGTGGGAAACCAAACCCAAGAATCTCAGAGGGAAACTGAACACGCCAGCAAAACTGAAATGTTTAAAAGAAATTCATTACCAATACTAGAGTGTTGGTGAACCCACAAACAGAATGGAAAACCTAAACCTCTCAGTCTTTGGAACATCAAGTACAAAATAAGGAGGAAACAATAAAATAATATACTGAATTATATGTATATGTATATATATTTATATTTATATATAATTTGTATATGTATGTGTATATATAGAGAGAATGTTACACTACAAAATAATACACATTGTTTTAAAGTATCCGTGAAATAGTTAACATTTATAAAAAAAACTTTTTAAATTTAAAAATATGGAATGTTTCACGAATTTGTGTTTCATCCTTGCCCAGGGGCCATGCTAATCTTCTCTGTATGGTTTCAATTTTAGTATATGTGCTGCCGAAGTGAGCACTAAAATTTTTTTTTTAAATTGTAGATGGATATAATACCTTTATTTTATTCATTCATTTATTTTTTTTTTATGTAGTACTAGGGAACGAACCCAGTACCTCACACAAGCAAGGCAAGCATTCTACCACTGAGTCACAACCCCAGCCCTAGTTAACATTTTTACCATATCTTACCACCAAAGAAAACCTCAATAGTTACTAAAAAGAGTAAAAATTATCCAATCATCTTTCTCTCACCATGGAACAGTAAAGTCAGAATTCCTCTGCCTGAGCTTTCCATGTTGTCCTGGTTCTTCCAAACAAAATTAAAATAAGTTTACTGGAAATGACAAAACATTTTCTAAAATAATTTAAACCAGACACAGTGGTGCACACCTGTAATCCCAGCAATTTGGGAGGCTGAGGCAGGAGGATTCCAAGTTCCAGGCCAGCTTCAGTAATATAGTGAGACCCTCAGTAACTCAGCAAGATTGTGTCTTGGGTGGGGGAAGCAGGGGGTACTGAGAAAAGTAGCTTAGCGGTAGAACACCCTGGGTTTGATCCCCAGTACCAAAAATTAAAATAATTAGAGTCAAAACCACAATATTAAAATAAAACAGGTATAAAACATACATCATATTCATGACCTTGGATCAGGCAATAGTTTCTTAGAGATGATACCCAAAACACAAGCAAACAATTTAAAAAATAGATAAATTAGATGTCATGAAAACTACAAGCTTTTTGTGATTCAAAGGATACTCTCTGTTACATGAAAGACAATGCACAGCATGGGAGAAAATATTTGCAAGTCACATATTTGATAAGGGTTATATGTGTTGAATTTTGTCTCCCCAAAGAGGATATGTTGAAGTCTTGATCCCTGGGCCCTCAGAAGGTGTGACCTTACTTGGGAAACTCTACAGAGGTGAAGTTAAAATGAGGTCATTTAGGTGCCCTCTGACACAACAGGAGTTTTGGATGCAGAGACAGACATACATGGGCAAGATGCTGTGAGGACACCGAGTCCTGTGGACCAGAAGACAGAAGAACAAGGAAGCGTCCTCCCCTAGACCAGTAGAGAGAGCATGGCCCTGCCAACACTTTGATTCTGGACTCCTAGACTCCAGAGCCAATTACAGACAATACACTTCTTTTTGGGGGGTGGGAGTACCAGGGATTGAACTCAGGGGGACTCGACCACTGAGCCACATCCCCAGTCCTATTTTATATTTTTATTTACAAACAGGGTCTCACTGAGTTGCTTCACGCCTTGCTTTTGCCGAGGCTGGCTTTGAACTCATGACCTCCTGCCTTGGCTTCCCAAGTTGCTGGGATTACAGGTGTACGCCACCACCCCCAGTTGAAAATACACTGCTTTTGTCACCATAGCTTTTGTCACCTTGAGGTGTGTGTATATTTAACATGATGTATATGTATAGACATATATATGAATATATTTCTCTCTACATGTTCATTCTTCTTTTTTTATAATTTTTTAATATTTATTTATTTATTTTTTAGTTATTGGCTGACACAACATCTTTGTATGTGGTGCTGAGGATCGAACCCAGGCCGCACCCATGCCAGGTGAGCTTGCTACTGCTCGAGCCACATGTCCAGCCCCTACATGTTCATTCTTATAACCTCATGACGAAAAGAAAATATTCAGCTAGGTTTAGTGGCTCCTATAAAAGGGGGTTGGGGATGTGGCTCAATGGTTAAGCACCCCTGGGTTCAATCCCCAGAATAAAAAAAAAAAAGATTTAAAGAGAGTCAGAGGAAGTATATTAAGAGCTAAGAATGATAAAGGAAATGTCAAGAGTCAAGATTTGAAAATCAGAAAATGGATGTACATCCTAATGCTTAGAGATAGTCTTAAGAGATAAACTAGAGCCATCAGAAGTTCTAGTCAAAGCAATAACTGAAGACAACTTTTCCAGGAATTAAAAAAAAAAAAAAAAAGCTGTGCAGAAATGTTTAAAATGTTTACTGTATTCCAGCCAAACTCAATGAGAAGAAATCCATAGTGGTTAAATTTTAATTTTCTTCAGTAGGCTAAGGAAGTATTCAAACATTGGTGTGCTACACATAAATACACCCAACTTACTTACAAAAGAATGAAAATAAATATAGCCTCAGACACCATAAAGAGGGAAGTAGGGTCACAAACCCCTCACATGTCCTCAGATTGGAAAACTCAAAAACCATACCACTCATCTTTCTTGCAAAAGACACTTGAGAGATCACTTGAAAGTGTATATTTTCAGAGAGTCTGCAGGAGCTGTGTCAAGAATGTGGAAGGGGGTGGGCATGGTGGCACACCTGTAATCCCAGCTTCTTAGGAGGCTGAGGCAGGAGGATTGCACGTTGGGGCTAACCTCAGCAACTTAGACCCTGTCGCTAATGAAACATAAATAAAAAGGGCTGGGGGTGTGGCTCGGGGTAGTACCCCCTGGGTTTGATCCCCAGTAGTAAGGGAAAGTGGAGGAGGGGCCAGGGGGAGAAAGGCAGGCAGGAAAAAAAGAATGATGGTGTAGTATAAAAGGTCTTCCTCTATTCATCTCAATTCCAGACTCAGAGCTGGCTGACCTGTGGACTCTTCACCCCACCTGCCCCCTCTGTTTCGGGGCCCTTTTCTAGGACCAAGAAAGAGAGAGACCGATGCAGCAAAGCCCTTGCCTAGTCCCCAGGATGGAGGCAGCGGGCACACCATCCCTGAGACAGAAGGAAGGGAAGAATGACTCTGCTTCCTACTGAAACTTTTGAAACGGGAAGGCAACGTCCCTTTTCCACGGGAAATCAGAGGCAGACAAACTGCAGCGTTGGGTGGGACCCAGGCTTTCTGCGACGTGGTCAAGAGAAAGGAGCTCCCTCGGGCTCCCGCAGACTCGCTGAAACGCTCACATCCTCTTTGGCCCAAAGGCCGGGAGTCACCTGGGAACCTCAGCGCTCCCTCGGGGACTTGGGGGACAGCGACCAAGCCGCGGTGGGCATCCCCGGGCTCAGGGGGTTTTGTGGTCACTTCGACTCCTGGAGGGGTTCTGGGCGCTCGCACAGGCCGTGGTTTCTTTGGGGTGGGGGCTGCGGTGGGACGGCGGGGCCCCAGGGGGCGGGAGAGGCGGGTGTCCCGGGGGCGGGGCAGGTGCGGGCGCGCGGCGCGGCCTTACCCCCGGGCCCGGTGGAGACGGTGACCTGCGCGTAGGTGGCTCCCGCGGCGGCCGCCGGGCCCGAGACGCCGTTGAGCGCGGCCACGCGCACCGTGTAGCGCGCGCCGGGCCGCAGGTGGAGCAGCGTGGCGGCGCGCTCGCGCAGACCGGCCTGGCGCGGCACAAAGGCCACGCGCGGGCCGCAGGGCTCGCACGCGCCCGCCGGGCCCTCCCGGCCGCAGCGCAGGCACAGCAGCGAGTAGGTGACGTCCGAGCGGCCGCCCGAGTCCGCCGGCGGCAGCCAGCGCAGCCGCAGCGCCAGCGGAGAGCGGCTCAGGCTGTACTGCAGGTCCCGCGGCGCCGACGGCGGCCCTGGCGGCAGGGACAGCGCTCAGCGGGGCGTCAGGGACCCGGGAGGGACCCGTTGGCACGAGGCTCTGGCATCCCCAGTGGGGTCAGGCTCGGGGTCAGTGAGGAGAACGGCCTGGGGGAGCCGGACAGGGCGTGGGAGCGGGGGCCGTCCGTGATGGTGTGGGAGGAGGTTGGTGCTGGCACAAGGATGGGGCGTGGGGGTCGGGAAGAGAGGGCGCCAGGGTCGGGAGCCCCTCCAGGCTGGGGGAGGGTGAGGAGAGGGCACTCCCCCTGAGTGGCCTCGACCGTCGGGAATCCTCACTTCTCCGCCTCTCGGGGTGCTTCCCATCCCAGGCCCGGGCCTCCATCCCCACCCCAGGCTTCCCTTCCTGCACTAGGCACCCCTGGTCGCTAGCTCCACACCGGCCCTCACGCCCCCACTGTGGAGTCCCTGTCACCACCATCTGGATCGCGCCGTTATTCACCGCCTCCAGCGCCCCCAACCCTCGCGATGCGGCCAGGAGGGACACTCACGGGTGCAGGAGGCCGAGGGCGGGTCGGTGGGCGAGCGCGCATAGTTGTCTTGGCACACGCAGAAGGTGGAGGCGCTTTCCAGGGCCCGGCTGTGTTCCGGGCACGGCGAACAGAGCGGCCGCCTGGGGGACACCTTGTAAAACCCTGGGGGACAGGCTGCGGAGAGGGGCCGGTGAGCAGGGGGCTTCTCCACAACTCCCCGCCCCTTTCCTGCCTGAGCCCTTCACGGTGGGGTTTATACCCTTAAACTGTGATAGGGAAAGTTGGGGGACTCAGCTCCTCCAGTGTGAACAACCTAGTGTCACCTCTTAGTAAACACTCAGCGTTTGCAGGGAGCGTTGACCTAGTTTACTTCCTCTAATTCATTTGATCCTAATAACTTGTGAGGTGTGACTTCATCTCCATTTTGAAAAACAAGGAAACTGAGGTTCAGAGAAGTAAAATCAGTTGCCCATTGTCCCACAGCTAGTGCGATTCCAACCCACACCCTCTTCTCTAGAGCCCAGACTGCATGACTCTAAGGTTCATTGGAAGAAAACTAGTCACACTTTGCAATCCTGATGTGAAGAGAGGAGCTCCAAAGGCTGGGCCCCAGTCACCCAGGGACAGACACAAGCACACTCCCACTTTATCAGCATTGACACACACGCACAGACACATTGTCAAAGTTCTTCTTCCCCCCATGGTCCTTGGGAGTTAGTGTGTCACAAATCCCCAACTCACCCCCTGGGCTGCACAGCGGAGGCAGGGTGGGAGGGAGAAGAGGGCCCTGGAAAGCTTCCCAGCTCATGAGTCAAACAGGTTTTAGTCTTGACACCTACTCAGTTACTCTGCTTCACCTCACAAAGCCCAGCTGCTAAAAGCACAGGCTTGTATATATGAACAACTGGGGTTTGTCGCTGAGTTGCACTACCTATTTGCTGTGTGGCTTTGAGCACAATGGTTGACCTCTCTGAGGCTTGTGTAGAATACCCACCTCAACAAAGCTGGTGGGGGATTAACTGAAATAAAACATGCAAAAGGCTTAGACCAGTATGGACTATTTTACACAATAATCATGGTAATTACTCCATCTCCCTCACAGTCTTGAAGTGGAAACTAATAAACACCCACTTTAAGGAATTTCCCACCAGCTGGGCCAGGAGAGAAGCAGAGGCTGCTGGCTCCTCCTGTCAGAACTTGGGTGGTCCTCCCCTTGTTCCTGGACCCTGCCCTCTAGATTAACCGATGAGGGAAGACGAGGATGAGGGAAGACGAGGTTGCTCTCCGGCTCCAAGAAGACAGAAAACAGCAGCAGGAATGCAGACTAGACCTGAGAAGAACTTTCTGGGAGAGAAGGGAGGGGCCTGAGGATTTCCACTGTTGGAGAGGCTCAGATGTGGAAAGATCCATCCAGCACAGTGTAGGGAAGGGTCTCAGAAACCCAAGGGTCTTCAGAAGTCCCTGGGGCCAACTACCATTGTGGCCTGGGGGTGTCGACTACCCAAACAGGGACCAGGAGGGCTGGGTTCAGTGTTAGCTAGACCATTCCTCTCTGGCCACAAACCATCAGTCAGGTGGGACTTATCATCGCAGCCTGCCCACCTGCCTTGTGAAATGAGGGAGGAGGTGAGGGCCTGGGGGGCAGCCTTGTTTGCAGGGTCTGGGACAGTAGGAGAGGACAATGACTACCACTGGTCCCAGCAGGGCAGTGGGTTGTCTCTGCTCTGAGAGGCTCTGTTTAGAGGTGTGTGTTGAAGAGCAGACTCAGAAGGGGATTCCCGGAGGCCAGCCTCCTTCCCTTCCTCAAGGCCAGCGCCAGCCTGGATCAGCTTGCCTGGCCTGGCCCTCCAGCAGCATTTTGGGGGCAGCAGCAGCCAGACCCTCGGCTCACATACCTCACAGTGGGGCACTCACCCCTCGGAGGCTGCCCTCAGGGACCATCTCCTGCAGTTAGAGGAATTCCCTGAACCTGAATGGACCACCTTTTTTTTTTGAGACCCTGTCTCTAAATAAAATGGGCTGGGGATTCTTATGAAGAGCTGGAACTGGCCTCCCTGTCGGTGCTCCCTTCCTGCCACACAGCCTCAGAACATAACTGCTTGGTTGCCTTAGCTCCAGGCAAGTCCCACAGAGCGAAAGACAGAGGCCATATGCCCTGATTTTTCTCCCCAAGGGGAAACCCCACCTCTTTCATTAATTCCTCAAGTGGCTTGGAGAGGTGAACAGAGTCGGTCACAAAAGGGAGAAACAGAGGGAAAGAACAGTAATTTAGCTCTATACCCTCTTTGAGATCCACCTACCCTTAGACAGGGGGCTGAACTAAGCTGTAGAAGACCCTGGGAAGGCCTGAACTTGCTGACTGTCCATCCGACTGCTTCCTTTCCTAAACTCCCCAGCAGCTCCCCACTGCCAGTCACCCTAGGATGCCAACCGCATCTGGCTCTTTTTTTTCACACTTCTGGGTCTTGACCTGCAATGTTTTACACCCCTTTCCTCCTGGCAATCTAGTTCTATAATTCTCCAAAACCCAGTCCAAACAGCACCTCCTTCACTGGCTCCCTAGCTTCCCATTCCCCAGGACAGAGGAAATGGTCTCAGCCCAAAGGAAGGCAGCCCCACACAAACCAGAGTGGAATTGTGTGTGTGTGTGTGTGTGTGTGTGTGTTTCCAGAGTGTGGATCAAAACCTCCTCCAGCCCTTGATCCATTCATTCAACAAATAATTTTATCATCTACTATGAGCTAGACTCCAAAGACACAGCAATGAGCAGAATAAACAAAGATCCGAGTGTCCACTGGTACAGATGCCTCCTTCCCACCTCACAGGGAGAAGAGAGGCCATCTGTTGGTAATTTCCTCAACATCTGGCCATCAAAACCCACAAACACCTCCATCTACACTCCTCTCCCCTCTCCTCCTTCATTCCAGTCCTAGAGGAAGGGATGAGCCACCTCCTGTTGAAGGCCAGCACTTCCATCTCCACTCTGGACCCCCCTTTCACCTCTTCAATGACGACATTCCATTGGTCATCTCCCCTGCTGGTTTTCACAGGGCTCCTCTGCTGGCTTTTAAGAGGATGGAGCAGAAAAGGTGGTCCATTCAGGTTCAGGGAATAAAAGCACTGACTGCAATCATAGTGAACTGACTAAAAGTTGGCCTCTCTTTTTATTAGCAGCATGTATCAGCAATTCTAACCCCCATCAGTAATCAACTACTCCTTCCCAGCTGGGTGCAGCTGTCACCCCTGTAATCCCAGCATCCCAGGAGGCTGAGGCAGGAGGATCTGAGTTCAAAGCCAGCCTCAGCAAATCAGTGAGACCCTGTCTCTAAAAAAATAGGCTGGGGATGTGGCTCAGTGGTTAAGCTCCCCTGGGTTCAATCCCCATTGCCAAAAAAAAAAAAAATCCTTCCTCCTAGGGACAGATGCACCCTCCCACTTACTTGGTACCCCAATGGCTCTTTCCCTTCAGCTTACAATAAAAGCCCTTTCTCTGTGTTCAGATGAAAGGTACACACACACCCTCTTTCAACCCAAGGTCTTCCTGAAGATGCTACCTCTTCTTCCCCTTCGAATCCACACTTCTAGATTCTCTGCTCCAGCCACTCAACGTCCTTCAACGTTGACCTATTACAACCTGGTGTCTCCACTGATCAGCTGAAGCTGCTCTTGCTAAGGCCACCAAGTGAACACTGTCCAGCCCCCAGCCTCCCTGACTGCTCACTCATCCCATGGGTGGTGTCCTCCTGGACCCCTCCCTCTCCCTAAGCACAAGCCAGCGCCCTCTCCTAGCTGTCCTCCAACCCACCTGTTCACCTCTCCTCCTCAGTCTTTTTTTGTGGGACTGTTTTTTCTATCTTTCCTTAAACGTTGCTGTTCTCTAAGTCTCCCTTGTTGGCCCTGTTGCTTCTTACCCTGTAGTTCTCTCTAGTCTGTACCAGCCGTACCCAGAGCCTCAAGTAGTATCTGATGCTGAGCTCCAGCTCCACGTTCTAGATACTTCCACTTGGACACACCTGTCTATCTGTATTCTGGGTTCTGTACCCAGTGCACGATCCCTCTGTCCATTCAACCTCCAGCAGCATACAAGTCAAAAGGGGCCTACCCTCCTAGATCACATGATCACTAAGTGCTTTGGGTGCTCTCTCCTGATCACCCCCATTCTCATGGCTCAGGGATGTCTGCTACCTCCTTGGTTCAGAGCTCACCCTCTTTCTCCAAAACTATTGCACAATTTTCCTTATTTCTAGCCTCTAATCCTTCCTTCTCCAACCCTGTCTTTGCTATCGCAGCTTGAATGATCTTTCAAAATATAAATCTGAACATGTTGGATCCCTCTTCACTGGTCTAAACATAAAGCACAAGCTGTTTGTCTAATATTCATGGCCCCTTCATGATTTGCCCCAGCCCTTCTCCAGCCTGATCGCTCCTCACACCCCACATGCATGTCCTGGTTCTAGTCACAGGGGCTACCCATTTACACCAACATGCTGTGTTCCTTCCTGCTGCCATGCTTTTATACGCAATCCCTAAACGCACAGTGGTCTCAGCTGCCTGGAATAAAGACCTTTTCATTTTCTCTGGGAAACCCTCTCCATCCTTAGAAGTGTTTTCCTTTCTCCATGCTTGCTCAGCTCTCTGTTGGTATCTATCACACCCTATGATAACCACTTGTTAACTCAATGCATTTTCATTGAGCACCTGCCATATGCCATATCCTGCTATGGATGATGGGGCTGCTGAGACTAAGACCCAGTGTCTGAGTGCAAGAAGTTCTTAAGTCTAATTAGGCATGGTGGTGCTTGCCTGTAATCCCAGCAGATCAGGAGGCTGAGGCAGGAGGATCATGAATTCCAAGCCAGCCTCAGCAACTTAGAAAGGCTCTAAGCAGGTTGGTAAGACCCCATTTTAAAATAAAATAGAAAAAGGGTTTGGGATGTGGCTCAGTGGCTAAGTACCCCTGGGTTCAATCCCCAGTACAAAAAAAAATCTTAATCTAGTGGTGAAAATACAATACACACAAGTAGATTACTGTAGACCTGGGGTAAGTACAGAAGGTTGAGAAGGTTGCACTGAGTACTGGAGAGCACGGAACTGGATCCTAAGCCTATCTGGAGAGCTCAGGAAGGGGTCTTGCCTCTGGGTCTCAAACAACTTCCCCAGGGAATACATAGTGGTATTCATCTATACACATCTAAGACCTGAATAAATGCAGCCAGTATGTCCTCATCTCATACTGAGTGGGTGATTGAACAAAGGAATAAGAACAAGTTCAGTTATTTCCTCCTCTGTCTTCTCATTAGTCTGTGTATCTCTCTCTTATATCATCTATCACCCTCTTTTGATTTTTAGTCTTTGACTCTCTCCATGTGGTTGTGAGCTTCTCAAGAGCTGGAACTGTCTGATTCATTTCTGTTGCCCTGGCACCCAAAAAAGGACCTGCTTTAGAAAACGAGTCCCTTGATCTTCCTACATTAAAGGCATACATTCATAGCCCTGTCTTTAACACCCACTCCCCATTCTCAAAGAGAGAGAGGAGAGGTCTGTGCCTAATTCCCCACAGACTTGAGAACCCAGAAAAAAAAAAAAAAATCATGGTGGATCTCTCCCAGATGACACAATGAGTGTGGTGCAGAGAGTTAACAGAGACTTTCCCAGTCCTAGTGCAAATTTGCTCCACTCTCTCTTGAACTCACAAGGCCCCCCCCCCCTTCAGCCTCTGACTGGTCAGTGACCCCTGGAGAACTCACTCCCTACAGTGCTGGCTCAAAGTTTGGGCTGCTGTAGATTTCTTTCTTATGCACAGCAGAGGCAACATGGTATAGTTATAAAGAGCTGGACAAACCTGAATTCAAATCCTGGCTTCCCATTTCCTAATTTTGCAACTTCGAGTCTGTTTCCTACCCATAAGGTAGGGATAATGATGACTGAGTTAGTTGCTGGGCAAATAAATGAGAAGGCCTGAATGAAGTGCTTATCCTAGTGCCTGAAATACAGACTCCTAAAACTTCCTTATATGGAGTCCAATTCACCTCTTAGGAACTTCACTCCTTGGTCCTGACTGAACCCGCTAGAAGTTCCACAAAAGGTCAGAACTCCCAGTTCCAAAGCCCATGGCTTCTCCACTCCCTCTCCTGCTTCTTTCATCTAGGACACACACTCTCCCAATGGCCACCTGCGCTCTGTCCTCCCACCTCGCACTTCCCATCCTCTGGATACCTTCGCAGATGTCACCAAGTTCCTGGAATCCCGCACTGCAGCTGCAGCGGCCCACCGGCACCAGCCACTCGCCATCCGCGCCGCAGTGCATGCGCGGAGGGCTGCCGGGCTCCCCTTCCGAGTGTGCCACGCACGTTCCAGCCACTTCTACCAGAGTGGAGAAGGCGCTCTCCGCCGCGGTGGCTGGGAACGCCGCCAGGCCCCGCACGGTGGCGCGGCACTGCTTGTAGTAGACGCGCACAGAGACCAGCGCCACGCATGCGCCCACGTCCTGGAAGGCCAGGTGGAAGCCCTGCCGACTAAGCGGGCCGATCTCACGCACCTCTGTGTTCAGCTTCATCTTGCGCTCGCCCAGATCGCCCTGCGTGAAGCTCTCGTCCGCTGCGATCGTGTCAATCTTGCGGGGTCGGTTACCTCCTAAGCGGGGACGCCCGCGGCCCAGGTCTGCCTCGGTTTCCAGATAGTAGACATTGAAGGTCTCTTTGCAAGTGCCTGAGGCGCCAGGGATACTGCTGCAGTCGCGCAGTGTGAACTGCAGCTCCACGAAGATGCGCTGCCCTCGACCTCGGCTGATCCAACCAGTCTGCAACCAGTTGTCCTGGTTGGGCTCCAGCACGTTGCACACTTGGTATGTGCGAATGGGATGGTCATGTTCGTCCACACCGCTGATTTCCTCCCACTGGGGCAAGAGTAAAGAAGAGAACAGCTCAGAGCCAAGGTGCTCCTAGGAAGTCAAACACTGACTCTAGCTGAAAACTTCATTTTGCATCATTTTATCATTTCCTGCCTCCCCTCCCACTAGCACACACACCCCTAAAATTATAAAATGCAAGTCATGCACACCTGTAATCCCAGCAACTCGGGAGGGGCACAAGTTCAAGGCCAGCCTCAGCAAATTAGTGAGGACCCTGACCCAAATTTAAAAATTAAAAGGACTGAGAATATAGCTCTGTGGTAGGACACCCCTGGGTTCAATCCCAAATTCGGTGTGGAGGTGGGGGAGTGGAGGGGAAATCTGGGCCTGCAAATCACAGTGATTCGAGAAACTGAGGCAGGCGAATGGCAATTTCAAGGTCAGTGTGCACAAGTTAGTGCTACCCATTCTCGAAAAATGAAAAGGTGGGCTAGGATTATGGCTCATAGGTAGAGCGCTCACCTAACGTGCAAGGCCCTGGGTTCGATCCTTAGCACCACATAAAAATTAATAAATAAAACAAAGGTATTGTGTCCAACTACAACTCAAAACAATAAAAAAGGGGGGCCAGGGATAAAGTGTCCCTGGATTTAATCCCCAGTACCACAATAAATAAATACATAAATAAAACCTGGTTTCTCTGTGTACCTACTTTCCTTCTTGCTAACTGGCACTACAGCATTGCAGAATTCAAAATTCCCTTTCAGGCAAAGTAGTAGAAGTCCAAAGTGATTCCAAAAAAAATCCCAAAAGGGCTCTAAGGAGCTCCTGAACAAGGGAAAAGAGGGGTGAGGCCTGGCATGCACTGTCAGGGAGAACTATGGGACTTCAGGACCCACAGAGTCCAAGAGTTTATTCATCTTTTTCATCCAATGGTGGTAGAAAGCAGCCCAAAGTGGAAGGGCGGTGGGTAGTGGGTAGGAGAAGGAAGAAGAAGAAAAATAATAGATAAATAAATAAATAACATTGGCTGGAGCTATAACTCAGGAATAGAGTTCTTGCCTAGCATGTGCAAGTCCCTGGGTTCAATTCCCTGAACCAAAACAAACAAACAAACAAATAATGGAGCACTTCACAAATCTGCATGTCATTCTTAGGCTGTGCTAATTTCTGCATTGTTCCAGTTTTAGTATATATTCAATTGAAATAAACAACAATCCTTATTGTTATTGGTGAGGAATCTGAAATTCCAGAGGGAAAGCAATGACTTGGTATGCACATTGAATTAGTGGCAGAGCTAAGAATGGTATCTGGAGTGTCTTGACTCTATATCCAGTGCCCTTTCCACTACACCAAGCTCTATTGCCTCCCACAGTACTCCACCCCAAGTTCCCAAGCCTTCTTTTAGGACTCCAAGTCTTGCTTTCTGTCAATCAACAACACTCTTTGCAGGATCTACTATGTACAAGCACACACCAGCATTAACTCCATCCATTTCTCATATTTCTGTTCTTAGATATAGTCCTTCTTTATTTTCTTTTCTCTTTCTTTCTTTCTTTCTTTCTTTCTTTCTTTCTTTCTATTTATTTGTCTAACTAACTGAAGACAACATTTTTTAATAGGCCTCTTTGGTTTGACACCAGGGCAACTGGAGATCTCACAAGTTTGAGTGTGTTTTGATCTGAGGTGACCATGGGGAGGTAAAGGCATTGAAGGATCTCTGAGACAGTGAAGGATAGTTTTACACCTACCCCATTACTTGGCAGTGAAGTCCAGCCCAGTTCAGCCTGGGAGGCTTTGGAATCCAGGAGGACAACTAAGAAGAGGGGAGAAGAGAGATGTGAGAAAGTCAGAAGGTCAGTATACAAGGAGGGTGGGATCCTTTGCTGAATTCACTGTAAATTTGCTAACTGAGGGACAGAGGATGTGGCAAAGGATACAAAGAAATGTTTCCCACTCCATACTTCCTCAGAAATGGAGTTATGAGTACCACAAATCCAGAGATAGGTAGCCACAATGATTAGAGAAGGAGTTCATATTAGTTTCCTGGGGTTGCTGAAACAGATTGCCACAAATCTGGTAGCTTTAAACGACAGAATTTTATGCTTGTCACAGTGATGCACACCTGAATCCCAGTGGCTTGGGAGGCTAAGGCAGGAGGATTGCGAGTTCAAAGCCAGCCTCAGCAACATCGAGGTGCTAAGTAATTCAGTGAGACCCTGTCTCTAAATAAAACACAAAATAGGGGTGGGGATGTGTCTCAGTGGTCAAGTGCCTCTGAGTTCAATCCCTGGTAGCCACCCCACCCCCACCCCCAAAAAAGCCAGAATTTTATTTCTTGTACGGTTCTGGAAGTCAGATGCCTGATCTCAGTTCCACTAGTCTGAAGTCAGGTATCATCAGTAGGACTGATTTCTTTGGAGACTCTGAGAGGAGAATCCATTTTCTTGCCTTCTTCAGCTTCTAGTGACCACCTGTATTCCTTGGCTCATGATCCCCTCCTTCACCTTCTGAGTGCCTCACTTCAATCTCAGCTTCTGCCATCACATCACCTTCTTTCCAACAGACTCCTCTTGCATCCCTCACATAAGGGCCATCGTGATTATATTGGACCCATCCAAATAATCCAGTATAATCTCTCCATCACAAAATCCTTAATTATATCTGCAAAGCCCCTTTTGGCCACTTAAGGTAAGATTAACAGGTTCTGAGGATTAGGGCAGACATTTTTGGAGAGGGGGTGTCATTTTTCAGCTTTTCACAGATTCCTTAGGGAATACTCTAGAGTTGGCTCTCAAATTGGGGGTGGGGAGCCCATGACACTCCCCAGTCTTTCCAGGTTCCCTAAATTACTGTTAAGTGTCAATTAGAGTCTGGAGAAAAGGAGTGTAGCAGGGGATTCCTGTGTCTACCCCCAAAATTCAGATTCAGGGGCTTTTTTAAAGTCATATCTGCAGGCAGAGAGGAGGCTTAGCCTTTTCATTTGACTCCCAGGATCTCCAGAGAAAATGGAGTGGAGAGACCTTACTAACCACGAGAGGAATAAAAATCTCTCATTTCCTCAGCCAGCTCCTTTCCCGGGGCTGTCACCTATATACTATGTTTGAAAGAATGTCAGGGTGTTTCACGTATGATCCATGGCTCCTCCTGCACCAGAGAAGCTTGGAGCCACTTTATTCCCCGGGAGGTGTCAGATCAGCAGTCTGCATCCTCTCAGCACTGGTCACAGAAAAGCACTGGTTTGGACAGCAGAGCCAGCAACCCAGACACTGGAAGCCAGGCTATCCCCAAATCTCGGAAGATTACTCATATGGGGCTTAAGGAAGGGGGTGGTCCGCCAAGGTGAGAGCATCTAAGAGGGGTTGGCTCCAGAGGCGTCAGCGACAGTGGGCAGGACCGCCAACATCGTGCTGATTTCACACAACTGACAGCACATAGAAATTGCATACTGGAAGGCATCTGCTATCCGGCGCCAGGACCAACCCTGCAAGTCAGCGCCTGATTCCAGCTCCTCAGGATTCTGCACCTGCATATGACGCCAACTGAGCATACAGCTCCCCTAAATGCAGAGACAGAAGCAAGACACGGGCTCTGATACCGCCGATCGCCCCAAACCCGGCAACCGGGACCGCGGTTTTACACTAGGCTCCAAATTCAGCACTGCGGACAGTTCCACGGCCAGCACTTCGCGACCCTGCAACCAGCATTTCACCTCCTGTTGGCCATACGGTGGTTTCCTAGCCTCCACTATGCTGGCTACATTCCATCTCCTCACCCTCGGATCTCACCTCCGCACACCCTCGTCTCCTCCGCTCTCTGCATCTCCCCGCCCCCACACCTCCCACCTCCAATCACTCAGCCTGTCCGTCTCACTGGCCCCTTAACCGCCGCCTCTGGCTCCCGCGGTTCCTGGTCTCTTTCTTCCCCAGCTTCTTAGGTCTCCAGCCCTCAAACTCCTCAACGCCCCTCTCTTCCCCATTGCTTAGCAGCCTCTCGCTCTCTCGCGCCCGCTCGCTCTCTGCCACCCGCTGCCCGCTTGCTTCAAACACCAATATAGACTCTAGTCTCTCCAATGACTCCTTCCCTAGCATTCCAGCACCCCAGCACCCTATCTTTTGGCATTCCAGACTCCGAGCACAGCCACCAGTCTCCTTACCTTCCTCGGCAGTCCCGGGCCGCCCGGGTCCCAAAAGCAGCGCGAGACAGAGCGGCATCAGGCAGACTAACAGGCGCAGCGGGTGTGGACCAGCGCCAGTCTCCATGGTCCGCAGACCGAGCTGTCAGTGCGGCGGCGGCTCAAGCCGCGCCAGCCCAGCACCGCTGAGCAGTGCCCCCAGACCCCAGCGCGGGCTGGAGGCGGGGTCTCGCCGGTCACCATCATCCATGGGGACCAATCACTAGGCATCGCCGCGGGAGGTCCACCAATCCCTGCCAACAGAGGGTGGGAAGGTGGAGTTTTATAGGCTAGGGGCGGAACACCCAACTGGAATGGGAAAGGAAGGGGTCCCGCAGATCTCCAAACCATGGGGGTGGGGCAGCGCTGAGCGCTGGCTCGATTTCTGGGGAGAGGAGGACCTGGCGTCGGTGGCCCAGGGACGCTAAACCTTAGCCCCTCAACCCTGAGAAGTAGGCAATGTGGGCGTGGCTTAAGGAGGGGCGGCACCATGGGAAGCGGTGACACTTGCAGCCTCTTAACCAGCCTGGAAGCTCCCTTGGTCCCAAGACTTGCAGGGGGTTTCGAAGCCTGACCCCAAGCTCTGGGGAGCTCTTCGATCTCCAAACCCCTTGCCTGTTTCTGCGTCTGCGGCTCTCGGCGTTTCACGTCTCGACCCCTCCTCTCTTCTCCCCGCCCTCATCAGACACACACCGAGGCAGGAGGGAGGGGCCGAGCCCGACCCCAGGAGCTGCTGGAGAAAACGGAGCCAAATGGGAGACAGGTCCCACCCTACCAGCAGCGCTTCTGAGGCTGGGAAACCATGTGGACACCAGTTTGGGGGCCTCGGTAGATTTTGCATGAGTGACTGGTTCCTCAGATTCTTGCTCCTGCTGTCAAGACACAAGTAGCACATTCCACCACCAGGCTGTCCTTAGACTGGGGTTCCCCTCTGAGCACCCCACTCCGCCCACCCTTGGAGACCGGTGAGGAGCGCAGTGGCGGGGAATCCGAGGCAGCTGCGAGAGAGGCGGAGCAATTTTCTCAGAGTTCAGCCGGTGCTGAAGAAGCCGCAAGAAAACGTGGAACACGACCTCTATTTAGTGAAGGTCATTTATGTGCAAGCTGCGGGTTTAACCGTTTGGTGGTGGGAAGGGCTGCGGCCCTCTAGCATGAGGGAGGCGGCGGCTCTTGAGCTTCACCATCTGAGCTGAACTCGAGGGGAGAAAACTCCACCCGACTCATTGCTTCTTCAAGCTCTTTACTTGGGGGACCCACCCCCTCTCTCCCTTTGCACGGTATATTAGCTCGAGCCGCCTCAAGAGTGAGGGTGGGTCCTGCATTTACTTGGCCTGTGTGGTCTGAGTGTCTCTGCATTCTGCATAAATGTACACCTCACCCCTCCAACCGACCATTATTGGGCGCCATGCTCTGTGCCGAGTATACCTGAGTGAATCACCCAGTCTCTGCCACAGTCCATACCTCTTTGAGCATCCAGTGTAATAAGAGTTCCTAGCATCGTAGATCACTGGTCACTTACAAGCTGCTTTCAAGTGCCATTTGTGTGTGTGTGTGTGTGTGTGTGTGCGTGCGCGCGCGCGCGCGCTGTGCACACACCCACTTGCTCACTCACATACGTACCATATAGTAGCAAGAAGAGGAGTGGGTGATGGAATTAGTATCCTTTTTCTGCTGAAAAGAAAGAGAGGCTGGGGCTCGGACGCCGCAGGAGACTGAAGCCCACCGAAGAAGCAGAAGGAGGTGTGGCTTCGGTCCGGTTCCTGGATGCAGGCGGGGTCTCTGAAATAAGATCTACCTGAAGAAGAGTTACTACCTCCCCACCTCCTTCCTATCTCCATTCTCCTCAAGCTCCATTGTCCCCTCCCCCTTCCTCAGCGCTGGGAGATGGTATTTTTAGAAGCGGCTCAGAGACCCAGGACTCCTTTCATTTCAGAATGAGTCCTCATTCCATCACCCCTCACCCCTCCCTTCAAACCCCACCCCCTTAGCAGGCTCTAAGGCACCCGTCACGGTTGCTTACCCCAGCTCCAGGGACTTCAGCCCAAATGTTCTGACCCTAGGTAAAAGCTAAATAAATCACAATGCAGGCTCCCTCAGAGCCTCCCAAGGATCTTTCAGGCTCCGAATAAATGAGGAGAATTAACTGAGGAGAGCTGCATAGGGCGCCTGGCTGTTGGAAGTCTGTTGTAGGCACACAGGGGAAATTGACAGACTGCACCCTAGGACTAGGGGAAAGAGGAAGAAAAAGAGGGAGATAGTCCTTCTCTTTCTTCTTCTGAACATTTATTTATTTACTTATTTGTTTATTCGTTCATATTGGGAGTTAAACCCAAAGGGGCTTTATCACTGAGCTACATCCCCAGCCCTTTTAATTTTTGATTTTGAGTCAGAGTCTCACTAAGTTGCATAGGGCCTTGCTAAATGGCTGAGGCTGGCCTCAAACTTGCTATCCTCCTGCCTCAGTCTCCAGAGTGACTGGGATTACAGAGGTGCAGCTACCATGCCTGGGTGAACATTTATAATAATAAGGCCGGAATGGAGAAGACCCAGAGTATACAGATCTATGCAAATCAGCCAGATCTTAAGAGCTACTCCAAGGTGGATCCACACTGCCAGGAGACTGCAGAGTAGACAGTTCAGTGAAGAAATTCTGAAGGGCCTTTGAAGGAAACCAAGTCATCATTTATCACAACATTTAAGTGCTGGGCCAGTCAACCAAACAATGGCCAGGATTAGGTTCCTCTCTGGCATAGCAACAGGAGAGGGGAAGGGGGTAGGAGGTGAGCAGGGAAGGAGCCCCTGGCAGTAGTGCTGAAGCCTCAGCTTGCAGCCCACCTTTGACTTCATTTCCATGGTGCTGATCCACCGGGGTCTGGACCTTCCAACTTCAGTCATAGGCTGCTGCCCTATGATCCTCAGTCTAGGACTACCCACTCCTCCAGCCTGTTGCCACAATCTGGCCATCTGTGTGTGCCGGAGCCAAGCGGCCTTCACTGTCTGGAGTGAGAGTTGAGAGCCTGGGACACATGGAAGCAGCCTGCTTTCTCTACTGCCCTTCCCACACCTCACTGAAGTCTGTGAAAAGCATGCTTCTCTCCAGTTCACTGTCTTCTGGGACCATGAGGGAACACCCGTTGGGGCTACGCAGCCTAGTTCACCACCTCAAATATTCAAAGTGGTCTTGGGAGGGCAGATTCGACGTAACCACAACTTCCATCTCTGAGCTACTAAAAGTTACAAAACCAGGTGCTGAAATTTTGGTTTCCTCATTCTTCACATTCTAGTCACACTAGACAGAGAGGGTCGTCTCCTCCATGGAGAGGACTAAGATGGCTCCAGAAAAATCAGGGGCAAACCCTGATCTCTGGGAAAAGGGCAAGGAGGTGCAAAGAGAAGTAGGGAGCTCTGCCGTTCCCAGGGACAGCTGCAATTCCGTATCATGCTCATTCACTCTTCATCTCATGTTCCTTTTTCCAGGATGAGAAAGGAATAAGCATCCTTCAGGGAAATTCTTCTCTGGGACAATTGACTCACAAGCAAAAGTAAGATGGAAGCTATGAGCAATTTTAACTGAATTTTTCTGAGATAAAGGGTTTAATTTAGTTACTGAAAATTACGCAGAGAAAAACCTTTAATGTTATGAGCTACAACCATTTAGCCTTTCAGAGCCTCAACTTCCTCCTCTGCACCACAGGAACAAGACCCTTTCAGAGCTATTGTGAGCTCAGAATATCATTTTAGTAGACAGCCGGGCACAGTACTGTTGAACTCTAGTATATACTATTATTCAACTCTGTGGTTAATTAAAGTGGAATATGGAAGAAGAAAAAAGGAAAGAAGAAAGGAAGTTAAGTGGTGAGGTAGGAAGAGAGACAGAATTAGGGAGAGAGTCTTAAAGGAAAAGGGAGTGAGGGATAAAGAAGGAGACTGCTGGTTGAGATGAACGTGGCAGGAAAGCACAGGAGTCTGCACTTGATGAGACAGGGGTGTCATCAGGCAGGCTGGCTGGCCAAGTGCCAAATGGTATCAGAGGTGACACTTACTTGGTGAATTTATCATGGTCAGAATTATACATTTGACTCTAGCAGCACTCAGAGAGAATCTGTTTCTTGGAGGGCTGAGGGGAGATCTTACTGACTCAGTTCCTATCCTACTATCTGAGCTAAAGAACCAAAGTGTTCATTCATAATGAGAAACAGAATGGCCAAGGGGACCAGGAGGCTTACATCACCATGTCCATCACATCCTTTCCCTGTAGGGAAATGTACAAGGAAGCCAATTGATGACGTGAAGGCAGCTTTGAAAGTGCAAGGGAAGGAGTTGGAAGCTTAAATACTTCACAGCATCAGACTCTGAGAGCCTGGTGCCTCCAGACTCCCAGTGAGGACAAACCTTCCACTTGGACCTGAGTGACGATACTTGGGCTCAGGGCTGGAAATAAGACATCCCATATGCTTCCTTGACTCTTTGCTTATAAAATCCTAGCTCTGTTTCTGAGCATGCCATTTTCAGACTGAAGCAGGCCTCTGAAAGTTAAATTATCAAAGTAATATAAACTAATAAAATATTATAAGTAAAAATTGAAAAATTCATTCATTACACCCCAGATAACCTATTCCCAAATTCAAATCATGTGAAGATTGATATGTACCATTCCTACACACACACATATTTTTCAAGAAAATGAATATATTAGTAAGAGGGGGTTGTATAACTGACTATCTACCCAATATTTCTCCCCCTTTTCATATTTTATATTACTGACAGAGCCTCGGCTTTATTTGTTCATCCATTATAGTCCTTTGCTTAGGAAATATGACCTTCTCCCCAAGATCAGGGATAAAAGATGATGATGATAAGGATGATGATTGTGGTACCAGGGACTCAACCTAGGGACACTCAACCACTGAGCCACAGCCTCAGTCCTTTTTACCTTTTGAGACAGGATCTCACTAAATTGCTTAGGGCCTCACTAAGCTACTGAGGATGGCTTTGAACTTGCCTTTGAACTTGCCTCAGTCTCCTGGGCTGCTGGGATTACAGGCCTGAGCCACTAGGCCCAGCCAGAAGATTATTATTGGCTAATGATATTCATCCCATTCCATGTGCCACAGGATACATTTCTGGTCTTCTGAATTGAGGATTCTCGAAAAGGTTTTCCCTCCTAATAAAAAGAGCTGCAGGAAGGGATGTGTCTGTTGGGATGTGGTGTCTGCATTAGGCACTAGGAGCAGCTACAATGGTATTGACATCGCAAAGAGTGATATCTTCAACTCTGTCACTTAAGTTTTTTTTCAGTTCTATATAACAAGAAGCCCAACTAAAATTGGTGCAAACGGAAATGAGATTTTATATAACAAAATGGGGGTAGATCTGTGCAGAACAGTTAAGATTTTACATTGGAATGGTGGTAGAGTGGTAGCTCATCACCCAACCTGGATATTCTAAAAAGGAATGCCTCTTCAGCATTAGAAAGAAAGGAAGAGAAAGAGAGAGAAAAGAGAAAGAAAAGAAGGAAGGAAGGAGGGAAAGAAGGAAGAGCCAAACTGGGTGGTACACACCTGTAATCCCAAAGATGCAGGAGGCTGAGGCAGAAGAGCAAAAGTTTGAGGCCAGCCTGAGCAATTTAGCACGACCCTATCTCAAAATAAACAATAAAAACAGATGGGGATGCAGTGGTATAGTGCCCCGGGCTCAATCCCCAGTACCCACCCAGTCCCTCCCCAAAAAAAAAAAGAAAGAAAAGAAAGAAAGTTTGGTATGGTGGTGTACACCTGTAATCTCAGAAACTTGGAAGGCTGAGGCAGGAGGATCACAAGTTCAAGGCTGGTCTGGAAAACTTATTGAGATTGTGTCTCAAAATAAAATAAAAGGGGCTGGGGTGGAACTCCCAGTTGAGTGCCCTGGGTTCAATCTCCAATACAAAAAAAAAAAAAAAAAAAAAAAAAAGGTAAAATCCCAAAGATAATGCAGAGGCATCTTTAAAGTGATAAGGGAAAGTAACATATAATCTAAAAATTCTATACCAGGTGAAAATATCCTTCAAAAAAAAAAAAAAAAGCAAGAAATATCTTCTCAGATCATCAACACTGAGAAAATTCTTCCTCAAATCAAATACTGAAAGGTATTTCCCCAGCACTGAAAAGAAAAAAAAAATACTAAAAGGAATCTTTCAGTGAAAATAAACCCAAAAGGAAGCAGAAACATGCAGGATTGGAAAGAGTAAAAATATGGGTAAAAATAAATGAACAATGGCTATATAAAGGAATAACAGGATGTGGAGTTTTAAATGCAGGCAGAATTAAAGCACATCACAACAGAGCTGAGTGTGGGAGCCGGGTCCAAGACAACTTCCGCAAAGCTGAGGCTGGAACACAGGCCTCCTGGCTGAGCACTGAAGGCCTATTTAGTCAAAGTGGGTGGCAAAGGCGAAGCTAGCAAATTACTATAAATTCAGCAGCTCCCATTGGTCATTAGTTCAGGTACAAATTAGATGGGTCCTTTGCACATGATCCAACCAGGCTGTAACCAAAGGGTTGGCTAGGCTGCATTCCCTCCCCACCCCTCTTCTTTCTGCGGTGCTGAGATTGAACCTTGCATATGTAGGCAAGTGCTCTGCCACTGAGCTACACCCTCCCCCCCCCCCCCAGGCTGCATTTTTATCTGAAATCCCACCTGGGAACAAGTCTCTTCCAAGGTCATTCAGATTGTTGGCAGAATTCAGCCAGGCATGGCGGTGCACACCTATAATCCCAGTGACTCAGGAGGCTGAGGCAGAATGACTGGTAGACTGAGGCCAGACTCAACAATTTAGCAAGACCCTGTCTTCTTCCCAGGTGTGGCGGCACATGCCTGTAATCCCAGTGGCTTGGGAGGCTTAGGCAGGAGGATCTCAGTTCAAAGCCAGCCTCAGCAATATGTAGCAAGTCACAAAGCAACTCAGTGAGGCAAGTTAATTGAGAGGGAGATAATTCCGACTTAATCATGAAAAGGTCCTTCAATAAATAAAAATAAAGGACTGGGGATGTGGCTCAGTGGTTAAGCACCCAGGGGTTCAATTCCTGGTTCCGAAATAGGAACAAAAATTAAAAAAAAAAAATATTGTTGGCAGAATTTGTTTGGGGATCCACACCTGGGGGCCTGGCTCTTTCGCTGACTCTCAACTGCAGGCTCTTAGAGCTGCCACTCACAGTCCCTGCCTGCCCACAGTTTCCCAGCATGACTGCTTACTCCATCCAGTCCACAAGAGTTTCTTACCTACTCTCTCTTTGAAGGACCTTTTCATGATTAAGTCGGAATTATCTCCCTCTCAATTAACTTGCCTCAGCTGATTTGGAACCTTAATTACATCTGCAGAATCCCTCATCATGGCTGTGTTTTACGGGCTCTGCCCACACTCAGGGGAGGAGATGTGGAAGGTCACCAACACCCCAGGGAATGGGGATAATGGGGACCACTCTAGGGTCTGCCTACCACAGAAATATTCAGATCACCACAAGCAAATGAGGGAGGAGTGATTGAGTAGAGGAAGCATGTCCCCTATGAGCTGGACAACCTGGCGGGAAGTGGAGCTGGGCTCCGCGGTGTGGTTACAGAGTTGCTGCTTGCTCCTTTGCATTTCATTTTAATTTACTTCTTCACCTGTGGTTCTGGGTAAACCTCAGGGTATTGTTCATGCTAAGCAACTCCCTCCTTTTTAAAAGAGCTTTTTATGACCAGGTGCAGTGATGCACATCTGTGATCCCAGTGACTTGGGAGGCTGGAAAGTTTGAGGCCAGCCTGGGCAATTTAACAGAAGCCCCTGTCTCAAAATAAAAAGTAAAAAGGACTGAATATAGCTCAGTGTTGGAGTGCCCTAGATTTGATCCCTAGTACAAAAAAAAAAAAAAACAACAACAAAAAAAACTAGTTATTTCCTTCTTCCCTCCACTTCCAAGATCCTAAGATCCCTCCACTTCCAAGATCCAAGATCCTAAAAGAATCTAAGCGATGCCAGGTGAAGGAGTGTACTCCTGTAATCCCAGTAACCTGGCTTGGGAGGCAAAGCAGGAGGATTGAAAGTACAAGGTCAGGCCAAGCCAGGCCAGGCGCAGTGGCACATGCCTGTAATCTCAGCAGCTCAGAAGGCTAAGGCAGGAGGATGGCGAGTTCAAAGCCAGTTCCAGCAAAAATGAAGTGCTTAGCAATTCAGTGAGACCCTGTCTCTAAATACAAAATAGGGCTGGGGATGTGGCTCAGTGGCTGAGTGCCCCTGAGTTCAATCCCTAGTACCTAAAAAAAAAAAAAAAGAATATATATATATAGTGTTGAAAGTACAAGGCCAGCCTCAGAAACTTAGTGAGGCCCTAAGCAACTTAGTGAGACCCTGTCTCAAAATAAAAGATAAAAAAGGGTTGGGGATGTGGTTCAGTGGTTAAGTGCTCCTGGTTTAATCCCTGGTAGCATAAAAAACAAAACAACAACCACAAAATAAATAAATAAATAAACTAGAAGATTCACTATTCAGTTTGTTTAAATTCACTCTCATTTTTCATCCAAGTAACATTGTGCATAATATTAAAGGGTATTAGAAGTCAAATAGGAGCTTGGGACTGGGATTGTGGCTCAGTGGTGGAGCGCTTGCCTCGCATGCATGGGGCCCTGTGTTCGATCCTTACCACCACATTAAAAAAAAAAATAAACAAATAAAAGATATTGTGTCCACATACAACTAAAATAATATATTTAAAAAAAAGTCAAAAGGGGCTGGGGTTGTGGCTCAGCGGTGGAGCATTCGCCTAGCACGTGTGAGGTGCTGGGTTTGATCCTCAGCACCACATAAAAATAAACAGATAAAATAAAGGCATTATGTCCAACTACAGCTAAAAAAAAAAAAGTCCAATAGTACTACAAGGCTTGTAATAAAAATATCAATTTCCTGCCTCTCCCTCCAACCCTGAGCTTTGTTTCCCAAGCCAATTACTTCTGACACTCGGGTCATATCTCCTCCACTGCTGAACATGGTTCTGAACCTAGCACAGAATGAGCTCTTCCTAGGCAGAATCTTCTGCTCCTCTCTGTTCTCTACTCCTCAGGACATGGTCAACTGGGGTGACATGATGAGCCACACACCTGGAACAGCTCACGAGAAGCTCAGCTGACATTTCTAAACACCTACGTGCTGAGTCAGCACAAACTCATGCCATGATTAAAAAAGCACGGCAGATGTGGGCTCAAATCCTTGCCAAGCCTCTTCCCACCTCTCAGAGACTTTGCTTCTTTCCCTTTAAAATGGTGGCACGTGTCTATAATCCCAGCTTCTTGGGAGGCTGAAGCAGGGGGATTGGAAATTCAAGGCCAGCCAGGGCAGCTTGGGAGTCCATCTCAAAACAAAATATAAAGGGCTGGACAGAGTGTTGCCCAGCATGTGTGGAACCCTGGGCTCAACCCCCAGTACTTGAAAAAAAAAAATGGCCATGACACAAGATTGTTCTGAGGATGGGGTGGGAAGGCGGGCACTCTAGTAGCCATCAGTCAGGAAACTGTGGCTGGAGGAGTTCTTGAGGGATGAGTGGAATTTGAACAGAAAGCAAAAGAAAAGTTTTTATAGAAAACAACTAAACTGCAGATTTAGAAGAATGAACATGGGGTGTTTGAGGAGCAGTAACAAGAGGTGGGAATTCCTGGGGGGTTGGCAGCGGTGGAAAGCCCTGCCGAGGTGTGCCAGAGGGCTGCTGTGGGGTGGGGGAGTGGGGTGAAAAGCAACCGGGCAGCACTGGAGGAGCATTTGTTTGTGAGAAGCAGGCAAAATGGATTCAGGGGAGGGGAAGGCCCAGGTGTGATCGAGCTTTGCCTGAGGTAACAGGCGCGGAGCTGAAAGTTTTCAGAGAAGTGATTTAAAAAGAGCATCAGTAAGAAAGAGTAAAATGGAACTGGGGGTGGTGGCACATGCCCATAATCTCAGGGACTTGGGAGGCTGAGGCAAGAGGATCAACAGTTCAAGGCCAGCCTTAGCAATTCAGCAAGGTCCTAAGCAACTTAGCAAGATAAGATCCTGTCGCAAATAAAGTTTGGGAAGTTAGTGGTAGAGCACCTCTGGGTTCAATCTCCAATACGAGAGAGAGAGAGAGAGAGAGAGAGAGAGAGAGAGAGAGAGAGAGAGAGAGAGAGAGAGAGAGAGAGAGAGGGAGGGAGGGGGGAGGGAGGGAGGGAGGGAGGGAGGGAGGGAGGAGAGAGAGAGAGAGAGAAAGAAGAAGAAGGAGGAGGAGGAGGAGGAGGAGGAGGAGAGGGAGGGAGGGAGGGAGGGAGAGGGAGGGAGAAAGGAAGGAAGGAAGAAAGAAAGAAAGAAAGAAAGAAAGAAAGAAAGAAAGAAAGTTTGAGGCCAGCCTTGGCAACTCAGAGAGAGCCTATCTCCAAATAAAATAAATAGGGCTGAAGATGTAGCCCAGTGGTAGAGTGGCCCTGAGCTCAATGCCCAGTTCCACCTCCTCAAAAAAAAAAAAAAAAAAAAAAAAGTAAAATGGAATTATACTACATGGATGGTCTCTAAGATTGCTTATGTCCTAGTCTATAATTTCTAGTATTATAGAATTAGTAAGGAAATATAGAAAAAGAATTGGGCTGGGGCTATAGCTTGAGGTACAGTGCTTGTGTAGCATGTCAAAGGCCTGGGTTTGATCCCCAGTATAAGGGGAAAAAAAAGAATTAAAATGATTTGCAAGTAGTATCAATAAGACTTGTTACCATTTGGATACTGGAGGGGAGGAAAGTCATCAATAGGGTCTGAAGTTTACAGGCGGATGCCTGGGGATTGAGGCTCTCATGACGGGAAGGTGGGTGGTGGGATTAACAGTAAAACATGCAAGTGCTGCAGGAAGAACTTGCCAGAACAGTCCTATCTCCAGGATATTGAGCTTGCTGTTCCCTCTGCCTGAAACTGTCTTCCTCCAAATGTCTGCATGTTTTCCATCTTCTCTCCCTTCAGGCCACTCTCTCAGTAGTCTCTCCCTTGATCAATAATAAAAGTCTCTGTAACTAATTAGAACAAATTAAATTGTATTTATTTTATTTTTTTTTTTGGGGGGGTACCAGGGATTGAACTCAAGGGCACTTGACCACTGAGTCACATCCCCAGCTCTATTTTGTATTTTACTTAGAGACGGGGTCTCACTGAGTTGCTTAGCCCCTCACAGTTGCTGAGGCTGGCTTTGAACTCACGATCTTCCTGCCTTAACTTCCCGAGCCACTGGGATTACAGTCATGGGCCACTATGCCCAGCCAAATTAAATTTTTAAATAATTTTTTAAAATAATTAAACCCCCAAACATCCACCACCCCACCCTTGCCCTCCTTGTCCCAATCTCCCACTTTACTTTTCTCTATAGCACTTTTCTCTGGCCACTGTGTGTAATTTATCTATTCACTAATTGATAGACATCCTAATGTGAAGACTATGGAGAAGATAGAATTCAGGGGGATTTTACAGTCGTGTTAGAGAGTTTAAGAAAAATAACTAATAAAGATATAGAAAACAAATCAAATGGGGGGAAATGGAAATTATTTAACACGAGGAGAAACAAAAACTGTACGAGAAAGGAAGTGTCATCATAGATCCCAATTTGATTAAAATATGATAATAATATATCCACTAAAATAATGATCTACCCACAGAGGAGCAAAGAAAGAGAACTGGTTGCACATCAGGATATCTATTAATTTCATTTTTTTTCTGAGAATTTACCCACTCACTTGCTCACTTGTATTAGAACAAATGGCTACTTTTTAGTGCTGGGGACTGCACCCAGGGGTGCTTTACCACTGAGCCACCTCCCCAGCCTGTTTTTTTTTTTTTAATTTATTTTCTAAAATTCATTTCTTTTTTTTTAAAGAGAGAGAGAGAGAGAGAGAGAGAGAGAG
The DNA here is from genome assembly GCF_045843805.1 of Urocitellus parryii. Lineage (NCBI taxonomy): Eukaryota > Metazoa > Chordata > Mammalia > Rodentia > Sciuridae > Urocitellus > Urocitellus parryii. The sequence goes on from NC_135541.1 coordinate 23,170,305, forward strand.
AGAGAGAGAGAGAGAGAAAGAATTTTTAATATTTATTTTTTAGTTTTCAGCAGACACAACATCTTTGTTTGTATGTGGTGCTGCAGATCGAACCCGGGCCGCATGCATGCCAGGCGAGCATGCTACCACTTGAGCCACATCCCCAGCCCCTCTAAAATTCATTTCTAAAAATTTCATTTTTTAGTTGTAGATGGACATAACTATTTATTTTTATGTGGTGCTGAGGATCGAACTCACTATCTCACACATGATCACTGAGCCACTCTACCCCCACCCTCCCCAGCCCTTTTAATTTATTTCTTCATCTTGTGATGCTGGGAATTGAACCCAGGGCTTTGTGCATGAAGGCAAGCACTCCACCAACTGAGCCATATCCTCAGACCTTATTTTTTTATTTTAAGACAGGGTTTGGCTGTGTTGCCAAGGCTGGTCGTCCTCCTATGTGAGTCTTTAGAATTGCTGGGATTATAGAGATGTGCTCCTGGGCCCAGCGAGGAGGTTAATTTTTGTGCTGTTTTTAAGTTGTCAAATTTGTAGTTGTTATGACAGCAGAGAAAACGAATATAGCCAGGGTGGACAGTTCTGTGCCAGTGTAGGATTTATGTCAACTAGTCAACTAGCCCACTTCAGACATACAATGTGCCTGTTTTTTTTTTGTTTTTGTTTTTTTTTTGAGGGGAATTTGCTGGGGAGGAAACACAGGGACATGTGCTTTGCTGTGGGAGTACTCTACCACTGAGCTACACCCCCAGCGCCAACCCCCCCTTTTTAAACTTTTGAAACAGTGTCTGACTGAATTGCTCAGGTTAGCCTTAAACCTGCCATCCTTCCAATTGCTATGTGTTTATGTATCAATTTGGAAGAGTCCTGCTGGGATCAAGACCTCATTACCTATAGCAGCAATGTTCATAATACACCATTAGCCAGAATTGGAGGCACGCACCTAAAGTCCCAGATATTTGGAGGCTGAGGCAGGAGAATTGAGTGAGCCCTGGATATGGCTCAGCCCAGTCTGGGTATCATAGAGAGACCCCATCTCAAAAATAAACATACATACAGGCACAGTGGCACATGCCTGTAATCCCAGCTACTTGGGAGACTCAGACAGGAAGATCACATGTTCCAGGCTGTTTTAGTCAAGGAGGAAAGGTTTATTTAGGGATCACGGATGCAGAGGTCTCAATCCATAGACAGTTGGCTTTATTCCTCAGGTCTCCAGATGAGGCAGAACGGCGTGGCCGAAGAATGTGGCAGAGGAAAGCAGCTCACATCATGATCAGAGGCAGGGAGGGCCGTCTCCACTTGCCAGATGTAAATATACACCCCAAACCCATGCACCCACACCTTTTCACTTCAGTTACCACTCAGTTAATCCCAATCAGGCGATTATTTCATGATTGGCTTAAGACTCTCACAACCCAATCACTGCTCCTTTGAACCCTCTTACCTTATCTCCCATGTGAGCTTTTGGGGGACACCCCACATGCTGAGAGCCATTACCAAGTAGGAATGACGCATTGTAATCCTTGCCAGCGTACCCCATGTTAAATGGACTTGCCTTGGAAATTTGCTGCGACCTTGCTTGTGTGTTTGAGAAAGGTGACCCTGCTCAATCACCAGGGTGGATCCAGGATTAGGGTGTATTCCTGCAGGAAGTATCCCCGTCCTTGGGTTTAGGGCGTGACAATAGGAGTTTTAGGGAAGTTGGAGGTTGAAGATTATTCCTGCGGGGGAGTAGGGCGTGCCTGCTGCCTGAGTTCCCACTGAGTTCTCCTGGAGAGAAAATATTTAGGACGTGAATTGTGGGGGGGGGGGGAGGGGGAGGGGGGGATGGGGATTGCCCCTGAACGTGTGTGGAGGCTGGTGTGAGATCCAGAATAAAGAATTGCTGTTTGAACCTACAAAGCTGTGTGGTGGCTCGTGATTCTGTGCCAAGCCGAGACATTGGCATTTGGCACCCACGTCCAAACCATAGCACAGGCTCTCAGATTACTTAGGGAGACCCTGTCTCAAAACAAAACTAAAAGGGCTGGGAGTGTATCTGAGTGATAGAGTGCCCTTGGGCTCAATCCCCAGTACTGTAAAAACAAATAAATAATATATAATAAGATTAAAAACCCAATGCACCATAGATCTGGCTTTTCTTTCTTTGTTGTTTTCTTCTTCCCAATTCCTCACTCTTGCTTCCTGGGATTGCCTTCTAAATGACTCCTGTTCCACAACTCTCAATCTCTGCTTGAGATCTATGCACAATCAATAAAGCCTGCTCCATCTGCTCACCTTCCTTACATTAAAAGGTAACTCACTCTTAAACTCAGGTGAACTAAAATCAGCTTTCTAACATGACTACTTCTCTCTGTTGCTTATCCCTTCTCCTGCAATGGCCTTACCTTTAGAGGGTATTAAATCAATCCTCTGTACCAGAGAGAAAAAAGTCAGAGGATCGTAATTGATGGGTCAGTGACCATGACTGGTACAATGAAAAAGAGGGTGCTATTATTGATTCATCTTGGGTCAGAGTTACAGCCCTGGATCAAATGATGATGGCCAGGAGGCAATGTCAAGGACTCCAAGAATGGCCAATGGGGACCACCGTTGTGTTTCAAGTCATTCTTAGAAGGAGTAGAATGGCCAAGAGCTCAAGAACACCTACCCACAAATTGTCCAAAACTGTCACCACCCACTCCCAATCTTAATCCTTCTGTAATGTTTGTAATGATTCTTTCTCAATTTCCTTTTTAAAGTAAATCACTGGGGCTGAGCGCAGTGGTGTACCCTGTAATCCTAGCAACTCTGGAGGCTGATGCAGGAGGATTGCAAGTTCAAGGCCAGCCTCAGCAACTCAGTGAGACCCTTAGCAACTCAATGAGTCCTGGTGTCAAAATAAAAAATAAAAAGGACTGGTGATGTAACTCAGCAGTAAAGCACCTCTGGGTTCAATCCCCAGTATCAAATAAATAAATAAATAAATAAATAAATTTTTAAAAGAGAGAAGAAAATTAGTGGGCTGGGGATATAGCTCAGTGGTAAACTGCTTGTCTGGCATGTGTGAAGCCCTGGGTTCAAACTTCAGCACCCCAAAAATAAATAACTATTATAGGGAGCCACTGGGCCCTAGCCGACCAGGCTAAAAATCAACATGGAGTCACACTTGTTAAAGGTACATTTTACCAAGCTGGAAACTAAGCTGTTTATCTGACCTTCCAAGAAATCAGGATTCCAAAGCTAACAGCCAAATTTCCCAAACAGGCAGTTTCAATAGACATGATAATGGAGTTAATCTTTACATAAAAGAAGAAACCTGAAATAATTTGAGGTTAACTAATCCATTATTTCCCTATTGTTCTCTCTATTCCTGCCTTATAAGGAAAGTAATTTTGAAATGAGCAGTCTGATTTTTGTTCTTTTGTTTCAACTTTCTTCAGCGTTTCTCTGCCTATAAAACCCTTATCTTCCATTCAGTTTGTTGGGGTGCAGCGGAGCGTCGGAGGGAGAGACCACACAAGAGACTCACTTCATGCAATCGCAGGGGGGAAATTTATTGGGGGATCCGTTCTAGCTCGCTGGGACTCTGTGCCCACTCAAGAAGGGAGAGCGACTCAGAGCCCAGAGCAGAGTTCAAGCGGAGCTTAAGTACACTTTTTGGAGAGGGTGGGGGGCTTTGCATACATCAGAACAAATCATCATGAGGCGTAGGAAAATTGAACAACAACCCTGAGTCAGGATTAGTGCATACATTGGCGGGAACAGATTGGACAGGGGTGATTGGTGCTCCTAAGTGGGGTACACATTCAAACTGATTGGTTTAGGTCCTGCAATGCCTACGTGCCATGCTACCTAGAGCCCTTAGCTATTAAACAACCAGGGAATCAATGGAGATATTTACTAGGCAGTTCCAGCATTGTCCTAACAACTTTACAGAGATTACAGGTTCCGGGGGTAGCAGAGGAATTTTAACAATACCTAGTCTTTACTTTTTAGCCCAGGCCTTGCCATTTAGAAGCTTTACAATGCCTGGTCTTTTACACTTTAACTCAGACTTTTGCAGCTTAGAATCAGCTTAGAAATTTTACCTTTACAAGTTCAGCACCACACAATTTATTTTATGGAGTGCAGTGTTACCCTGTTCTAGAATAAAAAATAAAGTCAATAAGATCTTTCAGCTAAATTGTTATAATTTTGTCCTTTGGTACCTGCATAGGTGCCTCCCCTCTCTGCTCTGCTGGGGATTGAACCCAGGGTGCTTTACCACTGAGCTGCAACCCCAGTCCTTTTTATTTCATTTTAAAAATTTTGAGACAGGGTCTTGCTAAGTCGCTGAGGTGCTCACTAAGATTGTTGAGACTGGCCTGATATTTTTGATCCTACCTCAGCTTCCCGAGTTGCTGGGGGTTACAGGCCACATGCTCAACCTATAGGCTCTCTTCTGCTGCTGCTCAACCTCTAAATAATGCTGAAAATTGCATCCCTATTCTTTTTATCTTCTCACTCTCATTCATTCCCAAAAGAGTTATCTCAGTCTTTGGCAACCATTATGGTGTTCTCCAGAACATTTAAACCACTCCAAAATTCAATCTAATTTCTTCATGGTAATTCCATTCCCTTTGTCTGCAATTTGGGGTAAGCAGGCCTAAACCAGATAAGACCAGTGAGATTCAGGATGTTTGTTTAGACTTCTGGGAAACAAAAATTTAGTCTTACTGTCCATCACCTGTTGTACTGGGAATAGGGCTCAGTTGCTCTAGCAGACATTTTGTGAAATGAGGGGAGCTAGTTTAAGCATGAAGTCAATAGTGGGGACAGCACAGCAGTGAGTTACAAAAATCTGGGTTCCAAATGACATTGTTGGGCCAGGGAATCTACCCACCCTGCCCTATCAGTGGACTTCCTGCTTTTCAAGCTGATACACTTCCATATTGCTTAAGCCAGTTTTAATCAGGTGCCTGTGATTTGGACCTGAAAGCATTCTACCTCATTTACACTTACAACCATGAATTTGTCAAACTCACTCTCCTGGTCTCCGGCTTAAAAACATTTCCCAACCTTGTTACTCCTCTTCTTGGGTTCCCCACAATTTTCTTTTTCTTTTTTCTTTTCCTTTATTTATTTATTTATTTTTTAAAGAGAGAGTGAGAGAGGAGAGAGAGAGAGAGAGAGAGAGAGAGAGAATTTTTAATATTTATTTTTTAGTTCTCGGCGGACACAACATCTTTGTTGGTATGTGGTGCTGAGGATCGAACCCGGGCCGCATGCTTGCCAGGCGAGCGCGCTACCGCTTGAGCCACATCCCCAGCCCTCCTTTATTTTTTTTATTAGTTACACATGACAATACAATGATCTTCACATATCATACACATGAATCAAATAGGGTATAATTTCTCATTTTTCTGATTGTACAGGTTGCAGAATCACATTGGTCATACAGTCACGTATATACATACAGCAATAATAATGTCTATTCTGCTGCCCTTCCTATCCCCCCTTCCCCTCCCCTCTCAACAATTTTCTTACTTAAGAAAAAAGAAGTAGATGACTTCTATTATACCAAACTGTAAGACATAGAAAATGACAAACCCCCAAATAGTATGGCCTGGAAAGAGGGATCGAGGAAGAAGGCAACACATTGATAACATTGATCCTTTCCCAATACATTCTTTCCCAGTGAAAAGACAATGGCCCAGTGGCAAGACAATCCCTGGGGAGAAGCCATCCATCAAAGCTAGACTGGCAGTCTCTGGGAGGAAGCCAGAGCATTGACCCTTCCCAAAATAAATCCTTTCCCATTGACAGTACAATGGGACCCTGGAGGGAAAGAGATAAATACTGAACACTGACCCCACACCCACCATTAGGCATGCTCTGTCAATAATTAAATCACCTCTCATTGTAACCTATATAAGCACAGACTCCCTCTTTGGCCAGTGGCTCATTTTCCACCAGGAAAGTGGGTCCATCAAAGGCGTGAAGGTGTGACTCCACCAGTGAAGAAAGGCTGTGCTGATTCATGTAGTTTGCACCCTGTTCTTTCATTTTGTGCTAACACAAACTCTTTTAGACTGCAGATAGAGCAGTGTGGGCAACAAAGTGACTCTCAACAACAGTGAGCAAAAATCTGTCCACAGAACATCACACCAGGGTCTGGTGTGATTCCCTGATCAGATAGATCAGGGAACTGGGTGACAGATCCTGTTCTGGAACCCTTGGTGTCTAACAGATATATAAGATCCAGGTCTGCCCTCTGGAGCTCAGAGCTCAGGAAGAATGGGGAACCGGTAAGCGTTTTCTCTGTCAGACACTGTACAAAGTGTTTTAGGGGAACCATCTCATTTAATCCTTACCTACTCTAGGATAATCTCTAAAGAGAGAATTCAGGGATGGCAGTGGCCTAAGACCGGCCAGTCCGAGTAGTGCAAAGAGCTCTGGAGAACCAGTCCTGACCCTTGGTTTAGGCTTGGTCAATGTGACCTTGCGCAAGTCATGGTCTTGCAACTCCAAGGCCATAGCCAGCGCCTGTAGGGTGGGGATTTCCAGATGTCCCCCTCCCCAGTGCCCTGGGTGTTGCAGGGCCTGTGGCAAATAAGGATGGTTGGTGACTGAGACCAGTGGGAGGGATACAGTGAAGTCAGTAAGGAGGGGTCGAGGGAGAAGAGGGTCCTTGGGGCAAGAGCATCATAGACACCCTCTTTCTTCCCCACCCAGCCCTCTGCTCCTCTCATCCTGGCTCCAACGCTGCCACACCGAAAATCTCCTGAACTCCAAAGATCTGCATTCCCTCTCCCAAGCCGGGCGCCTGCACCCCGCTGTCCCAGCAGCGCGACTTAGGCTTCCGCTTCTTTGGCCTGGAACTCGCAGAGCTGGTCTCTGCTGCTGTCCGGTCCCCCCTCAGCTCGACACCACTTGGTCTACGCCGCCTGCATTCTCTGTGTGCGGGGCCCGCCCGCACTGCGGGGAGAGTCCGGGATCCGCCCACGCTTCTCCCGGCTCTGCGTCGCCGTCTCCCTGAGTCGCGCTCAGGCTGCGTGGCTGTGCGAGCCGGGCGGGCAGCCATGGCGCCGCTCACCGGGAGGTAGCGGGGCTGGGCCCGGGGAGACGCGGGGCCGCCATGGCCCGGCGGCGGCGCCGCGCCTGCATCGCGCTGTTCCTGGTGCTGCTCTTCGCCTTCGGTACTCTCATGGGCCTGCGCACACTCAAAGCTCCGGACGGACTACCCGCGCTGGGCCCGGGCCTGGAGCTGGCACCCTTTGAGCGACGTCCAGAGGGGGCCCCCGCGCCCGCCGCCCGGGCCCCGGCCGCCCCCGCCGCACCGCCGCCGCCGCTGCCGCCTCGCACCGCGGAACCGCGCAGTTCGGCCGGGCCGGTCCCCGCGGAGGCCGAGTCCGCCCCCGGGCAGAGTCTGCGCGTCTACTCGGACCTCCACGCCTTTTACTACTCGTGGTACGGGAGCCCGCGGCGCGAGGGCCACTACATCCACTGGGACCACGTCATGGTGCCGCACTGGGACCCCAAGATCTCGGCCAGCTATCCCCGCGGCCGTCACAGTCCCCCGGATGACCTGGGGTCCAGCTTCTACCCAGAGCTGGGGCCCTACAGCTCCCGGGACCCTGACGTGCTGCGGGAGCACATGACCCAGCTCAAGGAAGCCGCCATCGGTGAGTTCCCCGGACCCCTCAGCCTCGCCCATCTTCCCCATTTTCGTTCCACATCTGCTGTCCTGTCACCGGCCTTTGATTCCATTCAACCTCCAACTTGACTTCATAGCCTTTCCTTCCCATTACGGGCCCACTACGCGGCATTGCGCCTTCTTTTTAGTATTCCAATTGCCTTTCTGGACCCTTCTGACCCCCAATTCCAGAGCCTTCCTACAGGGCGGAGCAGCTAGGGGTTTGTACCAGAGCTGTCCTGCATAGGGACAGCAAAGAGAGGAAGGCAGAAACTTCAAATCTGTTGGGCTTTTGGGTTCCAGGGAAGTGAAAATCTGGGTTTTCTGGTTCCTCAGGAGTCTGGGGTTCAAAGGAATAAAGCCTGGTATGACCTCTGCTTTCACATCAGGTGCAGGGAAGAGCAGCGGCTCTTCTTGCTTTTGCTGGCTGTAGAGAGGAAAGTTTGCCCATGTTGTATGACAGACCCTGCTTGGGGGGCGAAGGAGCTTTTCATTAAGTGCCTATTCACAGGACAGGTCCCTGGGAGTCTCCTTTGTAGGCTGGCATGTTCAGTTGGTTCAGATTTTATTACTAAATTCTGCTACACTTTGTAGTACATTTTAACATCGTACCTGGAGATGGTTTGTGAATGACGGGGAAAACGAGGAATGACAAAGAGAAGGGTGAGAAATATTCAAAGATAAACAAGACAGGGGCCATCCTTCAGGTTTACAGTCTAGAGTCACAGTCAAGTCACGGCAAATGCTCTGAGAAACACCAAGATGACTTTTTGCACAGGCCTCTACTCTATGTGAGACCTCAGAGGTGATCCTCTTTTTGAAAGATAGGACTGGGGCTTCTGGGTGGGTGTGGCATGGCCACCCTCTCCACTTCCTTCTGCTATTTGCTGATGGAACCAAAAGCCTTCTGACCTGCTTGGTGCTCTATGGCTCTCCTGGCCAGAACGATTCAGCACTGCAGGCATGGACAGCTCCGAAGCTCTGGGATTGGTTCTGCAGGAAATGAACCTGGCAGAAGGTTTCCATGAATAGTTTTTCAGTTGGAAATCATCTGCCAGGAAAGAGAAGTCTGTTGAGGAGTACTCTGTACCTTTAAAGTGTCTTCTATGTTGTGTTTCAGGCGTCTTGGTTCTCTCTTGGTACCCACCTGGCATGGCTGATGATAACGGGGAACCCTCAGATGATCTTGTACCTGCTATTCTGGATACAGCCCACCAGTACAACATCCAGGTGAGTCTCAAAGAAGAGGTCATGTGCTATCTCATTCTGGAGACTCCTCCTCCTCTGCCTACAGGGTTAAAGCCCCTAGGGAAGTTCTTGGCTGTAGTCCAGGGATGGCAAATAGGGAGCCAGTGTGGTGTTGGGGGAGGGTTCTCATAAGCATTGCCTGTGTCACACTTACTTTCTTTATTTGAGAAAAATAAATATAGGATAGATGGGAGACTAAATAAATACCACTTTTTATTAAATAACAACAGAAGTTAGTTTGGAGATCCTGACCTTGGATAAAGGCTAGGCAAGTGCTAAATGGACCTACAGATTGAATTCTGGATCCAACTCCCTAGCAGGAGGCAGCGCTGGGCCTCACAGAGTGGGCCACACACACGTCATCAGCTCACCTTCAAGAGGAAGGACATGAAGCAAGCAAGTGGTTATTTTCACTGAATGTACCAATTAGGTCAATCTCCACAACTGTAGCAAAGGAAGAAAAATGACAGGAGCTACATGTCCCATTCCCGAGTCCACCACTATCACATTTAACAGATCAAGGCACTTTTTCCTATCAACATAGCTTCCCATTGTTTCAGGCAGCTAGTGCCAATCACTTGGAACTGGTACATAGGTTGAAACCTGTCAGCCATCCTGTAGCAGCCCACCAGAATAATTCCTAGATGTCCTGTTGTGGAAGGTGAGCAAATTTCTTGTCCTTCTCCTTTTTTTCTTTTTGGTCTAGAAAGATAGTGTCAGTCTTAACTCTATTGTGCCCACCATTGCCAGGCTTTCTCCTGAACTCAGCTTCCCCTTCAGACCGTGTTTGGAACATGAGCCTTATTTGTGGCCCCTGGACAGACAATCTCTTGATCAGTAAATCCTTTGTTTGTGGCAGGTGGCTTTCCATATCCAACCCTACAAGGGCCGGGATGACATCACTGTACATGACAACATCAAGTACATCATTGATACGTAAGGCTGTTCTGGGGGCTAGGTTTCTTTTTATTTTGTGTGTGTGTGTGTGTGTGTAATGTATTTTTCAGGTGTAGTTGGACACAATGCCTTTATTTTATTTATTTTTACATGGTGCTGCGGGGCTAGGGTTTTAATGGGGATCAAAATGGAGAGAAAGGGATAAAAAGTCTGGAGGGCCAGGTCAAGAGATCCAACCTGCATGTGTTCCCAGCAGCTGTTTTGTAGTAAATTACTGGGTTTAGCAGGGTGCAGTGGCTCACATCTATAATCCCAGGCACTTGTGAGGCTGAGGCAGGAGGATTGTAAGTTCAAGGCCAGTCTCAGCAACTTAGTGAGGCCTTGTTTCAAAATTAAAAAAAAAAAAAAAAAAAAAAAGAGTTGGGGATGTAGCTCAGTGGTAAATTGCCCCTGGGTTCAACCCCCCAATACAGAAAGAAATTAGTGGTTTTGAAGTCAGGCTACCTGGATTTCAATTCCAGTCCTGGGGACTCTGTGATCAGAGGCAACCTGAATCTGTTAGGCACTTTGCTCTTGGACTTCCCAGTTTCCGTAACTATGAGAAATGTGTTTAACTCAATAAAAGTGTTTGCTGGGGGAGGGGTGGGGGTGCAGGGAGTATAGCATTTAGCTTACTTAGCATGCAGGAGACCCTGGGTTCAATCCCCAGACCCCCTTTCCCCCTGAAAACTCTGCAAAGATCTGGGGTAAGGGGAAAATTCCAGAAGACTGGCAAATGTCAAGGCCCTAAGATGTGACAAGCCTGACATAACAGGGAACAAAAGGCCAGATGGGTAGTGGAGATGGGTGAGATAATGGCAGGAGTGGAGGTAGGCAGGGTCAGATCAAGCAGGTGGGACCTTATAGGTGGTGATAAACTAGCAGTCAGATCTGCTTTACATTTTAAAAATAAAAATTGTATTATAGGAAGGTAGAAATGGAAGACTGGAGACCAGTTAAATGGCTAATGCTGCAGTTCATATCAAAGATGGTGGTGGTGTGCCTCAAATGGGGAAGTGAGGTTTAGTAATGGCAAGGCTGGGGAAAGGAAGGTGAGGAACAAGGTACTTGCTTAGAGGCTTGGTAAGTCCAACTATGCAGGCTAGTTAAATCCCAAATTGTGCTATGGGCATTGAGAACAATCCCAATGTGGCTGCTTCTAAAGCTGTGCTAGTTTCTTGCATCCAACTCAGGCTCCTTCCTCCTGCTCCTCAGATATGGATCCCATGGTGCGTTTTACCGCTATAAGAACAGCATTGGCAAGAGCCTCCCACTCTTTTATATCTACGACTCATACCTAACATCCCCTGAAGCCTGGGCCCACCTCCTGACACCCAATGGGCCCCACTCAATCCGCAACACTCTCTATGATGGGGTCTTCATAGCACTACTGGTGGAGGAGGGCCATACCCACGACATCCTTGCTGCAGGATTTGATGGCATGTACACCTACTTTGCCTCCAACGGTTTCTCCTTCGGCTCCTCCCACCAGAACTGGAAAGCTGTTAAGAACTTTTGTGACGCCAACAACCTCATGTTCATTCCAAGTGTGGGGCCTGGCTACATTGACACTAGCATTCGACCCTGGAACAACCACAATACTCGGAACAGGGTCAATGGCAAGTATTATGAGACAGCCCTGCAAGCAGCCCTGACCGTGAGGCCTGAGATCGTTTCCATCACCTCTTTCAATGAGTGGCATGAGGGTACCCAGATCGAGAAGGCCATTCCCAAGAAGACACCAACACGCTTGTATCTGGACTACCTGCCTCATCAGCCCAGTCTGTACCTAGAGCTGACCCGCCGCTGGGCAGAGCATTTCATAAAGGAGAAGGAGCAGTGGCTGATGTGAGGGGCCCATGAACAAGGACATGAGGTGTGCTGGCTCAGCTGAGGCTGTAGGTACTCAATGGTCCCCAAGTGAGCAGCTGAGTGCTTCTGGGTGGGCCATGAAGCCAGGGCCCCTATAGAAGAGTCTGTTCCTCAGGCAAGCAGTGCTGGGGCAACCTGTGATGGAAAGTGAGGTGGTGTACCCAAGGGAAGAGTGGAGGCTGGCAGGTGACTTTTACTTAGCCCAGGCAGCTCCACATCCTCCTCAGAACACTTTCATACAACCTCTGCTAGCTTTGAACTCTGCTGCAGGTGGTGGTTGTCTAGTGGAGTCACCCGACCACTGCTCTTGGAAGGATTTCAGGGTTCTGAGCTAGTATGCACCCTGCTCCTTTCTGCCAGCCTCCCCACAACATTGTCTTCTTGGAAGACAAGCAACCACTTCTAAGACTTTCTAAAAGGAAACTTACAGGTTGAAGCTCCTCCCAGTAGATTTTGAACCCAATTACCAGGAAGTCGTCTTGAACATTCACACATTTATTCAACACTCACAAACTGAGCACCTTACTATGTGCTAGGTGCTGGGGAAAACTTGACTGAGGAATGGCTCCTGTCCTTCTGAAACTTACAGGAATCAGCCTTCCTTATTTGGTGTGGCCTTGTAGCTAGTGCTTGGGCACAGTTTTAAGTTTTGTTATTTTTTTGGCAGTTGTACCCAGTGCTGAGTTCAGTTCTTTTTCCTCGAAAATACCTCTGTGCTCCAGAACCTACTTTTTATGGGATGAACTTTCAGTTCCAGGCAGAGTAGTAGGATACCTTTTCCCTTTAGCTGCCCGAACTGAACAAGGCCCACTTGTCAGAACCGCTTTCAGTGCTACTGTGATTTTTACTAATGAAGTATCAAACAGTATTCTCAAGTCCACACTCCTTTTGCCCTCTAGACCTGTTTCTGACCTGAGTCAGATTCTGGGACAAAATGATATATGGGCTGGGCTGGCTATAGTTTTAGCACAATGAAGAGTGGGTTTGCTTAATAAGTTACTAGTTTACCTAAGATTTCTAGAGGGAATAGTTAACAAACCAGTGTTTTATCTACGAATAAATTGTATTAAAACAGGATCCTGAACACATTCTTGGCAAGATCCTTAGGATATACTTGAAATAATGTATGTTGCAAACCCCAATACTGAATCACAATTCTGGGAAATAGGGTACAAGTGGAAAGAGAAGAAAGTGGACCCCAGGTCCTCTCAAGGATGTCTAACTCCAGTTAGGTAACTAACACTAAACCCTTTCAGACAGATAAGCAGCTCTGGCCACCTAGCTTGTGACTTCATTGGGGAAGCCAAAACAGGCAGGGACACTTGAAAGTGCTGGATGTTGACCTATAACAATTTTATTTTACACACATACAATTTGAAAAAGACAGCAGGGCTGGCAGGAAGGGGCAGCTATCCTTACACATTGTGGATGCAATGAAACTTGATTTAGTTCTTCTGAAGGCTACATCAAGAGCCATAAAAGCATATATTCATTTTTGACCAAGCAATCCTATCTTAAGGAATTAATTTACTTCAAAAGAAAAATAAACCATTTATAAGAATGTTTAATAGCATTTTTTAATAGTAAAGAAAAACAAAGCTCAAATGCCCAACAATAGTTATGTCTAACATTTGGTATACATACTGAACAAAGATAAAAGGCTGCTGAGTAAACACTGGAGTTAAATAAAGGCATATACATATAATCAACTATAATTTATTTTATAAATAAATAAGAAAAAGTCACTGGCTGAAAAGGATTTGGTTTCCAGTATTATTTAATTTGCAGCCCCCCACTCCCCCATCAAATCTCCCTTCAGGCCAAAATGACAACTCTCCCTGCCAGGCAATCACAACCATCCTACTGGCCCCAGAGATTTGGAGGAAAATGTTTGGTCTGCAGTTCTACAATTTTTTTTTTTTTTTAAGAGAGAGTGAGGGACAGAGAGAGAGAATTTTAATGTTTGTTTATTTTTTCTTAGTTCTCGGCGGACACAACATCTTCGTTTGTATGTGGTGCTAAGGATCGAACCCGGGCCGCACACACGCTAGGCGAGCGCGCTACTGCTTGAGCCACATCCCCAGCCCTCTACAATTTTTATTTTAACCTGGTTCCAGCTTGAGGAGCCAGCAAACCCTTGCTTTTGGTCACCTTTTTGGTATTGGTGATTGAATCCGGGGGTTCTTAACCACCGAGCCACATCCCCAATCCTTTTTGAATTTTGAGACAGGGTCTCAAGCTAATTAGGGCTTGGCTAAGCTGCTGTGGCTGGTCTCGAATTTGTTATTCTTCTGCCTCAGGTTACTGGGATCACAGGCTGGAGCCACTGTGACCAGCTTACTTTTCAATTTAAAAGAGAGAGGGAGGGAGAGGAGAAACTGATCAGATTTAAGACCACCCTAGGAATGCTCTTAACCTTTTTATTTGGTCTAGTATTCAGAGTGTTGCCTAAAGAATAGGCTAGTGATGTGGCTCCAGTGGCCTCTGCAAATGAGGCCTTGACAACCACCAGTGGACAGACACATAGTATCCAGCACTGTCCTTGGGTCCTTCTCCTGAATTTCATGGGCAGGACCTGTGTGAGGGGAGTAGCCCGTACTTCTGTTGGAGAATGGCTGTAGTGCTTTCCAGGGCACTGAGGAGGATACAGAGGACAGTTACAACCTGACTTCTAAAAGCCCTGAGTCTACCAAAGCCTGGTGACCAGGGATCTCTCAATTTACGGTTTAATGCTCTGTTTATCAAACCCTTGATGAAACCTAAAAAAGCCAGCAAACACCAGCAAATATAAATTTAGTCCCACTGCACCTTCCATTTCTCCATGCCTACCAGCACCCCTCACAGCAAGATGGGAGTGACAACCTTCGTTTTGTCAAAGCTATTTTTCAACTTCCTAACCTCCTTCAAATTCTACTCCTCCAACTTACCAGCCTGGACGAATGATGCCAAACTTTCCAGACACAGATAAGTCAACCACAGTAGAACCAAGGCGATACTCAGGGCTCTGACCATCCCCAATTGGTCCCCCATCAATGACCAGGGACAAATGAGGCCAAAGGTCTTGGAACTCCTGTGGAAGCAAAGGAAGAGCATGGCCATAATCTTTGGCATCTGCAATGATGTCACATTGCACACATGGCTCATAAATAAGACAGAGGCTGCAGTTTTAAAATAGGAGACATCTCCCTCTGGGCAGAGGAAGGAGCCTCACTTAGTTAAGGCCAGCTGTTCTAAGGCCCTGTGTTAATACCTAAGATAGAGAACCCTTTGGAGTCTGTAGCCTTCCTGGGTTAGCATCCCAAATAACACATGTCTAGAGTTTAAAGAAAAACCTTGGGGCTGGGGATGTGGCTCAAGTGGTAGCGCGCTTGCCTCGCATGCATGCGGCCCGGGTTCGATCCTCAGCACCACATACCAACAAAGATGTTGTGTCTGCCGAAAACTAAAAAATAAATATAAAAAATTCTCTCTCTCCTCTCTCTTTAAAAAAAAAAAAAAACCTTGCTATGCCAAAAGGAATTTCCACACACTGCCTAATTAGGGATGTATAAATACAATGACCGGGATTCCGGGTGGAGATTAAGATGTGGTCTTTAACCCTGGACTGTGTGACAAATTAAAATCATATTATCCAGGTCCATAAAATAAAGGGCCTGAACTAGATGACCAAGGATCCTTCCAGCTTTAGCACTCTGATTCTGGACCTTAATGGAACTTTAAATCAGGATAGGGAGAGAAAAATAGGTACATGCCACCATACTCAATCCTTGGGATGTGGGAAGAATGCTCCTACCACAACTGTGAACTAGATCATTAACTGAGCTAGAGCTTGCCCTACCCCCTAGTGAAGACATTGCAGTGGAATTAGGACTGGGAATTCAGGACGGGGGAGTCATAAATGGCAGTTATTGTGTTGGATGGGTCTACTCATTGCTAACAAATTAAAGAGCCTATATCACCTCATAAAATTCCACATATGTGTTTAATAAGAAAAGTGAAATTTGCATCCTCATTTTTTAATTTTTCCCTTTTCTCAGTACTGGGGTGATTTATCACTGAGCTACTTGCCCAGCTCCTTTTAAGTTTTTAAATTCTGAGACAGAGTTTTGCTGTTTTCAATGTCAGGCCAGCATTGAATTTGCAATCTTTGTGCCTCCAGAGTTGCTGGGATTACAGGAATGAGCCACCACACCTGGCCATGTTCTTATTCATTCTAATCTAAGTAGCCAAAATGGGATTAGCATTGATCCTTTTCCTGACCTGGCTTGTGCAAAATGACAAGACCAAGATGAGAGCTTTCACTTCATCTATCTACCTACCTATCTTCCTTTATTCTCTCTCCCTCCCATCATACCGCTCTCTCACTCCCTTTTTTGTTGTACTGGGGAATGAAAACCCAGGTCTCTGCACATGTCAGGCAAGGGCCCTACCACTGACCGACATCCCCACCTCTTTTTATTTAAAAAATTATCTTGAGACAGGGTCTCCCTAAGATGTGTAGGCTGGCCTCAAACTTGCAATTCTCCTGGCTCAGACTCCTGAGTAGCTGAGATTAAAGTTGTGCAAAAGGAGCCGGGCTTCTTCATCTATTTAAACAGCACTATTGTAAAAAAGACTTGTAGCCTAACTCTTTAGTCTCCTACAACTGCTACCCCCACAAAAATAAGAAAACAATAACTTTATTTATCAGAATCTTTCCTATTACAAGACAAAATGAAGGAAAAAAAAAAAAAAACACTAGTTCTCCACTGCTTCTCAAACTTAAGAGATAAAACCTTTACATGTTTCAGATTCCTCTCCCCAACCCATGCCAACGGGGTAGCCTTCCCTCTGCTGGACCCAAAGAACAACTCTCCCACCAGGCAATTTCTATGTACCATCAAGCCCATTGGGTCAAAGGACTGGATGACTCTCACCTCAACATTCAGAGAACTGGCCTGGGAGCTGAGGTTGGCACTGGTGAGAGCAAGAGGTCCCCCAAACATCTGGGCCAAGTCCAGCATGAAGGCATGGTCAGGAATCCGGATACCTACAAGCTAAGAAGCAAGGGTAAAGTGGGGGATCATCAGCGAGGCTGGAAAGGGTAGGGGTTACCTTTGGTCTGGATCCCAATGAAACCAAAAATGACCAGTAAGTCTGGAGATAATTTGACTCACAGGAGTAAAGGGGTTCAGGTCTTTGTTGAGCTCTTCTGAGCGTTCCATCACCAGAGTCACTGGACCTGGCAACAGGTCTTTGAGGAGCTCCTCAGGTACTCTTACTTGGCAATATCTGGGAAATAAAGGAGCAAAATCCACTCAAAATGAAGAACCGCTGGTGTGGTTCTTTCCCAGACTCGAGGCAGATCCAGGAAAGTTTTATGGGCCTAAAATGAAATCTGCCTGTCTCCCTGATTCCTCTCCCGAAGAATTCGAGAAGGCAGGGCTGAAGAGAAGGAGACCAGGCTTGGCGTCCACTGCCTGTCTCAGGGATTTCAACAACCGCATGGCATTATCAAGCCCCGCGTTTTTTTTTTTCTGCAAGGCACTCGCTGCTAAATTAAGCTTCCAGAGAACTGTTTTCTTTTCCCCCCATGGCCTCCCCATGCGCACAAAAGCGCCAAGAGAACAGGGAACTGCCGGCCTCTCTAGTTCAAGGCCTGGCATACGTTAAGAGCTCAGTACACATTTCCAGTTCCGGATTCCTTGGTGAGCCTGGACAAGCCCCTCCCGCTCTATGCGCCTCAGTCTCCCAAGCCTGTCACCGGAAACCCCTCCCGCGGTGCCGCCCCCAGCGGGGCCGGGTCGGGGCGGCCTCACCTGTAGACGTCGGCCACGCGGCCCAGGCATACGGCCAGCGGCTTGGTCTCGCTGCGGCCCTTGAGGCGGTACACAGCGTCCAGTGCCGTCGAGCAGCTCGCCGAGCAGGCCAGGCCGTACAGCGTGTCTGTGGGGACGGCCACCACGGCGCCGGCGCGCAGCTCGGCCACGGCGGCCCGCAGTGCCTCGGTCCAGCCAGCGCGCTCAGGACTTGCGGCCTGCACGGCCCCATTTCCCGGGAGCCGCAACAGCCGGGCCCCCGGCGCCGCTAGAGCGGGGCTCGGCGGGCGGAGAAGGCGTCCACTACGAGCGGAGCCCGTCGGCCCCTTGCTCAACCCCACGCTGGCAGCCACTGCGGCCCTCAGCCCCGTGCACGGTCGCGCCGGAGACATCCGCCTAGGCCAGCTTCCGGGAGGAAGTGACGCACCTAACCAACTTCCGGTCCGGGAGGCTCAGCCCCACCTCCGCGCCGGGCAGCTTAAAGGGACCGCGACCCCCAGGAGGATTGAAGGAGACCGGTGGGGACGGGGCGGGGCACAGCTTTGCGGAGCCCTAGCGCAGCGCTGGGGAGGGGGGGCGGCCGAAAGGGGGGCGGTGGTCGGGCCGCGCAGGCGGAGATGGAATGGGGCCCGGGCTCAGACTGGTCACGGGGGTGAGAGGGGGCCCGTCGGGGCGGGGGGAAGGGGCTCGGACCCCGCGCAAGCGCCAGCCCTGACCATCTGTCTCGCTCTCTCCCGGGCAGGGAGGCTGCCGGCGTGGACCGCGGGAAGGCGGGGCTGGGGCTCGGCGGGAGGCCACCCCCGCAGCCGCCCCGGGATGAGCGCGCCCAGCAGCTGCTGGACGCCGTGGAGCAGCGGCAGCGGCAGCTCCTGGACACCATCGCCGCCTGCGAGGAGATGCTGCGGCAGCTGGGCCGCCGGCGCCCGGAGCCAGCTGGTGGCGGGGTCAGTGCCCACCCCGGGCTGGGCCTGGGGGGTGGGGTCTGCTCACTTGCTGGATTAACCAAGCCTTAGCTTCCCCTGGAGGGTGGAAGAGCGTCTCCAGCGCTTTACCCTTAACCTCCTTTGGTCTGGGCGAGGGTTTTTAAAAAGTTAAGTACTTGATTCAAATGCCAACTGGCCATATCTTTGCGGGGCCTAATCCAAGGCCTTTCCTCCCAAGCTCACTTTTCCCCCTTCTGTTGCAATTAGAACGTCTCAGCGAAACCCGGAGCGCCTTCCCAGTCATCAGTCTCCGCCAGAGGTGGCTTTCCAAAGGATGCTGGTGATGGAGCTGCGGAGCCCTGACCATCCCCGAGCTGGACACCCTGACTTTTCTCCCTCCCCAGGGCTGGCGGCTGGACTCTGAACAACTCCCTTCAGTAAAGGGGCCAGTCTTCACTGAGTGTGGCTGATACTTGGCCCTCCTCAGCCTGGAGTGGCAGCTCTGCTAGCAGCTGGGTTCACTCCGACTTCATCCTGGCTGAAGGCAGTGCTGGGCTTTGAAATGTAGCCAACGAATACCCAGTCAGATTACTCGGATTTGGTCTGACCAGCAGTGCTCGCCAGAGTGGTCTGGCCTGCTTTGGGGGTTCCAGGTGGTATTACGTGTCCATTTCATCCTTTGGGGGCTCTTAGCCCCCCAAAACTTTCAGCAGAGCCTTGATTAAAAGGAAACCTGCAGACTCTCCTGGTGACTGACCTTTCCTTTCTGTCCCCTCTCTGAGACTGATGACTGGGCAGGGGGAGTGGTGGAAAAATGTCATCCATGGGCAGGGGTGGGAAGAAATGCCACAGATACTACCAAATTTAAATAAGCATTTAATTAGGATTTCATTAGTATTTAATATTGCTTTTCAATTCCAAAAAGTTAAATTTTCACTTCTTAGCAGATATTTTAAAGTACAATATTAAGTTTATACAAAATGAGCAATTAAGCAAACACCATTATTTCACATTCTTCAAAAATACAAATTCATATTTATTCTTTTTGGGTTTGGAGGTTTCTTCCTTTGGAAGTACTGAACCTGTAACGTTTTCATATCGCTCAGTGGAAGTCTATTGTTCCCATGTTTCACACTTAAATAAATTTGAAAGACTTTTACATAATCCAAATAAAACTATTTGGGATTTAAAAAACTGTCACCAATACTCCAGCCAATGATTAGTGTGTGTCAAAAAAGAAGGCTCTTGGGGGCTCTTGCCTTTCCTGGCTAGAAGATCTGAGCCAGAAACCCAGCAAAAACCTGTTTCCAGCCACCTTCCCTCAAAGGGGACTAGGGGCAGTTCACAGGAAAAGGGAACAGCCACTTTGAACTCTGAACCCACCCCCCTGCTTTCTCCAAAACAACCAAAGATGTAGACTGTTGAGTCAAACAGCCCTTAGGAGGCCTGAGAACATAAGAGGAAAAGGGCAAGAGAAGCCTCTGACTTGGCACCACTACAAGGACAAGGATATTGCAAAAAACACCCCTGGGTTTTGGTGAAAAAGGTTTTATGAAAAATTTTCCCATAAGAAAAAGTAGAAACTGCATTGAGCTGAGAAAGTGACATGACATCACCCAATTTTTTGGCCCAGCAGGCACACCACCAAAAGGGCAGTGTGTGGTTTTAAACCTCGCTTCCAGTAAAAAAAAAAAAAGCTTGTACTATGTACACCTTGACATAAAGATCCAGTTTAATTTTCATTTTTCAGTGCAGACTGAGAAGTCTTCTTGATCAAGAGTACCAGTGAGAAATGCCCAGACTGTGATCATCAGCTCCCCCAAAGGGCAGAAGAAACAACAGACCCTTTCCCTCTCTGCCCAGGAATATGCAAGAAGAAACAGGCTAAATGGACTGACCAATCAGAAATATGTATTATTCGGTTTTGTTGCCAACCTCCCTCCCCCAAATGTTAAGGATTGGACAATTTTCCCCTCTGTATTGCAAATATGAAAATCTTTCTGCTTTGGCTGAAGTGTATTTAAAACTTCTCTGGTCTATAGCCTAAGAATTAAAGATTACATGGGAGGAGGTGAGGGAGAAGGAAGAAAATGGATAAAGCAGACTATTAATAGCTTTGTTTACTGGATTTAATAAAGGCTGGAAGCCTTTTTTCTTAGAACTAACACAGGTGGTATGGGGAGCAGTGCATAAATGGCTCATGTTGACCTCCCAAACATATTTCTGATTGGTGATATAAGAAAATTGTAAACTCTTGAACAATATTGTAATTCCACAAATCAATGGTTCCTGTGACGCTCAAGTTTTTAAGATTAAAGACAATGGATGTGATTACAAATACAAAAGTCTAGAAGGTGCCAGGTTTCTACCTAGGAACAACCTGTTCCTTCCCTTCAGGCATCACTTTATAATGGTGAAGAGGGGAAAGATGGCAAGGGACCAAGAAGTGGTGAAAAAGGGCCTCAACAGTCAGAAGAAAACATCCACAGCAGTTCTTCCGAGAGCCTGAGGGGGCGCCGGGGCGCAGGGAAGGCTTGCATAGATTGAGCAGCTGCTGGGGATGCATAATAGTGTTTCCCTATGGACAGCCTCAGAGCACAGGGCTCATTGAGCGGAAAACGTGGCCAGGCCAGGGCCACATGGGACAACGACCGTCAAGCTACACATATTGCACCAAGGTAAGTGCTTTTCTTTTCACACCTCAATTTAACTTTTTATTCTGAGCAAAAAATAAAACTTTGTGGAAAGTATATATATGTATATATATACACAACAGAAATTGCAGCAATTGGGTTAAAGATAAAATAACCTAAAGTGCTTTTTTATTTTATTATTTCTTTAATATACCAATATGAGGTTCTGCAAACTTGTCCCTCTGGATACATTCAGCATTATACAAAGTCTCTCAGGAAAACCCACCTACCCTCCATTATCCCCATCAGCCCACTGCCTTGACCCTGAAAATAAATCTCCCATCTACCGACTCTCCCAGAGGTGGTGAAGAGAAGCCCCTTGCCTTCCATCCAGAGAGGTTTTCACATCTCAAGGCCTCTCCTGGGCTTTGTACCATGACCTCCTTCTAAAGGTGGGTGGAATTCAATAAATGACAACACTCCTGTCACCAAACCAGTGATGACCCTGTAAGATTGGCCAGATCATGTCAGGAAAAGACTGGGCCACCTTCTCAATGCCTCACTTGCCTGTCTGGGAAGGGCCAAATTCACTAAGGCAGTTTGGTGGTGCCAGCTAGTTTCCTACTACCTCCTAAACCCTGGTGCTGATAAGCACCCTTAGAAGAAGCAGTCTAATGAAATATTAGCGGGAACTGAAAGTACTGGTTTAATGGGTGAAATGGTCAACGTTACCATGGGAAGAAAAAGAGGCTTGATTCCACCTGCTAGAACTCACCCTTCCTAACCTTATCCTAGGCTCATTCCCAGGTATGGGAAACAATTCTCTTCCTGAAGGTTCTTTCTGGCTTCACTTTGGCAAGAAACCTTCTCTTCTCCAAGGTCCTTGGCACTAGAAGCCAAGCTGATAAAAGGAGAATGGGGAGGGAAGGAATTCTGGATGAGGAAGGAAAGAAAGTCTATCTACCCTGTGGAATAAACCTGCTCTGCACAACCACTTGTAGCATTTGAAGCACATTAATGAATTAATGATTTTTCAAAAGCTGATGGGATCTGATAGTCTTTGTCATTTAAAATCACCTGTAAGAGGCAGATACTTCAACTAGAAAAATCTTGTCAGCCAGAACACTGTTTTAAGATGTTTCTTCACCCACTTCCAAAGTGTAGAGGGTATAAAAGCCACTAACCTGGTTAGGTTCCCAACAGGAGCACAACCCTGGCTAACCAGGAAGCAGCAGTATTTAAGCAATAGATGCTTCATATGTCCTTTCCTGGGCTGTTTCCCACCTCAGTTCCCAGACAGGCATGTGGGAAAGTCATCACTACTTTTTGACACAAACTAATTTTGGGGTCCCACTTGCTGGTCTCTCAGAAGCTGTAGAGAAGATAACAAGGGCCATGCTCAAAAGCTTCCTATGAGGCCCAGAGATAGTCAAGGACAACCCATGCTCAGCAGCTGGATTCCCAGGAGGGGTAAACGAAGAATCCTCCTGCTTCATTAATTTCTGCTGAGGTCAATGGTTGCCAAAACCCACCAGTGTTTTGGAAAGGCATGCAGAAGGTCAAATAGAGATCCATTCTCTGGCTAGACTCCTAGAATGAAATCAGCTGCTTGCAGTGAAGCTTGTTTCTCCTCACGCAGTAACAGCACCACCACTATCACCTCCCTCTTGTTCACGCTTGTCCCTGAACATTTTGGCTGAAGGTAGGGCCTCTGGCTCCCAGGTAAGTTATCTGCTCTAGATACTGTATTGGCTGGCTCTGAGTCACAGCCCAGACAGCAGAAGTAACCAGTGCAGATCTCTCCTGTCCTGTGTGGGGAACCCTGCTCTTTGCTGAAGGCAGGGAAAGGGTTCTTGGGAGACAGAGGCCTATTCCACACCCTGGGTCATGCCTAGCTTCTGAGCTTGGTGAGCACTCATAACTACGTTAAATAGCCTGATGAGAGACACTTTCCATTCTAGTGTGGATTGTATTTTATGTTTTATTTTAAGAGGCAATGACTTGAAGCCAAAGGCAGACAGATGGATATAATTCTATACACAAATCAAATCAAAAAAATTTTTTTCCTATAATACAACTTAATTAAACATTCCAAATGAGATAACTTATTGCAACATTTCAGGCTTTTTGGTGGAAGGGGAATTTTTTATTTTGTTTTACCCTGAGTAGAAGATCATCGTGGTTTTCTTTTTTTTTTTTTTCTTTTTTTTTTCTTTTTTGTTTAGAAATCACATGACTAAGCTGAGCAAGTCACATCCTTGTTATCCTTGTTTGCACTGTACTAGGCTGTATGCAAAATCCAGAGAGTGAGGGCTGGAGAAAGGAGAGGGCAACCAAAAACCTGGCTAGAACCCGGAACCAGAATACCTGGCCTGCCAATTACCTGCCACCTCATCCACACTCCCTTCAATTTGCACCTTCTCCTGATAAGCAAAACACAGCCATTCTGTTGAGGAGGAAAATACCATTAAAAGGAAGGCAGACCACCATCTGGCAACTGGCCATAAGCCACATGTTCACTCTAGCACAAAACAGGGATGTTCCCCAAGGAAAATTCACTATGACCTGTAAGCCCTGGCAAGCAAACTGAGAGATGGAAAGAACCAGGAAGGCAAAGAGTGTGACTGTGTTGCTAGAGCCTGCTCTGCACACACATCATTGACACACAGCAGTCAACAACTTGCCTGGGCCCTATCAGAACCAGATCATCCCACAGCTGGTGGACTAGGCTTTAAGTTGCCCATTTGTGCTGAGCACACTGCAGGACAGCCCCTGCGGCATCCACCCTGAGCTCTACTGACACCAACAGCAAACAGCAAAGCCATATCACCCAAACCCTGTCCAAGTCACAGCTGTCTCACTTGCTCTTGCCACTGCCCACTTAGATGGAGTGAAGATCTGGCCTTCTGAGCAGGAGTCAGCCTCAGAGTAAAAGACACACAGGGAGGAGGAGCACCGCCAACACACTGAACTCTACTGCCCATCCACAAAGAGCCCAGTGCCAGTGCTGGGCAGTACCAGATTGATGGAAACCACACCCTTTCATTTAGAATTTTTATGCATACGAGTAACCTTAATTTCCAAGTTCACATGACAATAAGCAAAAGTGACATACAGTGCAGCCAAACAGTTCATTTATAACTTAGCTTTTTTTTTTTTTGTTTTGTTTTGTTGTTTTTTTTTCCAAAGATCAGTTCCTTAAAATGGATGTTCCTGGGATGTGAATAAAGAAAATACGTCTGAAAGGTGAGGCTTTCAAACAGCAGATTTCTTCATCCTTCTGATTTCTGACCCCATGATGGTAGGCATCACACCTCATGCTTCCTGCTTGCCCTCTTCCTGGAGGTGAGCACACATGGGCCCTTCATTTGGAGAAGCTGGTCAGGCCCATCTCCTCCTCCCCCTGCAGTAGTGCTTCAATGGGAATCAGATTGGACGGGGTGTCCATGCTCTGGAGGGACAGGAACTCTGACACATCCATGGCACTTAACATTTCTGTCTCAGGGTCTGAAGGAGCCTTGGCCTATCTGCTTTGCTCACAGGAAGAGGGTTTGTGGAGGATGATGACAGGCGACAGGGGTGAGGAAAAAGTCTGGGGTGGCAGCTGTGGGCTGGGACCATCAGGAGGCTGGGGATTCAGCTCTGGAGGGGGGGAAGAACAGCCCTTTCTCCAGGCAGCCACCCACTACTTTGCAGAGTCCCGACATGCACACTGACACTGACACGCCTCCTCTTGTTTGATGATGATCACAGGAACACTGAGGCCAATCTGCTGGACAGAGCTCCCTGTGAGAGAGGCGAGAGAGACTGCTCTTCAAGTAGTTGAGGGCAGAGGCCTGAGGGACAGGGATGAATGGCCTGTGTGAGGGCTGAGTGCCAAGGAGGCAGGATGCTGGGAAGAATGGGTGCCACACTCCAGGCTTTGTTCTGCTTTAAACTGGACCAAGTTCCTTCTGGGGGGGTGGGGGAAAGGGCTCTGACACTCCCCAACCCTCCAAAACAAAGCCCCTTCCTTAGAGAGCCACACACCCATCTAGATGCACCTTCCTTCTCTGCTATGCCTCTAAGGCAGGCATGGTTGATGCCTCCGTTCTCCTGACATCTTCTTCATACCTCTGGGCCTCTGGGCTCTTCCTTTTGCCTAAACTCCCCCAGGACCATTGTTCTTCTGTAGAACTTGGTCTCATCTTTTAACACCCAGCTGACTGCCCTCCTCTTGCTGCCCAGGCAGTGCTTCCCTGCAGGCTATGCAGAGCCCTGGCTTTGGAGAAGCTCTTCCAGGCTGCCTGGTATCCATGCCCAGCACTGCTGCCATCCACCTGCAGCCCTCTCCACAGGCATAGGACCTGTTCAGACTGAGCTCCTCAGGCTGTCCCACTCCTGTGTGGCCCCAGTGTCTGACACATGGTAGACAGAGTGGATCTCCTTTTACATAGCCAGCCTGGCGTGGGTACACGTTCATATTCACTCTCATTGTCTCTCTCATGTGTGCTGTGCACTCACGCTCTGAATTTGGCCCAGAATTCAGCCAGGCCGTGTGTCTCAACAGAGGCAAAGAGCAAGGAACAGGAGAGATGGGTGGGGCCAAGGAGGCCTGAGAGCTAGTGCTCTGGCTTTCCCACAAGTTCACTTATGACCTTGAGGGAGTCATTTAATTTGTTTGGGTCCCAGTTTCTTAATCCACAAAAGAAAGAGTTTAAAATTAAAGGATCTTTCAGCTATGCATGAGTCTCTGACCCAGATGCTATTTCTTCCTTACTGTAATTAGAAAAGAGTCCAGTGAATTAACAACTGCCCTCTTTAGCATTAACTGTGATTCAAAAATTTTTCCTGGCTTATGTTTAAAAGATGTATCTGAAAGGAAAAGAACTCTAGGTAAAGAATAATAAACATGGAATTTATACTAGAATTACATTAACTTCCAGTAGTTGTGAAACATGAAATATGCTAATAAACAGTACAATGGGGATTTAATTGAGGCTGTTTAAAGACTTTCGAAGTTTTAAAAACCAGGGCAAAGCAATAATTTACTCTGACTCAAGGGGCCCAGGGAGTTGACTTTCTTTTAAAGCTAACATGGAGTTACATACCTGTGCTACTGGCTACTGGTACTGCAGTGGTAAAAAACACCTTCTCAACTTTAGATGCTTGTTGCTGGGGGGAAAAAAAAATCACACTTATGGCCAGTCAAATATGGCAGACATCCAAAGTCCTGAAGCCTCCCATCCAAGAGGACAGAAACCCTTCAGTGTTTAGGGAATTTTGTACTGAGTGATGTTTTGTTTGTGCTCTGACATGAGGCCTCTGTACTGTTTGACATTCCATCCTGACAATGTAGCTAGCTGGCTATCTCCCAGCTGCCTAATCCAGTGGGTTCTGCAAGTTCAAAGGCTTCTTCAAGGTTTTTTTTTTTTTTTTTTTTTTTCAAGCTGACGGTCTCCTCAGAGGGAGCCTAAGGCTAGCTTTCCCTGTAGGCTACCCACTCCTCTATCCTATTCTGTGAAAGCTGGAAAGTTCTTTTCTTCCTCTCAGGGATTAAGCTGAATGCTAAGGAACTTATATGTTTCTCAGTTTTCTGCATGTTTCAGAAAATGCAGTGTGCAACCAGGCATATACTCGGCTCTCAAAGGACATTGAAATGAATGAGTCATCAGACCAAATGCTTCCTTATCACACTAATATACTTCCTATTAAGTTGACTAAAGGGTTTCTGTTTTCTTCATCTTTTATTCCTTAAAAAAAAAAAAAATGCCTCAGGATGATCTGAGACAAAGTGAAAGTCTCTGGCTAAGTTATAGGAGATGACACTATAAAACAAGCTGAAAACATGAGACCCCTATTTATTATGTGGAAGAAGAATGACACTTGTTTCATGCAGTTCCACAGGGAAGATGTGGGGGGTGGGGGGACACCAACTCTATGGAGGCAGATTGGATCACAACACTGGAAAGGCCTTTTCATGACGCTGCCTATCTATAATGGAAACAGGATGTCTTGAGAACTGGTTGGCACGCCATTTCTGAAATTTGAGTGTTCAAATTATTTAGTCCGAAGCTACTTTTCCAGTTTATTTATATCTACCTACAAATTCTCCTACCTGGTATATCCTTTTCTCTATCCAGTTTCTACCCATGTCAAGGCTCACCTGATCTGTGTGACACCCAATAATTCCTTCCCCTTAGTGTATGAATCCCTCATCTAGCCACACAATGTAAAAACCAAGAGCACAGGCTCTGGGATTGGTCTGCCTATGCTCAAATCCCAGCTTTTCCTCTGTAAGTTGTGTGACTTTGGGCTAGTCACATAACCTCTCTGGACCTTAGCTATCCATTACTAAAACCACACCTGTCTCCTAGGATTGTTGTAATGTGTTAAGTTCTTGTTAACACAGTA
The DNA here is from genome assembly GCF_045843805.1 of Urocitellus parryii. Classification (NCBI taxonomy): domain Eukaryota; kingdom Metazoa; phylum Chordata; class Mammalia; order Rodentia; family Sciuridae; genus Urocitellus; species Urocitellus parryii. The sequence continues at coordinate 23,197,768 of NC_135541.1, forward strand.
TATGACATATAGAGATACATACTGAGGCAGTAAGAACTGTGTTGGGGGGTGAAGTATATAAGGGTACTATCTGTTCAATAAAATCTAAAAATTATGTAAGTAAAAAATAATGTATGTAAGTAATGATTGGCACATGTTAGACCTTCAGTTTATAAAAATCTTAAGTTAGGTGTGGTGGCATGTGCCTACAGTCCCAGCTATTGGGAGGCTGAGGCAGGAGAATTGCTTGAGCCTAGGAGCTCAAGATTAGCCTAGGCAACACAGTGAGACTCTGCTCAAGAAAAAAAAGGAAAGAAAGAAGGAAGAAGGGTTCAATAAATAAGAGCTGTTTTTTTGTTTTGTTTTGTTTTTAATCACTATTATTGTCATTTGGCACTTTACTGGTAATATGAACTTTCTTTTAGGCATTTCATCAATTTTAACCTGAATGTAAGTCTTTATGGAAAAAGAAATCATGTTTCTCGGTTTTCTGCATGTTTCAGAAAATGCAGTGTGTAACCAGGCATATACTCGGCTCTCAAAGGACACTGAAATGAATGAGTCATCAGATCAAATGCTTCCTTAGAAAATGGTTGTAAGGGAGCAGGGATGTGGCTCAGTGGTACAGGGCTTGCCTAGCATGCATAAGGCCTGGGTTCAATTCCCAACACTGCAAAAGAAAAGAAAATGGCTCTAGTGGCTTTAGGATAAGCTCTGAGAGCATAGTTTATTTTTTTCACTTGGTCATTGCTGTCTGGTTATGTGTGACTCAGTCACATCAGTCCCTTGTATCAGTCTTGGGGACAACCTGATTTTCTAAAATATTCTTGAGTCTCTGGAGTCTGTTGACTGCTTTCCTGTACTAGATGATGTGATTAAACTGCAGATAGAATATTCTTTCAAGTGTCTACTGCTAGGTAAACTTAAAGATTGTTTCTCTGCCTCTTTATCATAGGTGCTGACCACAGCATTCCCTATATTTATACCATTTGATTATGGAGAAAATAACTACAAGGGGTAATTACACATTTCAGGGTAGACATGCTAGCCATTTCCCTTTTTGCAATAAAAGCCTCTGAACACATCACCCCTGTATATACACTTCACCCCACTGGGTATATTTATATGGAATACTTACAATTTGTTCTTGGTTTTGTGGTGAACTGGTGGCACCATTTAATATCCATTGTAAGTTCTGTTCTCCCATAACTAGGCTGGGCTGCAGGATAGCCGTGTTGGGAGTTGGGGTGATGGTTATGGTGGGATTATTAGTTAGGACAGAGTTGGCACCCAGAGGCAGAGTCTGGACCATGGCTGGCAAGGGCTCAGTAGTACTTTGTGGTGGGGCTGGTGTTGCCACGGCCGATGCCACCGCCGCTGCTGATGCAGAAGCCCCAGCAACAACGGAAAGTCCTGGTACGATGGGCTGCGGTGCCTGGGGATGCGGAAGAAACTCTTGATGATTAGCAGCAAACTGCGCGCTGTGGGGAACAGGCACTTCTGGAGGTTGTAAGAGAGCAGGGGGGTTGCCAAATGCAGCTTGCTGGGAACCGGGTCCTAGGGAGGGAGCAGGTGGAGGAGCGGACGGAGCTGAGGCTGGCAGCAGAGGCTGGGGTGGCTCGGAGAGGCCAGGCTGCAGTACAAGCGGAAGAGATAAAGATGCTGAATTTCCTGCAGGTGGTGGAACATCACTGACTGATTCTGCATCACCATTAAAACTTTCAATCAAGGCAGCTGGCAAGAAAAAGAAATAGAAACATATATCCATATCCCAAGCTTTACATGAGCCATAAAAACATAGTTATTATGGGCTAAACAGGACAGTGACAGTTAGCTGCAGCCAATTCCTTTACAGCTAGTAGGCTGGCTTTCTGCTTTCATTTAGTGACACCTCTGGTCAATGTAACAGGTTTCATGATCAACCATTCTTCCTCAATGTGATAACCTAGTAAAAGTTTTATGATTTTAAAAAAATGTGTACTAAGTTCTTTCTGGAAGAGACTAGGCATTCTTTTCTGGACATGACTATTCAGTATAGTTTGCGACGACTGTGAAGCTTTATAGACAGATTACCGTTCAAACACAATATGATTTAAGCCTGGTTAGTAGGTCCTACCCATGTATGAACAGGGTATCACATCTAAAGGCAAAGTTCACAGCTCCTACTTAAAGCCAAAAAGAGATTCTGGAAAAAAGAAACCCTTTTCTTCCAGACCCAAGAAAAGTTGCAAGAACAGATGGAACTGAAATGAAAGGCCCATCCTTCTCTGACCCTCCACAGAAGGTCTGCTTCTTTTAAGCTAATTGAAATATTTCATTGTGCCTGTAATTTGGTATGTCAACAAGTGAACCCCCTTTCCCAGGGCTGAGATGTGAGCAGAAAGAGTCTGTGTAACCAACCTGTCTGCTGAGGATCTTCCTGAATTGCTGATTCATCTGAATTCTGGAACATCGATTCAAAGATGACTGCTGGTGAAATTGTGCTGAGGTCCTGGCCCTGTGTCTGATCAAGAGAGACAGAGATGTGACACTCTCCATCCTGAGACAATTCCTCACCACCAGAGAGTATATTCAGGGTGGCTGAACTAGAATGATCTTTTGGTATGCTTCTTGTTTCTACCTTCTCATATTTCAAGTGACATGCATTTCCCTAAAACTTAAGATACTGAAGATATGGGTCTTCAGGAGCTAGCAAGTTATGACTTGTAGATTGATTTCCGGTTTTTATAAATAAAAGTTTTACAGGAACACAGGCACACTCATTCATTGATAGATTATGCTGCTTTCATGATATACCTGCAGAGCTGAAAAGTTGTGACAGAGATCATGTGGTCCACAGGTTCTAAAACATTTACTAACTGGCCCTTTATAAGAAAGGCTTGCCAATCTCTGTTCTAAAAGAGCAAATCCCACATAAAATGGGATTATATAATATCCATTACTGCTATGTTTTTTTTTGTCCTTTCTGAAACTCATATTAGAGTTTAATCCCCTTTATGAGCTATTGAAGGGTACCTCACACTATGGTGTTTAGAGGGGGAGCCTTTGGATGGTGATCAGGATTAGACAAGGTCATCTGGATGGAGCTTCCATGATGAAATACTAGTGGCTTTACCAGAAGGAAAGAGACCAGGATATACACACATGCACACTTCCTGTCTCTCACCACATGATGCCCTACACCACCTCAGGGTTCTGCCAGCAAGAAGACCATCAACCAGTGTGGCCCCTCAACTTTGAACCTCCAGAATCATGAGCCAAAGTAACACACTTTTCTTTAAAATAGTCTGGAGCCAGGCACAGTGGCACCTGTAATCCCAGCAACTCCAGAGGCTGAAGCAGGAGGATTGCAAGTTTGAGGGCAGCCTCAGCCTCAACAACTTAGGAGGCTGTATACAACTTAGTGAGACCCCATCTCAAAAATAACAACAACAATAACAAAAAGGACTGGGGGTGCTGGGGTTGTGGTTCAGTGGTAGAGGACTTGCCTAGCATGTGTGAGGCATTGGGTTCGAGTGTCAGCACCGCATATAAATAAATAAAATAAATATTCATAGTCAACTGAAAAAAATATATATTTATTTAAAAAAAAAAGAAAGGAAGAAAAGAACTGGGGGTATAGCTGAGTGGTAAAGCACCTCTGGGTTCAATCTCAGTACCAGGAATAAATAGATTAGATAGAGAGATAGATAGATAGATAGATAGATACATACATACATACATAAAACTTAGACTATGGTACTTTTGTAATTAGCAACAGAAAATAGACCAAGACAATTGCCATCCAACTTGCCTTTCTCAGGTAATAATGACACTGTAAATGTCTTTCAGGGTCATTACATATTATCTGTGATATTCTAATGTGTATATGTGATAAAAAATCATAAAAAAATCAAACAATACAAAGAAACTTAAATAGTGATGCCCTTAATAAAACACTAGCAGCACTTAAAAAACAAAATGAACCAGGGTGGAGGTGGGTGAGGAGGACACAGCACGATGCCCTGGAGGGCCTAACTACTAATATTCACTAAATAAAATGACCACTCTTTATTTTAGTTAAGGGGAGGGGAAAACTGCAATTCTTTTATCTACAATCCACTTCCACCCTGCATTCTGCAGGGCAAGAGTGTCAAAGGCAACTGCCTACAGAAGTCCAGGCGAGCAAGAGAAATGAGTGAAGCTGGATGTGGTACACCTAAACAGATGCACCTCAGCTGTCCTCAGGGTTCAGCTGAATGCTGCAAGGATCACCAGAGCTCAAGATGAGGCTGAAATCTGGAGTTTTAAGGTGAAATCTACTAACTTATAAATAAAAGCAAGTGATTTTGAATCTAAGAGTACTGACCAATCTAAAACCTATCTTCAGGTCAGATCTCCCCAGTGCCAACTAGTGTTTCTGGGTTGTTTTTCAACAACTCTGCTTCTGGGAAGGAGAACTCAAGGACTGCCCAGGGTTGGGTAGAATCATGGTAAACTGAGGACAGCTCTCCAATCTGAAGGTCCTGAGATGAAAATGTCCATGAGAGCCAAGAGGGACCAATTATTCCATCTTGATTTCATCAGCTGGAAGAATGAAGGAGGAAGTTCAGTAATTCTGATTGCTAGTAGGATAAAAGCTGAAGGCAGAAAATTATGCAGGACTTCTAACTTCCAGTCCAGGGGGAATTAAGACTCAAAGCCAAGAGTACGGCTTTCAAATTTTTCATTGTGACACAAAGAAATACATTTTACAATCTGGGTGTGGTGGCACATACATGTCTGTAATCCCAGTGACTTGGGAGGCTGAGGCAGGAGGACTGCAAGGTCAAGGCCAGTCCCAGCAATTTAATAAGGCCCTGAGCAACTTAGCAAAATGCTGTCTCAAAGTAAAAAAAAAATTAAAAGGGCTGGGGATGTAGCTCAGTGGTCAAGTGCCCCTGGGTCCAACCCCTAGTACCAAAAAACAAAACAAACAAGAAAATTTTTATATCACACACACACTTTATCATACATATTTTGTGGGGAGCCATTCTCACACGTGATCGGGTGCCTCCCGTTAAGGATCTGAGGCACTTTGGCAAAAGTCGAAGTTTTTCCCGGCCCTTTCCTGATGAGAGAGCCCATCCGTGTGGGGGTGTGCCTGACCACTGACCCCGAGGACCCAATCACTGACCCTGACCTTGGAGTGCAGCCCCCCCTCAACCTTCATTGGATGGAATTCTCCCCTGAATCTCTTGTTCCCTAATAAAAGGCTAGTCCCCGGCATGCTCTCTCTCTCTCTCCTGCTAGCCCTGAGTAATCCTTGCTGCCCTGCTGGGCGGCTAGAGGAGCGAACCAGAGAGGGGAGCTGTCTCGGACCTAGCAATAGAAATAAGGTAATTGAGTCTTGTGTTTTTATTTCAATCTCTTCTAACTAACTTTATGCCTAGAACCTCATTAATGAAACCACTGCGCAGGCCGCGTGGTAGAACATTTATCTGCACAAATGGCTAATAACTACCATTAAGCTGTAAGCTTTTTAGTTTACTCATGGTTGTTATTTTTGTTCTACCTATTTATAAATCCTTATTAGTAATTAACAACAGTAAAAAGGAATGAGTTGTATTTGTCAATGATATCTATATAACTTTGCAAAGGCTGGGGGGGGGGGAATAGCCTATATGCCTCCAAAAGATGTGCAAGAATGTTCATAGCAACACTCTTCATAATGGCTCCAAACTAGAAAAAAAAAGAACAGTGGGGTATCTTTATTTAGTTTAACACTGTTCAACAACCAAATGAATGATCTGTAACTATATGCAACAATATGCATTAAATTCCTAAACATATGTTGCAAGAAAAAAGCCAGATGAAAAATCTACAATTCCAACTACAAAAGCAGAAAAATTAAGATGTTAGAAGTCAAGACAATGGTTATCCTTAAGGAGAGAGAATGGCTACTGAGGGGCAGGGTGCAGGAGTGCTGGGAACATCTGGATGAAATAAACTGTGATCCATCAAAGTGTGCATTTATGATACCTTGCCCTTTTCTGTGAAAAGTGCTAAGTCACTGCCAGGCTTCAGGATAGAATCCCTAGGAATAAGTGGGACTGGCTTTCAAAACTAGAGGAGACAGAATAGCCTGAGCTTCTGGGTCCTGGAGCACAGAGTAGAAGAACACTGGATCCTAAAACTAAGCAAACAAAAGACCCAATCAGCCATTCCTTAGCAGCTCTAACCCTCCTTTAACAAAGGGTCTGAGTGAACCAAAGTTCATTTCCTTTTTGTTTTTTTTGGTGCTGGGAATCCAACCCAGGGCCTTGTGCATGCAATGCAAGCACTCTACCAACTGAGCTATAACCCCAGCCCCCAAAGTTCATTCCTAAGACATGCACGCATTATGTGGAAGAACTCTGAAACTGGCAAAGTGATTATCTCATACAAATTTGCCATCAAGTTCTAATTTTTAAAAAGCAAAGCAAAATTAATCCCACTGCTTCAAGGAACTGTGGCCTTTGTTTGAAAGAATAAAAGCAAACTCTTTCTAAATCTGGGATAAATGCTGGGTCCAGGGGCATAATGTATAGTTAGACTCCAAGGGAGAGGGTTTCTCTCTCTTGATTATGTAAATTGTGGTAGAAAAGTAATCTTTTTTTTAAAGACAAGTTATTATTTTCTCCTTATACCAGGTATTCCCCTGGTGACCTGAGGACTCTGGAAAGCTCCTCAGTCACATGTCACAGCCCTGACCAGAGTGGATGCCCTAAGCCATTTAACACAGTTAAATGTTAAAGAAATATTATACCCAAAATCTTAAGTTAGGTAATTCACAGGGCATCTAGGCCACCAAGTGTGTAAATTTCTTTCAGAACTAATGTTCTAAAATAGAAATAAAATGAAATATGCATATGAAGTGCTTTATTTTTTCTCTTTATTCTTCAGATTGATCTATCTTCAATTTAACAAATCAATCCTTCCTTCCTACCTTATCTTTTTGGTACTGGGGATGGGACCCAGGGCCTCTACACATGCTAGGCAAGCACTCTATCACTGACCTACATCCCCTAGCCTTTTATATTTTTTATTTTAACACAGGGTCTTGCTAAGTTACCCAGCCTGGCCTTGAACTTGGGATCCTCCTGTATCAGCCTTCCAAGTAGTTGGGATTGCAGGTGTGTGCAACTGCACCTGTTGCCCTTTTGGTTTTAAACCAGTGTCTTCACATAGTTGCTTTTTATGTTTTATCCAGTGTTTATAACTGTTTTCTGTATGAGGGCTAGTTTCATAAGAACAACTCTGCCATTACCAGAAGGAGAATCCATGCCATAGGGTGCTTATATAAAAATGCAGCTCAGATGCCACTCCCAGAAACACTGACTCAGTAAGCTTAGGGAGAGGCCCAAGAACCTACATGTTTAATTAATTACTTAATTTTTATATTTTTGAGATGAAATCTCCTTATGTTGTCCAGGCTGGTCTCAAACTCCTGGGCTCCTGTGATCCTCCTGTCTCAGCCTCCAGAGTAGCTGGGATTATAGGTATGACTATCATGGCCAGTTAAGAACCTGCATTTTAAGAAGTGCTGCAGTTGAATCCACTAACCATACTTTAATAAACACTTTTCATAGCATTCCTAAATCCTTCAGTTTCTATTCAAATATTTTCAATTACATTTATTCATTATGCATACAGTGACAGAAAATCTAGCCTAAGTTGTTGTTATTTTCTAGGAAAGAACAAACTCTAAATTAGTGTTGGCAACACAGGAAAATGTTCAGATTTTATGAAAGAAGACCACATAAATTCAGACTCGATGCAGTGGTTTGTAAGTACTATCATGGAGTCACGGAAATGGCAAGAAACTTCCTACTGGTGTGAATCAAAGTAATCAGATTGAGATAGAGTGGGCTTGTCCTGTAACAGAGTCCTCTATAGAAGTTCCCTTCAAAAACTCATTAAGGTGAGTTTAAAGGAGAAAAGAGACTAAGCCAGATCACTCAGGCAGAGTTTGAGAAGGTCTAGAAACTGGACTTTCTGGCTACATCTTACAATGCTAGACTTTAGACTCCTCAAAGACGATCCATACCTTCTTTGTTGCCACTATCAGCTCAGCACTGGCACAATGCCTGATTAAGTAGTATTCAATCAATATTTGCTAAATGAATTTTAAATAGGAAAAAAGAAAAAAAGAAACTTTCTGGGGCCAAGAGGCTATCAACTGAGTGACCTGGGTCAAAAGGCATTAGGTGACAGAACAATTTTTCCTGATAAAAATCTGATCAGCAGAAAGAGGAAAAAAAAAATCCTAAATGGTCAGTGATTAAGCCCAATTAAATCTAGAAGACTTCAGTCTGGTCTTCCTCAATTATCCACCAAAGGGAATGCTCGACTTTTGCATCTATATTTCTAGCACCCACACCCCAGGTACACTTACTGTATTGGAATTTTCTTGCAGTTCTGAATCTGTGGACAGAAGGCACAAGTCACTCAGGTAAAGTGAGTGATTTGTATCCTGTGAAAGAGAAAAAAAAATTAATTTAAGTAACATAAATCAGGATTTATACACACCGTACTACATAACAAAACCTTAAGGTTCTAAATGTCTGTGTGTTACCTGTATGAACCATCCAAAGAAAGACCTAAGTAAATTATTTCACTTTTTAAAATCTTCATATTCTTTTTTTTTTTTTTGGTAACGGGGATTAAACTCAGGGGCATTTGACCACTGAGCCACATCCCCAACCCTGTTTTGTATTTTATTTAGAGACAGGGTCTCACTGAGTTGCTTAGCACCTAGCTGTTGCTGAAGCTGGCTTTGAACTCAATCCTCCTGTCTCAACCTCGCAAGGTGCTGGGATAACAATCGTAAGCCACTGTGCCCAGCTCCATATTCTTTGTTTTTTTGGTACTGGGGATTGAAAGCAGGGGTGCTGCTTACCCACTGAGCCACATCGCCAGCCCTGCCCTTTTAAATATTTTTTTAGTTGGAGACAGACACAATACCTTTATTTTATTTTTTTATTTTTATGTGGTGCTAGGAGTTAAGGATTGAACCCAATGTCTCACACATGCTAGGCAAATGCTCTACCAGCTGAGCTACAACCCCAGTCCCCCAGCCCTTTTTGCACTTTTTATTTTGAGTCAGGGCCTTGCTAAGTTGCTTAGGACCTTACCAAGTTGCCCAGGCTGGCCTCCAAATTGCAATCCTCCTGCCTCAGTCTCCTGGGCTGCTGGGATTACAGGCATGCACCACTACAACCAGCTAAATATCTCCATATTCCTAAGAGAAACTCTTATATTTTTAAAAGATGGTTAAAAAGAATTCTTAAATTATCTCACAACCCAGGTTAAGTAACAAAAACTATCAAATTCATAATATTTGTATAATTGTTTTCATCATTTCCAAAGTGATATCACAAGATTCATTTGCTATTCATATAAACCCTGGAAGTATTATTGTCTACCTCATTTGAAATATGAGAAAATTAATGCTATGACAGTTGGAGTGATATGCCCTAAACACATAGCTAATTAGCATTAGATAAACCTAGGGCTTCTGACTGAAAAGTCAACACTCCTTCCATTATATCACATGTCTCCAACATAGGTACCTGAGAGTTCCTTACTCAGAAAGTACTGAGGAATAACTATTCAAATTCTGCTGCTCGGGCTAACTCTTGAGCTCTGGATTCTAGAATGTCAGTCTCAATTCATATGCTTTAGGTGGTGACCCTGCTTACCTCAAGTGGATCAGATAGTCCCACTCAAGCATGCATGCATTCAACACATACAGTGGTCCCCCCTTATCTATAGTTCTACTTTTCAAATTCAGTTACCCAGGGGCAACTGTGGTCCAAAAATGTTAAACTCCAGAAATAAATGACTCCTAAGTTTTAAATTGTGCATCATTCTGAGTAGTGTGATGAAATCTTGTGCCATCCATTTCTACCCCTTTTATCCAGGCTGCACACTCTACCACCTACTAGTCACTCTATAGACATCTAGATAATGAGATCAAATGTCGAAGTGGTACAGTGCTTGCAATCTAGTATCACTTATCTTACTTAATAATGGCAGTGAAGCTGGCAATCTAATTACAATATGTTATTACTGTTACAGTATTGTTGCCAATTTCTTACTGTGTCTAATTTATAAATTAAGCTTAAGCATAGATATGTAAGTACAGAAAAAAGTATTTATAGGGTTCGGTATTATCTGCAGTTTTAGGCATCCACTGGGAAGCTTAGAACATGTCCCCTGAAGGTAAAGGGGAACTACTGTATTCATTGAGCATCTAAGATGTATTAGGCACTCTTCCAGGCCTAGGAATACAATAGTGAAAAAAAACTGAGTCTCTTCCCTCCCTATACAGCTTACATTCTAGTAAGGACAAATAATAATAAGTATACAGTATACAAGATGATACAAGTGCTACGGAGAGTAGGAATGCTGGGGTAGTTGTTTTTATATTAGAAGTTTAATGCCCCTCAGATAAATGAAATCTGAGCAGAGAAAACAGAACATGGGCCATGCATGTATCTAGGAAAAGTGTTCAAGCAGAGGGTACAGTAAGAAAAACCTGGCGGTAAGAGTGGGCTTTCCTTGGTTTAAGGAACCACACAGAGGACAATACAGCTAAAGAGGAAGAGAAATAGATGAGATCAGAAAAGTGACAAGGCCAGAGAGCATAGGACCACTGTAAGATTTTGATTTTACTCTACATGATACAAGCTGCTTCTCTGGAGGGGTTACGAGCAGACAACAAGCAATATCTGTGTCACAGTCTAGAAAGACTGCTCTGGCTACATATAGAACAGTCTGCAGTAGACTGGGATGGGAAGTAGAAGAAGAGGAGAAAAGGCTTAGCAAATTATTCCATTAATCCAGGCAAGAAGCTAATGAGTGAAACAATCAGAAAAGTGATCAGGTTCTAGATATATTTTCAAGGTGGAGCTGATAGTCTTTGCTGGTGGACATGGGGTGTGAGGAGAAGAAAGGAGTCAGGAGGAATTTTGGCCTCTGCCACTAGAAATTAGTTGCCATTTACTAAGACACAAAGACTGCAGAAGGAACAGTTTTGGCCATGTTAGGTTTTAGAAGATGAGATATTATCTGGGTGGAGGCATGGAGTAGATGGTTTAATATGCAAGTGTGTGGAGTTCAAGGGGAGACCAGATGGGAGATATCAATGTAGGACTTGAAGGCAACATAGATGGCATGTGAGGCCTGAGAGTAGGAAACCCCTCTACTGGAAAATGATGAAGGATTCAGAGAAGATGAGCTGTGAGGACTGAGCAGTGATACACTCCAGTGCTCAGAGGTTGTTGGCAGTTAAACTAGCCATGGAGAAAACTGAGAAATTGAGAATTAAGAAAACTGACTGTGACTAATGAAATGCAGCTTAGTACAGAAAGACTCCCATGTTTAAATTTTCTATTTGGCTTTTACAGATGAAAAAACTAAGGCACAAGAAGTCATCTGCCTAAGGTCATGTGATTAGTGACTGAACCTGGATTTGAATCCACATAGCTGGGCTCCACGGGCTACCTTCTTCACAGCTAAGGCTATTCTGTCTCTCACAACACAAGGGTTAAGAACCAGCCTCTGGAATCACACTGCCTGCCTAAATTAGACTAATTATAAGTTCTGGATATTTAGGCAAGTTATTTAATTTCTCTTTGCCTCAGTTTCTTAATTAGTAACATGGGGATTATTAGTAACACCCTCATAGAGATCTTGTAGATAATACATATAAAAGCACTTAGCAAGTTTCCTGGCACATATTTAACATTCAGTAAGTGTTAGCTATTATTACTAATGAAACTCAGGGCCTGGAGAAGAATCCTTTTAAATGGATTCTTTATTGTTTAAAAATTGGAAACTCTAGAATTAGAATATTCTGTCTCTACCGAAATCAAAATCATGCTATATATTTTAAGAGTATTCCAAAGAAAGTCAGTGAATTTGCAAGTCTGAAGTTCAGAGACCAGGCTGGAGACTCAATGGCAATACAAGTGGCATGGCCTAGATAGAGGCGATTCCCTTCTTCTGGAGAATGAACATGGATGCAGAGAAGATGGGAGGCAAATTTGTGGGGAGGTAGAAGGCAGGAGGAAAAGCTGCTAAAAAGCCCACTTAGTCCATTATTCCAATAATCCAGGCTGGGGTGGGGGGAAATGGATTGAACAAAAATGTAATCCGAATAAGTCATCAGATTCTAGATATATTCTCAAGGTACAACTGAAGACTTTGCTCTATCAGCTTCAGTTTCTTTATCCATAAAACAATAAGAAAATAATAGCACTTACTTTTCAGGCTTAATAGGTCAGTGCTTAAACCCTATTAAAAGTAATAACAGTAAATACTGATCCCAAGATCTTTCTGGAATGGAGTGGTAGCTTCAGGGGACCAGGAAATATGGAGGGACTCAGTAAAGAAAATTAAACAAAACCTAAAACTCCTCAGAGGCTTATTCTGTGGCTCAGTGTCTTAAGCTAGTAACTCTTAAACCTTTTGGTTTACAAACACTTCAAACAGGCCAGGACAAGAGATTCTTCTCCAGCCTTTGCTTGGCTCTCCAATGACAGGTTGTGTGAAGAACATAAATTTATGTCCCAAACTCAAGTACATATTTGCCACTTTATAGGTATAAAGATGGAAGAGGACACTCTGTAGAGCATCTGGCTGACCCTTTGAAAGCCACTCTGAGACCTCTGGGTTCAAGGGCACTTTCTTCCACCATACCTGATGGAAATGAGGCAGAGCTGAAGAAGAGACTAAAAGACAGAATGTCTGGTGAGATTTCTGGCTTCCACCACCACTCCATTGCAAAGCCATAGATTTTGTCCCTGATTTCTCCCCTCTCAATATCAAATATGTAAAGAAGACATTTCAACCTTTTTTGTGTGAGACACAAACGGTTGCTGTTTTGTGATGCTCAGATCAAAACAAGAGAGAAGAACACTGCGCACCTCTGATCCGTTGTGTTGTGGAAGTGCATTGTATGAGTGTCCTTTGTTATCATGACCTTTCATGTGACTTTTGAGACTGTATTGAGTGCTGAATGTTTTCTCACAGCCATTACTCGGGCAGAAGAAGGGTCTTTCACCTGCAAGAATGACAAAGTAGTGTTAATTTCACCATAAACTCATTTAGCTGGTTTAAGAACCTACCTTTTCCTAATGGGGGGGAAGTAAAATTCTTATGAGGGTTTGGGTAATAGTTGTTAAAAGGTGAGTAAACTACATGCTAATTATCTCAGTTCTGAAACTTAATGCAGAGCAAAGCACAGGATATAGCTCACTCCTGGAAGTTTTTTATCTTTAATTTTTAAAAATATTTTTCTTGGGCTAGGGTGGTGGCTCAGTGGCAGAGCGCTTGCCTTGCACATGTGAGGCACTGGGTTCGATCCTCAACACCACATTAAAAAAAAATAAAACAAAATAAAGATATTGTGTTCATGTATAGCTAAAAAAATATTTTAAAAAAATATTTTTCTTTAGCTGTAGATGGACACAATGACTTTTATTTGTTTATGTTTATGTGGAGGATCGAACCCAGTGTCTCACACATGCTGGGTGAGCACTCTACCACTGAGCCACAACCCCAGCCTACCCAGGAAGTTTAAAGGGAAGATTCACTTTCTTACAGGTTCTTTTTAAAAGAATATTTCTGTACTGGTTTCATTTCTTAAAGTTGGATTCCTGAGTTCAACCTTTAGATTCTTTCACCTCTGAAAGAAACTCAAACATTATTAGGTGAAGGCTAAGCTTATTAGGCTCACTTCTCCCACCTAGTTTAACAGGTCTCAATGGAAACACACATACTTAGTTTCAGGATTGATGCAGGTTAAAATGAAAAATAGAAACTAGCCTCAACTCACCGGTATGTGTACGGACATGAGTTTTAAGGTGGTGGCTTGCTGCAAATGCTTTTCCACAGCCATCATGATCACATCTAAACAAGTTGTTAAAGCAAAGAGAAACAGAGTCATTAGCTAAGAGTCCTTAATCCTCAACATCTCTTGTAAATGCAAACTATACATTCAAAACACTAAGATTAGATCAATAAAACTGGTTTTAGAGATGGCAATGATGGGAGGCCCCTGAAAGATAAGGTGGCACATCTGGGGTCAGAGGCATCAGAGAGCTCAGGATAAGTTCTTATAGTCTGGTAGGTAAGGCCCAGTTAAGAAGCTGATACAAAAGTCTTTAGTTAATTACTTAAGAGAACTCTACTGACAGAGCCCACGTGGAAAATCTACAGTAAAATACTACAAATATCAAGAGTGGGTAAAGAGGCCATCATATATGCACAAGGTTGAAATACAACCTTAGAACATAATCCATTACAACAGTTTGGCTATCACCTGTAATCTTCAGTGTAGAGACTCACTTCTTTCTCTTTTACTTTCTTGATTTTTTTTTCTTGGTGATATAGGGAGTTGAACCCAGAGACTTGTGCAATTATGGGCAAGTGCTTTACCACTGAGCTACATCATCAGCCCTCCCTTTTACTTTCTTGATAATCAAAGCTAGAATTAACCTTTCCCTCCTTAGAATTACTAAGACAAGCATTTATCTACATGCTTCTTTTACAGCATCTCTCAATTCTAATCTTGTTTTATCTCTCTGTGTATACATTTATTATCTGTTCTCCTAGATAGTAAACTCTATAAGGGCAGGGTCCACATAGCCCTTCATATTTGCTGTTGTTTTTGCACACATTTAATAATTATGTGAACATTTAATAATTATGAATATTAACAAATCCATTTTTTAATTCAAAATATCTTATTTCTTTGAAGTAGAAAGCTTCTCTAAGGCATTTTTTGGGGAGGAGGGTACCAGGAATTGAACTCAGGGGCACTCGACCACTGAGCCACATTCCCAGCCCTATTTTGTATTTTATTTAGAGACAGGGTCTCACTGAGTTGCTTAGTGCCTCACTTTTGCTGAGGCTGGCTTTGAACTCACAATCCTCTTGCTTCAGCCTCCCAAGCCCTGGAATTACAGGTGTGCACCACCATGCCTGGCTGGCACTTTCATTTTTTAAATTACATATAATCATTATCATTGTCTAAAATCCCATCTAATATTCATGAAAAAAAGTTTTAATCATCACAAAAATAAATGCATATGCCTAGTCAGAAATCATAATCCTCTCAGCAGCCTATGTGGGGGTGGGGGGAGAAAAAACAACCTAAGCTTCACAGCAACTGCAGAATAACTAACTAGAATTTAACCACTCTTGTTCTTAAAGGGGCCATGACTCCAAAGTACATCTGTTATTTATTTATTTATTTATCTATATTTTTTTATTTTTTATTTTTTTATTAGCTACACATGACAGTACATCTGTAATTTAAAGTTAGTTCCTTTTAATTGGTATCTAAAAGCTGACTGTATCTGAAGACTTTTAAATTGTTTCTAAGTGTTTGGATGAGGAGATGAGTGATTTGAGAATGGACAGGTAGCATATTTAATGCCTTGAATATAATAGCAATATCTCCTGCCAAAATTAAAAAATACTGTTTATGGGAAATCTTTGGCAACACATTTATATTACACTAAGGGGGATTCTTACAAAACAATTATTTCATAGAAATGTCATATAATCATTTCATAGATGTTTCTGAGGGCCTACTGAATGACTGGAACCATGCTACATGTTATGAACAGGAAAGCAAGCAGATGAAACAAGTCCCTCCTTCAGGTTTATAAATTTGTTTCATGAATATATATGTGTATATGTACACTAATATATATGTAAAATGGATGGTCCAGTGTGTGTGTGTATACACATGTGAGATATTACAAAGCAACAACTGAACAAATAACAAAATACAATACTTCACCACTAACTTAAGCATTCCTACCTCTCACTTTCCCTTGTGTCCCTCCTCCTTGCCCCGCTTCAATTACTTTTTTTTTTTTTTTTTTGTACTGGGGACTGAACCCAGGGCTTTGCACACTGAATACTGAGCTACAGACTCAGCTCTTTTTATTTTATTTTTAGGGTCTCACACTAAGTTGTCAAGTCCAGCCTCAAACTTGCAATTCTTTTTTTTTTTTAATATTTATTTTTTAGGTATAGATGGACACAACACAACACCTTTATTTTTATGTGGTGCTGAGGATTGAACCCGGGTCCCGCCCGTGCTCTACCGCTGAGCCACAATCCCAGCCCTGAAACTTGCAATTCTTCTGCCTCAGCCTCCCAAGTAGCTGGGACTACAGGTGCCCAACACCGTGCCCAGGTCTTATTTCAATTTTTTAGTAGGTATCTCTCTTTGGTTCTCAAGCCTTAGACAACGTCTACTAATTTGTGTTTCTTCTCCACCAGGCCAAGGCTGTTAAGGAAGGCCTGCTTCTTAGTATTTCTCTAGCACTAATAACAGTATGTATCACATACGTGAGTTCAAGGAATATTTCTTGAAAATAAAGGGGAAAAAATAAGGCAGAAAGACCATCATCCACAGAGCAGTGATGCTCCTGGAGTCCAACTGCACCCCTCTAATTCCTGGCAGTTGGTTACAGCTATCGTGGGGTGAGCCAACATGGCCAAAGAAAGAACTAGTAAAGGGAGTTTTCTTTCTACTTTGAAAAATTCCTAGAGTTTATCAAGATACCCAGCTGAAACCTAGTGAGTGACAAATAGGAAAACAGTAAGACTTACCGAAATGGCTTTTCTCCTGTATGGGTTCGAATGTGCTTCCTCAGATCACTGAGTGTGGTGAAGTATTTGCTGCAGCCTTCAGATTCACAGTTAAATGTTTTCCCTGTGTGAAGCCTCTGATGTGCTTTCAGCCTGAAAAATAGCCCAGAGAAATGCCCACTGACACAATGTACTATACAACTTCCCCAAGCCAGCTTAATATGCTTCAGGATCAAGTGCATAAGAATTATACACCCACGAGAATTTGGCACCCATTTTAGTATGTCAAAATTTTCACCTGAAGAGAAATTCAGGAGTAAATAACATACTGGTATAAATGTTCCAGAGACAGTCATGCAACCTCTCTGTGCTTCCACTTATTTATTAGCTGTTGTGAAGGACTAATACTTAAAAGACCAGTGTGTGTTTCTTTTCTTGTTTTTTTTTTTTTTTTTTTTTTTTTTTTTTTGGTAATAAGAATTGAATTCAGGGGCACTTAACCACTGAGCCACATCCCCAGCCCTTTTTTATATTTTATTAGAGACAGGGTCTTGCTGAGTTGCTTAGGGCCTCGCTAAATTGCTGAGGCTGGCTTTGAACTTATGATCCTCCTGCCTCATCCTCTTGAGCCGTTGGGATTACAGGCATGCACCACTGCACCTAGTACAGTGTGTTTTCTAAATGTTAGCTATTGCTTTCTAATACTTTATATTTAATATTAGGGACTAGTGTAAATCTCTTGAAAAAAATATGGAAAAGAGAAATAGCCATCAAGTGAGTGATTCCCCATCTCTCAGGGTAGGAAGAGTTACCTTCAAGGTGAGATAGGAAAGAAAATTACAGAAGCCTTAGTATGAAGATCCTGCAGCAAGGGGAAATATTACTTTATGCAAACTACTAAAATTCTAAGGTCAGAATGTCACTTTATGAGATGCAAATCTAAATACAGATGTACTATCATTTCCGCCCAAACCAAGATATATTCATCTTTAGGTAACAAGTTTCGCTATGAATTTTAAATAGCTGGAGTAAGCTGTGCTCTCTGAAGCTCTGAAAGTGAACATCTCTCTGTGCAAGGAGAAAGAGCTCTGCAGCCATAAGGTCAGAGTCAGGCTGGTGGTGCAGTGGAGGAGAGGCTGACCTGTACAGTGTGTTGAATGCCTTCTCACAGCCCTGCACATCACACTCAAATGGCTTCTCCTTCGTGTGCACTCGCACATGGATCCTGAGGCTGTAAGAGGTGAGGAAGGCCTTGCCACAGCCCTCCTGATTACAGACGAATGTATACTCTCCTCGATGAGTCTTCTGATGGGTACGCAGGTTGCCTGCTGTGCTGTAGGTACGGGGACAGCCTTCAAAGGTGCACTGGTACCGCTTTACCTGGCAAACAGAGGACATCTCATCGATGGGACAAAAGGGCCACCCAGGGCTTAACTCCCCATGAGCTCAGTTACTAAGAGAAGTAGACAACACACATTTTTTTCATCAACACAGAAACAACATCTACTGGCAAAGTGTGGAAACTCTTTTGTTGATCAAATTACATCTGGACAATGTCTATGAATAACAGGAAAGAAATTGGCTTGTGTATAAATGAATATTCTAAATGAATATAAGGGTGTTTTTAGACTCTACATCTATCCATCAAAGAGGAACATACACTATTATACTTACCTGTATTCATATAAAACTCTTAACTTCACTTTTTTTTTTTTTTTTTTGGTACTGGGGAGTGAATCCAGGCGCGCTCAACCACTGAGCCACATCCCCAGCCTTTTTCTGTATTTAATTATTTAGAGACAGGGTCTCATTGAGTTATTTAGGGCCTCGCTAAGTTGCTGAGGCTGGCTTTTAACTTGTGATCCTCCTGCTTCAGGCTCCCAAGCCTCTGGGATTACGGCTAGTGGCACCATACCTGGCTCTTAACTTCATTTTAAAGCTTGATTTAAACACTTTACCACCTAGTGTTTTATCTCGATTACAACTAATGTTACACTGAGTTTAAAACATCTTGAAATTTATATGTTAACTATCAAACACTGTATCCCTAGGTAGTTTTTCCACTGCATATTTCGAAGTTTACAAGATGAAAAAAAAATGTATCTTGAATTTCTTGGAATATTTGTAGGTGTGATATTTCTTAAACTACCTTCAAATAATTTTTTTTTCCTTTTTGCAGTACTGAGGACCAAATCCAGGGCTTTGTGTGTGCTATGTAAGGACTTTACCACTGACCTATAATCTCATCCTTTTTTAATTTTTTTTTTGTTTTTTAGTTGTTGATAAACCTTTATTTATTTTTTATTTATTTATATGTGGTGCTGAGAATCAAACCCCATGCCTCACACATGCCAGGCAAGTATGCTACCACTGAGCCCCAGCCCCAGCCCCAGCCCCTAAATTTTATTTTTAAATAAGGTCTTGCTGGGGCTGGGAATGTGGCTCAGGCAGTAGCATGCTCCTCTGGCATGCCTGCGGCCCGGGTTCGATCCTCAGCACCACATACCAACAAAGATGTTGTGTCCGCCGAGAACTAAGAAATAAATATTAAAAAAAATTCTCTCTCTCTCTCCTCTCTCACTCTCTCTTTAAAAAAAAAAAAATACTGGCTGACTCATTCCCCCCCCTCTAATAATGTGCCCCAGAAGATCTTTTAATAAATAAATAAATAAATAAATAAATAAATAAATAAATAAGGTCTTGCTAAGTTAGGTGAGCTAGCCTTGAACTTGAGATCCTCCTGCTTCAGCCTCCTGAAGTCTCTGGGCTTATGGCATGTACCACCATGCATGGAATAAGAATCATCCATTCTTTTTAGCTTTTAACATTTTCATGTGCATAAATCTTTAATTCTGAACTTTCCAAAGCCTCAATCCACATCTCCAATTATAGTACACTACTGCTACTGTACATTAGCCATTCATTCAACAACTCCTGAACTACAGTCTCAGGTAACATGCTCCATACCACAGATTAAAAACTGAGTAGGTCAAGAATCTCTGACTTGAAGGAAAGAGCCAGTGGTAAAGGAAGACATGTATTCAAACTATTTCACCCTGTGCTAAGCTTTCAAACAGATATGTACATAAGGTGCTTTGGGAACATAAAAAGGTAACTTCTAACACTTTTCACCTGTTAGCTTTTTTGGGGGGAGCTGAAAAGGCATTCCTCAGACAAAGCAGACAGAGAAGGGTATTCCAGAAAGACAGAACAGCATGGGAATTGCACGGTGATGAGTGAGTGTGATGACACAAGCCACAAACACTTGCAGTATGTAAGAGAGATTGTAAGGAGACAAGTAGGAAAAATGAGGTGAAGCATTCCTATGTAAGCCACAGAAGAGGCCGTCAATGGGAGCCACTGACAGGTTTTGCCAAGATAGCAATACAATCAGAATTAGAATTTAGGTGAAGTCATTCTGATAGCTTTGGAGAAGACAGACTGGAAGATAAGAGCAATTAAAAGAGATGAGAAGTTCAGGAAAGAGATGAGAAGAACATAAAATAGAGAAGTAACAGTGGACATTACAAGAGATGAATCAGAGAAATTAAAAGAGCTGGAATGACCAGTTGTAACAACAAATGGGTGCTGACAAGTGGGAGAGGTAGAGAGACAAAGCAAAGACCAACCCTAAGATTACAGCCTGGATAACTAGGTAAGTGGTCAGGTTACCAGAGTGGAGCTGGGTAGGCCAGAGATGATGAAGGGCCCAGGCAGAAACGTTGGGCATAAAGTACACAGTTGGACTTTTTTATAGACTGGAAGCTAAAGAAAGTCTATGGCAGGAACCTTTAGTCTAAGAGTTACAGCCAGCTACCTGTATACTACATACAGCAGGCTCAAGTTCAAGTTCCAGCTCTGCAATTTACTGTGTAATCTTAGGAACATTAATCTCACTATGCCTCAACTTTCTTATTTTGTCTTTTTAGGATTGCTATAAGGATTAAAAATCATTCATGTAAAGCATTTTAACATAGTGACTGGCACTATGTTAAATAAGATTTCATAACAGCACAAAGAACAGGCCCTGAAAAAAGCTACCACACTTAATGTACTAGTAAAAGATGAGAAGTCCTTGACAGGTAAGAAGAAGAACGAGCTGGAGAGGTAGGCAAAGAAGCAAAGAAGAATGTCTCAGAAACCACAGAAAAAGGGTCTCAAGGAAAAGGGAATGATTAACATGTCAAATGTCAGAGAAAACAAGGAAGATAAGGACTGGAAAACAACCGGATCAGCAGCCAGGAATTCACTAATGCCTCAGCAAGACTAGTCTGCACGTTGCTAGAAACAGAAAACTGGACTAAGGTAAATAAATAAAAGGAGAAGTGAAGGGAGAGATTAGGGATCATGGTAGACACACAGGAGAACTTCTGAATTGATGGCTTTTTTTCTTCTTAGTAGGCTAGTTCTTGAGCAGATTTGGAGGGAGAAAAGTCCTGGAAGAAAGAAAAGTTGAGGATCCAGGAAGGGACACAAAGAAGAGAAAGATACTATTTAAAAACCTGGTTGGGGGCTTTTAAATAGTAACCCCAATAATTTCAGAGGCTGAGGCAGGAGGAACAAAATAATTTATTTTATCTCAAAATAAAAAAATAAAAAAGAGCTGGGGATGTACCTCAATGGTAAAATGCCCTGGGTTCAATCTCCAGTACCAAGAAAAAAGAAAAAAAGAGACCAAGCCTGGGTGGGGCTGGGAGCTATAGCTCAGTGGTGATCTAGTATGTACAAGCCCTAAATTTTATCCCCAACTACAAAAAAAGAAAAAGAAAAGGAAAAAAGCCTGGGTAGAGAGGGCCATTCAGTTTCAGGAAAGAGAATTAAGAAAAGGATAGAGTGGAGTCAAGGGTAGATGGTTTTCTTTTCTTTTTTTTTTTTTTTAATATTTATTTTTTTAGTTGTAGTTGGACACAATATCTTTATTTTATTTATTTTTATGTGGTGCTGAGGATTGAACCCAGGGCCTTTCACATGCTAGGCAAGCACTCTACCACTGAGCCATAACCCCAGCCCAAGCGTGGATGGTTTTCTATAAAAAGCCAAACAGTACAAGTCTATGCTCTGTGGGCTTTATGGTTTCAGTCACTAGAATTCAAGTCTGCCACCACAGATTAAAGCAGCCACAGACATAAATAAATGAATCAAAGCTAGGTATACTAGTGCACACTTGTAATCCCAGAGGCTCCGGAGGCTGAGACAGGAGGATCACTAGTTCAAAGCCAGCCTCAGCAACAGCGAGGCTCTAAGAAACTCAGTGAGACCCTGTCTTTAAATAAAATACAAAATAAGAATGAGGATATGGCTCAGTGGCTGAGTGCCCCTGAATTCAATCTCTAGTACTCCCCCTGCCAAAAAAAAAAAAAAGTAAATGAACCAGCAAAGCTGTTCAAAAGACTATTAAGGACACTGAATTAATTTCATATAATTTTCATGTGTAATAAAATATTATTCTTTTGATTTAAAAAAATCATTAAAAAATATAAAAAACTACCTTAGCTCCAAAGCTATATAATAACAAGCGAGTGGATGGATTTGGTCTGTGAGCCACAGTTTGCTAATCCCTAATACTTGCAGGGGTGGAGAAAGAGAGGGACCCTGATGCCTCCACATTCTCCTGTCCACTTCACATTTCTCTATCCAACTCCCAAGGTGACCTTGCACAAATCTTCAGCTTTCTTAGGCAAGTGCTCTCTTACCTAGTACCTTTTCTACTGCCACAAAGGAGATGCTCCAAGGAACTGAATTATTCAATCACTCATTGCCTAAGGTTTTTGTTTGTGGGACATTCTATCAATGAGCTACACCCTTAGCCATTTTTTACTATTTGAGACACAGTCTTGCCAAATTGCCCAGGCTGGCCTTGAACTTGTGATTCTTCTGCTTCAGCCTCCTGAGCTGCAGGGATTACAGACATGCACCGCCACACCCACCTTCCCCTAGTCAGTTCAAAAGAACCTAGTTTTGAGGCCAATGCCAGAATAATTCTAAAACAGTGTTCTACACATGCCATCTCTGTCCAAACGATAAAATCTCAGTTCCTTAGCCTGATACTCAAGGATATTCTCTGGGTCTCTTCCATGTTCTATCATATTACTCAGTAACCAACCAAACACAAGGCTGTCTAAGCCGGCAGGCAACAGCACACTGGTTCCCCAAATTCAACTCAGAATACCCACCTCTTTGCCTTTACTCTTTCCCTGCTCTCTGCTGGAAATGCCCAGTTCCTTTATTTGCTTTTGGAGTCTCTCCATTCCTTTAATTCAAGCCTAACTATCTCCAAGGTTCTCTATATAATCACTCTTTGTCTACAGGACAGGGCCAATAATAAATTAAACGCCAATAACAAATTAACTATATTAATTTATTATTAATAAATTAACTATACCACTCATTTGACACTTAACCTATATTGTTAATTATCTACTCACACATATATTCTGATGTCTCATTAAGACTAAAAACCTCTTTGGTGCTGAAAGATTTCAAAATAATCACTGACTAGTAAAGAAAATTGGGACAGTGGATGCTGCAATAAAGGAGTCTGTATGTCTCAAACATAAAGCTTATAATAATCATGGTAGATAAGAGCAGAATTTCACTCTGAAGATGCTCCTACAGTGCTCAACTCTTTCAAAGGAATTGCAATAAATAATTAACTACCCTTTGTCTCTGCCCTGCTTCCATCTGAGTTTGTTTTTGACCAATTCATGCTTCTACTGAGTGTTCCTTCCTCAAGGGACCATTTCCCTGATTGGACCTTATTATCACCTCAAACTAGAACAGGTATCCTTGTTACAGGTTCTCATAGCTTCCTGCAGCCAGTAATCTGCATCTATGGGTTCTTCATTCCTGAATTCAGCCAACCACAGATTGAAAATATTCTCAAAAATACCCAACCTATGTCTGCACTGAACATGTACAGATTTTTTCTTCTTCATCAATCCCTAAATAATATAACAACTATTTATATAGTACTTACATTTGTTAATAGCTTTATTTATTTATTTAGTACCAGAGATTGAACTCAGGGTCCACTAAGCCACATCCCCAGCCCTTTTTTGTATTTTATTTAGAGACAGGGTCTCATGGAGTTGCTTAGTGCCTCACAGTTGCTGAGATTGGCTTTAAACTCATGATCCTCCTCTCTCAGCTTCCTGAGCTGCTGGGATAACACTACACCCAGTTTATTTGTTTTCATGTGATGCTGAGGATCGAACCCAGAGCCTCACAAGTACTAGGCAAGAGCTCTACCACTGAGCTACAACCTTAGCCCAGCACTTATATTTTATTAGATATCTAAGTCATCTAAAGGTGATTTAAACTATATGGAAGAATGCGCAAAGTTAGATACAAATACTACTCTTTTATATAAGGAACTTGGGCATCCATGGATGGGGAAAGGGGAAGTGTTTCTAGAACCAATCCCCAATGGATGATGAGTGATAATTCTATTTCTTTAAAGCACAAGATGAAGATGAAATAATTAAATAACTAAATCACTTACATCATTATCTTTAATTAGGAAAAACAGTATCTAGAAAACAGCAGGCATTAAGTAAATATTTATTGAATTAAATAAATGAATGGCTACTTCTCAAATGGGCTGAAAGTTCCATGAGGGCAGGGACCATGTTTAACTTGTTCACTAACTACAAAATCCCAGAGACTAACCTTGTGGAGAAGTGGCACTTCATTTGTTGTTGTTATTTTATTTTTTGCAGTACTGAGGACTGAACCCAGGGCTTTACAAACGCTAGTCAAACATTCTATCACTGAGTTACATCTTCAGCCCATTTTTTATTTTTATTTTGAGATAGGGTCTCCTAAATTGCTAAGGCAGGCCTGGAATTAGCGACTTCCTGCCTCAGCCTCCAGAGTAGCTGGGAGTATAGCTATGCACCACCACCCATGCCTGGCTTCCATTTTTATTTTTCAAATAAACAAAAGAAAGTAGTGAAGGACTACATGAGTTTCAAGGAGGGTGGTTAATAAATCAAATGTGGCAGAGATAATTGGTAAAGTATTTCTCAGTTTTAGCTGACTCAAAGTCATACCTACCCCAGCACACTAGTTTCACTGGAGTGGTAAGAGAAGAAGCCAAAATTAGGCAGTAAGTATAAACTCAACTTTCAAGAAAACATGGCTGAGAAGAGAGAGATTGAGAATAAAAATTTAGGGGAGAATACAGATTAGGGAAAATATTTTTTAAGGTGCAGTAGACAGCTCACTGTCAAAACTAATGCCTGCTCCCTGCTAATAACCTGAATAATAACCTCCCAGTTCATCAGAAAGAGACAGTAAATCGAAGTCACTATTATGTGTCTTTCAGAATTATTTTAAAATAGCACCAAATTTTACAAAAAAAGAAACTTAAGCCTCCTCAAACTGGGGAACAACAGGAAGTCACAAAAAACATAAATGCAAGTTTTCATGATTACATAGAAATATCTGGTACTTTCTATGGTTAAAGTTTAGCATTCATGTATTTAAAAAATTATGCTCTGGGAATTATATTGTGCTTGGTGCTAGGAACAAAACAAAATAGCTCTTGCTCTCAAGGAGCTAAAAATGAAAAGGAAAATCAAACAGATAAACATAAGAACAATATGGTCTGAGAAGCTGCACTGATAATGATGTTCAGCACACTAGAGGAATATACAGAAGAAATGTCACTTAGACTTGGGATAGCTAAGAAAGGCCTTTTGAAGGAGTTGATACCCAAGCTGAATTTAAAGGCTTCAGAGAGGTGACACAAAAGTAGTTTGCTTATCAAAATGAAAGATAATATGAACATAATGTCACTGAAGACCCCACTGAATATAAAGAAAATTTGTTTCTTGAAGAGAGCTTAAGATTCTAAGCATAACTTTAATTTTCCTGTGTGGCCTCCAACAGTGGCCAATTACCATGCTAACAAGCTCAGGAGCCAGGGTAGTGTTGATAAGGATGGAGTCTAATGCTACTAATAAGCAGAAAGTGTGAGTGTTCAGAGATCTGATATTTGATTTACTAAGTGTTCTGAGCAGCTCTAATATCGAGAAATATTTAACAAAGATGACTGTCTTGTTAAGTCAACAGAATCAGAGATGGAAAGTGAATGAAATAAATGAAAAAACACTGCAACTCCAGGAAATAAAAGCTTAAAAAAAAAAAAAGAGGGGAAAATAAAAGGCAGGGTTTCTGCTAGAAGGAAGGAAAAAAGTGAGGCTGGAAGACAAGAAGCGAGACTGAGAACTATATTTTACATACATTTGCAGCCCCTACTCAGTAAGGAAAGGGAGTCCCTGATTCTTAGCACTGAGCAGATGAATGCTCCAAGTAAATGACTGGTCTGTTATGGTGTCAGGAACTGTTCTTTCCTCCCCATCACTAGTGACCTCCCTTCCTTTCCCTGACACCAAAACTGTTTCCCATGCTGGCACTGATCTCATTTCTTCTACTCCATAATGAACAACTAAAATGCTTGAATAAGGAACATAAGAGCTCTGAACTGACCCTGTTTCTTCAACAGTCTTCCCATCACCCATCATCACAGCTGAATTCATTCATTCACCATCCACCCAGAGCTGTTCCAAATCTCACCCCTTACTCTTAACAGAACTAATGACATCCTGCTGCCCTTTCTTTTCTCAGTCCTGTTCACAGCCAACAGAACTCAATGGCTAATTCTCCTATCTTTGCAGAAAGTGGTGAGTTATGGTAGAAAGCATAGACGCTGGCATCGTGAAGGCCTCACCTGATAGTTGGGTGTTTCTAAGCCTCAATTTTTCATCTGTAAAATGGGAACTAAGAGTATCTATTTTATAAATATGATATGAAAGTGAAATACAAAACTATATGGAAACTCCTCAAGCACTGACTGGTATACAGCAGGTGCTCAATAGATTCTAGCTCTCTCAGCCTCTCCACTGCCAATACATCATTCTTCAGCTGTTAAGAGCCCCAATGTGAAGCCGGCACAGTGGCACACGCCTGCAATCCCAGTGGCTTGTGAGGTAGAGGCAAGAGGATCCCAAGTTCAAAGCCAGCCTCAACAACTTAGCAAGTCCCTAAGCAACTCAGTGAGACCCTGTCTCTAAATAAAATCTAAAAAATGGCTGGGGATATGGTTCAGTGGTTAAGCACTCCTGGTTCAATTCTCAATACCAAAAAAAAAAAAAAAAAAAAGCGCCCCAATGCCCATCATGGAAGTAACTTTCAGTGGCCTGGTACTACAAAAGCCAAAGTAAGTCAAAGGTAGCCAAGTATAAGGGCAAAGATTACCCATACCCATGGCAATTACTAGTGTTCTAGAAGCCCTCTCGGGAACTACACATGCTCTCATTTCAAAACACAGTTACAAATGGTAGTAGTTCAGCCAGGCACAGTGGCACATACCTGTAATCTTAGCAGCTTGGGAGGCTGAGGAAGAAGAATTGCAAGTTCAAAGCCTGCCTCAGCCACTTAGCAAGGCCCTAAGCAATTTAGGGCAATCCTGTCTCTAAATAAAAAAATAAGAAGGGCTGGGGATGTGGCTCAGTGGTTGAGTACCCCTTGGGCTCAATACTCAGTACCAAAAAAAAAAAAAAAAAAAAAAGTGATGATAGTTAATTAGACTACTAAGACTACTACTACTTTTTGTTTTGTTTTGGGATTGAACCCAGGGGTACTCAACCATCGAGCCACATCCCTAGCCCTTTTTATTTTTTATTTTGAGATAGGGGTCTCACTAAGTTGCTGAGGCTGGCTTTGAATTTGTGATCCTCCTGCCTCAGCCTCCTGAGTCACTGAGATTACAGGTATGTGCCACCATGCCCGGCTGCGACCAAAACTTTTGTGGGCTATCCTGGAACCCAGTCAACATTTATAACCTTGTTTAAGGGAGAAAATGCCTCCCCATAGAGTACCTAACAAAGACTGTCTTAACATTTTTACCTCTTCTTAAATTGAGATTACCTCTATACCTCCTCTCTGAATCATAGGGGTCTGTGAGAAAGAAAAAGCAAATGAACAACCACAAAGCAGGAGGCATTATGTTCAATGTTTTATGCATATACTGTTGTATATTTTATAGGCATAAATCTCATTTAATCTTCACAGAATGCAATGGGATATTTTTATTTCAATTTTACAAAAGAGGAAACAGAGCAGTTTGCCCAAAGCCACATGGCTAGTATATAGCAGAACAAAGATGGAATCCAGGTTCAAACTATACCATCACAGAAGAAACAATTTTAAAATAAGCTTAATTTAAATAAGGAATGGGTGATGGGGGGCTGGGGTTGTGGCTCAGCAGTAGAGCGCTCGCCTAGCGTGTGAGGCACTGGATTCAATCCTCAGCACCACATAAAAATAAATAAATAAAAGATAAAGATATTGCGTTCAACTACAACTAAACAAATGTTATTAAATAAATAAATAAGGAAATAAATAAGGGATGGGTGGGTAAGCTAAAATTCAAGCACTTTCTCTAACAGCAAAAATTTAGCAATACTTATGTAAAATGCAAATCTGAGACCTATAATTCCTACAGCACCAAGTTTGAAAACCAGTGTGTACATAATACCAAACTCATCCATTTCCCAGGCCAGTGGGTCTCAGTGAGGGAAATGCTGATTACAAAGGAGAGGTACATAATACACAAGCAGGCACTTTGGGGGCATATGGAAAAAGGGGTATTATATGGTGGTAAACAGAAAACACATTCTTCTCTGGATTCATACAGAACCTCACACATGTACAGCTTCCAAGCCTCTGAGGGTAAGGACTATTTCTTTGTGCTTCCTGATACTTGATAAAGGTAGATACGTTAAAGTTTGCAGTGGGAAATGAATGGATCCTAAACACTAGACTTTCAAGGAGAGACAGTCTCTGTGCTAGTTCTGAATGACAATTCTGTGGGTGTTCAGAAGGGGACCCTTGAAGAAATGACAGTATGAGAAGAATGGAAAGTAGGTGGTCCCCCGTCCCAGAGAGTCAGGAACATGGTTTGTCTGAGTACATCACTCCACAGCCTAAGGGATTTATATTGAGGGATAAGATTGGAATTAGGTCTCCCAACACAAAGGACATGTTGTGAAAAAAATGACACTGGAGCCAAATATTCTTCCTTACTCTTATGACTAAAAAAATTTTCAGGCTTAAAAAAGAAATATGGGAAATGGTTGGTGCACACCTGTAATCCCAGTGACTTGGGAGTCTGAGGCACAGGATGGCAAGTTCAAAGCAGCCTCAGAAACTTAGAGAGGCCCTAGGTAACTCAGCAAGACCTTGTCTCAAAATAAAAAATAAAAAGGGCTGGGGATGTGGCTATGTGGTTAAGCACCCCAGGATTCCATCCCTAGTACCAAAAAAAAAAAAAAAAGAAAAAAAAATCTGGGGAAACAGCTCAGTGGTAGAGTGCTTGTCCACCAAATGCAAAAAAAAAAAACCCTGAAACCCTGGACCTGGATTTGACTCCCAGCCCCCCCCCACACACACACACACATACACAAAGAGAAAAAAGGAAGAGGACGAAGAGATAGAGGAAGAAGAGAATAAATCTTGTTTTGGAAAATCACTGACCACTTATTTCATTTCTTGTGTGTCTAGAATCAATATAACATCACAGGCACCACTGTAACTGCTTTTTGGCAGAAAAGGATATTCCTTCCCAATCGACGCACTGCAATACTTTGATTCATTATGAAGAAAATATGTGGTATGATTCCTGGGTTTCTTTACATTTATTCACCAACTATTCAGCAGAAGAGCAGGAAGATCAGTTAGCCATAGATGACACATTATATTCACTAATGTGGTTTAGACAGAGATAAGTGAAAAGATACTCAGACAGTCCTGGCAGGGCACAAATAACAGAGTGGGGAAAACATGGACTGCATAAAACAACTAAATGAACAGCTGCTTAGAAATCGAAGTAGAGGTCAGTGCAGTGGAATCTGCCTGTAATCCCAGCAACCCCAGAGGCTGAGGCAGGAAAATCACAAATTCAAGGCCACTCTGGGCAACTTAGAGGGAGCCTGTCTCAAAATAAAACATTAAAAAAGTGAGAGAGAGAGAGTACTACAAAAGAAACAAAATAAAGAAAACAACAATAACAAAACCCCTCTGAAGTAGAAAAGCCTTTAAGGAGAAAATCTTAAAAATATATCTGAGCAGAATGACAATATCTTTACTGAAATTTCTCAAAGCTACTAAATGATCAGGGACTCAGTAGTAAAACTGCAAGTATGGGAATCTGAAATGTGAAATCAAGAATTAGAATGACCAAGGGTCCTGTGGTAGAAAAAGATAGTACCTGTGGCAAGGTTCTGGATGGCTTATTTTATTTATTTTTTTGTACTAGGGATTGAAGACTGAAGTTCTTTACCACTGAGTTACATCCCCAGTCCTTTTTATTTTTTAGTTTGAGACAAGGTCTCAAATTTGTGATCCTCCTGCCTCAGCTTTCTGAGTCACTGGGATTACAGACATGTACCACCCAATATGGCTGTTTGTTTTATTTTTGAACAAGACAAGCATAAGGGGGAAAATAAATGAAGCAATAGGTAAGCCAACTATACCCTACAGGAAACAATGGAACAATCAAGGGTAAACAGGAAAATCAGGCTAAAATCTGGCTAAGAAAATAAGCTGCTTAGGAAGCCAACCAGACTAACTAGTTATCAAATTATTATTATTTGCAGTATTGGAGATTGAACCCAGAGCACTTCACATTGGCGTGCATACACTTTGTCACTTCACACTGATGTGCATACACTTTATCATACATAAACCTCCAGCCCTTTTTATTTTGAGACAGGATCTCTAAGTCGCCCAAACTGGCCTCAAACTTGCTATCCTCCTGCCTCAGCCTCTCGACTTGATAGGGTTATAGGCATGCACCACCACATCCAACTCAAGTGATTTGTTTTCTCAAGAACAATACCTCCGTGGTGTGGACATGCAGGAAAAAAACAAGTTTAATAAAAAGGTGGGGAAGCAGGAGTGGCTAAGATATCATGATGCTGTTACCAAATAAATCAGAAACAAGCCTGGCACAGTGTAATCTCAAGTGACTTGCAAGGCTAAGGTAGGAGGATAGAAAGTTTGAGGCTAGCCTAGACAAGTTAGAAAGACCCTGTCTCAAAAAATAAAAAGGACTAGGGATGTGGCTCAATGGTAAAGCTCTTTGGGTTCAATCCCTAGTACCACCAAAAAAAAAAAAAAAAAAAAAAAAAAAAAAAGTCATAAAACCAGGCCTCTTCAAGTCAATTAAATAGATTCTAATGTCAAAAATCAAATCACTGTCAAATCATAAGCTAAGGTAAGATGGCACTTCAAAAAGGCAAATGTTTTGAATGTCTGGTCATTAAGTAAGATTTTCCAAAACTAAAGCCATTGATGCTTCTTCCTCAATCCCCATCCAATCCCACACCTACCTATTTTTCCACACAGGTATCATTGATCGAACTGAATCCAGAGTAAACTAAACAAAGTACTCATGATGATATCCTTGACCCTGTCCTGTTCAACATGATTATCAATGACCTGAAGACACAAATGACAAACCAGGTTTGCAAATGGAATAAAAAAAACCTGCAAATAGTACAGAGTGAGAAAATGACAGCTAATGATCACTGTTTTATCATTCCCTCCCTATCATCTTCTCTTTTGCCTAGGTCAGCATTTCTCAAAATGTTCTCCGCTGAACCCTGAAAACAAGACCTGAAAAATGGCTTCCCAAGTTTATAACAGTTGGAAAATTCTACATTTTCTTTCTTTAAAAGCACATCAAAGGTTCTGAAAAGTACTGTAATAGATTTCTGTCTTGGTTTAATTTAATGTTTCCCAAACATTTACTCATGAAATATTCTCATACAGTAATTATTAACTGAGGATGGCCAAAAGTTAAGTCCTAAATCATGCTCAAACTTACTATGGTTAAAAAAAAAAAAAAAGGCTCAGTTCCCCAGAGCTACTATTGCCTCACCATACTTCTGTCAACTATCAAACTTAAAAAAAAAAAAAAAAAAAAAACCAAAAAACTTGATACTTACTTCCTGCCTCCTGTTTCTTCATCACCCACTTACTTTTTTCATCACTCAAACTCTGGCTTAAGCTTAGTGCTCTACTGAAAACATTCTTATAACATGAATGACTAATACACAACTGGCAAAACAGGGCCTTGTTTCCTCAATCCCTGAGAAGGTCACATAGGAATACTCACCTTTCTTGACCCCTCTCTTCCCTCAGCTTCCATACACTGCATTGCACCATCTCGGACTACAGCAATGTTCTCTGGTTCCTCTTTCTCTTTCCAATCTTTAAATTCTCAGACCAACTCTTACTTCTCCCTTGAATAAACTGTCCACAGTATGAACTAATTCCACACCAACTCCTTGCTTTGAACCCACATTTTCAATGGGCTTTTAACTTACTCTTATTACTCATCTCCAAGGACTACATCACTCCAACTGAACTCATCAATTTCCCCACTAAACCTTTTCTTCTTCCTATCTTGATTCCCACTAATGGAATCACCATTTATAGGGGAGCGGGTTAGAGGGTGGAGAGCAGAGTCAGCCACTTTCTCTTCAGCAATTACACAATCTGAGTATGAATATGAATATACCTTGGTTAGAGTATCTACCACAGTGAACTTGACACCATTCTTCTCCAGATCCATCAATCAGCTCTACTAAGATACAGAGGAAATTCAACACACTCGGAAAAATGGCCGAATCTTTTTAATCAACACGATCAAAGCCTTTGAATCACATCCAACTCATGGCTCATTATTCAAACTCCAATACCATACCAAGTTCTCTCATCTCTCTTTAAAATCACTATTAATTTTTTTCCCCTCATCAGAATTAAATGAAACCCCAAACCTATGCTATAAGCGTCTCCTAACTGGACACTAAGTATGCCTCAGAACACTCTTTCTAAAATGCTACTCTAACCACATCACTTCCTGGCTCACATACCTCCAGTGGTTTTCCAATAGTTTCAGAATACAGTACAAACCTTTGGCATGCTACCACTGCCTTCCAGGTTTGGATTTTATCTTTCCATCCTTATCTTCTCTATTCCCTATCTTCCACAGCCAGTGTGCCAAATCCAGCCCATTTGCCTGTTTTTGTAAAGTTTTATCAGAACACAGTCAATCTGGGTGCAGTGGTGCACACCTGTAATCCCAGCAACCTGGGAAGATGAGGCAGGAGGATCACAAGTTGGAGGCCACCCTCAGCGACTTGGCAAGACCCTGTCTCAAAATAAAAAATAAAAAGGGCTGGGGATGTAACTCAATGGTACAGCAACTCTGGGTTCAATCCCAAGTACCAAAACAAAAAACAAAAACAACAACAAAACACAGTCATGCTCATTCACTTATGTATTATCTAAGGGTCCTTTTGTGCTACAATGGAAGAGTTGAATAGTTACACAGAGACAAAATAGCCTGCAAAGCCTAGAATATTTACTATTTAGCTTCTTACAAAAAAAAGATATACTAACCTTTGTTCTCACAGATAACTGGCTATTCCCTGAAAATGGTCTGAATTTTCCACCTCCTTTTATTTGTTCATGCCATTCTCATCTCTTGAAAGGACTTTTCCTCGCATTCCCCATTAATTGTATACCTTGTTTAAGAAGAGCTTAAATGACACCTTTTTTCTAGAAAACTTGCCTGATCCCAAAGGTGAACTTCTCTGTGCTCCCAATGCGATATCTGCACCTCCTTCACATTTACCACATTATACCTAATTTTGCAATGACTGTCATAAATATATTTCTACTTCTTTTTTTTAAAGATATATTTATTTATTTATTTGTTTGTTTGTTTGTTTATTTATTTATTTATATGTGGTGCTGAGGATCGAACCCAGGGCCTCATGCATGCAAGGCAAACGCTCTACCACTGAGCCACAACCCCAGCCCCTATATTTCTACTTCTATATTGTAAATCATCACAATCATCTGCAACCCCACAGAGCATAACAGCACCTTGCTTTATAACTGTTTGCTGAATTGAAATGAACTCTTAGAAGTTCAACTACTGGGTTAAAACCGGTAAGAACAAACATAGTAGGGTGCTGTTCTTATAGCTGATATGGAGGCCTCCATATCTATCTGCACTCAAGAGAATGATACAGAGCAAAGGTTTCTTTATCTGAGCACTGTTAACATTTTGGGCCAGGAACTTCTTTATTGCATGGAACTGTTCTATGCACTGTAAAATGTTCAACACCATCATTAGCCTCTATCCATTAGATTCCAGGGTACCTCCCCAGTGAATCAAAAATGTCTCCAGATATTACCAAATGTATCCCAGGTGGCAAAACTGCCCCAGTTGAGAACCACTATTTCACAGCTTTCCAAGTACAAGCTAACATTTAAGATTTTGTTGCCAATAATATAGACTACACAGTAACCATAGTACAATGTCCAGATTAAGAGATAAGAGCCATAGAGGATTCAATGCTAGTTGACTCACACTCTGGATTTTAAAAGGACTTTGGAAAACTGGAGTTCATTCAATTAAAGGTGACAAGGCCAATGACAAACTGGG
Source organism: Urocitellus parryii (assembly GCF_045843805.1). Taxonomy (NCBI): domain Eukaryota; kingdom Metazoa; phylum Chordata; class Mammalia; order Rodentia; family Sciuridae; genus Urocitellus; species Urocitellus parryii. Next base: position 23,231,891 of record NC_135541.1, read on the forward strand.
GGAAAATGTTGCAAGAGGGATATATTTAACTAAATGGAAGTGGTTAGCCTGAACAAGAGATGAAGAGAAACCCATGATCTTTACATGATCTAACTGGCTGTCCTGAGACAGGAAGATTATTCAGGAAGACAGACCTAGAACTAATCTGCAGTACCTGCAAGAAGGCAGATTTTGGTTCTATAGAAGCAAAAGCTTTCTAACAATCAAAGTGGCCAGCACAAGTACTGGCTGAACTGTGAAAGACCGCGCTTTTGTCATTGTGGAAGTGTGAAGCACAAACCAATGAACCGATGTCAGAGATTTCTGCATAGGGCAGGAGGTAGGACAAAACGGTCTCTCTAAGTTTCCTTCTAGCTCTGAGATTCTAAATCTAGACAAGGAAAAGCTAAATACCATGAATAAGCTATATGTATAAGCCACATGTAATTTCAAGAACTTAATTATGGCAAAAAAGAAAAAATATTTTCTTAAATAATTTACTGTATTTCTTCATGGTAGCATCTTACATTTAGCACCCAGCACTGCAACTATCAGTGATCTATTTATTTAAATTAATAGTTTCTGGATAAAGTTTAGTTTTTTTTAAAACATACATATATATATATATATATATATATATATTTTTTTTTTTTTTTTTAATGGCACTGAGACTTGAACCCATGGCACTTTACCTCTAAGCTACATCCCCATTTGTTTGAGATAGGTTCTTGCTAAGTTGCAGAGGCTAGACTTGAACTTGCATTCCTCTTGCCTAAGCCTCCAGTGTTGCCAGAATTATAGACATGAGCCACTGAGACCAGCTTAGTACCTTTAAACCACATCTTTTATTCCACTTATCATCACCACTAGTACAAATTGTAAAAAAAATGCTTTACAATTTTCAAAGCATCCTGACATTCATTACCTCACATTACCTAGGTATAAACATGACAACTTTGTTTAGGTAACCTACTCTCATTTGCTGTCTTGTCTGAATTTCTAATATAATTAAGCTAGCCTTTATTATTCATTAAACATTCTCTAAGTTAATAAAGCATATTCCAGTAGATATTCATCTCCAAAACATACCATTTATAAACAACCCAGAGATGAGCCAAATCTAGTTAAGGCACTATCAAATATGCCAAATTTAGTTATTCTATCATGTGAAACATGGATTTACTTCAGTAAAATTTTTATTTTATTTATGATTTGGGAAAGAAAATTTGAAATATTATTATTTAGTATTCCTAAATTTCAATGTAGCTATACAATCCAAAAGTTCTAGGAAGCAGACAGAACAAACATGAGGCATACTGTTGAAAGGCAAAACCATTACAGGCTCTAAGCCCAGGGTCTCCTTTACTCCCCTGTTAAAACTGCCAACAAGAGTTGTGTAAGGAGTTGCCCCAAAGCCAAAATGGGCCCTCACCCACTGCTTTACTTACTTCTTTACGTTTTGTTTCCGGACATTCCGACTGTAGAGTAAGGGTTGCACCTTCAATATTTCTTGGCATGGGTGTAGAACCAGGGTTTATAGTCAAATGAATTTGATCTGGTGAGATAATGTGTTGCACGTAACCCTGGGACATTGCTTCCTGATCTATTAGGTGGAAGCCCTCTTCACCCCCTACTAAAAAAGGCAAGTGTTCTCCACACTGTCCATCGTCATCTTCATCTTCCAAAGTGCCAGGGTCCTGCTCAATAAGAACAGTGGTCCTATCATAAACAGTTCCAGATGAGGAAGGCACCAGTCCGTTGGTATCCACAAACCTGAGCATCTTGTCATCGGGGGTCAGGTCATCTTCCTCTGCCTCAAAGAAGATGATGTTGTCGTCTGGACTGTGTTCCCCCATGTTTCAGTCGTATTCAGCCCAATTGTGAGAAATGGAAAGATAATGATCTTTCTGCAACAGACAAAACCAGAGTTAGAGCCACACCACAAGATCCTCCTTCTACCATCCTCAGCAACCTTAGGGCTCATTTTTCCTCTCATTTAAAGAGCAAATCAAAGCAAATGAAAAAATCATCTTCCTTGGAAATAAGTTCTAAAATTTTAACTTAAGACGGCCAAGTCATTTTTTATGGAAAGCAATAGTTTTCTCCCCTCAGAATTGAAGGAATAGTAGCAGAGTTCATGCGACCTCCTAAGTGTGCTTTTTTGTCAAGCAATTTGAAGACTGTTCAAAATACCTAAAGAAGCAAACAGAACAGTGGCTGCTTCAAGACTGCGTTGCTATAAATCTTAAAGTAAGGAATTCCCCACTCAATATCCCCCAAATCACACCTTGAGGCAGTTCAGGGCCTCATGTAGTCTATGGTGGAAAGAGCAAGGCTTTGGACCTATTTATTCAGCAACAGATCCCAGTTTTGCCCTTACTACTTGCGTAACTTTTCAGTGTTCATTTTTCTTATGTGTAAGATGGAACTAGTAATTTCTGTTCTCTCAAAGTTATTATGAGAAATAAAACAGATAATGTATGTAAAGCACAATACCTGACAAATAGTAGAGGAACAAGTGAGAATTCCTTCCCTCCTTCCTAGAACAAGTCTTTCAGCTTCTGGATGGAAGGGCTAAACCCCAAAAAGGCACATCTAATGAAGATCACTTTAATTATTTATCTCACAAGACAATAAGGTATGAACCAGAAGATATGCTTGTATAGTGGGCGCTCTGCTGGGAGGGAATGTACTTAGCATATTACATGACACTTCTTGGAGTTCAAGAAATGCCATTTAAATGAATAAAAGACATGTAGATATTCTCTCTTAAAAAGACAGTGTCTCCTGGGAAGACACGCTCTCTTGGTGAAAATATCAAATCTGAAGCTTTCATGGACTGGAATAGTGATTCTTCCTTCACCGGCAAACACACAGGTTCTATAAATGTGGGTTCCGCAGGCAGAACACAGAATTTTAAAATAATCAGTACATCACTTAGTTTTCAGTCCGGCTTTGCACTTTATCGTTCTCTTCTGCTGAGGGTTAGAAAGTGAGCCTTTACGTAGTGAGGCGACCGGGAGAGGTAGTTACCAGAGACAGGTCAAGGGATCTAATCCGGGAGGAACCGGCCCGACCCCTTGCTCTAGCTTACGCAACCCCATAGATGCACGTTTCGCTTCATCTGAGAGAACAGATAAGAGTTCCCAGGGACCCAGTGGACTGCCCAGCACCTTTGGCGGCAAAGCGGAAACCAACTGTCCGGGACAAACAAGACACACAGCTTTGAGGGTAGCCAAAGAGGAGTGCGAACGGAGCACCCTTGAGAGAAAGCTGAGAAAGGGAAGCTGTCTGGGATAGCCCCCAGTCCAGGACTACACGGAAAAACCCCAAGACAAGCGGGGGGCTCCCAGCCGGACGAAGAGGGGCAGGGTCCGGGTCTCCATGGAAACAGGAAAGGGGGGCTGGATACCCATCCCCATGGAAACCGAGAAGGGGTGGGGTCCTTACGGCGAGCGGACGGGTCTCTACTGGGAACTGCTTCAGGAGGAAGCCTAGGTCCCCTGCCCCCCGAATAGTCCCAGCCATAGCCGAGTCCAGTTTCGCCTTTTACCTCCGCGGCTCCCGGCAACAGCGGCGGCAGCAGCTTCTCCCCTCCCCAGCGGCACCATGATTGCCCCCACCTTCCCCTAACGTCATTTCCGCTTCCGCTTTCCGGAGGAAGGAGGGGACAGCGGCTCCGCCCCTCTCTGGCGCTGTAGTTTGGCTTCAGCGGCCGGAGGGCCGAGCCTGAGCTTCCAATTGGCGGGCGGGGGGCGGGGCGGCGCGCAGCGGACGTCGCCCGGGCTTGGAGCTAGTGCGGCGCCGGGAGGCGCTGAGGGCTTCGAGCCGGCCGTTCCCGGCGTAAGGGAAGTGGGTGACGCCAACCGCGAATCCCAAGTTTCCTCAGCTCAGCTCGCGACACTACTGCAGGAGCCCCAGTTTGCCGTCAGATTCCGGACTCGGGCCCTCAAGGGACGAGCCTGCGGTGTTCTTGGACTTCCTCTACGGCGCTAGCGTCCCCTAATCACCCAGCCACGTTAACAGGGCCAGAGGGTCCCAGAAAGGAGGAGACCCAAGGGACAGAGCTAGGAGTATTCCAGAAACAGCCAGAGGGAACGCTGCCCCTTCTTCCCTTCTCACAAGCTTTCACGAGACGCCCAGTTTCCTGCCTGCTCCCACTCCTGCACAGGCTGGCAGTCCCAACTTTCCTCCTCAGGGGATTCTCGTGCCTGGACCAGTCAACGCCACCTACTGGCCACTCCTTTTCTTATTCATCTTACTGGCTAGTCTCTAATTCACAGAATTACCAAGAAGTTATAGCATTTCAGTGCCCAAGAAGCGATTTTGCAAGTGCTTCTGTGATGCGCCTATCCTTTCTAAATGCCTGTAAGATCTGGATGTGAGATCTTCCCAGAAGTCACTGCCTGTTTTTCCCATGAGCTACTTCTCTAGGATATTCAGAGTGGGACAACTCCTAGACACTAGATCAGGGGCCAAGGAGTTCAGGCCATGGCTGTACTATCTTGCTTGAAAAATGTGCGCAGTGACTGTTATCCACCAGACTGCAAGACATGTCTTTAGCCCCTGATAAGCTGTTTCAATGCTTAAGCCATAAGGGTCCAGCCACCATCAAGACAGAAAAGCATAACACAACCACCACTGTTTAAAAATGTTTATCATTAAAATATATTACAAATATGAGAGGGATTATGCTCATATACAATTTGGAGGATTTGCTGGCCTAGAAAATTCCACCTGTTTCACCAGAAAACTCAGTTCTTCAGTGTTTGTACTTTTAAGCCACTGTATTGCCCTCAGAAGCTGAGTGGCCAGCCTCAGAATTATTGAACTATATCCGAGTAGGAAAGGGATAGAAGTTCCATATGTATTTTCACATGTCCTCAGACTGGGCAACCGAAGGATCTCAGGAGGCTAAACCTTGTTTATCCAGGAGCATCCACCTACATTCTTAATGTCCATTTCATTGTCTTTTCAGGACTTCAAAAGTTTGTTCAAATATCTGATCATGAGGAGCTCAGTCTAGGCTACAGGGAAGGAATTGACTGTGCCCTGGAGGCAGGCTGAATGAGCACAAGTACAAAATTTTTTTTTAAATTAAAAAAAAATAGAGATCTATTTGTGTTAAATAACTTAAGTTGAACATCAAACGTCAGTTTTATTATTGTGGATTTCTCTCATGTCTTCACAGCTCAACACTGAGAGTGCTGATCAATGATGGCACAGGTAAGGGGAGGTCTAGGCTCAGGAGCTGCCATTCTTGCTTCCAGATGACCTCAAATGTTTTTAAGGGATCTCTTGAGCTGCAACAAGTGGAGCTGGAAATTGGCTACCCTGGGTAAAACAAGGAATGAGACAGAAAGCCTCAGAGTGGGTGGCATAGGAACTGGTGAATAAACTCTTGTGCCTTCTTTTTCTCCGTTGTTTCAGGCTTTTGGTGTTGAGCTGGGTTTCGAAGCAGTAAGCTGCCAAATATGCTAGCTGCATGAAAAAACACAGAAAATAAATGATTAGCAATATAAGGACTATATATTCTTGTGTTGTTAGGAGTGGGGAGGGGTACCCAAAAGCAGTCTTTGCTTAAAAAAAATATATTTGAATATAAACTTTGGCCAAAACTTGAAATTTTAATTCTACTATAATGTACTTTGGAACTTTCTCAATCTCTTTTCTTCACAGTGAATCCTCAGTTTGCAGAGATGCCACAGACATTTGGTCACTTACCTAGAATATTCTCATCCAAATGATTTTTTGCTGAATTTTTCAGCAATTCTTGCAAAAACGCCATCAAGTAGTTGAAGACATTTTTGTGGAATGTGGGAAGAGTAGAAATAACCTGAAAGAGGAAGAGTTTGAATTTGTCATTTTGTTCATTCAATTATTTGTCAAGTTGGTGACTGTACTCCAAGAACTGAGTATGTGATCCATGAATGTGCATAAGACTATGCACAGAAAAATAATCCCTTACCACTTGGCATAAGTCCAAAAAAGAGCACCACTTGGCATAAGTATCAAAAAGGAGCACAAGTCAAACTCTACATGAATTTAGAGGTCAGATTTCTAACTTCATGCTCTCAGGGAGAATAAAAAGGAATAAAAGATATTTTGTTGGGTCCTGAATATAAGACAAAATTGGATTTGTAGAGGTAAGGACTAGGGAATGTGGGATAGAAAAAATGTAAAAAAAAAGGAAAACAGAAGGTAAGCTGAGAGAACACTTGATGTGTCAATCTTGGAAGGAGCATAACCATTTTAACAGGAGCAGTGTTCAGGCTAGAATTCAATGAAAAGCTATATATACATCAGACTCAGCTGGGGAATTTGTATAAAATAGATATCAAAAGACACTTTGATTCAGTGGATGTGGGGTCATGCTCTGGAACTTGTTACTGGCCAGTTTTCTAGATTATTCTGTCAATACCTGTTGTACACTGAACCGTTTAGCTAAAAAACGGTTCAGTGTACAACAAAACGGTTCAGTGTACAACAGGTATTGAAAGTCTTGAATATTTAAGAAAATAATTGACAGTGAAGAACCAAGTATGACTTTTTTTTTTTTTTTAGCTTACAAATAATAGGACTTTATTCCCTAGAGTTCTAGAGACTGAGAAGTCCAAAATCAAGATACTGGCAGATTCAGTGTTGAGTGAGGGTCTGTTTCCTGACTCGTAGATGGTGCTTTCTCACTATGTTCTCGAATTTTGGGATGGACTAGCTAGCTCTCAGTACTCTTCTTTTGTCAGGACACCAATTCCAATCATACTGCTGCCCATGTGATTTAATCATTTCCCCAAAGCCCAGTTTTCTAATACCATCATCTCCATGGTTAGGATTTCCACATAAGAATTGGATGGGGACACAAATATTCACATCATGACACTTTTCTACTGATTTTGTTATTTCTTTTTTTAATACTTATTTTTTAGTTCTAGTTGGACACAATACCTTTATTTATTATTTTGATGGTGCTGAGGATTGAACCCTGAGCCCTGCATGTGCTAGGCAAGCACTCTACCACTGAGCCACAACCCCAGCCCTGATTTTGTTATTTCAATGTTATAGTATTTAGTATATAAAGGTTTAAATTGTTAAATATTCATTACAGAATATTATTTTTAAAACTATAAAATTAATCAGTATGTGGCATTTAATGATTTTTGCCTTAATTCTATTTTGTATACTGCTAATCATTTTTTAAATTTATATATGACAGCAGAATGCATTACAATTCTTATTACACATATAGAGCACAATTTTTCATATCCTTGGTTGTATACAAAGTATATTCACACCAATTTGTGTCTTTTTACATGTACTTTGGATAATAATGATCATCATATTACACATCATTTCAAACCCCATACCCCCTCCCTTCCCTTCCAACCCATCTGCCCTATCTAGAATTCATCTATTTCCCCCATGCTCCCTCTCCCTATCCTACTATGAATCAGCCTCCTTATATCAAAGAAAACATTCGGCATTTGGATTTTTGGGACTGGCTAACTTCACTTAGCATTATCTTCTCTAACTCATCCATTTACCTGCAAATGCCATGATTTTATTCTCTTTTATTGCTGAGTAATATTTCATTGTGTATACATGCCACATTCCAAGTGTGATTTTTTAATGTATATTTTTAGTTGTAGATGGACAGAATACCTTTATTTTATTTATTTATTTTTATGTGGTGCTGAGGAGCAAACCCAGTGGCTCACATGTGAATTACAACCCCACCCCCTCTAATTGTGATTTTTTTTTTTTTTTTTTTTTTTTACCAACATAAGGAGAACTTTAGAATACTGTATGCTTTGGATGACAGTATGCAAAACAAGTCTGCAGAGGGAGAGCCTGAATGCAGGGAACTGAACCCAGGTAGGCAGAATGAGAAAGGAAGATAGAGGATGAGTGATAGATCAATGGATCCAGGCATGTGGGAGGCGAGGAGAAGGAGGAGTCAGAAATGACTTAGGTTTCCGGACCGAGTCACTGAAATTAAGGGTGATGCTATTAAAAGAAAAAAGGACTCAAGAGGAAGAACAGGTTTGAGAAGGAAAGACATGGTACTGAGTTTCTAAGACTTCAGGGAGTATGCCCACTTTGTTCATCAGGCCTCATTGCCTAGGGCTAGCAACATGTGTATGCTGGTGCTCAGTGCTTCCCCTTACCTGTTTGCTTGCTGTGTAATTGCCAGAACACTCCAAGCACTTATGGTAGGCACTGTAACAGATGACAGGCTCTGGCAGGCTCTCCAGGAAAAGCAGCAAGGCTTCAGCTACAGAATGATTGCTAGCAGCTTTTGGCCCATCGTTAAGGAACAGGTAATGATGTTGCCCATGGTTAGCAGAAGACCCAGGGCCAGCACATGCTACAAGTACATGCTAGCACTGCCTCATCAGGCTTTCTGTTCAGAGCTAGGATGCCAGCCTGACATCTGGAAGGGGCCACACCGTCAAGTGAGCCAGGCCTTCCTAATTTCCTGCTATATTGGTTGCTTAAGGTTGTAAAACTTTTCTAGGCAAACTTTGAGAAAGAAAAATATGATGGTTGAGGACCCAGATTCAGACTACAAACCTTAAAAAATATCCCTACCCTTTTCTCACCGCTCTCACTCATTTTCACACATACACACATATGCACAAATCTGAACATCTGAAGGATACAGAGATTATCAATCATTCCAGTATCCAGACAGTCCCTGATATGTTCAAATTCTGATCTCAGGCCTGGCTGCTGAAATAGATCTTCCTGCAAGAAGGAAGAAAGTCACAGGACAATTACTTTCTCAGAAAATCAAAGTACAAAAAGGAGCAGTGTCAAGAGATCTCTGAATCATCCTGGTTGACAATATGATTTAGGTTGTTGTGGCTAATTCATCTTCTCAGACATGGTTGTGCAATAGGTCTTTAGGCATTTATTATAAAACTATGGGTAGGGCACACTATCCAAGACAAGATCCAAGTAGCAGTTTCCTGCCTTGTTATGAAGGGATTAAGAGGGAAGAGGGGACACACTGAAAAAAATATATCATCTGTAAGATGGATAAAGCTAAAAAGGTACCTCAGAACACTGAACCAACAAGATTATGGCAACAAAGGTTATTTCCAATAGTTTCAGGATACTTTACATTCATGTTTTATAAACTGATTTAACATTATATAACTGTGATAAAAGTAACAGTATTAAATGTATTGTTCAAAAGTTACATTTAAAAGTACTCCCGAGAAGGTAGACTAGCAAAGTACTCAAAAATGTAACTTCTACAGCCATATTCCTAACCCTGCCTATTAATCAGCCTGGGGACCTTAACTAATTTATTCACTTTCTGGGCATCTGTCTCCTCATCTGAGAACTATTACAAGAATTCAATGAGGCAATGAAGCGAAACGCTGAGAACAGTGTTTGGTATATTGCAACACTCAAATGTAAGGTGAAAACAGAACATCATAAGAATGTATGTTGCTGGACTAGGGATGTAGCTTAGTGGTAAAGTTTTGGCTTAATATGTATGAGGCCCTGGCTTTGGTCTCCAGAACTGCCAAAAAAAAAAAAAAAGTATGTTGTGGGATTACAATTTGTGTAGGTTTCTGTGGAACCTATACAGACAGATCAGTCAAACTGACCAATTGACCCCATGAAGCTTGCCCAAGTTCGTCTAGAAATCAGGCCTCCAGATTCATGGGGGTTCCATTTGGTCCTCTGTCTCTGCCTGGACTTTCAATAATTTAGTGCATCCCATTCCAAGAAGCTGGTGAAATTTCCCACAAACGAGACATCCCAGAAGGCCTTCATATGGTTTTGTTGCTGGAGGACCCTAGAGACCTAGGAAAGGAACATGCTGTGCTGGGAGAGTGTTCAGTACAAGGCTGCTTCCACTGGGGTAATCAAGTACTATGTGTAATCGCACCAGGATGCGAAACATGGCACAAAACCTCTCACTCATTCCCTGGGGGAAGGACAGCTCTTCACAAGTTTCTTGCATTTCCATGCAAGAAGTTCTTGGATTTAATGGTCTTTCTCAAGGCAGTCTGACTTCAAATCAGGTCTGAATGCTTAGCCACACCCTACCTGCTGGATAGCATTTCGGTATAGGTAATCCACCATCATCCAGAGCTCTTTGGGGATTTCCATGGGTTTCTCTATCCGGCTCCCATCATCTTCAGTCTGCACTGGCATCAGAGTCTGAAATTAAAGAAAAATCATGACAAGGGGACCTACAATGGAACTCTGCAAGGCTGGCTTTGGTAGAATGAACAATATGGGGACAGCAAACCCATGGAAGAGGGAAGTATTTCAAATGCCTTTAACCAAACACTACACAGGCAAAAATGAAATCAGGTGGGACAAAAGGTGGCTTCTGAAAATTGGGAGAGGATTATGGCAAGCAGTTTCAATGAATCAGGTGAAAATATGCACCATTTTCTTAGGTAAAAATCATGCCTGTAGTATTTCACTGTTAGAACCAGAAAGACAGTGTGGTCTGGTGAGGAAAGAGCACACACTTGGGAGTCCAAAAATCTGAGTCCAAGGTCCAGGTCCACTGTTGACTCACCATGTGACCTGTGACAAATCACTCTCTTTGATTGAATCTCTGTTTTCATCTATATAATGGAGAGGATAATTCAAGATCCCTAAATAAAAAAAATGCATTGGGAAAAGAAAGCATACATATTACCATAAATCTGCCCCAAACTAGTTCACTTGCATTAGAATTCTCTCCATAAGAGCCTTTTAGATCTCAGCAAATTTAGTTTAGGATGCTAATCTACCAGGTAATGATTTTTTAAAAAATGAATAAGATCATGGGTCAGGGAACTTCCATTATCTTAGGATTTATTTCTCTAATATACAGTTAAATACTGAATGTTTAACCCTTACCCCCAATTCATATGTTGAATCCTAATCACCAATGTGATCATATTTGGAGGTAGGATTTGGGAATGTGGTTAAGTATTTGGGACTGTGTGGCTATGAAGGGGATTAGTGTCCTACAGGAGATCCGAGAAATCTCCCTCACATCCTGTGCCATGTGAGGACTCCATGAGAAGATGGCTCTCTATGAATCAGGAAGTGGCCCTCACCAAACACAAAATCTGTCGGTGTCTTTATTTTTGGACCTCTCAGCTTCCAGAATGTAAGATGTAAATTTCTGTTGTTGACAGGCCACCCATTCTAGGGTGTTCTGTTAGAGTAGCCTGAATAGGCTGAGAAATCTCCTAAATGTAAAAAACTCAAAAACACAGCCACATTTTGCAGCTTTTCCCATCAAGAGATGGAGTCTTTCCCTGCCCCTAGAATCTGGGCTGGCTTCACATCTTGCTCTGGCCCATAAAATATGGCAGAATTGGAACTATGTGAGTTTGGAGCTAATACCACCAAACCCCTTATACCTTCTGCTCTCGTGCTTTGGTCACCATGTGTAGAAGCCTGAGTTAGCCCACTGAATGACGAGAGGCCATGTGGAGAGAGGGGCCCAGAGATCAGCCAACACCAAGACCTGGGAGGGAGGCCACATTAGCAGCCAACCCTCTGACCATCACAGGTGCCTCCTGATTACGATGGCCAGGCGAGTCTAGTCAAGACCAGGAGAAAAACCAATGACTCACTGTTGTTTTAATTTGGGGGTGGCTTGATGCACAAAAATATGTAACTGACACACTAAGCAAGCTCTAGAAGGCAAGAAGTCTTAATTCCCTAGGCAAGTGGGCACTGGAACAACCTGTTTGGCTTGGCTGTACCACACAGTTCTAGATGTTTCCTTGTAGCATGTTACTCACCAGCTCACTAACAGTTTCCAATGGCAGGTCCAAGATTGGCTCCCTCATGTAGCACAGTGTATGAATGGGGGACCCGAAACAGCTGGGCAGGTAGTTCCCAGACACAGACAAAAAGTAATCTTTTCCCCCTTCCAAGTGCAAAACCAGAATGTCCTCAATTTTGTCTTCACCTGAGTTGAGTTTTGTAGCTGTGGTCTTATTTACAAAGAGCTCCAACTCAATCTCAATAACAGAATCTGCAGAAATATTGAAAAAAGAATAATGTTGGCTAAGGAAAGGCCAAGCGGAAAGGGTGGGGAGAGATAGGGAGAAAAGAGTAAGGCATAAAGAATCAGGAAAAGGAAATAAAAGGTATCAACCAATAACCAGTAAATATGTGCTCAGAACTCAGGAGACACTAGAATAGAAGTTCATAGTCCAACTAGAAATACGAAAACAACAAACAAAAGCATTTGAATAGACAAATGCTAAAAAAACTCAATTTATAGGTGAATAACACCTATAAATCAACAAGAAGGCATGAATAAAAGAACCTTCCCTGAGTCAGCTAAGATGAAGACACCTGATCCAGTAGAAATGTGATGCAGTTATCAGCCTATGAATTGTCCACAAAGCACCCTTAATCTTTCTTAAAATCCCAGCCACTTGCAGGGTGCAAAGGAGAAGTCATTTGAGAACCAGAATAAATTTCTGGATTACTACCCCATTATCTTTCTCCTTGAGAGCAGATCATTGGGAGTTAATGACACCAAGACAGACAGGGGAAACGGCTCCTTGGCAGCAGCACCTTCTTTACAGTAATCCAATGTCTACTCTGAGAAATTATGAAACATGTGCCTGGCTGAAAATATTTTTAAAACTAAACACATGCTCCTTGTCATTTTATACTTTATTTATGGATGAGTTCAGGTATTGGGTTTAAAATAAAATTTTCACTCAGAAGCAAAAAGCTTATTTTAGGAAAATGAGCAAAAATAGGGTAGGGCATTCCCCAAACCAAAAACCAGGAACTTAGAAGAGAAACTTTACCTGGCAGGAGGAATCCTTTGTTGGGGTTGGCATTCAGCCACTGCTTACAGAAAGAGTTTTCCCCAGGCTTTTTGATGAATTCAAACTGACAGGGTACTTGTCCATTATGAATTGTAAAGGACTCTACTTGCAATTGCATGTATTTCACATTCTGAAAACAGAACTGAGAACAAGCACCCAACAAGTCAGAACCAGTGCCCTCTCCCTGGCCACCTGCCTGGCCAACCCAACTACACAATCCTTACCCTGGGAAGAAAATAAAGGACCATCTCTTTTCAATGTCTCTGCATTAGGTATTTACCTCAGAAGACACAGCGACCACTAAAGATCAGTTATTTGTGTTTAACCCAAAACTCTAAAATCTCAAGGTTGTACATGTAAATTTACATGTAAACTTCCCAAAGGAATCAAAGTTATATCTTCTATATCCATCACCATTTCCAAAATATGCTTCAAAAATTCCACCCATTAATATGAAGCTCAAGTTCACCCTTCTAAGTAGGTGGACATCTATAGCGTTAAACATACCTTTACCATAGCCTCCATTTGATTCTGTGGTTTGGTCAACTTTGAAAGACCTATGCTGCAGTCTTTTCATGAAAAACCTTTAGATCTAATTGGACTTCCCTACTGCCCATCACTTTTCTATGCACCACTTTTCTATGTAAAAACAAAAAATTCAGAATTGATTTAATCTTAAAGCATCAGTAGAAAGACAATTCCATTGCAAGAACACACATGAGTTATTCTAAAATCAAACAACGCACATTTGGGATCATCTTCTGCTTTAGAAGATGAGGACATGAATATATCCTAAGCCAACAACCTCTCTCTTCTCACTAGCATCATCGGCCTTGCTTTATCTAGAAACAGCCTCTCCAGGAAGTCTAGAGTCTAACAGCCTCCAGAAATTCTAAGCTTTAGTAGAAAAGGGAGATTCAAGTACTAGTAATAGAAAAGCCCATTACTAATATTCTACCTCTCGCTTAGAGAGAGAGACAGACGGAATGTTGGCATTTTCCATCTTATCCAGGGAGCGAACAATTTCCTCCAGAGTCTTCCGGTACAGTTCTTCATTTATGACCTTCACCTAGAAGGGAAACATCAGAAACTAAGTACCAAGGCTTCTACCCACTTCCTCTTTTTTGGTATAGAGGGCATTCACAGCATTGAGAAACAGCAGTAGATAACTAAATAAATTTAGTTTATTAACAAAGAACCTAATTAGCAATAGTCTTAGAAGGATCCTTAAGCTGTGGTAAAAAGTCACCTGCTTCCTGAATAGCAGAAAGAAAACACAGGAGTAAAAGCTAATTAATTGGCAGCTAATTCTGTCACATCTGGCCCCTGGCGGAAAGGGGTTCAGTGCCTAAGTCTATGTTGCTTGCTGCCTCCCTCAGGCTAGCAGTGGGAAACTTTTCTAGAGCTCTCATTTAAAGCAGTGTTTCTCACGCTTTTTTTGTTTGTTTAATATTTATTTATGTTTTAGGTGTAGATGGACACAACACAATGCCTTTATTTTTATGTGGTGTTGAGGATCAAACCTGGGTCCCGCCTGTGTGAGGCGAGCGCTCTACCACTGAGCCACAATTCCAGCCCTCTCAGGCTTTTTTAAACCCATGCTCTATCAGCCAGGAAGATTTTTGTCAGGCTCTTTCTTCTGCATTTTGAATTATAATTTTTTTTCATTTTCCAGTAACAATTAATTATAATATTGACTTTTCTCAAACTATATACATCCTCATAGATTTTGATATGCTTCTGTCCATACCTTGAAAATTGGTAATAAAAGCATCTCAGAAGTCACTGATGGAGAAATATCAATAGATATTTCTATGAAATGAAAACATGTTTGAGCTGGGCATGGTGCTACATACCTGCAATCTAAGCAACTTGGAAGGCTGAGGAAGGAGGATCACAAGTTTGAAATCAGCCATAGCAACTTAGTGGGACTCTCAGCAACTTACAGAGAGACCCTCTCTCAAAAAATAAAAAGGGATGGGGATGTAGTTCAGTGGTAAAGTGCCCCTAGGTTCAGTACCTAGTGTGTATAAATAAATAAAATAAAATTTTAAAATCACAATTTTTTTTCTCTTTCAAGATGGGGGTCTTATTATGTTGTCCATGCTGGCCTTGAACTCCTGGGCTCAAGCAATCCTCCTGCCTTAACCTCCCAAGTAGCTGTGACTATAGGCACATTCCACTGTGCCCAGCTAAAATACAATTTTCTAATAAAATATAATTTTCTAATGTAATTTCCTTCTATAGAAATACTCACACATACACAAAAATATATGTGAAGGATGTTCACTACAGCACTGCATATAATAGCAAAGCTTTGGCAACAACTTAAATGATCATTGATGCATTATGGTTCACCTACACTTTGGAATAGTTTTCAACCTTTAAAATGATGAGGTAGCTCTGCTTGTACTGATATGGAAAGACTGTCTTAAGATATATGGGGGGAGATGTTCTCAGAACAATATGTACAATGTGAACTCTTTTCCCAAAAGAAAGAGAAAAATAAAAATATCCTGTTTTTTTTATAAGAATATTGATAGACTCATTTGTAAATGAATAAAGAAAGGTCTGGAATAATACAGTCCAAAAAGCAAATCTTCCAAGTATGTGGACACACACAGAATGATACCAAAACAATTATTAAACTAAGACAAGTTTTAAAAGGTACATCCTCATATTAAGGGTGGTGGTAGTGAACAAAAAGACAAAACATAATCCTGATGTGAAAACAAATGCCCTACAGAAAGATTATAACAGGCATCAACAGCCCACCTACCCCAATGTCAAATACAGAGCTGACAGGCTTGTGGTCACTGGTTTTCAGGGCCATGTGGCTCTGGTAACTCAGCTGAATGATGTTCTTCCCTTTCCAGAGGACCCGGTCACACCAGGCAGGAGCACGACACTTCTCACTGAAATGCAAAGTCCACGCTGGGGAAACTCACAGCAACTACAGCAGGGTCCACTGCCTGGCTAGTGCTCTGGCTCAGGCAGGGAACAATGAGGCAAAGACTTTGTATCTATGTGGCCTAGTGATCTAAGACAGCAGAACAAGTTGGGCCCACCAAGAAATAACACGTATCCAAATAACAGGGTTATTATCCAAAGCAATTATGAAAGCTCAAAGTCCAACACAGTTCAGACTGATTCTCTGCTCTTCATCCTCCTGTGAGGATTAGGAGCGTGTAAAAAGGTGATATGAGAGTAGGCCTAACTTTCAAGGACGGTGGTTAAGGGGACAGGCTGAACTCCTATTGCCTGGGTTTAAGTCCTGCCTCCACCACTTGCCTGTTTGGTAGGCTTTTTGATTTCTCTATGCCTCAACCCCAATCTCATATAATACCTACCTCAACAGGTTGTTGAGATGATTAAATGAGATAACGTGTCTCAAATAGTGTGTGGCACACAGTAAACACTAATAAAAAGATTCTAAGTACTGTGTAATGACCAAGAACAAGCTTACTTGGAGTCATCTCATCACCCTAAGCTCAGCTGAAAAGTAAATCAGTATCAAGACATTATGGGGCTGGGGTTGTGGCTCAGAGGTAGAGCACTTGCCTAGCCTGTGTGCAGCACTGGGTTTGATCCTCAACACCAGATAAAAATATTAAAAAAAAAAAAGACTTGTTATGAAGCAAAGCTTATGACAGTTAAAAGAAAATATTTGGGAAGGCTGGCTGCTTCATCAACAGATACTGACAGAAAATGTTTGACCAGAGTGGAAAACATGGGGAAAGAGAGGAAATTTATGTCCTTCTTAAGTCCACGAGGGCAAGTGCTTCCCAGAATTCCCAGGTTTCCATTTGTTAAATCCACTAAATTTACCCCTGACCTACCTGGTGTCCCAGTCATCGGAACCGGTGTCATACTTATAGGTAGGTTGGAACGTGAGCTCACCCTCTGTGAAGCCTTCAAAGACAGTCTTTGCAGCAACTTGAATTTTCAGCTACATAAAAGGATGGGAGAAAAAATAGCCTCAGAATAAAGAGTCAAACCTTGAATCAGTAAAGAGGAAATCAATTTGGAATCTAAGCCGTACCTCAAAGGAAAAGGCCCCATAAGATAACTACATTTTGTAAGATTTTTGAATAGAAGCAAGCTGACCATGCACCTCATATACGGTTTTTAAGGATCTTTTATAAGAGCAAACCCGCATCCAAGGGGCATGAGTACCACCTTCCCAAGATGTCCTTAAGAAGACAAGGGACCACTTAGCATAGTTTTTCTCTCCCAAGTATCAAACACTTATCTGTGCAGTACAGTGGCTCCAATTATACAGAGATAAAACTGTGGTATGTGAACTGGGAGAAGCTCTGTGCCTTGGTTTCCCCATCTGTAAATTTTGGGTTTGTAATAGACCCTCCTTTATAGGGTCATTAGAAAGATCAACTGTCAATCTAAAACAGTGCCTAACACATTTTGAAAATAGCATCTTTCCTGTTGTATTAATTCTAGGACCTCTTTTGGATCACACTCAGAAGAGATAAAAACTACATGTGCTCCTGCCTCTTCCTGGAACAATAAGCTTGGTACTACATGGACTGATGGGGGAACTGTCAGCTCTAATGTGGAGGTCAGGGTCGACCACCACTTGGTCGACCACCACTTACCCTCTTCCTGACAGTATTATTCTTTCAAAACACTATTAAGGCTGGAGTTGTAGCTCAGTGGTAGAGCGCTTGCCTGGCATGTGTGAGGCACTGGGTTCGATTCTCAGCACCACATATAAATAAATAAAATCAAGGTCCATCAACAACAACAACAACAAAACATTATTAAATAAAAAGCAATAGGAAATAAGAAAACTCTAGGTGTAAAGGCAAGCTCATGGTTCTTGAACAGTACAGATAGACTGTAAAGCATCTGCAGGCAGATAACACACAAAATGCGTGATACTACTTCAGGAAAAAAGTAATAGAAGTCGAGTGGAAATAGGTATCAAATTATAAGGAAAACTGGAATGTCTCAGTCCAGAACACAGAGAGAAATAAACAGACAGGGAACAAACTGGGTGAATGCTGACATGGAGATTAAGTAGAATAAAAGTAATTTACCCAGGAAAAGAGCTGGAGGGGAGGAAAAAATGAGTCGATAAAAAAAAGGAAAGACATTTCAGAGTTGGTTCTTTTCCTTTGATAAATCTGTACTGCAGAAGAAAGAGATAATAGAAAGATTTAGATTAATGATAATAATCTTAGTGATTATTAAAAGATGGGGACTCAGGAGACGAAAAAAGAAAAAGAACTTTGACCAATAAACAGGAGTAGCCAGAAGAAAGCGGAGAGAAACAGACTTCTCTTGTCCTGAGAAATGACTAATGCTCTGAGAAAGAAATGTTAAGTCCAATGATGACGGAGAAGAGGTTACAGAACTGGCTCCTGGAGAAGGTGCAGGAAGGCCCTTAGAGCTGTCATTCACACTGGAGAATTCTGGTAAGGAGAAGGATATAGGGAGTAGGAGGCTCCTTCTAAAAAATTACTGAATCATCTTACAGATACAAAATACTTTCTTTATAGAAGTTGGACCCTTCCGTGTCAACTTCAGACCTCTTGAATGAATGGGAGAGAACATGCTTTTGTTCCCAAAGGAGACAAGGTGCCTAGAGGGAAGAGTTGATGGGGAAAACATTTCTGAATAGAGAAGCGCAGATGAAACAAAGAAATGGCTGGACAACATCAGGACCTCAGGACCGCCTTCCAAAATAGAAGGAAAAGCCAAGGGTTGGGAAGCTAAGCTTTCCTATGCCCTTACAGTGGGGAGCAGATGACTGAAGAGGACATAGGTGGCCATCTGTACCTGATCATATGCATACAGGGTTTGAAAGGCCTTCTCTTCGATGAGTTTTTTCACTTTTTCCACATCCAGTTCTTCTATTCTGTAGTTGAGATCCCCCAGCCACAAGATCACACTGTGAGAACAGAGCACAAAGGTAACAGAGTTTAGGAGGGACTTTAATCTATCCTCTCCAGGGTGCTTCTGACATAAGGCCCCTGAGGCCCAGCCTCTTGGGAGCTGGGTGGGGAAGCGACTTAGCTGTTCCAAAAATTTTTCTCTCTTGCCCTCACATCCAATACCATGTCTAACATGCTGCCTACTCAATTATCTTGATCCAAGTTCATTTTAAACAGCCTTGAGTTCTCCTTGACTATTTTATTCTTAGAAAATTAGAAAGACAGTCTAATGAGATCTAAAAGCAAGGTAAAAATTCACTCCTTTGCTGAGAAGTGGGGAAAAAAAAGATAAAAAATTGAGAGTCATGCCAATCACCTAGAGACCTCTAAACCAGACTATGCCTTCATGCCACCTCTGCCTCTACGTTGCATCCCAATCCACAAAACATACTCTCAGCCTTTGCTTCTAGATTGAACTCCTCTGAAACAAAGCTCAATCTTTAGACAGGAACTTGGATCTTAGCACCACATTACTGATTGGCTCATTCTGTACTCCTGGACACAGGGTGACAAGTGGTTTATTGTATCTGCTGCTTTGGGAAAAAGCAAACCGAAGGATCCCTGATGATATCACACATCTCATGAAATCCAATACTATTCTATCTGAAGCCAACAAGTATGTCATAGAGAATCTGCGCAGCAGTGTACACACATCCAAATAAATGCATCTACATGCTAAGAGCAGACCACAGAAACTAGAGCTGCATTCTCACAAACTAGGATGCTGTGGTTCAAGAATGTGAGGAGCTCAGCTGTAAGACATACTCCCTGCTGGGGGTCTTAGGAGAGGCCCTGGAGGAGAAAAGCCATCCTGTTAGTATCTAGAACACCCACAAGCTAGGGACAGCTCCACTGCCACAGGCAAGGTGAGAGGTGTGACTCTGTTTATTCTATGGCAGGCACCAAGGCCCCAGTAGCTTCTTTGTCTTTGTCAAAGAAGTGGCACAGGCTTCCACTGTTACCATAAAGTCTGAAATTCTAAGGTTTTGAATTCAGACAAACAGCAAGTTGTAGATATAAACACAATAAGGATAATGAGCAAAAACGAACACAAGATGCTCAAAGCAGCTGCAACTACAGCTTTGTAAAGCTGAACCAAGAGGAAAAAGTTGTGGGAGGCGAACAAATGTGGTCCAACTCTTGTTTACCATGATCTGGAAACAACAGACAGCAAATCCTAAAACACACTTCTAAACACTGTTTGAGATGCTTGCTCTTTGGTTTCTCTCTTCACAGTGTCAGGTCAAGGAAGATCCACACTGACTAAATATTATACTTGTCCTTGGACAAATGACGCTTGAGCATAATTCTAGGGGCCTGTCAGATGGTAATCAGGAAACTAAAAACTTCCAAGAGATATAATCTACAAGTAGCCAAGAGCTGGCAGACAGATACCCCGACTCCAGCAGTCATCTCCCCAGTAAGACACAGCCCACAACTCCACACATCACACATGACAACTATTTGGAGAAGCTCAGACTCACTCATGCTTGTTGATGGTGAGAGGGGGGAGGCTTGGGTCCACCTGACAAAACTGCATTCGAGAACAAATGTCTTTATAGTCTTGGTTCCTCCTTTCATACTCTTCTGTGTGGGCTGCCAAGTGAGAATTCACAACGCAGATGCTGGTATTGTGCAGCTGGAACCTGATCGCCACGCCTCCTTTGTTACCCTATTAAAAGGATGCCCCAAAATCCAATTCACAACTTAATAATTATGTTAGTCATTTCAAGCCACAAACTTTCAAATTTTTTTTTCTTAAATCATTTTCATAATGACCCTGTGAGGTTATTCTATTGAAAACAACTCCATGAAGGTAAAATAACTAGCCAGTCAGTGGGAGCAGAGCTCAGAGCCTGGCTCTCTCAACTGAGTGTTCTATTCTCTTATCACAGGTGAGCCACAGGCTCATCACATGGGGTTCAGCTCTGCAGGAGAACCTAAGAACAGGACTCTAGAACCCTCAAGAAGAGAAGGAAACTGCAAACCTAATATCAGCATCTTAGTCTTCCTTGGTAACCCAATGTAATTTCTGTACCATACTTCATGGGTTAAATGGCAGGATCAACCAGAAGCTCTAGCATTGAGTAAATACAGATGAGTGCTATTCAAGAAAATCAGCCAACAATTTACTACTATATGATTTCTTTCTTTCTTTCTTTCTTTCTTTTTTAATATTTGTTAGTTGTG
Organism: Urocitellus parryii; assembly: GCF_045843805.1. Taxonomy (NCBI): domain Eukaryota; kingdom Metazoa; phylum Chordata; class Mammalia; order Rodentia; family Sciuridae; genus Urocitellus; species Urocitellus parryii. The sequence continues at coordinate 23,252,838 of NC_135541.1, forward strand.
GATGGACCTTTAATTTATTTATTTATTTGTGGTGCTGAGAACTGAACCCAGGGTCTCACACATGCTAAGGCAAATACTCTTCCACTGAACTACAACTCCAGCCCCCTTTTTAAAAAAAAATTATATGTGTGTGTGTGTGTATATATATACACACACACACACACACACACACATATATACACATATATACATATTTATTTATTTATTTTAGTTGTAGTTGGACACAATACCTTTATTTATCTATTTTTATGTGGTGCTGAGGATCAAACCCAGTGCCTCACACATGCAAGGCAAGTGCTCTACCACTGAGCGACACCTCTAGCCCCCTACCATATGATTTCTAAACAGTCTGCTCAATCCAGCCTTGCTTGAGGGTAAACTCAGCTTGCAACACTGACACTCTCAAAGTAGGACACATATGGTCGCTGCATCTCGAGATGCTGAGTTAAAACTTTAGGGGCCAAGGCCCTTATATGTCAGACACAACAACCCCAAACTTACCATCCTTCCCATGATTCCCGTCCCAACAGTCTCAGCTTCCACTTCTGAGATATGCGCTGCATGTTCTTGTTTGACATACAACAGCAGCATAATCCCAACCAGACGGATAAGCTTCACCTGAAGAATATCCCAGTCATGACATAAGATAGAAGGTGCAAAAAGGTATAAATATCCCAAAGGAAAAGGGGTCTCAAAGCTGGCTGAGAATACATCTCCTTCTTCATGTCAGAACACAAGGCATGCTACATGAAAACAGGAAGAGCTTGCAAGCACCAAAGCCCTGTGTCTTTCCCACCCAGAGGTACCCCTTGGAGGCCCTGGAACTGAAAACAGCAGCATAATTATGACTGGCTTACAATAAAGATGATGAAAAGGGTGAAAAATTATCTTAGACTTTCCCTATGTGCAGTAACATAAAAGTAAAAGGTCCCTGACTCCTTTCTTACCTTTGCATATTTGGCATCTGGATGAAGACCCTCTGACACAGCTTTAAACCATTCTTCTTCCTTTGGGGTATCATGAAAGAAAAAGGCTTCCTTACTCAAGTCGAGTTCCTGGAATCTATTGGAGAAGCAACAAGTTAATAGAGAAATGCAATATGCAAATAATACATTCTTGAATTGATTTACGTGCATAAGTACTAGCTGTCTAAGCTGAACTGCAGGACCTTCAGGAGGGAAGAAAGATAAACACTTGGAGCCAAAGAACTAAACACCATGGAATTTATCAGGTACTTTTGCAAACATCAGCCCATTTCCTCTTCATGACCCAGACTACGAAGTAGTTTAGCAGCATGCCCATTTTATATCTGCAATCACTAGTTCACACAAGCCCAAGTGGCAAACTGGGATTCAAACCTAGGTCTATGTGAACTTCAAATTCTACTTTTTTCCAATATACAAAACAGCTTCCTTTGCTGCCACTCCCCACTAACAGTACCCAGTACAGTGATGAAAGAAGAGAAAGGGAAAAAAAAAATGATTATTTGAGTGCATAAGTGCAAACCTGTAATCCCAAATACATAGAAGGCTGAGGCAGGAGAATCTCAAGGGCAAGGTCAGTCTGGGTAACTAAGTGAAATTCTGTCTCAAAAAAGAAAAAGAAAGGGCCAAGAATGTAGCTCAGTGGTGGAGGACTCCTGGATTTAACCCCCAGTACTTAAAAAAGAAAAAAAAAGCAGCACACAGTGGCGCACGCCTGTCATCCCAGCAGCTTGGGAGGCTACGACAGGAGAATTGCAAGTTCCTCAGCAACTGCAATGCACTAAGCAACTCAGTGAGACCCTGTCTCTAAGTAAAATACAAAATAGGGCTGGGGATGTGGCTCAGTGGTCCAGTACCCCTGAGTTCAATCCCCAATATCCAAAAAAAAAAAAAAAAAAAAAAAAAAACTAATCTATGAGACTTAGTTTCCTTCCCTGGCAAAAGGTATTTTTGTTTTGTGACCAAAAGGGTGTTGAATGCCTAAGTAATGAAATTCAGTTCAGGATGCACTGATTTTAACAGAAATCTACACTAAAAATCAAATATGAGCATTTCAATGCCATACACAGCACTTTACTGGACCTTTGTGTACCAGGAGAAGAACATCAAGCAGAGAAGCAGCCATTAAACGAGCACTCAGTTTTCAATTCCTTCACTGTCCTGAAGACTCAGCTACATGTCCAAGAACCCATGGCCACAGCTGTAATACATTCTGAGGAAAGAAAAGACATCTAGGAGAGAAGCACTCACCCTACACAGTATACATCTGGGGCCTGGATACCGTGGCTCAGCCAAGGGCGGAGGCATTCTTTAGGGGACTGTCCATTCACATTGTAAGTTCCCACAAAAAACCTGTCATCAAAGAGAATTGATCAGTGACCTGGAAGCACTGAGGAGAGACCGGGGAAAGCATTTATGCTGATTTTACCTAGTTTCAGTCTCTACACAGTGGCATTTTAAGACATAGAAATGTCATATTTAACCAGGACCAGTGACTATGGCATCAAGGATGACTAGCAAACTCCATGATGCCTGTTGCTTTTGTGATAAAGACTTCACACAACACAGACCCACCCTGAACATTCTTATTTCCCTTCAACAGCCACTACGGAGCCATCACCCACAAAATGATTGCTTACCCTGTGTATGCTACTTAAGTGAGAAATGCCTTGGAAGTTACTTTTGGCAAGGAAACACCACCAGTGCTCAGAAGGTTATTACTTTACCATAACTAACTATTTATATCTCTAGAAACAATGTTATTTTGACTTGTAATCCCATTAAAGATCCAGCAGAATCCTGCAACCTTTATTCATTTAACTTTTTAAAAATAATTTGTTTTTATTTTTTAAATTTATTTTTATCAGGTATACGTGACAGCAGAATGTATTTTGATTCATTGTCCACAATTGCAGCACAACTTTATGTTTCTATGGTTGTACACGATGTAGCACATCGCACCATATGTACAGTCACACTTTTACATTTATTTAGTTGTAGGGGCTGGGGTTGTGGCTCAGTGGCAGAGTGCTTGCTAGCCTGAGTGAGACACTGGGTTCAATTCTCAGCATCACATATAAACAAACAAATAAATAAAGGCCCATCAATAACTAATAAAATTTTTTAAATATATATATTTTTTTAGTTGTAGATGAACACACAGTAACTTTATTCCTATGTGGTGCTGAGGATGGAACCCAGTACCTCACATATGTGATGCAAGCGTTTTACCATGGAGCTACAGCCCCAGCTCTTTTATTCATTTAACTTTTGGTAATCCTATAAAAAAGATTATCAAACACTAACTGACTATATTTTAAATGATTTCTTCAGAGGCTCAGAATGACTAACGGAATAGAAGACCTGAGACTGATACACAAACTCGGAATATCTCTCTTTCTTCTGTATCTATTTATTTCTGCAAGTATTTTGGTAGCTATCTGCCAGCTGTGCCACTCCCACTGTACCATTCCTATCACAGTGCCTGCCTGGAAGAGATACAGGAAAAACGCCTGTGATGAAGAGTGAGTGCAGTTACTCATATTGAAAAGGAAAGGAGAAATTCTACAGAATTATTTGCTTCAAAATCCAGGGTATGGGGGAAAGTGCTTAAATTCCAGAGAACTGAATGATCATTTTGCTTTGAAAACGATCTATGACCCTATTAGTTACCTGAAGTTTTGGACATAGGTATAATCCTCTTCTTTCTGTATCAGATGTGATTTAACAATTGTATCTCGAAGTCCAAACTTCTGCATGGATAACATATGAGCCTTGTTTGATACTATGATAGTGGAGGAGCGAACCATGTCCGTGATCTCAGACTTGGATTTATTCTGTCTGGAAAAAAATAAAAACTTTTTTTCATATTTTGATGAGTTCTCCATGGCAAAATAAATGAGTATGAAGCTACAAGTCCCCACACATTAGCATCCGAATCACAGAAGACTAAAGAAGCCAAATTTGCTAAAGAAACACTACTTCTATGGGGAATTAAGTGAACTTATGTGTTGTTGATTGCATAGTGTACTGGTCTAGAGAGTCTTCTGATAATATAGTCATAGAATCTTAGGCTAGAAGGTGATCTTGAAGATATATCTAATAATTCATTCATTCATTTTCTTTTCTTTCTTTCTTCTTTTTTCCCCTCCCTTTTTGGTACTGAAGAATTAATTCAGGGGTACTTTAACACTGAGCTACACCCCCAGTCCTTTTTATTTTGAGACAGGTTCTTGCTAAATTGCTGAGGCTGGCCTCAAACTTGCAATCCTCCGGCCTTAGCCTCCTAAGTGGCTGGGATTACAGGAGTACCTGGCTTCATTCACTTTCTCTTCCTTTCTTTCTTTTTTATTTTTGCATGTGGTACTGGGAATTGAACCCAGTGACACTCCACTACTTAGCTATTTTTTTTTTATTTTAATATTTATTTTTAGTTTTAGTTTTCAGCCGACACAACATCTCCATTTGTATGTGGTGCTGAGGATCGAACCCAGGCCGCATGCATGCTAGGCGAGCGCACTACTGCTTGAGCCACATCCCCAGCCCTCCACTACTTAGCTATATCCCCAGCCCTTTCAATTAGTATTTTTTAAAAATTTGGTACCAGGGATTAGACCCAGAGGTACTTTACCTTTAAACCACATCCCCAGCCAGCCCTTTATTTTACTTTATTTAGATACAAAGTCTCACCAAGTTGCTTAGGGCCTCACTAAGTTTCTGAGGCTGGCTTTGAACTCACAAACTTCCTATCTCAGCCCCCTGTGCAGCTGGGATTACAGGTGTGCATCACCACACACAGCTATGTATTTTTTTAAACTTTGAAACAGAGTCTTACTAAATTGCTGAGACTACTTGTACTTGAGAACCTCCTACCTCAACCTGCCAGGGTACTGGAGTTACAGATGTGCACTACCAGGTCTGAAGATTCACTCTTTTTCAAGTGAGAAAAACAAAAACTAGCATCACCCATGATTTGGCCCATTGGATGGTGGTAGAGTGCTTAGATTCAGATCTGACAATAAGTACTCTTTTTGGACCCTGATGTGTCACAAGATGATAAAACCCTTGATTTGATAATTTTACTCTCCATCTCTAGTCCACAGGAATAATCCAAAATAAAAAGACAATTAAAATATATATTTCATTATTATTTATGTTGTACTTATACTACAAATTATGTGCAACATAAGCAAAATTTGACATATCGATCTCACAGAACCCTACATAACAGCTCAAGAAATTTTTGTTGAAGGTTACTTAGTGAACTAAGATATGTAAGACACTTAAGACAATCTTGAGGGGTGGGGGTACTGGGAATTGAATCCAAGGGCACTTTACCACTAAGCTACATCCCCAGCCCTTTTTTTAAATTTTTTTTCAGTTATAGATGAACACAATACCTTTATTTTATTTGTTTTTATTTTTATGTGGTGCCAGGGACCAAACCCAGTGCCTCATACATGCTAGACAAGTGCTCTACCACTAAGCCACAACCCTGGCCCCCACAGCCCTTTTAGAGATAGGGGCCTCAAACTTAGGATCCTCCTGCCTCAGCCTCTCAAAACTGCTGGGATTATAAGTATGCCCCACCACACCTGGCTACAATAATTTAGCATGTATACTATTACTATCATTATAGACTAACTAAGACTATGTATATGTACCTGTGTACACCAAGATGACTTGAATGAGGTGAGAATGATAGATCTAGCTATAATTAAATTTGCAAGATTGCTCACTGTTTTTTTTTTTTTTTTTTTTTTTTGGTGGTGCTAGGGATTGAATCCAGAGCCTTGTGCATGCGAGGCAAGCACTCTACCAACTGAGCTATCTCCCCAGCCCCTGCTCACTGCTTCTTAAATGCTTAATTAAAATACTGACATAAGTAAGAAAGGCCAATTTAATCTTGACCAGATGATTCTGGCTATGATCAGTAGGGGGCACTGGAGTATAGACTAATGCACAAGGGACAAGGGGATTAAAAAAGGAAAAAAGAAAGAAGTATCTTCAGCATCAGGAAACTCCTAAAAGAATGAGAGGGAAAAGATCAAACATTTCTAATTTTCTACATTCCCAATTGAGGGTTAGAATGCCACATTTCAAATCCTAGATCAGCCACTTGCTAGTTCTGGGACCTTGGGTGACTCATGTAAATTCTTTATCACCTGAGTTGCCTTAGCTGCCAAACAGAGAAAAGTAGTTAGCCTTTAGGTCAAAGACAGTCCACGTAAGAGGATGATGCTGGCGTACACAGTAAGGGCTCCATGGATATCAGCATTAAGGACATGTCTTAGGCCAGCTACCTGGGCCAATTTACATCACATGCAGTAGTGGTCTTGGTTCTCTACTGAGGGGAACCTCAGTCCTAAGAGATACAAATAAAGGAAGAGCTTCATTACCTCGGGAGCAAGCTTTCTGGTTTATCCTGACCCCCGGAGCTTTGGTCTACAAGTAGACCTTTCTCATTCAACCTTGAATTGTTGAAGTTTGAACCACCTAAAGAGAAGGAGAAGGAATTAAAACCCACTAAACATATACTTTAACATACCAGACCACAATTTTCCCAAATGACAGCCTACGAATCACAGGTAGTCTGCGGAGAGCTCGGAAGCACTGGAAAGGCCCATGCCAGTGTCTGGGTGAAGTCCCACTGGGCGGATAGAGAAAAAGGACTTCACCTGGAAGTCTTTACTGCTCACTAACCATGCTAGCTACTCTCCACTCCCATTTCTTGGGGATAGGGTATATTATACTAAGAATAAAACTCTAAAATCTGAAAACCCAAGTTGTATCTTATGTTTTATTATTTATTGATCTTTTGACTTTGAATAAGCCACCCTCTCTTTTTTATTTATTGGGGGAAAGGTACTGGGGATTGAACTCAGTGGCACTTCACCAACGAAATTCATCCCCAGACCTTTTTATTTTTGACTTTGAGACAGGTCTTCCTAAATTGCTGAGGGTCTCGCTAAATTGTTGTGTCTGGCCTGAACCTTGCCGTTCCTCCTGCCTCAGCCTCCTCATTTGCTGGAAGTACAGGCATGTGCCAGCACACCCAGCCCCACCCTCTTAATCTCAGTAATTTGACTTGTCCTGCCTTTTTCCGGGTTTAGGGATCAAATGAGCTGACATGTAAGGGTAAGCACTTTATTAGCCATAGACATATCATAAAATGGAAGATAGTGATCTTATTACCATCTTCTGCAAGTGAGACTGCGGCTCCAAGGAAGAGAAAGGCAAAGGTCAAGAGATCTAAAATTGGAAAGGGTCTAAGTGCTATGGGAATGAGAAGTGCCTGTCTTTGTCAACAAAGTGCCTTAAAAACCAAAGAGCCCAAGGACTCTCAACAAAGAAATATTTGGGGAGATTTGTAAAACCAAGATAAACCTAAAAAGGAAATTAATCTGCCAAGAACTTTTCCTCCTTAGAAGCCAAAATTCTAGTCAACAGGGAACAAGACAAAGCCACAGAGAGGCAACATCAATTCACAAATTATGGGAGGGAAGACCAGGCGAGTGAAACACTGCAGAAGAATTCTGCTCTGAAGACTGTTACTAAACATGGATTTCTCACTGACTTTATCATTGTTTATAATAGTGTATGCTAATGTGTACATCTGTATGTCTTGCTATATTTTAGTAATGAATTGGGAAAGTCAAACTTTAATCTGCTTTATTAATAAAAGCACAAAAGACCTGAAAAAAAACCAATAAACTTTTCAAAAGTAAAAATAAAAATAGTTTTTATTTTATTAACATGAAAATAGTTACATTTCAGCACTTCCAATCAATCCCAAACGTTGTGAATGTTTATGCCCCTCCCTTCCATATATGGAAATCATAAGCCCCAAAATGATGGTATTAGGAGGTGAGACCTGCAGGAGGTGTTTAGGTCATGAGGTGAGCCCTCTGAAATGGGATTAGTGCCCACATGTAGGGATAAGGAGACAAAACAGTTCCTACTCTTGCCACATGAGGACACAGAGGAGGCAGTCACAGGTAAATCAGGAAGTGGGCCCTAGCCAGACACCGAGTTCTATTGGAGCCTTGATCCTGTACTTCCCTGCCTCCAGAACTGTGGGAAACAAATCTGTCATTCTTTCTTTTTTCTTTAATATTTATTTTTCATTTTTTGGCGGACACAACATTGTTGTTTGTATGTGGTGCTGGGGATCGAACCCGGGCCGCATGCATGCCAGGCGAGCGCGCTACCGCTTGAGCCATATCCCCAGCCCTGTCATTATTTCTTTTTTGGCAGAGGGCAGGGACCAGAGATTGAACTCAGGGGCACTGGGCCACTGAGCCACATCCCCAGCCTTATTTTGTATTTTATTTAGAGACAGGGTCTCACTGAGTTGCTTAACGCCTCACTTTTGCTGAGGCTGGCTTTGAACTTGAAATCCTCCTACCTCAGCCTCCTGAACTGCTGGGATTACTGGTATGTGCCACTGTGCCTGGTGGCAAACAAATCTGTCATTAACAGCCATCCGTATTACGTATTTTATTATGAAAAACATAGTGGTCTGAAAGGACTAGGACATAAAGGCCTTTCAATTTGGCTTTGGAAATGCCCCTTGAATCCTTATAGCCTATCCCCAATGTCACTGCAGCAATCAGTTACCAGTATTTCAACTGAATGACTACAAGAGCTTCAACTAGTCTCCCTGCCTCTTTTCTTTTTTGCGGGGGGTACCAGGGATTGAACTCAGGGGCACTCAGCCACTGAGCCAACTCCCAGCCCTCTTTTGTATTTTATTTAAAGACCAGGTCTCACTGAGTTGCTATGCCTCGCTTTTGCTGAGACTGGCTTTGAACTCGTGATCCTCCTGCCTCAGCCTCCTGAGCTACTGGGATTACAGGTGTGTGCCACTGAGCCCAGCAGATTTTTTTTTTCTTTAAGTAAATCTGCTCACCTCACTTTACACTTTTTAGATTTCCACTGAATAATCCCAATCCCTTCATATGGTGGCCAAGGTTCTTACTCGTTTGGATGCTGCCACCTCTCATCAGTCCTCTGGCCACTACCTGCTTGATATCAGGCTGTAAGTACATCAAAGTCACTGCAGATATGCAAAGATCCCATCAGAAACCACCTTCCTGCCAGGCATGGTGGTGCATGCCTGCAATCCCAGCAGCTCAGGAGGCTGAGGCAGGAGTATATCAGTAGTTCAAAGCCAGCTTCAGCAACTACAAAGCATTAAGCAACTCAGTGAGACCCTGTCTCTAAATAAAATACAAAATAGGGCTGGGGGTGTGGCTCAGTGGTTGAGTGCCCCTGAGTCCAATCCCCATACCAAAAAAAGAAAAGAAACCACCTTCCCTCTAACTCATTGTGGGTTGGCAGCTAACTCCTACCCATCCTGTAAGCAGGGGTAAAAAAACTTTTTCTGAAAGGGCCGGAGAGTAGTGTCCTTGGCTTTGCAAGCCTTACAGTCTGTGTCGCAAGCAACTGCCTGGCTCTGCAATCAGAGGGCAAATAAAGTTTTATATAAGGATCCTGAGGTGTGAATCTCATGTTATTTCCATGTGTCACAAAATGTTTCTTTAGTCTTTTCAAACATTCAAACATTTTTAGTTGCAGCTATTCAGGAAGCTGGGGTAGGAGGGTTACTTTATTCCAAGAGTTTGGGGCAAGACTGGGCAAAATACAAACTCTGCCTTAAAAAAAGGAAAGAAAAGAAACCATTCTTAGCTCACAAACTGTTGAACAAGAGGCACAGGCTGAATTCAGTCTATGGAACTGTGACCCAACCCCTGCTGCAGCACACATTTTAGAGGCCACTTCTTCTAAGAAGCCTTTAAAAAAAAAAAAAAAAAAAAAAAAAAAAAAAAAAAAACTATTTGTAGATAGACAGCACGCCTTTTTTTGTTTTGTTTTTATGTAGTGCTAAGGATCCAACCCAATGCCTCACATGTGTTAGGCAAGTGCTCTGCCACTGAACTACAACCCCAGCCCCAAGGAGCCTTTCTTGACCCCTCCTTGACCAGTTCCATAGCTCCCTCTATCCCCACATTATAGCCTCAACTGTTTTTTCTCCCCAGTTAGACTGGAAGTTTACTGAGGATGAGACCTTGCCCAATTGTTCCGTCATCCAGCATACCACCCAGTGTAAGTGGTACACTCACTCAATAACTCAACAGAAAACACTAGGTGTGGATCCCTTAGGTGCCATACAAATACATATCATCCCAGCTTAAACTTGTGGTATTCTTTTGGGATATTCAAAGTGATTCTTCCCATTACCTTCAGTGCACAATGAAAACAAGAAACGGAGAATTAGAACAGGTTGTTTTGAGTCCTGTTGTCCCCAGGGTTACTTAAAAATTACTTCTGGAAACCAAATGCCCCGCTGGATTCTACTCTTGCTTTTTCAGTAAGCTATGCAGCTTAAAGAACTAAGTTTTTTGGGGCTGGAGTGGTGGCTCAGTGGTAGAGTGCACGCCTGGCATGCATGAGGCACTGGGTTCGTTCGATCCTCGGCACCACATAAAAACAAACTAATGTATCCACCTAAAACTAAACATAAATAAATAAATATTTTAAAAAAAAGAACTAAGTTTAAAAAAATATATATATATATATTTTTTTTTAGTTGTTGACAGACTTTTATTTTATTTATTTATATATGGTGCTGAGAATCAAACCCAGGGCCTAAAACATGCTAGGAAAATGCTCTACCACTGAGCCATAACCGCAGCCCAAGAACTAAGCTTCCAAGTTAGTGAATAGCATACCAGGTTAAGAATGTCTGAAATTTTAAAAAAATTACAATGCCAGTTGCTGTCAAGGATAAAAGCCAATACTCATTTCACTGAATATAAACATAGAAAATGGTACAGCTACACTAGAAGACAATTTGTCACTTTCCTCCAAAGCTAAATAGTATTACCATTTGACCAAACAATCACACTCACGGGTACCTATTAATTTGTAAATTTATGCCTACTTAAAGAACTGCACCCAAATGTTTATAGCTTTACTTACAATTGCTCAAACTAAAAGCAACCAAGATATCTTTCAATGAGTGAATTGATAAACAAACTCAATACATTCATATAAATATTTTCAGTAATAAAAAAGAATGTGTTATCAAACCTCAAAAGACAATAATAGGGATGTGGATATAGCCCAGTTGGTAGAGTGCTTGCCTCACATGCACAAGGCCCTGGGGTCAATCCCCAGAACCACAAAATAAAAAATAAAAACCCATAGGACATTATAGCACAAAGAATGAACTTTAATATATGCAATTTTTTTTCAAGAGACAGGGTCTCTCTCTGTTGTACAGACTGGCCCTGAACTCTTAGGCTCAAGGGATCCTCCTGCCTCAGCCTCCCAAGCAAGTGGGACCAAGCAGTTTCCATGGCACCAGGCTCTAATGAATACAAATTTCAAAAAATCATTTAGGACTTAGCATGTGCAAAGCCCTGAGTTTGATCCCCGGCACTGCAAAAACAAAACAATACAAAAAATCATTTAGGAAATCAGGGTATCCTGGAGTGAATGTAGAAAATGACAAAAAAAAAAAAAAATCCAACTCTATCCCAAATGTATGAAACAAACACACTGAGAGGGGTAGGAGAAATTTCTAAGTAATTTCAGCAATGAGTGGAGTCTGTCAGACTAACAGCAAATGGAACTGTATGTAAGCACTGTGCTCTCATTGACAGCACTGCCCCATGAGGGTATGGATGAACAATTCTGAACCCACTACACATGTACACTGGTTTGAACAATAGCATGAATGGATGGTGAGTGGTGGGAGTTAGGTTTCCCACTTTTGGAGTGGGAGGTTGCAGATAAAGCAAAGGGAAGAAGCTAGAATAATCCATGTAGCAAGGGATTAGAGTTAAAGACATCTTATGCATTCATATTCAGTCTAATATAGAGTTACATGTAGAAATATTTATAGATGTATATATATACATAATAAAAATATATACACATATTTCCTTGCTCTGTCAGTTGAGAGGACCTAGAACCAAGAACACAACAATGAGCACACTCTAATGCTCAGATCTTGGTTTCTTTCTTTGTTGGGTTTTTGCTTTTGTATAGGGAATTGAACCTAGGGACACCTAATCACTAAGCCACAACACCAACCCTCTTTAAGACAGGATCTCGCTAAATTGCTGAGGTTGGCCTCAAATTTAACAATCCTCCAGCCTAAGCCTCCTGAGTCACTAGGATTACAGGCGGGTGCCCTGTGCCTGACTTCAGACCTTGATTTCTCATATTGTTCTCCAATAAAAGGAACCAGAGCTCCTGGGAAGGATGACTATTTTAGGACTGGAACAGAAAATGTACAAAATGAGCCCTAAACATCTTGTAGTGCCAGAAATCAAGAAAGTGCTGGGGGGGGGGAATAAAAATAAAAACCAACCCAGCCACAATAATGAGGAAAGTTAAAGGGACACAGCAGCCAACTGAGAGAGTGAAAGAGCTCCCAACAGCCAAATTGGGAACAACTGAGCAATAAAATAAAGTAGCACTGGATTATAACTCAATGTATAAAATAAGTGTCCATCGGTCCATGTTGATACAAAAATGAATAAAAAAATCCATGGGAGAGAAGAGACAAATCTTCCATGAAGAATTCCAAATAACTTATAGAGACAGCTCCATCTCCAAGGAGGCAGAGCATGACTTCCCACTCTTCAAGCACGGGCTTGCATACAGTGACTTCCTTCCAAAGAGTACACTATGGAAAAGGGGAAAATGAAAGCTTTATGGTGGAGAAACCTAACAAAAACTTCCTGGGCCAACTGGCCAAGTTTCATATCAAACAGCATAGGTCATGTTAGTGTGCACCTTTGATGTAGCACAATAAGAATGAAACTTCACCTCTGAGGTGCCCCCATAGTCTAATGAGAAAACATCAGATGAATCCAAACGGGGGTCTTGACCAGTACCCTCAGAACTGTCAAGGTTGTGAAAAACAAGGGACATCTCAGCCAAGAGCCTAAGGAGACAGGACAACTAAATCTAATGTGGTGACCTAGATGGGACCCTGGAGCGGAAAAGTACATTAGGTAAAATCCAAGGGAATGGGAACAGATTCTGGATTTCACATCCCAGCCTCTTCTCAACCCCTGCAATTGGCCCTGTCTCCACTGCAACTGCTTGTGTCAAGATGCCCATAACCTTCATGTTGCCAAATCCCAATGTCAGTTCTCAGTCTTCAGCCCAGTCTACTTCCACCTCTTTGCAGTACTTGAGGGATGATCACTTCCTCCTTCCATGAACACTTTCTTTAGTCCAAGAAGGCTCATTTCTTTCTCCACACCCTGCCCCCATGCCCCCAGGGAGACCCCAGGCAAGGCTTCAGACTCAGACTTCCTCACTAACTTTTCCTCATCTAAAGATCTCAAAGCCTCAGCGTTTTAAAAACCACCAATATGCCAATCACTCCATCACAGACCTTCCAGGTTCTTATGCCCCACCTCCCTGCTCTGCTTTCTTCACCTCAGTTAAATGTCACGTCATTCAACCACTTGCTCAGACTAAAAACCCAGGATCCACCCGTGACTTTTTCCTTCTCACATCTACAACTAATTCATTAGCAACTCTGGCAAGTTCTACTTTTGAAAATATACCCAGAAGTTGCCAGGCGCGGTGAAGCACACCTGTAATCCCAGCGGCTCTGGAGGCTGAGACAGGAGGATTGTGAGTTCAAACCCAGACTCAGCAACTACAAGGCGCTAAGCAACTCAGTGAGACCCTGACTCTAAATAAAATACAAAATATTTTAGGGAATGTGACTCTGTCGTCGAGTGCCTTGAGTTCAATCCCCAGTACCCCCTTCAAAAAAAAAAAAAAAAATACACACACACACACAAGTTCTCACTGAGACTACAACAGCAGCTTCCTAACTGTCTTGTGTGCTACTATGTGTACACCCCAAGAGTCAGTTTCCCAAACAGCAGATGGAATAAACTTTGAAAAAAAAAATCACATCACTATATCAGAAGGAACTTCAAGTAGCTTCCCATCACCTTGAGAATAAAATCCAACCCCCTCATCAGAGTTTTATAAGACTAGGCCTCTAATGCCTCTCCAACCTCACTCACTGAGACCCTGCCACACTTCATTTTTGGCTGTTCCTGGGGCACACCAAGCTCATTACCGACTCAGGACCTTTGCTATTACTGGTCCCTCTGTCTGAAATGTGCTTCCTCTGGACCCCCATCCATCACTCCCTTTCATTACAAAGTTCTAACACTTACTCTGACACTACCTGAGTCCCTGCCACCTCACACTTGCCCTTAATTCAGAGGCTCATAAATTTTCTCAGTCCACAGCACCCTCCTTCTCAATCATTTTTTCAAGACACCTTGAAGCCACGAGAAATATCTAACAGTTTTAAGTAGTTAGTGCCAAATAAATTAATATGTATGTAAGTCCTCACAACTTAGTAGCAGTTTTGTTTTTTGTTTGTTGGTTGGTACTGAGGATTGAATCCGGGGTGCTTTATCCTTGAGCTACATCTCATTCCTTTTTATTTTTTGAGACAGAGCCTTCCTAAATTGCTGAGGGTCTCACTAAATTATTGAAGTTGACCTTGAACTTTTGATTCTCCTGCCTCAACCTCCTCAGTTGCTGGTGGGATACAGGTGTGCACCACCACACCTAGCTTCCATTCCATCTTAAGCACAATTACTGGGTTGGGAATACAGCTCAGACCACTTGTCCAGAATCTCTGAGGTCCTGGGTTCCATCCCTAGCACCAACAAAACAAAACACTAACAAAAGTTAATAACAATTACTCACCAATGTATGCCTGTTATACTATACAACTTCTCAAACCTTGGAATCAGGTGGACATCACATATAATATTTCACATGGTTTAAGCACAGTATAGATTGAACATATCTAATCCAAAATGTCCAAAATCCAAAACTTTTTGAGTACCACCATGATGCCACAGTGGAAAATTCTACACCACCAAACTTAGTTTCATGCAACTCAGTGAGACCCTGTCTCTAAATAAAATACAAAATATTTTAGGGAATGTGACTCAGTGGTCACATTATTAAAGATATTGCACAAAATTACCTCCTGGCTATGTGTATAAGATATATATGAAACACAGTGAATTTCATGTTTTATCCTTGAGCTACATCTCCAAAATCTGCAAAACAAATCCACTAACTGAAACATTTTCGGTCTCAAGCATTTTGGACAGGGACATGCATTAAATCACAGCAGCCACCAAAACCCAAGTTTCTAAAAATATGATCTCAAAAAGGAATGCAGCACTCTCCACTGATGAAACTGTGAGCCAGTGGTTCCTGTTTACCCTGAAAAGTTTTAAATCTCCCACAATGTCCCTGTGAGTGTCACTGCAGAGCCTCAGCTCTGTGCGCTTTAATGCACAGTTTGGGAATGACAGCCCAGCTTTTAAAATTTTTTTTCCTCGGGCTGGAGATGTGGCTCAAGCAGTAGCGCACTCGCCTGGCATGCGCAGGGGCCCTGGGTTCGATCCTCAGCACCACATACAAATAAAGTAAAGATGTTGTGTCCACCAACAACTAAAAAATAAATATTAAAAAATTCTCTCTCGGGCTGGGGATGTGGCTCAAGCGGTAGCGCACTCGCCTGGCATGCGTGCGGCCCGGGTTCGATCCTCAGCACCACATACAAACAAAGATGTTGTGTCCGCCGAAAACTAAAAAAAATTAAAAAAATAAATAAAACCATAGTCTGAGCTCTCAAAATGCTTTATTAAAAAAAAAAATTCTCTCTCTCTCTCTAAAAAAAAAAAAAAAAAAAAAAAAATTTTTTTTCCTCTTAGAATTAATACCATTTGAAGGGCTGGGGGTGGAGCTCAGTGGTAGAGTACTGCCTAGCATGAGGCCCTGGGTTCAATCCCCAGCACTACAAAAATAAAATAACCACTACCCTTTGATATTACATCACATTTATAATAAAATTTTATTTATTTATTATTGGATGTCATCCTCACTAAAAGTTACACCCTATGAGGCAAGACTGCCTTCGTGCTATTTCCCTGAGATGCATCCAGGGACTGGGGCGCAACAGACATTCAATGTATTACAGATATGAAAGAATCAATTACAAAGTCCCACTTGACCATTACCTTCCTGTGTGACTTGAGAAGTCACTTCCTCTCTTTGGGTCTTAGTTTCTTCATCTATAAAATAGGGACTTCAACATTAACAGTTCCTGGGGCTTTATAACATGCAAAGGCACCTGCACTTTTCACAGGAATGTCAGTGCTTTCTACTTACACCCTCAGGATTTTCTTTATTTGGATACTTCCTAACTGCCAGGCTGAAATGACATCTCCTGGGGACAAATGGTCTGCCCCTGTGGATTCGGCTTATGTCCATGGGTAGGAAGCACACTGGTGGGGAAACTGCCCTGCAGACCTACATCTTGCCAATGCTCTCACATGGGATCTCTCCCTGGACTCAGTCCAGCAAGGCTGGACATCTTCATTCATGACTCCACAGATGGAAACTTTAAGGCAGGATTTGGGGAATTTCCAGCCACAGGACAGTCTTCTCAGAACTTCTTTTCCCCAGAATATAGCACAGAAGCTGACTGTCAGCAGCTCCTTACCAAATTTACCATTAGAAAGTACCATGATTCCCTCTCTGGCCACAACTTCCTGTCCTGTCTCCTCTCCTGCTCCCCGACTCCCACTCTGCCCTTTTTCCCCACCTCAGACCCCCAATCCATTGTCAGCCAATTTAATAGGTCACTTCTGGGATCTTTTCTTTCTTTTCACATTCAGTTATCAAGTCTATGGATTTCCTCTGATAAATACCTTTAAACCTGACACTTGTCCCTGTCCCCACCGACATGCCTTAGTTCAGGCCTTCAATATTTCTGCAAAGCCCAAAATGATTTCTTTACCTCCATCTTCACCCTCTCCAAACCAGCCTGCCACCACATGGAAAACACAATCTAAGCAGCTCATTATTATGTATAAAATCCCTCAATAATTTATAATACTTTTGGAATAAAACTAATCTCTGAGTTACACACAAGGTCCTTTATAATCAGCTGCAGAGTACCTCTTAGCCCATCCCATCCCCACTCCAGCCTGTCCTCCCCACTCCTCAATCCAGTCACACCAATTTGCCTTTCCAGATGATGCTTCCTCATCCTATCCCTGATCCTGGGTATATTTTTTTCCTACTATTATCAAGTATTTATTTTACACTTTGCAAAGTTGATCCTGAGTGTATCCTAACCTCCATCACATGGTGGACTACAAACTCAGGAGGCTGAAGCAGGAGGTCAGCCTCAGTAACTCGGCAAGACCCTGTCTCAAAAATAAAAAGGGTTGGGGATGTAGCTCAGTGGTAAAGTACCCCTGGGTTCAATCCCCATTCCAAAAAAAAATCGGGGTGGGGAGGCTTTTAGAAAGAACAAGCCTGGCTCAAATCCTTTGGCTTCCTGTTTCATGGTGTGCTCTCTCTCAGGCACTGCCACCACTGTGATGCCATTCACCACAAGGTGCTCACCAGAGGCCGAACAGATAGGGCAGCTTGTTCTTGGGCTTTCACTCTCTAAAACTGTGAGCTAAGTAAACCTTTCTTAGCTCCATGCAGCATCAGATACTTTGTTACAGTAAAAGAAGCTATGAGACATAAACACTAGAAAGTCTGGATGGGTATCCATCAAAGCCTTAATGGTGGTCATTTCTGAATGCTAGGTTTTGGAATCAGACTTAGGTTCTATTTTGGTCCTGACTTTTACTAGCTGTGGGACTTTGGGCAAATTGTCTAACTTCTCCAAGTCTCTGTTTCCTTGTCAGAACAAAGATGTCTCCTATAGTTGCTGTCTTCTTTTCCCAGGGTTAGCTTTAACTTGAGGCTATCCCTCACTCCATGGCAAAAGGAGCTCTAGAAGCCGAATCAGACCTGTGCAAGTTCCAGACCCTCAATTTCAATGTCTTAAGGCCAGCCCTATCAGTGATGTGGGACTCTATGATTTTTTTTTTTTTTTGGTACTGGGGATTGAACTCAGGCACTCAACCAGTGAGCCACGTCCCCAGCCCTATTTTGTATTTTATTTAGAGAAAGGGTCTCACTGAGTTGCTAAGCACCATGCCATTGCTGAGGCTTTGAACTCTCCATCCTCCCGTCTCAACCTCCTGAACCGCTGGGATTACAGGCATGGCCACCATACCCGGCCTTGACTCTAGGCTTTTTGATGCAAAGAAATAAACCAAACTCGGGGCTGGGGATGTGGCTCAAGCGGTAGCGCGCTTGCCTGGCATGCGTGCGGCCCAGGTTCGATCCCCAGCACCACATACAAACAAAGATGTTGTGTCCGCCAAAAACTAAAAAGTAAATATTAAAATTAAAAAAAAGGGCTGGGGATGTGGCTCAAGTGGTAGAGCCCTCCCTTCTGTCATCAGGACTGTCCTTCTCCTGTGGTAGGTTTGTAATCCTGCCATCCACTCACCCCTCTTCTTAGGCAGCCAGAAAGAGTCAGCCAAGGGTCTCTTCTTTCTCACAGCTGTTGTCCTCCAGGCCATCACCTCCTTGTTTGTTGCCTCAAGAGCCTCCGGAGTAGGAGAGATCCTCCCACTCCTTACACAATGCCTCTCTGGACTCAGCCACATCTACTCTGATTTAATCTCTCTCTGCTCTAAAATGTCCCAGGTTACACCACTGCCTAGAGGTTAAGGTCCAAACTGGTTCAACTAGCCTATGAGGCAAAGAGCCTCATATTGGCTTGACTCCACCACCCAGACAGCCCGATCTAAAAAGACAGGTTCCCCACGCACACACCCTCCTCTCTCGCCTCCTCTCTCGCCTCCCTAGGTACGCCTTCTTTCTGGCCAACTCCCCTTTAAAGCACGGCCTCAGTTCCTTCATGAAGCCCCACTAATTTGCACCTGTCCTCTGGAGGCCTTGCTTTATTTATTTATTTATTTATTTATTTATTTATTTTTAAAGAGAGAGTGAGAGAGGAGAGAGTGAGAGAGGAGAGAGAGAGAGAGAGAGAGAGAATTTTTAATATTTATTTTTTAGTTCTCGGCGGACACAACATCTTTGTTGGTATGTGGTGCTGAGGATCGAACCCAGGCCGCACGCATGCCAGGCGAGTGCGCTACCCCTTGAGCCACATCCCCAGCCATGCCTTGCTTTATTCTGAGGGCTTTCTTGTCCGTGTATCTTGTTCAACATTTTAAGAGGCATTAGAGTGTTCTAGAAAAGCCTTAGGCTTTGGAATAAAACACAGCAGGTTGGGGCTGGGGATGTGGCTCAAGCGGTAGCGCGCTCGCCTGGCATGCGTGCGGCCCGGGTTCAATCCTCAGCACCACATACCAACAAAGATGTTGTGTCCGCCGAGAACTAAAAAAATATTAAAAAAATTCTCTCTCTCTCTCTCTCCTCTCTCACTCTCTCTTTAAAAAAAAAAAAAAAAACACAGCAGGCTATTTTAATGGTACCATTCATTACCTTATGTGAAACCTCAAGCAAATGACTTGTTTTTCCTCTTTTATAAAATGGAGAGGATACTGCCACACTTCAGAGAAGCCCAAAGTATAAAATACAATCTCTATGGGTCAGGAGCCTAGCACCATGCCTGGCAACAGCAGATAATCAGGAACTATTTGTTCTTTTCTTTCTTCATCACTCCTAATCCTCTGCTGCTTTAATAACAATAACTGCCATTTATCAAGCACACTTTCAGAGCTAGGTTCTATGCCACATGCTCCATGCACTGTTCATGATTATTGTTCTCATTTTACAAATAAGGATACTGAGGCCTACGGCAGACATGCCCAAGGACACAGAATCAGTAAATGGCACAGCTGACATTAAAACTCAGATCTGTTTTGATTCCAAGGCCCTACAACCTCCCCTTTTACAACTATGAGCACAAACATCATCAATAAAATTGAAAACTCTGAGGGATAAGTACTAAGCTAGAAAGAAAACAAAGCAGAAGCTCCACAGTGGTTTCTGCAGGATGTGTGGGTGTGCGGGTATCAATGCAGGGTGGAGATCATATTCTACCCTTCCTAAGCATCTACTGGTCAGGTCCAGGAGGAGGTGCCCCTCCTATGCTCTCAGGCACCAGCCTTTGCATTCCATTTCCAGCAACTAGAAGAACCTGCAAAACCATATGAGCAAAACACCACAAATGATGTGCTCTAAAATACCAGCAAGGTTAAATGGGTTAATCCAATGCTTGCCAGTGACACTACGCCATCTCCAAGCCACAGGGGGACATCCCATGGGTTCTTTCAATTTAAGAGGGCAACACACATCAGCAAGAGATCCACTCAATCCCCAGGGAGGTAACAGATACATATCCAACTACTCGGAATCTAAGTTGGGCTGTGTTGATGACAAGAAAAAATACTTGGGGCTGGGGATGTGGCTCAAGCGGTAGCGTGCTCGCCTGGCATGTGTGCGGCCCGGGTTCGATCCTCAGCAACACATAAAAACAAAGATGTTGTGTCCGCCAACTAAAAAATAAATATTAAAAATTCTCTCTCCTCCCTCTCCCTCCCTCCCTCCCTCCCTCCCCCTCTCTCTCTCTCTCTCTCTCTCTCTCTCTCTCTCCTCTCTCACTCTCTCTTTAAAAAAAAAAGGAAAAGAAAAAATACTTATCATGAACAATATTAATGGCAAACACTTAAGTCTCACTATATAGAGAACACTGCTTTCATCACTGTGGTGTCTTTTCTCTTCACAATTACTCTATGAGGTAGGTGCCACATTTCAGACCAAGAAAAAAACACAGAGAGGTTAAACTACTTGCCCAAATACACAGAGTAAGTAGGGAACGGCATAGCCAGCATTCAAACCCAGGGCATCAGAGAGGAGAGTCTGTGCTCTCAAATAAAAAAACTTACGACTCCTCAGAGAATACAAGGGTTCAGAAAGCAGAGGAAATAACTTCAGCAAAAGCATCAAGCAAAATGTTCAGACAGAAGTAACAACAAGTAAGATAAATAAGAGTGAAAAGTTATGCTGAGAGGCACTTGGAGTCATCTAGGGGTTACAGGGGTTAGGACTCGAGTACTACATTCAAACAAATGACCTGAGTTCTGTTTTCAGCTCTGTCACCAACCAGGTTGAATGATCACTGGCATGTTACCTACCCTCTCAGAGCCTCAATCTCCCCAAATGAAAAACGAAGATTCTCTTGTGGAACTTTATGGCACAGTATAAGGCCAACAGACCCATAGTAAGTACTTCACAAATTGCAACTGGTAATGAAACTACCAGTGATAATAACAATAAATTCAGGGACAAACTGCAAGACTGAATGCTATGTGGAATTTGAATTTTACTCATATAGCAAAGGGAAGCTAAGTGTTTACATAGTACTTAGTACACAAGGCAGGGAGCTCTTGAGTGCAGTTCATAACACAGGGCACCTGGCCTTAAAAAGAATGGAAAGAATCCATTTTTGCCACTTCAGTCTAGCCACTAATCTAAATAGTTCTGTCTCCTTTTTTCTTTTGGTACTGGATTTGAACTCATTTGATCACTGAGCCACATCCCCAACCCTATTTTGTATTTTATTTAGAAACAAGGTCTCACTGAGTTGTTCAGTGTCTCTCTTTTGCTGAGGCTGGCTTTGAACTTTTTTTTTTAAATATTTATTTTTTTAGTTTTAGGTGGATACAATATCTTTATTTTACACTTATGTGGTGCTGAGGATCGAACCCAGTGCCTCGTGCATGCTAGGAAAACACTCTACCACTGAGCCACAACTCTAGCCCTGGCTTTGAACTCTTGATCCTCCTGCCTCAGCCTCCTGAGCTACTGGGATTACAGGCCAGTGCCATTGCACCAGCTGTGTCATTCTTTTTTGTTTGTTTGATTCTGGTCCTGGGAACAAAACCCAGGGCCTTATGGATATTCTATAATTTTCTTAAAAATCAAATAACTATGCTGAGTTTTCTTTTTACATTTCCCAGTAGCTTCATGGCAAAAAACAAAGTACCACAGATTTTAGCATTTGTAATGGGCACAGACATCTCTTAAAAACCCATTTTGTGGGGCTAGGACTCAGTGGCAGAGCGTTTGCATATCACATGTGAGGCACTGGGTTCAATTCTTAGCACCACATAAAAATAAAACAAAGGCATTCTGTTCATCTACAACTACCCAAAAAAACAAAAAAACAAAAAAACCCACATCTTGTACCCTATTGTACCCTATACTCAAGATAAACCCTGGACTAAAGATCCAATCTACAAATATGACCAGTTTAGCTTTCAAGGAGGAAGACTACAGAGTAATTACTTTTTTTTTTTTTTTTTTTGTGGTGTTGGGGATTGAACCCAGGGCCTTATGCATGCAAGGCAAGCACTATACTAACTGAGATATATCCCCAGCCCCAGAGTAATTACTTTGCAGTACAAGTCAGAGGCGAGAGGATATTGGAGAAATGACTTGACTCTATCCTCCAGGTTCTCCCTTCAGTGGGCCTTCTGTGAACTGCCTGTGGTCTGGTGATAAAGCTGAAAGAGAAGTGGGCAAGAGCAAACCAAGACCGGAGGGGGAGGAAGTGCAGAGCATTCTCAAAGAGGAAGGGGGCAAGAGTTGTTCAGGAAACAAACTGTTTTGGTCTCTACAGTTCAACTAAAGACAGACATTCCTCCCCCAACACGGCCCCCCTGTTTTGGGGGCTCAAATCCGGGGCTTTGCATATGCTAGGAAAGTGCTTTACTACTGAGCTGTAGCCATAGGCCAAGACACACATTTTTGCAGCACCTACTTATATATAAGACATTGAGCTGGCTTTGCTTTTGTTTTTGCAGGATTGAGCCCAGAGGTGTCTACCATTGAGCTACATCACCAGACCTTTTTATTTTAGGAGACTAAACTGGCCTCAAACTTGTAATCCTCCTCTCAGAGACTCCTGAATAGAAAGCTGGCATTTGGGAAAGAGGGGATACAAAATGCTAAGAGCAGCAAAATTCAAGCTTTCAAAAACAGCTGAATGAGAAGTTAATGAAGACATGAAAAAGTACAGGGCTCCATCCAGAAATAATAAGCAGTCAAGTTTGAAGTAAGAGGAAATGCACTTGAGTTGTGGCAGACAAGACTAGAGAGGTGGGCTGAGGCCAGGCTGTGCAGGACTTGAACGTCACACCAAGGAATCTGAACTTTATTCTGTAGGCAACAGGGAGTGGTAGAACATGTAAACTCACATCACATAGTGAGATGTGATAAAAAGCATGTTCTAAGGAGATAAGAGAGAAACTTAAGGTCGGGGAAGACTTGTAAGAGAGCCAATGCAATTGTTCATGTTAGTATGAACTAACTATGAACTAGGGGGATTTTGAAATGTGGGCAGATAGGAGCAGTATTGAAGAAAAAGAATGGACAAAATTTGCTTATTAGGCATAAAAGGATAGAGAAAAGTAAGAATAACTGAGGTTTTTAGTGACTGCATTAAGAGAAAAGAAAGTGGAGTGAGGGAAGGAGTAAAAAAGATAACAAATACAATTCTTCTGGAAAGAAACCACCAAGGGATAGACCCAGAAGAGGGAAGCCAGGTTCTAAACTTTTGGGACTGGGCATTTGCAATGTCTAAGTGTGTTGCTCACGTAAAAGCACCCTTAAGTTATCTAGCTTTGCTACAAGTATTGTGTGACCTTCCAGAAGGCAAACTTTTACTCCAATTTTATAGATGTTAAGAGAGGACAATCAAGGGCTGGGTTTGTGGCTCAGCGGTAGAGGGCTTGCCTAGCACGTGCGAGGCCCTGGGTTCGATCCTCAGCACCACATATAAATAAATTAAATAAAGATATAGGGCTAGGGTTGTGGCTCAACAGTAATGCACTCGCCTCGCATGTGTGAGACCCTGGGTTCGATCCTCAGCACCACATAAAAAAATAAAAATAAACAAAATAAAGATATCGTGTCCATATATAACTAAAAAAAAAAAACTTTAAAAAAATTTTTTAAAAAATAAAGATACGGGCTGGGGATGTGGCTCAAGCGGTAGCGCGCTCGCCTGGCATGCGTGCGGCCCGGGTTCGATCCTCAGCACCACATACAAACAAAGATGTTGTGTCCGCCGAAAACTAAAAAAAAAATAAATATTAAAAAAATTCTCTCTCTCTATCTATCTCTATCTCTCACTCTCTCTTTAAAAAAAAAAAGATAAAAAATAAAGATATAAAAAGAGAAAGGGGGGGGCAATCAAAACATATCTAATATTGTACCCAGGAGCAACAGTGAAAAGACAAAAATAGGCAGGCTACTTAGACATACACTTTGTTTAAATCCTTATCATCACTATCATCACTATTTCAAGAATGAAAGTCTCTTCTGATTCATATTTGCTAGCTTCAGCTCATATATGGATCATCAGTAAATACTACAAATTTGCTACAGTTATATTTTTTACATTGACTTTTTTTCCCTTTTGGCTGTTGTTACAGTATATTTTAAGAAAAAAAACAAAACAAAAAACAATCAAACAACCAACCAAAACAAACAAACAAAAATGTAGGTCAGCCAGCATCTATGCCCAACACTGCCTTTCCTGTAATAGATATTGACACCTCCTCTTCCTAAACTACCCATCCCTAAGGATTCTTCCATTAAAAGCTCTGCACCTAAATAAATATTTGTGGGTCACCTCTCTTGTTATAAAAAACCACTGTAGAATTCCAAATCAAACTGTTTTCACAAGGGAAAAAAGTCTTTAGGGGATTCTCCTGTACTAGAAATAAACATATGTTTATACGGGACAAAGAAGGAAAACAGAGAATAAAAGGAGGAAGAAAAATTGGTACAGTTCTGTTTTATTTCATTTATTTATTTATTGGTACCAGAGATTGAATCCAGGGGCACCTAAACACTGTGCCACATCCCCAGCCTTTTTTTTTTTTTTTTTTTTGGCGGGGCAGGGGTAACTGGGGATTGAACTCAGGGGCACTTGACCACTGAGTCACATCCCTAGTCCTATTTTGTATTTTATTTAGAGACAGGGTCTCATTGAGTTGCAGAGCTGTCTTTGAACTCCCAATCAATTCTCCTGCCTCCACCTCCCAAGCCACTGGGATTACAGGCATGCGCCACCGTGCCCTTTGTGAGCCCTTTGTGAGCCCTTTGTGAGACAGGGACTCACTAGTTGCTTAAGGCCTTGCTAAATTGCTGGCTTTGAACTTGTGATCCTCCTGCCTCAGGCTCCTGGGATTACAGGTGTGTGCCACTACCATCCCACTTCTGTTTAGTTTAAAGAAACATGTGACTCAAATTAATTTGCTTAGAAAGTCTGCAGAGCTTACTACAAAAGTGGAAATGATATGTAATATTCCTACCTCTAAGAGTAACAAAAGCAAATTCATTTTCTTCATGCTAAAAGGATCTGTTGGTCACACAGGTTTTACTTATTAATACAGACAGAGCAAGAGGAAAGAAAATCAACCCACAGGCTATTTTTCTAACATTCTCTCTGGCTCCTGCTCTAGTAATCTAGGTTACCCTTTATGTTACCCCAAGATATAAATAGCATTCATTTCCTTTCACAGGCCAGACTTTAAAACTTTGTTTCCTGGGTCTGGGGGGAAAAAACACTTATAACACATTTCATTCTAAATTTGAATTACTATAAAGCTAGCTCACTTTGAATCAACTATGGAAAAAAAATCCAAAATACCAACATTTGTTTGCTCCTACCACTTTGATAAATTAGCCCTGAACGGCCCCCATGGGACTTCCAAGTAGCTGTTTCCTTTCCAGTGTAGAGCTCAGAATCCTCCAGAACACAACTGCAGGTCTTTGCATGGACCCAGGATGAAATGCAGGTGAACTTTTTACACAACTTGATAAATACTGAGCCCTACGAAGGAAGTCCCATTGGGTTTTCAACCAGATAAATGGATTTTCAGTTGCTAGATAACAATAATGAGGGGCTGGGGTTGTGGCTCAGTGGTGGAACGCTTGCCTACCACATGTGAGGCCCTGGGTTCGATCCTCAGCACATTAAAAAAAAAAAAAATAGATAAAAGAAGATATTGTGTCCAACTAAAAAATAAATATTAAATAAATATTTTCCCCAAGTCAGACCCCATTCTGTTTAAAGAAAGAAAAGGCTATAAAAGTTAAGAGCAATAAAATAAGCCAAGAAGCAGAAAAGCTCCTGCCTAAAACAGATACCAGTGTAAAGCCAGTGAAAGGTCTTAGCAGTTGAAGAGACAACAGAGAATCAGGTGAACAGGTTCCCACTCAACAAGAAGCACTGTGTCTCATTTCAACATCACAACTTGGCTCCTAGATTTCCATCCCAACCTAAGACATGGATTCCAGGTGGAAACTAGCTTCACTTTATTTTTCTAC
This sequence comes from Urocitellus parryii, assembly GCF_045843805.1. Lineage (NCBI taxonomy): Eukaryota > Metazoa > Chordata > Mammalia > Rodentia > Sciuridae > Urocitellus > Urocitellus parryii. Next base: position 23,279,129 of record NC_135541.1, read on the forward strand.
TACAATTTCTACCCCTAATATTCCTGAATTCAACAGAGACAGACCCAAGAAAGGAATGAACATTTTTGAGACAATCACTAAAGTGAGAATTTTCCTTTCTCTATCAAGGCAAAGGTGAGGAATGAAGACCAGATTCACCTTAGCCCCAAAACATTTAGGCCTTCCAGGGGCTCTTGCCCTTGGCTCACCCTACAAGGATCACTGTCCCACAAGGCTGGCCCTATGCTTTCTTACCTCCATAGACTATCAGACCCCCTCTCTGCCAGACTGCCAGCTCCTGGGAGGTGCCTTGTACTGCTGCTGTGTGCCACAAACAGCATTGCAAAAAAAACTTTTCTCTGGGGTTGGCTACTGGGAGTGGGAATTTTAATCATATGCACATAGAAGAACCAAATCCACTACCTTGGGGCCTGGATCTACTAAGCATCCAGAGTTGGCCCAAAGGGTTTCTCTTATCTGTTGTAGAAGCAGCAACTCTCCGCTGAGGCCAGAGCAACTCTGGAAATAGAAATGACCCGAACAGAAAGGGGAGTTTGGTACCACTTGTACCAATTTTAATAGGAGCAAATCAGCAATTACTAGTGGAATCTCACTTACTGTGTTGTTTTGATGGGGACAAATTCTTTTAAACTAAAAGTAAAAACAAAACCTTGATAATAATTCCTCTCCAGCATGTGGCTAGTTTCCCTTTTGTGAAAGGAAATGAAAGATTCTGCCGTCCTTGCACATTTCTCTCTCAGGGGCAGATAACAGGCTTGGGTGCTAGCTGATCTGTCTCACCAAAGATAGTCCTCTGCTGAAAGAACGAAGCACTACAACAGCCTGGCTCTGGCATGCGGGCTGAAAAGACAAATCTCACCTCTTTGTCCTGCCATTGGGCTTGTTGTCCACCGATTATCTGGATTCTGGCAGCCTCTTATGAAGGGCAAGGAGAGGATGTGCTCTTAATCTTACACTCTCACCTGTCCCAGTACCACAACCCAGAATGTCATGGAAACTGAAGCAATAGCTGTCTCAAGACCGGCTCTTCAAGTGAACTCTAAGATAAGCCCAAGAAAATGCAAACTATCAGCACCATCAGGTGCTTCAATCGCATCTTGTGGTGGCTGCAATGAAGGAAAAGCATAAGCATTGAGGAAGTCCTCTGCTTGCCTAGTTTCCTCTCATTTTACAAACTCTTGTGCAACATGTCACTCTCCTCCCCTCATAGTTTCCAAGCCTTGTAAGAGCAAATGAAGTGCTGGCCCACACTTAACACTGCTACTTGACAGCGTCTTCATCCCTAGCAAATGACTGAAAAAAGTGGTACAAATGGGTACTAGTGGCTATGACAAAGCTCACATGAAACTGGGGCCTCAGGGCCACACCCGGGGGGAGGGAGGGAGAGGACATCAGCAATCCCTTGCAGAAAACTCTGGATCTGGACAAAAAGACAGGTCCTCCCAAAGCACAAGACTGACCCAAATTTCAGCTCTGAGCCTCTAAGCTCTCCAGAGGATAACCTCCAGCTCAACAATTAGCCTTTTGTACTACCCATTATCCACCAAAGGCTGTGTGGAAAAAAACCTAGTCCCTTTCACCTGTAACCTCATCCTGGCCCCCAGTGGCAGGGTGGACCAGGACTCCAGTGAACTTCAGCTCTGTGCATAGCCCAATCTACCGCAGGGGCCTAGAACTACGACAGCCCTAATACACACCCCACTTCATCCAAAGGAAGTCTCTGTCAACAGCAGTGCACACCCCACACAAACACGTTCGCCCCTCGGAAGGTCAGGACTGAAAAGCAAGCTCAGCTGGAGAAACTGAGGCCCCAAGAGGGGCAGCGAGCGACCCGAGGTCACACATCGAGTCAAATGGAACTTTATTAAAATCCCCCTGCCTCCGGATTCCTGGCTACACCCTTCCCATCGGCCTGCACTCCTCATGCCCGGCTGAGAATAACATCCCCACAGAACTTCAGCCCCAGTGTCCCCACCTCGGGACGGCCGGGACCTTGGTCTCGCCCCATGCGCGCGCCCGCCCGCCAACCCGCAGCGCCTTTCCACCCGATGGCCGGGCAGGGCCACCCGCCGCCGCCCCCAGCCCAGCTTCCCACCGCCCGCCCGACCTGCAGAGTCGCGCTCTCGAGAGCCGGCGGCGGCGGACATTTCCCGGCCTGCTTCCTCAAGCTCTTCATATCGCCGCCCGCCCCGAGCGTGCCGCCCCCATTCGGCTACGCCCCCCCGTGCCACCTCCGCCAATCGAAAGTTCGTCTGCGCCTTCGCCCCGCCCCTAAACAGAACAGAGCCCGCCCCCTGAGGCAGGACCTGCTCCAATCCCCACCGCTTCTTGCGAGACGGATACCTGCCTCCGCCAATTGTCCCGCAAGCGGGCCAGGTGCCCGGGGCCGAGTTCCAATCGCGCAGTGTCGGTGTGGAGCCAGCCTCCTGTGGTGGCGCGCACCTGTATCGGGACAGCCACTGGAACTCAGGATCCCGGGTCGCAGGGTCCAAGCCTGTGGGAGGAACAAGGAGCGCAGACTGAGCCACAGGCTTGAAGAGGCTGCACTTCTGTATGACTGTATTCTCGGGAGAATCTCCAAGCCCGTTTCGCTCGTTCACCGCAGGGGTACGAGGTCGAGATGCGATAATAGATGTAAACAAAGAAGTGCTGCTCAAGGCGGAGATCCCAGGCACGCCTCCGACCTCATTGTGACCACGTGCTAAGATTACTCCTTAATCTTCTCAACACACTTAAAGAGATAGCTATGTTCATCCATTCAACAAATATTAAGTGCCCATTATATCAGGCTCACAATCAGTTATGATAAAGTTGTCAACACAACCCAAATTCACAGCCCTATGGTGCCTTCGTTTCTTCGGTTCAATGCCTCTCTAGTCCCTCAATTCTTCCCCAGTTTCATCGCCAGGACCCTAGTCCAAGCCTTATTTTTATGCCTGAACCACTGTGATGCATTCCTACTGATTTCCCTGCTCCAGGCTCCCCCCGCCCCACCCCTTCCAAACCCGTTAGCAGAGGAATTTTCTTTCTGTCTTCTTTTTAGCAGAGGAATTTTCTAAACTTGCAAATCTTGCCATATTGCTCCCCAGCTTAAAACTCTTTACTAGCCCTCCACAAGCTGTAGGGCAGAGTCCAGGTTCTTTGTTACTTATTTAAATCTCTTCATGAGCTGCCCTCTGTTAGTCTCTTCTGCTCAGTTCTCTCCATACCCTTCCAAGCTCAGTACCTCTGAACCACCTGCTTCCCCCTCTCACAATCATGCCTTTTCCCCTCCTTGTATGCTTAACTGGGAAAAAGAATCTTGTTCTCTCTTCTAGTGTCAGCTCTAATACCACTTCCTACACAGAGCCTTCCCTGAGCCATTTATAGGAAGAGGGAATCACAAACCAGGGAAGCAAGACAGCAAGATGCTCAAGGGCTCCAGCTCAGGCTCTGGAGTACAACTAGCTAATACTGCCTAATCCTGGCTGACAGTTTCCTAGCTGTGTACTCAGATAAGCATTTATCCTCTCTGAGACTCAGTTTCCTCATCTGTAAAATGAAGACATTGATAATACCTACCTTACAAAGTCATGGTGAGGGTTAAATAAAATGTTGTGTGAAAAGGTCTTAGAATAGTGTTTCACACATGACAAGTCCACAGTGAATGTTAGATATGATCTATGCACCAAGGAATAAACACTTGCTGAGCTCCTTCTATATGGTAGGCAATTTTGAGACAGCTAAGTTAACCCTCAATCTTGTGAAGTTAAAAATACCAGAAAACTGGGACTTTAAAAGTAGATCAGATTTCAAGGCTATGAAATTAAGGTAGCACACCAGGAAATGGGAGGTTGGAAGCCAGGACCAAGGAAAACAAAGCAATTAATTGAGTTATCAATCAGCTCCACTAAGACAGAACAATAGGTTGCCCTGTTCTGAAATAGTGTCAGGTTTTTTTCCCCCCAATGGTGAGGGTCAAACACATGTGTAGAATAGTCACTAACTAACCTGCAATTACCTTTTCTAATTACTATGCTAATGAGCATAGAAATTATCACACCTGGAGGCAGAGACCCAAGATGATAATGAAGAGGGAGGAATGATGAGAGAATGATGAGAGCTGGAACTCCACCTCTACCATAAAGTGACATCAAGAGATCTCGTCCCTGAATGCCATAGGAACACTATAAAGCTACACATTTCTGTCCTTTTGTTTGTTTGTTTGAGTCAGCCTGGGATTTACGTCCCTATATGCTGCCTCCCTTGTGCTCAAGCCTAAGAATAAAAAGTCTGTTCCTCTGCCAATGTGCCTTTATCTGGTTCTTCTGATGGAGGGCACGAAAACCCTCTACAGTTTCAAAAACATTTTCATACATGTTACTTTTAATTCCCACCACCCCATGAGAAAGATATTCATTACATTTAGAAGATACCAAAAACTAAGGTTCAGAGAGATGACATGACTTACCCAAAGTCACACAGATGGATTCTTTCTCTCTCTCTCTCTCTCTCTCTCTCTCTCTCTCTCTCTCTCTCTCTCTCTATTGTACTGGGGAGTACAAAAACCCAGGAGCATTGTACCACTGGGCTACATTCCCAGTTTCCCACCTTTCTTTTCTTTTCTTTTGTTTTTATTAGACTCACTAAATTGCCCAGGCTGGCCCCTCAAACTTCCTGCCTCTGCCTCCTGAGTTGCTGGGATTACAGGTGCACACCACTTCACCTGATACAGATGTATTTCGAACTCAAGGGGCTGTGTAGATTCAAAGCCTGTGCACTTTGTTGTGCAGGATGAGTACCTCTGATCTGAAATGCTTGGGACCTTATACACCTTATACATATAACCTAAAGGTAATTTTATACAACATTTTTAATCATTGTGGGCATAAAACAAAGTTTCGTGGTCTGGGATTTTTCTACTTGCAGCATCACGTTGGTACTCAGAAAGTTCTGGAGTTTGGAACCATTTAGATTTTTGATTTTCACATTAGGGATGCTCAACCTGCATAACTACTATTATCTTTTCTATAATCACCACTGATAATCATAACGTAGATGATCTTTATTGTTTTTAAGATTCAGAGATAAATTTTTTCCCTGCTTATAAAATAAATTTTAAATTCCTTAAGCAGGCCTTCAAGGCTACATAATGTTGTTTCTATTTCCTTTCCCCCAAAAGCCAGTTTGCATCCAAAGCCAGTCCCTTTCCTAGAACACCTAAGAGTTGGAATCCCTGAGCTTCACCCTCCACAGTGGAACCACCATAGAAGGCACACCCTCCCCTAGTCCCAAAGAGACAAAATGTTAGCTTGACAGGAATCATGCCCAAACCCCAGCACCTGGTGGCTTGAATTTGCATGTTCTATAGTTAGTCCTCTGCTCTGTACACAAATTCTCCTTTACCTGCCTGGCTGATCTCAGATCTAAACAAATTTTTTCCTCTCACTGCTAGACCATTTTCTCAGCTGCTGGGGAGAACATGACCAGGTTCAAGGGCATGAGAGCCCATACAACTGACTTCCTTTGGTTCTAGCTGGGTGATGGAGAGAGGGAAATGGATGCGCCTCTAGAAGTTGCTGGCCCTGCCACCTTGTAAGAGTTTCATTATCAGAGTCACAAACTACCCTGTGCAGCCCTGTGCAGAGAGACCCTGCTACAGCTAATACTGAGGGCCGGAAATCCTAAACAGAAAATCAAATTACAGTTGGCTGGTGGCCTAGGGGCACTGCAGCTCCATTCCACCAGCTTTCAGAGGGCACAGAAGTTGTTGAATGTGAGTCCAAAGGGTGAAAAGTCAACTGGAGTGGGTAGGTCAGTACCCCCAGTTGACACCTCTCTGGGAGCCTGGGGTCTTACCTACCTACACAGGCCTTGGTGACTTCCTGGAGGAACATCCTGGTGTGTGAGCCAAAGGGTAGTCGGAATAGAAGGCTGAGCTCTGCTGTGTCCAGCTGAACAGTCACATCTGAGCCTGCACAAAGGAGGCAGAAAATGGGCCCTCAGCTGCCAGCAACTGAATATTTGGATTGATCTTAAGGGCAGCATTCCCAGGACGGAGAATCATCATTCCAGGCTCCCCCAAAGCCTCTGGGGCCTTAAGCAACTCACTCAGGGTTGCTGCTGGCAAGTAAAAGAGCCATTTGTATCCTCAGTTCCAAATTCACATCCTCTGCACTTTATTAGTAGGTAGGCTCTGAGAAGTTAGTAAGCCTCACCAATGCAGTACTGGATGGAGCTGGCAAAAACAGATTCTCTGAGCTAGTAGTGTACACCCCTCCCAGTGCAATGAAGAGCATGTACAGATGGACTCTCTGGTGGGACTGACCATCAGTTGATCCTCCTGATAATGCCAGGCACAGCGCTAGCACTAGGAATACCATGGTGAGGAACATAGATGCGGGCCCTTCTTCAGGGGGCAAGTCTGGATGTCACCAGTGGCACATGGTGAACATTCAAAAACATGCTGAACTAATGAAGGAACAAAAGCAACTAGCAGAGCAATTACAAGTGTGGACCCCAGGGTCTGAATTATAAGTTTGAATCCAGATTCCATCCCCTACTAAATTATTTAATTTGTCTGGGCCTCAGTTAACTTGCCCACAAAATGGGGATAAAAACAATGATAATCTCATAGAGTGGTTGTGAAGAAAGCATGATGCGATGTATGTAAAGCTTTCAGCTTGTTATCTGACACAAGGTAATCCTTGGTTATATATTGGCCTCTATTACTATCATCATCATCATCATCATCATCATCATCTAACAAAGAAGTCAGTCATTAAGTAAGTCAGTACAAATCATCAAATCACTATGTGTGACAGGGGCCTGGCAAGGGCAAAGAAAAGAAAAAGTTTGTAGGAAATTTAAGTGTTCATCAAAGGCTTCCTTGGAAAAGAAATGTGTGACCTGACCCCTGAAAGATGACTAGGAAGTGTAAAGAGGTGTGGGGCTTTCAGGAAGAGGAAACACCACTGTGAGAACATGGGGTGTTCAAGGTGATGAGAGAGACCCAGAAGAGTCTAGGGCAGCAAGCAAGGGAGACAGGATGGAAATGAGCCCATGGAAATTTACTTACAGTAAGAGAACCCTCTGTATTCTCACTTCCAAAATAACCCATTATGTCCTATAAAGAATTGAAAGCTTGGGACTCAATTGGTTAACACCCTCCCCACTTTATAGAAGGGGAAGACTCAGTCTCTGAAAAGTCCCTTCAGGGTCTTATTTGCCACAGTAAGGACATCAGGGGTGTTCTTACTTCACACATTCCTCTCTCTCTCTCTCTCTCTGCACCCTCTTCCCCAACTGGGACCCAGAGTGAGAGGACCACTCACCAAGGATGTAGAGTTCACCATCTGTGGACACTGTGCAGGAAGGAAACGAGAATGTCTTTAGCAACTGAGCACCCTTGCCCCAATGTCATCCTTATTCCCACCACCCATCCCCAATGTGGGCAGAGATGACTCAGGGGACACCTAGAGGAGAGGGATTCATACCACCCAGCCCTCTGTGGCACCTTCTTCCAGCGTAAAATCTCGTGAAACTGGCACTATCTGGTCCAAGGAGACATCATCCCCGGTAATGGCCATCCTCCGGTGCGTATACAGGAAGAGACTGAGGGCAGGAAGCGGAAGTGAGGACAGGGCCCACTGGCCATGCCTCAGGCTCCTCTTCGAAGCCTAGGTGTTCATGCTGTCTGTGGGTCCCTAGGGCAATTCTGGTGGTGCCCAGGCTCACTACTCAGGCCAGCTCTGTTCAGGGTACCTGTGGAAACTGCAGTTTATGGATGAGGTCATCAAAGTGGAACTTTTCTCACTTTGGGGAGCCCATGCTGTTAGTAAAATGTGCCTTCTAGTGCTGCATGTGACAGCCACAGTGCAACCTCAGCCACCCCCTCTCCCTTCCCCAACCTCAGTTTCCTATCTCTAAAACTAGGATGGAGGATAAGAAAATCCACCTCTGGCCCCTTCCACCCAGTTCTGAGGCCCTGAGGTCCACTTACTAGCTATGAGGTCATTTACCCTCTGCTCCAGTGTACTGAGCGGATGTGACCGGACATTGCTTCCAGAGAACCTCTAGGTGCCTCACAGTGTTTCAGACCTTTGAAGTATAGACTCATCTACGGCCAAACCACCCTGAACGCACCCAACCTTGTCTGAAGGGCGCTGATGCATGAGGAAAATTTTAAGTTCCCTTGTGTTCTAAGGCAAAGATAAGTGTTGAAAGGCCTTTGCAGTTGCAAAATTTGATTTTTCCCTAATTCGTTCTTCCTCAGGTTCCTTAATCCTCCTCCATCTAAAGAGTCTCATTTCCCAAGATGCCGCCCTTTGGCAAATCGGCCTCCTGTGACCACTCCCATTTTTTTTTTTTTTAATTAATGGTGAATGAACCCTGGGGCTCCCTACCACTGAGTTACATCCCAGACCTTCTTATTTTTTATTTTGAGTCAGGGTCTCACTAAATTGCCCAGGATGGCCTTGAATTTGCCAATATTCCTGCCTCAGCCTCCCAAGTAGCTGGGATTACAGGTATGTGCCATAATCTTTTCTTTTTTTCTTTTTTTCAGTTTAAAAAAAATTTTTTTTAGTTGTAGATGGACATAATATCTTTATTTTATTTATTTTTATGTGGTGCTAAGGATTGAACCCAGTGCCTCATGCATGCAAGGCAAGTGCTCTACCACTGAGCTACAGCCCCAGCCCGCCACAATCTTTATTTATTTATTTATTTTTTTTGCTGTGCTGGGGATCACCCATGGTGGGCAAGCACTCGACCTTTGAACTCTATCTTCAACCCTACTTAAATCTCTTTTTTTTTTGGGGGGGGGGGTACTGGGGATTGGATTGAAGCAAGAGGTGCTTAGCCACTGAACCACACCCCCAATGGAGACTAACCCCAAGTCCCAGACAGGCAGAGACCGAGCCCCTCACTCACGCGTGTTCCTGGCCACCGTGCTCCAGGCGGTAGCGAACGAGCCCCAGTAGGCGGCTCTGCCGGCTGTCCCCTTCACACAGCACACCTTGTACCGCCTGCTGCTCAGAGTCAAGGAAAAATGAAACCCGAAGCCAGGCCTCTCCCCATCCAGCCCACCCCACCTTCCCTGCCCTTCTCCTGCCTCCCAGACTCCCTGTGTGACCTTGGTCAAGTCACTTCTCCTCTCTGAGCCTTCTTCATCTGCAAAATGGGGATAATAATCCCCAACTTCATAGGGGTTTGGGAGGCTAGTTGCATACTTAAGGCACTTGACAAGGAGTCCAGGACCAAGTGAGTACTTAGTAAATATTGGCTTCCTTCTCCCCTGACAGCTCAGAGAAAAGGGGAAGAGAGTGGACAGACACCTTGACCCCCTTGTTTGACCTCCCACGGGGCCAGAGCTAGGAGCTCAGAGCCAGGAAGGATATGATGATGCAATATTCCCCCTCAGCCAGAGTCTCCTGGATAGCCACCGACTGGTCCATGCTGGCCCCCTCTGAGACTCTCCCTGGGCAGGACAGATAGGATCCCTCTTTGGTCTACAAGTGAGGGATGAAGTGACAGCTGCTTCAGAGGGCTGCGGGCAGGAAGGAGGGCTTTTGTGCAGGGAGAAGGGAAGGGGAGGCCTGCTCCTCCTCCTCTTCCCACTCTCTAGAATGGGCTTTTAAAGCGTTTCGAGAGAAGAGCCCCATCCCTTTGCCCCTGGCCAGGTCTGCAATTCGTTATCGTGCCTTTTATCTGGGAGGGCATCTACCGTTCCTAGTGGGGGCCAGTCTACTCCTTGAAAGTGGGATGCCGGGTCACGTTGCGGAGACAGGACTTTGTTCCGTTGCTCCTGGGGCAGGCTCTGCCTCTTTTCTCGGGGGAGCAGTATTGATCCTCTGGGAGGTATTAATGGTGTATCCGAATAAGCTGGGGGGACATCTCCTTACTCTCAGGTAGGGAGGGTCCCATCCTGGAGAAGGAACCCAGTTTTGCTCCTCTATCCTGGGAGAGGGAAAAGTGCCCGGGTGCTTCTTGCCCTTCTTCCTGCCCAGCAGGCCCCGTTGCATCAGCCACAGGCAGGGGGTGGGGGAAATGTCCAATCTCATGGCTACAGTGCAGGGGTCCCATCTGTCAGCTTGCCTTGTCCCTCCCACCCGACACCTGCTCCTAGACCCCTGCCATCGCCGCCTACCTCCTGAGCTGTCACCGCTGGGAGCGCGGGACTCTGGGGCCGGCAAGGTCAGTGACTACATTTCCCAGCGGCCCCTGCGCCATAGGATGGTCAGCCAGTCTGCAAGTCCCAGCATGCCCGAGTAAATCCTGGGGTGGGGGTATCTCCCCGGTCCTGTTAACCCTGTAGGTCCTGAGATAGGCTGGGGTCCGTATTCCGGAAAGGCTTTCTAGTGAATGCCTAACCCTTACCCTCAGACCTCTGAGACAGGGGGGCCAGGGCCCGGAAGGAACCATGGTCACGTTTACCTTAAGGGAAAGAAAAATAAATTTTAATTTCCTCCTTAATTCTACCCTCAACTCTTCTCACTCCAAGAGAGCGAGCTCTGACCTCTACTGAAACTCTTCATCCCCAAATAACTACCGTGTCTTAGCTTAATAGAGGGAGAACAAGATTATGAACAGCCAGTATCTCCATTTTTCCAGGCAAAGAAACGGAGGTTCAGCCAGGTAAAGCAATCTAAGGCCTGCAGCCTGGCAGTTGGTGACACTGGGACAGAGCTGAAGGCCTCACTCCTGCTCCTGTGCCATTGAACTGCCACTCAGGGCCATGTGTCCTCTCTCAGTCCCTCCTGGCCCTTCTTGCCCACAGGAAGGAGACTGAGGATAAGGATGTGAACATCAAGTGTGTGACACTGTTTACTCGTGCTACTGGTGTGACTGTCAACAGGCTGTGTCAAAGGCCTCTGTTCCTCAGCTCTCAGGCAGCCCTAGGCTGGACTTCACTGTTCTCAAGCCCCTTCCCCTGATTTCCCTGGTCATGGGCCCTTGGTAGAGACATCTCTCCTTTTCAGACTGGAGTTTTGAGATGAAACTACATTCTCTGCTTATCCAATTTCTTTCTTGGTTCTTGACTCACAAATTTGAAAACTAAAATCCACAGACAATAAGGAAAGGGAAAAGTGAACAGAGTAGGATTTATTTAAATGAGAAGAAAGAGAATTCCTGTGACATAGGAGGGCAACTGATAGTGTTATGGTGCTGGCGCCTTCTGGGAAACTGAGGCAGTGTGAAGAACGCCCCCCTCCCCACACACACTTTCAAACCCCAGTTCTTTTTTTTTTTTTTTTTTCTTTTAAGAGAGAGTGAGAGAGGAGAGAGAGAGAGAGAATTTTTAATACTTATTTTTCAGTTCTTGGCAGACACAACATCTTTGTTGGTATGTGGTGCTGAGGATCGAACCCGGGTCGCACGCATGCCAGGCGAGCGCACTACCGCTTGAGCCACATCCCCAGCCCCTCAAACCCCAGTTCTTGAGATCAGGTCAGAAAGATTTCAGACATGTTGCTCAGAGTAATAGGATGAGTTTTTTTGAAGGCATAGGAAAGGGGAAAGGGACACTCTCAAGAGAGAATGGGTCCTCTCAGAGAGGAAAGGGACAGCATGCTTCTCTTGCACTCCAGTTTTATTGGGGATTCCAGAAAAGTTTCCAGAGAGTCCCTCCCAGGTCCACCTCTTGATTTTTTTTTTTTTTTTTGCTACCAGGGATTGAACTTAGGGGCACTCAACCACTGAGCCACTTCCCCAGGCCTATTTTGAATTTTATTTAGAGACAGGGTCTCACTGAGTTGCTTAGTTCCTCCATTTTGCTGGGGCTGGCTTTGAACTTGTGATCCTCCGGCCTCAGCCTCCCAAGCTGCTGGGATTATAGGTGTGCACCACCATGCCTGGACCACCTCTTAACTTTTGACTGAAAGTAACATGACATCAGTCTTTCAAGTCACCCCTGTCATGACAATTCTAGGTCACTTTGGCCCATGTTGACTGGTTCTAATTAGATTTTTTTTTTTTTTTAAAGAGAGAGTGAGAGAGAGAGGGGGACAGAGAGAGAGAGAGAGAGAGAGAGAGAGAGAGAGAGAGAATTTTAACATTTATTTATTTTTTCTTAGTTCTCGGCGGACACAACATCTTCAATTGTATGTGGTGCTGAGGATCGAACCTGGGCCGCAGGCACGCTAGGCGAGCGCGCTACCGCTTGAGTCACATCCCCAGCCCTCTAATTAGATTCTTTTTTTTTTTTTTTTAAAGAGAGAGTGAGAGAGAGAGAATTTTTAATATTTATTTTTTTTTTTTAGTTCTCGGTGGACACAACATCTTTGTTGGTCTGTGGTGCTGAGGATCGAACCCGGGCCGCACGCATGCCAGGCGAGCGCGCTACCGCTTGAGCCACATCCCCAGCTCTAATTAGATTCTTAATCATACATTCTTAAAGAGTTTATGGTTAGGAGGAATTTATCTTTATCTCCCTGAGAAAAGGGTCACAAAGCCCTCCCCCTTCAGGGTAACTTGGGTTCCTCTTATCAACATTATTTTGGGCCTGCATTTTTCTTGCAGGTAATGGGTAGTTCGCCTAGGAATGTGTCATATCCTGTCCACTTAAACTAGGCAGAGATGCAGGTAAATTATTTCTTGGACAAGAAAGAATGTGGTGGTCAGCATGGCGGGCACATTTTATATAATTATTCTCTTAACCTTGTGTTCTGTTCCCATCACTCACATCTGTCTTCCCCTTATCACTTTGGGGCTTTATTGACCCCATCTAAGATAATACAGTTGCTCCGCCTAGACAAAATGGACAGTAAGCTTTTCTAGGGTGGTTCTCTGCAGAGTTTCTTGCATGCAGTACCCTTATTCTTCTTCTCCTTCTCCTCCTCCTCCTTCTTCCTCCTCCTTCCTTCTTCTTCCTTCTTCCTCTTCTTTCTTTTTTTGTACTGGAATTTAATCTGAGGTTTTCTACCACTGAGCAACATCCTCAGGCCTTTTTTAAAAATTATTTTTAATTTTGAGACAGGGTCTCACAAAGTTGCCCAGACTGGCCTCCAACTTGTGATCCTCCTACCTCAGCCTCTGGAGTAGCTGTGACAACAGGTGTGAGTCAACACTCCTGGCCCTCAGAACACACTTATTGAATTAGTGGATCACTCAGTGAATGATTTCAATGAATACACCTTCTCTCAAGCTTTGGCCCAAGCTGAAGGAGCAGCAGATGGGCCAGTGCTGAGGAAGGGGTGATCATCATGACTTCTGACCAGTCCCTTCCTCTTTCCCTAAATTGTGCTTTAATGACCAGTCCAACTTGCTTATGGAGACTCATTCCAGAAGCAGATATACCTCCCAGTCATCTCTTCTTGATGCATCCACATTGCAAATGGATCTCAAGTTTACTGGAATTCATTTTCAAAGTGATGTAAGGGGTGAAGGGAAAGGGGATTGTTTCTACCTTGAGAGAGCAAACAGGAAGGGATCATTGCAGGGACTCCAATTCCACCTCCATCTTTTTTTTTTTAAACATTTAATTTTTAGTTATAGTTGGACACAATATCTTTATTTTATTTATTTATTTTTATGTGGTACAGAGGATCGAACCCAGGGCCTTGCACATGCTAGGCAGGCGCTCTACCACTGAGCCACAACCCCAGCCCTCCACCTCCATCTTTATGTTAAAGGCTGAGGAGGAGGGTCTGGAACAGATACCTGTTCCCTGCAGGATCTTGGGGCCTTTTCATTAGATGGAGATCAGGCAAGAGTTTTGTTTTTTTTTTTTTTTTTAAGACAACTCCAGCCTCTTTCCTGGGATTGGGGTTAATGCCCTGATCCCTTGGAGGGTCCCATGTCATAGGCCCTGGGAGGGAGGGGGGAGGCACCTTGAGCCCAGAGATGTGGACTTGACCAATCACTTGTAAGACACAGCTGTAGGATTGGAGTAGGTGGGCCTGGGGGCCTGCAGGGCCTACAGGATCTCCCTGACTGCTGTTCTTTTTTCTGCTAAGGGAACTGAGACAGGAGCAGGAGTGGAGGAGCAGCAGAGTGTCCATAGCCAGAGTGTAGGGGAGTGGGCTATTGGTAGCCCCTGAAGCCTCCCAGCTAAAGTGGAGGTTCCCACCCATCTGGAAGCAGCTGCTGAAGGCCAAGACTGGACAGCGCTACTGATAGCAGGGCTAGTGTCAGCCTTGTAACACCTGGGGTTCCTGCCATATAGTTCTGGCTGCAGCCAGTACAGCTTAAGCAGGATTGGTTCAGCGGCAAGAGATGGGCCCTTCTTCCTTCCCTTACCCCTCTTCCACTCTTGGAGGCTGAAAGCAAAACATGGGCTGAGCTAAATATGGACTGACCTAAACCTCCTTGGTCCCTAGCTCCGGCCCCTTGAGGTCAGCCAGGCAGTCCCAAGAGAATGTGCAGGTCAGGAACAAGGGGGCATGTATGTCACGGAGATGTGGAAAATTCCAGCTGCTGCCCTGGGTTTTGGCATCATGTGGTGTGAAAGGATGGAGCTTGCTAGACCCCAGGCACACTGGTTCCTTGAAGGTCCAGCTCTGGTGAGATTCGGGTGCCTGATTATCTGCTCCAGGCTGTGGCTCCACTCCCTTTCCTCTCATGATAGCATCAGGCTGGGGCCCCATGGTGCCTGGGCCCTGCACCTGCAGTGGTGCTCCCCATGCCCACACTCTGCTGTGTGGTTGGAGCGCTGTGCCTCCTGGTAACATGTGTCTTGGAAACAGCAGAATCTGTCATGTCTGGCCAGCTTTGAGCACTGTGATCCCACCCCATGCGCTGAAGGGCATCCATCAATTAGGAAAGCTCTCCTATCCTTCACATGCTGCTTACCTGGACAGGAGCAAGGTTCAGCTACCAGGAAGCAGCAGGAGGGCTGGTAGGCGGAAAAGGAGAGGATAGTACTCCATTTGTGTACAATGTGTCAAAATGCAATCTACTGTCATGTATAACTAATTAGAACAAATTAAAAAAAGAAAAGAGAGGAGGAGCCACTGCAGGGAATGACAAGTTCAAAGGTCACAGGTCAATGAAGGGCCAGCTCTGGGTAGCCAGAGGAGGGCTGCAAACAGAGATTGCCATTATAGCACTATGCAAATAAGCAAGCAGGCTGGGGAGCACGGGAGGTGGCTTTTGCTTCCTGAAGGTGGTACTGTCCGAGGGACAGCATAAGGGAGGCATAAAGAGGCCTGCAACCTAGTAACTGCCCCTCTGAGAGTTGTTGGCATGGCCACAGCAGCATCCCAAGCCCCAGGGGAAGCAGAACGTGAGCAGGTGCAGGGACAGGAAATAGATATCTGTTGCCTCTGATCTGACCTCATTTGCCTCCAACATCAGAAGGTGCCTGAGGTGATGGGTTTCCTCAGAGCCCACACCAAGGAAACCCTGAGTCACAGAGGGTTAGAAAGCATGGTTTACTTTGTCTCAGGGTTCTTCAGGTTCAGACGCCACACCGTCCCTAAGTTGGACCTGAGCCAAGGGCAGGAGGCAGCTCTCAGACGGGATTCCTGAATTCCAGGCTCTGCCTCCCACAGCCTGAGGGGTCAGACCTGGAAGTGTCTGCTTAGGCACCTTTTACGTTTTCCTGTGCAAGGTAAATAACTGCTGGAGGTGAGAGTGGGAAATTATTCTAATCTTTCCACCCAGCTCTGGGAGGCTGAGCACAACCAGACCCCTTCATTCTCAGGGCTAAAGGGGCATCTATTCCCTTGTTCTTGGCTATAGTCCTCCACCAGTCTCTCAGTGACAGGTGCCAAGGTGATACCATACAATGGAGAGCCTATAGCGAGGACCTACTCTGGGATGGGCCCTTTCAGTTTTTTGGTACTGGGGATTGAAGTCAGGGGTGCTTTACCACTGAGCCACATCCCCAGCCCTTTTTTATATTTTATTTAGAGACAGGGTCTTGCTAAGTTGCTGAGGCTGGCTTTGACTTTCGATCCTTCTTCTTCAGCCTCGAAAACTGCTGGGGTTATAGGAGTATACCACCACACCCAGATTCTCCTCCTCCCCCCTTTCTTTTCATTTTTTTCTCTTTAGCTTCCACATGAGAACATACAACCCTCTACTTTTTGAATTATTTTGCTTAACACAATGTTCACAAGTTCCATCCATTTTCCTGCAAAGGACATTTCATTCTTCTTCATGGCTGCATGAAACTAGTTGTGTATATATACCACATTTTCTTTATCCATTCTTCCATTGATGGACACCTAGACTGATTCCGTAGTTTGGCTATTGTGAACTGTGCTGCTGTACACATGGGTGTGCGTGTATGGCTATAGTATGATGACTTTAATTCTGGAGGATAAATACCAGGCAGTGATATAGCTGGGTCATATTACATTTCCATTCTGAGTCTTTTGGAGAACCTTCATATGATTGGAAAGGAGACTTATTTGACTGGATCAGCAACTTGGCAGGTGGAGGGACTCTTAGAAGAGATTGGAGGGAAGGGAGACCAGGCTCCTCCCAGAACTCATATGGAATGGCAAGAAGATGATGGCAGGACTTGAAGCATAAATGGAGAGGGAACTGTCATCCCAAGGATTAAAAAAAAAAAAAAAAAAGTGCAGAGAGAGGAAAAGTCTCAAAGTTTGTTTGCCTCTCAGTTCCCCAACACATTGGTTACATTTAGGGTACTCCCTCTCAGCGTCTTCCAGCACCAGCTGACCTCAGGGAAGGGACCAGAAGGCAAGAGAACAGGGATAACTGGTTGAGGCTTGACATATCTATTCCCTTCCTCTCAGAGCTGGAGAGCATGGAGACTCCTGCTCTTGGGAGGCTCATCCCAGGATCAGCGACTGGGTTCAGCAGAGGTGGTGAATCCTAGCAATAATTCCCAAACAGTTCTTCCTCAGCCTAGCAGCCAACCTTCTTGAAAAGCTGGCTGAATGGGCTTTTCTCAGCAGTAGGCATCTGGGCAGAGATTCATACTCCATATCCAAAGGCAAGATTCTTTTTGTGGTGCTGGGGATTGAACCTGGGCATTGTACAAGCTAGGCAAGTGCTGTCACCGAGCTACACCCCCAGTTTGGTAAAGGTGAGATGCTTTAGACTTAGGAAGCAAAGACGGGCATTTGGGAATTCCTAAGTGCATGGAACTATGCAAACATGTGCATGAATTTTTCTAGTAAAAAAGTTCTGTTATCTGGGCTGGGGATGTGGCTCAAGCGGTAGCGCGCTCGCCCGGCATGCGTGCGGCCCGGGTTTGATCCTCAACACCACATACAAAGATGTTGTGTCCGCCGGAAAAAAAAAAAAAAAACTAAAAAAAAAAAATATTAAAAAAATTTTCTCTCTTAAAAAAAAAAGTTCTATTATCCTTGTATCTCCAAAGGAATCCATAATTCTAAAAATATTAAGAACTACTGATTTGGGGCTGGGGATGTGGCTCAAGCGGTAGCGCGCTCGCCTGGTATGCGTGCGGCCCGGGTTCGATCCTCAGTACCACATACCAACAAAGATGTTGTGTCTGCTGAGAACTAAAAAATAAATATTAAAAATTCTCTCTCTCTTTAAAAAAAAAAGAACTACTGATTCAAACAAAGGAAAGCAACCTCTCCTCCTTCCACAGCCTGGTCAGGGCGTTCAGCAGAAATACTGTTCTCCCCACAGCAGATGCCCTGAGGTGGACTTCCAGGAGGTCCCTCTGAGAGGGCCTGATGTTCTTGCCCACACCTCAGCCAACAGCTGTGTACCGCTTCAGTACCTGATGGCTCTGGCCACATGGCTCTTCATTGCAACTGAGCATCCTTACTCTGGCTTCTGCTCCCACCATCTTATTTCCACCTAATTTTCAAAATTTGCAAATCTAATTGTGCCTGGCACATACAAGGCACCAAAAAATCTGAATGAATGAATGTAACCAAAGAACATTTGGTTCTTTGTGGCAGTAGGTAAGCCCAGATTCCTTCCAGGGCTATTCTGGCACACAGTGTACAGGACGACTGCAGTTACCGAGACAGGGCAATGACAGGACCCCTCAGACCTCATTCTACCTCCCCTCCACACCGTAAAGGGGCATCCCAGATACCCACTCCTAATGAGGGGGCTCTGGGGAATGTGACAACTAGAAAGCAGTAGGTATACTCCTGGGAACCCTCAATGCAGCTACTGTTCCAACAGGAAGGCTGGAGCCATGTCTTCTCACTGCACCTCCATTTCCAAGGCTTTAACTCTCTTCCCCATTGGCAATGTCTCCTTGCATCCTGGGCTGGTTTTCAGAATCAGTTTGTAATCAGCTCAATTAAGTATGATCATCCACTCACTCTACTTCAGAAGTTCAGGCTCTAGAGAGGTTGTCGACTGGGGTTTTAAGCAACTGGAGGAGCCAAAGCACAAACCAATGTGAGGGGTTGCCCAAGAGACACGTTGACCCAGGAAGGAAAATACCAATCCAGAGTGAAGTGCTGCAGGGGTGGGGATGGTGACTAGAGCAATAGATAGGTGGGAGAAAGATGGCCATTCATGGAGTTGGGATTTCTAAAAGAAGACATGTGAAAAACAGAAGATCCAAATGCTGAGGGCAAAGGGGCTGCTGGGAATACTGTTCGCAGTAAGCCCTGGCCTTTGGAGAATTGTGCTTAAGGGCAAACCAGTGCTTCCTGGCTCCCCTTTCTTTTCTCTTTCTTTTTTTTTTTTTTAAAGAAGTCATTTTTCTTAAATATTTTAGTTTTAGGTAGACACGATATCTTTATTTTCTTTTATGTGGTGCTGGGGATCGAACCCAGTGCCTCACGCTTGAAGCGGGCCACATCAGGAGCCCCATTCCCTAACTCTTTCTATTGGATACCAGATTCAGACCCTGGGGCAGTTGCTAAATTCCACCCAAGATCTTAAAGGTTGGGGTTGGAGAACACAAGAATATTAGCTGCTTCTTGCAGTCAAACAGGGATCTTGTAGGAAAAATAGGCAGACAGGATCACCAAAGACTCTCATTTTGAACCTGATCTAAATAAAAAAGGCAAGCATTGGGGCCACACAGCTGTGGGGATGGAACCCAGGGTCTTGCACACAAAAGGCAAGTGCTCTGCCACTGAGTTAAATTCCAAGCCTCCAAATTAGTCCTTAAGAGCATCCCTTGCCCACCCTCTCCTTTCTTCCTGAGTATGGAGCACTGATGACTGATTTCAACAAAGGGCAGGGATCACCCTTGAGTGATGCTCCTTTGGGGAAGTGACAGCAAAGGTGTGGGATGAGGAAAGAGGTTAGGTCGGAATTACCTAAGATAATATATATGGCATTAACAAGTGCTCATTAAATCTCGGCTACTACTAAAGTTGGTGAAAAGACGTAGAAAGGCATTAATAACTAAAGTATTATATTAGTCCCAAATCTTGGGTTTCAGGAAAAAACACATTTAGAACAAGGGATTAGTTTTATTTTCCCACAGGATTTTTTTTTTTAATATAAAACAAAGATAAAACACATCTCAACCCTGTAATCTGCCAGCATGCCTTGTTTCTACAAGATGCATGATAGACCAGAAGACTATGTAGCAGAGTCTTTAAAAGCATTTGGTTGAGAGAAATAGAAAAAGCAGACCTCGGGGAAGCCTGGGCAAGCCCAAAGGCTGAGCTCTGTCCTGTGCTCTAGAGCAGTCCTTGTCTTTTCAGATCCTCATATGTCTTCTTATTCACAACATTCCCACTAGAGTCTTCATATTCTTCCTAAAAAAGAAGGGGTATACTTTGTTAGCTAAACTCCTCAAAAGAAACAACTAGAAATAATCTCTGGGTACCTGAGCTCACCTAATCAAATTCCATGGCATACCCTAGTACTATTACTTCTTTTTTTTGGCACTAGGTATTGAACCCTGGGATGCTCTACCATTGAGCAATATCCCCAGCTCTTTTTAAATTTTGAGATTAAGTCTCACGAAGTTGCCCAGGCTGGCCTTGGATTTGTGATCCTCCTGCTTCAGCCTTCCGAGGTGGTGGGAAAACAAGCATGATCCATAGCACCCAGCTATACCCTAGTACTCTGAGTTTGGCGTTTATCTAAGACAGTCTTTCTCAACTGGGGTTCCATAGAGAATTAAATTCTCTTCTAGATATCCAGAAGGGTATAATACATCCTTAGGGTATCTGAGTTAAGAGTTCATTTTCATCACTTCCTGTGTTTAAAATAAGAAACTCTGGTTGAGAAAGGATGACCCAGGACAACATTTTTCAAATGGTTCCCAAGAACCCTGTCTTTGCCCAGGACTACTGCAGAGGCTGACAGGGAGGCCAAGAAGGCTGAGTTTCCCCACTTCCAGAATAATTCTGCTTTATATATTGGAGTTCTACACTACAGCTAGAAAGGTTTGTTCCCCTCATGCCCCACTAAAAAAGAAATACTAAAACCCCAACCTCAAAGAAAGGGAGGCTATGGCCAGTCCCTATGAAGCTTGGGGTCAGTCACTACCATATTTCATATACATGTCATTTCCCATCCCTGAAACCTGGTGCGTGGATGATGACCGAGACCAAAAGGACATTTCCCACTCCTGTGAGAGGTTCATTTCTTGTGTTTCCCCCCCGCCCCCCAAAGGAGACCTAATTATGACATAAGATTCCTTAGTTTATTATTTCCCATGGCAGGACAAGAGATGCAGTCCACCTGCTGGCCATTCAATATTTCAATGGGAGAATACAATCTCTCTATAGATTCAAAGTGTAACAGATATCAACAGATATCACAACTAAATTAGGTTTATACCTCAGGAGTCGACTGATAGACTTATCATATTATACTTGCTACTAAAGTAAACCAAGGACCACTTTCACCTCCCTTCTACATGGTCAGAGAACTCTGTCACCTGATGCTGTACCCATTAACACCCACCTCAGTGTCAGGCTGCCATCTTTCTGAAGCCTTCTGAAGTTTCAGCTTGGCCCACACTGCAGGAGGAGAAATAAGCAGCAATCAGGACTCACTAGTGTCATTCCACTGGTAAATAGTGCCACAACACTCCCCACTCCCAGAAAAATCCCCCTCTCCTCTGCCTTTGAGACCTTTACCTGCTCCAAACTGGAATTTGGTTCTGAACTTCCTATAGACAAAACTTTTGATGCAAAATTTACCTGATATTGCTTTGTTTTGAAAGAAAAGGTAGATCAAATATAACAAAAGATCTCTTAGAACTGAGAACTGACACTCTTGAAGAAAGAAGTTAATGTGGAACAACCCCTGGGAATTACAAAAGAAATTGATCTGCCTCCAAGTCCGTAAAGGAGAGGAAAATAATATTTGATATCATCAAATATATTTACTTAAAGTCTGATACATATATTTCAAATTCAGAGAAAAAGAGGAGAAATACATGGGCCATATTATATTGTTATACGGCATGTATATACAAATATGTGACAATGAATTCCACCATTATATACAACTATAACACACCAATTAAAAAAAAGAGGAAAAAAAAAAAAGCAAAAATATGGTAGCCAGAGTCTGAAAGGTAAAATGATTCAACAGACTACAGAGACATTAAAATAAAAATTATTGACAATTCAAGAATAGATTATGTGTGGCACACATCTATAATCCAAACAGCTCAGGAAGCTGAGGCGGGAGGATCTTTAGTTCAAAAACCAGCCTTAGAAACTTTTGAGACTCTGTCTCTAAATATAAACAACAGGCTGCCGATGTGGCTGAGTGGTTAAGTGCCTCTGGGTTCAATTCCTGGTACCTAAATAACAAAATAAAACAAAAAACAATGGAGGAAAAGGGTAGAGCAGTAGTGGATATGTAACTCTTCACGGAAATCTGGAAGTCATTAGGAAAGAATGTGATCATCACTGGGGGCCTGAGTGAGTTCACTAAGAATAAGTCAAGAAAACTAACTCAATTTCCTGTTTTTAATGGGATATTGAACAATTAAAAAAAAAAACCAAAAAAACCCACAGATAGATAAGGGATATCATGATTTTAGTAAAGAAATTACTTTTACAGATAATATCCATGGATTTCCTTAAAAACCTGTAAATAAACTATGCTACTATTATAAATAAGATGGAAATGTGGCTCAGGGGCAGAGCACTTTCTAAGCAAACATAAGCACCTAAAAAAAAAAAACAAAAACAACAAAGGAAAGAAGTACAGTATGGAGGAAGGAAAAAAGACTGTTTTAGGACAGTCATGGGTTTGACCCCTGGCTTTTTCCATGTACAAGCTATTTGACTTTGAAAAAATTACCTAACTTCTATGGATTCTTTTGAAAACGTGGGTAACACACTACTTTACTGGTTGTTCTTTAAAAAAAAAAATTTTTTTTGTAGTTGTAGATGGACAGAATGCCTTTATTTGTTGATTTTTATGTGGCACTGGGGGATCAAACCCAATGCCTCATGCATGCTAGGCAAGAGCTCTGACCCTAAGCTACAGCTCCAGCCCTCACTGGTTGTTCTTAAGACTAAGTATACAATATCTCTTTTTTATTAGCCACACAGTAAGCACTTGATAAATGATAACTAGTAATATTAAACTTAATAAAAAACGAGTGACTTTAGATCTTACTCCTCAAACTAAAAGTAGCCTAGAAATGAAGATGAGGATGATGACAGCTTACATTTAGTCACTAGATACATGTTATGTTATGGTGTGGTTATGAACATTCACCCGTGCTATTACTTCACTTAAACTTCAAGACAACTTCATGAAGTAGATATAGTATTACCATCTCCCTCTTAATAGATGAAGAAATTGAGGAGCTAAGGGAAGTAACTTGCCCAGGAGTCTCACAGCTAGTTAAGTGGTGAAGTGTTAGCTTGAACTCCAATAGACTGCTTCTCTGGATTTTTTTTTTTTTTTGTGTGTGTGTGTGTGGTGTTGGGGATTGAACCTAGGGCCTTGTGCATATGAGGCAAGCACTCTACCAATTGAGCTATATCCCCTGCCCCAAGAGACTGCTTCTGTGGAGTTAGCATTTTTTTTTTTTTAATTTAGTTATAGATGAACACAACACCTTTATTTTTATGTGATCCTGAGGATCAAACCCAGGTCCTCCCACATGCCAGGTAAATGCTCTATCACTGAGCCACAATCCTAGCCTTTTTTTTTCTTTTCTTTTTTGTGGGGGGAATCACATCCTCACCCCCATTTTGTATTTTATTTAGAGACAAGGTCTCACTAAGTTGCTAAGTGCTGCTGAGGCTGCCTTTGAACTCCTCATCCTCCTGTCTTAGTCTCCTGAGCTGCTGGGTTACAGGCGTGCACCACCACACCTGGCTCCTAACCCTGCATTCTTAACCACATGAAATCCTACTGGAAATGTTTTTGATCCAACTTCAACCTTGAACAGAACACATCAAAACATAGAGAACCTGACAGAATCCATCAACCAAATCCTAGGGTAAAGGGTCCTGAAAAGATGATGGGAAATTAAAAGCAGAAAAACAAATTTATTTTTAACAAAATGATAAGGAATATAGATTGAAGACAAAATAATATCTACAGAATCATTATGGGAATGAAAAAAGCATAGAATTTATAGTGCTTCAGATAATCAAGATATAATCACCATGTATGCATAATTCAACCAAATAATGTATATTAAAATATCTGTGCAAAATAGTTTCAAGTCTACTATATAATTTGTGTAAATGAGAAATATAAACAAACCTAACAAAAGCCAAGATATTCTTCCCAGGAAAGGAAAAAATGTAAATAGAGCAATGAATATACTTAGTATAAAAAGCTTAATACCACTATATAACCAAGAGTATTGATGACTGGGTTAAAAACAGACAACACTTGCATCCAAACTTTATTTTTATTACTTTTTAGAGACATGGACTTGCCAAGTTGCCAGGCTGGCCTTGAACTTACTCTCTTTCTGCCTCAGCCTCCCAGGCAGCTGGGATTACAGGCATGTGTCACTGCCTGATGCTGCCAAACTTTTGATGGCTGGGGAAAAAGTCTGAGTGTAACAGAATCTAAGAAACAATGTGACTGAGTAAAGGCAATAAACCACAATGGGAGTGATTAATAAAGTTACAAAATTGAGTTTATGTGGCTTAAACAACACAATAAATTATATGTAAAGCTGACAGAAATACAAGAAATAAAATTTAAGTATAAAATGTTCCTATCAGAATTAAATATGAATAGATTATAAAGTATAAAACTAAAGACTTGAACACTGCAGGAAGAACAAACCAATCAACATATGGAGAGAAGTACTTCCTTTCAACAAATCGTTGATATATATTTGGATACAAAAATACAACATACCCTGGGCTGGGGATGTATCTCAGTGGTACCAGCGCTTGCCTAGCAGGCTCAAGAGCCTGGGTTCCATCCTCAGCACGACAAAAAACAAAAACAAACAAACAAAAAAAAACCATCCTAAAGACAGAAATTCTACACCTTTCAGCAAGGGCCAAGAAAAATAAAATTATTAAAGAGTTCAAACAATCAGGATTAAAAATACTCTTTTATAAAAAAAAATTTTATTAGTTATTGATGGGCCTTTATTTATTTGTTTAGATGTGGTGCTGAGAATCGAACCCATGTTAGGCAAGCACTCTACCACTGAGCCACAACCCCAGCCCCTAAAAGTATTCTTTAAAATAATTTTTATTTCTTGGTGCTTTAACACTGAGCTACATCTGGGACCCGTTTTATATTTTATTTAGAAACAGTGTCTTGCTAAGTTGCTTGCTAAGTCTCGCTAAATTGCTGAGGCTGGTTTTGAACTTGGAATCCTCCTGCCTCAGCCTCCAGAGTCCCTGGGATTACAGGTGTGCACCACCGCAGCCCGCTTAATTACTTTTTAAAAAAAAATTATTTGTTTTTTTTTAGTTATAAATGAGTGTGAAGTCTATTATGACATATTTATATAAACATGGTGTATGTCTTATTCTAATTAGGATTCCAGTTTTGTGGGTGTAGAGGATGTTGAGATTCACTGAGTTGTATTCACACATGCACATAGGAAAGTTATGTCAGGTCCATTCCACTGTCTCTCCTATTCCTATCTCCCTCTTCCCTTTATTGTCCTTTCTCTAATCCACTGAACTTCTATTTCCCCCTCGCACCCCAACTGTTTAATTACTTTTTAAAACTAAAAAAAGTTGGCCACAGTAGCACGTGTCTGTAAATCCCGGCAACTTGGGAGGCTGAGGTATTCTTGGCAACTTTTTTTTTTTTTTTTAAATTTCTTATAGTTGTAGATGACAGCATGCCTTTATTTTATTAATGTGGTGCTAAGGATCAAACCCAGTGCCTCACACATGCTGTCACTGAGCTACAGCTCCAGCCCTGTTGGCAACTTTTAGTGAGACCATATTTCAAAATAAAATAAAAATAAAAAGTACAGAAAATACAGCTTAGTCACAGCACCCCTGGGTTCCATCCTTAGTACCAAGAAAAGAGCAAGCAAGCAAGGAAACAAGCTCAGAGAAAACATCTTTACTAAATAAAGCTCTAAGTACAACATATCAAAACCAGATATTTCTAATGAAGTCCTTATAGAATGACATCTAGTAAATGTTTGTATTAGAAAGAATAAAGCAACAAAGAGAATAAAGTTCTTGATTAAAGATTTAAGAAAGGAATAAACAAGATCACAGAAAGCATTAATAGGAAAAATAATAAAACTCAGAATAGAAATGAAACATGTGGTTCTCTACTTTGTCATAAGAAATTACGATAGTTATTAAATAAACATTTTCTTAGAGCAGTTCCTACATATCTGTGTAAAATAGCAAGTTTCAAGCAACAGAAAAGAATACAGCACATAATCTAATCCATTTTATGTCATAAATATGGTTCTGATCACTAAACTTGACTATGTCTCAAAAAAAAAAGCTTATCTTATTTATGGATATAAATACAAAACTTCTCAACAGAATCCTAACAAGTTAAATCAGTACATTAAATTATCTATTGTCTAGTATGAAACAATTTAGGAATGCTGTTATATTCAATTCCTGAGAAAAGAAAAAGTGGTAAAATCTTATAATTATTTTAACAACTTCTGAGAAATACTTGCCTTTCTTCAACTACACCTATTTTACAAGTTAATACAAGCTGGGTGCAATAGTGCTCACTTGGAATCCCAGCAGCTTGGAAAGCTGAGGCAGGAGGATCTTGAGTTCAAAGCCAGGGCTTGATCTAAGCTTATTCTTATGTCCTGAAAAGTAATAAACTAACTAAGAAGTGAAGAGTAATAAATTAACTAAGGCAAATTGTAGGAAATAAGAAATACAGAAAAATGAACTGTGGAGCTGGGGTTGTGGCTCAGTGCTAGAGCACTTGCCTAGCATGTGTGGGGCACTGGGTTCAATTCTCAGCACTGCATATAAAAATAAAATGAATTAAATAAAGGGACATAAACAACTGAAAACAAAACTATATTTTTTTATATAAACTTTTTTTTTGTTATAGATGGTCATAATATCTTTATTTATTTTTATATGGTGCTGAGGATCCTACCCAGTGCCACACATGCTAAGTAAGTACTCTACCACTGAGCCACAACCCCAGCCCCTTGTGATCTATTTATTAGTGCTGCAGAAATAAAAAAAATACATCTAAAGATAAGAATGCATTCAAAATATGGTGTTGATTCATTCTATGAAATTTTATTACTACTTTAATTTTCTCCTAACAAAGTAAAGGGCAAAACTGGGAATGTAAAGAAGCTAATTAGGGAGGCTGAGGATATAGCTCAGTTGATAGAGGGCTTGCCTCACATGCACAAGGCCCTGGGTTCAATCCCCAGTACCAACACCAAAAAAAAAAAAAAAAAAAAAAAAAAAGAAGAAGAAGCTAATTAGGTAATATGGCAATAAGACATGTTATGACTCTTATTGGAAACACTTTTGATCCTGTTTGGAAAATTATTAAGGAAAGGTATGAAAGCAAGGAGAGAAGTCCCCAAAGCTAACCACACACAAAAAATGCAGTGAAGAGTCCCCAGAATCCATGGGTTAAATCAGGATCAAGGAGCTCTTCAGAGAGTTACTTCTATTTGGGTTGGCCATGGAGCCATCTGACAACCTGAGATGGGAGCCAAGGGAGCTGGCTGGGCAAGAAAGCTGAGCAGCGGGCTGAATGCAGCAGAGAGTGAGCACCTGTAATGTAACAGTGGAGTGGTAAAGTCCCTTTTTTCTCAGCTTTATCAGCCTCAAGTGAAACTTGACAGAAAAGAGATGAACCAGAAAGAAAAGAGTCTGCCAGGAAGATGTTAATGGTAGAAAAAACTACTGTCAGGAAGGAAGGAAGCCTTGGACTGAGGGACCCTGGGTGCTTTGGCAGCACATTTCCTGATGTGCACTCCACTTCACTCTTTCTCCACAAAGCATTTCTACTTTTCCCCCTTTATATCAGTGGTTCTTAAATTAAAATCAATTCATAAAAATAAAAATACGATCATTCACTCAATCTTGCATACAGGGGAGTTCACAAATTCAGGTTAATCAAAAGCCTTGTTTTAACTCTGCACTGCAATCTTCTCAAGGGGGGGAAATAATTAGTACTGCTAACTCACTCCCTTCAAAAAAGCAGCAATTATATGAATGCTCTAGCTTTTATATATCCACAGCCTACTGCCCCTGGACCTAGATACACCAGGTACTGGGAGAGTGAATCGCAAGAGAAGTGGCCACTTGGTCTGGACTAGAGAGGAGTCAACAAGCTTACTTACAGGAGACAGCATCTTCAATCTGTGTCACATTAGCAAAGTGGGCAGTGTTTGGGATGCCCAAACACCTCATGCCATGGGCATGACGCCATTCCTGGAACAGAAAAACAAAAGAACAATGTAAAATGGAAACAACTGAAGCACAGCACTATTTTATTCATAAACTCTACCTTGAACCTGTGCAAAAGACTCCCAACTAAAGGCAGCATTCTTTTAGTGGTTTATATTTATAAATAGCTGGCTATGACTGACAATAGGTTGATATTTCTTTTTTTCTTTTTGGTACAGGGATTGAACTCAGGGGCACTCAATCACTGAGCCACATCCCCAGCCCTATGCTGAAATTTAGAGATAGGGTCTCACTGAGTTGCTTAGTGCCTCACTGAGGCTGGCTTTGAACTCTTAATCCTCCTGCTTCAGCCTCCTGAGCTGCTGGGATTACAGGCATGTACCACTGTGCCTGGTTGGGTTGATATTTCAAAGCCAAACTGCACAGTCTCAGATTTACAAAACCTAGATTCTAGATTAAATTATTTTACAGACAAAATCTCTGGGTCAAAACCACAGAAAAACAATTCTAACCTCTAGCCTACTGTGCTGTGGGAGAAGCTGACAGCCCTAGCAACATCCACCACCAGCATAAGGGATATGATGGCAGGTAGGCATCATCTTTGTAAGTAAAGGAGAACATAGTATTAGGTAGAAGAGAGGATGTGAAAGAGAGTAGGGAGAGATGCTAAAATAATGACAATTTTGGCTCTCGGATGGCAAATGACATGGGCTTTATTCTAGATGCCAAACCCAATCATTCAGTGGTATTAAGAAAGATTCAGGGCAAGAGACTCAGAAGAAAGGATCCTAGGATCAACTAGCAGCATGGACCTAGGGGAGTTAATACAGATTCACCATCCTTGGTCTAGCATATGGAAAATTTCCTTTCAAGTACTAAGAGCTGAAGGCAGAAATGAAACAAGGGTGAGTCCATTTTCTAGAGTACTACCCAGACAGTGCCTTGTCTCAAGAATTGCTTGATAAATTTCAGAACCTTGCAGAGTAATAACCTAGGGTCAGAAATGATCTAAGATGCTAGTAGAAACAAAAGAGAAATAAAAGAATAGCAAGAGGAAACCGAAATGATGCCCAATAGCTGAGTGGTAGAATGCTTCCAGAAACCGTCTCAGGTATTCAAGGCAAGCATTGGTGCCAAGGGCCAAATGCCATGGATTCTTTTTCCCTTCAGCTCTAGACACTAGTGGTTCTCGTGGGTTGCTTCTGTCCTTCTCTAAAGGTCTCATGTTTCTGCTTCATTCTCAGGAAATAAGGCTCTGAATTCCTTACAGCAAAGTGCCGCTGGAAGGCCTTAGGCCCTCGGTAGGTGTAGTTTCCACAAATCTCACAGTTGTAGTTGATATTCAGGCCATGAAGCTTATACAGCCAGTAGGGAATTGGCTAAAAGAAACCAAATTAAAAAAAGCATCAGTTTACTAAGGTTTGCATCTGCTCAAAGGTTGGGGAGTGGAGAAAGTGGTAGTGTGGGACTAACTTTGCCATCCCAGCCGAGGGGCAGGTTTTTGGGGTTGTAAATGATCTCATTCTCTTCATCTTCACTTTCACTCTCACTAATCTGCTCTTCCTCCTCCTCTTCTCGCTCTTCTCCAGTCCTGGCTTGCTTGCGTTGTACATTTTCATGAGTAAGTTGTCGCTGTTCCTAAGGAAGGTAATAAATGAAACGGAAAGTCAGGACAAGGTAGTACAGAACAAAAACGGAAATTTCCTATTTTCCTATAACCCTTGCTGACACCTCATTTCCAAGGATTAGGTTCTTTGTTGTAGAATAGGGTAAGTCCTGCCATCTTACCAGAACTCCTTTTCAGCAGGTCCTACTGAAACATTTCCTGAACTAGTCATTTCTTCTTCCTGCTGCTACTACCCTAATCAAGGTGATGAACTTCCAACTCATTCCAGGTATCCCCATTCCAAACCAGTTTCAATTTTGCTGCCATATCTATCTATTAATAAAAGCAAATCCAATGGTGTACTGTCCTCCTTAAGAATTTTTTTCCCCCTTCTTTTCTGTTTGCAGTGTCAGAGATTGAACCCACAGCCTCACACATGCCAGGTAAGCATTCTACCACAGTGCAATACCCCCAGCCCTTAAAGAATTTTATTAGTTTCCTACAGTTTATAGGACAGTTTAGACGAAGTCCAAATTTCCATCATAACTCTCCAAAATTTTCTCTGACCACTCCTTCCCCAACAAAGCATACTCCAGACCAATTAACTTATTTCAGGAAGATGCAATTTCCTTTCATAATGTTGTACCTGTGTCCTTGCTGTTTCCTCTAACTTGAAACACCTTTACTCCCTCTTTTTGCTTAGAAAACTAAATCTAAGTGTATTATGCCATGTTCACATTACAATTATTTGTCTCCCTTGACAACAATATGAGTTTAAGGACAAGAGCCCATGAGAATATACACTATTGTACCCCAAAATTTAGCATAATGTCTGGAAATCAACAGATGTCAATCAATGGCAAAAATCTTATTGGTGCATGAGAGCAACTTCTGGAAACCACTAGTTGAAATTGGAATTCCAAAGAGAGGTGCCACCTCCTGGCAGGCAAGGTGAGATGCTCTCAGAGAAGGGAGACAGTAGTGGGTATTTTGTCAACAGCATGATGCCCATGGCCACCTAGCCAATCTTCAGAGGACTGGTAACTCAGTCTGCTGAACATACCAGGACAGCCAAGTTTGTTCACTATGGATAATGTGTGTACTCAGGGTTTAATATCTGGCTAGCCTTTCACTGAAAGCAATCATAAGAGAATCAACAAGTTCCACAGCCACAAAATAGCAGGGTCCTCAAACAAGGGCAGAATGAACATGTCCATGGCAACTGACAAAGATATGTAAACAAATTCTCTGGGGGCTGGGGATGTGGCTCAAACCGTCTGGCGTGCGTGCGGCCCGGGTTCGATCCTCAGCACCACATACAAACAACAATGTTGTGTCTGCCAATAACTAAAAAATAAATATTAAAAAGAAAAAAA
This sequence comes from Urocitellus parryii, assembly GCF_045843805.1. Lineage (NCBI taxonomy): Eukaryota > Metazoa > Chordata > Mammalia > Rodentia > Sciuridae > Urocitellus > Urocitellus parryii. The sequence goes on from NC_135541.1 coordinate 23,309,758, forward strand.
TTCTCTCTCTCTCTCCCTCTATCACTCTTTCTTTAAAAAAAAAAAAAAAAAAAAAATTCTCTGGGCCAGCTCTGAGAGCACCTGCAAAGGGAATTGTTCCAAGAGCAGCTGGGAATTGTACATAGCAGACATGCCAGAATAGATTGTATGGAGGACTCCCTGAGACTATGCATCTTCTCTGAATGAGTATAGCACTTTCTTCCCCTTCTCTTCTCAGAAAGGAAGAGATGTGGGGCTGGAGAAATAGCTCAGTTGGTAGAGTGCTTGCCTTGTATGCACTAGGCCCTGAGTTAATCCCCAGCACTAAAAAAAAGAGAAAGAAAGAGATGTTTCTCCCATTCCTCCTTCTTTCTCTTGAGACAGGCATCCTGGGCAGGCCAGGCCTTTCTCCCCTCTAACCATCTTTCAACACTTAAGAGAACATAAAAGCATGTTTATAGCCAGCTTTCTGCTGCATCAAGCTACCCTACCCAAATTTCTCAGAATCTTCCTGACATCTAAGAAAAGCCTTTCCATAACACTTCATACCAAAAGCTTCTGTGGATGGCTTTTTTCTTACTTGTCTTTTGACAATCTGCTTCTTGTGCCACCCCTTGGCATATGTTGAAGTTCAGGCAAAGAGTTTGTACTGTTATGGTTACTATGTTGGCAGGGGAATCTATTCTCTTTACCTGGTCTTACAGGAATTGGGCAGCTGTGGGAATATTACCCAACAACAGAACAGGAATCTACAGAAGGTCCAAGGACCAAGAGAATCCTATTTTGTACTGAACTAATTTATTACCTACTCCTTCCTCTTATGACCTGGGGGTGGTGGGGCAGGGGGTCGGCGGGAAGAAGGGGCGAGGGGGGGAACCTACCCCTTCTCTCTTACTCCTATTCATAGCCCCCAGCTGTGGGAGACCATCCTTGCACATGACTTGAGATTCCTCCCCAGCTGGGTGTGAGGCGTTCAGTTGCAAAAATGTGGCAGAGCTTTCCCCACCCTTCTTGGGTTCGAGAACGTGTCCGTGTGGAGGCGCATCTTACCACTATCCTGGGATCCAATCATCTCATCTGATATTGCAGCAATGACCCCCTTGACCTTCACTGGATGGGATTTTCCCCAGTATTTTTAGTTCCCCAATAAAAGCCCTCTCCCTAGCATATTTTCTCTCTCTCTCTCCCTCTCTGGCCTCTTCTGTAAAACTTCGCTGCCCCCCTGGGGAACTTGAGGCTGAGAGCTAGAAAAGCCATTCAGGAGCTGGTTTAAAGGTAAAACTGTGTGTCTGTGTCTTTAATTTAAACTCCCCGAGAATTTTCCCTAGTGACTGAACCGTTCCGGTCTGTGCTGGCGGCAGACTAAACCCAGCAGAGTACTCACCCCAAGAATCTCCACGTATTCATAAATCTGGGCTTCCAGGAAAGCAATGTCTTTGTTCCTCTCAGTGTCTCTAAGAATAAGAAACAAGCTATATCACTCAGGAGTTCTTTCTTTCACCCCGAACTTTGTTTCCTCAGTCTGGGAACATTTATATTATATTTGCATTAAAAATTACAAGCATAGAAGAAAATAGCTATGAAAACTAACGCTCTGTTCATTTTAGGACTCACAGAAGTCCTGAGATTATTTCTTAGAATGCATGGAGGCTTCCCTTTTGAACTCACCCACAAGATGAGAGACCTGTTAAGACCATTTCAATTGACATCATTATATTTATGAAGGAAATGTGATAAAGAAGAACCAGCTCTCCATGTAGGCAGACCTGGGTCAAAAACACTAACTCTTGCTACTTACTAACTGCAAGACACAGTTACTACACTCTACAATTTTTGTGAAACCTCATCTGAAAAATCAGGATAATAACTACTTTTCAGGATTGTTGTGAAAATTGGAAAAAAATATAAAAAGGACTGGGGATGTAGCTCAGTGATAAGGCACCCCTAAGTTCGATCCCTAGAATCAAAATACATACACACATAAGTAGATAGATAGATGAAAATTCTCCACTGTGGTAAAATTCTGCATGGGAACAAAATTTGAGAATTACAGCAAGTGTGCCACCTGAGCCACTCACCGCTTAGTGCCCTTTGATTTTGGATTTTTTGCAAACAGAGAGGTGTCAAGAGATTCCAGGGACTTTCCTTTGGTGCTGAATAGCCTCTGGGCTCGCTCTTCTAGGGTCCTAAAAGGATAGGAAGGCAGAGAACATCAGGGTGACTTTTCTAAACCCAGTTTTGCTTATTTATTTATTTTTTTTTGAAAGATGGGGTGACCAAAAAAAAGTAATCAGCTACTTACAGGATCACACAAACATGACAAACAAGACAGCCTTGATGGAAAAAAACCAAAACAACAGTCTCTTACCCACCACATTTCAGGCCTAAAGCTAAGAGTGCAGACTTCAATCTGTCCAGACCCAGGGAAGCCAACTCCTGTACAAAGAAATGTTACTACATTATATGGATACATTTTGGTAAACTACTAATTCAGGCTGATGGATCTGAGTTCTTAAGGGTATGGCTAGAGCACACATTCCATACCTAATCTCCTAGCAGAAAGCTGAAACTCTTCACAGGACCGACACGGTAGTCATATTCATACTTAACTAAACTGGTTGTATTCCCTTACCACTACTATAGCTTAATGTACAAGAATCATTTTGGAGTTTTCAGACTACTTAGATACAATTTTTTCTTTTTATGTTCCACATTCCTTATAGATACCTGCTCCCACAAAATGGTGACTTATATTATTAGAATCAAGGCATTAAAGACCGGAAAGAAAATTATTCCTTTGTAAAAGGAACAGGTGAGACCAGTACTGCTGCCAGAAAAACCTACCTCCCAGGAGGAAAATGCAGAGAGGTCAAGATGGGCTCCAGCATGGGTCAGGGCACTGCTTGTCTCTTTCTGCCAAGAACAATAATATGATGTTTATTAAGATTCAGGCAAACGGAACCATTAAAATTATTAGGTACTGGATGGCTTCCTTCTTATACATATATGTTAATGAGGATCAAGTTCCTATGGGAACAAGGCAAAAAAGCACATGATCCAGTCTTTCCCTCGAAATTTCAGAAAAACTCAAACTTATTCCCAGGAGTGAAAACATATAGATTGCTACCACAAAATCTGATATGTTTTTGGTTAGCAGGAACCACACAGCAATTGTGATGTAGCTGATGAAAATACTGGGCCCACGCAAATGGTCCCTGATAAACTCTGTCGCAGGGTACACAAAGAAAATCCAGCACACTTGGTAGGGAACACCTCATGGCCAGTGCTGATACCAAGGGACTGGCATCCAATGCTCTGAAGTGGAGGCTCAAGATTAAAATACAACAATTAGTTCTATTCTCTGGTTCATCCTCCACTTGCACCTCTAACACCAAGGAAGCTCACCGGCCATCCAGGAAAGGTTCCGTTATCCCACTTCTTCTCAAACTCAGTCTGAATCTTCCCAAAAAGTTCGTTCTGATCTTGAAGGGGTTTCACTCTATCTGTGTAATCCTGAAGGTACTCAAGCAGCATCTCTAGGTATCTACAGAGGAACATGCAATACAAAGAAAGCAAACAGGGTTTCTATCTTTGATATATTTCTATGCCCTGTAGACTATACTTAAAATTCTAATAATAATAGTTTTTGAAATAACACTCATTATTATATTATTATTATTATTATTATTTTTTTTTGGCAGTGCTGGGATTAAAACCAGGGCTTCATGCCTGCTAGACAAATGTACAACCACTGAGTTACACCCCTAGCCTACTTCTCAACTTTTGTGGGGAGGGGCACTGGGGATTCAACCCAGGAGTGCTTTATCACTAAACTACATCCCCGGTCCCTTTTATTTATTTTGGAGCAGGGTTTCTTGCAAAGGTGCTGAGGCTGGCCTCGAACTTACAATCTTCCCACCTCAGTCTCCCTGGTCATTAAATACAGGCAGGTGTTACCACACTTGGCCAAATACTTTTTTTCTTTTTGTGTACTAGGAACTAAACCCATGGCCTCATGCATGCTAGGCAAATGCTCTCCCACCACGCTATATCCCCTATATTTGTTGTAGATAAACAGTATGCCTTTATTTTATTTATTTTTATGAGGTGCTAAGGATCGAACCAGTGCCTCACCCATGCTTGACAAGCACTCTGCCACTGAGCTATGGCACTAGCCTGTCCACATACTTATTATGGTATCAGGAACTGAACCCAGAGTGCTTAGCCACATCCCTGCCCTTTTTTCTTTTTTAAATTATACATGGGCACAATATTTTTGTTTATTTATTTTTATGTGGTGCTGAGGTTTGAATCCAGTGCCTCACATATGTGAGGCAAGTGCTCTGTCACTGAGCAACAACCCCAGCCCATCCCTGGCCCTTTTTATATTTTAGTTTGAGACAGGGTCTTGCTGAGTTGCTGAGACTGGCTTTGAATTCATGATCCTCCTGCCTCAGCCTTCCGCACTGCTGGGATTACAGGTGTGCACCATTGCACCCAGCTCCCATGCTTATTTTTAAATGACCTTATAAATTTACTGTTTCCAACATGATTTTAATTCTCTTCTTCCCTACCTCCTTTCATCCTTATGACATAATGACAAGTACAAAGGTCTTAATTTAATCCACAAATGAAAGATTTTAGGTAAAAGAAAATGAAAAGAGATTATGAGTACAGGATCACTGATCAGGGGCATTATTAACACAAACATAAGCTTCCATTTAATATCACATCCAGGCACCTCACTTCAGCTGCAAGCTGAGAAAGTCTAATTTTTCCTATTAAACTCCAAAAACAGAGTTCCCTGAACAGGAGACTTCCTCCTATAATTAGAAAAAAAATAAAAACAGTATTGGCAACAAATAAACCCTTTTTCAAAGCAAGAGTATTCAAATGCTTTAAAACCATCATAGCCGGGCATGGTGGAGCAGGCCTATAATTCCAGCAATTGAGGAGGCTGAGGCAGGAGGATCACCAAGTTCAAAGCCAGTCTCAGCAATTTAGCAAAGCGCTAAGCAACTCAGTGAGACCCTGTCTCTAATAAAATACAAAATAGGGTTAGGAATGTGGCTCAGTGGTCAAGTGCCCTGAGTTCAATCACCAGTAACTGCCCCTACTCCAAAAAAAAATCCCAAGAAAACCATATCATTTGTAATACTTATTCTCATCCTCCAATAAACCTAGAAGTCATTCATGTGCACCTTTTAGGCAAAAAAACTCAGAACTTCCCTTAAACTTGACATTATCCTCTAATCCAATCTGGCACAGACCTGGAAGCTGTGAATGCCTACCTCTTATACTCTGCATTCTTCCTTTCTTTAGGAATGTCAAATAACTGGTCAAAGATGGACAGGTACGTGATATAATCCAGCTTCTGCAAAGAAGAAAGGCCAAAAGAATCAGTTAAGTGATTACATTAAGTTAAAATACAAGGGCTGGGGATGTGGCTCAAGCGGTAGCGCACTCGCCTGGCACGCGTGCGGCCCAGGTTCCATCCTCAGCACCACATACAAACAAAGATGTTGTGTCCGCCAAAAACTTAAAAATAAATAATTCTCTCTCTCTCTCTCTCAAAAAAAGTTACAATACAACCTCAAATAAGTGAGATCAAAATTGAGTATTCTTGGGGCTGAGGGGTACAGCTCAGAGGTAGAGTTAGAGTTGATTGTCTGGTATGTGCTGAGGGCCTGGGTTAGATTCCCAGCACTGCACAACAGCAACAATAAACCCACAAGTGGGTTTGCTAATAAAGTAACAAGGCCTAGCTCACTTTAGCTTTTCTTTCCTCCCATTTAATTCCTACAAGTGTTAATCCCACTGACTCATGTAGACTATCAGACATAAACAACTCTACAAAATAAAGATCGAGTCAATGAACAGTAAACGCGAAAAGAAACATTTGTCTAACATTGGTAAAAATCATGTTGCAACTCCCACACACTCAGCATTGTGTTCACCCGATACGGGAATCTGATCAGTACTTAAGGTTTAAAAATATATATTTTACAAAAATAAAAAATGCTTGTTGCATTAATAAACTAATATGAATAAAATAATACACTTATTGTATTTATAGTAGAATCTTGATTTTAATTTTCAATACCATTTCATTCCAAGAAAGTTTATCACCTCTTTTAATTTATTCAACAGTTACATAACCCAAGGAAAATGCTCTAATTGCTTCATGTCTAGATATTCAACATAACGTCCTGACTTGGTTCCTAGAATGACAACCTCTCCCCCTCCTCCCGGGCCTTACCTCAGATGCCTTCAGATTAATGTACTTGAGGTAACAGTCATGGAGGTCAAGGTACCGTCCATATCCCTCTTCATCTGTGAACTCTACCAGGTCTAAAAGGAATCAGGAATGTCAATGGTTTGAATACTTATAGACCCGCCTTTTCAAATGAACTGCCTGTCCCAAGTTCCATGAGGCACCGAACCCAAATGTCCTCCCTAAAAGTGAAAATTTCTTAGCTTTCCAAGCTGTTGAATTTGAATTTGGATAGGACAAAATGAACAAATTTGCACATGACCCATTTAGGATGCCAATCTAGCCCAGAAACCAGTAAAAGGAAAACCAGCATGAAAATCTTGTTATCAATTTTTCTGAGGTCCTGTGGGCAATCTGAGCTCTGTCATTAACCTGTACTTTTTCTAGTGATGAAGGAAAATGTTAAGCCTTACTTACTTTGTGCCTCTTCACTTGGATTCTCACGAGCTTTCAGGAGCTCCTCAAATTCCACAGACATAGGCACACAGATCTGAGGGAAAAGAGAAAAAAGCTCAGGTGGGTGTATCAATGTAAAAGTTTTAATGCCACAGAAAAGGGGATTACAGAAAGTTGGACTTTTTTTTTTTAATGGTGCTGGGGATTGAACTTAAGGCCTTGTGCACACAAGGCAAATGTTCTTACCACTGAGCTACAACCCAAGGCTAGAAAGTTGGACTTCTGACATTTGGTCTTCATTTTTCATACAAACCTATAACTATTCTTTAGCTAACTCACTGCCTTCCTCACTCCTTCTCTTTACCTGGGATTAAACCCATCCAGGGCATTACACATGCTAGGCGAGTGCTCTATCATTAAGCTACATCCTCTGCCCTTTTAAAATTTTATTTTGGGACAGGGTTTTGCTAACCTCAAACTTGCAATTCTCCTGCTTCAGCCTCCTGAGTAGCTAGGATTATAAGCTGTTCTACTTACCCAGCTTCTTTTTCTTTTTTGTATTGTTTGACTAAAAGCTGCTGAAGTGCTGCTACAGTGCAGTAGAGCATGCCTATAAACTGAGGAGGGAGGATGGTAAGTTTGAGGTCAGCCTGGGACTCTGTCTCAAAATAAAATACAAAGGAGTGGCTCAGTGGTAAAATGCTTGCCTAGCACATGTGAGGCACAAGTTCGATCCTCAGCACCAAATAAAAATAAATAAACAAAAATAATAGCAGATGGGGCTGGAGTTGTGGCTCAGAGGTAGAGCACTCACCTAGCATGGGTTCGATCCTCAGCACCAGATAAAACTAAAAAATAATTATTAAAAAATAATAGCAGAGGGAGTAAAAAAAAAAAAAGGCAGTACCACACACACAAAAAAAAACCTTGATATTATTGCTCTCTATATTTAAATATATATATTTGTATAAGCACATTCCTTCCTGCACAAAGATTTTAATTTTGTTTTTTACATAAGCAGACTTGCTTTTTTCACGTAATATTTCTTGGGCATCCTTTCAATCATTTATTTAATATTTATTCCTCATCACCTTTCAACTGTGGCTGAAATAAGGTGAACACATTGAATGGTACTCAAGTCTTCTCCCTGGTTAGCAGATCATACTCTGTCCTCCAAAAAGGGTTCCATATGTGTGAGAATATATACCTCCATACTACTTCAATAAATAGCTTCTCCTTTCTGGTATTTTTATGTCTTCCTTTTTCCATCTGTTCCTACCCTATCTTCTGACTCTCGTATTTTTCCTCTTCTATTTCCTGCCAGCCTCTCACATACGTTCCACACTCTACACTTCTACTTACCCATTATCTACCTTTACCCCATGACCTGATTTCATTCCCATTACCCCAATAAAACAGCAATCCTGGCAGCAACCAATCAACAACAGTTGACACCATAACTGCCTTTCTAATAGGATCTTTGTAATGAAAGTCCTCCTAAGCTCTCTTCTATTAACTACTTTAAGTGTGCTCTATGGCACACAGAAAAGCTCTGACAGTCTCCTTTCATATTCTTTCTCTCCCAGAATGCTGTGATTAATAACTTCAACCATCAAGTCCATGTGATGATTCCCCAAATGTAAATCAAATATCTCACATGAGCCCTAGTCACCTAATTCAAACTGCTCACAAGACACCTGTAACTAGATATAACACTACTTAAAAATCTATACACGTAAAAACCTGTTGTCTACTCTTTCTTCCTTATTTTTATTAAGAGAACAAACAACTTTCCAGTTCTACAGGCATAAAGGTTCAAAGTAATCTCTGTCACAGTCTTTTCCACTCTTCCCTGAGTCGAGTCTTACTCCCACTTCTCTCACAATTCCTTTGGTCAGCAATGCTTAGTGGGTTCCAGACAACTGAATCATAATCCCTACTCCCTATAATCCTAAGAATACAGCAGGACAGACATTCATTCTCACAAAATATGATAGGTTCATAAAGAATAATCAATTTGAGGGCTGGGATTGTGGCTCAGCGGTAGAGTGCTCGCCTAGCACATGTGAGGCCCTGGGTTTGATCTTCAACACCAAATAAAAATAAATAAATAAAATAAAATAAAGATATTGTGTCCAACTAAAAAATAAATACATTAAAAAAAAGGATCAATTTGAAGGAGGCAGACTAGGAAGATATTTCATGAAATATTCATGAAATATCTTCCTCTGGGCTGAATCTTAAAAAGTATGGATGAACTTTGAAAGTGAGTACAATATCTCTGTGTTAGTTGGATCTTCTAAATAGAAGATGTCAAGATAGTTTGGAGCACAAACAATTTATTAGGAGTGAGAGAGTCCTTGTGAAAAATTAGGAGGAAATAGGACTTGGTAGAGACAGACTAGATACAGATTTGACAAAATCTTGATCAACCCAATGAGAAGCTCTGTAGCAAAGATCACTCAACAAAGGAGCCTCAAAATGGACAGAAACAGGCAGGCCCTAGGGTCCCTACCATGCTCTCACTGGCTGAGGGCTGCCGAGGATGAGTGTGCTTTGGTTTAAAAGTTGAGGGGGATCCTAAAAAAAACAGTAATAGAGTGTCAGCTAATTAAGCTCCTTGCAGCTAAATGGCAAGTTCTTTCTTGAAGGGACATTTGAACCGCACACTTTCATTTTCCTAATATTGTTTCTTTAGTATTCTCTTTGGGTAGGTTGGGAGAAAATACTTTCTCAGGTCATACCTCATTTGGGTGCTTCCGATGGAATTCTTTTATTTGCTTGAGTCTGTTATAGAATTCAGCAAACTCATTGGGTCCTGAAATAGCATTAAGCTCCTCCTTTCGTAATCTGCAATTTCAAGAAAAATCCAAAGAGCATACAAAATCAGTCTCTTAACTAGGGATCCTCAAAAGCATTAACTCCTGGACCATCTATGACTGTTACTTACCCATCTTTATCATCATACAAATCCCTCAGGTTCCCACTGACCTCCATATATCTCTGAAAGATAATTGCAAACCATCAGAATGAAACAATTTGTGCAACCGTAGAGCTAAGCAACCAACAAGGGCTGTTTGGTCAAACCCCAGGAAAACCTCATGAGATATGGCCTTAAAAGTTCCTGCGCTTTCTAACAACTTTAAAAAGACAATTTGGTTCCTGGTTAGTATTTTGGTTCCAGGTTGATATGATTAAGTGATATGACTTGAAGAGTGGAAGAGAGCACCAATTTTTACATACAACTAACTTTTGTGTATGAGATTCATCCCCCTTTGACCCAACAGACATTCCCACCTAAGACCCTCAAAGATAAAATGGTGGTCCAAGAGATTCAAAAAGCTTGAATGAGGAATACATAAGCTAAATAAAATATCACATAGCTTCCTTTGGAGTCAAAGAATATTAACTCAAGATGGTACAGGTGTGTGGGAGGCCATCCTTGCATGTGATTTGAGTTACCTCCCTGGCTGGGTGAGAGGCACTTAGGCACATTTTGTGTCCAGAGCTTTCCCCACCCTTCTCAGGTCCAAAGGCTTGTCCATGTGGAGGCGTGTCTGACCACTACCCCAAAGACCCAATCGTCGCCCCTGACCTTGGGATGCTGCCCCTCTTAATCTTCATTGGATGGGATTCTCCCCAGAATTTTTTGTTCCCCAATAAAAGTCCACTCCCTGGCGTGTTCTCTCTCTCTCTCGCTAGCCTCTTCAGTAATCCTCACTACCACAATAGGTAGCTAGAGCCTGGAGCTAGGAGGAGCCGTCCTGGAGCTGGTTTAAAGGTAATTAGAGTCTTGTCTCTTTAATTCAAAACTCCCTAGTGGTTTCTCACATCTTGAACCTTCATTTATGAAGCCAGAGCGGGTGGTGGGCTAAACAGGTGATAGTCACTTCTCCAAAACTTTTGGGACTAGATTTGTTTCCAAATTTAGAATAAGAAAGATATGTTGCTGGGGGATGTGATAGAAGGCATTCCTAACATGTTTAAGGCCCTGGGTTTGGGCTTTACTATTGAGCTACATCCCAAGCTTTTTTATTTTGAGACATGGTCTCACTAAGTTGCTCAGGGCCTCCCTAAATTGCCAAGGCTGGTCTTGAACTTGGGATCCTCCTGCCTCAGTCTCCTGAGTTGCTGGGATTATAGGTGTATGCCACTGCACCAAAGCTGAGCATATATTAACAATTCTGCACTTCAAGCCCTAGCACAAGCACATCCACCAGCGCACATACACACACACAAAACTGCAATAACACTTATGTGTTATTTAATTAAATGGGATAAAGACCACAAAAAGCCTCCTATTGATTCAGACCAGGTTTCAATGCCAAAGGAGATCTGATAAAGAGTTATCACCAAATGAACTGTCTCCTCCTCCCCCAAAAAAGCATTCCTTGGTTTTCAGAGCATTTTGGATTTGGGAACATATATAAGGGTCTGGAGTCCTATAATTTAATTATCTCCTAAAAATCATAAGCTCTGCATAGGCCTTTCATTATTTTCTAAATAGATATCAAATATACTTAAAAGCAAAAAGTATAATATGACAAGCCTCCATTTAACCATCAACCAGCCTTAATAATTATTGATACTTTTAAAAAATAAGAAATTGCATTATCAGCAGGAAAAAGCAGTTTAGAAGCCAAAAATACTATTAAAACAGTATCCTGGGAGGAAAAACACAAGTATACAGCATTCCTCTGTTTTTGAGAAGAGATGGTTATCTTCTGCACCAGAGTCACGGATACCTAAAAACTACTCTTTATACCCCCACAGGATTCGACGTGCTGTAAAGATCATCTTCTCGAGCGAGGAAAAATGAATGAGTTCCCCACGTAGAGAAGTGAGGAAAGGACGCGGCAGCACCCTCACATTCAGCAGCCTATGGACAACTTAAGCAGACAACCCGCGACTGGCCAACTCGGTTACCTTTGACCAGGGCTCACGCTGAGACCCCGCAGCTCACCTGCCCTCTTTTCCTGCCCACCCCGACCCAAGAGGAAGCAGACAGCGGGACACTCACATCTTGCATGGCCCGGGTGCGGTGGTCGGAGTTGATCTGGTCCCGGAGCTGAAGAAAGGTAAACGGTGACACAGGGCCGTTAGTTTGAGTTCTGGAGTAGGAAAGGCCGCTCGAGCGGCTTACTCGCTCAGGTGTTAGCGGCTGCAGCACAGGAGCCTCCAGGCTGCTGGGCCCCAGGAAGACGGGACCCCGGTGGGAGCGGGGAGGCAGCTCCGGCAGCAGGCGGGGAGAGTGCGGGGAGGATCTGGGGCCCAAGGGAGGGCTCAGAGGTTAAACACGGCCCAGCCCCTGACTAGGCCCCACTCACCGTGGACTTCTTAGTGAGCATCTCTTTGGCCATGACGTCCATGAGCCGTTCTTTCTCTTCATGGTATCGCCGCTGCTGCTCCAGAATTGTCTCCATCTTCCCCTCGCCGAGACACCTCAACTCCGACCACCAACACGGCCGGAAGCAGTTCCTGCCGCCTTACGCGCTTGCGTCCCCACGCTGTGCATCCGACTACACCAAAGTTCCGCGAATCCCGGAAGTGCCTCGGGGACTCGAAAAATGAACACCAGGAGGAAATTCAGTCTGGGATGCCGAGATGGCAACAGTGCCACCTGCTGGTCAGTGAGGTGAAGGCGTGATGCCCAGAGGTTCGCAGGTGCCTCTAGGGGGCATAGAAAATCTAAGAACCTGAGGATAAGCGGGCTCTGGTTTTCCTGTGGTTTGCTGGGGCCAGCTGGGCAGTCAGGGACTGAGAAATTGAAGAGTAGGGATGGGAGTTGGGAAACTAGAACTTGAATCTTTTTGCTTTCAGTGTGACCTCTGATAGCGTTTTTCTCTTCTGTGGACCTCTGTGTCTTCGTCAGTAAAATGGGGATGATGGTGTTTTTTTTAACAAAATTCATATGTGGAAACAACTTCCTAGTCATTAGCAGGGGACTCATTAAATAAAATATGGCATATCCTGGCAGCGAAACGCTGTAGAGCCTTTTAAAATGAAGGCAAGCCGGGCTCAAACACTTGTAACCCAACTACTTGGGAGATTTAGAAGGATTGTATGTTCAAGGCCAACCTCAGCGACGTAGTGAGGCCTTTTCTCAAAATAAAGAAATTAAAAGGGCTGAGGAGGTAGCTCAGTGGTAGGGCACCCTGGGTTCAACCCCCAATATGGATTTTTAAAAATCCATTCTGAGAAATGAAAACATATATCCATATGTTCATAACATTACTCCACAAAATTGATGCAATCTGATTCCACCAGCTGGTGAATGGATAAACATAATGTGGTACTACATACAATGGGCTATTGTTCAGCAATAAAGGAATGCTACAAAGATGAGCCATAAAAATATCATTCTACATAAAGAAGATAAACTCAAAAATCACACAGTGTATGTACAGATGAAATGTACACAACAGCAAATCCATGGAAGCCGAGGGTAGATGAGTGGTTGCTATGACTGGAGTTAAGATTGGAAGTGACTACAAAGGGACCCAATAACACCTTTTTTGGGGTGATGACGTTCTAAAATTGAATTGTGTTGATAGTTGTGTAGTTCTATTAAATTTGCTAAGATTAATTGAATCAAACACTACAAATGGATGAATCTTAAGCTGGGTGTGGTGGTGCACACTTTTAATCCAGCAACTCTGGAAGCTGAGGCAGAAGGATCTCAAGTTCAAGGCCAGCCTCCACAACTTAGCCAGACACCTTATCTCACAACGAAAATTGAAAAGGACTGAAGATGTAGCTCAGTGGTAGAGCACCCCTGGGTTCTATCCCCACTGCATTAGAAAAAGAAAAAAAAAAAGGATGAATTTTATGGTAAGTAAATTATACTTTAATTATATGTGGGATCTGGTATGGGAAGGATCTGGTATGTAAATTATACTTGAGGATCTGGTATGGGAAGGAAATTTTCTTTGTATCCACCCAAAGCACAGCATCAAGTTTTTTTTTTTTTTCTTTAACATATGCATGTTACTTCCTCAATTTAAAAATAAATTGGGTTTGACATGTTAAATCTTAAAAATGTTTATAGTGACATAAATGAAAGAATATTGTAGTTGTACATCTAACTCTTAAATAGGTGGATCACCTAAGCAATGCCATTCTCTATCACTTGGCCTCAGATCTGAATCTGTCCTTCCCCTAAATGCTTTTCTATCCTCACTCCATCAAGTCAATCACCAAGTTCTGTCTGCCTCCTTCTTGCTACCTACCTCATGACCTCCCACTACCCACTGTCCTAATGTCCTAACAGACTTGCTCATATTACCCTCCCTAATCTGTTATTCATGCTGCAGCCAGAGTGATCTTCTCTAAAACTCTGACCCTCTCACTGCTTAAACATTTCCACTGGCTGCTTTATCCGCAGGGTGAGGTCTGTTTAGCTTGGCATCTGGCTTTTCACGACCTGGGCTCAGCCTGCCATTTTATTCTCTTGGCACTTCCTCCAAGTGCAATTACTTGCTGCTTCCCCAAAGCACCAGATGTTTTCAGGCCTCCAGGCCTTTCACCAGCTGTTTTCTATGCTTGGACTGCTCTTCCTTAACAAGTATTTATTGAACATGTAGTAAGTGCCGGGAGCTGAGAAGGAGGGGTGAGCAAGGCAGGCGTGAGCTCAGTCCTCAGGCCAGTGGGAACAGAGAAACAAACAAAAAAAGTAAAGACTACAATTATTAATTACCAACAACAGGCGTTGGGCATTCATAAAGATTTGTTGAACTGACTCTAACTGGGCCCGGGAGACAGTGTAAAGCGGACTAGAATCCCGGCTCTCTGGGGACTACCTGTGTGACTTTAGACGAGTCACTCTGGGAACCATCTCCACCTCTGTGGGATGCACGTAGTAACTAACGTCCGCCGCTTTACACTACATTTAAACAATCACGCAGTTTCCGCGGGCCGGCCCGGCCTCTCCCCGCAGGGTCCAGGGTCTCCACCCCGGGAGGCTTCAGGCTAGACCTGGGCGCGTACCTGCCCCTGCCTCGGGCAGCCAGACTGCCCAACTCCGCCAGCCACCGCAGGGGGCGCGGGGACGCTGGGATTGGAGCTGGGGCGTCCAGACGCCAGGCGAGCGGAGCAGCGCCCCGCCCCATCTCCCCACTTCGGGGGACAGCCCCTGTCGCTCATTCCCGCCTCCTCCCTTGAATCACGGGGGTGGGGGGGGCAAGGGGCGGGGCCATGACCCATTCATACTGGGAATCGGATCCAGATGTTCCCGTGGCGCGTGCAGCTGCATCCTTGCCTTTTTTGGCAAAAAACGTGCGGCCGCGAGCGTTCCCGGGCCGCCCCCGCTAATCCTTGGGAAGAGGGGGAAGGGGGTTGAGGGTCTGGGCCAGACTGGGGACCAGGACCTGGTGCTCGTATTGCAGGATTTATGCAGGATGAGGGGGCGATGTGTACCAAACTAAGAAATCCCACTGCCGTCTGGGATCTCCCCGAATCCCTCCCTTCTTCACACAAAAAACCCACAGCAGCAGCAGCAGCAGCAGCAGCAGCGGGGGAGGAGGCAGGTCAGAGAGGGGCGGTAGCTGAGCGGGGATCCCCTTCCTGGGGAGACTTCCCTCTCCATGGCCTGCCCCCAGACATCCCCCTCAAGAAGTCTAAAAGAGCTTTAGTCTGCAAAGGAAACTTCCTTTACCCTCTTATTCCCAGACAAACACACTGAGGCCTGTGCTTCCACACACTGCTTTATTGCAGAATCTGGAAGGGGGGTGAGCCAAATCCCCCTCTGCCCATCTCTGGGCAAAATGAGCTAAAATAAAATGGGAACATGCTTGGTGGACACGGGCTGGGAAGTACTCAGTACCTTAAGACCCTCTAACCAGTTATCTGATCTGCCCGGATAGCGCGAGCCCTAGGGAAAGGGGTAGGATGGAGGTGGGGTCAGCCCCAGCAGTCTACTTTTGAGGACTTCTTCGGCACCTGTAGGAGACCTAAGATCTATGTAGAGAAGTCTTGATTTATGGAGGCCTAGGCCCAGAGTCCAGGTTTGGAAGGCTGGAGTCTAAAGCCCTGGTTTGGGAAAGTATCTTGGTCTGGGAACCCTGATTTTAGGGGAGAGGGCCCAGTTCTGGACTCCAAATTTGGAAAGCGGGCTTGAATCACAGAGGCTCCATAAGAGCCCAGATTCGTGGGCCTGGGTCAGGGAGTACCAGTAAGGAGACTGAATCCTGGAGCCCAGGGGAAACCCCATTCTGGGGGGGGCTGGGTCTTAAGTGGTTCAGAAAAGGAGCCAAAGTCCTGGAGCCCTGGTTCGGGAAAGCCCAGGCCCAGGAGGCTTGGCTTAGGGCCCTGCCTGGCTGCAGCCTTGACACAGAACTTGGTCTCCATCCGGCACGAAGCCTTGGCCCACCAGGGAAGTGGAGCAGCGGGCACAGGAGAAGCAGCTGTGGTGCCAGTGTCGGTCTTCAAAGGACACATACTTGCCTCCACCGAGTCCTGCAGGGAGGCTGGAGGTTAGCTCTGCTGATCTGGGGCAGTCCTGCCCCTCAGCCTCACCCAGTACCACATCCACGCCCTTGCCTGCACTCTACCCACCTGTCCCACCGGTGATGGGGCGTTTGCAGCTGCTGCACTTAGGTGCAAAGAGTTCTCCAAAACAGGTCACACAGTAGGGATCATCATCCCGAGAGGTGAACTGCTGCCCGGCCAGGGGTGTCTGGCACCCAGTGCAGACCAAGCATTCTCGATGCCAGGGCTGATCACGGTAAGTCACTCCACCCTGGGTCAGCGTCTGTGGGGGCAGCATCCTTCAGCGGGGGGGAGTGGGAATTCCCACCCCACAACAGGTCTTACCCCTAACCCACTGGCACAGCCCCCACCTTGCTGCAACGGGCACAGCGAGGAGCAAACTTGTTCTCATAGCAGGGCACGCAGTAGTGAGCATCCTTATCGGGCACAAAGGAACGAGATCCCAGTGGCTGCTCACAGCCGCTGCACAGGAAACAGTGCTCATGCCACGTCTGGCCTCCATACTCCAGCTTCCGGGACCCTGTAGGGAACAGGAGTCCCACTCAGAGGCTATATTTCAAGCTCCTGAGGTTCAGTCTCTGCTCCACAACCCGTTTGCCCCCACCAGAATGTACTCACTGCTCCCATGGCTTGAGTAGGGTGGTGTCCAGGAACATGCAGCAAAACTTCCACTATGTATACTGTATATTGCACATGCTAACCTCTCTCCAAACACTGGACATGATAGTTCAGTATGTACTAGGCCTCCAAAACTGGTCAAAAGTGTTTTGGTGCCAGGAGCAGTGGTGCATGCTTATAATCCCAATGCTCAGGAGGCTGAGGCATGAGGACTGCCAAGTTCAAGGTCAGCCTCAGCAACTTAGTGAGCCTCTTAGCAGCTCAGCAAGACTCTGTCTCAAAATAAAAACGACTAGGGATGTAGCTCAGTGTTAAAGCACCCTTGGGCTCAATCTCCAGCACCAATAAATAAATAAATAATAGATAGATAGCTAAGTCCTTATAAGTTCTAGGCATGCCATTCTCCACACATGCTGAGTCATCACACAGCTATTAAGCATGCAGGTCCCCATACATGTTAATCCTTGCACACACTAAGCCCCGATGCACCAGGCATGATAGTCTCACACATCCTTGGCTCCTATATGTACCAAACATGCAGGTCTTCATACATGCTAAACCCCCAGATGTGTATTAAGCATGTCAGTCTGTTCGAACATGATACTACCCCAGGTGTAAGGCCTAATGGTCCAGCCCACACTGAACCCTTAGGAAGGTACCAATCTGGTCAGTTTCTGCACCTGCCAAGTTTTTATGTGCAGCCACAGAGATGCTGATCCCTGTGCACAGTAGGCTTCAGGCACAGAGTGTTCAGGCACAAGAGATCCTGCACACACTAAATTTCTAGGAATGAGCCGTGTGTGCAGGTCTCTACCAATGTCAAGTCTGTGTGTGTGTATCAGACAGGATGTACCGATGGGGACATACCAGGCATGACAGTTTCCCCACAGGCAGAGCACTGTGAAGAGAAGGCACTGCAGTAACAGTCATTGCAGAGCAGCTCGCTGTCCTGGCAGGTGAAGGGCTCATCAGCTAGAGAGCGCTGGCAGCGACAGCAGCGGAAGCAGCCCTCGTGGAAGTGGCGATCCTCATAGAACAGCTCCTATGGGGAGCACAACAGGGGCACTGGTGCCCAAGCCTGGTGGATCCATCCTTTGCCCCCTCCCACCAGCCTCCACCCAACTCCTGCCAGGCCTAGTCTGGTCCTTACCCTTGAGTCATGCCCGATAAGCTGCTGGCACTCAGCACAGGTATTGGCAAAGGTGTTGTCATAGCAGGGCACGCAGTAGGGGCCACTGTCTGTCTGGATGTACTTGCGGCCATACAGGGACTCACTGCATTTCGCACAGTCAAATGCCTCGCTCATGGTGGTGATGTGTGTGAGCCCTGTTGGGAACACAAGGTGGAGCAGGGGTCACCTAGACAGCCCTAGCTTAGCCCTTGGCACAAACTCTTTTCATTCAAAAACAGAGACCAAGCATAGGAAATGCCACACAGAGCAGGTAGAGATGGGGAAAGGGGTGCTTCTGGGAACCTAGGAGTTTTGCATTTTTATTTCTGTATTTGACTGTGGGGGTGGGAAGAGGTCAGGAAAAAACCAGGAAGCAGAAGTTGTTTTCTTATCTAGGCCCTGGCAGATCTAGGGGGAGGGGGCTTTTCCTGGGTCAGTGACTCATTTCCTGCCCCAGACTGAGTTTAGCCTCCAGTGTGTCCCTACTGTCCCCAGGGTGGCAGGAGCAGGGGGCAGCAGTCACCTCCTGACTTCCAGAAAGGGACTCTAGTAGATAAAGGCAACTTTACTAGAGCTCTGAACTGGGGAGCTTGGTGTTGTTCTGCCCCCCTCCCCCATCCAGGAAACAATGGAATGCTAGAGGGAGGCTGGACAGATGAATGGTGGAGGCTGGCGTCCTCCTCTCCCCAGCAGAATCAGCCAAGCAGTAAGAACTTGAGAGGCTCAGTCTAGGGTGTAAGCAGGAAGGAAATCCTGCAAGCTGGACTCAGCTGAGCTTCCCCAGCTGGACACTCTGCCTTTACCCCCCTCCACCCCTGCTGTGTCTCAGGTCACACCAGCTTGGGCAGCCTTGGCTGCAAACATCTGCAACAGCTGTGGCAGCACAGAGGGCCAGATGTCAGATTTGCCAGCAAAAGGGAGAAAAAGGAAAATGAGATGGATGAGGAAGCAGAGGGGAACTGAGACATACCACCGCCGGCCCCGTGCTACTTCCTGCCAGGCACCTCTCCTGGAGTCCTCTCCTCAAGGCCCCAAGATCTGCTCCCCCTTCATGATCCTCTCCCCTCCACACAGACAGCCTTTTCCCACCTTTTGCGAGAGTCTTGAGTTTGAGTCTTAGGGTAGAGGTGGGGGAGAAGAGGGTGAGGGCAGGAGCCAGTGGAGACCTTTCTCCTCTGTCAGACCCCCTCTTGGGTGGGGAATAAGACCAGGGGAACCCTGAGAGCGGCTGCTGTAGACACCCAGCCCCCCAACCAAACCTCAGACACTTTCCATTTTCTCAGGAACAAAGCATGTTTGTGGGATGAGGTCATCCACACAGCTGCCTCTGGAACAGGAGCATGGGGAGTGGGGGGGCCGGTTGGGAAGTGGGGTTCCCAGTCCCTTCGTTCCGCAGCCAGTCTCCAGCCCAAAGTCAGAACTCGCTACCCCTGGCCTCCTCCACCAGGAGGCCTGCTCTCTAGGGGCTGGGATTACAGGTGGTAGAGAGGAACCACCAGGACCTTTGGGAAGGAGATGTTCTCACAGCTGCAGATAAACTTCTGGGGAAGTTAAGAGACTACAAAGGGACCCACCAACCCCCTTCTCTTCCCCAGGAGACACTATGGACTGGCATTTCTGGCTCAAGTTGAAGGAAAAGCCCTTTTCTCAGCCACCCCAGTGGGAAATTCTCACCCACAGCGTGGCTCTGGCTTGGAGTTCAGACTTCAGGCGCCAGTAAATGCCCCAGGCCTGAAGGCCCTGACTCCTCTGGGGCTTGTGTTTGAAACTTCCCTTCCATATAGCGAAGAACACCCAGCTCACATTGCAGGCGAGGCCTGAAGGCCACCAGAGCTGGGATCTTCACAGTGGGACTCCTGAGGTAGGAGCTATGCTGTAGGGTGGAGATTGCCACTCCTCAGTCCCTCCCTGCCACTTTGGCCTGGCATATAAGGATCACCTGGGCTGTCAGCCACTGGGCAGCAGGGGGCCACGCAGGTGGTATGTGGCCCAGCGTCCCTCAGGGAGTACCCTGGGCCCTTTCCTTCCTTCCTGGCAAGGCTGGCAGCAGCAACCACCTTTCCAGGCCCAGGCTAGCCCTGGATCCGCCCCTGGGAGTCAGTCACCTCTGAGACAGGGGAACCCCAAATAGGGTATGGGTGTGGCTTATTCCTTCCCAGAATCCCCCATTCTCTTGGTCTTTCCAGCTGGGCTCTGGTGAGGACACAGTGAAGGGCACCATCAAGACCCACCTGTCTCTGCCCATCCTGCTCCCTCCCCCTTTCCCTGGCAAGGCTGGGGGGCTGAAACAGAGTGGGAAGCCAGTCCTGTATTCCTTCCTGGCTGCCAAGGGAATAAGGTTCAGGGGAGACTGCTGGATCTGCAGGATGGCTCTCAACCCTTAATCCCACCAACACACACATCCCTCCACCTGACCTAGACACACATACCATACGCAGTTTAGAACGGCTGGATAACAGTATGGTGTACAGTGTATAGAGGCTTGAGCTATTAAATAAAAGCCTGGGATTTGAATACTGTGACCTTGGGCAAGTCACTTAAGTGCCCGGAGTCTCTTTGGCCATCTAGTTAAATGAGATAATGCTACTCCTTCCCTCCTAGGATTGTCATCAGGCTTACATGTGATGATCTTTGGAGAGCACTTGGTAGATAAGTCCCCAGCGAATGGCAGCTGTTTGCATTTTTACTATGAGCCCCTCACTTGTACTGTGGTCAGACAGAAGGCCTCATGCAGGCCTAGGTCAGGGAACTAGTCTGGGATGTGACCTGGGCATTCCCTGTGTAGGCCCACAGGGTACAGGAGGTCCCAGCCTCGTGGATCTCACTGAGGTGACCACCAAGACCAGCCATCAGAGCGACTCCAGTGAGCATAACTGTAAGACTGCTCACGCAGGTACACAGGTGTACACACTTGTCTGTTACTCTGCCGCTCCACAAGGTACATTCCCACCATCACCTCATTAGCTCCCACAAAAGACAAGCAGAACAGAATATCGCTCCTACTTTATAGCGGAGCACAAGGAGGCCAGAGACAGGGCGGGGCATGGCCAAGATTGCTCAGGTATTAGATCTCAGGTCTCCTCCGTCCCGCCTGGAGCCCTTTCCTCTTCCTTCTCTCTAGAAATGTTTGGTAATGAGTGGAGGGGGTGGTCAGCTTTTAAAGACAAGGGATATATACCAAAGCCTGGCTCTCCTGCCCAGCTGCCAGCCCTGTGATTGGAAGATAACCAGAAGCCTTTCCAATTAGCCATGCCAACTGCTCAACCCTTTTGTCCCCCCTCCTCACTGTCTAGGAGGACCCTGGCCAGGCCCCACAGTTGTGAGTCAGAATCAGAATAGATTCCTCCCCCAACTCCCAGGAGTTGACAGGAGACTTAGGGGAAAAACTAAAGTCCTCCCACCCCCACCCCTGTACCCAGGCACCAACCCCAAACTGCTCTCCCCCTTCCTCCCCTACAGGGCCTGGAAGTCAAAGCAGTTTAGGGGAAAGGGGGTGGGAATAGGATCCGGCAGCTGCTCTGGGGACAGGAGAGGAACAGTTCATTCACCCTGGGTCCCCCAGGGCTGAAGCAGCTCTTCCAAGATTAGAGTTTAAAAATAAGCTGAGGCTGTCTTCGTGGCTGTGTGCATGCATGAGGCTACTTCTTGATCTTGGTCTTACTAACTTAGGTCCTCTGCCTCATGGGGGATTGGTTAGCTGAGTCTCTTTTCCCCACAGCCTTGTCTCCCACTCTTATAGGCCTGGATCTCTCAGGGTCTGTCTTGGAACTGTCAGTGCACCCAGGTCTCTCCACCTCCGGTAACTTTCAGTCTCTGTGCCTAGCTTGGCTCCACTCAACATCTTTGTGTCAGGCACACTTAGGCTGGTCTCTTTATGTTTGATACAGATACATAACTCTGTATCTCTGACCAGCTCTCTCCCAGTGGGGCCTCCACTACCTGGATCTCTGTCTCCTGTACACCCAAGTCTTGCTTAGCTTTTCAGCGTCTCTAATGGGCTGAGAGTCTTAGTCACCACCACCTCCATTTCTCAGTCTCTGCACCCAAATCTTTGTCTCTTAGCATCTCTGCATGCCTGAGTGTCTCTTTCTCCAGTCTCTGTAGATCTGAGCGGCGGATTTAGCAGGAAAGTAGCAAAACTTCAGTCTCCAAGGCCCTAGCAGGGGCCCTAGCTATGTGTTCACAGGGGCCATATGCATACTTTTTCTTAAAATGCTGCACAAAATCCGGGTCTGCCCCATGCCTCAGGTCCAGTCTCTGCCCTTGTTTCAATGGTCTCTAGCCTCCTGTCCCGGTCTCAGTCGTCTCTCGCCCCAGCAGGCTTTCGGGGAGCCTCAGTTTCTCTAACCCTCCCCCTCCCCGGTCTCTCCATGGCTTTTCTACTTCAAACTTGGCCCCCTCCCCCGCCCCACTCTCGCAGTGGTCCCCGGCCGGAACCGTGCAGTCCCAGCGGGTGCTCTGCAGGGCTCGGAGCGTCCATGGTGCCCGCGGTCGCACCTGGCAGGGGCAGGGGCAGGGGCAGTGGGCCAGTAGTCCTCAGCCCGCGCGGGCGGAGTGCGGGGGCCGGCAGCTGGGGCTGGAAGCCGGGTCGGTGGGGCGCTCACCTCGAAGCGGGCGCACGCGGCGCAGATGGGGCCGGGGGCCAGCGTCCCTCAGCAGCTCCTACCTGCTGGCCGGGCCGAACGCGGCCGAGCGAGCGCGGCGAGGTTGCCGGCTGCGACCGACTGTGTGGGCGAGTGGGCGCGCGGCCCCAGGCCTCCCGAGGAAGTGCGCGCGGGCCCGCCCCGCCGGAGCCCGCCCCCGGCCCCCAGCCCGCCGCTGGGCCAGACCCCGCCCCCGCCGCGCAGCCAGCCCCGGCCGCCCCAGCCCCGGCGGCTCGGCCCAACCTGGCTCTCTAGCCTGCCCCGCAGCCCGGACCCCGCCCCACCGCGCCCCGCCCCTCCCTGCAGCCTCCGCTGCCCTCCGGCTCTGCGCCGCGACCCCTGCGGCTGCGGGAGGCTGCGGTATTCCACCCCAGGCAAGGGGTGCAAACCGGGATGCATTTGGGGACTAGGAGCCCTTACGCCTCCTTGTGTTCGCCCCTCACTTGCCCCCAAGTTCACCCCCAGGAATTAACTACACCCCAGTTTATGGAGGTAACCTTAATACAGCCTGGGGGCGGGGGTGGGGGGGAGTGGTTTTGACTCTGTTATTAAGGCCCTGTCAGTGGTAGCAAGGTATTTTCTGGAAAGGGGATGAAGAGAGGGTCCCCCTTCCTGCCCACTCAACAAGGCCTGACCTTCCCAGAGCTTTATTCCATAACTCGGAGTGGCAAAAACCTTGGTAACAAAACTTGGTAACCACCCACCCTCACACAAACCTCCTCCTGCATCCTGGCACTGAGGAGTCCTGCTTGTATCCACAGTGCCCAGGAATAGTTTTGACCTTTGAGGCCCAGGGAGACCCTAATCCTTGGCTCCATGATCTTTGGGCTTCTCAGGGAGGGGTGTGAGGGTATAGGGTACTGCAGGGTGGTGGAGAAGATGGGAGGAAACCTTTGTAGTTCTGACTCTCAGGCTTCCTCCCTGTGCCCAGCAGAGAGGAGAGGACTGGCATTTGCCAGGGACATGGGGCCCCTCCAGGTTCTTGAGGCCACCTCCCCTGGGATCCTCAGGCTTGTCACTAGGAATAAATAGCCTCAGGCTGGCAGGGAAGGGGGGGGTGGGGAGGAGGCTCTGCTGTGCTGTTTGCAAAACAAGAGACAACAAACTAACCCTGGAAATAACCTCAGCATCTCAGTGGAGATTCAGGTGCCCAAAGTCTCTCCCACACCCCAGGCAGCTCCTGCCAACATCTCACTGATGAACTAACACCCTCCCAGGCTGGGACTCTGGACCACCCTTCCCTGTGCATCATGTGCCATTTTCTGGGTCTAAAATCATCCTCCACTCCAGGTTTCCTTTCAAAAAAAATAATTGTTTATTATTGTTTCTGCCTAAACTAGGCATATTGGGTCCTTTTTGTTTAACACTGCATTCCCAGTACCTACTTCAATGCCTGGTACATAATAAATATGAACCAACGAATGAATGACAGGACTTCAATATGGACCCCCACCTCCCCAGTTGGGACCATCAAGCAGTAGTGAACATCAGCCCATGGGTGGGCCCTTTCTCTGGGATTTGTCTTGCAGGTGTACAGGAACCGGAGAAACCAGGGAAAACTAACCTTCCTGGTTGGAGTAGGTAGCAAGAAGGGGTCTGCTCCAGGGTGAAGTGAGGGCAAAGTGAGAAGTCTTCAGAAAGGGAGGGGGTATGAGTGAGCAATAAGGTGTTGAATAAAAGACAGAGTCTTGAGATCTCTTTTCTTTTTCTTTTTTAATAGCTCAATTAAAAAACAAAAAACAAAGAAATAATGCCTTTATTTTTATGTGGTACTAAGGATCAAACCTGGGTCCCGCCCATGCTAGACCAGCGCTCTACTGCTAAGCCACAACCCCAGCCCCAAGATCTCTTTTCTTATAACTCGAATCTCTGCTGAACAGTCTAAATGAGAGACAGTAGTTCTTGAGCTCTTATTTTGCACCAGTCTCTAGAACTTTATATATATACACACACACACACACACACACACACACACAATTACCCAACAACTTTATTAAATATATATATTTTTATCCTTGTTTTAAAAATGAGAAAATGGAGGCTGAGAGAGATTAGCTTGTCAAAGCTGACACAACTAATAATAACAAAGTCAGGCTTAAAACCAGATAGTCAAATGTCAAAGCCCCTTATGCCAAAAAAGAGCTTAATCATTAGGTTGTAGAGCATCTGCAGTCATTTGACCTTTGTAAACGGGTCTCCTCTAGTCTCAGCATTGTTGTTGAGGACTGGATGTGAGCACACAGTAGGTATCCAGTATGTGTCCCCCCCATCCCATTTAATTGTCAAGTGTTAAGGTTCTGCTGCTTAGTCTTGGAGTTTGGAGGCCAGAGAAAATTAGGAGACCTCTGCTTTAGGCCAATCTGGGGAAGGGAGACTGTTCTAGGGCAGGGTGGACTGTGTTCTTTCCTATCTCCATTTTCAGCTCCCCAGTGGGTTCACATTTCCCTGCTCACTTTATTTCCATTGGCCCTGGAAGATGTGCCACAGGGAGTTCAGGGATCAGCCGCATGGACTCCCTGTTCCTGTTCCCCATCTGTCTTCTCCCCCTCCCTGGGAAACAGGTGTGTCTGAGCCTGGGCTGGAAGCAGACCCTGAGTGCTGGATGAAGGGCCTTGGGTAAGTAGGTTCTGGTTGTCCCTTTCCCACCCAGGAAGTCCCCACACACCTTTCTCTATCTTATGCTCAAGGTCCTGCAGCTGTTCTCTTACCTTGGAAAAGTTTTCAAAAGGAGGCCCTGGGTGATTACTGACAGGCCTCTAGTGGTTTCCTCTGATGCTGAATCACTCTCTGGTGCCTGTAACCACAAGCCCTCCTTCTCCTAAGTTAGAAGACATTCTTCCTTCTCTGGGTGTGTTGCTCACTCTTACCACTGCAATGCCTAGAGCTCTTGCAGGCCTCAGGGCTTAGCAGACACCTTCTTTCAAATCATCCAGAAACTTCCTTGTGATCTCAAGTCTGGCAATAGGTTTATGGGTGAAGAGGGTGGAACAAGTGACTCTCACAGAGCATAGGGTGGGGGCAGAGAGAGAACTAACATGGGTAAATGCTGACTGTTTGCAGGATACCATGCTTAGACTGGCCATTCCTATGTTTAGTCACAAAAACCACACGAAGTAGTCATTGTTTTTTATTTATTTATGTTTATTTATTTATTTATTTTTATTAGCTACACATGACATTACAATGATCTTGGCAATTCATACATTTGAATCAATTGGGGTATAATTTCTCATACGAAGTAGTCATTGTTGATCATCATTTTACAGAGAAAGACAAGACTCAGAGATTTTGACAATGGGGTTCCAAATCACAAGTCAATAGATAGTAGATAGATAATCAATCCAATGCTGCTCCAGAGTCCTCCACCTCCAGAGCTGGCTTCCGCTGGCTCTGCTGATACAAAATATTCTTGGGAGAAGTGGCTGGGGCAGCCACCTGTTCACTCTGATTGATGGCTGGTCTTTTTAATTAAGATGAGACTGGAAAGGTAGGCCATATCAGGAAGGAGCTTGTCTGCCAATGCAAGTGAAAATTGAGATGGAATTTTTTTAAATTCATGTGACCCTAGTTGGGCAAGGCTGAAATGCAGAGGTAGGAAAAAAACTTTCTGCACAGCAGATCTCAGCTACTTTTACTTTTTTTTTTTTTTTTAAACAGAGTTATTGAAGTTGAAGGCGAAAATAGAACTCCATGAGGTGGCAGGCATTGGTCTGAGCAAGAGAGAGAGTTCAAGCCTGCTTTTACTCTTTCATGCCTACTGGTTGGCTGGACTGGCCCCTCCAGGGACTCTCTGGAGATTTCTCTGGAGCTCTTCAGCTGGAGAGGTTACCCACTGTCATAAGAAATGAAGGTATCATGTATGTATAATATGTCAAAATACCCTCTACTGTCATGTATATCTAAAAAATAAAACAAAATAAAAAAGAAAAAATAGTTCAAAGTATTACAGGAATTAAGAAGTAATGAAAATTAAAAAAATGAATGCAATTACAGAACCTGCTGAAGTTCAGCTTCACATAGTGGAAAAGAAATCAAACATCTCTGGAATGTTTTGCTGTGTTCAACTCTCTCTTTAGACCTAAAAGAAGTTTAGTAATAATAAATATAACTGGGCTGGGGATGTGGCTCAGCGGTAGCACGCTCGCCTGGCATGTGTGCGGCCCAGGTTCCATCCTCAGCACAACGATGTTGTGTCCGCCGAGAAATGGAAAATAAATATTAAAAAATTCTCTCTCTCTCTCTCTCTCTCTCAAAAAAAAAATATATAACTGATAGCTCCATTTTATTGTGAACCTAATCAGTTAAAACATATTTAATTCTCCCAACAATCCTGGGGGTACATATAGCATTATTATTATTACTTCTGCAGACAGGGAGAATGAGGCTCAACAAAGCAAACTTAGCCTTTGCTGGTTGGGATCAGAACATGCCTCCATAGTTCATGGTCCTATTAAATTGTATCGCCTTTGGCACTCTGCTTCCGCCATTTCCATGAGGGACTCAGAACTTTATAACTACTGCTATTAGGTGATTTCATTCTGTGTTGCTTACAGATGATTCCTCAATTCAACTATGAGACCTTTACATCCGTGAGAGGGTGGAAGTGCATGCTATTATTAGCCTCGTTTTATGGGTGAGAAAAACAATGCTCATTAAAGTCAAAGAGCCTGCCCAAAGTCACACAGCCAGTGACTTGGCGCATATAACTTTTAAAAAGTCTCTTGTCGGACCTGAACAGACACTTCTCAGAGGAGGACATACAATCAATCAACAAGTACATGAAAAAATGCTCACCATCTCTAGCAGTCAGAGAAATGCAAATCAAAACCACCCTAAGATACCATCTCACTCCAGTAAGATTGGCAGCCATTATGAAGTCAAACAACAACAAGTGCTGGCGAGGATGTGGAGAAAAGGGTACTCTTGTACATTGCTGGTGGGACTGCAAATTGGTGCGGCCAATTTGGAAAGCAATTTGGAGATTCCTGGGAAAGCTGGGAATGGAACCACCATTTGACCCTGCTATTGCCCTTCTCAGACTATTCCCTGAAGACCTTAAAAGAGCATGCTACAGGGATGCTGCCACATCGATGTTCATAGCAGCACAATTCACAATAGCTAGACTGTGGAACCAACCCAGATGCCCTTCAATAGATGAATGGATAAAAAAAAATATGGCATCTATACACAATGGAGTACTATGCAGCAATAAAAAATGACAAAATCCTAGAATTTGCAGGGAAATGGATGGCACTAGAGCAGATTATGCTTAGTGAAGCTAGTCAATCCCTAAAAAACAAATACCAAATGTCTTCTTTGATATAATGAGAGCAACTATGAACAGAGAGGGAGGAAAAGCAGGAAGAAAAGATTAACATTAAACAGAGACATGAGATGGGAGGGAAAGGGAGAGAAAAGGGAAATTGCATGGAAATGAAGGGAGACCCTCATTGCTATACAAAATTACATATAAGAGGTTGAGAGGGGAATGGGAAAATAAACAAGGAGAGAAATGAATTACAGTAGATGGGGTAGAGAGAGAAGATGGGAGGGGAGGGGAGGGGGGATAGTAGGGGATAGGAAAGGTAGCAGAATACAACAGTTACTAATAGGGCATTATGTAAAATTGTGGATGTGTAACCCACGTGATTCTGCAATCTGCATTTGGGGTAAAATTGGGAGTTCATAACCCACTTCAATCTAATGTATGAAATATGATATGTCAAGAGCTTTGTAATGTTGTGAACAACCAATAAAAATTAAAAAAATAAAAAAAATAAAAATAAATAAAAATAAAAAGTCTCTTGTCTTTCCATGGACCGCTCTTTCCGGTGCACTGTAAAATTCCCACTGCTCTTAGCTTTAAATATACCGCGTAAATACCGCAACCGGTCCGAGCAGTGGGTAACCGCACATGCGCACACTCCAAGCCCCCTCAGCCTGAGCAGTGACAGCCACGTGTTCCCAGGTAACAACGCGCGGCAAGCGCTAAAGCTAGGTCTCGATTCGCGTGGATCCGCTCAGGTGAATAAGAGCCCGCCCGCCCTCGCAGAGTCACGAGACGACACCTAGGAAACTACAACTCCCAGAAGGAGCTTTCGGGGGTCGCCTTGGCTGGGAGACGTACTTCCGGTAATTCAGGCTTCTGATAGGCTGCGGAGCGGAAGTAGGCGGTTCCAAGTAGCTGAGTGTGGGACCTGTTTCCGGCGGGATAGGTGGACGAGGAGCCTTAGGAGGTGCGGTACCGGTGTCGTCCAGTGAGTTTTTCAAGAACTGAGTGGACATGGCGGCGGCATTTCGCAAGGCGGCTAAGTCCCGGCAGCGGGAACACCGAGAGAGAAGCCAGGTAGGACCGCACAGGCCCCACGAACTCTCGCCTGGGCCACATGTGCTGTTCTCGCCCCAAGCTCCTCACCGCCCCGGGGTCTTGGTCTCGGTGCTTAGGTGCTGAATGTAATTTCATGCCAATGTTGCTGACCACGCCCGCGTGGCCGGGGCGGAGCCTCGTGGGACTGGAGCACGCTGCTTCCCATACCTCGATCAAATCTACCCTCCCAGGTTTCAGTGGGTAACTAAGAGATGGTGTGTGTCCAAGTGCCGGGCCATCCCCGGGGAAGTTGAGGGCAAAGCTCACACAAGCTAACAAGTTCCCAGCAGGAATGCGAACGCACATCAACGCCCAGCTCTGCCTGCTGCAGTGACCAGAGAGATGTTGTTACTAATGTGGCATCATCTTGATGCGTGGACTTTGTGGTCCACGGAAATCTGCCCCATGTTTTGGCTTCACTCTGTCATGTGGTGTTTTCTGGCTGCATTATACAGGTGGGGAGACTGAGGTCTAGAGAGGAACTGGATTATTTACAGACGCTAAATTTAGGCAACAGTTGAAGGATTTCGGAGGAGAATGTGTCTGTGTGGAGAGAATGGGGGAGAAATAAGATCATTTGTAGAATCAGTTTATTCACTTGACTGTTCTCAGGAGTTACCTAATATCTGATTTAGAAAAATTGGTTCCCTAGAAATATCTGGTCCAACTTCATTTTACAGATGGGGAAGAGATGTGGAAGGATGTATCTACAGTTGTATAGCTGACTAATGGAACAGATCCGAGGCCTCTTAACCACTGTTCAGTCTTCCTGCTTAATGCCTTTATCAAATACTGTGCTCTTTATTTGTGCATTAGTATACTGGGCGTGATAGTGTAATTTGTGATCTTTCTGGGAGATTATATGTGGACTTATCTAAAATTAATAGTAGGTAGAAGTGCACAACAAAGGGCAAAGTATTTTACTCACTTATTTTGTTTAATTCATAACAGCTATGTGGAAATAGGTACTATTATTTCCTCACATTTATAGATAAGGGAAAAAAGGCTCAGATAGGTTAAGTACTTTGCCCAGAGTCACACAGCTATAGCTGGCTAGTGGCAAAGCCAGAAATTATGTCAGGTGTTTTGAATCCAGGAGTTACTAAAAGATGAATAAAGACACAACTTTATATGAGATGGCACATAAAAAATTTCAGCTGAAGGAAATGCATGGGAAGGGAGGAGATGATGAGAGCATTGTGATGAAGTTTGTTGGACTTGGATGGCAATTTGCCTTTGAAGGCAAAGCTCAGTTTTTGAGCATAATAGTGTCCTAGGCACAGCCCTACATGTTTTACAGGGATTGTCTTATATATTCCTTTAGCATCCCTATGAGGTGGATGTTACCCTCATTTTACAAATAAGAAATGTGGTGTTTAAAGAAACAGTGTAAGGGCTGGGACTGTGGCTCAGTGGTAGAGTGCTTGCCTTGCACATGTGGATCCTCAGCACCATATAAAAATAAATAAAGATATTGTGTCCATCTACAACTAAAAAAAAATATATATATAAATATAAAATTTTATATAAAATATTTATATAAAAATATTTTATATAAATATAAAATATATATATAAAAAGAAAAAAGAAACAGAAATAGTGTATCCAAAGTTACAGCAAGTAGTTGATTTGGATTTGCCTGAGTAGGAAAAGAAGGTCTTTGTGGGCGGAGAGAGGAGATGGCCTTGCTGGAAGCTGGGTAACCCACTGATTGAAGCATTCCCTGTTTGGGTACTTTGGATTTTATTCTGTAGGTCCCTTCAGTGAGACAGTGGGGAAACTACTATATGGAGGAGGTAAATGTGACGTAAACTATTTCAGATGCAGGATCAGTTTTCCTTTTGTAATTCAGATATACCTGCAAGTGGACTTTTTTTTTTTTTTTTTTTTTTTTTTTAAAGAGAGAGAGGAGAGAGAGAGAGAGAAATTGTTTTTAATATTTATTTTTTAGTTTTCGGCGGACACAACATCTTTCTTTGTATGTGGTGCTGAGGATTGAACCTGGGCCGCACGCATGCCAGGCGAGCGCGCTACTGCTTGAGCCACATCCCCCCCTGCAAGTGGACTTGCAGGACAGATTTTAAGTTTTCTGCCTGATGTTTTGCTCTTTTTGATCCTTGAGTTTTCTTTTTCCACTCTGTCAGCCTCCCACAGCTGTAAAATAAAAATTGTCAGCCATGTGCCCGCCTGTAATTTCAGTGGTTCAGGAGGCTGAGGCAGGAGGATCACAAGTTCAAAGTCAGCCTCAGCAGCTTAGTGAGGTCCTAAGCAATTTAGCAAGACTCTTTCTCTAAATAAGGTATAAAAGGGACTGGGGATGTGGCTCAGTAGTTAAGCACCTCTGAGTTCAATCCCTCGTACCAAAAAAAAAAAAAAAAAAAAAAATTCATCCTATTAAGATGAGATAGGCAGGGCTGGGGATAGAGCTCAGTTGGTAGAGTGCTTGCCTTGCATACACAAGGCCCTGGGTTCACTCCCTAGCACCCCCCACCACACACACATACAAAAGATGATATAAGCAAAGCATCTAGCAGAGACACTGACAAGTGCTTGTAGAAAGATAATACCAGGATTTAATCATTGTACCCTTCATGCTATCCAAGTCTGTATCAGAGAAAGTACTTTTTGATACACTTGGTTTTCTCTCATACCTTGAACCAAAGGTGCAATAACAACAGTAAACATAGGCTGGGCACCTGCTGTGTAACAAGCCATGTGCAGGCGCTACCACTTACAGAGGCTCCTTGAATCTTCGTTATAACCCTGCAAAGTAAGTACTGTTCTCATTTTACAGTTAGGAATTGGCAGCTCAGAGAAGTTAAGTGACTTGTCCAAGGTTACAGATTGTTAAGTGTAAAGCTTGGATTTGAACCCCAGTCTCCAGACTCTAAATATAGCTCCCTTACACAGTTGCCTCCCTGTTACTATGTTTTCCCTTCATAGTATTTTATAAGCCCTTGGATTAAGTTGGTAGTAATTTTAGTACAACTGGCAACTGCGTGCTTAGTGCCGAGTCATTGTTGCCTCTCTCTGTCCTTAATAGGCCAAGAAACCTACTATGGCAGTGCTTGTGACCCGTCTGGCGTCTGCCTGGTCCCTCTCATCCTTGTTGGAACCCAGTTGCTGGGAGGGGGAAGGAGCAGGGTAGTGGTTTGGCTCCAAGGACATGGATTTACTGAGCACTGCAGAGACTCTTGTTCCCCTCAGGTGTCATGTTGATCTGAACATGTGCTTGCTGAAGAAACTAAGTGATCTTTTTTTCTTTTGTCTTCCAGCCTGGCTTTCGCAAACATCTGGGCCTTCTGGAGAAAAAGAAAGATTACAAACTTCGTGCAGAGTGAGTCTTCTTTCTGGTAGAGGTGCTGCCAAGAAAGCTGAAAACATCGCGCACTGCAGCCGAAGTGCCTGAGTGTCTAACAGGGAATAACTTCCTGCCATTGATAAAATGGCCTTGGCTCTGGCAGCCTGTTAAATATTTTTCTACGACTTTAAACTTCTCTTTTTGTTTAGGCAGAGCATTATTTATTTAACCAGTTGCATTGTAAATCTTTTTTATTATACTGCTGCAGATTGCTTTCTCACAGTGGCTTTGATTTGCCTTTGTGTTTGAACCAAAAGCCGAATATTCTTTTCTCCCTTTTCTTGAAGTGCAAGATATAATCTGAAATTCCATTTGTTGAGTCTTCTTACATCACCATGTGTGTGGTGTGGAATGAAGAGATGTGAAAGATGGATTCATGAGACTGAGAGTGGGTGATAATGGACTTGGAAAACATTTTATAAAACAATTATGCCCATTCTTTTTGTTTAGCCCTACATTTGCAAAACACTTATAGTTATTTGCTAGCCATACATGTCAGCTGAGTTCCTTCTTATGCTCTGGGTATGGTCTGTGCCAATGGATTAAGTGGATTTCTGTAAGTCCCAGAGTTTTGGAGAACAATGGTAATAATTGAGTGTTATGATTGGGTTTATACTCATTATACTCATCTGTTCCTTTTTTTTTTAAATTAGTGCATTATAGTTATACATAATGTCATTTATTCTATTTAA
Source organism: Urocitellus parryii (assembly GCF_045843805.1). Taxonomy (NCBI): domain Eukaryota; kingdom Metazoa; phylum Chordata; class Mammalia; order Rodentia; family Sciuridae; genus Urocitellus; species Urocitellus parryii. The sequence goes on from NC_135541.1 coordinate 23,342,745, forward strand.
CCTTCTGGGTAGGTTACTGTTACCATAGTCATTTATGTAGTTGAGATATAGAGTAGTTAACTAACTTATTTTCTAAGGTTACTTAACTAGAAGGGATAGAGTCAGATCTGACCCACACACTGTGGCTCCAGAGTCCCCCATTCGAGTCATTATCCTCCATGGCACTGTGTGGTTTCTGATTTAAAATATTTGTTATTTGGTGCTGAAGCTGGCACCAGAACCCTATCTAAGAAGTTTTAATTTTTTCTCTGTTTGGTTCCCTGTAATGATGTAAGTGGCACTAAGACATGTGGGGTAGAGGCAGTGAATTTTAGATAACTGGGATGGGAGTGTATTGTTAGATTGTGGACCCTGTGGAGACACAAGCCCAACTCAGGGACAGTGGAGTGTGGATCAGATCCAGTCACCACTTTGTTTTTTTAGTCTCATTTCATGTAAACTTTTATGTATTTATTTTTTTCCTAGGTCCTTAGCATTTTTATTTATTTTTTTCCCCACCATTTTGGTGGGGGGTACTGGGGATTAAACTCAGGGGCACTTAACCACTGAGCCACATTCCTAGCCCTTTTTTGTATTTTTTAATTTAGAGACAGGGTCTCGCTAAGTTACTTAGCGCCTTACAATTGCTGAGGCTGACTTTGAACTTGCAATCCTTCTGCCTCAGCCTCCCAAGCTGCTGGGATTACAGGCATGCACCACCATGCGCAGCCCCACCTTTTTTAAAATTGGTGCTTATAGTTAAACATAGTGATGGAATTCACTGTTACATATTCATACATATTCATTCAAATTATATAACAATATAATTTGACCAATATCACTTCCTAGCACTTTTCCCTTTTATGTGAACTTTTAGGTACTTATAAAGTTTGCTCATTGAGTGTGTGTTTGTGTGTGTATTTGTATGATATGTTTTGTTTCTGATGGCCCTGTTTAATCTGTGTTTTAGCGATTATCATAAAAAACAAGAATTCCTCAGAGCTCTCCGGAAGAAGGCTCTTGAAAAAAATCCAGATGAATTCTACTATAAAATGACTCGGGTTAAGCTCCAGGTGGGTGCCTAGTGAATCAGTGGATGTTTTGAGGTCCATGTGTTAGAAAATAAAGATGGGAAGAAGCTGGATCAGAATGATTCTTGGCTTTAATCAGCCCTTTCCAATTGGTCCACATGCTCTTGGTCAGTGCTCAAGGCAAACCTGCAGCTTGCATTCCTGCTTCAGTATCTGCCTTATCTAATGTCTGGAGATGTACTAAGAGTAAATGTATGGAGTTGCCACCTCAAACATGCACCTAGGAGGCCCAGTGCTTTGGATTACTGGTGACATGCAGTTTCTGGTTGTCTTTGTTCAAACAGTGATCTATGCCAACAACTCATTAATGGCCTTATTCTAATTGGAATATATCTTTTAAATTTGGGTTTTAGGATGGAGTTCATATTATTAAGGAAACTAAGGAAGAAGTAACTCCAGAACAGCTAAAGCTGATGAGAACTCAGGATATCAAATACATAGAAATGAAAAGGGTTGCAGAAGCTAAGGTAACAATTTACTCTTTGTTCTAATATATTTTTGTTGGTTAAGAAGGGAAACAAACCCGTCAATCTCAAGTTATCAGTTAATTTCTTTGGGCATTTACAAACTTAATATTTGCTTGATTGTGATAATGATTTAGAAGTGTATCATGGTGAAGAAGAGAGTTCAAGTTTGAGAATGACACACACGTGGGCTGAATTCTGGTTTTGCTATTTACTAGCCCCATGACTATGGACAAATAACCTCCTTGATGCTGTTTCCTCTTTTCTGTTTCATAGGATTGTTATAAATATTAAGTGAGTTTTGTGAAATGCCTAACCCAGTTGGCATGTAGTTGGTACTTGATATATTTTAGTACTCCTTGCCTTTAAAAGAATGAAACAGATTCTTAGCTGGCTGGTAATAATGATGTGAAATGGTCTAAGTTTTTACAAATTTACTTCTGAAACTCCAGAAGATCACAATTTAAAGTGAGACCATATTCTGTATTCTAGAAAATTGAAAGACTAAAATCAGAGCTCCATCTGCTGGATTTCCAGGGGAAGCAACAGAATAAGCATGTATTTTTTTTTGACACCAAAAAAGAAGGTATGAAATGTTTGAGGGTTTCTGGGACAGTGTACCATAGCCCTCTCTGTTTGGTGTTAGACAGGCAGTGTCTTAAGGTTTGTTTTGATTTTTAGTTGAACAGTTTGATATTGCAACTCACCTGCAAACAGCCCCAGAACTAGTTGATAGAGTCTTTAATAGACCCAGGATCGAGACCTTGCAGAAGGAGAAAGTGAAAGGAATTACGAACCAGACTGGACTTAAGGTAATTTTCTCCACTGTTATTCTGATGGAAGTTTGGGGAAATCAAGGTTCCTTTTTTTTTTTTTTTTTGTGCCACTTCATTTAATATGTTATTTGGAAAACTCTTTAAGTTCTTTTTGAAAAATGGAAGGATTTGATGATGAGGCTGGAAGTGGAGGAGGGTTGCTTGGTTTTCTGAGATTGGAGAATGTGTGGTAAAGTGGTCAGGAGCTTATGTTTTGCCTTATAAATCTGGGTTTGAGTCCCAGCTCTGGCCCCCTGTGCTTTATATTCCCCTTTTTGTTTGAACCCAAGGGCACTCTACAATTAAGCTACATCCCTAGGCCTTTTTCTTTGTTGAGGCAGGGTTTTGCTATATTGTCAAGACTGGCCTTGAACTTAGGATCTTCTTGCCTTAGCCTCCTGAGTATCTGGGATTACATGTGTGCCCTACTTTGCCTAGTGCACTCCTCCCCTCACTCCCATTTACTGGGGATAGAATCCAAGGTCACTTTGACCACTGAGCTACATCCCTAGTCTTTACATATTAATTTTGAGACAGGCTCTTGCTAAATTGCTAAGGGTCTCACTGAGTTCCTGAAGGTGGCTTCAAATTTATGATTCTCCTTCCTCAGCATCCCAAGTTGCTGGGATTACATGCCTACACCACCACACCTGGCTCCAGCTCTTTTTTATTTTTTTAATTTTAGGACAGGGTCTAGAAGAGACTGTTCTTGAACTTGTGAATCTGCAGTGTGCTGCTGTGCTCAGCCTGCCCGGTCCTTTGAATTGCAGTGTGCTGCTGTGCTCAGCCTGCCCAGCCTGGTGCACTTTTAATGCTTGTAATAGATTCTAGCATTTTCGAAGTGCAGAGCAGGGAGGGGACGCTGCAGATGAAGGAATGTGGTATACAGTATCTTGATATCAAACTTTTGGCGGTAAACACATATTAAAAGATCTTTTCATATTACATTTTTGTAATGAAAATTTTGTAGTGACTTTTCCTTCTGGTGTTTTCTAGCACTGTAACTGGGTTGTGGAGAAGACATGCTTTTCCTCAAAGCTTTCTGGAGTTGAACTCTCACTTCTGACTGATTCATTAAAAAAAAAAAAAATGCTGTCAATGTGTTTCAAGCAGACAGCTGTTCTGTTTTGATTTGAATCATTTACACCGCATCAGTTTTGCTTCCAATGTTTAATTTCACAGCAGCTTTCTCTAGCTCAGAGGCAGCTAAACTTGCTTTAGTAATATAAATACCCCTAATTAGTTTGACTATATTGGGTAATCCCATAAATTTGACAGTCTGTGCAATAAAGTGAAAACAAAAGCTGTCTGAACCACTGCTGTGAGACTGTGCTAGAATTGGTGACTTGTTGACGTCTGAGGCCAGTGATATGCTTCGTTATGTAGATAACACTCCCAGCTGAGGGGCTGGCTGACTAGTGTTCTTGTGATAACCCTGTTTATCAATTAGTTGTCTTTTCAGTTAGCTGTTCACTGACACTTCTCAAGTCTTGAGGTAGTCTCTAAAGAGATGAGTATTCCAAACTCCTATGCAGAATAGTTCACTGTCATAGCTTTTGAGAAGTAAAGAAGGTTTGGATTTTGCCATTTTGTCTAGTAGTTTCATTCAGCTGTTTTGTTTAAAGCAAAATCATTTTTATTAAGAGACTACTGGTGGGGAGCCAGGCATTGTCGTGCACACCTACAATCCCAACAACTTGGAAGGCTGAGGCTGGAGAATTTTTGAGGTCAGTCTCAGCTGCTTAGTGAGACCTTGTCTCAAAATAAAAAACAAAAAAGTCTACAAATGTAGCTAAGTAGTAAAGGGTTCAATCTTCAGTTCCAGAATAACAAAAACAAAAATGGTACATACAGGTTGAGCATCCCTGATCCCAAATGCCCAAATCCAAATGCTCCAAAATCAAAACTTTTTGAGTGCTGATGTAATGCTACATGTGGAATATTCCCTACCTGACATCATGTGATGGGTCACAGTCAAAACGCAGACACACTAAAAGTATTGTACAAAATTTCCTTCAGTCTGTGAGTGTATAAGGGGTACATGAAACATAAATGAATTTTCTGTTTATACTTGAGTCCCTTCCCCAAGACATCTTGTTATGCACATGCAGGTATTCCAAAGCTTAAAAAATTTCACAATTCAAAATTACTAATCCCAAGCATTTTGGATAAGGAATATTCAACCTGTGTGTTATCTCAAAAAGGAATCTAAAGCTCTCATAAGTGTCCCAGAGGTTTATGATTCCCCCCAATTTTAGGAATCTCCTGGTCATGAGGAGTCATAATGGTGAGAATTTTCAGGTCAGCCCTTGCTGGAAAAAAATCCTTCTCCTCTCTGGTGTTTTAAGATTCTCTGGTAGCAGCACACTGCCAGGTGTCCCTTCTGCTGCTCCTTATCACTTTGTGCAGGGTTTCTGATACTGGCCCATCCCTGCCATCATGTCAGGTAACCAAGGCCCCCGCACAGAGGTTGAAGCAGCCTAATGTAGGGGTAGGAGAAATTCCTGGAATCCAGAAGACTGTTCCAGGTGAATCATGTGTCCTTGGGTCAGTTACTTTCTTCTCCCGGCCTCATTCTGAATTTATAAAAAGACAGATCATGATAAGATAGTCTCCAAAGTTTCTTTCAGCTTTAGAATGTGATGTTCCTAAGGTTGACAACTTTATAGTTATCAAATTATGTTGATTCTGGAGAAAGGGAGCTGATGAAACCATTTACACATTTGGGCTTAAGTGGCTTAGGAACCAGTTTCTTGTAGTCCAAAGCTTAAAACATTTTGAAATCCAAAATGCTTTTATATTAATTTTTGCTATAATTGTTTTATTTAAAATGTTTGTGTTTCTTCTGTAGCGAATAGCTAAAGAAAGGCAAAAGCAATATAATTGCCTGACACAGCGGATTGAACGAGAGAAGGAATTGTTTGTTATTGCGCAGAAAATTCAAACACGCAAAGATCTTCAGGTGAGGAGAGAGAGCTTTAGGCCTTTTCTCGCTCTCTTTCTTTTTTTTTTTTATTTAATTTTTTTCTTGTAAAGGTCTTAACTGAGACTAGATTTCAGCTGTGTGTAAATCAACCCCAGTGAAAATGTCTGCTCCTCAGGGGCAGTGGTTTGAGCCAGTGTCTGTTGCCCTGACAGTGTTGAAATGTTCCTTGATTAAGAAGGTAATAAGGGGGTTATTAGTCAGTGCCTTGGAACAGCAAAGGGTAGGATCGGGTAGCATATGAACTTTATAGCTTATGAGCAGCTCCCGTAACATTTAAACAGGTTAACAAAACAGTGCATGTCACTCATTGGTGTTTAAAAATAGACAACATTGTGTAGTTAAATAGCAGAGCTACAGAATATAAGATGCTGCTTTCGTATTATTATCATTTCTTTAAATGTCAAATTCTTTAGCCTTGCAGATCATTTAGAATACCCTTTCTCAACTGGGGTTCCGTGAGAGAATTAAAATGATAATTTAAAACAAAACCATTATTTAATCACCTCTCTCCTTCCAATTCCTCAAGGACTAGGCATAGGTAATTCCATTCAGATGCCCAGGGGAAGTGAACTCATCGCACTTGGTGGATGCTTAGGGCAATAGGGCACTTTTTTCTTCAGAACTTTGGGAACAGCATCTTGGGGGGTTTCTCAGGGTTAGCTTGTCAATCTTCCTGTTTTACGAAACCCTCTTTCTGTTAACTGACCATCATCTTTTTATTCTTTTATAGGATAAAACTCAGAGGGTGAAGGTGAAGAAAGAAACAGTGAATTCCCCAGCTATTTACAAATTTCAGAGTCGTCGAAAACGTTGAGGTGCTATACATAAGCCTTATCATTTTGCATTGAAAATAATTCTATTTTGGGAGTAATAACTTCAATTCCATTAGTCCAAATGGCATGGTTTTCCTGTTTGTAACCATGATTTATTGATCTGATATTTGAGTCTTTCTCTGAACAACATTAAAGTCCCTTCCCCCATGTCATTGTTTTTTGGGTTGTGAAATCAGTCTTATTTTTATAGACAGTACTTTAATTTTTTTTTCATTGTGAAACTTACATAATCTCATTACAACAAAGTAGGAAGTAGATGAATTCCTTCATCATCTCAGTACTTATTCAAGAACAACAGATATTTATTGCACGGTGAGAGCTAAAGCTTGGGAGGTAAAGAGCTACTATGAGCTTCCAGGGTATTTCTGCATTTTGTAAAGCTGTGCCTCGGTTTTGTTTATATTTTTGTGTTTTGAATTTGTAATTATGGTAAATAATTTTATATCCTAATTTTAAGTCATTGGCTCCTTTCTGTCTTGTTACAACACTGGCTTTTTCAAAAGTAATATGCTTATAGTAATAATTAAAATAATGCTTTTAATGATTGTCCAATGTTTTATCTACTGGAGAGACTTTTTTTTTTTTTTTTTTTTGTGGTGGTGGGAATTGAACCCAGGGCCTTGTGCATGGGAGGCAAACACTTAACCTACTGAGCTATATCCCCAGCCCTTGGATAAACTGATTTTATTCTCATTCTTTTATTGGTTATTCAGGTGGCTTCAAAAGTTGTCAAAGAATAATTTTTTTCTCTTATTTTTTATCTGTAGATAGAAATCCTTGGAATTAGGAAGCAACAGGGGGACCAGTTCTTCACTGAAGCTCAAATCAGAATAGAGTGGAACTGTCTCTGCTCCTTTCCTCTGCATTCCTGCTCAACTCAGAATTCCAGGACTGAAAACGGCTTCACCCTGAGATTACAGACCCCAGGCTATGCAGGGCAGCTTCCTTCTTCCACATTCCTACCCTTCCCTTCCTTGCCCTTGTAGGGATCCTAGGCCAAGACCCGTCAGGACAGGACTGAGCCTGCCTAGGGCAAGTGTGGGAGAACAAGGCACCACAGGGTTCTAGGAGGCTTGTTCACACCCTTCCCGTGGAGGAGCAGCAGCTGTGTGTGGATTTGAAAATAAAAAATATATATTGTTAATACTTAACAAATCCTTATGACTCCTAGGGTCCTGTATTTTTTATTTTTCTAGAATGAAAGCCTGTTTCTTCAAGATGTACTGGAAAATAAGAAGGGCCAGGAGAACAGAAGCCAGCAGTTTTTGCCTTCAGGAAGGCAGTGCTTCCAGTCTGTGTGCTCCCCGGGGGAGGTGCTGAGCTGATTGATAGTCTTGAGACTCAAGTCCCAGGCCAGGGATGGGACCCACCACAGGGATGTTGGGAGATCCTGGCTGGATGAGAGGTGAGGTTGGGAGGAGCTTGAATCCATACAGTTACCCTAGATGGTGAGGAGGAGCAGACTAAGCAGCAAACTGTTTCTGGGATCAAAGGCTGGGTGCTATTTTTCAGGCTCTTGCCCCTGCTGGAAAGGTGGGGGAGGACAGGGAATATCCCTGAATGCCTTCTCATGGAGTGTACACCCACACCAAGGCACACGTGCTTTGTAGGCTCTCTTAACAGATGCACAAGGCACGTAGAACTTGGGCCTCACAAACAGGTACAGGCACACCTACACATCCTCTGGTACACAGACACAAACAGACACTTGAAGAGCAGGAAAGTCCATCCTCAGAGTGCCATAAGCTCCACGCTGGTGGCAATCAGGACCATAGGGGATGAGGCTGGGTGTCCTGAATTGCTGTGACACCAGGGGCTTTCTCTGAGGTCTAAGGATTTTAAGGGAAGAGATTGGCTGCCCCTTAGGACTAAGTGACAAGCTCCAGCCTCATAGGTTCAGAGAATAGGCCGGGTGCTTTGGTGCTCAGTGGGACTCCAGACTTGGGGCTCACTGGTGAGCAGAGACAGTATCATTTCCTTGGGTTCCATGTCTCTAGACTTGGAATGATTTGGGCTGTTCATGGCATATCACTGGCTATGCCAAGGGAACTGTGGGCAGCCTGTGAAGATGGACAGCTTTTCTGTGACTTAGGACTCTTGTTTTGGGTCTGTTGTATAAACCAGAGCTGCAGTTAGATGGACCACATTGAATCCCCAGGTCTGTCTGAGAGAAAGTGAACCTGACTCAGTCCATGGTCATATCTTAAAACCTGTTTGACCAAAGCAAGAGAGTGTCAGCCCTTGATTGAATAAAACAATCTTGATTTTCTGGGTGTAGAGGAAACATTCCTGGTGGCAGAATGGAAAGGGCCCAGCAGGTGGAGCTGCTGCCCCTTTGCTGGGCTTCGTTCTTGGGGAGCTGGTGTCCACCCACTGAGCACACTGCTTCTGTCACAAGCTTCATGTACTCTGGAGTGCTTAGTACGGATTTGATTACTGAGTTTAATGCCATGGGGGAGAGCCCCCGTGAAAAAGGGAGGTGTCTCCCCCTGAGCTCGAGATTAGTGTGGCTCCAAGATGAAGACCTGGCAGGATGTGGCTTTCCCTTCCTATTTCTAGGGAGGTCCACATGGGGAGCATTGGGGTCTTCCCCAGGGCTGTGTCATAGAGCCTCAGGCTTCCCAGAGGGTGGTTCCCCCAGGGTGTGGTAAGGTCTCCCTCCGTGGGGTTTTGAGGGTGGGTTATGGCTGCCGTCTCTGCTGCTGGCTGTGGGCACTGAACAACCAGAGCTGCACGTCCTCCAGCAGCGCAGCAGCCAACACTCAGGCTCTGCCTGCCTGTGGAGGCCAGCGAGGCCAGGGCCTGTTGGGACTTGAAACAGTGAGGTAAGTCGGTGTCTAGTGCTGGGCTCCCTTCTCTTCAAGCGCTCTCAGCCTGCCAGTTCCTGGAGCCTTGTGCCTAGGGCATTGGGGAAGGGCGGGCAGGGCCTTGGGTGGGAGTTCTGGCCTAAAGCCCTGGGTGAATGCAGGAATCGGGGGGTGGACCTGAGACTCGGGGCTCAGCCTGCAGGTTTCTTGGGCTTGTGCAGTTGCCTTCTGGGGTCAGAGGGTGCGCTGTCTCTAGCCAGCCGGGTCACAGGGCCTCCCTGCTGGCATAGCCCACACAGACTCCTGGATCTGTAGCAGAAAGTGCAGGGAAGGATGAGGGCGGCTGAGAAACCTGGAGAGGCCGTGCTTCCCTTGTGAATCCATGGTGGGGGCTGCAGCTCGGGTAGAGTGCCTGCATGTGCAAGGCCAGGGCACCATGGTTCCCAGCACTGCACACGTGAAATGCTCCTAAGTCCACTGAGGAGACTTGGGAGACTGGAAGGAGCTGCTTGGTTCAAGTCCTGTCCCAGCTGGGTCAACTCTCCCTATCCAACTGTCTGCTTCACGTGTTCATGTGAGGGAGCACCTTGGTGCCCACCAGTAGTGCAGCCTGGAGCCCTCAGTTCTTGCAGGCTGGTATAGGGGCTGGTCCAGAACAGGGCTAAGGATCCAGCTCCTAGGCAGGGGTCTGCTGTATTTGAGGATAAGAGAAAGGTGGGAAGGAAGCCCTTTCCTCTCCAGTCTATCACCTGATGGCCACGCGCAGATCATAAGAGTTAATGAAACCATGGTGCCCGGAGGCTGTTGGGCAGCCCCCCCTGCCCTGAATCAGCCTGACTCATTTACAGCTTTCTCCCAGTTACCCCAAAGGCTTCTCTCTGAGGTGACGAATGTGGGGGGTTGGTTTCGGGTTTCATGTTTTCACATTACTGAGTGGAAAAAAAAACCAGCTTCTACAGCAGAAACAACTTGTCCCAAGAGCTCTGAAAATTCCCCCATCTTTTCTCCTCAGCTGCTCAGAAACATAGACCAGAGATGGAGGGGTTAAGAGGAGGGGCGACAGCCAAGCTGAGAGGTGTTAGGGACAGCCCCTTTGGAGGTGGCAACACCTGCCTTCCTGCTTTACTGCAGGCAGGGGAGGACCTCCGCAGAGACTCTACCCTGGGGTCTTCAGTGCCCAGTGCCGGATTGCCAGGGTGAGGGGCAGTCAGCTCAGAGTGGGAGGGGCCAGGGTAGAAAGGGATCATCTATCTCCCTTCCCTAGTTAATTTGATCCCAGGAGGTCGGGGACAAGTGTCCCTCTCTAAAAAAGGGCTCTTTAGGTGGAATGGTAGGTGGAAAAATACAGGGTCCATCTGGCACATGGAGGCTGGGGGGTGGCACCCCTCCTGTTACTGGTAGCATTATACACCACCCCCTGCCAGGGGCAGATGGCCTCCATGGCAGATGGAGACTAGGCCAGTAGTGGCTGGATGGGCTCTCTGGTCTCAGCCTGGCCTTTCTGGCTAATAAGACAACCAGAGGGGCAGTGGCACTGCTGCGCGTGTGCGCATGTGTGTGTGTGTGTGTGTGTGTGTGTGTGTGTGTGTGTGTGTAAGAGAGGGAACCTTGGCCTTGTTGGGCCATTCTGGGGGAGAAGGAAAGAGCAGACCCCAGATGGAGCCAGTGGATCTCTTCTCTGGGACACATTCAAGTTTGCTGTGGAGGGGTGGCAGGTGCTCAGAGGCCTGACACTGCCCACCTGCCTGGGCTCCTGCTGCTGCCCTGGTTAGTTCTCAAGTGAAGGAGAGGTCCCTGGGGTGGGAGACTCCACTGCAGCTGGAACCTGGCCTGCTTGATGCAGACCCCCCGCCAGGTCCCCAGAGCTCAGGGCCTGGGCAGCAGCTCCTCCCAGAGGACGCCCGTTTATTATGCGCTCCTGCCCCTCGCTGCTCAAGCAGGCAGCGGCCTTCATTAGCCAAGGAGCTGGGGTCTGTTTTGGCTGCCTCATCAGCATCAGTGAACTGCGTCCCTGCGAGATTTGATACAATTTAATTAACCTAATTAAAAGCTCTGATTGCAGAGATGATTGGGGTAGCGCCAGCAGCGACTGCATATTTATAATGAGCTGCAAGGTGTGGGACCGCAGCCAAACGCCACGCATCCTAATGAGCGGGAGCCGGGAGCCAGGGAGCGGGAGAGGGAACGTTTATTTTTGGCAACAATGCCCAGTTCCTCTCTGCCAGGGAGTCAGAGACCCAGGGAGCAGAGACAGACCTGCCCACCGCACTCTTCCGCACAAGGTGGAAGCAGAGGTGTGTGCTTTCCACACGTTCTTGGGCCTTTGGACCCTACATGGACCCAGGGTCTGTGTCTCTGTAGAGTGGGGGCCGGGACCCCAGCAACCCACGTTTTCTGCCTCTCTCCATCTCTGGGAGCCAGGGGCACCTTCAGAGCCATGAGTCTTCCTGGTCTGAGGAAGCAGGGCCCAGCAGAACCACCTCATTTCCAGGCCTCAGGATCCCTGGGCCGTTCTCTCAAACTTGCCGAAGAACCATCAGAGGCTGAAAAGAGTGAGGCTGAAGGGGGTTGGGGGGAAGTCAGAAGAGGGGACTGATTGTCCAAGAGTCCCAGGTGAGGATCCTGAGCCTGGGTGATTGAAGACACAGCAGAGACCAAGTCCCCTCTCATCCCCGGAGCCAGGGTCCTGCACCTCCACCTCCTGGGTCCCTCCAGAGGACCCTGCCCAGAGAGGACCAGCTCCCCTGGACTCCTCTCGGCTCCCACTGCCTCTGTCTGGGGAATCTTGCTTTGTCTGACTCAGCGCTTCCGCTGTAAATCACATCTAATAATAACGAGAGTGAGAGCTGAGGCAGAGAGGCTGTGGGTGAAGGGACATCAGTGAGAAGGGGTGTGCTGCCCAGGTGGCAAGCGGGAGGAGTATCTGGGGTGGCAGGAGTGGGGGCTGGGCTCTGGAAGCCACCTTCAGAGGCCTTGGGGGGAGCAGTGGGGAGCAGCCCTCGGTGGCTCCCGTTCTTGCTCTGGAGCTTGTGTAGGTCATGAGCTCAGTCAGGCTGGCCCAGCCCCCCGGTGCTTTGAGCATCGCCAGGACAAGATGAGATTTGTCCCCAGCCCACCTTGCAGAGTTGCAGCTGTTTAGCTCCCTTATCAATCTTCTCTGTGGGTTTAATCATCTCTCTGTCATCCTGCTGGGGCAGCCCTCCCCTTTCTGGAGCCCCCAGAGGGGCTGGAGCTTCTCAGCCCCGGCTTTCCTCCAATCCCCCTCCCCCAGACAGCCGCCTCTCCCCACCTGACTCCCTTGTAGGAGACAGAGGGTGGGCCAGGGTGGCTTTGCCCCAGGTCCTGGAGGCAGGGCTGGGGCAAGGAGACGTCCTTATTTCTGCAAGATAGAAGTAGAACCTGTCCTAGCTGGTCCCCATTTCATTCCATTCCAGGGGCTAGAGGTTGGCCATGAGGGTCTTTGGCCCAAATCTGGGAGACTCTTGTGTAACATCCTCCTGCCAGCCCCTTTGATGTGTGTCCAGTCATCCAGCCTTGGCCTCCTTCCCTGGGTGGATCCTGTGGATCTCAGGGGCCTGTGGGTAGGACCACAAACCCACAGCTTTTTGAGCATCTTGGGAAAGAGTGTGCCCAGGAGTCAATGGGGCCTGTGTTGCTGTCCAGGCTGGGAGCCAGGGCCCAAGGGACTCTGGGGCCCCTCCCAGTGCTGACGTGCAAGATGACCTTCAGGGTTACACTTCAGCCTTCTCTGCTGCACCCTCTTTCCTCCCAGAGCATCTGGGGAATGGGTAGGGAGGGGATGGCATGGTGGCATATGTACCTCTTGGAGACCATAAAAAAGAGGATCCTTCCTCTCCTGCTCCCCTTCCCTCCCAGGTCTTCTCAGAGCCAAGAGAAGGTCATAGCTTCCCATTTCTCAGAAGGGTATGTAAAGTCCCAAAGAGGATTGGGATCCAAGTGAGTATCACTCAGTTTGTCCTCAAAGTGAGGGCTGAGGGACCGGCCCAGAGGAGGTGACCAAAGTTCTGGAGGGTCATGAACTAGCCCTGGGCTGGAGGGGCTCACTGGGTGCAGCACAAGGCTGGACTCTGAAAGACAATGGGGTGTTGATGAGTCTTTGGTCCTGGTCTCACATGACCTGACCAGGGCTGTGGGTGGACTGCACGTGGCTGAGCCGCCTGAGCTGACCTTTGGTGGCTGGCGAGGGAAGAGAGGAAGCCATGAAGTCTCCTGCCCACTCAGTGTCCGGGCACCCTGCCACCCCACCCCAGGAACTGCCCTCTGGGCGCTCACACTCTCTCTTCTGCCTACCTTCTCCTTTTGGTCTTTCCTTTCCCTTTCTCTTTGCTCTGCCATGTGTGAGAGAGTGCATATTGGTGTGAGGGTGTGCGTATTGGTGTGTGATTGTGCATGTTGGTGTGTGATTTTGCGTGTCCGTGTGAATGTGAGAAGCGAGTCAGGCAGAGGATGAAAGAGAGAAGAAATCCCTCTCCCGGGTTCCTCTCAATCAGGGATGAAGACTTAGTTACTTCCGTCGTGGGGACGACACCATGGATGAAGCCAAGTGTATGTCTCCACGTGCATGTGCTCATGTGGGGGGCAACGCCCTCTGCGCTGCCTTGTCCTTTGACCTGTGTCCTCCTTGGGTGACTTCTGTGGTCAGCATCTTAGATGCCTGGGCTGCAGCCAGCTCTGTGACTTTCAAAGTTATGGAGCTGAAGCACCAGTTTCTTTTTTTTAAAATTTTTTATATGGTGCTGAGGATTGAACCCAGGGCCTGGCACATGCCAGGTGAGTGCTCTACCACAACTCGAGCCATATTCTATGTTTTATTTCTCCTGTGCTGCAGATCAAACCCAGGGCCTGGTGTGTGCTAGACAAGCACTCTGTCACTGAACTACATCCCCAGTCCTAGACTGTCACTTTCAAAAGGAAAAAGGAAAGCTTTGGGGTGGGGTGATGGTGGTTGTATAATTATCATAATCTATGAATTAATTAAAAATGACCATTTAGTGGGGAAGCAAGGTGCTCATGTGTGAGCATGTGTACATATGTGCGGAATTACACATAGACAAGGGTACACAGAGAGGTGGGGATATAATCATGGACATACCTATACTTTAAATAAAATTATTTTTATTTTTTAATACTGGGGATTGAACCTGGGGCGCTTTACCACTGAGCTGCAAGCCCAGTCCTTTTTATTTTTTATTTTGAGACAGGGACTCACTAAGTAGATGAGGATGACCTCAAACTTGCAATCCTCCTGCCTCAGCTTCTCAAATTGCTGTGGTTACAGGTGTGCACCATGCATCCAGCTCCCACTTTACCTGTCTTTTTTCCTCCTCCCTCATCAAGACACTTAGCCTAAAGTCCCTGGGGGGTTGAGGTACAGGACCTTGAATACGGACAAGATAGTACAAAAGACTTGATGCGGCAATTTGGAAGGAAATCCACAACCTGCCTTCTTCACATATCATTACAAATATCATGTGAAGGCTTTATTAATTTTTTCCCTTTTTTGTGGTACCCAGGGCTTTGCACATGTTAACTACATCTCCATCCCTGCCTTTTAAATTTTTTTTTTTTTTGTAGTTGCAGATGGACAGCATGCCTTTATTTGTTTATTTTTATGTGGTGCTGGGGATCGAACCCAGTGCCTCACACATGCTAGGCAAGCACTCCAGCCCTTTTTAAAATTTTCTTTTGAGACAGGATCTCACCAAGTTGCAGAGGCTGGCCTCAAACTTTCATTCTTCCTGTCTCAGCCTCTCGAGTTGTTGGGATTATGGGCCTGCACCACTGTGTCCAGCTTTGTAAATTTTTTTTCTTCCCCCCACCCCTATGTGAAGTTTTATTGATGAACCTTCTTTTGCTGGGAGCCCTCTCCAATTTTTCCACTAGGACCCCCTGCACATTCTGTCATGTCCCTGAGAGTATGTGGAGGAAACGAAATTCCTAGACTTTAGTTTGGGGGTGGGATTCCCAGACATCAGCATGGGGAGAACTCTGAGTGAGAACAGCAAACACAGGTACCCCTCCATGTGCTCTCAGGACTTCTCAGGGAGTTTGACTTCATTGAACATGGACCACAGTAGGATGGTAGAGGTTGGCAGGGCATTTCCTCCAGTCTTGACAGGATTCTGAGATGCCTATTTTGGGAGTCTAAGGCAGATGTTCTCTTCCAATGAAGAGACTGTTTGGTGTCTGCTCTCTCAGAGGGATGGGACAGGTCCCCTCCCCCTGCTCCCCACAGCTGAGCAGAGCCATACATCACCAAGGGGCTGGGGCTCCCTAGATGTATTGCCCTAATACGTCGCTATAGCAACCTCCCCACTGTGATGTATAGCTTGGGTCTCAGAGCTGCGAGCCCCCTTCTCTGAGAGTCTGTTCCAAGTACCCCGGGGATGGGGGGTTAGAGGCTGGCTTAGCTTCCTGGGATCCCATCCTGATCTCCCCATCCTATGGATGGGATCTTTGCCAGGCTGGGTGTGGAGGTGGGGTCTGGTCCATCAGCCTACCCTCCTGCCTACCCAGGGAGGGGAAGCTGCAGGTCATGTGTCCCTGGCCCTGGCACACGCGTGCCTGACGCACCAACCCACGCCAGCCTGCCTGGCCTGGGGACCTGAGGCCTTGGGGTTGGGGGCCAGGGCAGGACAATGGTTGCATTCCGGCTGGTTGCCACAGGCCCCCATTGTTTCTGTGGACACTGCCTGCTTGAGGGCTGCCATTCTGGCCCTCACCCCTCATGGGGCGTAGGATGCTCCCTAGACCACTCCCCTGGGGATCATAGAGGGGTGATTCATGGGGTGACCAGGGCATAGCAGGCCCCAGCTGTGCCCAGATTCTGGGAGGTGGGAGGGGGAGGCGACTGAGGGTTGTTTGTGTCAGGGGAGGGGGTGTTGAATAGCCAGAGGACTCGGGGCCCTGAACGCCAACCACGTCATCTCTTACCCTTCCTGGTGTGTGGGCTGGTCAGAGAGGCCCTATTGTCAGAGGAGCAGGCCCACCCAGGCTGGAAGGCTAACAAGAACTTCAAAACTGGGAAGACCCCAAGACCACCCTTCACATGGCATTGGTGGGGAAACTGAGATCAGGGCAATGGCAGGGATGCTGGAAGTCACACATCCAGGTATTGACAGGTTTGGGACCAGATTGTTGCTTTATATCTCCCTAGTGCTGTGCTGCTGCTGTTGTTTCTGATAGAAAATAGAGTCCTAGCTAGGTGCAGTGGCCCAAGCCTGTATTCCCAGTGGTTTGGGAGGCTGAGGCAGGAGGATCTCAAGTTCAAGGCCAGCCTCAGCAATGACAAGGTGCCAAGCAACTCAGTGAGACCCTGTCTCTGAATAAAATACAAAATAGGGCTGGGGATGTGGCTCAGTGGTCGAGTGCCCCTGAGTTCAATACGAAGAAGAAGAAGGAGGAGGAGGAGGAAGAGGAGGAGGAGGAGGAGGAGGAGGAGGAGGAGAGGAGGAGGAGGAAAACAATAGAGTTCTAGGGGTGTTCTTCAGTCATGGCAGAAGTTATATTTGTGAGTTCCTTTCTCTCCCCTACTTCCTTTAAAATCTTTCTAGTTTAAGTTGACATATAGCATCCCTGCAATAAGCAATGAGGAGAGTCCTAAGGTCATGAGAGGCCATATGGACTTAGACCTTCTCTGGGGGCCTGAAAAAAACGATTGGGGCATAGGGGTTTCTAGCACTCCGACCCACGAGATTCACAGACACTACAATAGACTTCATTGTTTTCTTCCAAACACTTTTGCACGTGGGCACTCACATACCTACCTTACATGACCAAGAAGCAGGGAGGGAATGAGACTAATCTAGGAGTGTTTTGAGGACAGAGGGACTGATTTCACTTATCTGTGTGCTTAACTTAGGGACCGACTCTGAAACTGAATGATTGAATGAGTGGATGGTAGATGGATAATTGGGTACTTGAATAGATGGCTGAAGGGTGGATAGATGAATGGATGAGTGGATGGGTGGGCAGATGGATGAATGGGTGGTGGCATGGAGGGGTGGGTGGGTTGATGAATGAATGAGTGGATGGGTATAAGATGGATGCATAGATGAATGAGTTAGGGAAAGCCTCTATTTTGAGATCTAGGGAAGACAAATGACTCAATTTGGGATGAATTGTGGAGTGAGTCCTGAACTCAGGTGCCCAAGGCTGGGCTGATCCATGGCATGGTTTGATGGTTAACCTCTGGGCAGGTGGCAGTAGAATCCAGAATGGGGACCTGAAGGATTTAGTCACACGGTATGTAGCTCCACAGGGTTGAAGGGCCGTGACCCTGAGTCGAATCTTCTGTGCTATGGTCATGTGTGTGGCAGGAGCTACTGGGGAAAGGGTCCTGATCAAGGCAGGAAGGGCATGAAGGTTCAGGAAGGGGAAATGAGTGGGGGTCTGAGGGCGCTGGAGCTGAGTGACTCGACTCCTTGGGATCAGGCCCTGACCCAGGAGCCCCCACTCATTCTTCACAACCCAGCTTCATGGCACTACCTTCTGTAAGGCCTTCCCTGTTTCTCTGGGTGCCTGGGTGCTGCCTCCACAGAGCCCAGCATGGTGCCTTTGTATGTAAAAGAGGCTCAGTGCACATTCTTGGGGACATGAGATTGTCACAAACAAGCCTATGTGGGAACAGGTAGAGGCTGCACCTGTCACTACTTCCCAGGGTTTTCTTGGGCAAGGCCTTTACTATCCTCGGACCTCATTTCCTCATCTGCAGACTGGGGAATAGAGATCTTGAGATTTTCTTTCCAGAGTAGTTTTGAGAATGAAGAGAAACAATTTTAGGCGGGAGCAGGGGAAGTACTAGGCATTATTTTTTTCTGCCACTGCTTTGGCTCAGCAATAATATAATATATATTACACGTATAAAATTATTTTTATGACTAACATTTAATGTGCACTCACAATGTGCCAGGCTCTTTTCTAAGTGTTTACATATATCATCTCTCATCTAGTCCTCATAGCAATCCTCCGAGGCAGGTGCTATTGTTCACAGATGAGGAAACTGAGGGACGAAGAGCTTAAACAGACCTGTGGTTAATAGGCGGTGCAGCCAAGGTGAACACCTGGATGGGTGCCAGGGTCATATCTAAGCTGCTGTGTGAGACTGCTCAGTGGGTGGAGGCTTGGAATGGACAAATTAGGAAGGCTTCCTGACTTTCCTGATGATCCTTGGCAAATTACCCAGTTTCCTTGAGCATCATGGGATTTACCTGATTGTGGGTAGTGAGAGAGAGGGTTAGACCCTAGTCAATTACCTCCAGCACCTGTGGTTCCAGATTCTCTCCCTGGCCCAGTCCTGAGTTCCACTCAGTTTCACTGAGACCTGAATGTAGTCCACTTCTGGAAAATACCCAAGCATTGAATGACACTGTGGTAAGGGGTATCAAGAGAACATGGTGGCATGTGCCTGTAATCCCAGGAACTCTGGAGGTGCTGAGGCAGGAGGATCAGAAGTTTAAATTTAGCCTCAGCCATTTAGCAAGACTCTAAGCAAATGACTGAAATCCTGTCTCAAAAAAAAAAAAAATTAAAAAAATATAAATAAATAAAAAGAACTGGGGATATAATTCAGTGGTAAAGCATCCCTGGGTTCAATTCCTAGTACCGAACCAAATCAAACAAGTACGCCCTCCCCCAAACAAACAAAAACAAAAACAAAAAAAAAAACTAAACCATGGACCCAAGAATCAGATAAAAGTAGATTTTTATCCCAGCTGCTATAAGGAACTGGTCTTGCTTCCTTGGCCAGATCACTTACACTCTATGGACACCAGTCTCCTCATCAATAAAATAAGAATATGTAGCATGACATAGTGAAAATAAAATGCAAAGTAAGCGCTGGGTAAGGATTATGTCAGAGAGCCCTGGACAGAGTGAGGTCCACCGTAAAGGATCATTCTAATCTGGTGTTCTTCCCTATTTACTTGTTTCTGCACAATACCCTGCTCAGGCCTCACAATAAAATAGCTTTCAGTCATTCATCCTTTACGCTAAATGCTCTGTGTACAATATCCCACTTAATTCTCAAAATAACTCTACCATAAGGGGACTGCCATAGTCACCATACCAGGAAACTGAGGCACAGAAATGTAAGTAGCTGGCCGAAAGTCACCCACACACTTGGTAAAAGGTGGAGCCAGGACTGGTCCCTTGGATCTGTCTGACTGCACATCCCCTGTGTTCCATCACTCCTGCTTTCCGTCTCCCCCAAGGGCACGGAGAGCTTCCTGAGGGACTTTGGTAACAATGGGAGATGGCAGATGACCCAAAGGGGCTGGAGGGGCCTTGCCATGGGATGGGTGTGTGCACAAACCACTTGGGTTAGCTTTAGCAGTTTCTGTATGGAGAGAGCACTCTGTGCTCCCCAGGCTGGCCCAGCCCTGGGGGAAAGCCCAAGGGTGGTGACAATATTCCATTCCAGGCCACGGAAGCAGTAGCAGTGCAGGGGTCCAGTTCTGCTCCGGCTCTTGCTTCTGTTCAAAGCTGAATAATCTGGAGCCTTTGAAGAAGGATTTCTGAAAAGCCATCAGGAGTGAATCATTGACTTAGGGAGGCGATGAATCAACGGGGAGTTCATAAAACGGCAAATGAATCGGGTGTGAGAGCGACGGAGCCACTGCTATTCCCCAGAACCCTCCGGGGACAGAGAGCCGAGAGAAAAGAAATAAAAATAACACGGGGCCTTACGCTTGCTACAAACCCGAGGCAACCCCTCCTTCCGTGCTGGAAGACAGAGTGGAATAGAAGGACGGGACCCACTGGTGGGTGAAGTGGGGCAGAGGGAGGCTCCCGGGGGCACCCCTAGCTCCCTGAGTCCAGGCTGTGGGTGTAATTAGCAAATGGCTTTTTCCCTTCTTTTCAGGAGCCCTCACAAGAAAGAACACTGATTTTGACGAACACCCAAAATAATGTGAGATCAGGCACCATGCATTATGCATGAGGTCTGATTTAACATGAACATTATTTCTTGTGTACGAGACCATATGCCTCCGTGCTGTCTCTGCAGCCTAATAATACCCAGACCCACCCTGGTCAGGCTTGGTGGGAGAATTGTCCACTGGTGTGTGGGTGGGTGGGAGGTGAGAGGTGAGGGTTGGAGCAAATCTCTTCTGGTACTTAGGTTGTCTGAGGAGAGCCCACTCAGATGCCCTGGAGGGAGCTGGGGAACAGGAGGTAGGTTATACCCTTGGAGAAACACCAGGGAGCTGGAAGTGATACCATGCACAAGTGCTACCGTGTGTACCTGGGTGCCTCTGTGTGTGTATGAGAGAGATCAGGAGCCCGTGATTAGATCATGCTGGGACCATCACATGGCGATGTGGGGGCATGTGCATGGTGGAGGTTTTACTGCACAAGAAGCACCATGGCGGAATGGATAGATCTAATTGCTGCGTGTGTTTGTATATATACACGCATATGTACGTGTGGGGGTGTGTGTTTAAAAAATAAGATCACACATACATACAAACACACAGCCTAACTTAAATTATCTGAAAGGAGCAGGAAGAGATCTGGGAGGAGCTGGGACAATGATGGGCAGGGATGTGTTTGGAAAGTGGTTTGTGGGGTAAGTGCTTAGAAATCCCGACAGGAGAGGATCTGGTGAAATCCTACACAGAATGGTTGTGTGCTTGATTAAATATCACACGTACCAGGTATTCGGCGACTCCCAAAAGTTCAACGACAAAGACCGGAAAGCTGATCTTGGATGGTCAAAGTGGTGTGGGTGTGACCAGGGTGTGTGAGCATGTGTGTGAATGAGCAAACTGTCAGGACCTGCCAACTGGCCGCAAGAAAGAATGATGGGAGTGAGTGTGAAGAGCATGGCTGTGCGCACGGGCAGGTGGTGGGTGGGACGGGAAGAAGTGTGTAGAGTATGTGCCCGTGAAGCAGGATTGCTTCCTTTGGAGGCTAAAGTTGCCTCTGCTTTAGCTGGCACACCCCAGGGAGTGGCTGCCTTGAAGCTGATTTTGGGGACCGGGGTTAACTTCAGGGTGGCTCTAGTAACTGCTGCCACATCCCATTTCAGGGACCAATAGAGGGCAGTCCTCCCACACAGAGTCCTCAGAGGTAGCAAGGGGGAGCCCTGAATGACTGGTCAAACACTAATTCTAGGGCCTTCAAACGTGACAGGCAGGGGACAGACCAGCTCTTTCAGCTGCCTCTGGCCTCCGTCTCAAAGTTCAAGGCCACAGGTAGCTCCTCTTGGCTGAGCTTAGGGGGAACAGCTGAGCCAGATAACCCAACTCCTCTCACTCTATTTCCTCTAATGGGAAGTCTCCTTTCTGGAGCTAGGGAAAGTCCCTGGGAGGGTGACAGCCTGGCCCTGGGTGGTCACTGGGGGACTGAGTCTCCTCCATGCAGGCCCAGAGCTTTTCCAGAGGAAGCTGCTGAACAGCTCTAAGTGTGCAGTTGTGGTGTGTGTGTGTGTGGGGGGTCAGTTAGTCCTGTGGATATTCAATCAAGCCCCAGGGCCAAGGGATGATCGCCTAGGACTATGCCATGACCGTCAGCTATTGTAACATCCTGAGGTAGATGGTGGGAGAGAATATCAATGTCCTTGGGGCTCAGGACAGGGTTCCTTCTGGGTTTGCCTTGATGACCACAATGATCTCCTTTCTTTTTTCCAGGGTTGGCCAACCTCACCCTGCAAATGTTCTTCCAGCTCACAGCATGATTTGCAGTGTAGCATGGATTTTCTTTTCCCTTCTACTTCTGGGATCAGCTATGGATTTGCATGCACAGTGACACACACACAAATTCTTATACCCACATGCAGAGGTTCCTATGGGGAGAAGAAAGTCCCTTCAAGCTTTACCAGAACCTATAGCCACAGGATCGCAGGAAATAATTTGTTCAAGCATGAAAGGGAGGAAGACGGGAACAGAAAATCCCAAATTTGCTAGGGAAAGCTTAGGTTCTCTCTCTCTTTTTTTTCTGGAGGTCAATGTTAAGGATGTGTGCCTCTCTTGGACGAAAGGAAGTCTGAGGTTTTCTGGAGCAAACAGGTAGACACACATACACATAGCACGAAGAATCGGCGGGCAAGGCCACAGCTAGCTCTGTATTTCTTAAACTCTGCTCTATGCAGGAAATAAAACTCCAGGGGAAAATATTTCTCTCCCTTTGGTTTTCTCTTTATAAAGTGAAAGGTGCTGAGATTCCTACCGTCATCCTGGGCTGAAGTCTGGGAAAGAATCCCTGGGGCTTTCTGCCACCAAGGGTTGATCACTGGTTAGGTGTCCCAGGCTGGTGTCTCATTAAACAAAATCCTTGCAAAGTGGAAGATTTTCTTCCATCCCCTTGCCCAATTTTTCTTTTCTTTTCTTTTTTGTTCTATTCCTCAGCTGCTGCTGGTTCTTGGGAAGCTGCATTGTTTTGCTGTTTTTGAGTTGACTTGCTTAAATAATAAACCCACCCTCTTGTATAGGATTAAGCAGACAATTAGGAAATCAATCAATCAATTGGTGTCAGCTGCAGGCAGAGGCCAGTGAAAGGCCCCATCTTCCCGGTAGCCCTTTCCAACCTCAAAACCTGCTGAGGCTCTGGGCCTGTAGGGGCGGGGAGCCCTGAGCTTCATCTGCTTCCATTTCAGGGCCCTGAGGCTGGGACAAATCCAGGGATGGAGAAATAAAGAGGGAGTAGGGAGGAGTGTGGGATGGCTTTGAAGTTTTGTACTTAGCAAAAATGAAAGGCAAGGTAGGGTGGCCAGTGGCTCCTGAATATGCCATTATCATGATGGTCATCAAGTCCCTGGCCTCCTCTTTAAGATGTACAAGGAGTACACTGGCTCACAAGTATGGAGAAAGGCTGGGACACTGGTGTCAATTACAGGGCTATCTGTTCACCAGGCTGGGCTGAGAGAGCTAAAAAAAATAAAAAAATAAAATAGAAGCAGGGGTGAAAACCACGATAGCCCTCGTACTTGCAGAGAAAATCCTCCCCACCAAGATTAAAGGGCAGAGCCCAAAAAGTCACCATTAAGTCATCCTGGCACAGTCATCTTGAGGTCTCAACTTGGCCAGGGACCACCAACTTAAGAGCCTGGAATGCCTCTCTGGGTATCCTGGATGCCAACGGCTGCAGCCAAGGCCTCTCATAGGCCGCACTTCGGCAGCTTCCCAGGCACGGCAGGTCCCACCTACCCCTTCAGGAGGGACACAACTTTCTCCCCAGCCAAATGATTTTGCCTTCAAGCTTTGGCTCCCAGAAGAGTATGAGAAACTTTGTGTGATTTTTTTTTTTTTTTTTTTTCCTGAGAAGAAAAGAGTGCATCGATGAAGCACACAGAAAGTTGTTTTAAGGGGAAAAATAAGATCTTGACTGGGACACAGATAGTACTGCTTTGGACCTGAACCTAGGTCTGCTCCCAGCTGCCGCCTCAGAGAGGATGTGACTGCTGAATGCTTGAGAGGGCAATGTCTCAGAATGTCTATGGTCTCCCCTGCCAGGTCTCCACGGCACGGTCACAGAGTCCTTCCTCTCTCTAGTATATGTATCACGCCCTGTGGTGGAGGGGGGAAGGTTCTTGAGACCACCCTTGGAAATATGTCAGGTCCTTCTGGTGGCACAGTCATGTCCCCACTTCTTCCCAAGAGAAGTAGGTAGGGGCAGGTGGATTGTTTGCAGAGAGGTAGGACTGGCTTTGCCTAAGCAAAGAGGCATGGCTTTCTCCCAGGCTCATTCAGACCTGCAGGACCACTGAATGAACTTCGGTCTAAACTCTCAGAATGCCCAGAGGATCCAGGTGGGCTTGGGCACCATCTGGTTATGGTGAAATGGGAACAGTAGTCAATTGGGACAGAAAGGTGGGGCCTGACCAGGCTTCCAGCTGTGCCAGGACCTGGAATGGCAAAATTCCTCTGGACCCTACACATGGGATACAAAGCGAAACCAAAGTTCCAGGTTGGGGTGTAGGGCAGGGGATACAGAAATTCTAGGCTAGAGGTCAAGGCCAAGGAGGACTTCTTCCTTGGCTGGGGAGAGCAGTTATGTTGTACCTGACTAATGGCTGACCCAAGTTCTGGGTGGTGTCTGTAGTTTTCTGTCCGGGGTCTGGTCTGCAGAGTCTAGTTATGGGCAGGGTACATGAAGCAGCTTTATCTTCCCTAGTCTGAGGGACCTAGGGTAGAGGCCAAATTGTTGCCCAAATAATAGGCATACTAATACTGGCCTGAAATAGTGAGGCCAGATCTTTGTGGGAGGAGAGGAAGAGCATCCCATGGCTTCCACCAAAAACCGCCCCAGCCCTAGGAGTAAAGAGGACAGGACACAGCCCTGGGGTACAAGTTTATGTGAGTAATAAAATATTTACTATAACATAAATATAAAGGGAACTTCCCAGTCTACATTATTTTTGTTTGCAATAAAGATACAAAGAGAATGCACCAAAACATTGTTCCAAAAAATAATAAAAATAAAATAACAAAATTTAAATTCAAACCTTAACAGAAGAAGAAATGGAAAAGGGGGAAGCTCCAAACATATCCAGAAAATAAATAGAGATGGGTCAGAAACCAGGAAATCATATTAAAATATCTTTTTCGGATTAGTTGGGTGTACAAAATCCTTTAGGATGGGGAGGGAGGACAACCCAGAAAACCAAAAATAAAATCCAAGCACAAAATGTTTCTTTTCCCCGCCAGTGTGTACATATCTCACATATTTACATGGTTCCCAACCTCACCCCAAACTTGGGGAATTTCTCTCCCCACCTCCCCCAGCATCCCGCATCCAGGGGGGGCTGGAAAGGGAGCAGAGGGAAGCTGCAGGGAATCAGGCAGAAGGTTCTCAGGGAACGGCTTATTTCTACAGCTGGTTAAAAAATATCTCCAACTTTTCCAAGTTTCGTTTGTTATGGCCAGGAGGGCAGGGCCCCGCGGGGAGCAGAAGCCCCAACGGTTCCATGGTTAGTCCGCAGCCGGGCAGAAGCCCTTCCCACTCGAGTGTGTGGGAGCGCAGACCCCTCCAGCGAGGCCGGGAACGAGCCGAGGCTCGGATGAAACGAAACGAAAAATGAACACTCGAAATTTTTTTTTTGTTAGTTTTTTTTTTTTTTTTTTGCTTTTTTTGTTTTGCTTTTTTTTGAGAGGGGAGGGTTAAGGGAAAGAGAAGAGGAAAAATAAATTAGGCTAGATTAAAGCTTTGGCTATTTCCTGCTTTTTATACACAGACGCGGCTCTCGCGGCCTCCCCTCCGGGGCCCCGATAAATACAGTATACAGCGATTTAAATTAAGGGCGCGGGCGGAGTTAGAAGGACCCCAGAAGCCGAGAGGCTCCACAAATAAATAAAAATCGTAAAAAACCAAGCCCGAAGAAAGGGGAAGAGGTGGGGTGGGGCGCATCCTTATGGGAGAGAAGAGGCGTGGAGCGAATAAAGTGACAGCCCCCCCGCATCCTTGACCCGCAGGCTGGGGAGTCCGCCCCAGGGAATGGGGATGGGGGGAACTCTCCTCTCTTCGTCCTCTCTCCCGGGGAATCCCTAACCCCGCACCGCATTACCTGTCGCTGTGGGGAGACCGCTGCCGGGATCCGGCCCCGAACAGCCCGGGGGGGGCAGGGGCGGGGGTCGTCGAGGGGATGGGGGCAGGGAGCAGGCGGCGGGCAGGATGCCCAGGGTGAGTTGGCGCGTTCTGGATCTTCGCTTCGTTCTCAGGGGCTCGGGCGACACAGCCTACCGGCCGTCTTCGCCGCTTGCCGGAGAGGGTCGTCCGGGTGTTTGGTTTTGTTCGAAAGTTTCTGGGCTTTTTGTAAAATCCAAAGCAACCGAACAAAAAGAGTCCAGGCCGCGCGGGCGGACTGCGCGCCCGCGCCTTGCCGCGCGCCGGCAGGGACCCAGCCGGCAGGGTCACTGCACAGAGCCTGGAAGTGTGTGGTGGTGGTGGTGGTGCAGCGCGGCTGGCGGGGGTGGCGGGGGTGCGGAGGGCGGTGACGCGCCGCCCCCGCCCGGCCCCAGCTCCCCGGGCGCGTATACGTCGTCCATGGGCGGGTGGCCGGCGCCCGCCGCGGGGGTCATGCGCTTCTCTTTCTGCCGCCGGTTGCAGAACCAGACGCGCACCACCTCCTTCTCCAGCTGCAGGCTGTCGGCCAGGCCTGTGATCTCGTGGGCCGAGGGCTTGGGGCACTTGAGGAAATGGCTCTCGAGCGCGCCTTTGACTCCCACCTCGATGGACGTGCGCTTCTTGCGCTTGCGGCCCTGCGCCGCGATCTTGTCCAGGTTGGTGGGGCTGCCGCTGGAAGAGTCGGTCTCCTCCAGCCACTTGTTGAGCAGAGGCTTGAGCTTGCACATGTTCTTGAAGCTCAGCTGCAGGGCCTCGAAGCGGCAGATGGTGGTCTGCGAGAACACGTTACCGTACAGTGTGCCCAGCGCCAGCCCCACGTCGGCCTGTGTGAAGCCCAGCTTGATGCGCCGCTGCTTGAACTGCTTGGCGAACTGCTCCAGGTCGTCCGAGCTGGGCGCATCCTCGTCCGAGTGTTCTCCTACCGACGAACCGCCGCCGCCCGCGCCAGGGTGCAGGTGCGCCGCCGCCGCGTGCAGGCCGCCCGCATGTGCATGTCCGTGTGCGTGTCCGTGGGCGCCCAGGTGCGGCGGCGGCGATGGCTCCAGCTGTGCCTCGTGGCCATCCTCGTGCAGCGCATGGTGCAGGCCGGGCCCCGCGCCGCCACCGCCCGCCGCCAGCATCCCGGCCAGGCCGCCGCCGCCGCCCCCTGGGTAGGCCGCCTGCGCATACAGCCCGAGCGGCTGGGGTTGATGGCCCCCGCCAGCCCCGGGCGACGGGGACATGGCCGGGCCCAAGTGGTGAGCCGTGCCGCCCTGCGCCCAAGCCGCGCCCGCGTGGGCCGCCCCCTGGTGCACCAGGCGCGCGTGGAAACCTCCGCCGCCGCCGCCGCCGTCGTCGGCTCGGCCGGTGCCACCGCCGCCCGCCTTGCCGTGTTCCAGGTGCGGGCCGCCGGCCCAGTCGCCGCCGCCGCCTCCTCCGGTGGGTAGCCACTGGGGGTGCGCTAGGCCCACGGGGTGGCCCGCGCCCGCGCCCAGCCACTCGTGGTGCATCAGCTTCTGCACTTCGCGGTACGCGGCTCCCGCGTGCAGCCGCTCGGCGGCCGCCGCGGCTGCAGCTGCAGCAGCGGCGTCCGGATGCATGAGCGGCCCCGTACCCCCGGCTCCACCGCCGGGGCCCCGCGGCAAGTACTGCGCGGTGGTGGCCATGCCGCCCCGCGCCCTGCGCCGCGCCGCCGCCGCCGCCGCTCCGCTCCGTCTGCGGGCCCCGCCGCCGCGCTCCGCAGGCTTAAAGCCCGGACCCGCTCGGCGCTCCGGAGCCCCACCCCTCCCGCCGCCCATTGGCTGCCCGCGGAGCCGCCTCCCGCCCCCCGGCCTCGGCCCCCGCCCCCTGTGCCCGCCTGCTGCCTGGCCCGGCCACCCAGAGCTCGCCATTGGGCCTCGCTCCCGGGGTCCCGCGCGCCGGCCGTGCTGATTGGCCGCTGGGGCTTCATTCACAGCCCCCCTACCGTCCGCGTACACATTCACGCCCCGGGGGCGCGGCCGCCACGTGGGGAGTGGCGCGGGGGTGGCACTGGGACCGCACCCCCTCTGGTCCTAGCTGCGTGGGCCCCGCTTTCCCCCAGTGCTGGAGACTCGGAGCCCGACCGGCCCCATATTCCACGCAAGCTGAATTCCTGTCCGCATCCCACCCGGGCGGCGGGGACTGCGGGCTCCGGGAGGCGCTCGGGCTCCAAGAAGCGACTCAGCCCCTCACTTCCTCCCTCCTCAGTGCGGCTGCCTGCGGGCTAGGATTCCCGCGGGTCTCCGCGGCGGCGAGCGCGAGGCGGCGCGGGTTCCGGCTCTGTTCCCGCGCGGCTGCTCACCTCTGCCGCCTCGACTCCCGCGGCTTCCAGTTTTCACCGAGCGCTCCTCCGAATGCCTGCCTGGCCTGTCTCGTTTTCCCTCTTCTCTCTCTAGATTCATCGCGGACCTCTGCGGCCCTGACAGAGCGCGCAGAGTCGGATGGCCTGGGCTTCATGCCCTGCGCGGGCACCCCTTCCTGCTCCCGGACGCCGAAGCCAGGTGAGTAAGGCGCGGGAGGCTCCGCACCAGGACAGCGGGCGGCAGCGGTTATGTGCTGAGACGCGAGCTCCTGTAACCGGGCCGTGTTCTGGGGTTTGAGAATGAGAGGACCCTGAGGTGGAGACTGTGGCTCCGGGGAAAACTCCACCTGCGCGGGTGATGGACCCTGGGCCCAGTTTTGCGCTGCTGTAGCCTTCTCACTCCATCTCCTTCCAGCTTGAACAGCTCATAGGCGATGATCATGGAGGGGTAACACCCTGGGGAGACTTGCTCTAGGAAAGGAATGGTGTAGACTCAGGGAAGGGTAGCTGGCACTTCAGAAATCCAGAACACAGGCTGGGAGCTGTCCAGCTTCGCGTGGATCCTGGAGTTTACCCAGACTTGCCTGGGGCTGCTGAAAAGGGAACTGAGGTTGAGAAGTCCCTGTTGAAAAGGTGGGCAGTGGAATTCCGCCACTTCCTCACACTTGGAACTCTTTGGAGGATCCTGAGAGGAGTAGGACTTCAGTTGTGCCTCCTTACCCCACTTTGGGCCCCACCCTAAATGTCCTGAGCTGTAACTTCCACCACTTCCTACATCTAGCCTTGAGTCCCAGGGAGACTTTTTCACTGCCAATCCCCCTTTTCTGTTCCCGATCTTAACCTCTAATGGATTAATACATTTCAGGACCCTGCCATTTCCAATCACAGGGCTGAGCTAAGTGCCTAGCTAGGGCCCTATTGGGAAAGTCAGTCCTGTGGAATGAAGCCTCAGTGTGTGAAGGAAGAAAGGTGTGTGATGGGGACTTGGGGTGACCGCTGCTGTGGAGGTGATTCAAGGGTGGCTGGGACAGTTGACAGTGACAAGGGTTACCCTAGGCATAGAATGTGCTCATCTGGGCTCTGAATGTCCCAAATCCAGCCTTTGGCTATTCCTCTACCCCAAGGGAAGGAGTGGAACAGGGCATGGTTCTTGTCTGGCCAGTGGTCAGTGTCCTGAACAACATCCTTTAGGTCCCATTCTAGATCAGCAGTTGTGAACGCAGCTAAAGACACTGGGTTTTCCTGGACTCTGGCCCAGGAAGTGTCACCTTGAGGCAGCCCAGGTCTTCCTGGCCTACTGGGCTCCCTGGGCTTTCTCCCAGATCCAGGAGGTAGGATCAAGGCCAGAGTCCTTAAGTGAAGTCTCCTCTCGTGCCAGCCCTAAGTAGGCCTGTATGACACTGAAACTTAGATTTTCAACCTGAAACTGTCACTCTTTCTGGGCAAGTATGACTCTGGTACATTCACTCGGGTCCTTCAATTTTCTTCCTGTAAATTGGGAATAGCGGTATTATGGGCAGCCCAACTGTCTCACTAAGTAAGCAGATTGTGAGACAAAGGGAGTAAAAATCTCTCAGAAAGTGCTTTTACTCTGTTTGTTCCTATTGTTCATTCCCGGTGGGTGAGCAAGGTACTCCCATCTCTAACTAAAATTCAATTTCCTCATCTGTAGATTGGCATGATGGAGGTTTGGACTATCTGACTTCCCATGTCCTTCTACCTCTGATGGTCAGTGATTTTGTAAATCAGTCCCAGTTCCTATTGGAGGATGGGAAATATCTGGATTTGGGTATCATGATGTCCAGGCTTTTGGAGTTGCCAGTGAGGCTTGGAAAACAGTGACCAGTGGGCATGGTGCTTTAGAAAGCACTTTTGTGCCTCTTAGTCCTGTGAGAGCACTGAGATTATTACCCTCAGTGCATAGATAGGGAGCTGAGATTTGCCCAGGGGCGCAAGACCCATGTGTTCCCTGTCATTACTTTCCTGCTTGCTGTGGAATTGGGGGGGCGGTGCCTGTGGAGGCAGCAGCTTTGGCCATCAGGCCAAAGAGAGCTCTCAGCCCTATTTCTGGCAGCTCTCAGGGGCAGGTCAAGGCCAGCTGGCACTCTGGAAGCTGGCTTCTCAGGTCTGTGCTGAATTG
Source organism: Urocitellus parryii (assembly GCF_045843805.1). Taxonomy (NCBI): domain Eukaryota; kingdom Metazoa; phylum Chordata; class Mammalia; order Rodentia; family Sciuridae; genus Urocitellus; species Urocitellus parryii. The sequence continues at coordinate 23,372,743 of NC_135541.1, forward strand.
AGGGGAGTCTACAGCAAAGCAGTAGCCAGGCTTCTAGGTAACCAGCCCAAGTTCCATCACTCCCATTAGCAGCCTGCGACTTGGTGTGAATTACCTTACCTCTCAGAGGCTCACTTTTTCTATCTTAAAGTGTCTGAGCATCCTCTTCAGTCTTGTTCCTAGAGATTCTGTGTGGGATACTGGGGTTTGTGACACTGCCACTGGCAGACACCTGCACAACCCAACAGCCCCTCTCTCCAGGAGCACCACCTTCACAGACCCTGGGGAGAACTTTTCCTCATACCACACCACGCAGCTGCAGGTGTACCCATGGAAGTCAGGCACTCACACAGAGTGGTGAGGACCTTGCCAACTGATGGGCATTCACACACGTTTACACACTTGACACACAGATACAGATGCACATTTTAGCACAAGGGCAAACATACTGATTCACATTAGGAACACATGGACTTGTGTCATTAGGCCAAATATTCAGAATGATATAAAGCAACGTCTAACAATAAACACAGGCATGTGTCTAAATGGGGACAAACAGAACACGCACATAACTGAAATAGGCCTATACTTAGGCACTCTTTCACTGACACTGAGAGCCAAGAGCCCTCCAGGCCCACAAGGTCACAAACATGGAGACTCTCAGCCAGCATGCAGTGTTATTCACCCAAATAGGCACACCTTGCTATTCACACAATACACACAAGGCCGGTCATGCACACTCTCCCTCCCAGATGCAGATACAAAGAGGCCCACCCCCATACCTCCCAAAGACACACAGCCATCCACAACCATATCCTCAAGGAACCAACAGATCTACTCAAAGGATCAGAAAGCAGGAAGGGGGCTGTGTTCAGCTCAGAGTTTGGTCCATGCGGTTGGCCGCAGTGTTAGTCCCAAGGAAACAACATTGGAAGTCCTTTCTTTTCATATTTTCCCCGGTTCTCCTGGTCTGCAGAGGGCAGCTCCCAGTCAGGCTGCTGCGGGTCTCAGGCTCCCTGGCCTCCCTCCCCAGCGGGGCCCCTGCCCAGCCCGCCCCCAGGCAGGAGCTGCTCAGCTTTCCCATAGCAGGGAGGCCTCCTCCAGGCTCTGGAGTGTGACCGAGCGCCTGCTCATTTGACACAGGTCACCGAGCCTCCAGCAGATGGGGCCCTCGCTGTGGGGGGTCTCTGAGCCCGAGGGGAAGCTGGGGAGGGGGGTAGGCTCTGCAAGGAGGAGGGGCAGCTACACAAGCTCCAGCCCCATGAACTCTGTCTGCAAAGCCTGGGGTCACAGACATGGACCTCCTCCCAGGAGACACAGACATGGCCTCGACAACACAACCACACTCCGTTGCCATCAGCACCCTGATGGTCACATGTGCATCGCAACAGTCCAGTCCCACATCCCAGGCAAGGGTGTCTGCACAAAGGCTTGCCAGGCCCAGATTTCGGGAGGAGAATGAGGCTCAGTCTTGGCCAGTGTCTCCTGGGGGGAGTGGGGTCTGGCTGCTTTGGTCTTTGAGCCCCAGAGCTCCCTTCTGTCAGATGGGCAGTTGGTCAGGAGGATGGCAAGTGCAGAGAGAGTCCGCTGCAGCTGCAGACCCCAGACCTTTTCAGTGCTGAGGGAGGAGAGGCTCCAGGACATGCCACCTAGGGTCCTTGCACATCAGGAGCATTGGGAAGAGGTAAAGAGAGGAGAGGAGGGGTCCACAGGGAGGGCTGCTGCAGGAGCTGAGTTTTATGATGTTTGTCTGTGTGGGTTTTGAGTTTCTGTCTTGCTGCCTGGGCTGGGGCAGTACTCACAGCCCACTTCCTTGCCCATCTGCCAGTCTTCTCCTCATGCCCCAGATTGTACGTTTTCAGGGGACCTTGCTTGGGAGTCAAACATCCTGGGTTTCATCTGGGCCCTGACTCAAGTTTGTTGGATGACCTGGGGTCGGTCTTAGTTTCCTCTTCTCTGTGACCCTCAGGCAGGGTGGTCTCTGTTGGGCTGCTTGGAAAAGTGGGATGAAATCACTGGAAGCTTGGAAAGGGAGAGTGTGACTTGGTCCCGGTGCACCCTTGGCCATCTGGGGTGAGTCAGTTGGAGCAGAACCTGCCTGTTCCTCCCAGCCAGTTCTTGCTGAATGGTGTCAGGAGCAACCACGCCCACTGGGGATCCCTGCCCTGCTTATTCTGGGCTGCAATGTGATTTTTAACTGGACGAGCCTGGTGGGGTCCTGTCTGCTAGTTTCCATGTCTTGGGTGATGAAAGTGGGGGGTGCCAGAGTCATCTTGTCCACCTGCTGCCTTGGCACAGGTGGGTGCCAGTTAGACAAATATGTAGTGCTTATCACCATTGGAAAGCTCTCCCCTCAAGCCCCACATCTTCCTTCTAAACTCAGTCCCTTCAGGGGTCTGGTACCTCTTCTGTCCTTCCTGTGCCCTCTAGAACCTAGAACAGAGGAGGGCAGTGGAGGTGGGATGTAGCTGCCTTTGGCAGAGGAGAAAGAGGCAGTCTCGCTGGATGTGGTGGCACACACCTGTAATCCCAGTGGCTTGGGAGGCTGAGACAGGAAAATTGTGAGTTCAAAGCCAGCTTCAGCAATGGTGAGCCTCCAAGCAACTCAGTGAGACCCTGTCTCTAAATAAAAACGAAATAGGGCTGGGATGTGGCTCAGTAGTCAAGTGACCTTGAGTTCAATTCCCAGTACCCCCCCCCCCCAAAAAAAAAAGAAAGAAAGAAAGAAAAATAAGGCAGTCTCACTTACCCAATATCAGGTTCCCTGTCCCAGTCTTGGTGAAGGGAAGGAAGGGTAGAAGGTGAAGTGTCTCTTTGGGACAGATCTTCCCTTGCATTTCCCCCCATCACAGTCCCTAGGCCTATGGGTGGGAATGAGGGTCCTCCTAGTGTATCAGTAGCATGTTCAAATTAGGAATGGTCAATTGCTCTTGAAACTTACTTTCATTTTTAGCCTCTGAGCTGGTGTTAATGCCCACAATCCAGTTATGCAGAACACGCTCTCTGCAAATCGGTAAATCATTAGCAGGGATTAATCACTCTGAAGGGCTGGGGCTGGGTTTTAGTTTCCTTTTTTCTTTCTTTTCTCTTTTTAAAAAACACTTTTATCTGGATGGCTGCAAAATTCACCACCACAGGGTGGGGTGGAGCAGAGAGTGATAATTTAAGTCCTTGTCACCATTGTTAGAAGAGTGAGGTGCCTTCCTGGGCCTGGGGTCGACTTTGTGATCCATTTGAAGGTTGAGGGTGGGCAGCTTGGGTTGGGTGGAAGGGAGAGAGGGCTTCCCCCACGTGTGTGTACGTGTGCCGGTTTGGTGTGCGTGTGCACATGGTGACTGTGTTGGCATGCTTGCATGAATTAGTGTTGAGTTTTATAGATGCCCATGCGTATTTAACCCATGTTAAGGTGCTTGAGCTTGGTTTGTATTCATGTGTATGCATTAGTGTTTGTAATTGAGTCAGACAGTGCTTCCATTTGAAAGGAGTTTCAGTGTTCTTTTGTTTTGGGGATACTGTTTTATTATGTGAGAAGGGTGCACCCCACCTTCCTTAGCCTCAGCTCCTGAGGGCAAGAAGGTAATACTGAAGGAAAGTCCCAACCAGCACAGGTGAGGGGTGTGGCTCAGGCTTGATTTACATATTCATGAGCTGGCTGCCCATGGAGGCCTCTCCTTGGGGCGGTTCAGGCTCTCACTGTTCACTCGTCTGGCTTCCCCATCCTAGGAACCGGGCTGTCTTTCCACCTGTGGTCTAGGAACACCTATCCCCCATGGTTCTGGAAGTCCCACTTCTGCAGAGTTCCAGTCCGCACAGCTGTGGCTTCTTGGTAGGAGCCAAGTGGCCACAGGGGGGGTGTTCTTTTTTCCTTCCAGGCCCCTGATACCCCTGTGAGGGGTTTTGGGGAAGGAAGGCTGTTTTTTTTTTCCAAGTCAGGAACAAGCTAATGAATGGGACTTTCTCCCCACTCTGTTTTCGCCCCAGGCCTCTGGATCCCTCTTTTTCCCCAACTTAATGCAGTCCAGCTTTGGGTAATGTAATTACCTTCACATGACCCAGCAATGATGTCTCAGGTGTGGGGCCGAGTGGGTATGGATGGGGATGGGGTTACAGGGCTTCTCCTTCCCTCCAGTCCCACAGTGTGAGGCCTGCTTCTTACATCAACCCACCCTCCTTTCTGTAATGTCCCCTCTCCCCATATACTCACTCGGCACAGGGGACCTGGGCATCACTGTCTACCACTCCACACATGGCTGAGGTACCCTGCTCTCCTGGACATGGGCCTCGTTCATTGCCACACTGTGTGTCCCAGCCTCCTCCCTGCAGCAGTTGCCTGGAGTCAGTGGGAGGAACAGAGTGACAGAGTTCCTTGATTTTTTATGAGTTGGGAGGCTTGGGGGGGAGAGTGGCAGGCTCAGTGCTGTCCTTCTTAGCTTTCTTGGGGGTTAGCAGGTGGTGGGTGGAAGTAGAGAAGGAGGATTTAGGAATTATATTTTCCCAGGGACCTCTCAGCATCTTTATATATCTCTGGTGGCAGACATCTGTCTGAGCTTAGGGTAGCATCTGCCTGGGCTGGAGACAACATCTGTTTGAGGCTGGGACACCTGGCTGAGCCCAGCACATTATCTGGCCCCGGGACAGCTTCTGCCTAGGCCCAGGACATGTGTTCAAGCCTGGCACAACATCTGTCTGGTCCTGGTGCAACATCTTCCTGGCCTGGGGCGATGTCTCTTTGAGCTCTGGACATGTGTCTGACTTGGGGACGTCTGCTGGGTCTGGAACACTACCTGTCTGAGCCTGGGGATGGATTTGTCACTGCAGATAAAATCACCCTCAAGTTTCAACTTTGGTTTTCAGCTGAGAAGAGTGTGTGCCGGGCTCACATCCTGCTCTTCTTTCTGCTAGGAAAGGACTCTTAGGTGGAGGCCTCCATTTATCTTTTATTTTGGGCCCAGCTGCTTAGTGCCTCGCTTTTGCTGAGGTTGGCTTTGAACTCTCGATCCTCCTGTCTCAGCCTCCCAAGCTGCTAAAATTACAGGCATGTGCCACTGTGCCTGGCTCCCCCCTTTTAATATATACTTTATTTAGAGATAGGGCCTCGCTAAGTTGCTAAGGCTGGGTTTGAATTCACAATCCTTCTGCCTCAGCCTCCTGAGCCTCTGTGATTATGGGTGTGTGCCACTGTGCCCGGCACTGACTTCCTGTCTTGGAATGCACCTCTCCCTGGAAAGCCCTTTCTCCGCTGCTTCACTCCTCACTTCAAGGGACATTGGCTCTGAGAAGTTTCCCTCTCTAGAGCAAGCCGTGCCTTTGCCCTGCTTCCATAGTCCATTTGTGTGTTAGCATTTCTAGGCTCATGCTGTTCTTAACTCTTGGTGTGTCTTTCAAGCGGGACTGTGAGCTCCTGGGGTCAGGGAATGGCTCGGTTCCATCTCTGTCCACAGCACCCACCTCAGTTCCTGGCTGTAGTAGGCACCGGTAAAGAATGCCTAGGAACCACCACATGGCTGTGCCCTGTGATCTCGGTTCCTTCTATTCTTTCTTTTTTTCCCCAGAGGGAGACAAAGGAGAGACACTGTAGACACTGGTTTTAGCCAATCTTCTTCTTCACACCTGGCTGTTGACCGTGGTCAAAGGGGGCCGGGTAATGGGCCCAGAGCAGCCGGGACGAGGGTCGGCTGTGGTCGGTCCTACTCAGTGTTCTTTATGCACAGCCAAGATGAGGATGCATAGGACGATAAGGCCATACACTGCTACCAACAGGGAAAGGAGGGGCAGCCACAAATCCGGACTGTGGGCTGTGGGATGGGACTAAATCTGTTAAAGAGGACCCTGTGAGGCAGGTCAGGACCTTGACCTGAGGGTGGGGGAGAACAGAGGCCTGGTTCAGCAATCATGGAAAAGTTCTAGGGTCCCCAGCTTTGCTTGTCCCGAGGCATTGTCAATATAAACATTGTGTCCAGGGGAAACTGCTCAGTGGTCAGGCCAGCCTGGCACCTGGTCAGGGTCAGAGGGACGCTGGTTTCCAGGAGAGAGGCCACAGAAGTAGGAGCATGGAACCTGGAGGAGGAGGCAAGGCTCCACCTTGGGGGCTTTTCATCTACAAAACAGAAATGTCTTTATTGTTTTTACTGCTGATAAAAACAATCTGGCTGTGGCTCAGTGGTAGCGCCCTTGCCTGCAATGCGTGAAGCACTGGGTTCAATTCTCAGCACCCCATATAAATAAATAAAATAAAGGTCTATGAACAACTCAAAAAATATTAAAAAAAAGACTCTTAAAAAAAAGCAATCTGAGCTCATTTGCAAAAATTCTTTACCCCAGAAGTATCTGAATAGAAAGTGGAAGTCCTCCATCCATCTGTCTGCCTCATTCCTCATTCCTACTCCTATTCGCTATATCTTTCCAGAACTTTCCTTTTTTTTTTCCTTTTCTTTTTGCAGTACTGGGCCTCAAACCCAGGGCCTCATGCATGCTAGGCATTTCCAGAACTCTTTTTTTCCTCCCATGGACATTCATTATTTAATAAGAGCTGAGATTTATTGAATGTTAATCATGTTGCTGTGCTAAATGCCGTCACCCGGGCTTACACATTGGCCCCTCACCAAACATTATGAGTTAGGTGCAACTATTATTCTATTTCACAATGAAGAAATAGAGGTTCAGAGAGTTGAATTAACTTGCCAAACTTATACAGGTTGTGATATATATTTATATCTATGGATGTATTATGTATAGATATATAGCTAGATATAGATGTGACTTTTTTGATGGAAGATGTAACCACAGTACATATGGTATTTTTAAATTTGTCTTTTAAAATTAACAATATATTTTGGATATCTGTCTGTGTTTTAAAATACACCTCATAGCCGGGCGTGGTGGTACATGCCTGTCATCCCAGTGACTCAGGAGGCTGAGGCAGGAGGATGGCAAGTTCAAGGACAGCCTGGGCAACTTGTTGATATATCTCAAAAAGAAAAAAACAAACAAACCAACAAAAAAGGTAGGGACAGTTGGGGATGGAGGTCAATGGTAGAGCACTTGCTAAGCGTGAGTGAAGCCCTGGGTTTAATCCCCAGCATCTCCCAATATACCTCATCCACCTAACCCTTTTGGTAGCTGTATTCAGTGGTTTCCATGTACTGAATCTATTTAGACAGTTCACCATTTGTGTTAACTTAGATTTCAACTTCAGTTTCTGAGTGTCTGCAGGGCTGTCCTGGGTTCTAGAGAGTATATAAGTTATGTGTGACCCAGGGGACACAGGTCAGACCAAGCCATGGACATTTTAGGGACCAGATCTCAGGTTTTGCATTCTAAGGGCCGTTTCATCCCTGAGAGAGCCCTCTGACTCTGGAAGAGCCTAACTAAAGGCAGAGTAGCCGATTTCGAGGATAGGCTTGGCCTGGCAGGACTGCTGTTGGAGGATTTTTATATTCATCAGTGGTTTTGGGGGTTGGGGGGGTCTAACATGTAGTGTGTAGTGGAAGGAGCGCTGCTCAGGAAGCTTGCATTTGAGTACTTGCTCTAGCTCTTAGCATGCTTCCCAGAGTTTTAGTTTCCTCACTGGTCAAATTAACAGAATACCACAGCAGTGCAGATCGCAGGCTTGCAGCCAGGAAGTCCCAGCTCTGGCCAGCTGGGTGGCCATGGGCAATGTGCTCTCATACTGCAAGCCATAGTTTCCTGATCTTTCACCAGGAATAGAAATAGTTTGTCCTCCCATTTCAACTCATATTTTTGATCACCTGTTTTGGGCCAGGCATTGGGGGTAAAACAATTGAAAACCACAGATAAGGCTCCTGACCTTGGGGAACATACATTCTAGAAGAGGAGAGAAGAGAATCAGATAGTAAACAAGTACATCATTTCACAAACAAGATGACGACAGGCTGTAGCAACAGTGACGATCAAGTTGCTGGATTCAGTGGTTGAGAAGGGTCTCTCTGAGGTGGTGATGTTTAAGCGGAGGCTTGCAGAGTGAGAAGGGCCAGTCATTGAGGGAGCCTTCGAAAGAGTGTTTCTGGCCGGTAAGTCAGCAAGGGCATCCAGGGGCCCTGATGTATCCAAGCAACAGGAGGAGGCCAGCATTGCTGGAGAGGAGTGGTAGGGGAGGGAGATTGGGGATGCAGAGGAGGTAAGACCAGCTCTAGCAGGACTTTGCAGAATGTGCTGGGAATCTGATATCCTGATCAGGGCAAATTCCTACTTCCCAGGGTTGTCGTGAGGATTGCATGAGATGTGTGCATGGTGTCTCAGTTCAGGTTTCCCCGGAAGCAGACCCTGAGATAAGGATTTTCATGCATTCCAGAAAACATGGGTAGGGAGTGGGCAGGTGAGACAGGGAAGGGGAGGAGGCCAACAGAGGGAGCCTCATCGAACAAGTGGCAGGTCACCACCGTGGACATCTGTTCCACTGAGGACCATTGGGCGCCAGCATTGAGCACATACCTGAGAGTTTTCCTACTTAATAGATGAATCATTTATATGAGCTGGGCCATTTATATACTCACATATCAGTCATTCTGGGCTGGGGGTTAATTCTCCAACACTTGGGGCCTGCCTTGGGAAGGCAGAGCAGCTCCCAGAGACCAGAAGAAGCCCTTAGGCAAAGCTGCAGCTGGAGGCAGTAGGAAATCAGGCTGGAGTGCCCTGAAATGGCAGGGCCTGGAGGGATGAGGGGACACCAGCTCTACCTGCCACACACAGAAGGCTTGTGGTGTTGGAAGCACCCAATAGATGATAGTAATTATCGCTATTATTACCAATATTAGGTATGCTGAGCGTTGCTGTTATTGTGAGTTAAACTAGATGGCATTGATAATAGTGCACTTCACATAGCACTTCATTTAATACTCGTAGCAGTCGGTGTGTAGGTGAATGCATGCATGTCATAGGCAATCGATAAAAGGTGGACGATGCTTCCCACTTGAAAGTTCTAGAATCCCAGATGATGCATCTGAGATTGCACAGTGACCCACCCCGGCTGGATGCCGAGGACTATTGTCCCAAACCTCCTGAGCTGTAGGCAGCCTCCCTCCCTGGTGCTTGGAGATGCTGACTCAGCAGTGAAATATGTAAATTCCTACCTGGTTTGCATATGATTTACACATATTTATTTATGAGTATCTTTGATTAATGTCAGAACGCCTCTGTGATTTTCCTGCCAGGCTTCAGGGCCCCAAGAGGACGCGGCTCTGGTGGACATGGCTGTGGGCTCTGAGTGTGCACTTGTGGGGGCTGTTGAGTGGGGTGAAAGTGACCCCTGCGATAGGCAGTTGGCAGTCGCAGGCCTGCGTAGCCGGTGGGCTGGAACGTGGGATTCTGGAGTGGTGATTTGAGTAGCTGGTGCGAATAGGGTGCTCATCAGGAGGTGGCAGGGTCGGGGCTCTGGACACTGGGTTGAGGGACTGCTGGGTTGATAGGTGGCCATGGTCTTGGAGAACGAGGGTGCCAGCCAGGCTTTCTAAATAGGACATCAGACCCAGGGAACCAGGGCAGGATCTGGGGTCCAGGGTCATGGTCTCCAGAGCACCCTCCCCTCGGGCTACCTAGGACGGGAACCCCCTGCTCAGCTGCTCCAGGAGAGGGAGTATTCTCTGCAGTCCTGGCCTGGGACAGGAATGGGGAAAATCTGCCAGTCAGCAAGAATTTTCTGTGTGTCCTGGCAGTGCCCAGCCCTGTGCCTGGAAATGTGGGGAAGATCAGTCTCAGCCTGCAAACCTTGGCAGGAGATCTGTGAGATAAGGAGGGAAGGGCAGGGCCTGACCTTGATTGAGGGCTGTGTGCCTGGCACCCTGTCATAGTTTATCTACTTTAATCCTCACACAGGCCCAGAGAGGCAGTCCTCCTTGTGAAGGAGAAAGCAAAGACTCAGAGAGCGGCAGTAACTTGGCCAAGGTCATTCAGCAAGTGAGTGGAGAAGCCCAGATTGGAACCCAGCTCTGTCACCTTCCAGAGCCCAAGCATTTAGCTAGTTTATTCTGCTTTAGCAGAGGTCAAATAAGGATAGCACCCACTTCATTCTGCTTGTTGTGACAGTGAAATGACCCCAGTTTTGTTGAGTACTTAGCAAGGTGGCTGGCACACAGCAAGTGTGCTCACTGTAAGTATTTTTCTCCTAATGGATGGAGCAAGGATTCTTACATCCTGGCATGTTGGACTCCCCTGTTCCCACGGTACCATGATTCCTGCTGAGGCTTGCTGGGAAGGTGGGTGGTTGGGGACAAAGTATGACTCCCTGTGGGTTGGGTGGGTTGGGTGAATCCTTGTCATACATGGACACTGGGGGCCATCAGCATATGAGTGGCACTATCTGCCAGGCCGGAGCCCCTGTCAGCTCAAGTCCTAGCCCTGGTTTGGAGGGGGACACTGGATTGCCTGAATACATAAACAAGTACCTGGACTTGGTGAGGGTTCTTGGCTGAGAAGGAGAGACAACTTCGGAAGAGGGAGCTCTACCAGCAGGTGATGGCCAGAACCCTTTCTTATTCCAGTTGCAGAGGTCTGAATCCATTGAGGGAGTGGATGGTGTGAAAGATGCATGTGGGATCTCTCCTGTCAGAGGACACAGCAAGGGCAAAGTCCCTGGGGTGGGAATAAACTTGATGTATACATCTTTCCCTGTAGCCATAGAGACCAGTCAATTCCCCTCCTCCAATGTGGGAAGAGCAGAATGGACCAGGATTCATTCATTCATTCATTCAACATATATGTAGTGCATACTTTGTGCCAGGCACTATCCTCAGTGTTGATAGCTAGAACATATTGAGTCCTTACGGTTTCTAACCACTTCACAGGTTATTTCATTGAATCTTTGCAACACTGCAATGGCTTGGGGAAGTCTGGGGAGACCATTGTTCTCTCTTGTAGCCTCTTCCTGTATGCCTGCCACCTTGGGAACGTGGTGTTTAGCCTGCAGAAAGACCAGGGTGCCCACCATGGGTGAGCTGGAGCGGTTCTGAGAACATTTTTGCTTCAGCATCTTTCCTGCATTGGCAGCCTGTGGTGGACCAAGGTCAGGGAGGGTGGGGGCCGTCCAGCCTGGCCTGCCTCAATCCCACTTTCCCTGTGGCCAGCCTACAGCTCAGCTCCTGGCCCCTCCAGCCCTCCTGCAAAGCTCAAGCCTGTCCTCTGGCCTTGCTCAGAAAGCCAGGTCTCAGCTCAGGAAGAAGAGCGTGCTCCACACGCTGCAGCTTCAATGACTGATGGAGGCACAGGGGTGGTGTGCATCCTGCCAGGCTGGCTCAGAGGGCAGGCCCCGGTCCCCATTGCCCATCAGCCTGCGCACCCGGCCTGTGCTGTGATCTGGGCTCTTCAGTCCTTGTGGAAGCAATGGGGCAGGTAGAAGCAAATTGCTCAAAAATCAGAAGCCAAGCGAGTGCGAGTACTTCAGTCTGTCTGTCTTTGGTGAATAAATTTACCTGGTAAAGGGGGTTTCCAGGGTGAGATGAGGGAAAATCAAAGCCTTGCATGGCAGGCTATGCTCCAGTGACCTCCCTGCCCATCTGTCCATCTGTCCATCTGTCCATCCAGCCATCCATGAATCCTCCTATTCCACCTATCCACCCACCCGCCCATCTGCTGACTGATGCCTGATGCAGCCGCCATTCGTGCTTCTTGAGTCAGAGTGTGGGGAGGTGGTCAGTGGTTATGTGTGTGTGGGTCGACTCCTCTTTGCATTTCTCTCTTTTTTTGGTACCTGGGATTGAACCCAGGGGTGCTTAACCACTGAGCCACATCCCCAGCCCTCTTTTATATTTTATTTAGAGACAGGGACTCACTAAGATGCTTGGGGCCTTGCTAAGTTTCTGAGGCTAAGCCAGAACTCAGGATCCTCCTGCCTCAGCCTCCCCATCTGCTGGGATCACAGACGTGCACCCCCCGCACCTGGCCTGGTGGGGAAGCTTGTGTGCTGTTTCCACTCCTGCTGGACTAGGCCTGTCACACTCATTCCCAGCTGTGGGTGACGCCAGGTGGTCACCAGGTAGGCAGGGCGAGGCCTTGTGCTGCCCCAGGGGTGGGGCCTTGCTGCTTGGCAGCCTGCCCACGCTGCTGCAGGGGCTGCTGGCCCCCTGCCAGCACCAGGCTGGCGGAGTGCTAACGTGGTGCTGCTGTGAGCTTCCTGTAGTAAACAAGCAGGCTGGGCTCTGGGCCTGGGAACCATCTTGGCAAAACAGGATAGGGCTCAGAGGTGTGGCTGGGTGAGCTTCCAATAGCCACTTTCCTCACCCTCCCACCCTGCCCGGGCCAGACCCAGCCTGGTCAGTAAATGTGGGCAGCACACTGGGGCTGGGCTCCTCTTGGAGGTGGAGCTGCCGTGGGACCAGAGGACAGAGATGCACAGAGAGAGAGAGAGAGAGAGAGAGAGAGAGAGAGAGGGGTAAAGACTGGGTGGGGTGGTTGGTGAGAGAGAGGGACAGACAGACAGACTCCCAAGGCCAGAGTCAGGGAGAGGAAGGATTTCAAGGCCCGAAGGCCTGATAAGGGTCAGGGCGGGGGTCCAGGGCAAGGGCAGAAGAGGAATGGGGGGCTTCGGGTCCAGCTCCTCCAGAGGCCCGAGTGTGCGGGGCGATGCTGATGCTCGGTCCCGGCCCCTCCGCCTGGTCAGCCGCTCACTGTGAGTGACATTTCCTACTTGCTCAGACGCCTCCCAGGAGCCTGACTGAGCGGGTGGGAGCCCCCTGCCCTGCGGGTGGTGGCAGAGGTGTGCCGTGCCTGCTGGGAGGGGCAGCTGTGACTGGACCCCAGGACTGGCTGGGTTGACGGGGATGGGAGGGCAGTTTGGAGACAGGCCCTGGATGAGCCTGTGCCCCTCTGGGGACTGAGACCTCCTGCATGCTCCAGAGCCCGGGATGGACACGGCCGCCTTGTGGTGGCCCTTCCTGCCGTCTACATTAGGGCTGCTCTTTCTGGGAGAAAGAGGTCGTCCCACTCAGGACGCCCATCTCCTGTCCCCTCTCTCCTGTCCCCAACTCTAGTGCAGGCTGTGGTAGTTCTGGGAGTGTGGCCATCCTGGCTTACAGTCGGGTCTCTCTCAGGGAAGGGCCTTTGGTGACAGCTGGGGGGCTCCCTGCGTCCAGTGGCTGACCAGTTGCTGGAGGGCATACAAAGGCTATGTCCTTTGTTTCCACCTGGGACACTCCTGAAACCCAACCCAGCCCCAGAGTTCCGCCTCCAGGTGGAACTACTCCCTATTTGCAGAAGAACGACAAGGAACTTGTCCCCCGTGGATTTAGCTCAGAGGGACGGGGCTCCAGCCTGCTGCCCGGCACCTCTGTGCTCCTGCCAGAGTGGCAGGAAAGTGGGGTGGGTGAAGCTCTGGGGCCAGGCTGCCTGGGTCACATGGCAGCCCCCTTTGTCCACCCCCGGTTAGACGCTGTGTGGCTTTGGATGACCAGGTGAAGGGCGTTCATCTGTACTAATGTGTTTCAAGCACACAGTGGCCCGTGTTAGCTGTTATAATGATTATTTTTGTGGCTCATGAGTCTCAGTGTGTTTCCTGTTGCTATAACAGAATAGGAGACGAGGTAGATTATAGAGGAAAGAAGCATTTTTAGCTCATGATTCTGGAGGCAGGAAATTCAAGCGCAGGTGGCTGCCGCTGGCCAGGGCCGTGTGCTGTGTCAGAACTCGCAGAACCGAGAGGCCGCGAGCCTCCGTGAGGACACAGTGCCTGGGGCCGGGCTGGCTTCAGGACAGCCCATTCTCGCGGTGGCTAACTGAGGACTGTGCCAGCCTGTCACCTCTTACAGGCCCCGCCCCCCACGTGGGGAATCAGATTTCAACATGGAGGTGACAACCTCCATGGCCCCACACCATGACCCCCTCCCAGTTCTGTTTTTGGAGGCGGGAGGCTGGTCTTGTTGGGTCTCTACAGGATCAGACGAGAGGCCACTGAGCTTCTGAGGATGAGTGCCTTCTGCACGGAGTCCGCGTGGGCCACTCAGTCCTCAGTGCCAACACGGGGCAGCCGAGGCTGACCCCCGCATTCCTGCCTCGGCCACCCCTCCCGCCTTCCCACGTGTCCGGCCTGTTCCTCGTGCTGTGAGCCCGCCCGGCCTCCCCTGGCAGTGGCATCTGCTGCCCTCTGCTCTCAGCCCTGTCCCTTTAGAGCTGTGCCTTCCAGCATGGTGGCCATGTGTAGCTGGTGGGCTACAGGCCAAGCCGAGATGGGCCATGATGATAAAATATACCCTGGATGTGGAAGACGGCTTGCAAATAAGTTGATCTCACCTGGTTCTTAATTGCTGCTGAAGGTCTTTTTTTTAATTTCCTGTGGTGCTGGGGATGGAACCCAGGGCCTCTGCAGACCAGGCAGCAAGACTCTGACACTGAGCCACCGCCCCAGCCTCTCCTGTTACTTTACATTTTTTTCATGAAGGCTCACAGAAGATTCTAGATCATACATGTGATTTGGATCATATTTCTATGGGCAGTACTGAGTCCACTGTTCACACAGCAACCAGGGAGTCTTTAAGAGCTTGGTGAATATGTCCTGTCTCTGCTTATAATCCTGTAAGTGTTCCCATTTCACATGGAGTAAACATTGCAGCCTTATGGCCTTCAGGACCCTCTGGGAGTAATCCCCCCTTTTGCTTCCTTGCGGATCTTCCCTGCTAACTTGTTTTAACCATGCTGGCCACCTGTAGCTACTTAAACTTGCAGAAATCATTTCCATCCCAGGGCCTTTGCACTTGCAGTTTCCTTTGCTAGGAGTGATTCCCTGTTTCTTCTTATGTTCACTACATTACCGATTTCTGCTCACATGTTCTCTCCCCAGAGAGGTCTTTTCTGTCCACAATGGTTGAAAGAGATACCTCCTCATTCCTCTCTGGTCTCTTAGGCAGAGCATGAGTTTGCATGTTGTATTTCATATGTGGCCTGGGGTTTCTCTCCCTGTGGTTCCTGGGCAGGCCCTTAGAGATCACTTATTCAACCTCTTCACTTTACAGATGGGAAGATTTAGATGCAGGGAAGGAGAGAACTTACCATGTATTGAATGTCTATTACCTGTGAGAAGGTTCACATCCGTTCTTTTGTGGATTCTCACCATTTCCTCCGGACTCTGACTTTGCAGATGAAGAATCCCAGGTGGAGAGAGGTGAAGTGATTTACCTAAAGTCACACAGTAGGTGGGTGGACCTGGGCTGGGATGCAGACCTGCCTGTGGCCCAGGCTTGGGTTTTTTTCTCTGATCTCCCAAATTCCAGGACCAGGCCTCCTGCATCTCAGCCCAGAAGATTTTCCTACAGGGCTGGAAGCTTCTGCAGGTGGTGGGCGGCGGCAGCAAAATGGAGGGAGAGCCCCAGCATCTGCTCCTGGTGTGGCCCCCCACAAAGCCAGGGGAGGAGGGGCGCCCCCAGCGCCGGGCTCTTCTCCCCGGGGGCTGAGCGCCTCTCCCTCCCGAGCTGGGCCGGCCTTCCTGTTTTCACGCTGATAACCTGCTGGGGATGGCGGCGGGAGGCGGAGGGAGCAAGGTGCGAACCCCCAGCTTCCAGGGCCCCTCCTCGGTGGAGGCGCTGCGCTGCGGGGGCTGGCGCCGGCCCAAGTCTCTGAAGTTGGCTTCTAGAGCTTCTCCAGCCCGTCCTCCGTCCTCTGATGGGAGCCCCGGAGGGGACCAGCCCTGCAGAGGGAGTCTCTGTGGGAGGCTGGACCACGGGGTCCGGAGGGGCCCCATCCCCCTTCCCTTTAGGACACCGAGCTCAGACCCCAGTGGTCTTGCCCAGAGGCACCTGTGGCCACATCGGGGGGCGGTGGGACTCAGGGCTGGGTGTCCTGTGTTGGGTGTGTGTGTCCAGGAAGCGCCAAGCGAGCCTCCCTTCCCAGCCTCCTGCTCAGTCATGTCGCACTGGTGGTCTGCAGTTGGCCCAGAATCGGCACGTGCCGCCCATGGGGAGCCCCGCCCCCAGAGCCGGTTGTTGCCTTCACTAGCACAGCCCTGGGGACCCGACGCCTGGGCTCTTCCAGCCGCCCACCCGACTGCTGCCTCAGGTTCTCCCCTCTTCCCTTTGCCAACTTTCAACCACGGTGATACAAGCGGTCGTCACTACGGCTCCCATTTATCGTACTCTTATTGGTTATGCGCTGGGTCCATTGGAAGAGTTTTACAGGGTCCTTTCATCTCCTTGGCCATCCGGAGAGCGGGTGCTGTATCCCAGAAAGGTTTACTGATGAGCCAAGAGGCACAGAGAGGGTAAGGGACATCTGAGGCCACACAGCCGATTGATGGCACAGCCGGGACCCACACCAGATCTAAGTCACCCCTGCTTCTGTGCAGGGTCTCTTGGGAAGTGCCTCCTGGATTCCTTCTGACTGTCCCCGGGCTCCCTGGCAGGCATTCTCCGTCATCTCCCAGGGCTGTGCCTTGAGCCCCCCGACCTGCCCTGCCTGTCCTGCTGCCGGCTGACAGCTGCGAGAGCTCGCTTCCGGGTCTGATTTATTTTGTGTCACTGTACCTGGCCCAGGAGCAAGCACAGAGTCAGCTGCTGAGCGAGTCACTCGCAGCTAATCAGGGGGACCTTTGGCAGAGTCCCCGGCACCTTGCAGGTCCTTGCATGTCCCACGCTCAGCCAGGGCTGCTGGGCTTGTTAGGGACCTGGCTCCGTCTCTTGGTGCTGATGGCCCTCCACCTGCCAGGCCTGGTTCCAAGAGCCTGGAGTGGTAGCGGCAACGCGGCCAACAGACATCTTTGTTCCCTTGGACGAAGCTTGGGTTCTAGTAGGGGAGGCACCCAACAAACAGGGTCAAGAAGGAAGATATAAAGATTTTAGTGACATGTGCTCAGGAGGAAAGGAAAGCAGCAGGAGGAGGGATAAGCAAGCTTGAAATGTGGATGGGTTGGTCAGGAGCCCATCAGACTGAAAAGGTGACAGTGAAGCAAGCAAGGGAGCAAGCTGCGTTGTTGGCTGGGGAAGAAACACAGGCAGTGCAAAGGTCCTGGGGCATGACCTTACTAGGTATGTTTGAACAACAACTAGGGAGCTACTGTGCCATGGAATGGAGTGAACGGAGGGAAAAATAGGTCAAAAAGTGGGAGTCAAGCAAAGCAGTGAGGAGAGAAGGGGCTGAAGGGAAGGATGCTGTGAATGGGCTGCTCCTGATGTTCCTGCCCTCCACATTCCCCTCCTTGTCCCCAAGGTCCTGCCTCTGGGCACAACCCGGCCACAGGAACAGAGGAGAGGTCAGGGTCTGGAGAGGCTGGCAGCACAGGGACAAAGTGGCAAAGGAGGGACAAGCCAGGGTGGGGAGGCTGTGAGTTGAGAGGGCAGGGACTGTGTGGGGTCTCCTCCGGAGCAGGCGCCGGGGCTGCTGGGGGAGGTGGTGCCGGGGCAGGTGATGTGTGGGCCGGGAGCGCGTGGACTGGATTTATTTGTGCAATGCCACACCCCACCCGAGCCCTAAGTACTCAATATCATAAATAAAACTCACCTAATAAATCTCCCCTGTATATTTTCTGCGTAGAATTTCATTACTCGTCTCGTTTCCAGTCATTAGGTTTTAGTCCAATTTGGAGTTGTCCTGATGGCTGTGTAAATCACGCCTGCGCCCCGGGGAGCGGCACTCCAGGGAGAAGTCAGGCCTGTACCCGGGGGAGGTGACAACTGAGGCCTGGACAGCCAGGGCCCACGCGGCCACTGGTGAGGTGCAGGCTGCGGCTTCCTGCTCGCCCTGGGAAGGGGAGAGAACTCTCATTAACTCACATTTCACACACCTGGGAGCACATCACCTCCATCTTCCCTTAAGCCCTGGGAGGTAGGAACGACTGTCACCCCCTTCAAGAATGTGACTGAGGCTCAGAGAGGGGAAGTCACTTGCCCAAGGTCACACAGCTCCGATGGTTTGTACCTGGCACAGTCTGGCTTTGAGCTCAGGTTTACCTGACCCCAGACCCACCACATCCTCTGTGTCCTAGTGTCGGGGTTAGAGGAGACCGGAGATGCCTAGCACAGCGCATGCCACCCTCCGACCAAGTGCTCCTTGTCTCCTAGCAGGGGCCCGACCCCCTGTCATATGCTTCCTGTAATAACTTTGAACCACTTAGGAGGCCCCTGTCACCACCAGTGGCCTCCGTGCCCTGGCACGTGCTGTGCTGTCTGACATGGCTCCCGAGGCCGTTCATTCATGACCCTCCCCTGCTTCTATTTATGGCCCCGGCTCGGTGACTCTGGGTTACTATTTTTCTTCCCTTTTAAAACCTAAGCTCCCCAGAAGGGCTGAGGTCACATTTGCTTGGCTTACAGTCTGTTCCAAGGTGGAGCACAGTGTTCTGCACATCATAGGTGATAAAGGAACAGACGAATGGAGGAATGAATGAAGGAAGGAAGGTGTCACTCAGAGAGTGGAAGGAGGACATGCCAGTGGCTCCACTGTGCAGGTCAGTTAGGTTCCCAAAGCCCAGAGGAGCTCTGTGTGGGCAGCCTCATGCCCCGGCCCCAACTTAGGGCCAGTCTTGGCTTCCACGCCAACATCAGCTTTAGCCTCTCACCCAACTCAGAATCCAACCTCGGCCTCCACCCTGACCCATCTCTGACCCTGACCTCAGCCCCAGATCCAGTGTCAGTCCAGCCACAAACCTCACTGCAGTCCAAACCCAACCTTAGCCCCTGGCCCAACTCAGCTCCCAACCTCAGCCTCAACACCTAACCCGCCTCCCCAGGCCCAGTCCAGCCTCGGCCCAGCCTCACACCTGTCCCCGACTGACCTCAGCCTCAGCTCCATGCTCAGCCCCTGACTCATCCTCAGCCTCCACGTTGCCCCAGCCTCAGCCCTGACGTCAGTGCCAGTCCCTTCCACGTCCCCATCCCAGCCTCAGCCTCCATCCTCAACCACCTCCCAGACCTAATGGCAACCACAGCGTCATCCTCAGCCTGAGCCCAGCCCCAGCTTCAGCCTCAGCCTCGATGCCTCCAGTCTGTCCGTCCTTCCTCACCCATGGGGCAGGGAGCAGCCTCGGGCACCGGTACTGGCTGTTCCTGTGGCCTGTCCTTCCTCCGCTCATACCTTACACTTGGAGGGCAGGCGTGGAGGGTCCTCACACCCGCGTCACGTGTGCAAACCACGTGCAGGTCCGTCAGCTCACGGCCTCTCTGGCACGGGTCTCTTTGTGCTGCCCAGGGGGAAGCGGGGTTCTGGAATGTGCTGGCGGGTTTGTGGCTAAGGGGGTGCTGTGGCCCAGGGTGCTGTCCCTCGTTCTCCCTGACCTGCCAGGAAGGTGTCAGGGGTCTTGGCTGGGAGTGTGTGTGTGAGCAGCAGCCCCTCCCTCTAGCCCTCGGCAGCCTTGGGAAGTCCCCCTAAAGGATGGGGACCGAAGCACTTGCAACGTGTCCCACCCTGAATTCAGTAGGACTTGTGGCGGGGTGGGGTGAGGGGGGGAGATAGAGAGCAAGTGGGAGAGGTGAGTGGGGCCAGCCGTGTCTGGCAGGAAGCAGGATTCTCCTCCAGAGGTCTGCTGTGAGGGCCTGGCTGCTTACAGTCACAAGGTGGGGCTGAGGCAGTGACAAGAGCCAGGGAGGCCTGGCTCCCTGACCTTCCCTGTAATCCCAGTGGCCTGGGAGGCTGAGGCAGGAGGATCTTGGGCTCAAAGTCAGTCTCAGCAATTTAGGGAGGCGCCAAGCAACTCAGTGAGGCCCTGTCTCTAAATAAAACAGAAGAAAGGGCTGGGGGTGTGGCTCTGGGGTTCAGTGAGAGCGTGAGTCCTGGGAGACCAGCTGCGGCCAGGAGCCCTCGCTGCCGTCTCTAGGGCTGATAGGACGAAGGGAGGAGCCAGTGTCAGGGAGCCCAGGAGGGTGGGTGCCGTGGGGGGAGGGAGGCCTAGCCACCGCCCAAAGTGTGGCCCTGGAGCGGGGAGGACGGAGCCATGGCCGCCTCCCCCCACCCTCCGGCCTCTGGCAGCCCCTCCCACCTGCTGGACCCGACCTGGGGCACCCAGGCCCTGCAGGCCTTGGGGATCAGTCTCCAGGAGCCCAGGGCAGGACCGAGAAGGGAAGGGGTGGATGTGGACCAAGGGATCCCGTGGAGAAGGACCATCAAGGAGAAAGATGGAGGGACGGTCATCAGAGGCTGGCTGCAGAGAGCTGGGGGGGGGTTGCAGCGCGGGCTGGGGGGTGCCTTCCCGGGCCTGGCGGGTCTGTTGGACCCCGGTGTCCGTGCTCCTCAGATAAACTTCTGGGAAGCAACTGCCCAACGCTGGCAGAGGGCAGAGAAGTCAGCAAATACTCAAGTGACAAACTTGGGCCTTTTGTTCCCAGCTCCTGGGAGAAGCAGCAGAGCCTTGGGCACCTCCCTGCCACCTGGTCCCCTTCCTGGCTGCCCTCATCCCCCATGGCCTCTGCCAGGGGCTGACGGAAACAGAGAAGAATGGCTTCCCCAGCAGGTGTGGGGTCCAGGTAACATAAATGACACCCGAGAGCAGGGCGGATCCCCAGGTTCACACAGCCCACACCTGCCCACACCTCTGGAGGCAAGCTGGAGGAGGACCCGTGTTCCCATTTTATAGATGAGGACACTGAGGCTCATGGAGAAGGGACTTCCCAAGGCCATATCATGAGTGCCACAGAGCTTTGAACTTGGGTCCAGATGGAGCCTGAATCCTGACCTCACACTGAACCATGAGCCAGGCCTCAGACTGGGGCTGCCCCTGGAATATCCCTGAGGGTTTGAATTTTTCCAGAGGATATATTTAAATATATATATATTTTAGTTGTAGATGGACACAATATCTTTATTTATTTTTATGCAGTGTGGAGGATCGAATCCGGTACCTCACGCATGCTAGGCAAGTATTCTACCACTGAGCTATAGCCCCAGCCCCAGAGGATATATTTCTTTTAAAATATTTTTTTAGATGTTGATGGACCTTTATTTTATTCATTTATTTATATGCAGTGCTGAGGATCAAACCCAGGGCCTCACACATGCCAGGCAAGGGCTCTGCCACTGAGCCACACCCCCGGCCCCCCCAGAGGATATTCTTACTCAAGAAGGCTCACTACTATTTATGAAATACTTCTTCTGTGCTGGGCACCAGGCTGAGTTCTTGGCATCAATTATCTCATTTAATCCCCTTAACAATGTCTAAGTGTGGTACGAGGGTTATTCTCATTTGACATGACAAGTCTCTGACCTTCTCTGGGCCTGTTCCCTCCTTTGCAAAGGGCGGTGGTGGCCCCAGTGTTCTCTGGGGTCCTGTTACTCTGGTTTCCCCACTGACTCCTCAGCTCTGAGTCCTATAGCATCTCTTTATCCTGTTCCGCTCCTCCCATTTCCAGCTTCTGGACAGAGGCTCTGGCCATGGTGCTGAAGGTGGCCACGTCGTCTGCAGGGGCTGGCGGTGTGGACGTGAGCCACGTCCCCACCTGGGGATTTGTGAGGGCAGAGGAGAACTCACCTGATTGAGCACTTACTATGTTCCTTTGCTGTTCACTTTACATGCATTGCCACATTGACCGACCCCAGCATCTCTTGAAGGAAGACATGATCACGGGGCGGGGAAACAGGTTCCCACACTTTCTAGGAAGCAGAAGGCTGCTCTTCTGACTTTGGGTTTCACAGGAGCCCTGGGTTCCCAGAGATGGTCCTGGGACAATTCAGGGCAGTTGAGAACACAGTGGCATGCAGAAATGGTTGATGAAATTGTGAGGGAACGTCTGTTGACATTGATTCGGAGCCTGCGGCCAGAGATGAATGATTGAAACACCAGGCTTGTTAAAGCGAGAGCACGTTTGATTCTCTCCCCGGCACCGCATGCGATTTCGCTGGAGGGAAGTTAGCAATCAGCTAATTGACATTGAATTAACCATGAAACTCAGCCCGTGCCTTCTCTCTGAAGCGCTCTCCAGCAAGACTTTATCAAGGCTTTGAATTATTGATTATTACTTATAGCTCTGATGGGGTGATTTCCTTTTATTTGTTTTCACGTTGGGTGTCCTTCATAAGTGTCCCTGAGAGTGGGAGGCACCAGACACGGAGCTTCTGGCCACAGAGCAGTGGGGAGAGGGCCAAGTCCAGGGAGGACAGATCTGGACCGTCCATCCTGCCCCAGAGAAAGAAACCTGTGTTTGTTCAACCACAGAGCATTTGATTGTTGCTTTTGCTGCTATTATGGTAGCAAAGTCTCCCCTCTAATGGGACCAGCGGGGACTCTGAGGCTCTGCTGGCTCCAGATACCTCATGCTCTCGGGCTTGGGGTCTGAATGAGGAGTCATGCTTGCGGCCCCTGCCATTTAAACCCCATCTGTCGGGGCTGGGGATGTGGCTCAAGCGGTAGCGCGCTCGCCTGGCATGCATGCGGCCCGGGTTCGATCCTCAGCACCACATACCAACAAAGATGTTGTGTCCGCCGAGAACTAAAAAATAAATATTAAAATTCTCTCTCTCTTAAAATAAATAAATAAATAAATAAATAAACCCCATCTGTCAGGACTGTGGGTCCATGTCTACTTTAGCTCTTTCCAGCACCTGAATTCTCCTAAGACATACACCAAATAGCACTCTGGACCCTGTTGGTATATCCTCGGGGCAGGGCAGACACGCTCTCTCCAAAGTGTCCAGCTGTCTTCTTTGGGATTGTTCCTGTAACTCACATCGGTCTGGCTCCACCCCAGGGAACCCCACAGAGAGCTTTCTTCCCGTTGTCCTGAACAGCTCTTCAAAAGATCTGACATGAGGAATCTGGAATCTCTCATCTTCTGGGCCGAACATCTTTTCAACTCGTTCTCACAAGGTTAAATTTCAAGAGCCTGGGGCTGTGGATCTTGAGTAGCCTGCGTGAGGCACTGGGTTCGATCCCCAGCACCACATAGAAAAACTAAATAAACAAGATGAAATTTCAAGTCTTTTTCTCAACGGGGTCTCTTGTCGTGGGAACCCAGTGTGTCTGGGAACCTCTGAAATTCCAGCACCTAGAAGCGGATGCAGCGCTCTAGGTCTGGCCTGAGAGGGACGTGGCTGAGCAGAACCATTACATTCCTCACACTGGATAGTAGACCTTTCGTGATGCAGCCTGGTAGTTTCGTTCAATGGCAGAGACACGGCTTGTGTTTTTAAAAACGTGCCTGGTGCACAGTGTGGTAAAGAGATGTCAGATGTCATCTTTTCCATCACCACCATCATCACTGTCATTGTCAAAAGGATCAGGGGATCTTGCCGTCCATAGGTCCCCATGGGGAGCAGAGGAGAGGGTCATCCAGGAAGAATCTCAGCCCCAAGGCAGTCACAGGTGGGGAACTGAGCAGGTGCAAGGTCAGACAGAGCCCCTCTAGCTCAGGGTCCAGTCCCGTGCCCATGCCGGCAGCAGTATCCCTCCGAGGAGGCTCAGGGATCCGCACCTCCTGCCCATTCCTCACTCAACTTTCATGCAAGATATATTTGGCTTGACGTGCAGCTGGGCACATCTGCCAGCCAGATCCCTAGTATAACTCTGCTTGGTTCTGGCAGAAAACTGTACAAGGTGACAGGATATGAGGGCCATGTCCCTGCTGGGAGGTGTTCAGTGTGCAGGGGAGGGAATGTGGCCTCTGAAGAGATGCTACATCACCAGTGGGCAGCCCAGCTGGGTGCAGTGGTGCATGCTCATAATCCCAGAGGCTCTGGAGGCTGAGGCAGGAGGATCACAATTTGGAGGCCAGCCTAGGAACTTAGGTCCTAAGCAACTTAGCAAGACCCTGTATCAAAAAGTGAAAAAAAAAAAAAAAAAGGGGCTGGGGATGTGGCTCAGTGGCACAGTACCACTGGGTTCAAGCCCCACTACAAAAAAAAAACAAATAAAAATAGACAGCGTATATGGAGAGATGTCACAAAGATTTAAAAAATCTGCTGCCAGGCAGGGTGCCACATACCTGTAATCCCAGCACTCAGGAGGCTGAGGCAGGAGGGTCAAGGGTTCAAAGCCAGCTTCATCAAAAGTGAGGCACTAAGCAACTCAGTGAGACCCTGTTTCTAAATAAAATACAAAATAGGGCTGGGGATGTGGCTCAGTGGACAAGTACCCCTGAGTTCAATCCCTGGTACCCTCCAAAAAATCTGCTTGTGAACCCCAGAAAACTGTCACTGTGCAAATCCACACCATTTTGATGCATAACGTGCTTGGGGGAGAAAAAGAAGCTTACATTTTTTGAGCACTAAGCTGTTATCTAATGTAATCCTCACAATTCTGTGAGGGAAGGCTTATTATCCCCATTGGAGAGATGAGGAACTGCGACTTGCCCAGTGTTTGGCTCAGGACTGGAGTCCGGGGTTGTCTGACTGCAGAGCCTGCCTGCTTTTCAATACCGACCTTCCTTCAAGACGAGTCCTCCAGCCCAGGCTTTCCCTGCTCTCTGCCTCGGCCAGTGTGCAGTTTTTTTTTTTTTTCTTCCCTAAAATCTTTCATGATCATCAGGCACTGTGGTATGTTCAGAGCCTCAGTTTCCCCTCCTGCAAACAGGAACACTAGTAGCACCTACCTCTTAGGACCGTTGTGATAACTGAGTTAATACACAGAAGGCAGTTAGCGCACCGCGTGGTGGAGTTAGCAGTGGGTGTGTGTCAGTCGTAGGACAGCCAACGTCGTGTAATGGCCCTTGTGATCACCATGTCCCGGGCAGCACATCTAATACTCAAGCCACCCTTGAGGCAGGTGCTAGAAACTTCCTTTGCAGCTGGGGAAATTGAGAAGTGATGTGAAGTACCCAATTTCACAGTGGAAGGACGTGGCGGGTCAGAGTCTGAGCTCTGTTCTCTCAACATCTTTTGACATCAGACCTTGTGTATGGTCAGGGCCATGGACTAATAATCATACAATAATAATGATGTCCACATATTGAATGGTTATTGTGTGCCTGGCAGAGCTCTATTACCTATATCTCAATTTGCAAAACTCTTTTCTATGAGGCAGGTCATATAATTAGCTGTTTTTTTTTTTTTTAAAACACTAGAGACTGAGAGATTAGGTAACTTACTCAAGGTTTTATTGTTAGAAAATTGCAGTGTGTGTGTGTGTGTGTGTGTGTGTGTGTGTGCGCGGGGGGGGGGGCGGGGGGGGGGCCCTGGACCCGTGACTTCGCTAGCCCAAGCATTTAGCCTTTGCAGGGTACCACTGAGATCGTAGGAAACATGTATTATTTTATATTCTTTGGATGAAAAAATCCTTTACAAAATACAGACTGAAAACAAAAGGACTCAGGAAGTTTTAAGAGGAAGGGTAGATTAAGACATAAGTAAAGAAAGCGTGGAAACTGCCGCTTTCCTGTGGCCCCAGGTGATTTGAACAGGTTGCAACCAGTTTGAGTCAGCTTGATCCAGTCTTGTGGGGAGCCCCACACATTTTGAACTGGTCCTGACAGATCTGGTTTGATTGGACATGGCTTGAATCCATGAGATCTGGTTGCCATCCGTTGGGACCAGTGTGAACTGGATTGACCCCGTTTAAGACCTGGTCTCTCCAGGTGGATGTGCCTTCCAGTTTAGAGCTTTGGGATTCCTTGCCTGGATGGCTCTGGTTGGGATATTAGCACCGAAGGAGGCGTAAGTAAATGGTTCTCCTTGCATGGTCCACTCCCGGGGCCCTTGGGGTCCCCCAGTGGAAGGGGTGGCTGGCCAGCCCAGATACTGGAGCCCCTCCTCTTCAGCCTCCTTCTGATGCTCCCGTTTGGTTCCCTGGCTACATGCTCCTCCCTGTCCCGTTCCTCTTAGAAGATTTTCCCTTCACTTTCTTTTTGAAGGGACCAAAACAGGGGATTGGGACAAGCAGACCTGGAGCCCTCCCCTGTACAGTGGGCCCTTCAGAGACGGCCATTCTGAAGTGTGGGTGGTGTTCCCTGCGATGGGTGACCAGCACGAGTGGCTCGCTTCATTCCTAGACCCGGAACAGATGTGACTTGCACCACGACACTGGCAATTCAATTAAGCCTTGACGTGAGTGGGGGCTGGGGGAGGAAGGTGGGCACAGAGGGCAGGTGCTGGCTAATGGGATGCCACATCACATTATCATCCTGCAGAAACCGTGCCCCCTCCAGAGAATAACGAGGGCCGGAGGAAACGAGGACCAAACCAGCCCGGGGGCCAGGGCTCCACGCGGCCTGGATCCTGACCCTGGGGCTCATGGCTCTGTTCCCAGCTGGACTGGGTTGCGATGGAGCCAGGGGACCCATCAGACCCATGTCAGAAATGCAGCACCAGCTGTGTCCTGAAGGCTGGACCCCCAGGGCTGGCCACCTCCCCCTGCCAGCGCCATGCTTAAGGGGATGGGGATGTTGGGCAGAGGACAGGGCACCCGGCTGGGAATCTATGTCCCCACAACTCGAAGACACTTGTCTGATGCGTGGTCCAGGCCCCGGGAGCAGCAGCCAGGGGCACCCATGCCCGTCCTCAGCCTATGGGTCCATTCCTCCTGGAGAGAGGACCTGCTGGAGCCAAGGGGGTCTCCTAGCTACTGTTTTTACAACCCTCGCCGTGAGCTGAAGGCAGACTCTGCTCCAGAGGGTGCTGGCGGGGCCAGGCCTGGCTCTCTTGCTGCCACCTCCATCTGTTATGAAGTGGACCAGGCAGGGATCTCAGGGACCTCAGGATACTTCCCCTCCCCTCCCTGGGGCCCAACCTGGGTCTCCCTGTGGGGACAGGGACCATGAAGGAGCGAGTTGGTGGGTCCATGCACTTCAATCCATGGGGGTGGTCTCAGTGGCCTGTCTTGAGGTCCATTTTGTCCAAGGTCAAGGTTGGATTCTCAGGCACCGACTGCCTGCCGGACCATCTGTGCCCAGAATCAACTGTGCCTGCAGACTGCCTGCTGACAGGGCCCAGGGGACTGACAGTCCAGGAACCAGCCATGTCCAGGGACTAACTGTACCTGTGGGATGAATCCACCCAGGAACAGCTGTTCCCAGAGACCCTCGGAGGACTTGCTGTGTTGGGCCCATCTGTCCCAGTGCTGACTTGCCTACTGGGCCGATGCCCAGGCACTGACTGGACTGAGTATCCTAGAGAGGATCTACACTTGGGGACTGAGTGTACACAGATGACTGTGCTCAGGGACTCTTTCCAGGGACTGACTGTGTCCAGGGACTAGCATTTTCCAGCCGTCAGTTGTGTTCAAGAGCAGCAGCTGTAACTGGCAAACCAGCTGAACCCTGGCACTGGCCCTGCCCAGGGCTGGACTGAGCCCAAGGACAGATTCTACCCAGAGACCCCAAACCTAAGCTGGGGCCAGGTACCAGCTGTGTCTGAAAACTAGTATACACCTCGTATACAGGGTGCCCGGCTGCATGTCACCATGACACGCCATGTCATGATACCATGGTGAACCAGGAAAGGGAAGAAGGTGCAGAACTATGTGTCAGATCGTACTTTATCCTTTCTGCCCATTATGTCATTTCTTTTCTGTAATTTTCTTTTTTATACTGGGATTGAACCCAGGAACGCTTTACCACTGAGCCACATCCCCGGCCATATGTATATGGTCTTGCTAAGTTGCTTAGGGCCTCACTAAATTGCTGAGGCTGACCCTGAACTTGGGATCCTCTTCCTCAGCCTGCCGACTTGCTGGGATGACAGGCGTGTGCCACCGTGCCCGCCGACTCCAGAATTCTTAATCAAGGTGACTCTGCGTGCAGTTATGGGCTAGGCTGCTGCAGCCTCTCCCATCTTACGGAGGAGGAAACTGAGGACAGATAGAATCCAGGCCTCTGGTTTGCACTTGGCAAGGTCAAGCTCTTCATGCCAAGTGACTCTGACTTTCCGGGGAGGAGGGCACTTGGCAGCCTGGTGAGACGGGCTTCCTGCAGGCTGCATTCCGAGGTGCTGTCCTGGAGGCAGGCGGCCGGGGACTGGAGGCCCTCCGTCTCATCACAGGCCCCCTTTCATGGGGCTCAACAAGGCTTCTTCAGAGCCCGCGCTCGGCTGTGCACACATGCACATCTGGGCTGCTGGCCGGAGCCGGGCAGCGGAACTCCCCACAGCTGGCGGGGTCCTCCTGACCTTCTGGACAAAGGGAGCTTTGGCCGCGTGGGGGCTCCCAGGAACTTGGGGCTCTGGAGGGTGCACCACCCAGCCCTCCGCGGGCGGCAGCCCTCTCCGGCTGCCCCTGTCATAGCTGTCAGGACTGGACCTCTGCCTCGGGACAGCGTTTCCTGAGGGCATGCCCTTCTCCTCCCCCGAGAACCAGCACCAGTCAGGACCCTGGAGGAAAGGACAAAGGCCGCAGGCAGAAGGGAACCCGGAGAGGCAAGCCAAGAAGTAACCCAGCAGCCAGCCTGGTCTAACCCCCATCCTCATGGAGCTTATAATTTCATGGAGGAGAAAGACAGATCAAACACAAACAACAACGATACATACAAAGTGTTCTTCGGGTTCCGAGCTCTGTTCTTGGTGCTTGACCTATTTAAACTCATTTCGTTCTCACAACCGCCTTCTGCAGGGGAGGATGCTATTATCATTCCCATTTTATAGATTAGGTAGTCAAGGCACAGTGAGGTTAGGTGACTCGCTTCAGGTCACATAGCGAGCAAGGAGCAGAGCCAAGCTGAGGACGCAGCGTGCATTGTTATCCACGACGCACCTTTACCACCATCATCAGGGCAGTGGCGGGATGAGCTGGGGAGTAGAGTGGGGGCTGCTGGGGAGGGAAGTGGGATTAGAGCTCAGGGGAGGGTCACTCTGGCTGCTGGGTGGAGGCTGTCACAAGAGTACAGATGGGAGATGACGGCCATATGGTCGGGACCAGTGCAGGGCAGCGGGCCTGGGGAGAGGAGGCAGGTCTGGGAGGGACCCAGGGTGTAGAGTGGCAGTAGCAGGTGGCCTGGTGGGTGTGGGGGTGAGGTGAGCGGGGCTGAGGCTCCACCCTGGGCTGCTCCCCTGCCTCGCAGGCCCACCTGGGCTCTCTCGCCTCCCTAGGGCGTGTTGGGGCCTCAGTCGTTGCTGGGAGCACACCCACGGGCTCAGGGGGACAGGAGGTCCCCGGTGAGCGGAGGAAGCCTCGGACGGGGCGTCAGGCCCAATCTGTGTCCCGGTGGCTCTGACAAGCCGTGAGACTCTATGTGACTTGGTGCCTTCATGTCTTCTGGGCTTCCTCACAGGGGCTGTGAGAGATAATGGGGACAGACATGGACCTGGGGTGGAGGGCTCTGCAGCTCAGCAGCATGGTCCCGTGAGACGGGAGAGGTAGGCTGGCGGGAGGCTCACCGGGCGCACGTCTCCAAGAGGTGTGACGCTGGGGCCTCGGTCACCTGATCAGGGATGTGACCCCCCACCCCGTGAGAGGCAGGACAGCGAGAGTGGTCCCCCCCAGGCAGGTGGAGAGAGCTCTCCTGCCCTCCTCTAGCCCCTGGGATGGAACTGGCCAGAGAGAGCCTCCTGGTCATTCATTCCAAGTCCCCTCATCAACCAATGTTTAACTGAACACGGACAGTGCCCCAGGCTGGTCCAGGGGCTGCCATGGGGCGTGGACCATCCTGGCTTCCCAGAGCTCCTTGTGCGGAGTGGGGTGGGGCAGCCACGATAACCAGGTGGACAAGGAGGAGGACAGCGACAGAACGTTCCACAAAGACAAGGCTCCAGACCCTGGGGATGCCAAAGAGAGCAACGGGGGAGGGGCTTCTGCAGATGAGGTGGTCGGGGAGGGGACAGGTTTGCCAGAGGCTGGCCGTGGAGGAGTGGGAAGCCAGGCGGCTGGTGAGGACGCAGGGCAGGCAGGAGAGGCCGGGAGGGGGAGAGGGGCCAGGTCCGGTCGGCGTCTAGGGAGAGTGGACTTTATTCTAAGAGCGATGGAGGGGAGGCCAGGAGATTGGCAGCCTGGGCCCGAGAGTCTGACCCGAGTGCGAAAGGGACCGAGGGTGGGGAGGACTATGATGCCTGTCCTGCGGCCGCTCTGCCTCCTGTCCCGCCGCCTTGCCTGCCCTCCATGTTCTCCCTTCCCTGGTCCAGGCGGGGTCGGGTTGTGCCAGAGAGCACCAAGGGTAAGAGGCTGTGTGTCCGCTGACCGGCCCCAGGCAGGGACCCAAGGGTGGGCTTGGCTGGCCAGCTCCTGCCCCCCAAGAAGGACAGGTCCCCACCCCCACCCCACATGGGGCTTTTGATTTAAAAAGTCTTAACTTTGTCTTTTAAATGGCAGCTCTGTGTACTGTACATGGTAATTAATACATTAGCATTTATGCAAAATACCATCACAGCCAGGCTGGTATGTCAGCTGCCTTCCTGAGCTGCAAAAATGTGAGCGCCCCGAGGTACCTTCGACAGGCCCCGCTCCCGGCACATAGCTCCCTTTGACCTGCGTCCCTCACTAGCCCGTCTCGGGGAGCGTGACTGCACGCACGCCTCTGTGTGCACTGGCCAGGGACCTGCTTCTTCTTGTGAGGGCCTGTGGCATGCTTGTGTCCTCTGCACACACACCTGCATGTTGCCTGTTGTTTATAGGAGTGCGCGTGTGCAGTAGATGAGGGTGTCCCTGTGTCTGCACAAGTGCATAGCTGTCTGTGTGTGCATCTCTGTGTGCTTGTTTGAATCAGTGTGGGTCTGTTTTTGTCCTGAGGTGCATGCACATGGATGCTAATGTCTGCATGTTCGAGTGTGCCTGGCCGTCTGGGTGGGCTGTGCACACACATGTATGCGCATATACATGTTCGTGTGTGTATCGGTGGCTACTCTGGTGTGAATACCTCTGCATGGGTCATTAGGCATGTGCGTGGGGACCGCTCTTCGTGTCTGTGAGCCTGTGTGTTGGTGTGACTATGTGCACGCCTCCCTGTGTGTTTGGTGTGATCCGTGTGCATTCTTTGCATGTCTGAGTGTGGGTGTGTATGCACCCATGTGCTTGAGATGCTCGTGAGAGCTGTCGTGAGAGCTGTCGTGGGAGGCAGTGGAAGAACACTTCTCTGGAAGCAGTGACGTCTGCATTCACGTCCTGGCTCCGCCTCTTGCTAGCTCTGTGGCCTTGGGAAAGTCATTCCACCTCTCATCTGTAAAATGGGCTGATGAAACCTACTCTGCTGTACCGATGGCAGTGGTATTCACTGGACGCTGGGCACCTGAGTGCACAGCCCAGGAGGAGAGATGAACCAAGCAGCAGGAGGGCCACCAGGTCATCAGGGCATTGGCACAGGCCAGCCCAGGGCACTGTGTGGAACGCCATTTGGCCTGGGTAGAAGATGGGGTGGGGTGGGGTTAGAGGACAGCTCTGAAGAGGTGACCTTTGAGAGGCACCTTGGAGGATGACCAGGAGCTCTAGATGAAGAGGCTGAGAAGATCGGGCCAGCCCAAGGGCGGGTAGAGGTGGGGTGGAGGCCCTGCTGGCCCCTCAGAGTGGCTGGAGACCAGGAGCCAGGTGGCAGGAGTAGGAGGAGTTGGACCAGGTCACCCAGCACGGCCGGCCTCAGGGTGAAGGGGAGCCTTTGGGGGTCTTGGTGAAGGAGAGACAGCACCCAGTTCTCCAGGAGGAAGGACTAGAGAGGACAGGGACACTGGAGGTGAGGCACTGGAGACTGGCTGCTGAGGTGGCCTGGGAGGTGGTGGGCCCAGTCTAGGGCAGTGTCGAGGGGGACGGGGGCGTCAGAGGGTGCCCCTGAGGCACAATCAGTAGTGCGTGGATGGATTGGACAGCGCAGTGGGAAGGGAGTGCAGAGCCAGCGGTGACCCCGACTTGTGGCTCCAACAGGTGGGTGGCGTGTGACGATGTTCACTGGAACAGTGGACACGGGAGGGGGTCTCTTTAGAAGGAGGGCGATGCAGTGGGCCATCCGGAGTTTGAGATGCCTCTGGGATGACCTTCATTGGTTCATCCACACACCACACTTCAGGCATTTGAGGGACCAAGACGAGGGAGCGAGCAGAGGATTGTCCTGGGCGGAGGTGAAATCAGGTACAAAGGCCCAGAGGCAGGAGAGGCCACGGGGCTTGGGAAGAGCTGTGAAGGGCTCAGGAGGGTGGAGCATTGAGGAGAAGGGAGAGAGCCGAGGCCCCACACCACGCAGGGGCTTGTGGCGGCATAAACAGGAAACACACTTGGGGAAGAGGGAGGGGCGGCAGGGGAGGGAGGCATGGGCTTGGATTTCAGGAAAACTCTTCTTTCCTCTTCTTGCTCACCCTACCGTTGAGGGACGCCTGGATTTCTGACCTGGGAAGCAGGGCTCATGACCTGTGCCGTTGCCACATAATTGGGAAACGGATGAATGCTGCTGAAGTGTCCCTGCCTCTGGGAGCTTGCTGACTAGCCAGGGAGCAGGCACCAAGGGAGCACTGTGGGTGGCACACACCACAACCATGAGGGTAGGCAGTGGGTGCTCAATGGTGCTCAGGGGTCTGAGGGGCTGAAGGAGGAGTCTGACCCACCTGTTGGTAGAAGATGAGGTGACACCCAGGGGATCCTCTGGGACCGTAAGGAAGCAGCCAGGTGAACCTGGGAGGGAGCAGTGTGGACGATGTGTGACAGCCCGGAGGCCTGGACGGGACAGCTAAGTCATCGGCAGGGCTCCACTCAGCATGCACAGGGAGGCAGGAAGGGCCATATCACGAAAGACTAAGGAGCTTAGCTCCTCCCACAGGGAATGGGGAGCCATGGAAGGCTTTTGAGCAGGGGAATGGCTGGTGAGCCTTGTGTTTTACAGAGATCACTCTGGATCTGGGTATTGGGTCCAGGTGGAGGGAGGGCAGGGTTAAAGCCAGGGAGGGAGGCAGTGATGGGGGCCCTTAGCCTGGGATAATGGCCATGCTGCCACAGCTCTTAGATTTATTCTAAGGGAGAGGGCAGCAAGAATTTAAAATTTTTTTTTTTTTAAAAACAGAATTTCAAGCAACACAGACCAGGTGGCTTTCACCCCAGCTGCGCTGCTTTTGCTCTGTCACCGAGGGTTGGTCACATCACTCAGCTTCTCAGGCTCCAGGTGGTTCTTGGGTAAAGAGCCAGGGTTGTAGAAGGAGGGACACTGGCAAGGGCTTTGGTCACCTCCTGGGGTCCTGAGATTCCCCTCGGGGCACAGGAGGGACCTGGGCGGGAGGAAGTTGGCTGCCTTCCTTCTTCCTGCTCCTCAACAGGGGAAGGAGAGGAGGGTGAGGACAAGGACAAGGACGAGCTCATGTATTTTCATGCCGAGGCCTCCGCTCTCGGCCCACGGTCCCAGCTCACTGAGGCCGGGAGGCCGCTCCGGAGTGGAGCCGGTGCTGTGCTATTGTTCAAAATGGAATTGGTCCCAGGAAGCCCGAAGCCTTCGAAAATCACCATGAATTTTGCAAAACAGCTCCAAGGCGATAAAGCATGTCAGAAGAATCAAATGTGGAAATCCTTATTTAGACACCCCACTCCGGACAGGCTCGGTGCCTGCAGGAAGGACAGGGCAGGGCCGGTGGCCCTAAAGGCTCCTCTCCTGTAATCTTGGAGGGTCCCAGCTGCACCAGAAGAGGAGATGACCCCCTGGTCCCTGGCTTTTGCCCAGTTCACCTGGTCTCCTCAGGTTCAAGCCCCTCACGAAGCACCCCCACCCTTTCCCAAGGCACCTATACATTTTCTTTTCTTTTGAAAGCAGCTTTATCATTCTGTAAAATAAAAAAAAAGGGTACATATGCTCATTGCAAAAAAAAAAAAATCAGACAATATGGAAAAGTTCAAAGAAAAATGTAAAAACCACCTCAGATTTCACCAGCCAGAGATAACCACATAGCATTTTGGTGAACGTCCTTCCAGACTTCTCTCTGTGCATAAATATACACAAATAGATTCCACGTATGCAATGCTACCCCGAGTGAGATCAGACGACACATGCTGTTCTGTCACCTGTTTTTTCCCCCTCACTCAGCAATATGTCATGGACATCCTTCATGTCAATTCATATAGATCCACCTCATAGTTTCAACGCCTGCATTATGTATATGCATGCACTGGTCCACAGATCTGCCTGACTTTGCTGCTTACCCAGCCTCCGGGGATCATGTTCTTCCAATTGTCTTGCTCTTATAAACAGCCCTGCAGTGAACATCTATGTGCTTGTATCTTTGCACATTTCATTTCTTCATTCATGCCACAGACGTTTATTGAGAATGTTCTAGGTACCAGCCTACTGCCAGGTGCTGGGGACAGAAATGATTCACAAACCAGACGTGGTCAATCCCCGCTCTTATGGAGTTTCTGATGTCGCGGGGAGACAGAGTCCAGCCCTGTAGCAGGAAGGATGGCAAGTTGTTTTTTTTTTTTTTTTTTTTTTGGAAAAGAGTCTATGTATGAAGCAGTTACATAAATAATTATCCAGTTAGCAGTTGATGGTAGCACCATGGAAAAATGTAT
This sequence comes from Urocitellus parryii, assembly GCF_045843805.1. NCBI lineage: Eukaryota > Metazoa > Chordata > Mammalia > Rodentia > Sciuridae > Urocitellus > Urocitellus parryii. The sequence goes on from NC_135541.1 coordinate 23,406,962, forward strand.
ATAATTGCTAGACTAAAGTACTGGTCACAAGAGAATTCAACAAGAGAGGTCATCATGTGGGCTTGGGAATCAGGGAAAGCTGCTCCGGGGAGGTGACATTCAGATTGAAGGATGAGCAAGAGGCTGGGGTGTGGCTCAGGGGAACAGTGCCTGCCTGCCATGTGCAGGGTCTGGGTTGGATCCCCAGAATCCCAGAAAAAAAAAAAAGAAAGATGAGTGGGCTCAAGTCAGGGAGCAGAATTTTCAATTATTAACATATGGGAAATACCTAAAAATGGAATTGCTGGGTTGACCAAAGGGTAAGCAGAGCTTGCATTTTTGTCACATATTGTAAATTGTTCCCCACAAAGGTTTCACGAATTTACAGTCCCATAAAGGCTGCTCCAGAGGTTGTCGTGAAGATTCAGTGAGAGAGCTGGCTCGGGGTTAAGCCCGGCGCTGGCACATCGGAAGTGGGCCGTTTGCTCCGATGCCATTATTATTATAATTATCTTTGCCAATCTAATCAGTGAAAAATGATATCTCATCTTTGTTTTTAACCAACGTGTCTTTTTTTTTTTTTCTCCCCGACTCTGCAGGAAATTGAGCCCTTGGGGGGGAAATGAGCCATCTTTCTTCCCTAAGCCACCTCTGTCAGAAATCTTCCTGTGTCCCTTGGGGAGGCAGGAAATGTCCAGGGTCCCTGTCCTGCATAGGGTCCCATCCTACACCAGTGCCCCTAGGTCTTTGAGAAGACTCTGAGCCCCCTGTGGCTCTGGGTTTCCAAAGGCAAGTGCCAATCAGAGATGGGAGAGAGGGAGTGGGGATGTGCGTGGAACCGGTGTGGCACTGGTGGGTGTTGTCCCCAGGGGCATGGCCGCAGGGGCTGGGGTTCTCGGGAGGGAAGCAGAATGCACAGGCCATTAGGGGTGCTTGGAGATCCCAGGTGCTTCTGGATGATATTAATGCAGCTATATGAATATTAATAGCATGCCATTAATATTAATGACAATAATAAACAAGTGTGAGGATTATTTTTAAAGAGGACTGCTACTCCAGCTGTTGCCTCCCTTCATTAGGAAGCCTCTGAGCTTCCGGCCTTCCTCTCCCCAGACCTCTGGTGTGACTCTGTGGCACCCTGGTGACCTCGGCCTGGGTGAGGGCTGAGCCCAAAGGACATACATGTCCAGCACTTTGGATTGAAGAAGAATCAATGCAGGAAACTCTGAGTGTCCATCCACAGAGCGCTGGGCCATGTGTGCAGGCAGGGGACAAGGAAGGACTGAATCGGCCTGTGCATGGGCAGCCAGCTGCAGGGACTCTCCATCTGACCCTCTTGGGCATAAGGCCCTGCTGTCTGTGTTCCCCAGAGGTGTGTGGGCAGGGGGTTTGCCAGGGGCCACTTCCTGGGAAAGGTGGTGAGAGGAATTACCCTGCTAAAGTGGTCATGAATTATAGAAAGGAAGAGGGGGGAGGAGGGCCCAGAATATCATATGTGTAAATAAACCGGAGTGGTGGCCAGACATGAAAGCCAGCCACCAAGCCCTCGCGCCCACAGAGCCCCTTCTCCTGTAGACCCACCTCCCGCCAAGGGCCCCAGCGAGTCACTTACAACCTCCTTCTTCAAAGGATTTGTTAATAAGTCAATGACGGAACATCTAAAGGGGAAAAATATTTCTCTTTATAGTTGGAGATAATTGTCCCAGGAAAAAAAAAAAACACAACAAACCTTTAATTACAACTCACATAGAGAAAGCTTGATTTGTGGGCAGAGCCCAAATGCTGAGGAGCTGGATGTAAAATATTTGTAATATTTAGGGAACCTAGAGTTTTACATAAAAGTAAACAGCATTGCCTGAAGGCACAATTTCCAGCAACACAATAAAATGTGCAGTGAATTTATGGCGGCCATCCATTAGCTCTTACCAAGGCAACGTCGCCCCTATCTGTCGTCCATCATTATAATAGAGGGTTAATGCACCGAATTTACATAAAAAAGTCATATTGTCTGCATGAATTATTTACACTCGAAGCTGTTTTTACAGCTTGGTTTCAAGCTGGATTCTGGGAGAGATTCTGCCAGTAAATTACTCTGTGGAGACCTGGTTCTATAACTGTGCGCGGGAGCCGGCAATGAAAAGAAAGGGAAATGGGCAGGCCCTGGCGGGTCGTTGGTGCTGACGCCTCCAGGGTGGGGGTTGGAGGCAGCCTTGGAGGCTTCGGGAGGCTGTGGGACCCTGCTGCAGATGGAGCTCTACCTCTTGGCCTGTGGCTTCCTGGTTGCTGCCCACATGCTCAAAGCTGGCCCAGGCTTAAGGAATCCTGGCAACTCCCCCTGGAGGTGTCCCAGGGCTCCTGGTGGCTGAAGCCTAAGGTCTTTTAGGAATCAGGGACCTGGAGAGGGAGAATAGCTGAGTTGGTTGGAGCAGGGGCCCAGCTCAGCAGCGTGAGCAAGACATATCATCCCCATTGTACAGATGGGAAGACTGAGACCTGGAGAGGCACAGACAAGAGGCAGGGAGCCCATTCATCCTGGGGCGGGGACAGTTCAGATAGAGTAGGATTGGCATGGAGCGCTTCTGAGGGGACATATGGGAAGTCCCCATGCTTGCCATCTCCACCCTCGTTCTGTCTTTTAGGACCTTTGGTTAATCAGAGTGGGTTTTAGTGGTTGGGCTGGAGTGGGAGGGACTGTCAGGGAAATGGGTTCCTATATTCTCTTTCCTTTGGGGCGTGGGGTCCTGGGGGTCACCAGTGATGTGGTTATGAGGAGCTGATGCTGCAATGGAAAGACGTGGACTTTTAACTCCATGTCAGCTGTATAGCCTTGGATGAGCTTTAGGGGCTCAGTTTTCTCATCTGTGAAATGGGATGTCTGACCTCAACCCTCCCAGCCTTCCCTGAAGGAATGGTGAGAGGCTCAGGTGGGACCAAATGCTTTGGGAGGCTTGTGGTGTGCTGCAGGCAGGGCCTCAGGTGACTCGGGATCTGCAGAGGGAAGCACTGAGGTCAGGGGGGATGGAGGGAGTTGAAGAGAAGATTGCAAGATGGCCAGACGGGGAGGTGAGGCCAGACAATCAGACAAAGGGTAGGAGGACCTGGAGATAGACAGGGAGACACTAAGAGCAGATGCCTAGGAACAAAGAGAATGGTACAGGGTGCGGAGGGGAGAGGGGAACGGGCACAGGGAGGGAGGGGTCAGGGAGCACAGCTGCTTGGGGCCCTGGCCGCCTGGGCCCCCGAGGGGTGCGTCCCTGGATCATGAAGAGGTCGGTCCTCTGGGGCCTGTGGGACCTCTTCCCTTCGTCCAGGCCAGGAAGTGCCCGGGATCCTCTCCGGTCTTCAGGTCCTGCCTGTTGTCCCTTTGCTGTCCTGCAGCAGGAGGAGTCCAGTACTGGACGACGGTGCCCTTCCCCCACACCTTGTTGTCCGGTGGCTGAGCTTGGGTCTCTGCAGCAGCCACAGCAGGTCCCAGGGGCCTGGAGACAACAAATGACTCCCTGCTGATGGGCTGTTCGCTGCCTGCCCCCTGCCAGCCCGTCCCCCGACACGGGCACATGATCACGCAAGGTGCGGGAACCCTCCTGCCCCGGGTGTGATGATTTAAACCTCAACTTTGCTTTGCTTTCTTTCATCCCCCGGAGAAACAAGATTTGGATTATAAATTCCTCTGTCTTCCTGGTATCCTGCACACACAGTGGCCCAGACACATGGAGACGCTCAACGTTGCAGATGCCCCATGCACAGGCGTGCACAGGCGTGCACAGGTGTGCACAGTTACAAACAGGCCCGCCCACTCCCAGGCCCCAGTGCACACAGTTTGCACGATGCACTGGTGTACACACTCCACTCACGGCCACAGGGCGGGTGGAGGGGAATCCCTTGGTGGCTGGGCAGCTGTGAGGTGTGAGGTGGGTGTCAGACCAAGAGACAGGATGCCACCAACACAGAGACCCGAAAGCCCTTCACCCCTGTTTCGTGGGAGAGGGGAATGAGGTTTGTGTTCTTGCACGGATGTGTGCACCTCTGTGTGTGTCCCTGTGTACAAGTGTGTGCGTTTCTGTCTTGCAAGTGTGAGTTCTCTGTGGGGCATGGAATTGATGTCTATGGGCGGGGGAGCATATTGGGACTGGAGTGGTGTCCACGGTGCCGCTGCTGTCCTTCGGCCTCAGTCCAGCTGTGGCCTCTCTGGGCTTCCGCTGAGGGTCCTGGCAATTCTGACCTTCTAATCTGTGTAACCTTGAGGGTGTGTTTCTCAGAGACTCAGATAAGGTGGGCTGGAGGGGGGGGCTGTGTGTGTTGGATGAGTGTGTTTGGGCTGGGTGTGTCTGGGTGTGTCTGTGTGGACGTGGGTGGGTGTATTTGTGTGTGAGGACATATGTGTGCCCGTGTTCCTCCGGAGTTGGGTCAAGCCCAGCATGAGTGTGCGTGAGGAGGTTTGGGCAGTGACCTGTGGGTGTGTTTTCACTCAGAGGACGGACTTGTGAGGTGAGGACAGAGGCCATCCTATGGTTTAAGGTCCTCATCAAGGTTCATGCTTGGATGCCGTCCCTACCGTGAGGTCTTAAGTGGGCAGCAGCTAAATCTGACCGCGTTATTTGGAGGTGGGACCTATGGACGGAGATCAAGGTTAAATGAAGCCAGAAGGGTGGGGCCCTAATCCTGTGGGACTGTGACTTTATAAGAAGAGGAAGAGAGACCTGAGCTAGGACAGTCAGTCCCTGTACCACTTGGGGGATTCTGCAGAGGCCCCACCAGCAGGGAGGACTTTACCAGATGTGGCTGCCCGACCTTGAACTTCCAGCCTTGAGAACAGTGAGCCAAATAAACCTCTTTTCCTTATAAACTTCCTGGTTTGTGATATGCAGTTATAGCAACAGAAAAAGGATTCATATACTCCCCTTCTCTTCTACTTTACTGTCCTCCAGGCCCTGGTCACAGCGGAACATAACAGATCTTTCCTCATCTTTTTTTTGTGGGTGGGTGGGGTACCGGGGATGGAACTCAGGGGCACTTGACCATGGAGCCACCTCCCCAGTCCTATTTTGTATTTTATTTAGAGACAGGGTCTCACTGAGTTGCTTAGCATCTCACCATTGCTGAGGCTGGCTTTGAACTCTTGATCCTCCTGCCTCAGCCTCCTGAGCCGCTGGGATTCCTGGTGGGCCCACCGCGCACGGCTTTCCTTATCTCTTTGGTTTGTGATTTTGCTTGAATGTAGACTCCAGGAGGGGAGGGACGTTAGTGGTTTTGTGCACGTCTGTGTCTCCACTATTGGAATCGTTCCTGGCCGAGGGGTGTCGTGGATGTTCAATAAACGTGAATCGGAGGCATGAGTGAATGAGTGAGCTCACCGTCCCCCTCAGGGGCTCCCTTGGGTGCACCTCATCAGGAGGCCTGGACCACTCTAGTTAAAATTGCCGCCCCACCCCAAGCCCCCCAAGTTGTCCATCTTGTTCTAATCTTTCTTCTCTCCATGTTACCTTCCAACACACAAAGCGACTTACTTATTTATTTTCTATTTACTCTTCTAAGGTTCGCCGTGGGTACCCTGTTGGGATGAACGCCCTCACCGGGGGAGACTCCCACCCCATTGGCCTCTGCTGAATCCCCAGTGTCTAGAAAGCTCCATGCTTTCTGGGGTGATGGTGGTGGGAGCAGTTGGGTGGCTCCAGAGCACTGTCCTCTGAGCTGGGGCGCAGTCCTCTGACGGCTTCTTGTCCTGTCGCCCTGCCCCAACATGCAGATCATAGACGCCTTCCCCAGAAATCCCTGGGGGTCCACCAGATGCTTTCCCGGTGGCCACAGGCCTAGCCCCCTACCTAGTCCTGGCAGCCTCTGGGCTCCACCCCTTCCCTTCCCCTGTCCCCTGAGCTCAGGGAGTCCCTCAAGCTGCAGCCTGGTCTGACCCCAGCCCGGGAGGGGTCAGGAGGGTGGAGACCGGTGGCCAGGGCTGGAGGGGCAGCCGATGGGGCAGCTGGACCCAGCATGTGGATAACCTGGGCACAGAGCTGGGCAGAGGAGTCTGGGGGCCACTTGGCAGGTGGGGTCCTGGCCATGGGGGTCCAGGGGACAGCGGTCAGTTCAGAGGCATTGGGGTTTGGCAGTGGGTGGCTGAGCTCCGATGAGGAGCTGGAGAGGAGGGTTCCGCTGGCCTCGTGCTTGGCCGTCGGGGAGTCGAGGGCCCAGCACCAGGCAGTCAGGAGGCCGGCAGCATCAAGATGGGTTCTGGGACCTGGGGGAAGAGCCCACCGTCCTGTCTTCAGGAAGTGACAGGATCTATGCCAAAGCCCAGTCCCTTTCCACGTGGGCACAGAGCTGCTGGGAGTGGGGGTGAGGAAGGGTGGGAGTGTGGTGGACAATCGCAGGACCCAGAGGGCACTCAGCTACGTGGAGCTTTGGGCTGAGACCCAAAAGACAAATGCAACCGGCTGGAGACCAAGTTCCCCCTAGGCCCACGTTTAGGAAATGTCGACAGTATGGCGTTCAGGCCAGAACAGGGCTATGCTGACTTTCATACTCACCCGCTGTGTGACCTTGGATGGGCTACTAAACCTCTCTGAACCTCAGTTTCTTCCTCGGTAAAATGGAGATCCTTTTATTCTCTTGGCAGGATTGGAGGGATCAAGCTGGCATTACAAGAAGTATTATTTTTATTTAAAAAACAAAAACAACCTGTACAGGTCCTGGAAGGAAGCCCATTTTGACAGGAATTCAAATAAAAAAGATCCAGGGTTTTGTCTGATCTCAAATCAGTGTGAGAGGATGGATGGTGACTTTGGTGACATTGACAAGACAGCGATCCCTGTGGCCAACGTGGATTCACCGAGACCAGGTGACTCTTTCAGGCTCTCGGTAGCTGAGTGACTGGAGGTCGAAGAAAATGAGCCAGCGTGGGGTGGAAAGGAGCCTCTTATTTATTGAGCACCTACTGTGTGCCGGGAACGTCACACCCAGTCTTAATTCTCACGAGCTTGTACCTTTGAGGTCACAGTCTCCGTTCTGTTGATGAGAAATGGATTCCCCGGGAAGTTAAGTGACCTGCTCAGGACCCCGGGGGCTGGGATTCAAACGTGATCTGTGTGTCCCTTTCTGCCATCGTGCAGCCTCCAAAGGCACCGGACAGCCTCTCAGGACCCTCGAGGACGGGAGGTGGCTGTCATCTGGCTGAGTGACAGTCACCAACTCTCAGTGGAATCGGCTCTGTCTGCGGGACAGAGGCTTCAGAGACTGTCACGGGCTCTGCCTTCCCCCCGGTTCCGACCCATCTATGCCAACGACCCAGAAGGAGACACAGAGGGGTGACTCCTAGGACAGGAGGAGGTGCCAGAAAGGTCCGAGGGATGGAGAAAAGCTCAGACCGCAGAATCAGAATTCAGAGCAGATCTCACCAGGCTGGGGAGGGGGACCCAGGTGATTTACCCGGATGAAGTATCAAGGGATAAATGCTGGGGAGCAGCCACTGATAAGAAGGAGATTTAGGAGCTCCAGGGCCAGCCAGCTCAGGAGGAATCAGTGTGCCTCATTAATAGAGGTATGGTGTTTGGAACGAAGGAGGAGACCGCTCTCCTGCCTCCTCTCTGCCCTGGGCCAGTTCCTCTGGTGCGTGTTGGAAGGCCTGGTGCTGCCTTCTGCTTCCCAGTGCCTCCGGTTCTTAAGGCAGGCAGAGGCCTCTGGAGCAACCCGCAGTGACACCTTTCTAGCTGGGAAAGGAGTTGCAGGTTTCCTGAGATTTTTGTCTAAGCAGCAAACCTTGGGGTTGGTCTTTGTGGCCTGCTACTCCGGTTCAGGGGAGAGGAAAGTGCTGGGACCTGAATGTTCTGGCACCGGGTGGGGCCTCGACTCCTCGGCCACCAGCTCAGTGTACCCACCCCCTTTCCAGCTGTCCCCTTCCCCTCTCAGGGCCTTTCCCTTGGTGGGCAGTGTGTGTCAGGGCCTGGCAGGACGGGGTCTGCCCTGGGGGAGGGGAGCAGGAGCGGGAGCCGTGGCTCAGGCTGGGGCTGGAGCTGGCTGGGGCTGGGCGTCACCTGCCAGGCTGAATGGGCCGAGGCGCCTGGCGGGGAGGCCTACTGTTGAACGTGGAGGTTCTGCTCCGCTCCGAGACGCACTCCTCCTGGCAGCTGCATGAGTGAAGCTGTTGAGCTTCCCTCTCCGATGCCAGAATCACAGCCACTTTTTCCTGAGAGAGAAACAGGGCTGCAGACAGTTTGACTCATTAAGCACTTCTCTTCCTCTTAAATCTGTTTTTGTGATTTTCTTCTTCTATTTTTTTTTTGCATGAGCGGAAAAGTAAAACGGATGATATTGAAGTAAACAAGGCATTCGTGATAGGAAGGTTAGAGCAGATTGTGGGGGGTGGGGAGGGGGCTGGGAACGCCCCGCGCTTCTGCACACAGGCTGCTCTGAGCCTGCTGCAGACGGACCGACGGACAGAGAGGAAGGACAGTGTGCGAGTCGGCCCACCTCCCCACCCAGGGGCCTGTTTCTCCAAGTGTCTTGGGATTTACGGGGAAAGGCAGTGGGGAGGGAATATCCGCAAACAAGAGCCTACTAAGTGCCAGGCCTGTCTGTGGGTGAGCTCTGGGCGCCAACCTGGGTGGCAGAGATGGGGCGGCTGAGGCTCGGGTGGACTCAGGGCAGCCAGTTAGGAATGCCCAGTGCTGGGCTTTGAACCTCCATCCGTCTGACCTTGGGCTCTCCTTTGTTCCCCAGAGCAGCTGTGTTTTGAGCTGGGGGTTATAAAGGGAGAGAGAAAGAAGATGAGGAGACACTGGCGGGTCCTCAGCAGTGGGCATCCTGCCTGGTGAGTCTGGACAGGGCCTCGATGGCATGTGCATCAATGTGTCCTTGCTGCTGGGTGTGGACGGTCATGGGAGTTTGGGAAGGGTGTGTGTGTGGGGTGTGGGTGTGGGTGGGTGGGGTGCGATAACCAAGAGAGGCTTCGTGGAGGCTGAGGGCACTGGGAGTCGAGAGTGACCTGCGTGGGCAGACACAGCAGCGTGGGTCTGGCTTGGACGAGAGGAGGAGAGTGTGGAGAGGGCCGAGGGGCTGCCATGGGGGCTTCCGCTCGGACAGTGTCGTGCAAAGGAAGGGTCCTAGGCTGGGAGGCAGGTGTGTGGTTCCTGTCCCGTCTCTGCCATCCAGGAGCTGTGTGATCTTGAACAAATCCTTCTCCCTCTCTGGGCCTCCAATGTTCCATCTGCCAAACAGTGGAGTTGGACCATGGGACCTCTCAGGATCCCTGTGAGGACAGAAAGTGACCACAGGTCCTGGAGGGACTTGAATATGAAGACATGGTGTTCGAATCGTAGGATGTTGGGACTCACAGGGAATCATCTACCCAAGCTCTCTTACTTCCATCTTAAAGGATGAGTGGAAGCCATGGAGGCAAAGGGAGGGAGGCTGAGAGGGAAGAGGGCGTCCCGAGCAGGAGCTTCCGCGGGCAGAGGCGGAGGGGCACACCAGGCAGCTTGGTGCTGCTCAAGAGGAGCCACCAAAGCCACGGAGGAGGGGAGCTGGGCAGCCAGGCAGGAGAGGAGTTGGTCCAGGCCTGGGAGGACCCGGGGGCTCTACCTCGGCCCTCTGGGGAGGAGGTGACACTCGGATGCTGTCATGAGAGTCCACAGTGGCAGCTTGGCCAACAGCGGGTTTGCCAGGGGCTGGGCGTGGGCACGGGCCTCAGGAACGCCGAGGGCCAGGTGGCAGCTGCTGAGCCTGGTGAGAGATGGCAGCGGTCTGAGTTGGGGGTGAGGTGTCCCCTGCTCCTGAGATGCAGGTGTGGAGTGGAGGGACAGGTGGACGGATTGGATGGTCCGCCAGGAGAGCCCAGGCCGCCCGGTTCCTGGCAGGAACCGGGAGGAGGGAGCAGCGGGCAGGGAGGGCCTGAGCCAGGGCTGGGAGCTGCGGGGACGGCGCTGCTCATGTCCGTCTGTCCATCACTGTGAGTCTGTACCGTGCGCCAGCCTTGGCCGGCCTCTGCCTTCCCAGCCGTCGGCCTAGAGGACAGACAGACAGCTCTTCCATCTTCTGTCCTTGAGCATTTCGCAGGAGTCTGTGCTCCATCAGAGACTGGAGACCCACCACTGGTTCCTGGCGCCGACTTGGCTCCTGGGGACACGGAGCTGTGGCGAGAACGAGAGCGTGGACTCCACACGATCAAAAAGCCATGGATGTCGGCCTGGGCGCTTTTTGGGGTGACCTCACGTGTCACATGACCTCCAAGCCCCGAGAGGCAGGGGTGTGCTGGATTGGGGTCCGCGGCTCACAGAACTGAACCAGGGCGTCTCTCCTCAGCCTTCAGTGACATCCCCTGGTGGCCTGGATGGACCATCACGGGAATATTTACCCACGGCCATCAGCCCGCGCTGTAATCGCGGGCTCCTTTTTCTTCCCACGAGCTGGTTGGTAAATATTTACCAGCTCAGGATGGACACGGTGACTGCTTGCAGAGTTAGGTTAGGACGATGGACGGGGAGCCCCGGCACAGGGAACGCACACGCCTTGGCACACAGTGGGTGCTTTGTAAGGCCACCGCCTTCTCTGCTGACTGCTCCGTTGGCTCAGAATATCACCTTCCCTCTGGCCGGCGACAGCGCCTCTCTCCTCCAAGGCAACGTGGTCCAAAGGAAGCGGCCACCTCCGTCCTCCCTGGGCCTCCACAGGGCGGTGGAGTCAACGGGGGAGGATGTTGGAGTCTCGTGGGTCTAAGGTTGACTCTGGGCTCTGCCCCCGACGGGCTGTGGAATGACCTTGGGCAAGTTATTTAAACGCTCTGAGCCTCAGTGAAGTCACCTGTGAACCGGGAAGGACGTGCCCCCCTCATTAAGTTGTTATGAAGGGGATGAGGTCATGGGCGTGAGCGCCTGGCAGAGGCCCCTGCAGCTTGGGTGAGATTGACCAGGGCTGGCCTCCTCCCCCAGGAGTCCAGCGAGGACCTGGGGCTTAGCTCCCGCAGCGGGTGGGGAGGGGAGGGAGGATCTGGGGCAGCAGCCTGGGGAAGGAGGGTGCCTGGTGGAACATGTAGGTCGGGAGAGGCCGAGGGCCGGGGGACCCTCCAGATGCAGCAGGCAGCGTGCAGTGGAGGGGAACTCCCCGGCCGCGGCTCTCCCTCCCAGGGCCCTCACCTGCAGATCTGCAGACAGATGCCTGTCCTCGGCTCGCCTTGTGGGTTTCTGGGGCGGCCGTGGCAGCCTGGGCTGGCCTGATTTACCACCTCGGCCCCAAGCAGATTAAATCACCCAGAGTCATTTGAATTTTACCTGGCCTTGTCACACAAATCTTAAAAACTGCTGTCTGGCAAGAAAACTTCCTCTGTACTTCTTGGAGGAATGCTAAAAACTCTAGAAATTGAGGCAAAGTGGGATAAGGGAGGTGGTTCCAGGGGGGTCCTGTGTGTTGGGGTCAGGCCAGAGTTAGTTGTTGGAGGACAGAGTGGGGTGTGTTTGTGTGTGTGTGTGTGTGTGTGAGAGAGAGAGAGAGAGAGAGAGAGAGAGAGAGAGAGAGAAGATAAGAGAAGAGAGAGAGGGAACTTTCCTGGGGCATTGTTGGCCCTGGCTGCGTGACATAGGACAAGTCACTTAACCTCTCTGAGTCTCACAGAAGGCCCAAAGGGCTGGCTTGTGTAAACTGTTTGATAGACTTCAGTGCGTTCTGAGATAACTAATTGGGAAGATGGGACAAGTGACTATGTAAGTGAATTGTGTGTGGCAGTGGCTGCAGAGAGTAAGAGCTCTGGGAGCTGAAGCGGGGGTAGGAAGCTGAGGTCCCAGGAAAGTGGGGAGGAGGCAGCTGGAGGGCACTGAGCTCCTCCCCAGTGCTGCGTGTGGCTCTGGGGAAGGGTCCTGCCTGGTTTAGCTAATCAAGAGACTCCCTGCCCCCTCCCCACCTTGGCACGTTTCTCATGCAACCACCCCATCTCCTGGGTCACAGGATGGTCCAGGTTTCCCAGTTCACGAAGAAGCTCAGGATCTTTTGCTAGATGGCCCAGGAAACCAAGCCACCTGGATTTGAAGGAGGAGACTTGTGGCTCTGGTTTCTGGTGACGAGGAACACTGACCCGAGAATACAGCCAAGGTGTGGAGGTGGGAGGAGCCTAGAGAGACACAGAAGTAAGGAGCCCCAGCCCTGATCACACCAGGCCTGTGTCGTAAGTGGACTGTCACGTCTGCTTCATTAAAACTTTTTTGTGGCCCTGGAACAAGGAAGCCGACATAGGGGCTGATGGAAGGGTTTGAGTGGGAGGAGAGAGCCTGCTCGGTCTCAGGCAGCTGGTGCGGAGGACACTGGGTCAGAGCAAAGCACTGGCAGGGGTGTGTGTTGGGGTGGTGGCCCCAGGGAGCAGCAGGGAATGAGACTGGAAGGAAGTCTGGGGTTGAATCATGAAAGGACTCAAGTGCAAGTCTTAGAATGTGGACTTGATTCTTCAGGCCATGGGGAGGACCTGGATCTTAGTCAGTGGAGCAGGGGTAAGTGACGTGAAGGACAATCGGGGGCTGAGACTTTAGAAAATTATCATTTACTGATACAAACGTAGTTCACATATTATCTCACTTAGTCCTCAAAACAGCATGTGGCCCAACCCCTCACCTGCTCTTGTTTTAAACTGAGCAGTATGTATTTGTTTATTTATTATTATTATTTTTCCTTTAGTACCAGGGATTGAACTTGAGATTTTCCTGCCTCAGTATTTTTTTAAACACTTTTTCTGAAGTGCTAGACATTGCAATTAGACAAGAAGATTAAATAGAAAGCATAAACATTGGGGGAGAGGAATAAATAATCATAGACTACAGATGAGATGGTTATTTATTGGGAAATCCAATATAATTTCCTGAAAAAGAGTTGGAAAAAAGATGGAGCTTAGTAAAATGGATAGCAATAAAACAATGTACATGAATGAATAGCTTTATAAATGGACTATCTGGAAGGTAAAATAGAAGAACACAAAACACAAAATACCTAGAATTAACCTTTACAAGAAACTGTAGCATTACATGAAGAAAACCAGAAAACTCTTGAGACTATAAAGAAACTTGAATAAACATGATATATAACTAGTTCTTGGGTGGAAAGATATAATACTATTAAATCATATCAATCCTCCTTAAATGAATGTACAAAATTAAGATAATCAATATCCTAACAAATTCTTTTTTTTTTTTTTAGATTTGGCAAAATAATTATAAAGCTAATCGTGAAGAATGAAAGAATGAGAGTAGTTGGGAAATTTCCAAAAAGTAAAAAATTATGAATATTTATCAAATATTAAACATGTTTTATAAGAGACAATAATTAGGATTTTTGTGTAAGAATAGACAGATCATTGAGACAGAGTGGAGACTCCAGAAATTGATCCACGTATTTAAGGGGAGTTTTTATGCGATTTCAATCGATTTGGGAAAATATGGACTATTTTATAAACTGCACCAGAGCTGGGTTGATGGACCAACCATTGAGGCTCAAGTCTTTTTCACCTCAGTCCAGCAAGACCACCATGAAGACCAAGGTGACATGCACGTGAATATATCACTTGAAGGCAGGAAGGTTTTCCAAGCATGTCACGATTTTCAGAAATCACAACAGAAAAAAAAATTGGTAAATTGGACTACTTGAACATCAAAAACTCAAGCACATTAAAGAACACTCTAAGAGGAAGGAGGGATAGTGGGAACATGTACTGGACAAAATTTAATCTTACCTCTAAAGTGCAAAGAACTCCTACAAGTCGTCAAGAGAAAGACAAGTATTAGATACATAGGCAAAAGGATGTGAACAGGCAATTTACAAAGGAAATAACTACAAAGGGCTTAATAAAGTACATGGGCATGTACTACCCTGCCCAAAATAGCCAGGCATGGTAGTACAGTCCTGTAATCCCAGCGGCTCAGGTGGCTGAGGCAAGAAGGTTGCGAGTTCAAAGCCAGCCTCAGCAATTTTGTGGGGTCCTAAGCAACTTAGTGAGACCCTGTCTGAAAATAAAAAGTAAAAAAGGGTCTGGCGATGCAGCTCAGTGGTTAAGTGCCCCTGGGTTCAATCCCTAGCACCCACTCCCCACCAAAAATCCATCCATCAATCAATCAATCAATCACCAACCAAACCAGTATCATTTGCCTTGGTGTTTATGAAGGCTGACAAAGCCCAGGGCTGGCAAGGGTGTGGGCAGACAGAGGCTTGGGGACTGCTGATGTGACATACACTGTAAGCTTTCCAAAGGATGGTGTGGCCAAGTTAGAAATGTGTACCCTTTATCGAAGCAATCGCATTTGCCAGCTTTTATTCTAAAGAGATAATTGCCGAAATGAGCAAAGAGATATGCACAGGAATGTTTATCACCACTTTGTTTATGAGAGTAAAATCTTGACAACATCGTAAATGATCAATAGAGACCCCGGGAAGTGAAGTATGATGCATACGGACAATGGAATACTACGAAGTAATTAAGATAATTTTGTAGAGCTCTATTTATTGACATAGAAAGATGTCTATGACATATTGTTGAGTGAGAAAAGCAGGTGTCGGCGAGAACAGTATGTATAATACAACTCCTCGACTATAAAATTATATACATGCATCTCCATGTGTATATATGCATAAGAGAGAAGTCTGGAAGCCTGTTCACCAAAATGCTAGGAGGGGTTCTATCTGAGTGGTCGGAGTTTCACTTTCTCTTTCATGTTTTTAAATATTCATGTGATTTTGTTTTTATGAGGATCTATATACCAGGTTTTCCAATCAGAACAAATAATAAAGCTATTTTCATTTTGGAACGTAGATAAATATTAAAAAGGGAAGAATCAGCACTGGGCGACTTACGGGAAGTGGTTAAGGAGTCGAGATGTCAACCCAGCATTTGGTTCGCGCTGCCTGCAAGGCTTGTCAGTCCCCGGGAGCAGATGATCCTGGAGGGAGGAGGAGGTGTTGGGCTTTCAGAGTTTGGGTCTGAGGCAGCAGACGTGGGCAGTAGGGCTGCCTTTTGGGGGCGTGGACCCTTTCCCAAGGACAGGGAGGAAGTGCATCAGCAGGAGCCAGAGGGGCCTGGTGACGGAGCCCTGGAATGCGGCCATGCTGATAGGAGAGGAGTCTGCGTGGCCTGGAGGGTGCCAAGGGTACAAGAGCCTCTCAGACACCCATGGGGTGTGGCGAATTTCCAGGGAAAGGTCAACCATAGCTAATGGTGCCAGGGCCCAGAGGCCCATGAAAGACCCGGGGCTTGACAAATAGGAGTTTGTTGGTGTCCTGAAGTGGGGCTGTCCGGTGTCCTGCAGAAGTGAGGGAGTTTGCTGCCGGAGAAAGGAGAGTTCAGGTGGGGGGAGCAGGTTTGAGGGAAGGGGACCCAGACTTGACCAGGGATGGTGATAACTGGCGTTTGTGCCACCCTGCCCGTTCCCCAAGCCTGGCAGGCATCACCGATCATCGCAGAGCGGGGTGAAGTCTCAGTCTGCCTCCCAGTCGCCTGGCCAGGGAGCCGCCACCAATCTCTGGGGGCTGGCTGGCGGGTGAGGTGAACGTGGCCCCGGCCTGGACTTGAACACATCCGTGGAGGATGATAGGAAGGAATAATGCAAGAGGTGGTTGCGGGAGCCGGAGGGCAGGGCCCCTCATCCACGCACGTGTGCACTGCAGGCTCAGGTGCGGAGATGTCCCGCTGGGAGGCCAGGGTGAGTGGAGCACCGTGCCTTTGAGTCTGAGCAGACTAGAGGTTAGAAAAGTTCATGTTTGGGGTTATGATGTGAAAAAACCCCGGCTGCGTGCGAGCTACTCGTTGGTGCACAGATATTTGGGGGCTCATGGCGGCCTGCTATCTGACTGCCCAGGAAAGGCAAGGCAGGCACCCATTGTCTGGAACACCAGGCATGAGACTCTGCCTGTGGGTTCCAACTTCAGGGCCCAGAGCAGATCAGGGAGCTGAGGCTCGGATGTGACTCATTGGGAAAACTTTTAAGGAAGACACTCAATGTGGATCATACTGTGCCAATGACAGCACTTTGATCCCATCAGTGGAGCATGGGGGCCTGGATAGAGGAGGTGAAGACTGTTCTGTACTCAGTGGCCAGACAAGTCTGGAGCATGGAGGAATGCAGACACCTGGACAAAGTTCACCCTCAGAAAATGACCAGATTCCGGGGAGGCCCAGGTGTCATGTCCACCTAGAAGAAATACCTGAAGGAGTCTGGGCCAAGGAATTAGATGTTTACTTTTAATCTGCTGAAGTGGTGTTTTCCTAAAACATGCTCCTTTGAATCTTGTTCCTCAGAAAAGTGTTTTGTGAGCAATGACGTCCACGAAATGCAGCATCAAGCAACAGTTCAGCGCAGGGAAGCACAGCAAAGGCTCTGAGAAGTCCTGCAGCAAAGAAATGTGTGCAAGCTACAATTTTCCCAAACTTATTGGACCACAGAGCATTTTTAATAGAGCACCAATTAACCTCCTGCAGAACTAGTGGCTGACCTGGGGTAGAGAGAGCAAAATGTCCTGTTGGGTCCTCAGGGGTAATGTTTAGGCCACAATGGGGACAGGGTAGAGAGCAGATTCTGGGTCAGTTGGAGGAAGAACCACTATAGAAATTTTTAACTGCAAGAGACAGGAAAAGCATCCGAGCTCCCAGAACCTCAGACAGAGCATAGGCTTATCAGGGATGCTGCAGAAGGGAGCCAGGCTCCAGGTGGAACTTCCGGGGCTCCAGGAGTCCTGGGAGAGGGCTCCTTGGCCGCCCAGAGGGGCACTCCTCCCTGGAAGCCTGTAGCCTCACTTGGAATGCTTGAAATGAGCAGTCTGTTAAGGTGAGATGTGAACACATAAATATCCTCATTAAGTCCCAAATACACATCCCAAACTTTACATCACAGGAGCAGCAGCTGGAGACGCCCACAGCCCTAATTGCTTTTCTGTACTAGGGGAACGTCCTCTCTCCAGCTCCGCTTCTCCCATTCACTTAGATAATAACTGGAGGGAGCCAGCTGCAGGGGACTGGCGGGCAGGCTGAGAGAGTGCGACACCGCCCCATGGGTGCTGCTGGGGACGGGTGTCCCATGGAGCTGCAGCCACTCGGCTCTCCTGGGGAGCAGGTTGCTGAGGATGGGAGGCCACCCTTCAGCCCTGGTTCTGATCTCAGTGGGACCAGACTGAACTGCTGGGTTGGGATGCCCCTCCCCCAAGGACTTGACCAGCGCCATTCAGAGCAGCAGGAAGGACCTGGCCAGGTACCCGAATGGGGATGGGATGGATGGAAGAAATGAGACCCTTGGACAAATGGCTCACGGGGCCTTCTCTGAACCTCAAGTTGGGCTGGGACACTGATTGTGCTGTTGAGCAGCCACAGTCCACCCTCAAATCTCACAGGCTGGCGTCCAGGGTACCTTTCAGGACTACAGGGACAGAGGACTAGAGACTACTGTGTCCTAGGGAGAGGGGGTCAGGGAAGGGTTAGTGCAAGAAGAGGCAGTAGGATTGGTCCCTGGAAGTGTGTCTGGTCTAGAGAAAGGGTGTTCTTCTGCAAAATGCAGCCAAGGTCCCTGTGGAGTTCCTGGCCCCAAAGTGACCTCTGGCTTGTCTTCTTGCCTTCTGGCCTCTAGTGACCTTCGAGGACTCATGGAGACCCTCTTGAGGTTTCATTAAGGTGGTCTCCAATGCGAGGCCCTCAGCTGGGTGTGGCCGGGGTGCATGTCCCTGGAACCTGGCTGATGGCAGTGGGTCGCTGGGAGTGCTGACACGGTCCAGCAGGAGCCCCTGTTCCACGGGGTCCGGGGGCGGGGCTGTGGCCCAGGGGCCCCGCCCACCAGGCGTCCTGCGGGGGCGGGGGGCAGTGAAGCTCTCCTCGCGGGGTCTCTCCAGCGCCAGCCCCGGTCCCCCAGCCCGAGCGGCGGCTCCCGAGGCCGGAAGCCGTGTGCTTTCTCCGCCTCAGAGTGGAAGTCGGCAGTTTGGCACCGTCTGGCTGGCAGCCTCGGCGGCTTCCTTTGGCACTTTATTGGCAAAGGCGGTGACATTTCTTTCAGTTGGGTGGGTGGAGCTGTTATGCAAACTCCCGCTCTCCTCCTTCGCCAGATGAATATTCATGACTCAGGCAATCTGTACCAGCCAGACTTTCCTGAGGGCGGCAGCTTTTCTTCTCTTCCTCTCTCTCTTTCTCTTTCTCCTTCTCTCCTTCCCAGCTCTTTGGAAGGCTGAAGCGCAGCTATATTTAATTTACAAATACAGAGCTATTTAGCTTGCCTTTTGAGATGCAGGCGCTGGGGAGGAGGAGCTGGCGAGGGGGAACAGGGGCCCGGCCTTTGGTCCTGGCCTCGTGCCTCCAGGCCCCGGGGCCCAGGCCTGGGAAGCCTCTTGGGCTTGGGGCTCCCTTTGAGCTGGGCATCTCGGTGCCCCCCTGGGCCTGCAGCCACCAGGCCTGCAAGTTCGGTGGTTTGTGGCCACCCCAGCCCACCCTGACCCCTGAGGTCGAGGTGGAAATTCGGAATCCCACCAGTACACCACTGCTTCCCTCCCTGGACGCTAGGGTGCTGTCCCCAGGCCCTGCTCCAAGCTCTAGGTCGAAGCCCAGGAGGCCGCTGGGCATGTGCTAGTCATTGGCTTTCTCTGGAAGGAGCCAGTCCCAATTTGGGGGTCCCACTCCTTGGGGACCCACTGCTGCCTTTCTAGGCAGGACAGTTACCTCGCTTCCTTTGTCTCTTCCCTGAGGAGGCACCCGAAATTCTGGCAGAGGGGTCAGAATTCCCTGAATTTGCCAGGAAATTTGGTCTTAGGGAGGATGTGCTCTCGTGAGTATGTCTTGTGTGTAAATATTTACGCACAGCTTAAGTGAGTCTGTATGCCTACATCTATGTTCAAGTGTTTGAGTGTGTGTCTGTATGTGTAAGGGCGTGAATGTGTATGTCGAGGAAAGTCTGGGAATGTTTGCATGTGCGAATGTGCCTCTCCAGTTAGAGTCGCGTGTGTACCTCGGAGGGTCTGGAGGTGTCGCATGTAAGGGCGCTCCTGGGGGCCCAGAATGTGTGTGTGTGTGTGTGTGTGTGTGCGCACTCGCGTGTGTGTACATATGTGTATGTGAGTGGGTTGTAGGTGTGTGTTGCAGTGAGAGTTTGGGAGAGAGGTGGAGAGGGAGAGAGGTGGGGGGTGGGGTGTGCTCCCCCCACCTCTATTCCCTCCCCAACCTTTTTGTCTCTGGGGAGGGGGAGGGGACGCCCCTCCTTACAAGTGGTACAGATTCTATCCAAGGACGTGAACAGAAGGTTTCCCAGCACAGAGCGTCCTGAGATTACTTTATATCCCCCCTCCTTGTTTCATCTAATCAAAATAGCAGCGTGAGGCTCCCCATTCTCTGCCCACCCCCCGGGCTCGGGGAGGGAGCAGCGGCCCGTCTCGTCTGACCCCCTTTGGGAGCACCTTGCAGCCCCGAGCCAAGGAGCTGTCTTCCAGATCTCCTCTTTCCACGGCGGCCCATGCTTCGGTGGCAAGAGCCAGCTGCCTCCTGCCTGCCAGCGACTGCCAGCCTCTTCCAGAACCCACATCCAGGCCGGGCCTCATTTACAAATATGCAAATTTGCCTCTTTTCTGGTATGCAAATGGAGACATGACAAATAGCTAATTAGGGTCAAAAGAAGCACTCTGCCCCAATTAGTTACAGGGTTGATCCCTTTCTGCAGGGAGGAGATCGGCCCGGCTCCCCTCCTGGTTGGAGTCCCCATGCCCACACACTCTGGCCTGGTCTGTGTTGGAGTCGAGGTGGGCTGGGGTGGCTTCAAAGGGCACCCAAATAGAAGACGATGTCTGAGTCACAGTGCACCTCTGATTCTTAGCCCTATGACCCTGGACTCCCCTGCTTGCCTCAGTCTCTTCCTCTCTGACATGAGATGACAATGGTGACTGTCTTGTCCCTAGCCATCCACCCTGTTGTAGCCAGCCTGGGGAGGTCTTGGTTATTGGAAAGTATCTACAAGTTCTCTGATAGTCACATTGCTCGCACAACTCTGGTCAACTGTGAATAACCCCTTGGAGAGCTGTGTTGAGAAGGATTCTGAGGCAGATTCCGGATTTGCCAGAACAGAGATGGAGGGATCTGTGATATGTGCCACGGGTGGGTGTTTGGACTCTGGCAGGTCGTGTGCTGCATATTTATTGATCATGAAACCCGGTTCCATCCTGTCTGCTCCCTTGATTCAGCCACTTATCCTTCCTGAGCTCAGTTTCCTGGTAAAAAATCAGGGAAATGGAAACATATGGCTTTAGGGTCATTTCAGAGTTTCAGCAAGGAAGGTGAGGCAAGACCTCTTTGTCATCTGGGAGGGGATGTGTCCATTTAGTTAACACGTCCGTGGAGCAGGCAGACTGTCCCATTTCAGAGGCGTGGAGCCCGAGGCCTGGGGAGGGTGGATGACTTGGAGAAGAAGCCAGCGGCCTCGCCAGGCAGGCCTGCACTGTGACCAGGGCTGCTCTTCTCCCTGCCGCTACAGGATCCTGGCTCCCTCCCGCCACCCCCGCGCTGATGCCCCAAGCGGGCTGCAACAAGCCCTGCTGGCCTGGCTCCACTCCTGGGTGTGAAATTTGGCTGAGTTGGCACCTGGGAGAATGGGGCAATTGCCATCCTGGAGCCTGGGGCCTGGGCCAGGGCCAGTGGGCAGATGAAGGGCTGGTGGGCGGGCCTGCACAGAGGGAGCTGGCCGGAGCCAGGCAGTTGGCAGGAGCCCGGCAGGAGAGGCCCTGGCTTGGAGACTCGCTGCTCAGGGATGCTGAGCGCCTGGGCTGGACCGCAGAACAGAGCCCAGGGCGTGTGAGCATCCTGGCTGCTGGCAGGGCCTGGGTGTGTCTTCGTGTGTGTGCGGAAAAGTCGGGGTACATGTGCTCTTATCAAGGTGTGGGTGCACATCACATGGTTGCGCCTGGCTCTGTGTCAAGGTGTGTGTGGGTCAACTCCTTGCACGTGTACATCTGTCCGTGTGTCTGTGCTGCTTGTTCATTTATGCACCTCTTCCTGTGTGTGTGTGTGCGTGTGTGTGTGTGTGTGAGTGTGTCCTTGTTGGTGAGGGCCTGGGTCCATGCCTTGCTGTTGGCATCCATCCGTGCAAGTGGCACTGCACATCTGTGTCAGCCCATGTGTTCTTTCTAGTGCCCTGTGTCTTGTACATGTCTGTAAATCTGCCCATCTGTCAGCGAGTCTCTGCAGCTACGTCCATATGTTGGTGCATTTCTGGGTGTGGACATCTACCTGTGAGGGTGTTAGGATCTACTTTGGGATGCAGGCATAGCTGTATTCAGGTGAGCAGGATAGACCGGTTCATCTGTCTGCAGCAGTTCCGTGGTGTCACTTTCATCTTGGCTCTGCAGCTGAGGTCCTCCTGGACCTTCATGCTTTTGGCTATGCTGGAAGGAAGCTTTGTTCTGGGTTTCCCAGGGAGCTGCCCCAGACTAGGCCAGGGCGTACTGCTCCTGGAGGAAGGGCCTCCCTGTCCTTTGGGACTTATTTATCCCTCCCTCTTGCTTCCCTGATCTTATCTCCTATCTTTTTGCAGATCTTCCTTTCATTCCTCTTTCTCCCTTTTTTCTCTCCTTTCCTTTCCTTCCCTCTCTCCTCCCCTCCTTCAACCCACTTGAAGAGATTGGGCCTTGGGATGCTGTGCAGGTGACAGATGAGCACTTTGAGGGCGTTCCCCACTCCATGCCCCATGTGGACTCAGTTCCCAAGTCCCACAGGCTCCTGGGGATTTTAGGCTGAAGTCCTCCCATTCTCCACTGTTTTAACCATGGCCCCAGTGGCCGCTGACCACCCAGGGCTTCCTCTCCTCCTCCGGGAGGAGCTGCTGCCCGCCTTCCCACGGCGCTGGTGGAAGGTGGCTCATCACCTGCTGGGAGCACCTCTGCCCAGCTCCACTGCTTGGCCTCTCTGCCTGTGGTCCCTTCTGCTGTCACTGGACCATGGGACCCGGCTGTGGGTGCTCTTCCTTCTGTCCCTGGCTGGGCTTCCCTACTCAGACTCCAGGACCACTCCCAGGCAGCCTCCCTGTGCAGTGGTCCCTCCCCTGGGCTGGCAGTAAGCGTCTCCTCCATGTCCTGCAAACCCCCTTTGAGGCAGGGACTGGGTCAGATCATTCACCCCTGCCCAGGGCCTGGCCCGCAGCAAGGCTTGGGACAGGAAGCAAGGCTGACCGACGATTCTGGTAAGGAACAAGGGGCCTCTGCCCGCCTCCTGTAACTAACAGATGCCTCTCTGCCCTCTCTTCTCCTTCAAGTCCTCTCTCTCTGCAGATGATTTTGGATGGAATTTAAAATAAAAGTTTCGATTAAAAATTGGAAAATACACAAATAAAAGTGCCCAGCACCAGTAAGTATCCCTTGAGGCTCAATGTAAAGAGAAAGCATGTCGAGATGATGTTTTCTGGATAATTCCAAGTTAACATGACGTTCTCAGCTGGTAAGTGTCTTGACTTTGCTCCTCTCTCCTGGGGTCTGTGGCTGGAATCCTGACCAGGCAGGAAGTGAAGTGGAGCATGAAGAACGTGGGCTTCAGGCTGGAATAAGCCTGTCTCGAGTCTTCTCCCTGATGGCCATGTGACCTTTCTGAAGCTATTTCCTAACCTGTATAAGGGGGGAGGCCCTACTTCATAGGGTGGTGTATGGGATCGGGCACTGCCTGGCATCTGTCTTACCATCTTGAGAATATACCTGGAGTCCAGCCACCGCTCTCCACCTTCATGGTCACGTCAGCAAGCTGAGTGCCATCATCTCCCCTACAACTCATGGGTCTGTTCTCTACACTGCAGTCACAGTGGTCTTCTTAACCCTGAAGCCATATTATATCATTCTTTTGCTCAAAACCTCCAATGATGTATCTTCTTTGGAGCAAAAGCCAAGGTATCACAGTGGCCCCAGGGTCCCTCATGATCAACCCCCACCTGTCACTGTCTCTGCTGTTCTCTCCTGTGTCACTTCCCTCCAAACACATCACCCTCCTGGCTGTTCCCACAAATGTCAGACACGTTTCTGCCTCAGGACCTTTGCATGTACTGTCCTTTTTGCTGGAATGCTCTTCTGCTAGGCATGTCATGGTTCCTCATCACCCCCTGCAGTTCTTTACTTAAGGGTCACCTTCGCCAAATGGAACACCCTGATCTTTCTGACTTTTTATCCATAGCACTTGTCACCATCTCGTATACATATTTTTTGCTTACTTGTTTTCTCTGTTGCTCATCTCTCCCTAAGAGAATGGGAGCTCTTGGAGAGAAGGGGTTTTTGTTTTTGTTTGTACAATTCAGAACAGCACCTGGCAAATAATGGGTGCTCAATAAATGTTTTTCTATTTTTTTTTTGAATGAGTGAATTGCTCATCATTTTGGAGGGCATGAAAGCCCAGGAGTGGCTGTCTATCAGCTTGGGCAATCAGAGGTTATTCTGCAACTCAGAAAGGGCATTATGCCAGAGTGCTTCATTAGCGGGGCAGCTGGGTCTTAAGAGGAAGCTGCCCGTGGTCCTCCAGCGTGGGGCAGCCAGCTTTGGAGAAAGCACCCATGTGCTGATTCCCGGCCCAGCCAGCACTAACTCTGACAGAGGCAGGTAGTCGGCCAGGTACTGGAAAGTTGAAGGAAGGTGGCTTCTAGAAGGGAATGGGGAGGACACTGTGGGCTCAGGTATGGCATGGGCAGAGCTGGGCATGCAGGACACACTTGGAGCTGGGGAAGGGCAGGCAGCAGGGTGCGTGCATCCACCAGGCGAGAACTTCCTGAAGCCAGGATCGGGTCTGGCCCACCTGTGCTTAGTACAGCGCCTGGCCCTTGGCAGGTGCCATCAGCAACTGAAATAGGGAAGGGACATCTCGTCATCTCAGGGCAAAGAAGAAACACTGCTGTGCAGGTCAGGCCTGGAGAAGGTCTTGGAAAAGCTGAGGGATGAGTGGATGGGTAGGAGGTGGGAATGAAGAGCTCTCCAGAGCTGGGGCACACCCAGGCCAGCATGAGCTCCCCAAACCTGACCCATTCATGGCCAAACATAATTCTTAACCTTTTTTTTTCTTTCTTAATGCCATGGACTTCTTTAGCAGTCTGGTGAAACTTATGGATCCTTCTCAGTGTTTTTAAAATGCATAAAAGAAGATATGTAGGATCACAAAGGTAACTGATTCTATTACAGTACGGAACTAAGCATGGAGTCAGGTTAAAATGGCCAGTTATGTGCGTCTTGAAGACAAATATTCCATTCTCTGCAAACAGAGCACAAGGGCTGGCTTCTACCCCTGCAGCTTGGTGGGGGGGTTGCTGTGGGGAGGTGTTTGTGCACATCTTTGTGGGGTGTCCTAAGGTGGAGGAAGACTCCATTCCCCAAGAGGTTAGAACCCTTGGGAGAACCACAGGGAGGGGGTGGCCAAGCTGCTGGGGGGGGAGCTACTCTGGGTATAGGGAGCTGGAGGGCCATGGTCAGGGATTGTGGGGGCAGGGTGGGGTGGGTGATATCTGCCCAGGTGGGAGAGGATGTGGATTGATTTCCTCTGAGCCCCTTTTAGAGGTGGTTCTGGAAGGTAGCCACACAGATGTCAGGTCTTTCTCCTTCTATTATCCCCAAGCCACCCAAAAAACCTGAGAAGGAGACAGGGACCACTATCTGCTGACTTCTGCTTGTTAGATCTATACAAGGAATTTGCACGAACCAATGGCTAATCTTTCTTGGTCACTTGAAGGCAATGACCTTCAGGTTGGGGAAACAGCTTGCTATTCCAAGTCTGTTCCCCAGAACCCTCCTGGGTGGGGGCTGTAAACCATGCCACCCAGCCCTTCCCTGGAGCGGTTCCGAGTGTCAATGCTGAGCCTTGGGCGGGCCCGTCCTTCCTATTTCTGTGGATTCACAGCCATCAAGGTTGCTTAAGATAGTCTGAAATGCTCAATCCAAACCCCCTGTGGGAGTGTGGATGGAGTAACTGAGGTTCAGAGAGGGCAATGGCTTTGCTCACGTCACAAAGCTTCACATAGCAAGAGCCGGTTCTGGAAGCCTGGCGGCACCTGAGGCCTCTGCCGAGCTGCGGTGCCCTGAGTCAGGAGGGGACAGCGGTAGGAAGGCAGCCCCGGGCCCCCTTCAGCAAACACATCATGCTTCCCACCTAAACCACCTCTGTGGGTGGGGAGCCGGGGACTGGTCTATTAGCTTTCTCCCGCTGTCCCCCGAGGGTGCATTTGTCTATTTTGCATTTTTCCAGGCTGTAGTTAGACAACTTCTGGTCCTGGGGGGAGTGCAGCAAAGAGAAAATGTCAGGGCGACACGCCGCCAAGATAACATTAGCGAAATATCAAGTTCTTTATGATGTCAGGAGGGATTCCTCCCGCTGCCGAGGCTGCCTAATGACATCATAAAATAGGCCTGCCGCAGCCGCAGCCCCCCTGAGTCATCAATCAGGCCCGTCTGCAGAGGGCCCTAGCACTAGGGGTGGGGGGGGGCGCGGGATTTTAAACTCTAAGGAGGCCCCAATGCAGCAGCACTGTGATGTACTGAGGGCCCGAAGACACGTATGGCCTCCAGAAAGGGTCAGACCCTGGGCGCAGGGGGCAGGCACGTCCCCAAGGCCTCTCGGAGATCTTGGGGCCGTGGGACACTAATGCCACCCAGCCTGGGGAACTCAGTGGTGCTTAGCAAGGAAGGACTTAAGCCCAGCCTTCCTTTTTGCTCAGAGCTGACCTGTCTCTCAGGTTTCATCCGCTGGTGCAATGAGACCAGTGGTCCCACAGCTGAGCACAGGGAATGGGTCTTTGACTCCATTGGGTGCATTCTGGGTCAGCTTGCGTGCACCCCCCTCTCTCTATGTCCCTGGGTGCTTGCAGCACGTCTGCAAACAGGTCTGTTGCCGTCTGCTTGCTTGTGTGCACGCTCACGCCTGTGTGCCCGCTGCATGCCCGACCCTGGTTGTGCGAGTCTGTCTGCCTGCACACCTCTCTGCATGTCCACTTGCTCACTTCTTTGCTCACATGCTTGTGCCTGTCTGAGTGCCTGCGGATGTGGGCGAGGAGAGGTGGAAGGGGATCCCAGAGGGAGAACGGGTCCATGGCATGCGTGTGCGCCAGACGCGTGTTCCCTTGTCACCCCAGGGGATGTTGATGTGTTTTAGAATCACCTGGGGAGATCGTAAAACCAACCCAGGCCCCAGTCTCACCTCAGATCAATTAACCTGAGCTCTGGAGCCAAGGCCTAGGCACTGGTATTTTTAAAGTCTCCTCAGGCGATTCTAAAGGGCAGCCGGGGTGGAGAAGCAGAGGAGTGCTGAGTCTTGCTACTCCAAGTGAGAACTAGGAGCACTGGCCTCCTCTGGGAACTTCTAAGAAATGCAGACTATCAGGCCCTATGCTGGACCCCTGGATCATGATCCACACGCCCTAGCCTGGATTTGAATAGGATCCCAGGTGACCTGCACATTCGTTTCCCTTTGAGCAGGGGTGGGGTGATGCTGCTCAGTGGGAGCATGCAGCAGAAGGTGTTTAGGGGAACCCTTGAACCATGGGGGGCGGGCGGGATTCTGTTGCAGAGTCTGATTCAGGAGGTCTGGGCAGCGGCCTAAGAACATGCCTTTCTAAGGAGTGTGTTCCCAGGTACCGCTGCCACCTGCACCCGGAGAACTACCACGCAGCTGTGCCCACAGGAGAAGGGAGCCGGGGACTGTGTCCAGGGTACGCAGGCAGGATGGAAGTGGGGATCATGTTCCTCCCAAAGAGCCTGACCTGAGTCGAGGCCAGGCCTGGGCTGAGGCTAGTCGAGAGAACAGGGAACAGAGACAAGGCTTCCGAGAGTTGCTGGCGTCTGTGCCCCGTCTCGCATTCCTAGGGAGCCCTCCCCCCTTCTCTTAAGAAAAGAGGTTGAGGGCTGGACCCCTCTCTGGCTCCTGAGATCCCCAAGCCAAAGAATGAGGCTTTCCCAGGGCCGGGGCTCCATCAAGGTGCCCCCGTTGCCTTCCTGGGGCTTAGCGCTCCATGGGGCTTCAATAAGTCAGGCAGCCATACGCCCACTTTACAATTTGGAAGGGATGCGATGATCGATCTTTTATTCTCCAAAGTTTGCATGGGCTGGGGGTATAGTTCAGTTGGTAGAGTGCCTGCCTCACATGCACAAGGCCCTGGGTTCAATCCTCAGCAACACACACACACACACACACACACACCCTCAAAAGTTTGTATGCAATCTTGTGGCTCCCCTGAGGACGGTGGAGGGAAGGTGGGGGCAGGGAGACGGAGTGTGTCCCCAAGGGGAAATCCTCTGGGAAGCTGCCCTCTAGGCTCCTTGCTTCTTGCTGGCTTCAGCTTCAGGAGGGTCCTTCCAGGGACAGCCAGCTGTGGAGGAGGGCTAAGCCTGGCCTACCAGGCAGCCAGCCCTGTCTGTCTGTCCATCTGCTGGGGAGGCAGGAGGTGGCGGTGGGAGCAGCAGACAGGCAGGCCAGGGCTCAGCCACAGCCCCCGTCTTGCCTGGGGCCAGACTGCAGTATCAGCACCTCCTTTGCCTGCATCTCCGCCCGCCTGCGCCTTTGCCTTCTTCGCCTTCTTCGGAACCAGGCTGGGGAGGAGATAGCGATCAGCCAGCCGGAATACCAGAGGTGTGAGGCAGGCATGACCTCACCCAGGGCGTGCCGGCTCTCAGAGCCCTGCCAGGCCACCCTCCCTGCCCGCTCCCAGGCACCCCCAGGCCGGGTTAGACAACAAGCTTCAGCCAGCGCAGCAGGGGCGTCCCAACGCGCTGGCTGAGTCCCAGCCAGGCCACAGCCAGGCCTAGGTAGGGCAGACAATAGTCTCTGTGATGCCCCTCCCTGGGTCTCTGGGGGCATCACATTTGGGGGAGCATCAGGGAGGGAGGTTGGGGTTGGGGAGGCCAGTTTAGAACTGGAGGCCTGTGTCACCTTGGGGCAGGAGGTGAAAGTCAGGAAGAAGTCAACCCAGGGTTGGTGCCTCAGAAGGTGGCCTGCTGTGGGTCAGGCAGCGAGCTAGCAAGCATTGGTTTGGAAATCACAGCCAAATACACAGGACACACCTGGTAACTTCATTTTCTGGTCCATTCCAGAGACCACATTATGGTAAGGTGGGCTGCAAAGCCAAGTGGCTGACTGTGGGAGTGGTGGGGGGCCGAGTGGTCCCCAGGAAGGGCGGGCCTGGAAGTTCACGGCAAGGTCTTTAAGAGAAAATATCCCCACCCCCTGACGCTCTGCTGAGTGGCTGGAGCAGAAAGTAAGCCATGTAGCTGCAGAGGGAACCCATCCTGGGCCTCCTCCTTAGGGGCTCCCACTGTCCCCACTTGGTCCCATGGTCACTCAGCTGTCCCCATTTACACTCAGGCCCTGCTAGCACATGGTCACTCACTCCCCCTCCCACCCTCACCTGCACCCACCACCTCCATACACAGCCACCCCTCACCCAGGGGGGCAAACAGACCCCACCCAGGAGCTCTGCACACAGAGGCTCTAGAGGCGTCTGTCCGTCATGGGTGACTGGGTACACCTGTCCTTTCCTGGTCATGCTCCTTGTCTGGGAGCTGAGTTCCAAACCCAGCAGGGAACAGTGCCAGACAGCGCTGGCCTCAGGACCAAAGGCCCCCTCTCCAGGGTTCTTGGTGGCCGCCTTTCTTGCCGAGTGGAGTCACACTGCTGCTCAGGGCCCCCTTTCTCTGTGTGCTTAGAGGGACCTCTGACTGTATCTCTGTGTGTCATTCTGAGTCACTTCCCAGTTCAGCAGACGTTTCCTGGACTTCTGTGAGCTTGGCTTTCTGCTGAGCCCTGGGACCCAGGGACAAGGCTGGGGCCAGACTGCAGTGCTCTCTCACAGAGCATCCAGGGCTTAGCAAGACCCCTGGGCTGGCTGCTACTCCTCCCCGGATGACACCCCAGACCCTTCCCCACCTGTTCGCGCTACCTCTTCCCTTACACTCCTGTGCTGCTCTGTCTTGTGACAGCCACCCTCCTCCTCGACATTCTCTCCCACCCCCTCATTTTCCTTCTTCACACTGGCGTTGGGTGGATGCCAACACCTGGTCACATCCTCCTGGTTCTGGGGCAGCCTCAGGAGTGTGGCGAGTCTCAGACCCTCCCTGGAAGCTCACGCTCTCTCAGCTTCCTGCTTTCGCAATGCGGGGAGCAGAGCCAGGTGGAGTCTACGGGTGACTAGATGTTGTCCCTACTGGGTTCTGGGTAAGGCTCTTGGAGTCTTGAAGGCCTAAAGCATGGTGGAGAGCAGATACATGAAGTGGGGTGGAGAGGGCTGGGCGGGGCCGGGGGGCTGGAAGGTGCAAACAAAAAAGTCAGAGACTGAGCAAAATGATATATAGTAGTCCCCTTTGGTCCTTGGTTTTTACTTTCTGCAGTTTCAGTTACCCATGGCCAACCCTGGCCTGAAAATATTAAATGAAAAATTCTTAGGAATAAACAATTCATCCGTTTTAAATTGCGTGCCCTTCTGAGGAGTGTGGTGAGTCTCACATTGTGCCACTTGTCCTGCTTGAGTTGTGAATCAGCTCTTTGTGCAGAGGGTCTACACCGTCTATGGTACCCGTATGCTAATCAGTTAGCAGATATAGAGCTGGGTACTCTTTGCTGTTCCAAGTATCCACCGAGGGTTTTAGTGCATGTCCCCTGTGGATAAGGAGGCACTACTGTAGGGACAAACAGATCAATAGAGATTCTGACCCTGTCACCAGGCTCTTCTGAAAAAAAAAATCATGATCTTTCCCTAAGGATGCGCCTGGGTCTATCCCAGGGCCTGTTGAGACCCTGCACAGCTGCGTGGCCCAGGAAGGCCCAGGTGGTGCCCTGGATTCTCTAGCTGGCCTCAGCCTCCCTCCCATCCCCACTGCTGTGAAGGAAAAGCCCTGGGACAGTGGCCGGGATGTTCCGTTGAAGGAATTTTGGCCCTGGAATTTTCCCATCTTCTCCTCCTTGGGCCCTTGACTTGTTACAGTCTTGACACCCTCCGATTAAGCCTCCAAGGAGCTTTGAAAGGGGTGGGAAATCGGGGTCTCTGATGGGCTGCCTGGGTGAGGTGCAAGTGGGAGCTCAAGGTAAGGAATCTGACGCTTCCTCTTTCACAGCTGAGCGGCTAAGGAGCATCTGGGCAGGTTCTGATCCAACCCAACCTGCTCCGGGCCCCTCCTATGCCCTCTGCAGGGCTTCCCCCCCCCCCCCCAGCCCTGGCCAAGGCCGAGGAACCCTGTAAGGAGACAGGAGCAATCTCATGAAATCAAGAAGAAGGGACTGTGGCAGGAGCAGCGAGTCCCTTTTTTGTCCCCACAGCAAGTACCCGCCCCAGGACAGAGGGGCCTTGGCAGTCTCCAGCCTGGTTATCTGATTTGGGGGTTGATGGGGTTTCTAATGGAAAACAATATGGTAATTTCAGAATGCTCCTGATTAGATGAAAATGATATTGCATCAAAGTTACTTCCTTAATTTATTCAGAAAATAACAAGAGAGAATTCTCTCCTAAGATCCTTAATTAAACCAGAGCTTCTCCCTCGCAGGCAAGGCTGGCTCTGAGCTCCAGGTGTGGGGAACAAAAGCTGCTCCGGGCCTGAGTCTCCTAAGGACTGTCCTTGGGCCGCAGGGACAGGGCAGGCTGTTACCTGGACAGGCTGACACTCTGTCTACAGGGAGTGTTGGAGGGCACCTGGATGGGGCTTCTACCACTGCAGGGATTCCTAGGATGGGCAGCCATCCTAGAATCATGACCCGAATCCACAGAGATTCAGCAAGCCGATGTGGCCGAGCTGGGAGCCAGGACATCTTTGACAGGACCGTGGGGGAAACGTGAAAGCTGCTGACAGCTCCAGGCACGAATCAGCTTGTAGTTACTGTGACAAAACACCTGAGAAAATCAGCTGAAGGGAGGAAAGATGGATTTGGGCTCATGGTGTCAGAGGTTTCAGACTACAGTCTCTTGGCCCCTTGGTGGCGGGATTGTGGTGAGATGAGGGTCTTGGCAGACAGTGTATTGTGGAGCACAGCTGTCACCTCATGGCAGCCAGGAAGCTGGGAGGGAGGAAGGGGCTGGAGACAGGACATACCCTTCCAGGGCGTGCCTACTTCCTCCAACTAAGCCACACTACCTACAATTTCTACCGCCACCCCACGAAGCCATTGCATATGAACCCACCAACGGAATGAGTCCTTTGGTGGGGTCAGAGTCCTCATGATGCAGTCACTTCCTGGAAACCCCGCCTCTGACCTGGCTGCACTGGGGACCAAGCCTTTAACACCGGAGCCTTTGGGGGTCAGTCCTGGTACAGATCTTAACAGTCCAGTGGGGACTGGTTTGGGGAAGGGGGCCCTCCCCAGAAGGCTCAAGTGGAGAGACTCTGGAGGGGGGAGGCAGAAACAGCAAAGGCTATCAGACCTCTGGACGTTCACGATGGGGGAATAAGGCTGTGGTTACTGTTGGGCTGGGGGGGGACAGAGGAGGAGCTGTGGCCAAGGAATATCCCAGGCAGCGCCAGGATCCTGTGTGTCACGCTTCCCCACCTCTCCCTTCTCCTGCCCTCCACCTCCTGCCGTCTCTGCCCTGGACTGGACACCGGAGGACAGGACAGAGTGGCCTGGATGACATGCTTCTTACAGGTGAGGCTGCCGGGGCAGAAAATGGATCTGGAGGCTGAGCGAGAGGAGAGTGGCCGGCATGGCTCTCAAGGTGATGGGAAAACAGCCTCTCACCATCTCATGCTTCAGCGTTTCTCCAGCATCTTCTCATTCATTTTCCTCGTCATTCCCCACCTCACCCCTGAGGATACATTTTTGTTTCCAGGAGAAAATAGGCTCAGAGAGGTCAAGTGATGTCCTTGAAATCACACAGTGGTGAGGTAATGGATTTGAATTTGGCTTTGTCTCACTCCAAATTCTCCCCCTATCCTCTCTTTTTTTTTTTTATTTTTTTAATATTTATTTTTTAGTTCTCGGCGGACACAACATCTTTGTTGGTATGTGGTGCTGAGGATCGAACCCGGGCCGCACACATGCCAGGCGAGTGCGCTACCGCTTGAGCCACATCCCCAGCCCAATCCCCTCTTTTTTTAAACCCCTGAAATAAAGTCTTGGATGATAAATGTGCTGGCCTGAGTGGGGTGTAAAGGTTCCTGGTGTGGTAGGGCCCTGTCTCTGGAAGCTTCGGTGAAGCTGTTGGGGGAAGCCTGCCTGCAGCTCCTGAATGAAGACGCAGAGTGGCCTCTGCACGGTGCACAGCAGATCACAGCAAATGCCCAGGAAACAAAAATGTCTAATTCCAGTGGGTCCCGCTGCCCCCGAGTCTGCTGGGGAGGGCTGGCTGAGATCTACTGTCGCACCAGCTCCAAGCCTGGGCTGGACCTGGAGTCTCTCTGGCAGGGGTTCCTCCTCCCAGGACCAATTCTCTTTGCCCACAGGCCTGCTGGGAATGCTGCCCTCTCCCCCTCCCCACGGGGTCCAGCCCCTACCTGCCAAGCAGCGCAGTGGGATCAGGGATTGGCTGCTGATGCTGGAGGACTTCAGTGGGGCTTTGGGGGAGCTCCTGACTTTGAAATCGGATGTGGCAAAGGTTAGAGAGTTAAGAGACCTGGGCCGGGAAACTGCGGCCGGCTGAAAAGGAAGAAGAATTCTGAGGGCGGAGGCTGGTGTGGGAACATGTGGGTGCATGCGTGTGCAGGTGTGTGTGTGCACCTGAGCCTGTGAATCTGGGTGGTGTGTGTGTGTGTGTGTGTGTGTGTGTGTGTGTGTGTGTGTGTATGTGTGTGTGTGAGTGACACAGGGAGGACTGCTAGGGATCAAAGGTCAAAGTCAAAGGAATTGGGGCCTGGATGAACCAGGCAAGAGGATGATTGCAGGAACACGCACCAAGCCTGTTACAAACTCTCTCTATATAAATGATTTTAATCCTTGCAACCAGTTTAGGAGGTAGGTGCCGTTATTACCCCATTTTACGTATGGAGAAACGGAGGCAGAGAGAGGCTCCATGATGAGCCCAGATGCTGGAGGCAGGATTTGGGCCCAGGCCTCAATCTGAGGGTGTAGTCCACTAGGCCAGGGCATTGAACCACCGAGGGGTACCGCCTCTTGGACCTGGAGTGTGACCTGGTCTCTGACTCTTGCATAGAACTTCTGGACCATGATTTTATTTGTCTTCTGTTTGTCTAGTGCTTTTTATTTCTAGCATGTCTCTTGGGGACAATGTGAACTTGATCTTCCAAAGCCCAAATATCTGGCTACGGGCGAGCCAAAGCAGGGAGGTGTCAAAGGCGCTTGGGTTGAGAGGGCTGATTGTCTTGGGTGGTTGGTGTATTGGGTGTATTGGGCAGAGCAGTGCCGGGGGTGGTGTGTGAAGGGACTTTGCAGGTCAGACTAAGTCATGAGGTCTCTGTCCTCCAGCACAGGTGGCCGGAACCCTGGAGAAGGATTTTTGCATGAGAGAGTGGCATGGCGCCCTGGCTGCCTGTGGATTGGAGGAGGGCAGAGTGGGGGCAGGAGGCCAGCGAGCAGAGAGCTGCAGCAGCTTCCAGGAAGAGGGTGGCAGGGCTGGGCCACAGTAGGAGAGCTGGGCTCCTCCTGGGGAGGAGGGGGTGGTGTTTAAGAGACAGAAGCCTCAGGCACCTGGATTTGGGGCACCTGGGTGGATGGGAGTCTTGGGAGGAGGGTTAGCTCCTGCTAGACCTGTGGGTCCCTCGGCAGGACAGAGAAGCTGGTGGCTCTGGTGGCTGAGACACAACTATCCAGAGAGCCTGTAGGAAGTGATCAGGGTGTAGTCCACTAGGCCAGGGCATTGTCCTGCCCAAATTGATGGGGCTAGACATTCTATTGGACATGAGGCTAGAGATAGACAAATCAACACGGGAGGATGGTATTGACTGCCTGCTGAATGCTTTTCACTTTCTTTGGGTTTTCTCATTTCCAAAAGACTCAGATGGGTTTGCAGGAGCAATGGAGCCATGCATCCTCCGTTCTTCATGCTCAAATACTAGAGAAAAAGCCCTGTGGCACAGTAGTTCGAGCCCTCATTCTGCTGCAAGTTGTTGGGTTCAGATTCCAACATTACCACTTTGTAGCTGTGTGTTCTCAGGCAAATCACTCTACCTCTCTGAGCTTTAGTTTCTTCTGACAATTAGGGATCCCTGTAGCACATACCTCACAGGCTTGTTGAAAAGTGTAAGAAAATAGATCAGTTGCTACATGGCAGCTCTGGTTAGGATATTCAGATCAGTGCAGGATGGCAGATCTGAATGGCAGGGACCGCATATCTCTTTGCCCATCTCAAGGGAGACCTTTCCCCTGTCTCTACTCACTTCATAGGTGGGGGACACAGGCATGTTTTGGGGACTGGGGGGTGGTCTGTCCAACAGGAAGGGAGAGGTCTTTCTGTCCAGCCCTGATGAGCCTTTGCTGCCTAGTACCCCTTCCCTTTCTCAGGTCTCCAGGACCTGCCTCACCAAGCCACCCTGGAACAAGACACCAAGACCCCATCACCCCTAACTAGACAGGGTGTCCCTACGTGGGGTCTGGACCTGCCATGCCTTGGTCTTTCCCAGCAGGCTGCAGGCAGAGGCCAGTTCAGCCCACTTCCTCTCCATCCAGGGCAAGGCCTCCATTCCAAGGTGCCCCTGTCCTGCAGGCCCTATCCCCAAATAGGGCAGAGAGGTCTCTGAGCTCTCCCACGTCCCAGAGGGGATTCTGGGGTCAGGGTGCTTGCAGAACCCCCAGCCGGTGTTGGAGGTCCAAGCCCTAGGAGGAAGGCAGCCCGTGAAGAAGGTCCTTCCCTTCTTCCCCCAGGTTCCTGCTGCTCAGAGCAGGGGGACCTGACCCCTGGGCCGAGCTCGCCTCTTACCCCAGCCCCAACTCAAGAGAGTTTGCTGGCAGCAGCGTGGATGACTTTGGTGTAGTTTCTGTGGTTTAATAAGCTACAAAAACGACATTATTTTAAGCCAATCTGGATATAGCACAAAAACTCTCACCCCGTCTGTTCTGTGAAACTCAGATACCCTGACGAGAACACAGCTCACAACCAACTAATACAATATTCTACTGGGCGCGCTGTCAGCGGGCCCCACGCGGGCGCCGGCTCCCGGAGGACCGCCCAGACGCGCACCGCAGGACGAGCCGGGAGCCGGGCCGGCCGGGCGGCCACGCAGGGCCCGGGGGGCGCCTCGAGGGGGGCCGCCGGGCCTCTCCCCGGGCCTGGGCCGGCCACACGCAGCCCTCTGGGCTCCCCGCCCCCTGCACCGGGACGCGGGAGGAGCGGGGAGGAGAGGCGCGTTCTGGCCTGCTGACAGCAGCTCTCCTCCCACAACTCACATATGTCTGATTCCGAAGCAGGGAAGTGTGTCCAACACACCCAATGCAAAGACAGGTTGTTGAATATTTTTTCTCTCATCACTAAAAAGGATTCCCTGCTGGGTGCAATCAAGATCCATAAACTCGCGGCTCGAGTCGGTGTGAAAGCAGCGCTCCAGCCCAGACTCCCTCGCTGGCGCTAAATGCAGGCTTCGGGCGGGCGGGCGGGCGGAGATGCGCAGACATCCGCTCGCAGTCTGGCCTTGCGACCGGCAGTTCCCGGCACATTAGGCAGTGCGCTTATTTTTGGGCTACGCTTCAGTGGATTAACTTTTCAGTGTAAAGTTTTCGGAGCGCG
The DNA here is from genome assembly GCF_045843805.1 of Urocitellus parryii. Classification (NCBI taxonomy): domain Eukaryota; kingdom Metazoa; phylum Chordata; class Mammalia; order Rodentia; family Sciuridae; genus Urocitellus; species Urocitellus parryii. Next base: position 23,442,511 of record NC_135541.1, read on the forward strand.
GGGCCTCGTCCCTGCAGCGCTGCCCCCTCCCCTTTCGGTGGGTACCAAGCTTGACGGAGCCAGAGGCGAGTGGAGCTGGCGGACCGGGCTCTCAGCCGCCTCAGGGGTCAGGGAGGCCGGGGAGGCGGGGTCCGCCGGCCCCTGGCAGCTTGGAGAAAGTGCCTAGTCGGCCTCAGGGTGCGCTGGGTGCCCAGTGCCTCTCTCCCGGGCAGACACGGAGCCTGCTTGCGGGCTTTGAAGATTTTTGTACCCATCTCCTGGAGCATGGATGGGAGCCTAGCAGCTTTGCTGGTGGTGGCCGCCGGCCAGGATCTAACCCACGCCCCCCTCCCTAATTGGGCTTTGGCTTCCTCTCAGCCTGGGGACAGGAGCCCAGGACACATCCTGAGGGATGGAATGCTGCTGTTCCTATAAAGACAAGAGGGCCTTCTTATCCGTCTGAAATGCCCCTCCCCACTCCCAAAATAAGGAGGTTGAGACATAAAGGGAAGAGCAGGGGTCTGGGTTGGGCCACAGGAGTGTCCTGGGGATTGCAGAAAGGACAGGAGGGACAGGAGAAGTGCCACCCTCAGGGCTCCTTTCTGATGCCTTGGGAGGGAAGGGCTCAGAGTTCTTGGGGGGCAGTGGTGGACCCCTCTTCCTTCACACACTCGGTGACCACCCTCTAGGTGCTTGCAGTTCCAGTGACTTAAAATTCCCATAAATAATTAAGAAGCAACTAAACATGTCATCTCCAAAAATGCCACTTCTCCCCCCCCCACCCCAGCATCCCATTTTTCTGGGGGCATGTGGTATATCATTTGAAACCAGAATGAGTTTCAGAAATAGCGGGCAGAGGGAGGGCTGGCCAGGGCCAGTGCAGGGAGTGGAGTCTGCTGTTCACCCCTCCTTCATCCAGAGCTCCGGGCCAGGCACTGTGTTTGGGCACTGAGTGTTGCAGATGCAGTTTGGGTAAAAGCAGAGGGCAAAAAGGGCTGGGAAGGAGAGAATGGGTTTTGGAAAGGGCTGTCCAGGGGCCTCTGGAGGTCCTGTCCCAGCTTGGAGTCAGGGCTGGGTGAGGACCACTGCCTCCACCCTCGTGCAGAGGCCCACAGGGCTGGGAACATTTTGCTTCAAACTTACACCAAAGCAAAAACAAATGTTGAGAAGGAGGAAATGTTGAAGCAGTTTGGGGGAGCCCTGAAATGAAAAGAAGCCCTTCTCTTCACTGATAAATCATAAATCACTCGCTCGAATCCCCCCACCCCCCAAGAGATCAGTACATTGCAAAGACAGGTTGTTGAATATTTTTTCTCTCATCACTAAGAAGGCTTCCCTGCTGGGTGTAATCAAGAACCATAAACTCTCCTTGCGGCTGAATCGGTGTGAATCGAGCCCCACTCAGCTCGCCTCGATTCAGACATGCTCTGGCCGGCTGACAGCACGGGCTGCGCCCAGACGCATGGAAGGGGCCAGAGCAAGGGAGGGGGCTGGGTTGCGCAAAATCTCCTCCATCAGCTTGGTAATGACTTGGCCTGGAATTCAGGGCACCTCTCCTGAAAGGTCAGGAAGGAGAGAAATCGATGCCTGCAGACAAGGAGTCAGGGCCTTGACAAGGGCCAAGGGCATGCCTTGGCCCTCGCCCCATGTCCCCAGGTCCCCAGGGAAAGGAGACAGGAGTCAGGATGGCCTCTCAGACCTGGTGGTTATTTCTAATGGGCTGAGTAGTTACTCTCTGGTTTTCAGAATTGTCCTATGGAAGGTGGAAGAGGGCAGGGACCCGGTGTTACCCCAAAAGGCTGGGGTGGGGCTGGAAGGTGGGGAGATGAAAATGGGAGGGGGAGGGAGGGAGAGGCACCAGGGAAGCTGGGCTGCTGACTGCTCCGCCATTCAATGCTGCATCCCATTCTTTGTTTGGAAATCTACCAGCAGGAGTAGATCCAAGTTGGGGAGGAGCAGTCCCATCTCTCCTTGACTTTCTGCCTCTGATGTGATCCTCTCCGACTTCACTGTCACAGCCTAGGCCCCTGGATCAGATCATCCCTTCTCCCTGACTCAAGATCTGCCCCTATTATTCCTTTCCAATTTTGCCCCCTCTCCAGCCAGCCAGGAAACTGCTGGTTACCCAAGAGATTTCCCGAATACACCTTGCATTTCCTCCCCTCTGGGCCTTTGTGTCCACTTCTTTCAAACAAACTCCTACTTGTCCTTCAAGACCCTTTTCTTCCCTCCCTGACTAGACAGAGGTAATCTCTGCTCCCTGGGTAGCTGTAAGTCAGGCCTTAACATCCTGTACTGGGATGATCTGTACCAGGGCCCCTCTCCTCTCTGGGCAGGTGCTTCATCTCTAGAGCTGGGACTGAGCCTGATTCAGCTCTACATGTCTAGTTGCCCAGTATCTTGTTCGTTGGGATGAACAAAAACCAGAAATCTAAAAAAAAAATCAGTAAATTTCAACACCACTCTCTATCTGTACCTGCCTCTCTGGGTAGCCAAGTGGGAGAGGGTACCCTGGCTTTTGGGCATCCATTGGGAACATGCCTTCCTAGCCATCCTTCCTTCCCCTCTCCACCTTCCCCACCAGACAGGGAGTTCCTGGAGGGCAGGACGAGCTCTGTTTCCTCTCTAAAAGTTCAAGGCCAAGTGGGTACTGGGAAAGATTTAGTGGGACTGGGTTTGGATTTTGCCCAAATGGACTGCCCAGGAGCAGTCTGGGGAGAGGCAGGGTCTCTCTGCAGGGCTACTGTTGTTGATTACTGGGAGGGTCTGAGGAAGTCCCTGTTCAGGGTTTGAAGGCTCTGCCTTCCTGGAGTGGGTGGGGCCTTTCTGTTCAAGTTTTGGGGGGCTACACCCCCAGAATCTGCAGGCTCCATTTCAGGGCTGGCTCCTGGTTCAGGGTGCACAGGTCCGCGCCAGCTAGTCAGGTTTCTGTTCCTAAGGCTGCCAAGGATTGGAGATCTCCAGGGAAAAAGGGCAGCCTTGGCCCTGTTGCTACCTCCTCGGCCTCTCTTGGGAGGCTGGGAGCAGGAACTCTGATAAAGCGAGGGCTTCCTCTCAGACGGAGAGCACGCCCGCCCTCCCGCCTTTGCAGGGGCCATGGAGATATTGCCCACCAGCTTCAGGGCTCTCATAACTCTTTCAAGACAATCACTTTATTTATATGAGTTTGTTTAAAAAAACCCACAGACGATCCACCCAGGGACCTCTCCGACCGCCTCGGCTTGATTCTCTCCTATCCTCCGAGTCCATAACTCTTAGTCTTTTGATTCTCCCAGTCCACAAACTATAAAAATCTTATTTCTATAAGGTCTTTTATGGTTACCAAGATAGTCAATAGTGTCATTTTCATTCATATCATTCTGCAGGGAAGTTAGAGGAAACGAACCAGACAGAGGAGAGCTATAAATAAGGTTCAGCTACGCAGGGCCCCAAGCGGATCCCACTGTGTTCTTTGAAAACTACTCATGCACAGAATGCACACACACACAACACACACCAGTGCACACAACTATGCACACATATGCCCACGTGTGCCAGAGACAGGTGCGTGTGAGCTCACCCATGCACACAAGGTGCTTATATACGTGGTGCTTGCATGTGCATGCACAACATACACACACACACACACACACACACACACACACACATGCTTACACAATTTGGCAGTGTTAGGAAATAAAACCCTTTCTGGAATTTGCCTGGCTTTGAAGGACTGGGAACAGGCAGCGGCACTTGCTGGGGCGAGATGGGGGAGCAGAGCAGACCAGCCCAGAGGACGCATTCCAAAGCCATGAAGCGCAGGGTCAGGCACCCAGCCACCCATGAGCTCATGTGTGGGGCGCTTCAGAGTTCCCGCCAACACAGGAGTCTGAGCTCCGGACCAAGTGGCAGAGGAAGCCTCAGCCAGCTCTGGGAATGCCCAGGCAGCTCGCTGGGCTCCCTGTGACTGTTAGTTGGTGTCGTCTGAAGGCCACACTCCTCATTCCTGGAGGACAGCCAACCGGCTTCATGATTCTGGTTTGTGTTCCGTGGCTACCCACTGAAGCTGTCCGCAGCCTTGTGGCCAATAGCTCTGTCCCCAGGGCAGGAACCTGAAGCAGAAATCAGGAAGTCATGGGCGCTATGGTCCACGTGGTGAGGCAGAAAGGGAGCCGGCAAGTCTGTATGTTGGGCAGGAAGGGGTGCCCAGGCCTGGTCAAGCCAAGGTGAAGGGGGCAGGCCCAGCCCCTGTGGGAAGGACTAAGGAAACTTTCCCCAGGTAAATGTAGCCACGCCCCCATTCTGCCTCCAGGAGGGGTGGGAGGAAGGGGAGGGCAATGGTCTGCTTGGCCTGTTCCAGGGAAATCTGGGCTCACCAGCCAAGGGCACAAAGGGAGGAGTGGCCACGGGATCAGGAGGCCTGGGTCCCGACACTGACTCCACGCTGCTGTGTTCCGTGAAGCTGGGCAGACACCCTCCCAACTCTGGGCCTCTGCAGCCAGCAAACCATAAGGAGGGCTGAACTCTCAGGACCATTCTAGTTTTGGAACTGCAGGTGGACTAGCTATACTTCCGGAGCTCCAGGGCAGGTGCGTCTCTTTAGTTTCCCCATCTGCAAAATGGGGGTAATGATTTTTGACTATTGGCAACATCCCAGGGATGCCGTGAGGGGGATTGGGCAAAAGTCCAGAAGTACAGATGAGCTTATTTGGAAACTGGTGGGTTTGGAACTTGTAACGGATGCAACCCATCAGGGTGCCCGAGACCCTGAGAAGGCTCCCCTTCGGCTTCCTCCTCCCTCCTTATTTCTTAGCACCGCCCCCCCCCCCAACACTGAAGAGCTGAGATGGAGCCCAGTGCTCTGAGCTCAAGGCCTTGGAATTCCTCTACCCCCCACCCCTATACACCCCTTCTTTCTTCAAGGGAACTATTAATTGTAATTTAAGCCTCCCAAGTTAAAAGCAGCATGCAGATTTAAGGATTCTTTCATCCCAATTACACATCGTTTCTGGCTGCACTTTTAGTGCCAGGCTTTTATCTGTTGTTCTGGGGAATCACTTATCGGCCAGAGCAGCACGCTGCACGCAGATTTCTCCCTGATTATGTTTAATGGCAAATGGAGAGTTAACTCTCCTCCCTCCCTCCCAGAGCTGTGTCGGCAGTTTTCCCTGTGGGGCCAGAGAGCAGCCCAGGGGCCAGAGAGCAGCCCAGGGGAGCAGGAGGGCAGGACATCGGGGAGCTGCAGGGATCTCCCATGTCTTGGAACTCTTCATGCAGGGTTTTGAGAGGACCCATGTGACTGAGAGGGCATGGTGCCCTCACCCTCGAGGTGACCCAAGCATCCCAATGATGCTAGCAGCTATTTGTTTATTCTATGCATTCTACAACTGTGTCAGGCCAGCATCATTTCGTCACTCACACTGGACCTGCTGGCCCTGCGTGCCTGCAGGTGCACACGCACGTACCTCCTCACAATCAATACCGCCACGCACAGGGACACGCTCTATTTGTACAGACTCCCCAGTCTTATTTCCAAATACACTCTGATCTCCAAGCACACGCCATCAGACCCTTCTTCTCTGTTGCAGAGAGCCTTCTCTGTCTGTGTTGCTCACAGAATTAGGAGGCCACAGGAGCGTGGAGTGGGGTCAGGTGATGGGATTGTGAAGACAAGTCCCTGTGCCACTCAATTCCACCATGCCCCCGAGCCCCATTTGTTCTACCCTATTTGATAGACCTCGTTACAGAGCTGGGCTGGCCACTCAGCCCTACGGATGTGACTCTGTAAATCTCAAACTCAACACATCCAAAGCAGGGTTCGGGTTCTCCCCAAATGTGCTTCACCTGCTGTCTGCTCCTGCTTTGGCTTTTGGCAAGTCCCTCCTTCCATGGCTCGGAGTCATTCTTGGCCCTTCTCGGGCGCTCACTTCCACATGCAGTCCATCTGCAAATTGTGCTGGCTGTCCCTTCAAAGCACATCCCTCATCGGATGACCTCTTACCACGGCCACTACCTGCTCCACCCTCCCGAGACCTCTCCCTGGTTTACTGCAGTGACCTCCAATCAGCCCTCTCTGCCTCTGTCCTCCCCCTCTACGCAGTATCAAAGGGAGATTTCAAGCCAGATCCTCTGCTCCTTTCAAAGAAAAAGTTAAGGGCCTTGCAGTGGCCCGCAAATCCTTATATGATCTGTTCTCCTTCCCCTGACCCCACTGGGGACGTCTACGTTTTCCCTCCCTCCCTCCACGCCAGCCCCACATGCCTCATTGCTGTTCCTTCTGCCTAGGAGGCTTTTCCACCAGATTTCCACTTAGGAAACCCCCTTACTTCCTCCTTCACGTCTTTGCTCCCATATCAGTGAGGTCACTTAAATATCCTAATTAATTCTGCACCTGCTGCCTCTTCAGGCCCTGCCCTTCCAGTCCCTCTGACTCTGCTGTGTTTTCCTTTGTTTTTTTCTGAGGGTTTATATATATTTCCCATCCCAGCTGGGTGTATTGGGAAACAGACTCTGGTGTAGATTTCTGCTTGCAGGAAGCTCACTGGGGAAGGCTCTCAGATCAGGATCAGTGGGGAGGAGGGAAAACAGGACCGGGCAGAAGGAGGCATTGAAATGAAGTGTAATCACCACCGAGGTCTCTGTTGACCCCCAGGGGAGCTGTGAGCCAGGATGACTTTGCTCTGCATTAAGGTGAGGGGGCAGAGGCCTTTAGAGCCCTCCGTTTAGCAGACCCTGGACGTGGGCTGCTCCCAGGGAAGGGGAGGGACCACACCTGAGGTGGCTGTCTTCTCAGAAGACACTTCTGGAGAGGAGCTTAGCTGAATGTCACGAGCCATCAGCACTCCCAGCAGCCAGGGCAGTGAGCAGCTCAAGGCAATAGTGGGGACCTGGGTATCACACCACAGGAGCCACTACACCTTATAGAGAAGAAATGTCAATGTGCTTTATTTGTTATCATTCATCTCTCCTGCTGGACAAGGAGCCCTATGAGGGATGGGGTCTCAGTGGGTATAGCTCCCTGATACTTCTCAAGTGTCTGGAAGAGTAGACTCTCCATTAATACTCACCAAATGAATGACCGAGTCTGCCCATTTCTCAACGTCTTGCTGGTCTCTGTCACAAAACTCACTGGAATTTCAATCCCAGCTCTGCCACCAGCCAGTTTCACCAATTGACTAACTTCCTAGAGCCTCCGTTTCTTCTTCTATGAAATGGGATAATCAAGAGACCCATCTCACAGGGCTCAAGGATGAAATGAACTAACACTTGTGCTTTAGTCAACTTTTCATGACTGTAACTAAAATACCCAACAAGAACCACTTAGAGGAGGAGAAGTTTGTTTGGGGCTCATGGTTTCAGAGGTCTCCGTCCACAGATGGCCAACTGCATTGCTCTGGGCCCAAGGTGAGGCAGCTCATCATGGGGAAAGAGCCCAGTAGAGGAGAGCTGCCCAGCTTATGGCAGGGTCAGGAAGGAGAGAGAGAGGTAAGGAGAGAAAGAGGAAGGGAAGGGTCACAGGGAAGGTGCACCCTCCCAGGGCATTTCCCTAGTGACCCACCTCCTCCGGCCACACCCCACTTGCCTACAGTTACAACCCAGTGAGTCCATTCAAACTAGGACAAACTAGATCGGGTTACAGCTCTCTTAATACAATAATTTCACCTCTGAATATTCTTGCATTTACAGGAGTTTTGGGGGAACACCTCACATCCAAACCTTAACAATTTGTACAACACTTAGCAGGTGCCTGGAACAAGATGGTCCTCAATAAATATTAACGGTTGTTTGGTGATGTTGCTACTTTAAAAAAATATTTATTTTTTCAGTTGTAGTTGGACACAATACCTTTATTTTATTTACTTATTTTTATGTGGTGCTGAGGATGGAACCCAGCGCTTTGCTGGGTAGGCGAGCGCCTTACTGCTGAGCCACAACCCCAGCCCCTGATGTCGTTACTTTCAAGGCTCCTCCTTGCTTTGGGTTGCTGTCAGGATTCTGATCAGACTTAAAGACAAAGCCAAGGCTTCTGCTGGGGTACCTTGACCTTCTGAGTGTCAGGGAGAGGTGGCAGACAGAAGTGTGATCTGTAGATAAGATCTGTGTAGCAGGGGTCAAATTTTGGCTAATGAGGATAGAGATCTGCTCACGAACCTGTGGCTGTCATTCTTGCCTCGGGAAATCTCAGAATGTGCCTGTGCGTGTCCAGGTGTCTCTATACATGTTTGCGAGTAGAAATGCAAACTACATTCAAAACTGGACATTCCTAGAGGACAACCTGTCCCAGGCAGGAGGTGGATATAGGAAACCAAGAGAAGCTAGTGGAGCTCAGTCTCTCTCTAGTGGACCCCAGTGAGGCCAAGAGAGTCTTCTTCCCTTCCCTCCTTCTGCTCACTCTTTACCTCTTGCATGAGCTTCTCGCCCATTGCTCCCTTGAAAGAACTCACTCCCCACTCTCCAGTGACGTCCTTGTGGTCAAATCCAGTGGAGGTACACTTGGCCTCAGCCATCCTGAGCACTGCTCTTCGTCGTGAGTTCCCTAATACTGGATAGAGTGGATGCTGTGGTTAGGTTCCCAGGTTTTTCCCTCAAAAGGTCTCATTGAGGACCAGTTCTCCCACCATCATGAACATTGTGGGCCACAACACTCAGCAGATGTCACTCCCCACAAATTGCCTTTGGCTAAATGCAACGGACTCTCCCAAGGTTTACACTCTTTCCCCAGAAGCCGTTCCAATCCAATGATTTATTTTGGGACTTCTCTAAAGGGCCATGCCTGCTCTAGAGCATTCCGCAGCATTGAGGCCTTCCTTGCAAATGCATCAGAGTTCAATGGCTCCCTCTGGCCCATCCTGCTTCCCTTTCTCTTTTACTAATGTTGTTCCTGAGATCACTCTCCAGCAAGTTCTCTGCATGCAAATCTCCGTCTTTGATCTATTTCTAGGGAACCTGACCTACTACTACAGTTGGTGCTAGGAGTGCTTCCTAGGAAACAGATTCTAAAATGGGATTTCGGAGCTGGATCATCCACCGGCCTGCTGGTAATGAGAGCCGGTCGGTCGCTGGTGGTGGGTGGAGGCACTAATGGCCGCTGACTTGCTCTAGCAGTGCCATTGTTAAAAATTTCCCTTGTGGCGAAGCGCATGGGATACTGGTGGAGGGGAACACACTGGTGGGTGTAGTCTCTTAGACACTGGAGGGTCTCTAAGGAAGTAGTTATTTTAAAGACAATGGAATTAGGTGATTTTTTCCCCCCGGGGGTGATGAATGCATGGGAAAAGACAAGGAGAGGCTAAAAGTGATTAATTACCAATTTAAGGTGAAAGCCAGACTACTTTCTTGCCCTCAGATAGAATTTGGGATACAGCTGGAGGGCAGGGAAAAAACTGAGATTTGGCCCAGGAATGAACCATAAGTGTAGCAGATACCCAAAGAAAATTACGTTCTCACTACTGCACATCAGCTATGCTTTGATTGGTCAGGGCTTGGTTGGGGGCCATGACCCAAGGGATAGGGACATTTGGATTGATTCCCTTGAATACCCTGATCCTCTGAGGTAGCACAGTGTTCTTTGTCTTCCTGTTAAGGATAGAGCTTCCCCACCCTTAAAGATGATGCCAAGGCTTCCATTTTGCAAGATTCTGCACATCCTGCGTCACCCCAACACACTAACCTGCCTGCCCAGGGTCTTCTATCTCCCTTTCCAGCCACCAGGCCAGTAACTAGGGTTAAGTCGCCACTTGTCCTCTTGGCCAAGGGAGGAGGTCGCTGCAGGATGGAGCCAGAGTTCACTAGCAGCACCTGAGTTTCTCTTTGCTTCTCTCTTGCGTCATGGACGGGCTCATGGACGGGCTCTCTGCCTCTCGTCTTCCCTTGCTGGTCCACCTTCTGCATCACTGTTGGAGGAATCTTTTAAAACTGAGCTCGCCCGTCTCTGCCCTGCTTAGAACTCTTCAGTATTTCCCTGTGGCCTCAGGATAAAGCCCATGGCTTGACGCTCCGTGACTCATGGCTTTACCTCCTTTCCTGTGCGTTCTTATCTTTACACTTGCCTTGCCCTTGCTTTTGCCTGGAACTCTCTCCCCTTCCTCACTGGGCCAAGTATGTCCTGGTCCCAGCTGAAGTGCCATGGGACCACTTCTTGTGGGGACATTGTATTCTTCTGGCCACTTCCCTCTTCAGGGCTGGCACCTCTGCCCTTGGCTGCTGAGAAGACCCGCTGCTGGGGGCTCAAGCTCATTCTCTAGGGACTGTGTGCAGCTGCAGGCAGCCACCATTCCCACAGTTACACCCCCTCCTGGGGCCTCCCACATCCCACGCTGGCTAAGCAAGGGATTCAAGTCTTGGCCCCTGGCTTCAGCTTCGGACAACCCTGGGTTTCCTTCCCAGCTTTACAGCTTCTCCTAGGATTGCCCTGGGCCTTAGTTATAACCATGCTGCTGGTCCCCTGGTCCCTTCCTAGACTTCTTTCCTCCTTCCCTTCCTCGTCCCTCTCTTCCTCCTCCTTCTTTCCCTTCCTCCCCCTCTTAAAGTTTTTGGTTAACTGTAATGATCGTACATATTTATGGGGCACAGTATGAGATCTTAATGCACGATTAGAATGTGTACTGATCAAATCAGGATAATTACCATTTACATCTCCTTATCATTTCTTCATGTTTGGAGACTTCGAGCTCTTCTCTTCTTCATAAAATATATATAATATATTACTGGGAACTTCAGCCTCCCCACCATGATGGAGAACACTAGAACTCATTCCTTTTCTCTGTGTTTTGGTACCCGTCATCTGCCCTCCCTCTCTCCTTCCTCCTCCCCCACCTTCCCAGCCATTAGTGACCGCTAAGCTACGTTCAGATCAACTTCTTCCCAGTTTCCTCACTGCTTATAGACATCTCTCCAGAGCATCTCTCCTGCCCCAATGGACCTCATGTGACTCTATTTCAAAGTCTGTTTCCAGAGAATCCAAACTAATACATATTTTAAGGTGTTCTCAGATCTTCTTTCCCTGGGCTTCCTCGGTTATGTTTTCAGTTATGTTGCTGTGTAACCAATCATCCCCAAGCTTAGGGACTTCAAATAATGATTGATTTTTTTTCCTCTCTGCTATGTTTTATGGGTTGATTGGTTTCAGCTGGGCAGTTCTGCATCATCTGGAGGAGTTTAGGTTACTCAGGGGCGTGCACTCAGCTGGGAGCCTTGCTGCAGCTGGGCAAGTCTGGGATGGCCACTCACCCTCCAGGTCTTCCATTCACAAGGCTTTTCATCACCCCATAGTCTAGCTTGGGCTTCCTCATGCTATGGCCGCTGGGTTCCAAGAGGAAGAAAGCGGAAGTGGCCATCCTTCTTAAGTCTTGAACTTTGTTTCTGCCACACTGTTGTTCAAAGAAAGTCACAAGACCCAGTGAGTCGAGGGGAGGGGGACAAGGCTGCACCTGCTGATGAGAGGAGCATCATATCCATCTAAGGATAAGAGGGAGAGGAGGTGACCAGTGGAAACCATCTCCCACAGCACTGTGGAGTCGTTACGCTGGCAAGTCCTTGAGGGCAAGTATTCAGCTGTATATCCATTGTCCCTAGCCCAGGCACTTCTAGGAACTGTCAGAGACTTCTGGTGACAGAGTGAGCTCCAGCCTCCTGTTGGAAGGAATATGGGGCTGGGAGAGGGCAGAGAGGCAGCGGAGCCCAGCCCTACACTATCAGCTGCCTCTATTGGGACAGCTCTTTAATTCCAAGATAGCACATCCACATGCTGACTTGGAGTCTTTCTGGGCACAGGTTGTGCCCCCTGGGGCATGAATGGGCACATTTTATTCATCCACTTGGTTACGCAGGGCCCTGGATCCAAACACAGATTTAATAATTAAAGCCTGTCTCTTCTCCCTCTTGTCATTGTACATTTAGAGCATGTGGAAGTCATTAGTGTTGTTTGTCAAATATTTCTGGCTGTGCACCTGCCGAACACATGGAGGGCTGCACTTCTTGGCCCTCTCGTGGTTGGGTGAAGCCTTGTGATGAATTCCAGCCAATGAGTGGTGATTGGAAATGACTCGTGCTGTGTCGGGGCATTTAATCCCTTCGCAAAGCCTCCAGAGCTCTTGTTTGCTCTGCCCTGGTGCTAGCAATGCTTGAGATGGTGCCTGCTCCATCAGCCGGGTGACAATACAAGGAGCAGAGCCCCAACCCACGATGCTCCACTGTGTGGGTAAGAGTCAGAAATGATCTTTGTTGTTGTAAGCCACCAAGATTTAGGGGTGGTGTGCTACGGTCGCAATCTCACCTTTTCTGTCTGATAGTGGGATAGGGGCCAGGCTCTGGAGAAAGAAGGAACAGAGGCTGGAGGGGATGTCGGGGTGGGGATCCCACACAGAGGACATCTGATATAAGCGACCCATGTATTAATGTGTGCTGGTGTTATAATTCACTTAATATTAAAAGTGAAAGGAATCCATAGCAAAGTGGGAACATTAAAAAAGAAATTCCTGCTCCGGCCTCTTCTATGTACATTTCTTTCCCCTGAAAAATCCCCCCATTCACGGCTAGGGATTTGAGGAGCTGTCTTAAAGGCAAATGATTCGAACGCTCAGGCATTTGCATATGGGCTTTCCTTCTGTTGCTTTCTTTATTCTAGTTCAGTGGCTCCCTAACTTTAGTGTGCCTAAAAATTTCTGTCCACGGCTGTATAAACAACACCGTGGATACTGTACTTCATGAGTGGCTTAAGAGTTTTTCAAGGGCACTTTTGACTCTGTGCAATTCTCCTCATGCACAGACTTCCAAATCCAACCCCTGTGTACGATGAGATTCCATTGTTCAAAACCAAAAGAACCTTGCAATTTTCATGAGACGCGGAGAGCACAAGATGTCAGCAGCAGCTGCTCTTAGCCTATTATCCACCCATCACCCAAGTCCTGTTGATTTTACACCCACAGTCTCAGCCTCCATCATCTTCTCCCTGGATTCCTGGGAAGGGCTCCTAACTCATCTTTTTTTTTTTTTTTTGGTTAATATTTTTTTTATTAATTAATTTATTTTAATTAGGTATATATGACAGCAGACTGCATTTTGATTCATTGTACACCATTGTCATCTTTTTGTGTTCCTTTCAACCCATGGTCCACCCCACAGGCAGAGTGAGCCCTTTCAGACACCCCTGCTTTTACTGGGGAGACCAGAATCTCTAAAGTGTGTCTTTAAGATCCCAGGACCAGGCCTCTGCTGTCTCTCCGGCCTCCTGTCACCGCAGGCTCCCCTATGGCCCTGTGGTCCGGGCTGGCCTTTCACCTCCACCTCCATGTGAATTCATGTCCCTCTCCCCCCATTGCTGAGCCTTGGCACCTGCTATGCCATCTGCTGGGAATGTTCTTCCCCCGCCCTCCCTTCTTGCCTGCTTAACTCCTACTCATGCTTCAGATGTCAGTTCAAATGTTACATCTTCAGAGAAGCATTTAAGCCAGCTTCTTCTTTATTTGCTCTCATAGAATGTGTTGCTTTCCCTCAGAATATTTATGCCAGTTTGTAATTAGGCACTAATTTGTTTGATGATCTGATGAACACTTGTTTCTTCCACTAGAATGTAAGCCCTAGGAGAGCAGGGGCCGTGACTTCGTTGTTATTCCTGTGTCCTCAGCACATGCACTCTATATTTGCTGCATGAATGATAGAAGGGTCCTGACAGTGGTTCCGTGGCAGTGATAGTGGCTTTGGCATTGATACCAGCCATGACCTATTCTTTTCTGTAAGTTTGGGGTTATTGTTTGCTCTGATTCTTTTCTTGACCTCTGTGGCCTGGGAGATAGGAATCATCTCCAGATATAAAAATCAAGACCCAGGGAGCAGGCAAGACTCAGGGCCAGTGTGGCTGAGTCAGGTCCAGAGTCTCTTCTCCAGATTCTAGACGTTGAGTTCCTTCTCAGACGCAAGGCCACTTCTTTGCCTGAGCCCTGACAAATGGGAGATGACTCTCAAGGACTCCACTGGGTAGCCTGTGGGGCAGAGGTAGCCCGGTAGCATATTTTACCAACAGCCCTCTTACCTATCTTCCTTGTGCTTCTCTTTTTAATCTTTTTCTTCCTTCTCCTAGATTAAAAAAAAATCATTTTGGTTGATAAGGTGAGCATGGGGGAGATTTTTTGAAACATTGGTGAGAGAATGAAAAGCAACTGGGCAGAGCACAGCTTTGCCCAACCTGTGGGACCAGTGAAGACCCGTAAATGGTATGAAGATGGAAGGACTCAGAGGTAGGGAAATGGGTTTATTGGATTATTGCTTGTCTTGTTGGGGTTTTGGGGTCTGATCACAGCCTTATAGGGAGGGAATAGGGCTTCCCTTAGAAAGGACTGCCATTCCCACCTGGGAGGAGGTTCATCCTGGGAAATGAGGAGGTAAGAAGTAGAATTTAGCCTTTGGAAACATTTTCCTTTTCTTTCTGGAGGCTTGGATCAGATAGTTCTAGATTCTAAGATAAGGAGATAAAAGCCAAAGCCAGCTGCTGTGACAGAAGAACCTTCAACATTTCAGTACCTTAACAGAAGTAAGTTATTTCACGCTTTCACAATCAATATCCTGATAAATGGTGGCTTTGTTCTAAGTGGAAATTAGGGAGCTGGTCTCTTTCCGTTTTGTGAGTCCTCCATTTTTTAAAAAAAATCTTGGGCTGGGGATGTGTCTCAAGTGGTAGAGCGCTCGCCTGGCATGCGTGTGGCCCGGGTTCGATCCTCAGCACCACATACCAACAAAGATGTTGTGTCTGCTGAAAACTAAAAAAATAAATTAAAAAATCTGTTATTTATTTATTTATTTATATGTGGTGCCGAGGGTCGAACCCAGTGCCTTGCGTGTACTAGGTAAGTGCTCTACCAGTGAGCGGCAGCCCCAGCCCTGGGTCCTCCATCTTTAACGTGGAGCTCTTAAGGTCACTACAGAGGTAGAGAAACTATCTGGAGTTGGGTTTCAGCATAGCATGAGCAAGGAAGTCCAGATCCTCCTCTAGGAAGAAAAAGCTTATTCATTCATCAGAAGAGCTGCAGAACTGAACCTGAGTAGCAGTAGGAATGAGGCGGAGACATGTAGAGGTGGGTGCTGAGGTTTTGGATGTGTGGGAGTGGGAACATAAGTCTAGGGCAGGCAGTTGCTTATTGACATAGGAATACTTTCCTGGGAGTCAGGATTTAATGTCGGGCAAGGACACTCAGAGCCAGGGTAATATGTTGCTGGGAGGTCTCCGTGGAGTCGGGCCTGCAGTAAATTAGAGGGTGATGCTGGGATTGCATTGGTAGAGTGCTGTGGAAGGGATCAAAGGATTTAGAGTGGTGGCATGAGACGATGACACTAGTGGACTATGTATTCTAGAAGGGTTTAGAGGACATTCCCTTCACGAAAGCAATAAGGCATGCACTCATCAGGAGTGTGCAGCACCACTAAGGACCTTGGTAGTGGCCGTCTCCTATAGGCAAGAGTCGAGGGTAGGAGATGCTGCCATGGAACCTGGCTCCCTGATGAAAATGGAAATGAAGGAATTTTGGAACAGCAAGGCCAGGTGCCAGCAGGTAACTGATGGAGGTGAGGTGGACTTGTTTACCGGATCAAGCAGTAGAGCCAAATGGCAGCTGGAGGGCTTGACCCAAAGGTTGTGCCCGCAGCTAAGGGACTGGACATATGGACAGCCGACAAGGGCATTCTTGACTTCTATTACCAAAAAGACCAAGAGCAGGTGAATAAAAAAGATGAGGGTATATGGCAGCCTCTGTAATAGAAGATAATGAATCTTCACCTGTTTTCCAGCTCTGAGCCATTTTTTAGACCCAAAGCCCATTGGCTGGAGGGGAGGCCACGTCCCCTTGAGGAAGGACTTGGCAATGCTACTTCGAGTATATACAATAAATATTTCCTTAATCTTTCTCTAAAGGGAAATGCAACTATTCATCAGAGTAACTGAACATTAGGGAAAGAGGGAACTATAAGAACTTCGAGGGAAGTTAACAGGGTCTGAGCTGGGAATCCAAATGCTACATACTAGATTGGGGGCATAATGATGCAAGGTGATAAGGGACCCCTGGTTTAATTCTGTCTCACGGTGGGTCCAATGGACCCCCATGCTGACTCTGTTGTTTCACCTGATTTCTGAGTATATAATTAGAATGGATACACTTAATAGTTGCCAAAACCTTTGCATTGGTTCCTTGACCATTAGCCCAAGTGGTGGCCTTTCGACATGCTATCTCCTTAGCCAGGATATTAAATCCAAAGCAATTCCATATTGTCTGTGGCATAGTAGAAATTAGTGCCGACATCAAAGACAAAGAATTTTGAGGTTGGTTTTCCTTTTCCCATCACATTTCCACATGATTAATTGGTTGGACCCCTGAAAAGTCCAGATTTTTCCCAGGTAATGACAGTGGACTACCATGACAAGAGATAGCCCCAGCTGTAGTTCCTGCGCTGGATATGGTGTCTTTGCTAGAACAGATCAACATAGCCTCCAGCACTTGAAATGAAGCATTTGATCTTTTAAATTCACATCAGAAAAAGGGATTAGAAGTAGTTTGTATTCACACGGGAAGGACAGCAATATATATTCACTGTCTTTGCCCAAAGGCTATGTTGATTTCCTTGCTCTCTGTCACGATAGAGTCTAAAGGATCTTGGATTATCCTGATATTCTGAAAACATCATGCTAGTCCACTGTACTGATGACATCATTTTCCATGAACCTGGCACACGGCAAGGGGCAAATACTTGGACATCCTAGTAAGAGATACGCATGTGAAGAGGCGGGAGGTTAAACCCTGCAAAGACTCAGGGTTCGACATGTTCATGAAGCTTTTAGAGGTTTTGCTCCTTGGATCTCCTACCACTAAGAAAGAGCTGGAGTGTGTGGTGGTCTGTTTTGGAGTTTTGAGGCAGTGGGCACTATGCTTGGGAATAGTGTCCTGACCCATTTATTGAGTGGCCCTGGAGGTTGCCATATTTGAATGGGTTCTAGGTCATAAGAGGGTATAGTTACATGTTTGGTAATGTAACCTGCCTGACTTTTAGGGCCACGTGACCTGGTAAATACAATAGTATTAAAGGTATCTATGGAGGAATCTGGCAAGTTCTGTGAAGAGAATGGTAGGGAAAATAGCTAGAGTTATGGAGTGGGGCTCTGCCTTCTGTAGCAGGGAACTCCAGTGCTTGAAAACCAGCTCCTGTAGTGTTACTGGGCCCCTGCAGAGACTGAGCACTTGACCATGGATTGTCAAGTGATTATATGGCCAGAGCTGCTCATCAAGAGTTAAGAGTTATTGGGCTGGGGCTGTAACTCAGTGGCAGAGCACTTGCCTAGCATGTATGCGGCACTGGGCGCCACATAAAATAAACCATGAAATAAAGGCATTCTGTCCGTCTACAACTATCAAAAAAAAAAAAAAAGAGTAAATACATCATATCTGAATCCTATGGCTGGGTAGATACGTCAGCAATCCATTGTATGATGGGACTGGCAAATTGGAGTCAGATCTAGACAGGTTCAGAGGCTCAAGTAAGTACATGAACAGGTGGCTTAGCTGCCTGTGTCATTTGTCTTCATTGAGCCAGTGTCATCTCTCAGTTCGTATCTACTCCCTTGTCAGGAGAGTCCATGGCCACTTGGTGGAGGGGGAAACGTTCTGTATTGGTTCAAAGATTGGTCAGTTCAATATATTGGCTATAAAAGATAAGCATTGAGGACGTCTTTTACCAGGTAGAATGTCAAGTTTGATCATCAGCTTTTTATGGAGGTTAGGAGAGGTCTGAGGTGAGTTTCTATATAGACTATTGGGCAAAGGTGAATTGTTTGGTTGATTCTTCAGGGATCTGGAAAGAACAATTCTGAGTGACCCGGGATAGGGAATCCGGGGATAAGAGATGTAGATGGCCCTATGGGAATGGGTACAAAATTTTTGTATTTTTCTCTATCCCCTTAATGCTCCTCAGAGAGCATCTGGTGTAGAAAAGGCATTAAACAACTCGGGGACAGGAATGGCCAGGACTTGTCTGTTGGGTGTCAGCTAGCCTCTGTACTCGGCTCTCCTGGGCATGTGTAATAGGCCCATGTAAAGAAGAGCATGGTAGAATGGTGGAAGCTATGCATAGGCCCTCTTGCTGAGGCTGATCTAGCTAAGGTAGCTGCTTACTAAGGCCTGCCAGCCGTAGAGGCCAATGCTGAACTCTTTCCCATGATACTGCTCCTTGAGAATGACCAGCCACTTGGAGGCAATTGCCCTGGAAGGGGCAGCAATTCATCCTTATTGAGACTGACCAACTCTCAGATATAGGTTTATTTCCCTGCCTACCTATGCCAGCACCACTATCCAAAGGCTTATAGATTATTTCATTTAGTGACGTGGAATCCCAGAGAGCTTTACCTCAAATCAAGTCTCCCAACTTTACAGTGACAGTGTAAAGTCCATGACAATGAACGCGTGACATTGGGATTCACTGGTCCTACTATATTTATTACCTGGCCCTAATGTCAAAATGGGTCCTTAAAAATTGAGTTCAGGTGGCAGCTTGAGGAATGGTACCTGGTAAGGCTTGGGATTCTGTTCTCCAGGATGCTACTGTAAAGGCCGTTAAGTGGTGCTATGTTCCAATAGCTAGAATATATGGATCTGGGAACCACAGGATGGAGTGGGATTGGGCCCTCTCACCATCATTTCCACACATTAATTTGGGGGGAACTTGTGCTTCTGATCCACATCTTAAAGCTCTGTGGGATCAGAGGTCCTGGACCCAAGGGGTAAGGCCCTTCCACCTGGGGAAATAGTAAGGATTCCATGGAACCTCAAAGTTCCCTCCTAGAGGTTTTGGTTTCCTCATGGCCAGGAGACCAGCATCCAGGGAGGAGTTGGCTGTGCTGCTACATGATGTGGACAATGAGGAACGTGTCTAGTATTTTCTACCTTCTCTGGAAAATTTTTCTCACTCCATACTTGACATGTGTTCCTCGGGGACTATTTTCTACATCCAAGTCTATGTCTTAGGGTCTGCTTTTGAGAGTAAGACAATAGGATTTTAAAATTTATGCTGTGTGCCATGGAATCCATTGAAGGGGTTTAAGCAAGGGGCTACGTGATCAGATCTGAATTTGGAACAAATGACTCTCTGGTGGTGGTTTAGAGCGTGAATTGAAGGGTCCAGTGTGGACGCAGGGGGTCCAGCTGAGAGGTAATTTTTAAAGTCCAGATAAGAGATGGTGGTGGTTTGGATTTGTGTAGTGATGGCAGTAGGGAGGAGAGAAAAGCCGACGGACTGGAGGTATTTAGGGAATAGAATCAGCAAGACAAGAGCTCCCTTTATTCATTTCAGGCTAATTTGTTCAGAATTGCCTTAGTGTGCGCGCACACACACATACACACACACACACACACACATTTGTCTGTACGTCGTTTTTCTTCTCGATGGCTGGTCAGTGGCTCTAAGACAAGGCCTGTCTGGCTCTCCTGCCCACAGCTATCTTCTGGGAGAAAAGGGATATATGCAGACCTTGATCAAAACAACATAATGTTCCAGAACCCCTAAGAGGGACCTCTCCAGTTTAGCCTGACAGAGAGAACCTGTTCTCTCTTCAGTGAAGACTGAGTTCCAGTTCTGTTTGGGCCACTCAGAGTGGCAGCTCTGTAAAACTCTTGGGCCCCCAACACTGTGGCAGTGAGCTGCTTCTCCCTGTGATGAGCAGGGGTCAGGACTGATTTGTGGGAACCTAACAGCAGCCCTTAAAAGTCCCAAGATTACTTAGCAGAGAAGTATAAGGACACAGAATGGAAGATAACACTTCAAGACTAGATTTCCTGCCATCAGTCACCCTCGGCCTTCAAGTTACCAAAGTAATGTGACTGTGTTTGTACTCAGGACCTGTTAAGCCCAGTGAATTTGGATGAAGATGCTTATTATTTCATGGATCTCTTGGATGATGTTGGCTTCCTGGACACTTCCCCCAGAGCCTGGGTTTCTCATGGTTCTGCAAAATGTAGTAATAATAATGCTTAAAGGCGGTGATAATGATTTCAGAATGACTTGGGCCTGGCGATTGATCACCTGGGCCTTATGAGGGACTCAATAAATGTGTTCTGGGCAACATAGGAGGTGGGACAGAGCCTCATGATTCCCAGGATGCTGGCTTGAGTGATGATGGGATACTGAATTCAGCACTGAAGGCTCAGCGACTGTTGAATATATTTTGTAGTTATAGTGTCTAAAATAATGCCC
Organism: Urocitellus parryii; assembly: GCF_045843805.1. Taxonomy (NCBI): domain Eukaryota; kingdom Metazoa; phylum Chordata; class Mammalia; order Rodentia; family Sciuridae; genus Urocitellus; species Urocitellus parryii. Next base: position 23,462,692 of record NC_135541.1, read on the forward strand.
ACTATGGTAGGAATTCAGTGAATAATTGTTCAACTATATTAGTTAATTCATCCAGTAATATCCAACCTCAGTGATAACTCGGGAGAGTTGCTGCTATTTTCAGTTTGGGATAATTTAGTCTCTAGGTGGGACTCTTAGCTCAAGTTCAAGACCTCTTACTGATGAAGCATGTCTCTGGAGAGTTTCCAGAATTCACCTGACTCGCCAATACCCTCTTTGGATGTTCAAGATTATGGGGGCTCAGAGGTGGGAGATGAAGACCCACAAGCATTCTGGGTGCTGGCTTTTCTGGGTGCAGTGGTGACTCAGGAAGGGGTGTGGAGTGGAGAAGGCAATGCCTTTCTCCCAGATCAGGAAACTACTGTCATCTTTGTAGAGGTTAGAAGTACACATTTTGGAGCTGGATAACTGGGGTTCAAATCTTCACCATTTTCTAGTTTTTTCTTAACTTTGGGTAAGCTATTCAGTTCTAAGCCTTGTTTTCCATATTTGTAAAATGGAGATATTTATATCATCTACCTCTTGGTGATGTGGGAACTAAATGTGATAACGCACGAAATCTCCTTGGTTCAGTGTTTGGCATGTGGAAAACATTCAATATATGCTTTTTAATAATAAAAATCCAATCTTTCCAGTAATAACAAGCAGTCTTTATATTCCTTCTACCCTATGAGTAGGATGTCATTATTATTCCCATTTTACCGATGGGAAAATGAAGCTAGAGAGGAAATGGCTTTACCCAACCAAGAACATGGTTGAGCTGAGCCAGAAAGAGCTGAGCTGAGCCAACAGGTCTAGTCTTCTGACCCCAAATCTTATATTTTCCATGGCTCCTCTCCTGACAGGCTGAGTTGGTACATTTAGCTCAGGCTAGGAGCAATGCCAAAAGTTTGACTCAAATCTAAGACAGTACACATACCTGCTACCTGAGCCTTGGAGGTGTGTGCACATATATTTGTGTGTGTGTGCATGTGTGCATGCATGTGTGTGTGTGTGTGTGTTTGTGTGTGTGTGTGTGTGTGTGTGTGTTGGAGAGGGAGGGGAAAATGATGAACTATCTCCCCTAAATCCCCAAGAACCCAGGAATCTCCAACTCACAGAGGACATGTTTTGTTCCTGTTATTTTAACACCTGTCTGAGGCCATCCTACCTAGATCTGTCTTTTAAAAAGCCCTGTCCTGCAAATTAAAGAGTAAAACATTCCTTTACCGTGGATCTCCATATCCCACTCTCCAACCTGAGGCAATCTGGGAGAAATCTAAGACCAAAATATGCACATTAGAGTTCAGATTCTCTCTCTGACCGAATAAGCCCCTGTCTCTGGGCCTTGGTTTCATTCTCAGCACCAGATGGGGACTGCTCCAGTCTGACACTCCATATCTCAAGGTGGCCCCCACGTCTCCTACCTTTGGGGGAAGGAGGGCGGGATTATGGGGCAGTGACATTCATCTCCTTCCTGGGATGGCTCCTCTGAGCTCTATATTTCTTGCCTATACTGACCAGGGAATTTTCCCCTATTGATTGCTTTCTGTAATCGAGCTTAACAAATAGAACTTCCCTCAAATGATTCTTCCAACTAAACTGATAGAAAGCTAACCTTGTTATATTTATTGACAGAACATTGAAATAAATATTATAGGTCTAGAGGGAATGTTTCAGCCCATTGATTTTTTTAAGGAAATAATAAATGGAGCCTATTCCCTTTGGCATATTATGCTGGGAATAATCTGAAAAAATGCTTAGCTTGTTCAACACAGAGCTCAGAAACCCTCCTTCCACTCCCAGTGGAGCAGGGGCCCTTTGCATAAATCTGCTCTGGCCCAGACAATCAATTTTCAATTTTAATTATTTTCAAAACTCGTTTATTATTTGCTTGTTCTGTGAGTTGGGAGCTAGCCTTTGTAGTGAGTTTGCAGCCAGAGTGGTCAGACCTCTGGCCTGGATCTGGATGTCCAGGATTTCTTCCTTCTACCCACCAGAGAGGACAACTTGCCATCCCTCTTCCCAGGGACCTTTGTTCTAGAACAGGCGTCTGTGAACTCTGGCCAAATCCAGCCTGTCACCTGTTGTTGTAAATAAAGTTTTATTGGAACACATCACATTTGTGCGTTGACATGCCTGTGACTCCTTTGTGCTGTGATGGCAGAGTTGAGCAGTGGAGATCGACACCACATGGCCTACCAAGCCCAGGAGATCTACTGTCTGCTTCTTTGTAGAAAAAGTCCGTCATCCTCTGTTCTTGAGTTTCCTCTCTCTTGTCCTTCTAAATGAGGTTGGCACACTTCAACCCACTCACCTGGGGGTGGCGCTGTCCCAAGTGGCCACCACAATCACATTAACCGACACCTACCAGGTGCTCTTCTAGGTAGCTGGTACAATCCCAAGGGGTCCATTCATCTTCCTTCACACTCACGACAGTCCCGAGAGGCAGGGTGATCATTAGAACTGTTTTTAAAACGAGGAAACTGAGGCTCAGAAGAGGAACTCATCCCAGGTGATACAGGTAGAAAGCAACAGAGCTGGAGTAAAACTCCACCAGACTGGCTTCAGAGAGATTGTCAGAGGGGGTGGAAGACCTCAGGGAAGATCCTGGTCTGCATCCCCAAAGTCCATATGGGGAATCTTAGGTCTGACTAGCCGTGATATAGTTGATGATAAAGCTGGAGGTAGAATCCAGATAACAGGTCCAGGCTGTGTCTTGGTGCTGTCAATATTACCTGGTTCTGATAAGCGTCTCTTGGTCAAGGCCAGGCAGGGAGCTTCAAAGAGCATTAAAGTGGATCCCTGTGTCACCTCCCCCGACCCCATGTCCCACTCCACAGGACTTTGAGGGCTAAGCTATCTGCTACGTCAGTCATTACACCTCCTCCTCACAGTCATTGCTTCTTTGACTGGCCTGTGTGGGTGGAGGAACCTGGCACCTGGCTCAAGGGCTTCTTTTTCTATACAGTTTCAACATTCATTCAAACCATGAAAGGTAGCTGAGCACCTTGAACAGATGGCATTTAGTGAATTCAGCAAAGGTCATCTGCAGCCCTTTGGGAGGGAACTTCGACTGGGTTGTAGACTAACATGCAACCACAGTTTGGGCTACGTCGTGCCGGTCTTTCCCGATTAAATCATATTGTCCTTTGACCCTTTCTCCTCCCTGGATCTTGCCCTATTTTTGACCTTCTCTTCTCAGCCAGATGGAATGAGTCCTACTCTATCATTGTGCCTGTGTCCTGCCCTGGCATTCATTCATCTCAGCCCACTCCAATCTGAGGTCCACGCAGAGTCCACTATGAGATGGCTCCAAGAGGCCCCTGATGATCCCCAAATTCAAGGGCAGTCCTTAACAGCCTGTATCTTCAGAATTTCTCCTGCCTTTGAAGCTGGCGATCACCCCCTTCTTCTTGCAAGTTCTGTTCCCCAGCGACTCCCCCTGTTCTTCTCCCATCTCTCCAGCGTTGCCTTCCCAGGGTCCTGTTCGGATTCTTTTTTCAACTGCCCAGTTAAATCTTGTGATGGCTTGGGCTGCATTCCAGGCCCTCCTCTTACCCCATTCAGGGAGAGGCCACGGTTCCAAACACCACTCATTCCCCCATCAGTTCCCCAAATATCAACCGGCAGCCTCAGTGTGCTTCCTGAACTCCCGAACATGGGTATGACTGGACATCTCCCGGAAGTCCCTCCAGTAATTCAGCCAACCTTACAACAGGAAACTCATGATTATCTCAGCCCATAAATTCCCGATACTGATGAGTTATTTCACCACCCACCAAGCTGCTCACACTCCAAGCTTTTGCTATCTCCTCTTTATCATTGGTTCTGTGCATTCGGCCCTTAAAGACCTCTCATTTTTTTTTTTCCATTTTACTCTTGATGCAATGGCCTCAGTATAGACCCCTATCCCCACTCTCACTTGGATAATTAATTAGTTAATTAACAACTATTTATTCCTATTACTATGAGGCACTTATAGGGGAAAACGGGATTGAACACAACAGACAGGGACTTAGCTCTCCTAGGCTCAGCGTCTTCCTAGGGGAGGACCTCAACGGACAAGAAAGCATTTCCATAGGATGCATCAGGGGCTGGGGCTGTGGCTCAGGGGTAGAGCGCTCTCTAGCACGTGCGAGGCCCTGGGTTCGATCCTCAGCACCACATATAAATAAATAAATAAAATAAAGGTATTGTGTCCAACTACAACTAAATAATTAAAAATATATATATTAAAAAAATAGTATCAGGTAGTGTCAGTCCTGTGATGGAAGTAAAATTGAATGTTTGTGTGCAAAAGTGACCAGAGGTGAACTCCTGGGGATCAGCAAGGGCTCTCTGAGGAGGTGACCTTGGAGCTGGGACCTAGATGACAAGAAGCCATACTAAGATGTTCCAAGCAGAGGGAACAACCCATGAGGACTCTCTAAGATGGGGTAAGCTTGGTTGGGTTCCAGGAACACAAGACGGCTGTCGGCTGTAGCTGGCGCGCAGTGTGCCTGGGGAGGTTGCGTGGCGATGGGTTCCAGAGGCCGGAGAAGGCCTTAGCTACTGGTCCCTGCTGGCCATGGTGGAGGGTTTAGATTTTCTTCTGAGGCACTGAGAGAGCTCTGGGAGGGCTGAGCAGAAGGTTCTGGTGTGTGGTTTAGAAGGCTCACTCTGGGTGCTGTGTTGAGAATGGGCAGGTCGAGGGTGGAGGCAGGGAGACAGAGAGGCCGTTGTGATAGTGTGGGTGGGTGGGGGCAGTAGAAGTGGACAGGAAGGGGTGTGGTGGGCTGGGATTGTTTGGGGGTGAGAGGAAGAGGACACGACACAGCCTCCTTAAGACCTTATCCTCCTTCATAGAAAAGAGAGGCCACCTTCGTCCCACCCTCCTGCTCTGTCCTGGCACAGAGACGGCTTGAGGGGCCAGATTCTTATTGCCTGGAATCCGGCCTGGGGCTGAGCCACTTGGGTGGGTTCTGGCCACAAACTGGGCCATCTGGGGTGGGGTTGGGTCATCCCCCTACTCCAACTGCCCTCGTTCCTGGTTGCTGCCCCCAACCCGTGCGGGCAGCTGAACTTAAGGCCGCTGGTGTGAATTTCCAGGGACACCAGATAAAACACCGACACACACTTCTGACTCTCGGGATACCTTCAGGTTCAAAGGGAAGACACTGTCCTTCCACGCCACATCTCAGCCATCTTTTTTTTTGTACTGGGGGATTGAACCCAGGGGTGTTTCACTACTGATCCACACCCCAACCCATTTTCCTTTTATAGTTTGAGACAGGGTCTCAGTTGCTTAGGGCTTCACTGAGCTGCTGAGGCTGGTCTTGAACTTTCAATCCTCCTACCTAAGCCTCCGCAGCTCCTGGGATTACAGGGGTGTGGGATTACAGGTGGGGACCCAGGCTTTATCTTTCCACTCCTAACGATCACCCTCAGTGAGCAGAGACCAAGGACAGTGTGTCCCCAGGAACCCAGCACGTAATCAGCGTAGTGGGCCTCTTAGAGACTGGGGTTCCAGGAAAGATCCTGGGGGGGGGCGCCGGGGAGGGGAGCCGCCACTGCTCAGCTCCAGTCATTGTTGACACGTAGGAAGTTAAACATGGTGTTGCCAGACCTTCCGAGTTTTCCAGAGAAGTCAGAAATCTGGAATTTTATGTGACATCTCCTGAATTTTGCATGTTGGCAACTGAAGTCAATTAAAACAAAAATACCAGCGTGGGCCAAACAAAGCGCCAGGATGCATTTGGCCCGCGGGTGGCCGGTTTCTGATGCCTGATATAGAATCACAGAGGGACCCAAGGAGTAGTTAGGATCTAACAATAGCCAGGCGCACGGCTGATGCTGACTGCAAATAAAAGGCACGAGGAAACGTGGACAATTTAGCGGCATGCGTTCTGACCAGGAGCGCTTGGCTCACATCTGTACAAGATGGAAATGCTGGTGATTTATCATTTCCGCTAAATTTGGAAGCAATATCCAGGGTGCCTGTGAACACTGGCTAGCCAGTTGATGGTTGGACACAAAGTATGTCGTGCCTATTGTCATTGATGTGCATATTCATTTTTTTTTTATTCATTCATTCACCAAGGTCTCATGACGACCGTGTAAAAACACAATCCTGGCTTTGCATCATGTTAAAAATGACTTGTAATATCAGAGAGGATAGAATAAGTGTTATAAGAGTCACAGGTAAAGGACTGTGGAAGTGAGGTAGAGAGATCAGATTGATTAGCTTGAGAAAGGAGGTGATATTTAACCTGATCCTTGAAGGATGGATGAGCGGCTGGGGAGGAGGTAAACTTCGGGAAGGACTCTTGTGCAGAAGCAACAGAAGTAAGTGGGCATAACCAATCCTGATGGTTAATTGGATGCATCAACTTGACTGGCCGTGGGGGGCCCAGATAGCAGGTTCAACATTATTTCTGGGTGTGTTTGTGAGGCTGTTCCTGGACGAGCCTAACATTTGAATGATGGACAGGGTGAAGCACATGACCCTCCCCAACCTTCCAGTCCACTGAGGGTCTAAAGAGAGCAACAAGGCAGAGGAAGGTCGAATGGCTCTCTCTGCTTGACCTCGTGATCTTCTCCCACCCCTGGTCAGGTTCTTGCACCAAGCACCTGGTTCTCAGGCCTTTGGACCCAGATTGGCATTGACACTGCCAGTTTTTCTGGGTCTCCAGCTTGCAGGTGGCGGACTGTGGGACTTCTCAGCCTCCACACAACCCTGACTGATATACAGATGAACACGAGGCTGGATGCCAGGCATGGGGAAGGCAGAGACGGAGGAAGCCGGGGACTCCAGGGAGTCGGGAAGTGGAGAATCTAGTTCTCAGCAGGAGCAGGTTGGAGCGGGATTCAGCAGCCAGGGCCTGGGCTGTCTGCTTCTGCCCAGGTGAGCCTCCAAACGGCCCCGAGATCCTTGTGGCACTTGCTCGGGACTCAGCATCCCAGCAGGCATTGGCCGACTCCAATGGGGACGTTAGGGCACATCTCCTGCAACTCGCCAGACAACTGAAGGGTCTGGCCTTCTCTGTGTGCACAGCTGCTGGAGAGCAGGGGGTGGTGGACGTGGGAATTGTACTTGGGCCATGATGGCAAGTCCTCGTTGGGCTCATGCTTGACAGGGCATCCCAAGTCCTCCTGATGAGCAGCTACGTGAGGGGAAGTGCAGGGCCTCATGGGGACTCCCAGCTCTGTGAGATGAGGGGACACGTGGCTCAGACGGAGTGGGGAGGCCTTACTGCCTTCAGGCTTCCCGGATCCAGCCACTTCCCCCTCTGTGTCCGCGGCCGTCAGGGACCAGGGGCTCCCTTCCTCCTACTAGACCTGGGGTTGCTCCCGCCCCAGGTCTCGTTCCTGCTCATCAACTGGAGTTTGCAGAGTCCAGTTGCCTAGAGACAATCGCCTCTGAGTTCCTCTTAAAAGAAGAATGAACAAAACTGAAAATTAATTAGTATTGGGAACAATCTAAACCTATAGGAATAAGGGATTGATAAAATACATTTTAGTATATAGAACAGAATTAGTTTTTTCAGATGACAGCACAGCCTGGCATTTCAACCCTATTAAAAAAAAGATACCGTACTCCCATGCACACAGAAACATGACTGGAAGGATGTACATTAAAAAATACTTTTTTTTTTTTTTCATTCGACAAGGAGCAATGAAACCTGAGATAGAAGCTAGGAACCTATCCTTTGTCCAGTAGAACAAAGGAAGCCACTGGGTCCCCATGGAAGCAGATACTGTCATTATTGTTTGAAATGATTCCTCTTAATAAAGAGCACTCTTTTAATACCCGTCATGAAAATCAGGGGGCTTGCCCAGTGTTATGTGGAACACAGACCCCGCCGCACAGAACCAAGAAGGTGGCCGAGAAATGGGTTGATGGACACACCTAACTTGTCCCCAAATTGCCTTCCTGGCCCCACACCAGGGGTGGTAACCATCTGCTTGGCAGTTCCTCTTGGCCAGTGGAACGTGGGGTCACGGGTCCATCAATCCAAGGCCCCTGTCTTTGTCTTCCACAATGATTTTGCCCTTGAGATTTAGGACACTTTTACCATAATATTTATTCAGTTTTATGGCTTTAAATATAACACTAACTCCTAATAATCAATATTGATTTAACTATAATATCTTATTTATGGACACCGTGCTCTGGTTTGCATAGGGACTCCAACTCTAATGCAACAGCAATCAGCCACTCACTCCCCTGGCCCTGGGCCAGCCACGTCAGCTCCTGATGAACGGCTCAGGGGCCAGGATGGAGCTGGAGGTTTCGGACGCTCATTTCTCCTCACCCTCTCCCAAAACGGCTGCCTCCTGCCAGCCGGAAAACCAAGCGGCCATCCTGGGGCTGAGAGTGGCTATTTGTTTCGCGCCATGTTTCAGCTGGCTTCACTGGAAGGCAGTTACACTCATTCTAGGTGGCAATGTGATTAGAAATGGGTCCTTGAGGGAAAGAGAAGTACCCAGAAGTAGAAAGGTTAAGTAAGCCTGGGAAAATAGGGACCTGCCCTTGCCTCATCCCGAGTGGCCCCGGGCAGGACAGGGTGGATTTCTAGAGATGTTATTATTGGTGCTATAATTAGCACTGAGGACGTGTCACCACTGAGGAGGCAGCCAAGCTGGCAGCTACCTCTTGCAGGGGGGGACATTGGCCTGGCCACCCTGATCCGGGGTGACACAGGATCATGAGGAAGGGCAGAGGAAGCCAGAACTGTTTTGCCTGAAGACTCAGAGAGACTGGTGGAGCTTGCTGAAGACGGAGAGGTTAATGCAATGGTCAACTCTTATTACCAAGGGCTGTGCCTCCCAGTGACCAGAAGACAGGCCCAACTGCCCAGAGCATCCTCTCTTGCCCTTGAAGTTTCTGGGAATCCCCATTCTATTTGGTGAGTGTGGTAGAGATTTATATTTACCCCCCAATAACAACCCTTGACCCTCAACACAACAACACACACACACACACACACACACACACACACACATTCACACTTCTAAAAACAGCTCTAAATTTCACAAGTGAAGTTTATGGTCTAGGTTTGCCTAATCAAGGCATCTCTTGCCCTGGGCCGTAAATAGGTTGAGGATGAATTTCAGGACTTTTGGAGGGTAAAGGGAGTCTGGCTATCTTTTATTACATTTGAATCTGAGAAGATGTGGTAGTTGGAGCTGCTGCAGCTATCTTGCCATCAGGTGGTGCATGAGAAAAAGGCCAACAGAGAAGTAACCTGAGTTTTTTCCCTATCTGCAGTCCTTTCTTAGGGAATGCCCTCCTTCCCCGTCCCCAAAATTTACAAGGGAGCATGCGACTTTCATTCCTGGTAACAAATGGCTCATTCAGAGGTGAGCACCTAATCCAGTCTGACCAATCAGATATTTCTCCTAGGAGTTTGGAACTGAGAACAGGGACTAAATCAAGATGGTACTGGGCACTAGAATGGCATGGTCATGTAGAGTTGGGGCCCAAGCTGGGGGTCCATTTACTCTTGGGACAAACTTCATTCACATGAAGTCAGAGTAATGGGTGGCCACAGAGAAGCAGGCATATAATGACGTTGACGATGATGTTCTTTTGGTTATTTGTTTGTATGTTACAGAACAGCCCCAAATTTAGTGGCTTAAAACAACAATTTATCTCTCATGGGTTGACTTGGACTTGGCTAGGTGATTCTCACTTGGGGTCTGTCATGCTGTTTAATCAAAGTATGTCTGGGGTCGGTGTCATCTGAGAGCTCAGCTGGGCTGGATGTCCAAGACGGTTTGTGCATTGACTAGCGATTGACACTGATTAGCAATTGATGGTGGCTGGCTATTGGCACTGGCTATTGGCACGGAGCTCTGTTGGGGCTGTTTCCAGAGTGCCTACAGGTGGCCCCTCCATGTGGCTTGAGGTTCTTACTGCACAGTGGCTGGGTTCTAAGTGGAAATGTCCTGAGAGTAAAGAGAAGGGACGCAGAATCGCCAGTCTGCTGGAGGACTAGACCTGGAAATAGCATCATGTCACTTCTGCACTATTCCTTTGGTCCAGGAGCCACAGGCCACTCTCTCCAGGGGAAAGGACAGTGCTCCAGGGAGGGAGGGAATTAGACATAAGCTAGCACAATAATAATAACCTCTAACTGTAAGTGTTTACATGCACCCATCTCCCTTCACCTTAGAACAAGGCTTTCATTATCCACATTTTACAGATGAGGACATTGACGTGTGGAGGGGATGGAAATTAAATATGACAGACGTTTCAGTGTCAAGCAGTAGAATCTTCAACTAAAAGAAGTTTAAATGATGTGCCTATTTATTACCTCATTTAAGAGAGAACGTGAAGCTGGGGGCAGATCCCCACCTGTAGCTGGTGGCTCAAAAAAAATCTCATCAGGTTTCTTCCCAGCTTTTCACTCTGCTACCCTCAGAATGTGGGCGATGTCTCCTCTCACCCTGGCAAGATGGCTGCGGCAGGTGATCTCACAGCTGCTTACAGGTGATCGGACTGGGGGTGGACACCTGAGCAGTCTGGACCCATCACGCCCCCATGTCTAAGACTGCACGAGAAGGATCAGATGCTCCTTCTGTCTCTTCCCTTAAGCTTCTGCAGACCTTTCCGCGTCATGGTGCAGTACTGGGCTAGGTCACCCACTGGCAAAGGGGGATTGGATTATCAAGACTGGTTAGACCAGTCAGGACACATCCCTGGAGCTGGACTCATTACTGTTTGATTTCTCAGCAAATTCTGTGTCCTGTTAGCGAGGAGGAAGGTGTGGGCAGAGCTATGGTATAGGCAGCCAGTAGTTTCTGCCATCTGTGGTTTTAAGAGGCAAAGAGGACGGATGACCTCATTCCCGTTGGAACACGGGATGGAATCCATCCACTGCCGCTCTGGGTACCAGTGTGGCATTGAAACTCGAGCGGCCTCTTCCCTTTTCTAGGTCTGGTTTTCCCCATGTGCTCTGAGGGGACGGGTGTCATGTCCTTAATGAGTTTCTTCTCCTCTTACTATGCAAATTCTGTTTTTCAAGCTTGGGATGGCCCATGGCCTCTGGTCACAGCACAGGGAGCCCAGCAAGTCATAAGTCATGACTTGTCCACACCCATGCTGATAATGGGTATAGACAAGTCATGTTCCAATGAGAACCGATGCCTCCACTCTTCACAGGATGCCAGAGGAGTCCTGGTCTCCATATGGAAATTTCAAAGCTCCCACACCCCTTGTGTTACCGACAGGGGTCCATATCAGCAGCTGGGTTGTGTTCTCGATGAAGATTCCACTCCATCTTTACGGAGATTTCATTTCGTACAGAGTTGGTGTATAGAGCTGGGATTAGAGCATACTGTGGGTCAGAAAGACCCAGATTCAAAGTCTCTCTTTCCTTCTTCCCAGCTGTGTGAACTTAGGATGGTTATTCCACCACTCTGGGCCTCAGTTTCCTCATTTGCAAAATGAGGATGACTCTGTCTTTACTCTGATTTAAACACATGGTCGGTGTTCATGCTCTGCAATTTGACATTTTTCAGGTGGTTGTGCAATCTCCTCCCCACAGAGAATCTAAGGTCTCAGAGACCTGGACAGACCAGAGGGAGGCAACACAGTGTCTCCCACCATGGCTGGGGCAGCATGTGCTCTGCTAGTCTGGTTGGACACTGAGTGGTTCTCGCTGTGTCACACATTTTAGATGACAAAGCACAGTGGTTAGAGGTTGGGGCCAGTGAGGGGACGAGAAATATTGTCCCATGAGGCAGGACTGAGGCAGCTCAGCCTGGAGAAGATTGGGCAGTGAATCCTGGTTTTTCTCTGGACCCTTGAAAGGCCACCAAGGGCAGATGCAGTGGCTTCTTTGTGGGATCCCCCGAGCAGGGCAACAGGGGCCAGGGACTCATAGAAGTTGTCCTGCAGCAGAGGAGGTACTGGAGCTCGTGACTGTCCAAAGCTTGATGGGCCAGCTCTGCCCATAAGAAAGCTCTGTCCCTTCTACATGGTGACTTCATGACAGCTGAGGATGCAGCTACCTTTGGCTCTGACCCTAGCTGCTTTGTGGTTCTGGCTCTGCCCACCCTGTCAGCACAAAGCCCCTCATCAGCTCTGAGTTGTGTCACTTGGGGGTTTAGATTCCCAGCATCGGGGGATAGTCACACCTGTTTTCCCTGGCCCCGCTCTGGGGGCACCAAGAAGTCCATAGGGTGCCAGGCTGCCTCTGGCCACCCAGGGACTGGGCCATGGGGCCAGCCCAGGGAGAGAAAATGAACTTGCTCAGGGCCCTAGACTCTCTGGATGGCGCTTCTGATACCCAGGAGCGTTCAGGAGGCAGTGACAGCTGTAGGGGGGTTTGGGGGAGAGGTAGAGGGAGAGGAAAATACATTTTTAAAGATAACCTGGAGGTAAATATAATATTTATACTTATTTATCCTCAGAGCTCACTCACAAGGCCCCAGACATGTCTAATGAGCAGGAATTGCAAAATGGCCACGAGTCCTCCCCGTGTGCTTCGCAGAGTCTCGGAGCAGTCACATGGACCCAGATTTTTCAACTGTGTGACCGCTGCAGGCAAAACGGCTGTAAGGAACACCAGGACGAGCAGCAAGCGCCCCACTCCCAGAGGCATCCAGCCACAAAACCGGCAACCCAGGAAAATGAGGTCCTCCCTCCACCCGCCTCCTCGCAGAACACGGAGCGTCCACACGTAGACACATGTGCCCGTGCTTGGGGGGCTGACACTGTGTGCACACGCACACATGCACGGGGAGGCCCTTGGAGACCCATGCGCCCTCACGGCCTCCATCACCGAACTGATGACATACCCCCGCCAAATCCACACACTCCCAAATAGGCGCAGCCCAGGGCACGTTGGGACAGGCTTCTCCCCGGCTCCAGCTTTGCTCTGGGTCAGGGGTCTTGCCTGCTCTGCTCCTTCTGGGCACCAGGAATCACAGACAGTAGGTGAAGAGGCTGCCTAGGTATAGGACCACAGAGGATTGACGGGGACCCGCACGACCTGCTCTGGAGTGAGAACGACATACAGTTTACTCCAAGGTTAACTCAAGCCTGCATGCAGAGATCTATAGGGAGACATGTATTTATCACACACATACACACACACACACACACACACACACACACACACACCCCTACGCACCTACACACCCATGTGTAACACATATGGGAAAAGACATGGTTATAGGCAGGTGTATAAAACTATCCCAGTGCTGCCCAGTCGGACCTGGTGTTAGCCTCCAGGCCTTGTTCTCAGGGGGATGAAGCCCTAACTGATGGGACTATGTCTGAGTCCCCAGACTGAGTCAGGTTTGCTGTTATAAGCTCTTGAAGTCACTTCTGGTCCTTTTTCTTCATAGCACTTAGGAGAGCTGTCCTTCTACCTCTGTCTGTGATATTGATTTTTTTAAAATAATTTTTTGTAGTTGTAGGTGGATAGCGTGCCTTTATTTGTTTCATTTTTATGTGGTGCTAAGGATCGAACCCAGCACCTCACACATGCTAGGCAAGTGCTCGGCCACGGAGCTACAGCCCCAGCCCCTGATATTGATTTTTACAGTGTCTGTTACACAGGCCCGTAAGCTGCAGGAGGGTAGGGCCTTATCCCTTTGCTCTATGTTGTATTTTGAATATTCAGCATACAGCAGGTGCTCAGGATATAGATAGCTGAATGTAGACCTTTTTTCTTCGGTTGAGTCTCCTTTTTGGGTCCCATGGTGATCAAATTCCACACCTTGGCACCAGGAGGGTCGTGTCTTCTAAGGCTAACAGCCACGGATTCCCAGGCTTGGTTTGAAAAGTACAGACTTCAAATGCAACACTGACACCGGCTGTATTTCTGATGAGGTGATCTCCCTTCTCTGTGCTGCTGGCAGCCTGCTCGACTGTCTACTTGGGAATCTAGACTACACACAAATTCCTTCCCCATGGCTAGATTGTGACTGGCCTGCCAGGCTATGAGGGTGGGGTGGAAGATGGATTGGGGCATCATAATTAATCTAGGTTTTCATAGGACAATGTCATTTCCCAGGGTAGTCTATTGGCCTGAAAAGTATCCTTCTGGAAGGAGCTGTGTATTCTAAAAGCTGTGGTTCAAAGTCTTCATTCACTGCCCTTTTGCTGGGTCGAGTGTGACCAATTTTGCTACAAGTTAAGAGGGGAGGCTGGCAGGACCGTCTTGACCTACCAGAGCTGGTGAGTAGCAAGTTCTGACTTCCTCATTATGCTGATTTCTATCAAAACATTGCTCTGGCTTCCGGCTGCATACCTGTCCCTTCACTCCAAAGGCAAGGTAAGGACCGCAATTTCCTGGATGCTGTGGACATAAACACACTGGGAGTTATGCTGATTGATGACTATTTTATTTAAAAGAAGGGTTTCTGCTAGGTGCGTTGGCACACGCCTGTAATCTCAGCAGCTTGGGAGGCGGAGGAGAGTTCAAAGCCAGCCTTAGCAACTTAGCAAGGCCCTAAACTACTTAGTGAGACCCTGTCTCTAAAGAAAACACAAAAAAGGGTTGGGGATGTGGCTCAGTGGTTAAGTGCTCCTGGGTTCAATCCTCAATACCCAAAACAAACAAACAATGAAAAATAACAAAATAAAATAAAACAACAACAACAACAACAAAAAACCAAGGTTTTCTGTATAGCAGCTTCAAAACCCTCACCCTTTGGGGATAGAACCCTTCCAGCATACATAAATGGCTTTTAAATCTGTGTATTTTTTGTTTCTTCATGTAATGATGAACTGCCAGGTATCACGACTGTGGATGGGAAATCCTTGGTTCAGATGCTGGGCCTCAGACCCCATGACTGGCCATCGTAGAGTGTCCCCTTCTCCTTTCAACTTATATGGGATGTAAAAATAAAGAAAAACAATAAGGCAAAATCAGAACTCCAAACCCTCCACCACGCTCAGGGCCCTATCCCTGGAAACCTCTGGGTTCTGTGTAGTGGAAATGGATGCTGTGATGTGATCCAGAACCTTTTTCAGGGTGCAGGGCTCACTCCCCAGCTTCTGCAGTGTGGGCTGCTCCCAGTTGAGTCCCTTTCTGGGAACAGTTCTTGCCTGAAGACACCTGTCCGGCTCCAGGTTATGCCTCTTCCCTGGGGTCAGTCCACACTCAAGGACTGGCTGTGCAAAGGGACAAAGGCCTGCTCCCTGTCCCCAATCCAAGCCTTCTCCAAAGTCCTATCCGAGTCCCAGAGACCTAAGGGTTCCCTGAGGCCCCTGCTAAGGCTGCCTCACTGTTCAAACTCTCCCTCTACCCAGCCCTGCTTCCTTCAGCCCCGAGAGGCGTTGAGTCCCTTATAAACTCTCTTCCCCCAAATCTCCACCCCACAGAGTTCCCTGGGGAATCTGACTTGCACCTTGGTCCTGTTCAGCACTCATGGATTATTCTGAAGGACATGTGAGATGGTATGTGTCATATCTATGGAATTTGTCACGACCTTATGATAATGCGGAGTCGTCACAATTCAGGGGTCAAGTGTGTACATTTTCAGGTGTACCTTTGCCTGGGTCTTGGTGGATTTTGAACCCAACCCAAGGTCAAAGCTCTGGACAGCAGATGGGATGTGGCGAGGCCGCTGTCAGACCCCCACATGAGTCTGTCTTCTGCATCTCTGCCTGTGTTCAGTGGAGTCACTTGCCTGCACTGGGGACACTCAGGCTGGGGATGGAGGACCCCTGCACCCCCTCCCTCTCCCTTCCTGTGGGAGCCTTTGGAGGAAGGCATGAGGTTCAAGAGTTCACGCCACATCATGACCACGGGGTGTGCTCTCCTGGGGCTGTGTGCACCCGGATCCCTTTTGCAGTCTCCCCTGTTCTGCGTGTGGGGAGCTGACCCCCAGGCTGCATTTCCAGGCTCCTTGGTCAGTGGTATTTGGGCTGGATTTGGCCAATGAGAGGCATTGATGATGGAGGAGGAGAGACTCCAGGCTCTTCGTCTTCTCTCCCTCCTTGATGGCTTCTCCTGCAGAGGCAGATCCCCTTCATGGCTCTAGCTCCCCTATGTTCTGTAGTTCCTCTGTTGGGGGCCCAGACCCATGGTCTTCAGTGACACCGCCTTCTCCTTTTGTCTCTCCAGGCTAGAGAGATGGCAGTGGCTTCTTGCTTCCTGTTCACCTGGTTGGATTTCATCCTAGCTCTCTCCTATGTAACCAGTTCCCTGCATTAAGTTCATTCTGTTATGCATTTGAAAGGTGGTTGATGTTTTCCTGGTTAGACGCTGACTCATGCTAGAATTTTCGTTGTTCCAATTGAGTTGGGGTCTAATTGTAAAAAGAGGGATCCTTGAACCGCCGTCCCTAGAACCACTAGTCTCCTGACTGCATCATTCCTCAGAACGGCCAACCCCTCGTCCCAAGTCACCCTGCCTTTCTCTCCTTCCCTTATCCCGTCCCAGAAGGGCTCCTTCCCCCAGGCCTGACTTTTCTGGGGATTTGGGGCAACTTCGTGCCTGGATCGAATGGAATTTGAGCTTGGTCCATGTAGTAAGGAAGAATTTAGGTGAGCAGGGTGCTGCAAAAGATCGATTTGTTCCACAAGCTAAATGAGGACTCCCTAGGAGAACCCCAGCAGTGTGGCTGAGACGGAGGGTCAGGAGGGAAGTGGTTTTGAGAAGCATCAGGTACACAGAACCACAGAGCTCTTCCACCCCAGAACCTTCAGGGTCCTTAAGGTGATAATGTCCTCATGAACCTCCACGAGGGGACCATAGTCCATAGTTTCCTAAGCTCATTTAACCTCAGAACTCCCCTTTTGTGGAATATACCATGCGAAACATGTCCAGTAAGATTTTTTATGGCCTACACTTGGGTTTTTAATGGCCCATTAATGTGCTGGGTTGGAGCTAGAGAGATTTACAGAGGAAAAATGTCCTCCTTGTGGACAGGAAATGATCATCTGCTTGGGTACAGGTCTGGGTTCACTGTATTTCATGAGCTGGTCGCCATTTCTTCTTTGCCCACACACATCCAGCTACGGGAGTAAGTGGGGTTCCCATCCTGTAGTGAAAACTCGAGAGTAAGCCCAGAGTGACTAGTACCGCCGAGCAGGGGTGGTGCGGAGACCATGCTCAGCACAGTACTTGGAGCGTGGCAAGGCTTGGGCAGCCCTAGCCATGGTTCTCAGCTGCACTGGTCAATCTCTTTATGTGTCCTCACTGAGATCCAGTAGGGTACTAAGACCTACCCCTAGATTCAATGAGTTTCAGGATCCCCTCCCATGGATTCTGAGATTTGACCAACGCCTTGGGGATCCAAGCTGTATAGGGGGCCCCCCAGAGTCTCTTGGGTGGGTTAAAGCCACCAGGGATCTTTGTCCCTGAAAAGTTTATCCAGGTCCTTCCTCCCTGCTGCCTCCACTTGGTCTGAGCCATTCTCCAGCTCTGTCTTGTAGAGGTCTCCTCCTTACCGTGTCTTCAAGTTCTTGACTCTACTGTGCTGGCGATCTCTATGATCTGAGCTGCAAACGCAGCCCTGACCCATGCAGCTGTCCTCCCACCCTCCAGCAGACACAGGGAGGTGGGGAGGAGTTGCCACGGGAGCATTTGGAAATGGAACCAAAAGGCGACTCTTGCACCGGGGACCTAATGCTCAGACAGGCAAAAACAAGAGTGTTTTTGTCCTAAAGGGCTAGTGCCCATATGGTCACCTCCCAGCCAGGGAGCAGGGAGCTTCACAGAGAGCACTTCTTGCTCTATCCTCCCCCAGGGACAGGGCCCTCCTTGATGTCTGGGGAGCTGACCTTTCCAAGAGGGCTGTGGGGGGGAGATGAGGCTGCAGCTGGGTCCCAACCCCCTGCCCTCTCCAGCTTGGAGCCAAGGCAGGAAGGACCATTTCCAATGGTGACTCAGCCCTTGTCTTTGGATGGCCAGCTGCATTGGCTGGGCAGGGGCTCTGCAGCTGGCCGAGTTTGCTTCCGCCACTCTGGCTCCTGGGTTTTCTCCCCGTGACCCTCAATTTTTAATTTTGGAAGTTTTTAAACTTAAAGTTAAGTCGAAAGAATAGTGCTGTTTTGATGCTTAAGCCCAGTATCTAGGTTCCGTATTTTTAAACATTTTGCCATGTTTGCTTCATTTTTTTCTGTTCTGTATGGTATCTGCAGATGAGTTGTAGACATCATGATTTTCATCCCTAAACAGGTCTCCTGCTTCTCCTTAAGAATGGGGACATTCTTCTTCATATCCACAATGCCATTAAAGCACGGGAGAAAATTAACTGTAGTTCTATAACATGGTTTAATATGCAGCTCACAGTTGTATTTCCCAATTATTCTACAATGTTTCCCAATATAAAATTTGTACTAGAATCCAACCAAGGTATATGTTTTTATGTTTTGCATTTGATCTTTTAAAATCCAGAGTGGCCCTCAGCTCTTGTTTTTTTTCTTCTCGCATGAATGTTGTGAAGATTCTAGGCTGGCTTTCTTTTTCACTACTTTTTAAAAAAATTGGTGCATTATAATTGTGCATAATAATGGGATTTGTCGTTACATCATTGTACAGGCACACAATACAGCAATATAATTCGGCCAATATCACTCCCTAGCACTTCCCCTCCTCCACACCTCCCACTCCTTGGTCCCTTTCCTCTATTGATCTCCCTTTGATTTTTAGGAGATCTGCCCCCACTTTCTTTTCTTTTTTCCTTACTATCTTTCATATATGAGAGAAAACGTATGACCCTTGACCTTCTGAGTTTGGCATATTTCACTTCACATTATAGTTTCTAGTTCCATCCATTTTCCTGTGAATGACATAGTTTCATTTTTCTTTGTGGCTGAATAAAACTCTACCCTGTATATATACACAATTCCTTTATCCATTTATCCGTTGATGGACATCTAGGTTGGTTCCATAGTTTAGCTACTGGGGATCGTGCTGCTATGAACACGTGATACATACGCATGTTATCACTGTGGTAAAGTAACTCATTCTTCAGGATAAATACCAAGGAGTGGTACACCTGTGTCCTATGGTGGTTTCATGTCTAGGCCAGTTTTCTTGTAGAAGTTTCTGCACACTCAATTTATCTGATTGTTTCCTGTTGATGTCATTTAACTTGTTTCTCCACAACCCATTTTGTTTGTGTGTGTGTATATGTGTGTGTGTGTGTGTGTGTGTGTGTGTGTGTGTGTAAACTGGAATTTAGTCTTAGATGCTTCACTGGATTCAGATTAGACACTGTTCACAAGAACAGGTCCTAGGTGCTGTGTATTTCTATTTGCCATGCATCAGGAATGTATCCTAATTACTTTGAACTTTTTCTTGACATTCAATTTGAAAACATGAAATGAGGCTTAATGATCATCTACTATATGCCAGTTCTTTGCACAGTTTCTTATCTGTACTCAAAATTTTGAGGATGGGAAGTGGTCATACCTATTGGATAGAGGAAGAGCTGAGGCTCTGAGAGGGCAGGGGTGGGGAAAGAAAGGAATATTTCTTTTTTTTTTTTTCACCAGACAAAAAATTTTATTGTGAATGGAACATTTCTTAAGTAACTGCTGGGGAGCCAGCAACATGAGAGGTGCTTGCCATCCATGCTGTGATGCCCACTTTACACAGGGGGTGTTCTGGCAAGTTAAGTGACTTGCTTGAGGTCCCAAAGTCAGTCGAGAGGCCAAGCCAGCTTCATGCTCAGATCTTCTCAGTCAGTTCCTGGGTCCTTTCTGCCAACCACTCTGCTCCCTCCCTGGATCCTGTCTCCAGGGTTTTTCTCATTGCTTGATGAATTAGTCTGGTGCCCAGATTCAATCATCCTCAGGAGGCCCTGAGTGCTGACTGTGAGGGGCTGGACGCTGGGATGGGCTTTTGGAGAAGAGGCTGGTCAATGGCTGTCTCCCCATGACATCACCAGGGCCAAGTAGGCTGGGTGATGGGCATGTCTTGTATTTCTCTCAAGAATTCAAGCACAGGTGGGGCAGGTGTAGCATGAGCTGGAGGAGGCCTCCTAATCCTGGGGATCCAAAGGATAGGGCACAAACCTACAGTTCAGTGAAGGCATTTGGAGGAACTAAGGCCCAAAGAAGGGTGGAGGCTGTCTTCTGCTCACACAGGCAGTTGGAGGCAGAGCTGGGAGGGGAACATAGGTGAGAGTCTGGACTCCATGCCGGGAGTTCTGGGCCCAGTTTCCACTCCTTTGGCTTATTGTTATTATTATTATTATTATTATTATTATTATTATGGGGATTAAACTCGGGGGCACTCGACCACTGAGCCACATCGCCAGCCCTATTTTGTATTTTATTTAGAGACAGGGTCTCACTGAGTTGCTTAGCACCTTGCTTTTGTTGAGGCTGGCTTTGAACTTGATCCTCCTATCTTAGCCTCCCAAGCCACCGGGATTATAGGCATGTGCCACCAGCTCCATTATTTTTGTTACTCTTTCTTGGAGTGAAGAAGGAGCTGGATGGGATAGCTAAGGGGAGGGGTGCGAGATGATGGAGGTGGAGGTGGGCAGAGAGAGAACGGACATGGCACAGGATGCTGTAGGGTGGGGCCCTCAAGGTAACCCAGGTGTGGGCTGCAGGGTGCTCCAAGAAGAGCCAGGGTCTGAGGCCCATACACGAGCGCTTTTCAAATCCCGCTTGTGCTCCATTTGCTAAAGTCCCAGTCATCAAGGCAAGTGGCATGGCCAACTCAGATGTAATGGGGAGGCTGGGGTGGAAGGAAGTCTGTCTTCATTTCTGTAGTCTACCACCATCTTCCAGGACGCCCTCATGACCCCGAAATAAATCCCAATTCTCATTCAGCCTGATTTCCACGCCATCCCCATCTGTTCCCAAACCACCTTCCCATTGTGACTCGCACAGATGTCGTGTTGAAGTCACTCCAGGATCTCAACATTTTCAAAGCCCGTGTCCTCCCGACCCCATGCCTTTGTGTGCACTGTCCCCCCATTCCTCCCACCCTGTGTCTGTTCATTCTTCAAGGTGCAGCTCCAGTGGCACCTTGGGCAGCCCTCCCTACTTGACCTCCACGCAATTCGGCCTCACTTCTGGGCCTCAGAGCCT
Organism: Urocitellus parryii; assembly: GCF_045843805.1. NCBI lineage: Eukaryota > Metazoa > Chordata > Mammalia > Rodentia > Sciuridae > Urocitellus > Urocitellus parryii. The sequence continues at coordinate 23,483,672 of NC_135541.1, forward strand.
CTTCCGTGCCTCCCTGTATCAGCGCTTCTTCCTGCTGATGGGGACACACGCTGTACTCGTGGCTGCTACAGCAAGAGCTCTGGAGTCAGGCTGCCCGGGCTGGAATCCTAGCTCCTTCAGGTACTGTGTCACCTTGTGCATGTCCCTTCACCTCTGAACTTCAGTTTTCTCATTTCTGAGAAAAGGGGGATAATAATGGTCCCGACTTCAGAAGGTCGTTTTGTGAATCCAATGGTGCTCCCACCAAGAGCTCAGCAGGGGATCTGTGTGTGGGTTCCCCGGAGGCTGTGAGCCCTCTGTGTGCTGGGTGGGTCTCCTCCAGCCCGACACAACAGGTGGGGCATCCTGAGATCATTCAGTGACCTGACCTCGTCCCCTCGTAACAATGGGTCCCTGCAGACACAGCAGATGTGGGGCTTGCCTGGTTTTCAGCATTTCCTGGGCACCCCTGGGTGTGGGGCCAGACTTGGCTGGGCCCACAGCCAGCGATAAAGTGGATGCTAATAATATCATTATAGGCTGAATAATTAACTGTCATTTAAATATTCATATGTTGTTGGGGGCAAGGCCTTTTATCAGCATCTGGGGATGCATTGGCAGAGGAAGGAGATGGATGTCAGCAAGACCGACTTTGCCTGTGAAGGGCGACCCAGGGTCCGGAGAGAGCCATTGGAGTGGCCACCAGACAGTCAGCTAATATATAACTGCAATATCCCCACGTGATAAACGGCAACTTCATAAAGGCTTGATGCATATGAGCAAGGCTGAGACAATATTGGAAGCATTAATTTCATTTGACTAATGCTTATCTATATTTTATTGGGTTCCATCTTTAAAGAAGCCCCTCTTTCTTTCATGGGAAGGGAGGTGGAGCTGAGGCCGACAGATGGGCCACCGTGGCCAGGACTGGAACTTCTTACCTGTGCTGCCGGCTGAGCAGCTGGCACAGTGTGGGGTATGTGCGGTGGGCTGGCCTGGGCCTTGGAGACCTGCCTGAAGGTCTCCTGGCTCTGGCCCCTTAGACAAGAACCCAGGCTCTATGTGGAGCCAGGGGAGAGTGGCAGGGGCGTCTAGGACAGGTGGGATCCCCACTTTGTTTCTCCTAAGAGTCTGCTGGACCTGTGGGGGGAAGGGAGAGAGGGAGGGGGAGGGGAGGGGAGAAAGGAAGTTGAGATCGCTGAGAGGCTGGAGGAGAATGGAGAGCTCAAGGGAGAAGCAGAAAGTCAAGAAGGAGATGATAGAACCCGAAGGGCTGGTGACAGATGGCCTGGCTACCTGGGGGAAGAGAGGCACGTTGCTGTGTTCACAAAAAGCAAGGGTTCTGGGGGAGGGCAGTCCTGGGCTTGGGTTCTAGCTGTGGTTCTAGCCAGCGGTGTGACTTTGGGCAGGAAACATACCTTTTCCAACCTTCAGCTTCACATTTGTAAAATGGGGAAAAAAATCATGGTACTTTACTGATGTATACATCATCTATTTCTGTATAAATTCTAACAAATTCGCACACACTTAGTGGCTTTAAACGATGCACATTTTTTCACAGCTGTGATGCGGGCATGGCTTAGTTGGGTTTTCCTCTGAGGGTCTTTCACAGAACTGGGTGTCAGCCAGAATGTGTTCTCATCTGAAGGATCGACTGGGAGCAGTTGGCTTCCACGCTCACCCAGATGAAATGGCTACAGAATTCAAGTCCATACCATGGTAGGACTGAAGCCTGGTCTTGGTGCTTGTCTGCTGGAGGTGAACTTCAACTCCAGGTGTCATCCATAGTAAGGAGAGTCTCTCCCTCCAGCTTGTAGGATGTAGTTCTGTAGAGTGAAGAAAAATAATGGGAGTGACAGCCATTAACCTTGTGAGTGACGGGTCCTGGCCCTACTCACGGGAGGGGATAGCACAAGGGCATGAGCACCAGGAGGCTGGGTGTGTGGGACTTACCTCATCTGTCCACCAGACCTGACAATGACAGCCAGGAATTCTCAGTGGCAGACACTGTCCCTGTGCTTTTCCTGAGCTATCTCATTTAACTGCAGAACAACCCCAGGATGTGCTGCAAATGTCACCACTGCACTGATGAAGAAATGGTAGCACAAGAGGTTAAGGGACAGCTAGTGGCAGGTAGAGTTTGGACTGGAGCCAGGCACTCTGACTCCAGGGCCCAGCCCCAGCCACCACGTGATCCAGGGCCCAGGGCTGCTGTGGAGATGAACCTCATAAGATCCAAGGATAGGTTCTGGGCATAGGCCTAATAACCAGCACCCCCAAATAACTCATTGGTGACTCGGCCTCCTTTGGCAGCACCTGCCTGCACCCTGTACCCATGTGGAGTCCCACACTCATCCCCAGGATCACCAAACTGGAGCCCCAGAGATTCTGAAGGCAAAATGAGGGACACGGAGGCATGACATTTGTGTGTGTTGTTCCCTCACCTGAAACACTGCTGGCCCAAACCTATTGATCTCCGAGGCCTCGACTTAAAGGTCACTTGTCCCCCTCTGCTGCTATAACAAATCACCACACTTAATGGCTTCAAACAACATGAATTTATCATCTTGCAGTCCCGAGGGCCAGAAGTCAGAGATGGGTCTCCCTGCTCTAAAATCAAGGTACTGGCACGGCCTTGCCTCCTTCTAGAAGGTCAAAGGCGGGACCCTTTCCCTCATCTTGCCAGCTCCTGGGAACTGCCGCATCCCTTGGCTTGTGGCTCCTCCGTCTTCACGGCCAGCGGTGCTGCTCAAGTCTGTCTCAGGTTGCACCAGGTTGACTCCAGCTCTTCCACTGCCTCCCGAGTCTGCGTTAAGAGAATCGATTCTATGTGATTATGTGGGGCCCGCCCAGGGAATCCACGATCGTTTCCCTGTCTTAAACCCAGCTTATCTATTGGTGACTTAATTCCACCTGCAACCTTAATTCCCATGTGCCACATAACACAATAGACTCTTGGCCTCCTGGACTAGGACGTGGGCATCTTCGGGAGTCACTCTGCCACCTGCCATACTTCTTCCCGTGGGGGTCTGTGTTGGCTGCCATGTTCAGTGTCCCATGACATCCTTTGCAAGTCCTATCACCACTGTTGGCGCTCTTCCTGGGGTCTCAAACTCACATTAGGGGCCAGGAACCAGTGTAAAATTGAGTGTGAGATAATAAGAGTGGTAGCACTTGGAAAGGAAAAGCTTATTTTGAATTCACAAGTTTAACACTCTGAGATGACCTGCAGGCTGCCTGTTTGCTCCCGGGGTTCCTGTTTGGCCGAGCACCGTGATCCAGAGCTAGGGCTGCCGAGGTTCAGCACCTTCGTGCGAGGCCGTCAGAGGCCTGACCCTGGGCGGTCCCGGAAGGAACAGGTCTTCTTTCTCAGAGCTGCAGCAACCTGAGCTGGGGCATATGTCAATTGCCCTCTTGGCCAGGTACCTTGTTCAGGGCACAACCTGCACACGTCCATGGCCCCGTTCCAAGGCCTCATGAAATGTGTGACATTAAGCACAAGTGTGGAATAAATATCTACTGAATGTGTGATTGAATGAAGCCCAGGGGCTTCTGGTTCCTTCTCTGCCCTGCTCAGGGATTGTGACCTCCTTCCCCTGAGCTCAGCTTCTCCTGACGGGGCATGTGTGCCAGTGTGTGCGCGTGCATCTATCAAAGGCACCAGCGGCCTGGAACCCACAGCCTGTGAGCCCTCGCAGGAAGACACCAATGCCTGGGACGGAAAGGCTGAGGCCAGGGCTGACCGAGCAGGGGTTCCCGCCTGCCCTTGTCGCTGCCCTGCTGCTTCCTTCCCGCTCTCCCCCCTCACCTCCTTGCATTCGAGATTCCCCGGAGGTCGAGCCTGGTGTAATTACAGGGTATCTGCTGCCTCCCTATAAATCTAATAGACTTTTTGGCCTTGTCAGATTAAAACTTACCTATCAACCCGCCGCAGTCCTCTAGATCTCCCTAAATCTGTACTTGGGAGAGAATTTATGGCCAGGAATTGCATTTTGCAAAATGATTAAAGTTGCCAAACAGCCATAAAAAGTTGCAGGAGGAGATATGGTTTTTTTGAAAGTCTGCTTAATTTATAAGGGGTGGAAGGTTTATTGTCATTTAGAGTCCACAGCGAGGCGGCGGTGGAGCGTTCGGCGGCAGCTGTGCACAGCTGCTCTCGCTTTATGCCTTTTACATGTTTTTAAATTGCCCTGTTTGAGCCAGGCCTTCTGCAGCCGCAGAAACGGCGCGGTTTTCAGGAGAGAGGCTGCTCCCCGTCACCTCACGCTGGCTCCACTTGCCCACTCCCTGCTCCACCCCCCGGCTCACCTTCCAGAAGCTTCTCTGGTTGATCTTGCCCTGGACTGACCACTCCATCCCATTCTGTGGTCTTCTGCCGGCCTCTCTGAAGCATTAACAAGCGTTCACACGAGCCAAGCTTTTAAGTTTATAGGCGATTTCACGTGTAGTATCTTCGCACTTGTCACCCTGGATTAAATGATTAAACGAGATAAAACATGGGAAGCTCTAAACACAAGGCTGCTACCTAGTGAGCTAATAAATAGAATTAGGGCTCCCATCTATTGACCACTTAGGAGGTGCCAGAACCTCTGCTCCCAGCATCACATGCATTAATTCATAGAGTCCTGGCTGCCACCCTAGGAGGTGGCTGTTAATTGCACCTGTGTTTTGGGAAGCTTAAAGAACCGAAGCTCAAGGTCATGCGGTAAATGCTCCATGAATATTAGCTATTTTTATGAACATTATCAGTGTGGGAATCTTAACTGGTGTTTCTCCCAGGCTGGCACACAGTAGGCGCTCAATAGTTCCTGCAGAATGGGAGTGGGCACACCTCTGTGAACTCTGCTTCTGGATTGCCAGCTCGATGCTCCTCCCCACGGCCCCCAAGTGCAAGGAGCAGGCCTTCCTTGCCTCAAGTCTAACCCAGTGCTGAGCCGAGGGCTGGACGTTTCGTGGGGCTTTCGTATGTATCTGGAAAATGACTGAATGAATTGAATACTCACAATAATCCTCCGAGGATGGTTTTTCCACTTTGCAGAGGAGGACTTGGAAGCTGAGGGACACACGATGCCAGCTCAAACCACAGCGATCACGGCAGAGCCAGGATTCTGGATCCCCGAGTCCAGTGGTTGGTTTGTTTTCCACCACAGCTCACTGTGAGGAGTAGATCCAGAAGTTTTTCTTCATCGTTATCATATGTCTACTAAATGCCTACTACTCACCAGCTACAGATACTATCCCAAATAACTCTCCCAACAGACTTGCAAAGTGTACGCTGTCTCCCCCAGATGTGGAAACTAAAGCTCAAAGAGGTGCATAGCAGTGGCCGAGCTGCCCCTGAGCCCCAGCTGTGGGCTGCTCCAGAGGCAAGCAAGGAGAGCAGAGGCTGATGGGCGCTCTCAGGAGGACTGTCTCCAAACCCAGCCTGGTGAGGGCTGGCAGGGGCAGAGGAGGGCCAGGGAGGGCTCCTAGAGGAAGCTGTCTAAACTGGCCTTTGAAAGATTAGATGCGTCAGATAATTGATAGGGAATCAGTTTCTGGGCCAGCAAGAGCAAGGCTGGTTGGGGGGCATGAGCCTTGGCTGTAGGTGGTCCTGAATTCCCTCTGGCCTCGGTCTTGAACGCCACCTCCCTGGGGTGCAGAGTTCCCCAAGGTGGGGAGGACCTGGTTGGTGGAGCCCAAGGTCTCCCTATCGTCTCCATCAGCTATATCCAGGGTGATAGGTGACGAGGGGGCTCAGATCTCACAGGGTCTTGCAGGCCATGGTCCGACTTTAGATTTTACCCTCAGTGCAATAGAAGCTCTGGGTGTCTTGGATCAGAGGAGAATTGTGGTCTGATTTACTTTTGTGCAGGGTCACTCATCCTTTGGTGTTGAGAACAGGGTTGGATCGTCCAGGGTTCTGACAGCCACAGCCTAACCCACAGAAACTTCTCCAGATATTCTGAATCTGCCACAGCACTAGGCTTTGTACCTGCAAATCTCTTGGCCAGGAATGTCTCCCCCCACCACTTTTTTTTTTTTTCCGCTGGAATGTTCCTGCTCATTCTTTAGGACCCAGCTCCCAGGAGGCACCCCTCCTATGGGTCCTTTGACCTCTCCTGTAGGCCAGGGCAAAGTCACTGCTGTTACCCACTTCCAGCCAGGAGATGACACAGTGGTGTCTATTTCTGGTTCCCTCTCTCCCCTGGACCCAGAGCTCCTCTCACACCAGGACTGCAGCCAGTGTAGCCATGAGAACCCAGGGCCCATCTCAGAGAGCCCAAGGTGGGTGCCCAACAAATACTTTGGGGTGGATATGATTTCTTTGAATACCCAAGTAATTGATGGAAGTGCTAGGTTAGCAAGTACCCTTTGTTTTAATAAACAGTAAGATTAGAAGTCTGGTATCATGCTACTCACCATAGCATTTAAATTAAATTCAACTTATGAGGCCTTTTGACATCCAGAGGTTGAGTTTCTCAGTATTTACAGAAAGCTATAGCCTATGAGAGTCAGAAAGCAATCGTTCTCTCTCACGGGCTGTTCCCATGTTACCTGGAGACTCTGAATGTTTGTTAAAACAGGATGTATTCCTTAGACTACTTCTTGTAAATACTTATGTTTGAAAGAATACCTTGGTTAGAATATTTTCAGTGTTCCTGTAAATATGCATGTTTGTTCCTTACCATTGTAAACCCGTGTATGTCAGAGGATAGGGCTGCGTAGGGCTGCGTAGGGCTGCCTGAGTTTTTTTTTTCTATTGAACCTACAGATGTAGAACTGAAAATATTTTTATTAAGCTAGAAATAGACTGTAAAAATGGTCTTTCTTGTTGGAGACTCGTGCAAATAAAAATAAAAGAATTTTGAAACAATAAAATGTCCTATTGTCTAGTCCCAGGACGAACCATCCAAGCAAGGCCCAACTCTGCTTAACTTCCAAGGTCGGGTGTGTTAGGTTGATTAGAGATACAGTGTTGCCTTCTTACCAACTATAAGCTTGAGGGCATGGACCCGGAGCTCAGGCATCCCTGAGGGCCCTGCCTGCTGCAGAACCGGCCTTGGCAAATGCTCACTGATGCAGAAATGGGTGCGCATATAGGCCAGGGCTCCCCCACTCAACTCCACAGCCCCTCCTCCCACTGTGAGAATGTCTGGCCTGGCCTGAGGCCTGCTGAGTACACTGCCGGGAGCCATCTAGCTCATCCCCACCCCGCCCATACCGAGCTGCCATCTGTCCTTATGCTAGGCAGTGTTGTGCAAGGCTTGGAAACCTCTGGGGAAGTGCTGGGGACTACATCCCAAGCTCCGACTCCGTGATCCTGGGGATGCCCAGTACTGAGATATGGGAGATCGACTGGGTAATTGAAATGTTCAGCTTTCACTTTGCTATTTGGCAAAGATGCTAATCCAGGACAGGTTGTGTAGCTGCTCTGAGCCTCAGTTTCCTCATCCATACAATGGATATCACAATATATCTGGAAGGCAGCTCATCAAAGCCAAGTGGCCCAGTTTGACTTCTGAGGTGTCCTCAAGGGTCACGGATCTGACTCCCTGTTGCCCTCAGCCTGCCTTGGCCTCTGACAACAGAGTGGAGATCAAGAAAAAGGCCCTCGTCCCAGGTCTGGTTGGATCCATGACTGCTGGGCCTGGCGTGGTGCGAGGTTTCAAGGCCATACCAGATTCTGTAATTCTTAACCCCCAGTGCAGAGGGCCCACATGCACACCCAGCCTGAGCAAGACTGTCATTTGATGGCCCCTTGCTTCTCTGCTCCAGGTTGAAGACATCCTGCTGGGTGGCTCTGTGTGATTGGGTGGCAAACTGTGACTTGTATCTCTCAAAAGATGATGTTCAACTTCCCCCTATAGTGTAGTGTCCATTCATTCCACAAGTGGTTAGTAAGAGCCCACCACGTGCCGATGCCAGGCAGCATAGGAGTGTAGCAGAAGAGAAAATCAAATTTTATCCTTGCGGGGTCTACATTCCAGGGGAGGAAGGTGGAAGTTTTGGGTAGAGACACACAGGTCCTAAGGTCTGCAAGGCTCTCGATGTTCACTCCTGAAAGTCCATGTCCGACTCCAAGTCCAACTCTGCAACATGTGCTCTTCGGGTTTCTGCAAGAATTCGTGAAGATGCTGTCTGTGTGGCACCTGGTACAGCTCTGGGCACATCCGAGGTGCTCAAAATTGGGGGATCTATTCTCTCTCCAGACACAGACCTTTCTGTGTTCCTCTTCTGTGTCTTTCTGCTCTGATTTTCAGGCAGCACAGGAAGGGAGAGATGCCTTTTGTGCCCAGGACTGAGGTGAACCTCTTATTTGGGTTCAGGAACAGCCTGCAGGGGAGGTGGCCTAACAGGAAGACGGAGGAAAGAGCCTCAGGGCCTCTATTCTCAGTGTGGATATTAAAGTTATTATCACAGTAAATATTAAAGAGAGAGGCGGGCCCAGCCCGAGATCTGCTTAAATTGAACAAGAGGAGGAAGACACAGTTCGACCAGAGCGAGGGAGCTCGGTCCAGACTGAACAAGAAACGGTAAGAACATTGATACCCATTTTGCAAAGTCCCTCCAAAGTGCTCCAGGCATCTCTCTGTGGAATCCGGTGGTGGTTCTAGCACCAGCAAGACCCCAACCTGAAACCCATCACTGTCCATCATAAAAATCAATGGTTCTTTTGCTAAGTGGTCAATATTTATTTGGCTTTAGCGTCGTTGAATTCAAGGCATCAATTAAAGATGGTGTCACGTCTACTGGGTCTGCAGCCTGGGCTTCTGTGTGTCGTTACCTCATCTGTTTGAGATCACTCACGTCCTTCCGTCTCTGCTCCTTTGTCCCCTTGCATAACTCAAGGACAGGAGTAATTGACGTGAAACTTTTAAAAATTAATTTCGCTGCATATGCCACTGAGGGAGAGTGCAAGTCCTCCCAGCCATTTATAACGTCACGGTGATTGGTCCTGACAAAACAATACCTTAAAAACTCACCAAAGTAAATTATGGCCCAAGCAAATGGCTGCTCCACGGCAGGGCCGGAGGCTTGGAGGGGAGCCAGGCAAAAACAAAGTAATGTGCTTTTGATATTAATAACAGAGATGATATTGATCTGCAAGCTAGTGTCACTTCTCCACTCTGGCGAGGAGATTGCTCCCGGCATTTAGTCCACTGAAAGCCACTTTCCATGCAGGCCATTTAATTTTGTGAGTCTTTAATTATGTGAAATGGAGTCTAGTTAAAGGGCCAGGTCCCAGTTTCGCCAGGCGGAGACGTGGGCTGTGATTCAGGAAGCTGTCAGAAACGAATATAACTCAATTCTTAGATCTGCAAATGCAGTTGTCTTTCTAAATGTTTATTTCATCCCTGCACTCCTCTGGCCCGGTGCCACCGTGCATCAGGACAGACACAGACTCTGATTACAGGACCACATTTTTCAAAGGACCTGAAGTTAATGTGCCTGTTTTCTGCATAATAAAAGTCATAACTCAACGGGGCCGCCAACGCCTCTCCCCCCGGAAGGCTGGGGAAGGGCTGCGCGTCCCAGGCCAGGGAACCTGCCTGTCCTGCGTCTGGCCTGATTTTGGACGTTTGGTCTCCTTGTGGATCTGTGACAGCGCTGGCAGACCACATATCAGACCACAGGCCTGTCTGTGGGTCAGATTATGCAGCCGCTCATGGATAGGTTCATGAGATGGACGGGGAGAAACCCACACACCAGACCACAGCGGTGTCCGCAGTTCCTGATTCAGGCCTCAGGAAACATCATCACCACAGGTCTAGGCCTTGGGCTTCTCTGGGTACCCCTCAGACCCTCAGCTCAGGTGGGCCCGAGTCTCTCTCTCCGTTTCTCTTATGCAGTCAGCCCTCCCCACATCATCCATATGATTTGCAAAGGTACCCTCTCATCTATGTATGAGCATGTGTGTGAGTACACACAAGTGCACATGTGTGCGTGTGCACACACACACACACACACACACACACACACAGCTCTAGAACCTCTCTCAGACTCTGCCTTGCAATTTTTTATTTTTTATTATTTTTTTTTTGTGCGGGCTGCTCTGTTCCCTTCCAGTTAAGACTGTCCCAGGCTGAACCGAGGGCTCTCTTGTTGAAATGTGTTTTCGATGTTTAAATCTCAGTCTACCTGGGCTGTGCAGGGACCATTCTGGCTGGCCTCTCGGTGTCACGTGGCAGGAACTCCTCAGAGGTGTACACACTAGCCCCGCTGTCTATAATACCTGCCTGCTGCCTGGGCCCTGCAGACTGTATTACAGAGAGGGGTCAGTGCAGAAAAGCAGGTCTCGTGTCTAGAATTTAGTGGCTGAGCACCCTGGCTCAAACTCCCAGCATTGCCTCAAAACAAAACAAAACAAAAACAAACAGAAATAAAAACAAACAAAACCAACAAACACCTTAATGCAGCAAGATTTTTTCAAACTGAATTTTTATAAGGGACTACAGGGGAATGGGGTGCACACTCAGATATATTTAGGAAATGCTGGGTTACAGGAAGCCAGTCAGGTTTCTTGGTTGCAGGAGATTTCAGTGGTATTAATATACACTGTGCATCTCTAAGGGCAAGAGAATAAAATTTACTTTTTCCCCCAACTTGTTTACTGGTGACTACTTTCTTCGCCTCTATCCCCCACTCCAGAGGATTTGGGGAGTTCAGTATGCAGCTGAACATGCTTAGAGAAATGCTGATAGACCACGATTAATGTTCATACGGACAGTTGTCATGGACACTGTTTTTTTTTTTTTTTTTTTTTTTTTGGTGGCTCAAAGGCCCCTGGCTCTCCTTGCAGAAAAAAAAAAACATTCAGAGATCTATCCCTCCTAATTTTGGGGTACACGTGGTCTATTTGGGAGTTGCTGTGGTCTGAGCGCGTCTCCTGAGGGTTTATGTGTTGGAAGCTCTGCTCCCAGTGCGTCAAGGTTGAATTGGTGGAATTTTCAGAGATGTGACCTAGGACAAGATGACTAGGCTATTGTGGGTGCTCCCTCCGAAGGGGATAATATATCCTGGTAGGATGCTACTTAGTCCTTGCAAGAGGGACTGTTATAAAGAAAACTTCTTGCCTCTTGTCCCACCATGTGATTGTTTCCTTCTGCTCTCACGCAGTCTGGTGATCCACCTGCCATGTTGTGATGTGATATAGCCAGAAGACCCACACCAGAGCTGAGCAGAGCTGATGCTATGTTTTCTCTTGGTCTTTTATAACTATAAGCTACATAAACTTCTTATCCTCTCAAATTTCCCAACCTTAAGCGTTTTGTTATAGCATCAGGAAACAGATCAACACAGGACTCTATCCCTCAGCCCCAGAAGTGCACTCATAACCCAAGTTAACCCCACTGTGACATTCTCTTGGTCACAATAGTTGGTTTGAAGCTAGGCCCATGGTCCCATCAGAGCTACTGACATGTTAAGAGACTTTGCAGAGAATTCTGGTAAGAGACAATTGTACTCAAAGGCAGAGGACGTGAGACTTGGAGCTACGGTAGCCATTTTGCTACTACCTGGAGATCAGGAAGAAGTAAGAATGGGAGATCAGGGCCAAAGGTGGAGAGAAACCAGGTCTGTTTTTCAAAAAGATTGGTTTGTGTGCTGTGTGGAAACTGGAATCAGGAGAGGGGTCTAGCCTGGAGACTAGTGAGAAAGAGATCAGGGCTGCTTGGATTAGAGAGGAGGCAATGGAGATACTGAGGGATGATTTCGAGGTAGTATTCACTTGGCAAATCATTGGAAGGCATGCAGAACTGGGAGGGAGAAGGACTGGTTCCCAGATTTCTGGCTTGCAAAACAGGATGGCTGTTGGTGACATCTGAAAGAGGACCAGGGTTGTTTGGGGAGAAGTAGGTGGGAGGTAGTTTGTGAGTTCATTCTGGATTTCAAGGGTGGTTGAGAAATTTAAGTGGACATGTTGACTCGAGGTCAGAGGAGAGCCTTGGGCTGGAGACAATGGGGGAGGATCGAAGACATCTTCCCATCAATTTAACAACCATCTGAGATGGTTAATTTACAAAAAGAAAAGTTGAGTTTGGCTCCCGGTTTTGGAGGTTCAAGCTCTGGCAGACCAACTGCCCTGGGTCTCTGGTGGGCAGGCTGGGTGGCAATGGCCTGGAGTTCACGGTGGACGGCACGGCTCACCTCATGGCCAGGAGGAAACAGAGGAAGAGGACAGGCCCAGGCCCCACAATTTGGAGCGCATGTCCCCAGTAACCTCAGGACGCCTCATGAGGCCCCACCTTCTAAGGGAACCTCCTGATAGCACCACCCTGGGGACCAAGTCTTCAACACACAGACCTCTGGGGGCCACTTATCCAAAGAGCAGCAGGGAGTCATTGGCTCTTGGAGGGTAATGTGTCACCTGAGCAATGCCAACCAAACCCACGTCCGGGATAGGAAGATGACCTTCCAAGGTCATTGGAAAGGACCCCTCTTGGTAGAAGAGAGTGTTTAAAGTAGGAAAGGATGGCCACTGAGGTGTGCTGAGGGGTCAGCAAGATGAGGGTTGAAAGGTGCCTTTTGGATTTGGGAATAGGAGGCCGTTAGTACCTTTAGCCAGAGCTGTTTGGGTGGGAGAAAGGAGTGGAAGTCAGACTATTGGGTGGAGTAATGAATGGGAAGGGAGGAAAAAATCAGAGCAACAGTAATAACGGCTCTGGTGAGTGAGAGTGGACATTTGCTGCAGCAGGCCCCGTTTTAAGTGCTGCACATATATTAACCCATTTAATCCTCCCAGTGACTCTTGGAGGGATGTACAAGGGGAAGCCAAGGCTCAGAGAGGCTTGGTGATTTGCCTGAGGTCACACAGCTGGTAAGGAATGGAGCTGGTTTCAGTGCCCAGGTTCCTAACCATTAACTTATACCGAGGAAACATAGAAAGACAACTTTTTTTGAGCAGTTTTTTTCTGTGAAGGAGAGAGACAGATCTGTACCCAGAAGTGGAGGGTATAGCCAAGGAGGGTTTGATTCTAAGATGGGAGAGACTGACATGCTTACATGTCAATAGGAAGAGTCTTTTAAGAGGAAGTAGGTGGAGGTAGAGGAGAGAGAAGGAAAGCGGAGAATGTGGGGAAGCAGGGAGAAGGACCCCTCCTGGGGCGTGGGGGAGGGAGGGGGCTTGACTCCCAGGTTCTCTGTGAAGCAGGGGGGAGGGTCACGTGATGAGAACAAGAGGGAGCACAGGCACCTCCAGGTTGGGGGTGAGTCCTAGAGCAGGAACCGGTGATGGCTGCCAAAGGGCCAGCAGTCATGACCAGAGAGCAGGATGCTGGAGTTAGTGGTGCTGCCCCGAGTAAGAGCTGGGGTGGTGGAACAGGGTGTGGTGGCTGGGGAGTGGGAGACAGGTCATTGATAATGAGGTCGAGGACCTGAGAAGTCCGTGTGGCTCTGTGCGGGTTGGATGCACCCAGGGCGGAGGCACCACTTAGCGTGGGCAGGAAGACCTGGGCCAGACGCCTGGGCTGTGGTGACTGAGGCGCTGGCCCAAGGTCAGCAGCCATGTGTCCATCCACAGCAAGCCCAGGGGAGAGGGGCGCAGAGGGAACCACGTGACCCTCCCAGGTGCACTGTCTGCAGGTGAGAGAACAGCCACGAGAGGACTCGGAACCCCATCTCTGCACCCAGGGGCTAAGAGAGCCACCAGCAGCCCGCGGAGGGGTCCGCAAGGGAAGCAGAGAACTCAGGAGAGCATCTGGTCCCAGCGGAGGCAGGGGGTGAGGGGATCCTTGGAGGCACCTCTGGATTGTCAGGTGGGACATGGGGACAAGAGAAGGGCAAGGACAAGGAAGATGAGGGTGATGGGTTTGGAGGAGACTAGTGGCTCAGGGACACACAAAGTGAGCCATGACCATGATGGAGGTGTGGAAGGTCGGCATCCCTGGTCTCTGAAGAGGCTGGCTCCAGGTTCCATTGCCAGAGGATGTGGCTCAGCTCAGGGCACAGCTCCCGCTCCAGCCTTGGAGTCCTTCAGCTGACCATTGGGAGCTTAGATGGGCAGCACAGCTCCTGTCCACCGCAGCCCCCCAACCAGCTCTATCATATACAGCTAGCCTTTATCTTTGTTCTCTGTTGGGCTCCACTTGTGCTTTTTGACTCCTGATGAAGGATTTGAACTCTGGAGTTGGACAATGCTGGACCTAAATTTCAGCTCAGCCCTTTAAGGGAATTGGGGCAAAATCATGCCTTAGACTTCTCATGAGTAAACAGAGGCCATACATGCACCCGCCACATAGATTGTTGTGAGAATTAAATCACATGATGCAAATAAAGTGCTTAGCACATGACTCGGTGTATGGTCAGGGCTCTACATATGTTTATTGAGCACTTACAATGTACTGGGTCCTCTTCCAAGACTTTCCACATAGTGACTCAGGCTCTCAACAACTCTATGTGGGGCTTGCTATCATTCCATTATTCCCATCGACAGACCAGGAAATTCCTACTGCACATTAAACAGTGATGCGGAGGTCGAACCCAGACAGTCTGAGTCCAGGACCCTCAGGCCCCATGGCTTCTCTCGGTGCCACAAGTATTCTCTTAGTACAATCATCTCATACTCATCATCTCATTTTTTTTTTATAAATATGAGAGATATTTAATTATAAGAACAGTAGAATTAGAAGGCTGCTTCTTTTTTTTTTTTTTTTTTTTTTTTAGAAAGGAAAGGGAAGGGAGAGGGAAGGGAAAGGCAGAATATTTGCCTTTTTTTTTTTTTTTTTTTAGAGAGAGGGGAGAGAGAGAGAGAATTTTCAATATTTATTTTCTAGTTCTCGGCGGACACAACATTCTTGTTGGTATGTGGTGCTGAGGATCGAACCCGGGCCGCACGCATGCCAGGCGAGCGCGATACCGCTTGAGCCACATCCCCAGCCCTCATCATCTCATTTTGCAAAAATTATAGTGCCAAGTTTAGTTAACCAAAAGTCGGGATTGGTGCCCTCACTGAGTTGGTGGTGGTTGTGACCTGGACTTTTCCTCAGCCTGCCTTGTCTGTCCACTCTGCAGGGCTCCTCTGCCTCCCAGCTTGTGCTGGGACATCTGGCTCTCCAATAAGCCACTGGCTGCCTGGCCCAGGTCCTCCCACACCCAGCCGCGTCTTCACCAGAGGCACAGCGCTCTCTCTCTCATGCCCAGGGTGGAGGTACTTACTGACATGAACTTGAGATTCTTACTTGGTGTCCCTCCTTCATCCTCTGTTCCTGTTCCCATCTTGATGCCGAGGCCCTTTTCTGTCCTCGTGAGTCTCTTCTGGCCACTCATCCCTGCAGCCCACCCCTCTCCTCTCCCAGATCTCTGTTATCCTCTCAGGGGTCCAGGTGCTGAGTGAGGGTTGGGCTCAAACGTTTGGGAAGGATAGGGCTTCTCAGGACTCCACATGTGCTCAGAGAATTCTCCAGCATCAGATGGAAACACCAAGGGCCAAAGGTGCTCGGAGCCCTGGCCCAACCCTGGCAGGGATGACAGGCTTCCTGGGGCAGCTCACGGTGGGGTGGGTGCCAAGAGGGTGTGGCTTAATCTTGGTGGTGCTGGAGCAGTGGCCCCTTGGCTACCCCACCAGAAGTGAGCCCCTGGAGGACAGAGCCCCCACCCCCACAGTGTATCCCAGTGTAGTGCAGAGTAGGGACCCATAAGTGTTTGTCAAGTATCTGATCCTGTCATCTCGATTGGAGAACAGAGGGGCTGAGTTGGAAAGAAAGAAAGAAAGAAAGAAAGAAAGAAAGAAAGAAAGAAAGAAAGAAAGAAAGAAAGAAAGAAAAGAACTAGCAAATTCTTAATCAGCACTTACTATGTGCCAAGTATTTTTCTAAGTGGTTTATGTGAAATAATTAATTCAATTTCTGCAGCCCAGGAGCGGGGTGTCAGCATGTTCCCCATTTTACAGTTGGAGAAACTGACACTACACGTTGGTTCACTTGCCTAGAGCAACACTGCTAATGAGCGGCAGAGCTGGCCCTCGGACCCCAGTGGTCCTGCAGCGGAGTGAGGCTCTTAACCATGTTAAGACATGTGCTGCTGCTTTTTTTTTTTTTTTTTTTTTTGTATCAGGGATTGACCTCAAGGGCACTTAAGCACAGAGCCCCATCCCCAGCCGTATTTTGTTTTTTTTTTTTTTTAAGCTTTTTTTTTTTGAATTTTTTTTTTTTTTAATATTTATTTTTCAGTTTTCGGCGGACACAACATCTTTGTTGGTATGTGGTGCTGGGGATCGAACCCGGGCCGCACGCATGCCAGGCGAGCGCGCTACCGCTGAGCCACATCTCCAGCCCCCCCAGCCCTATTTTGTATTTTATTTTGACACAGGGTCTCACTGAATTACTTAAGGCCTTGATAAATTGCTGAGGCTGGCTTTGAACCTGTGATCCTCCTGCCTCAGCCTCCTGAGCTGCTGAGATTACAGGCGTGGGCTGCCACGTCCGACAACACGTGCTTCTTATCTGTTTCTGATCCCAGTCTTCAGGGACAGAGACCCAAGTCCAGCAGCTTCAGCTAACAGGGAGGTATTGTCTCAATGTCTGGGAAGTTCTGAGTGGGGCCCAGTTCCAGGGATCCTTGGGGTCCAAGTGATGTCCATGGAATTGCCCTTCATACATTCTCACTCCTTCTGTCTGTCCTGTGTCTGTCTATCAGTTTGTGCTCACTTTGTGGCCATGGGGGCGAGGTCCTGGGATTGGCCATGTGCCAGACCTGTGTGTTATGGACCTGAGCCAATTTGGCATAAGAAGGGGGTGCCATGATCCATAAAAGTGGGGCTGGGGTGCCGAGCAGACATTATGACACGTGCCTGCTTGAAGCTCTTCTCCTCTGCCAGAGCTTTACACCATGCAATTTATTTAACTCCGACTACAACCAAAAAGTTAGGGGTTAGTAGGCCCATTTACAAATGAGGAAACTGAGGCCCAGGGTAGGATTTCAAAGTTCTTGCAACTTGAGATGGCACTGCTGGCATTCAAACCCCGGGGCTGCCTGGATCTGAAACTCCATGTCTCCTGGAGCTTCCCAGACAGATGCTCTGGAGGAGCATTGACCATGACTTGTGGGGGTCCCCGATCCCCTGGGTGGTTCTGTGGTCAGAGGACAGCAGCTGTCAGGCATCTGGTGGGAGAGAGGCCAGGCCTCACCAGGGTCAGGGTCCCGATCAGCACTGGAGGACGTGCTGGTTGTATTAGGTCGCTAGAGCTGTGCTCAGGTCGCTAGAGCTGCTGAGGGTGAGCCCCCTGCCCTCTGCCAGTCCTGTGGGTCTCCAGGGCTGCCAGCCTGGGGACTGGGCACCTCCCTGGGCCTCTGGCAGGGAGCGAGCAGTGCCTGAGGCAGGAGGCAGGCAGGCTCGGCGCGGTCCCTGCCCATCTGGGGAGTGCTTGGTGCTGGCTGGAACTGAGCAGTGGACGGTGTTTGGGCTCAGCAGTGCGAGCTGGGCTCGGAGGCTGCGAGGCAGAGCCGCGAACGCCAACAGTCTGGAAGCAGGCTCCGAAGGGAGACAGGCTCGGGCCCATTCGCCGAGCTCGGTTCCCACGACAGCTCAGCAGACAGATGGACCTGGGAATCCTCGCAGCCTGGCCAGGAGGGTGTACACGTGAAAGGGAATGCAGGCGCCCCCATGGAGAGGGACGGGCTGGAGGTTCCCAGGGACGCCAGGCTGGAGAGCCAAGGGGTGGGCGCTGTGGCCTCGGCTGACCTGTTTGACCAGCCAGTTGGCCGTGCTGGGCTCCTTGGTAGATTGGACCCCGGGTTTTGCCTTGACCCAGCCTCAGACTGAATGCTGAGCTGGAATGCAGACTAAGCCCTGACCCTAGTCTTCGATGGAGCAGACTGAGCCCTTACCCTGCCTCCAATCTGAGCCCTGATCCCAGACCCTGACTGAGCCCTCACCATGCCAGCCGCCTTCTGGCCAAATCCTCTTCTTACGTCCTTCCCCAGGGAAGTCCAGGGCTGATTGCTCAGAATACTCCTCAGGAGGGGCGGGGACAGGTCAGATCCAAGACAGCAAGGCTGCAAGGGTGGGGGTCAAGGATGGCATCGTGACTAGAGGAGAGAAGGAGTGCCTGGATGGAGACCAGAGGGCAGCACCTCTCACCCCTGCTCCAGGCACTAAGCCCAGGCCTGTGGACAGAGCCCTCCTGGGAGGGCAGGAAAGGTGTCCAGGGAGTGCTCAGGGCTGGTGGTGACCAGAAGGCAAACTGGGGCCTCGAGACTTAAAAAAATGAAATTTATCTGACCGTTCTCTCAGGACCAGAGTGCCCTGGAGCTCAGAAATGAGGGGTGCCTAAGAAAGACAGGCTTGCAGAGCCCAGCGAGGAGGGAAGCGGGTGAGCCAGAAACGACTGGTGAGGGGGCTCAAGGTTGCTGAATCCAGGAGACCCGCCCTCTCCTTAGGACCTCAACATCGTCTAGTCTCAGCGGGATGCTGGAGCAGGGGCCCTAGATGCCCCGACCCCAGTTTCCCCTTGGCATTTGCTGCTGTGTACCTGTGAGCTGGCCTCAGGGTTTCTCTGGTTGCTGGAGGAGCCACCCTGGCTTTGGGTGATTGTGTAGAATCGTTGTTAGGACCCCTGGGAGCAGCCAGCAGTGGACTGGGGCGGTGGGTAAAGAGCTCAGCTTCCTCTCTTTCAAGGGGGACACATCTGAGGGAGTTATACACTGTGTCCTGGTCCAGGGTCTGGTGAACTTTTGCAGCAAAGGGTCAGACAGTAAATGTATTCTGCTTTGACAACCACGTGGTCTCTGGGGCAACTATTCAGTTCTGAAATGCTTGTCTCGGGCTCTGCTTCTGGGGACCCCCAAGCTAAGACAGGTCTCCCTCCTGGCATAGGAAGAAACGGAGGCCCTGGAGGCTGAACAGCTTGCCCCAGAACCACAAGAAGAGGCAGGATTGCCTTCTTGAACCACAGTCTTAAGCAGAGCCCGTGGACTCTGATGTCACCTGGGGGAGCTGTTCGGTCTGTACAGGTCAGACAACTCAAGACAGGTCCCTGAAACGGACAGAATGTTCAGCTTGTTCATTCAGGGCACAGAGCAGGAGGCAGACCGCCCTGCCTGGGACCCTGCAGTCTGGACAGGAAGTGCCAGTTAGATAAATCCAGGGCAGAATGAGATCCATGTCTCCAAGGAGCAGTTCTGTCATATCATCTTGAATCTTCTCCTAGAGACCTCTGGGTCATGAATAATCACTCCTGTTTTTTAAAGTGGTGAATGGAGTTTCAGAAAGGGAACTCTAGGCTACACAGCTCATCCTCAGCCTGGGCCCTGTGGTGTCTGGGGATACGGAGGAGGGAGCACAAGGTCCTCTTGGTGGTGGTGGGGGAGACCATGGATGGCTCCATGGACCACTCTCTTCACTGCCACAAGCTATAGCTTCTACATTTGCTATATCATCATATCATGGCATCTTGAATACAGGGGTCCTTAATCATTTTTAAATCTAATTCCCATTTTGCAGATGGGAAAATGAAGACTCCAAGAGGGTGGGAACTTCTCAGAGGGTACGAGTCAGGTCAGGTCAGGCCGCGGAGCTGGGCCTCTAGCTCCTGAGCAATCTGTAGGTCCTGAATCTCCCCCAGTTCCCACCCAAAGTCAGGAAGCACCTCCAAACCCCGAGTCCCCCAGCCAGGCCCAGAAGGACACCTGACTCTGAGCCAGCCTCCCCGCTCTCCTCTGCCAAAGCGCCGCTCTCTGGGCCCTGGCACTGTCTGAAAAACTCCTCCGCGGCTCTGCTCTCGGCACAGCACAGATTATCGCTTTTGTGCTAATTATTTTTATGATTAAAAGATGATAAATTATTAAACAAAGTCTGAAAAATGTGCCAAGATCTGCTCTGAGGCTGGGCCTGAGAAGCTGCCCCCTTGGCATTCATGTTAATTAATAAACGAGAGCTTCCGTGGAGAGGAGCCACAGCTGGCACATCTGGCAGCCAGGCAGGAGCCAGCGGAGGGCAGATGCTGGGCAGGCGGGAGGAAGGAGCTCCCTGGGAGCTCCCAGCCTGGTTTGGTAATGGAGTCCCCTCCCTCCCTGTTACCAGCCAAGGAGGCAGCCAAGGCCCCCTGGCTCCAGCCCGACAGCTGGTCCTGGGGAGAGGCCTGGCCTTACAAGCAGGGAAGTCACAGCTAGTCCCCCAACCCTGTCCCCTTCTCCAAATGCAGATTTGGGAGGATCTCGAGTATCTAAGGGAAGTCGGGAGACCAGGATTCAAATCCCTGACAGCTATGACTTCTTTGGGCAACTTTGGGAGGTCACTTAATGGGTCTTAGTTTCCACCGGTGCAAAACGGGTGGAAATGACATTTATTTTGTAAGAGTGTTGAATAAGGCCGTAAAAGCACCAGTTCTCAGCAGATGGTCAATAAATGTTAGACCAACTTGAAGCTTGGGTTTATTCCTGCTATGTCATGATTAGCCTGGAGACCTGGTCAAGCAGCTTCACTTTTCTGAACCTCAGTTTTCTTATCTGTCAAATGGGGATGAGAATTCCTTCATGTCAGGATCAAAGGGGGCGGTGGGGGGGAACACCCATGTGCAATGTCTAGCAGAATATGTGCTCAATTAATAGAAGTTATTTCCTTATCATTGTCTATCACAGCTCCAGGGCACTGAAGTTTCAACACACGAGTCTTCTTGGACCCCACTGGCCAGGTTTGTCCCTGCCTGGGTCATGAATGATCACTCCTATTCTTTATAGGGGTAAACGGAGGTTCAGAAAGGGAAGGGGCTTGCTCCAAGCCACACAGCTCATCGTCCTCCTGGCTGGCTCTCCTTCTTTCCCACCTGACTCCTCTCAGCTCCAGGGCTCAGGTCCTGGGGGCTCTTTCTGCTTTGCACCTCCCGCCTGTGATCTTACCCATGTGTACGTTGGCCAACTCCATTTATGACCCTTGACCCTCACTGGAGACTCCTGTATGCAGCCACCCCTCCAAGCCCTCCCTTCGGTGTCTCATAGACACTAGATCAAATATTTCCAATAACACATCCAAATGGGATTCTCGTCTTCCTTCTGCAAACCTGCTCCGCCCTCTGTCAACGGCCACTCCGTTCTTCCAGCCAAGGAGGATTACAGCCAAGGAGTCGTCCTGGATTCTGCTCTTTCTTTCATATGGAACACCTAACCCCCAGAAATGTGGTCAGCTCCACTCTCACCCTCTGGTACCATCTGACCACCTGGCCACTTCCCGGTCCGCACCCTCCTGATGAGGCACCGGGATCTCTCACCTGGACCCTCGCAGCAGCCTCCTCACTGTTGTGCCTGCTTCTCTGGACTTGCCCCCTGCGGTCTGTGTTCCGTCGAGCAGCCAGAATGACCCCCTTTAAACACAAGTCAGACCCGGTCCCTCCTCTGCTCTTGACCCTCCAAGAGCTCCAGTCTTCTTATAGCAAAAGGCAAAGTCTGTGCCAAGGCCACGAGGCCCTGCTGGATCTGCTAAGCGCCCTCGCTAGGCCTTCCCTGGCTCCCTCTGTGCCAGGCGCTGCCTCACTGCCTCCCTGGGCCCACGGGCACACTCCTCCTCAGGGCCTGTGTGCTGCTCCCTCACTTTTCTGATTCCCTCGCCTCCCTTGGACTTCTGCTCCAAAGTCACCTTCTCAGGGATGCCTACCTTGAGCAGCCTGTTTAAAAGCATCCCCCCTCCCCGTCCTCTGGGGTGCTCTTTCCCTCCTCCACGATGCTTGTCCCTTTTCCTGTGCTAGTTTCTTGCTTCTTGTGTTTGCTGTCTGTCCTCTTCCTCTAGCATACCGAGGCCTGAGGGCGCAGTTCTGTGCTCTGCAGATTCCCATATCCCCATAGCATCTAGCACAGGGCTGAGGGAGAAGGCCTGGCCAGAGACAAATCCCTCAGACACGGTGTCTGCCTCCAGGGACCGTGGACCTGCAAGTCTGGTGGTCAGGCAGAAGAATATGCCAGCTATTCCAACTCTAAGATATCACCAAGAGATGGGGAGACACGATGAGGAGGCGATGACTGAGGCCTGTGCAGACACAGGTGGGGTTTCCAGAAGATAAGAGGGAGAGGGACATTTGGGTAGAAGAGCCAGACCATGTGAAGACTTGTCAGCTCAAGGAAGCATCCTCTGAGCATGGAAGGTTGTCAAGGACAACCTGGGAAGGGGACATCAGGGAGACAAGCTCGAGAAGAAACGGGCGCCCAGGGTGGTAGTGCTGGGTCTCCCGATTCTGCCTGGTCCCCTACCATCAGCACAAGCAGATGGGGTACATGCTCATCCTTATGACTTCCCCGAGGGGACAAAGTAGTTTAATTACCAGAAACACAATATTAGCAACATACTGGCTATATTTCATTAAATCTGGGAAGCACGACTATTTTCTATACTGCTTAAAAAACCCCAAAAAACAAAAAAACCCATTGCCAATTAATGTATGCCATGGCATGAGGACCCTGGGGAAAACATGCTCATTTTACAATTGCTTTGGTGTGATAGTGGGTAGCACGGAGCCCGCGCCACGTGCCGGGCACTGCACAATCACTTCAGATATCTGGTATATTCTCCCAGAATTCTTGCACCAACCCGTGAGTACCCAGGAGACATTGTTTCCCCATTTTACAGATGTGACAGCCAGCATGCAGAGAGATGGAGTAGCTTGCCACCTTGCTGGAAGGTGGAGAGCTCAGGTGGTCTCTAAAGCATTGCTTTCCAACATGAAATGGAGTGTGAAACGTGGCAGGCGTGTGAAAGTACAGGAAATCAGCCATGGGAGACGGAAGCAATGGTCTGATTTACTCAGTGGTGAGACCCGCCCCAGCTGCATTCTGGTAGCCCCCACCCCTCACCCCAACTTTCCAATTGTGCTCTGCCTCTGCCGACCAGGGACAGGACTCCCTGGCAGTGGGGGCCTACCCTCTCTTGGTTCTTGGAAAGCCACAAATCTCCAGGCCACAAACTCCTTGTGACCACGTGGGCATCTTGGGAACTTTCTAGCTTTTCCAAAGGGAACAGACCCATCATCTCCTCCTGCTGGGGGGTCCCCCCAGTTGCCCCTCACGGCCTCCATTTCCAGAGCTCTGGAAAAGGCTGAAACCAATGGGTTAACTTGCTTTCCCTATTAAATATTTACATAAACACGCTTGGGAAGGTGTGTGTAAGTTATCAATAATGCAAGGGCAGCCCAGGCTCGGTGAGAGCTAAGAGACCCAAATTGTATCATCATAATCCATTATTCACATATAATGCGTCTATTCTCCTCCATTAGCGCAGGCAGGAAATGCCCCTGAGTGCCGGGCAGGGCTTTGGAAAGCGCAATAAATGGCGGATAGACACATGGCGGGAGGGCGGCAGCTGTAGTTAAACAAGTGTAAATTAGTGCCCGGCCCCGCCCCCTGCCTGCATCCAGAGGGCAGGCCCAGGCCTGGCAGGGAGGGGGTTACAGGATTCGAGGAACTGGCTATCAGTCCACACATCCCAGATGGCCTCCTCAGAAACCCTGGGGAGCCCTCCCACGGGCCACCACGTGGTAGTCACACCTACAGAGCTTGGCTTCTGCTGGAGAAGGCCTGGCAGGAGTCTCAGCTGTGTCGCTGAGTGGTGACCTGGGGCGAGAGGGTGGAGGGGCTGCCACTCAGGCTGCCCCACATTGAGCCTCGGGCCCCATCTGTAAACCAGGGAGGAGAGTCCCCACCTTCCAGGGTCACTGTGTGAAGGAAGGAGATGTGTCCATCACAGTGTGTGACATGGAGAGACTCTCTCCCCAGGCAGTTTCAGAGCTAGGGCTGAAATGTGGAGCAAAAGTAAAGCTAAGCAAAGGCCGAAGTGGCCTTCTGTTACTCCCTGTCCAGCTTTGCTTTGCTGCAAGAGGCTCCTCTCCTCTGGACTCCACCCCAGGGCCCCCACTGAGGTCAGTGTCCTGGCACACCTTACCATCCCCTGGGCCATCCTTGCCCTCTCCTCTACCACCGTGTGCCCCTGGGAGCCAGGTCCTGCCCAGAGTCAAGTGCACACACTGTTTAGGAGACCAGAGACCAAACTGAAGCCCTGGATTACCCAGAAACCGTGATGCAGCATTTGGTATAGAAGTGCCCCGTCAGCGATACAGGAGGTGTGAGTTCTGACCTCTCATGCAGTTGGAGAGAAACCCTGAGATGCTAAGCGCAGATCACTCGGCAAATGGGAAATGCTGGGTATGGACCCTTCCTGGCTCCGGAGCCCCGAAGTATAGAAGCATCCACGGGATTCTAAATCAAGGATCGTGGTTAAGTCATTGTTGTATGCTGTGTCCTCAGCCACAATCGGATTCCTAGCACAGCCATGGGCCCTGGTGGATGGGGCCTGCATCAGATTCAGCTTTCATGGTGTAGGAGTCACGTTGAGCCTAAATACTAACAGTAGCAGCCCAGTCCTCCCCTGCTACTGTAGAGGTCAGGAGCCCAATGCCTAAGTGTGTGACAGTGATGGCCGTCAGCACAGGCCACAAAATAAGATGCTAGTTTGGAAAGGCAGGGAGAAGAGGACCAGGTTTTGTACTTTTCAAATGATGATGTCGGTGTGTGGACTGATTTTTCCCAGGACAGACCAGCTCTTTACTGAAACGTTACCTCCTCCAGGAGGCCCTCCCTGCTCCCTCTAAAAGTAACTCCCACACGCTATGCCCCTGCCTGGTGTAATATTCCTTTCGGTCACTTAACCCTACCTCTTATTATATACCCATGGCAGCACCTACTTCTTGGGTATTTCCTTGACCAGGATGTTGGCTCCACAAGGTCAAGGATGCTCTTCCCCTGGTGCCCGGCCCGATGCCTAGCACCTAGTGGAAGTGTGATGTGTATTATTGAAATGAATTAATTATTTCAGATTCAAAATCCAGCTTATTCATGTCAGTCACTGAGCAAGTGCCTTTAGATATATGGCTCATTTAATCAGCCCAACAATGACATCTACTCATATCTAATAAGAGCCATGAACACCAACGTGAAATGACAATTCAGTGGACCTGGAAAGAACCCAAATCTCCTTTCCTGCCTCATTTGACCAGGGGGCAACTAACAACCTACAGGGATCAAGGGTTGAATGATTTCTTGTCCCAATACTGTCTTTCAGACTTCCCTCTGACCAGCTCATCAGTTCCCCGACTTGAGTGTAACTAGACGAAGATGACTGCACTGGGCTACATAAAAAGAACACCGGACAGTCAACTTAAGGGTGGTCAATTCAGGTTGAACTCAATGCAACTTTTGCCTGGTGCGCCAACCTTAGAATCTAATGCCCACATGGGATAGAAGATTGCTGTACTAGCTATGTGGCTTTAGGCAAGTTACTAACCCTCTCTGAGCCTCAGCTACCTTATGTATATATGAAGATATCAGCAGCTACCTTACAGAGTATAAAACATCTGTGCATGATCTGTATATCACAGGCAATAGGTGAGTTCAAAGCTGACTTTCAGCCCAAGGACAAGTGACTTAACCTCCCGTGTCTGTTTCCTCATCTGTTACCCAGGGGATGTCAATAGGTGTGCTTTTAAGTGGACCAGACCCGGTTTGCATTCTGTTCTGAAGGAGCACAGGAGCTGGGTCAGAGCTGCCCCACGTGGGCACAGCACTGGGGGTGTGTTTCAGCTCTGCACCCCTAGAAAGTGCGAGTGTTCTTGTCCCCTGAAGGAATTACAGTGAGGCCACTGCCTGCAGTTGGCAGGTGGTCAAAGAAAAAAACGATGATCAGACTTGACAAAATGGGTTCCGCCGGAGCCCTGTCTACTGAAATCTCTTAACTGTGCCTCAGTCCTACCTGCTTGGTCCGTAACACACAACTGGGCCTAATTGGTTAACAATTTTACTTATTCATTTATTTAATAACTAGACATCGAGTGCTATTATGTGCTCTGCATCATTTTAGGCAGTGGAGAAAACAAGTCAGACGCAGTCCCTGCCCATATGGAGCCCACAGTGTAGTGGCTATAATGATTAAAGCCACAGCCAACAATAGCAACAGGGATAACAGGAGTAATGGCTTCCATGCGTAAAGCACATTGTACCGGCCAGATCCTGGGCTGTGTGCCTCACATACGGTGTCTTATTTAATCCTCGCGACATTCCTGTCAGGTTGCTGTTAAGGTCCTCACTTCATAGATGAGATGCCTAAAGCTCAGAAAGGTTAGGTGACTTCTCCAAGGAACTAGGGAGTGGAAATTCAGAAACCCAACCCCAGATCCACCTGCTGCCAAAGCTTCACTGTGACCTGTTCCCTCGGAAGCAGCTTCTGAGAAAGGAGGAAGGAATGGAGATGGTGAGGGAGGCAGAGCTGTGGGTCTGAGATGTCCCCCTGGGTGCCATGGGTGGGGGGGTCCTTCCTCCCTTCCGCCCAGATGGCAGGAGCCCTGGCTGAGCGAGGAGTAATAAGCCCCAGCTCAGCGTGAGGGCGGCACCCAGGACTTGCTTGGGCAACGGCCCAGGCTGGTGGTGTGACATCTTTGCAGGCATCCGAGGCAGCTCCGAGGTTATGGGATTGGGGACCAGGAGAAACGAGGAGCCCCCGGTGGCCCCGGCCTGGTGGCGGGAGGATGTGGTGTCAAGACTCTATGTCTGTCGTCAATCAGCTGAGGGTGGTATGGGGAGAGTAGGAAGGACTGGGTGTCCTGGAGCCTGCTGGGGACAGTGTGCATGGTCTGGGGGAAGGGCCAGTCACATGCCTTGGTGTCACGTGCTTGGGGAAACAGATCTCAGAGAAAACTCTGTGTCGGGGCAGTGATCTCCCCGGGGAGGGCCTGGGGCTCCGGCTGCTCTCTGGGTCCTGAGAGTGGGAAGGAGCCAGGAGCAGCGGGCAGGGGCACCAGGCTGTCAGTTCTGCAGCTAGTCCCTGTGTCAGTTGCTGTTCCATCAGGGGAGCAGAGTCACAGTAAGCAAGTGACCCAAGGCCTTGGTGTAGGCCTGAGGCCATGTGGTCACGGGGCTGCTAGGCAGGGATGTTGGTCTGCGCCGTGTGTCTGCTCTGGGCCTGGGGACAGCAGGGCTGGCAGCTGGGGAGGATCTGTGGCCAGAAAAAAGAGGCAAGCAAGGACGAGTAGAGTTCGCAACCCACAGGGAGGAGAAGGACAGAAGGAGGACCCACTGGACCCTCATCTGTGTCTGTGGGGACCTGGTGGGCCTCCTGAGTGCTCCTGATGCCAACAGATGATATGGGCTATCCTCAAAGAACTAGCTGCCTTTCCTTGAAGCTGCACCCCAATTGGCTCTGAGTGTGGAGAAGCTGAAGGGGGCCACCCAGTGGGGTCTGAAGTTGCCACCCATCTGGCTGCTGGCCCAAGCCCACAGGTGAGCATGCAGATGGGTCCTATGTGCATGAGCAGTGGCCTCACCTGATCCCGCACAGACCTGGGTGCTCCTGAGCAGTGTGCTGCCACCCACCCCCTGCTGCCGTCCCCATCTCACGCACACGGCGCTTGGGGCCACTCCTAACCCAGAACCACGCAGGGGAGGACTTCTGGGCAATGTAATTCCAGCTTTGCTAAAGTCAGTCCAGCGCAGAGCCCCCTTCACTGTGCGACTTGGCCAAATTCTGGACGCATCTGTTTGTTCATCTGTAAAATGAGGGATGGACTCCTGGATGATTCCTCTTTTAAACACACGTGCGTGCAAGGAGGTTCCCTCCTCCCCCCTTTGTGTGCAATGAGGTCTGCTTGAAATAAACCCACAGCCACTCAGGACTCCAGGCCTGGGGACTCGCAGATCCCTCCCACCAGGGCAAGAAAAGGAGAACTTACAGGCAGATCTGAGCCCTGGCTTTGCTCCAGAGCCCCTGGGTCTTCATGGGTGTAGAAGGAACAATTCTCTCCTGACCTTTCAGGGGACCATCACAAGGTGTTGTATGACAGGCTCAGAGAGCACGACAGCTTCTTAGACAGGACTCAGCATCAGGCTTCAAGATCAGCTTTGCAGAAACAGGTTTGCCTCTGAGGACAGGGAGATGGCTGGTCCGGGTCTCCTCCTCCCGGAGCCCTCCAGACCGTGAGGAGTCTGAAGGGAGTTAGTGGTACAAAAACCACTTCAACCAAAGTTAGTGGTACAAAAACCACTTCAGCTTTGGGCTGGGGGGAGCCAAGGGCCATTGGATGGAGCAGACTTTCATTCATGCCGTATAGGATCATCGTGGGGCATTTCATGGGGCCCTGAGCGGGCTGGCTGGTGGTAAAAGGTTCTCTTCCATGGAGATCAGCAAAGGCTACAAACCAGGGATCTCCCTCCCTTCCCCATGGGAGAAGAAGCTCTTCAGTTGCTACCAGCCCTATGGCTGATGGTGGCACAGCACAGAACCAGGTGCTGTAAGTGAAGGTGGGATGTCTGGGTCCTCAAAACCCACCACCCAAGGCCAGACTGCAGGAAGTCCTGGCCCTCCGACATTCTTTCGTGGGACCTTATATTATCAGTCACACTGTTGCCATTCTTCTCTTTCCATGAACTCCCCACACAGCGCCCTCGCTCCAGATCCTTTGGAAAGCTCTATATCTCCTCCAAAATTGAACGCCTTCTGGGCTTTGCTGTCTCTTTCCAGGCCATGCCTTGAGGTGGGGGCTTCCCATTTCACCCCCCTATGGAGCTCACCAAGTCGCTGTCCTTATCCTGTATGAACACAGTTGCAGGTAGGTTGGCTCTAAGCAGATTTCCTTTTCTCTCTGCTCTGCGAGTTGGTTAAGTTGGATTCAAAAGGCGGTTCTGCAGATATTAAAGGTGATCATTGGGATATCGAAAACCACATGCAAAGTGCTTGTTGGTCACACGCTGAGATCCTGTGTTCTCACTGCTAGAACCGATTCTGCATTTGCCCAAGTGTGTGTCTATGGATGCGTGGTGGCACAGTGACACTGTATGTGATAAACACGGGAGACACCCCAACTGCCTGGCCATGGAGGTAAGTAACATAAGCAATGGAACGGATATTGTTGATAAAGAGAAGGGGTTTCTGTACGTACTGACATGGAGAAAATATTCACAGAATTGTTAAATTATAAAGTCGCCAAACAGGATTCTTTTTTGCAAAAAAGTTTTAAAGTCCACCTTTGTATGTATGGAGTGTGTGTGTGTGTGTGTGTGTGTGTGTGTGTGTGTGTGTGTGTAGACAAACCTTAAATGGATAGCAGTAGCAACCTTGGGGATGGGTGTCTGGGTGGGAAGGAGAGAAGGGTCCTCCCTATTTCTATATTGCCGCATTTCTTACCATAAGCACCTTTCATTTATCTAAAGTTTTTTAACCTGATGATTTTCTCAAAGAGAAAAAAAAAATGCTCAGAACATGATGCCAAATAGAAATGGGAGGATGTGAAATTGTTTCTGTGCAGTGGTTACCACTCTGCAGAACCCACACCTGGGTGGACAGAAATGATGGATCGAGAGGGAGCGTCCTACCAGAGGGTTCAGGCAGGGTCCAGGGAGCGTTCTCTCTCCTCTTCCAGGAGGCTGGGGAGGGCCGGATCTGGGACATCTTGAATTCCTTCCAGCACCTTGCTCCATCCCACCCCCAACCCATGTTCCCTTCACTTCCAGTGGCAGTGGGTATCAACTATTCAATTATTTTCAAATAGTTGAGCCTGGGTCTGGATTGAATAAATCACATTGATGCCAATTTCCAGGGAAGTCCTTTCATATTTTATGATCCGCTCCCCACCTTTCCCCCCTGCCTTCCTGGCGCTCCTGTTAATGAACCGGGAGACTGTGGAGCGCTGCTCGGACGTCCTCACTGCTAAACCCCAGATGGAAATGCTGCTGCTGAAAGCATCTCCATTCTGGGCTTTTTCCTTTCCCTCCTCGCAGTCCTAGGGAAATTGATATGCAGGCAGGATTATGCTTTGTTTAAAGCTCAGCCCTGGCTTCTGAAGGAATACATTATCCAAATCGGTGCCTGTGGTTGAAATTCTGCAAAACTCACTGGTGTCACATGTGGCTTGCCAATGAGATGTCCAGCCAGGGTCTCAGGCAGCACAGATGCCCCGGATCAGAGAGTATAACTGTGGAAAAACCATCCACAGGGGAATATTCCTGGAGTCAATGATTCATCCTGCTGGCAGGGTAAAGTAGACCTAGCGGGCATCTCCACGACCACCGTGGCCACCAG
Source organism: Urocitellus parryii (assembly GCF_045843805.1). Taxonomy (NCBI): domain Eukaryota; kingdom Metazoa; phylum Chordata; class Mammalia; order Rodentia; family Sciuridae; genus Urocitellus; species Urocitellus parryii. Next base: position 23,513,670 of record NC_135541.1, read on the forward strand.
TAGGCTACCAACTGCCAGTCTGGGGACAGACAGACTTTCTCCCTGCTCTCCAGCTCCTTTGAAAATTAGAGTTTGCTCAAAGAACTGATGGAACGTGGACACACAGAGATCAGAGTTTTTATTTTACCCCCTTTTCTTTTCATTTGGTGAAATGGATATCAAAGAACCAGGTCCGATTTGGAATTTGGAGCTCAGGAACTTCCAAAGTAGGAACTGGACAGAACCACGCACGTGGCTGGCGGCTTCTCCATGGGTCTTGAGTCTTGTCAACGCGGAGGGCACACAGGGAACGACTCATGGGTGACAATTTGGGAGCCCAGTGCAGCCCCGGCTCAGCTCTTTAAATGTTAGACTTTTAATGATTTAGGAACCAAAAGAATAACTAAGGAGCCCAGCAGTCATTATCTCAAATAATGAGACTTTTTAATGCAAAATCAATGTTTGTTATAATGAAAATAGATTCCTTGGCTCCTGCAGGGCCAAATGTACAAATCTTTTCTGCTGTTAAATAAAACGTGACGGCTCATTTTCAGGAGGATGGTGAGCATTTTTATTCAAGAGTAAAAATAAAATGTCAGAACTTATTTACTTTTATTAAGTGCTCATTCTCAATCAGATACTCTAATCAATATCTAATTGGAGGCGAGGAAATGGAAAATAATTTTTATGCCAACTTGGGAGAAAGGAAGGAAGGGAGAAGGAAAGGAGGAAAGAGAAAGGCTTGTAGGACGTGATAATTAGTTAAAATATTAGCAAATATTCATCAGGTGTGAGGATGGGGCCGCATGTTCTCCCTGTTCAGTAATCCAAGGAGGTCAGCACCTTGGTGACCCCAATGTACAGATGATGAAACTGAGGCTTGGAGAAGGTAACTGCTCAGTCTCCTGTTTGGTATGCGGTGAGCCAGGATTGAAAACCACGTGTGTCTGGCCCACCCCCACCTAGATCTTATTTACTCTCTTTATCTGCCCGCGCCCCATTCTTTCAGAAAATCTTTTCTTTTCCTTTTTTTTTCTATTTTAACGATTCTTGAGAGATTAGCTTTACCAATAGCAAAAGTTCCACTCTTCTGAGAATCGAAACTATAAAAATCATTTTGGAGGGTGAAAGGTTTTCTTAAATAAATCACCTACTTTTCTGTCTTGGGAAACAGTGCAGATGGTTTCCAGTTTAAGATGGTTCAACTTGATGATTCTTTCTCTTTTTTTTTCTTTTTTACTTTACAATGGTGCTGACGTGATATGCACTCAGGAGAAATCAGAGTTTGAATTTTGGCTTCTTATCTCTTCCTGGGCTAGTGGCATGTGGTACAGTACTGTCGTAGGATGCCAGGCAGCGGTAGTGGCAGGGTCACGGCTCCCAGTCAACTGCAGGACCGTGAGGATCCATAAATAACTGGAACTCTGTGTAAACCTGTGGTGGAAATCTATGATGTTTGGTAGGTTAGGTATATTAAACAAGCTTTCAACTTAAGAGTATTTTCTACTTCTGATCATTAACTGGGGTGTAATTTCATCATAAGTTGAGCAGTATTTGTACATGGAATGTAATTTAACTTTTTTAAACAAGTGACTCAGGCCAGGTGCGGTGGCACATGCCTATAATCCCAGGGGCTTGGGAGGCTGAGGCAGGAGGATCGAGAATTCAAAGCCAGCCTCAGAAAAGTGAGGTGCTAAGCAACTCAGTGAGACCCTATCTCTAAATAAAATACAAAATAGGGCTAGGGATGTGGCTCAGTGGTCCAGTGCCCTTGAGTTCAATCCGGGTACTCTCCCCCCCCCCCCCCCCCCCGCAAAGCAAACAGACAAACAAAAACAAGGGACTCAGAACTAATTTTTTGACTGAACTCTAACATAAGACATCTACAGTCTAACAAGGAAGACAAAACATTTAGAGAGTTGAAATTCCAGCCCAGGTGCCTTGGGCAATCCCTCTAATCCCTCTGTGAAAGGTTGGATCTTGTATGTTCTTTGATCTTAAGTGAAGTTACCGGAAGTCAGTTACTTAATTTATGGGAGGATGTTTTAAACATCAGAGTGATTTGAAAAATGGCTGGGCTGCCTCGGGAGGGTCAGATCACCCATCCCCGGAGGTGTGCAGTCAAGTCCTGGGGTGGAGGTGAGGTAGGCCAAAAGGACCTGGACTAGCAGACTTCTAGGAGGGTCCGCAGACATTCTACAAGGAGCTATAAAATACATATTTTAGGCTTTGCAGGCCACACAGTCTCAGCTTTACTGCTATAGGGCCAAAGCAGCCATAGGCAAGGCGTCAACAAATGACTGCGTCTGTGTTTCAATAAAACGTTATCTACACAAACACATGGAGGGGAAAATTCAGCCGTCAGGTTGGTTTTCTGACCCGTGTTCTAGGCTCTTCCAGTTTAAGAGACTTAAGATTCTTTTCTTGTCCCTTTGGTTTTCCTGCTGGGCTGAGCCCTGGTGTTAGGGTTTGCCATAATCAACCACCATGAGTTAATGCTTACATAATTTTTAGTATGTGTCTGGCACCTTTCTCAGCCATTTGTACCTATTAACTCTGTTGATATTCATAGCAAGCGTGTAAGGTAGCATGCTACTTAGAATTCTCCAGAGAAGAGAAACAATGATAGATGGATAGATGTAGCTACAGATGTAGAAGAGATTTTTTTTTTTTAATGGAAATTGGTTCACACAATTATGGAGGCCAAGAAGTCCTGTGGAGTCTGCCATCTGCAAGCCAGAGACCCAGGAAGCCTGAGGTGCACTTGAGTCTGGGTCGGAGACCTGGGGTGGGGTGGAGGTGTGAGCCCACGGGCAGCCTGGAATCAAAAAGCCAGGAGTCTCGAGTTCTGTGGTTGAGAGGCAGGAGAAGATGAAGACAGAGCAGATTCTCTCTCTTTTTTTTTTTCTTTCTTTTTGTTCTACTCAAATTCTCAGAGGGTTGGAGAACGCCTACCCACACGGGTGAGGACCAACCTGTACTTACTCTACTGATTTGAAGAAGGCTAAGCTGTCCAGAAACACCCTCACAGATACCTCCAGAAATAATTTGATCAGCTCCTTAGACATCTCCTGCCCCAGTCAAATTGACATACACAATTAACCATCACAGGTAGGCACTGGTATTATTTTATTTCATTTTTTTTTTTTTGCCATGCCAAGGATCGAATGAGGGCCTCAGTCATGTGAGGCAGATGCTGTACCACTGAGCCAAGCCCTTAGCCCCTTGCTGATGTTACTACAACTCCCACTTCACTGTTTAAGGCAGCGGAAGTACAGAGAGGTTAAGTAGCTTACCCAGGTTCCTGCAGCTTGTAAGAGGCGGAGCTGGGCTGCAAACCTAGGCACTGTGGTTCCTGAGTCTGTGCTCCTAGCCACCAGACTGAGCTGCCATTTACTGTAACACTGAGTAAGTTACCACTCCCCATAAAGTAGCAAATCTCTCCTTTATAGCCTAGCAGCTGTGTGATCTCAGGCAAGTCCCCTATCCTCTCTGAACTCCAGCCTCCTTGCCAAACAAAGGGAATCACACCTATGATATTTATTACATAGGGATCTTGTGAGATGACATATGATTTGGAAAGCACCTGATTTAGAGCCTGAACCATATAAGGTGCTCAGAGAATGCCAACTACCGCCTCTCTTTTAGTGACTTCTGGAAAATCTAGGGATTGTCAAGAAAAGGGGGGCTTTGTCCAAGCAATCAAGTTTAAAAAAATATCTTTAAGAGTTTGTTGTAAAATTGTGCTCTTCTTGCAAGGAAATCCTCCAGACCTCGTCGCTGGGGTGGCAGGTCTGGAATATGCCATTGGCAGTGGATCTGGTCTCTATAGATATCTTTTATGACAGAGGCCCTCGTGTGGTCTGAGCTGAGAACTCAGACCCCAAATTCTGCAGCCTAGGTGCCCCAAACATGGGACCAGCTCTGTGGCCAGTCCGTAGGATAAGAAATGCAAGCAGTTCTACAGGACTTAGCTCATTTAAGCACCAAGTCCAGAGTAGTTGTTGTCTCTATTGAAATCTACCAAGCGCTCGCTTGAAACCAGGGTCATCTCCCAACAACCCCGTGACGTCATTCTTCTTCTTGTTATCCCCATTGAACAGAGAGGGGAACTAAGGCTCAAATTTATTAAGCAACTCGCCCAAGATCATAACTCAGTGATGGAGCTGGGGTTCAGCCCCAGGAGGCCTGAGATGAAAGCCTGTGTCTCAGCCCTGCCTGCTCCGCGGGGCCAGCAAACCCTGTGTGCTCTCACCTGCAAAACGCACCTCCAACCCCACTTCCCGACACCTCTGCGGCTGCAGTCCTGGGCCACAGTGACTGCAGGGCCCTGCCAGCCGCTCTCCCTGCCTGCCTTCTTGCACCTCCACCTACCCCACCCCACTTCCTTCCCAAAATAGCAAGCGGCGAGATCCTTTAAAAATCAGCTCTCTGGAGATAGAATTTACATACCATACGATTCGCAGATTTCAAATGTACAATTCAACGAGTTTTGACAAATGCAAACAGTCAAGTTCACCACCACCACCACCACCACCACAGTCAGGATGTGGAACGTTTCCGTGAGTGCGAGTGTTTTCAATAAACTTTAAATCAAATCATGTCATTCAGCTGCTCCACATGTTGGAAGGGCTCCCCTCTCTCACAAGTAAAAGTAACAATTCTTGCAGTTCTCATAGTGTCCCACCCATCGAAACTGTTTCATTTACTTCCTGGGCACCAAAGAAGACCCGGTTTGTTATTGTCCTTGCATAGTGGCCGGGGGGGGGGGCTGCATACCGAGCTCTGGCCAGTGGGTATGAGTGACGGCTGCCTCCCTCCTCCAGCCTGGACTCTGGAGACATGATTCTGTCCCTCTCCTCCCATTGCCAACTGGTGTTGGAGGACCCCAGGGGAACTCTGAGGAGGATCTGAGAATGACTTAGAAAGCTGAGGTGGGCAGAGATGCCGTACCCTGAAAAGCCTCTGAGATTTTGGAGGAAGTTATAACCCAGAAGCTGGTGTTGACCCCGAGCCGTGCGCAGGCTCTGCCCCCTGTAGCCTCAATACCTCACTGTTCTGCCCTGAACTCTCTTTCCCATCAACCATACTCATTCCCTTTTATTTTCCAAATATCCCAGGTGTGGTCCTACCTCAGGGCCTTGGCACTTGTCATTTGTGGCAAATTGAATTATACCTGCTCCAACTTGCCCCTTCTAACTCCTGGAATCTGTGAATGTGACCTTCTATGGCAGAGAGGATTTTGCAGGTGTGATTAAGTTAAGGACTTTGAGATGAGGACGTTATCCTGGATGATCTGCATAGGTCCAATGTCATCATGCGTGTCCTTGCGGGAGACAAGAAGAGATAGATTCCACATCATTGGAGGAGGTGTGTGATGATGGAAACAGCGGTTGTAATGATGCAGTCACAAGCCGAGGAAAGCAGAGGACTGTGCAGCCTCCCCCACCCACCCACCCCCGGAGCTGGAGGAGGAAGGAGTGTGGCTCCCCCAGAATCCTACAGAAGGAGCCAGCCTGCTGACAGCTTGTTGTCAGCTCTCAAAGACTCGTTTCAGACTGGGCTCCAGAACGGCAGGAGAATGAGTTCCTGTGGTCTAAAGTTACTAAGTTTACTGGGCTGGGTGGCGCACGCGTGTCTGTAATCCCAGGGGCTCAGGAGGCTGAGGCCGGAGGATCGCAGGTTCAAAGCCAGCCTCAGCAACTTAGCGAGGCTTGTAAGCAACCTGGTAAGACCCTGTCTCAAAATAAGAAATAAAAAGAGCTGGGGGTGTGGCTCAGTGGTGAAGTACCCCTGGGTTCAATCCCTGGTACCAAATAAATAGATAAATACATAAGTAAAAATAAAGTCATCTTGTGGTCATTTTTCACAGCAATGACAAGTCACAGTGTTCCTCCTGTTGGAAACGCTCCTCCCCTAGATGTCCCAGTGGCTGTCCCCACCTTCTTTATGATTCTCCCCGTGTGTTTATCGCCTTTCCGGGGAGGCTTCCCCAACTGCCTTATTTAAGCGAGAATCCTGGGCTCCCTCTCCCCCTTCTCTGGTTTTCTAGTCTCGGGAGCCCTTGGGAACCGTGTGGTACCGCGGATTCTGCCCATTTTAGTTCACTTGTTCCCTGCCCTCATTAGCAGGGTCCTCCCCATGGTGCGCCACCCTACTCCTCAGGACAGCGCCTGGCACGCGGTCAGCACTCAGTGGACGTCCGCTGCCCGGAGGTGGAGATGGCTAGATGGCCATGCATTCTGTGGCTGGGGGCATGGCTGGGCTCCCAGGACCGGCATGGTGCCCACTGGAGAGAGGTCCGAGGTCCAGTGGTCCCTCCATCGTCCTTTCCTGCGTGGGTCCTGAGAGTGGCGCTCTGTGAGTGGCGGCTAGGGGAGACGGAGGCCCTCCTGGGTTCTGCTCTAGGTGTTCGTTTGAGCAAGGAAGCGAGTCCTGGTCATAGATGAGGACACACGGGGTGGAGTCAAGGTCCCAGGAGGCCGGCTGGGAGCTCAGAGGAGATCAGGGCAGATAGGGAAGAGGGTCCTCTGCTGGGCTGGGAAGGAGGTGGACTGGGGGAAGAAGAGAGTTTTCAGACAGAGGGGCCAGCAAGAGTGGACCAGAGCTTGCGATGCTGGGGGTGTGCTGGGACAGCCTAGAAGTTTCCTTTCGCAGAAGTTGAGAGTGCTTGCTGGGGAAAAGGAGGCAGGGGTTAGTTCATAAAAGGCCTTAAGGGTATCTCTAAGGAGAGCTGGCTGGTTTCACTCTGCAGGGAAAGCATGTGTGTGTGTGTGTGTGTGTGTGGTGTGTGTGTGTGGTCAGTCAGGATTACTGGCGAAGCCTTCATGAAGGAGGAAAACCTCTCTGTGTCATCAGACCTTGGCCACTCCTCTTTGCACCTTTGCAGAGTGCCTGCTTGTGTCTGTAGGTGCCCTGGAGCATTTTTGGAGCTGGATGGCCCTGGCCTCTGTCACTCCTCACTTAATCCTGCCCTGTGACTAGCAGTTCATAGTGGCTTTCTCTCTCTTGGCATGGAGGCTCGGCCCCTGGCCAGATCTCAGAATGAGAAAGCTGTCTCATGGTGATCTGAGGATTCTCGCTGCTGTATGGAGAACATGGACAGGATGGCTCTTCTCTGCTGGGAACCTGGTTTGCTGCACAGACAGGCTCAATATTAAGGATTTTCATTCAATTCCAGCAACACTAGGCACACACTTGGGTTTCAGGCACTGTGCTAAAGGATGAGGACACAAAGTTCTCCTTTCACCCTTGTGACAGCTGAGCAGTGTAGAACCACTTCCCGTCTTTCAGATGAGGAGATCATCACTTGGAAAGGTCACAGAACTAGTGAGCGCTGTGGCCCGAATTAGAATCCAGGCAGTCTGACTCCAAAGTTCAGCTTCTTCACACCTGTGTAACACTCCATTCCGTGGTAGGGCTTCTTCAATGGGGATCCATGGTCCTGGATAAATCCCAGGGTCTTGTAAATGGAAACAGGAAAATAATCCCATCTTTATTTCACCAGTCTCTAACTGGAATATAGCTTTTCCTCAATTATGAACGTAGACAACAAATTACAGTCGAATTGGTCATGTAGGAGATCTGTCACTCACAGAACTCACAGGTATTATGATTGAAGCTCTCCAGTGTTTCTGCTTCACAGATTTGAATTTTAATATTTTGATGTCTGTATTTGAGAACAGTTGGTTCTCCTGTGATCCTGTGGCTGTTACTGTCTGAATGTCAGAGCCCCGTTCTGAGCAGGATCTGTTGGCTCGACTGCCAGTGGGGTCCAAGGGGTAAAGTGGCCCAGAAGCCCTCCGCGGCGTGTCTGCTGGGCCTTGGCAAGGTCTTCTCTGTCTCTCAGCCCCCGCAGGCCCCGCTGGTATCTCTCCTGTGCCTCGTTCTGCCTGGGTTACAGCCACTGATGGACGTGTCTAATCTCCACCAGGTCCCCAAAGGCAAGACTGTGTCCAGCTCATTTGTGTATTCCCCACAGTGTTGTTCAGTACATAATAGGTATACAATAAATGCTCGTAGGTGTAATGAATGAGTGAGAGATGAGCCAATCAATGAATGCTGAGCAGCGTGGGACCGCCCTCCAGAGGGAACCTCGACACAGTCGAGTCTACTGTATACCAGCCACGGGGAGCCACCCCGTCCCTCACTACATCAAATCCCACAGCTCCAAAGCCAAGAGGGCTTGACATTCGTTTTGCAGATATTAGGAATCTGGGGCTCAGAGAGGCTAAGCAACATGCCAGTAAATATGGGAGACAGGTTTCTTAGGTTCTTTCCTCCACCCTGACTGGCCCCAGCACTCAGGAGATAAGAAATGGCTCAAGGCCAGGCCAGGTGGGGAGAGTGTGCCTGGGAAGTGACAGAGTCAGTGGCTTCGGGCGTGCTGGGAGGTTCTTCTCAGTTGCTGTCCACTTGGGAGTTGTTTCCTTCTGAGCCACAAGCCTGGGTGGTCTAGTGTCTCTGGCACCAAAGAGCCAAAAGGAGCCATTTCCATACAAACGGACACCCACCCGCTGCCAGGATTTTGCCAAAGGGCCCTGTATGGGTGAGGTCCCTCCAGGAAGACAAACCACTCTAGGTCTTTCAAACAGAAGAAACTGAATGCAAGGATGGATGACGGAAATGCCAAGAGGCCAAATGGGGACTCTGAGGCAGCTTCTAGAGATGAGCAGCAGCTAGAAGTGGCTCCAAGTTCTCAGGGACATAGGAACAGTGGAAGAAGGTGACATAACAAAGCCCAGAAACCAAGGCCACCCTGGGGAGCTGGAGGCTGAGTGGGAGCTGCCAGGTTGTGGGGACTGGAGTTCTTGGGGAGGAACACAGACCCACTCCTGGAAGAACAGGGACTGTTGGGCTCGTGGAATGTTCCAGAGGCCTGTGAATTGATATAAGGAATAACTGTTGAGGCTCTGACTTTGAGAATGAATGTGGAACAATTATAACTACAGAAAGAGAATACTCTGCCATTGACACCAATCTTGGGGCTCAGTCCTTGACTTCTCCCTCCTGCCAACATCCAGTATCATGGCTGTAATTGTGGAGGGGATTCATCCTTTTGTGCAGTGTATCTACACTGTATACACTACCCGCCCGTTAGTCAGTAGTCATATTGCTTATCAGATCGACGGTGGCAGGATTGCAGAGCTTATGGTCTAGTTGTCCTTATTTTATCGGATGATGTTCTCAAAGCACGAGAATAACAATGCTGACGATTTGGATATGCCAAAGAGCAGTTGTGAGACACTTCCTTCAACTAAAAAAGATCAATATTTTCTACTTAAGGAAGGAAAAAGAATTGGATGCTGAGATTGAAAAGATCTACAAAAAAGAACAAATCTTTCTGTGTGACATTGTGAAGAAGGAAAAAATTGTGCTAGTTTTTTTTTTTTTTTTTGATGGGGGATCCAGGGGAGTACCAGGGATTGAAGTCAGGGACACTCAACCCCTGAGCCACAGCCACAGCCCTATTTTGTATTTTATTTAGAGACAGGGTCTCACTGAGTTGCTTAGTGCCTCGCTTTTGCTGAGGCTGGCTTTGAACTCACAGACCTCCTGTCTTAACCTCTTGAGCTGCTGGGATTACAGACGTGCACCACTGCACCCAGCATGCTAGTTTTGCTGTGGCAAATCAAACTGCAAGTTATGGCACACTGAGTGATAGATAAGTGCTTAGTTAATATGGAAAAGGCTTTGAATTTGTGTATGTGTGTATAGGAAAAAGGGTTCAGTATCATCCACAGTTTTAGGCATCCACTGATTCTTGGAAAGTGTGTCCCCATTGATAAGAGGGGATTACTGCATTGAGTGAATGACTAAACATTGATCCAAAATCAATCAATATTGGATACAAAGATGCATCCTCAGATGCTGGAGACTGTGAGTTCAGTTATCTCTCTCTTGGGGTTTTACCAAGACCCTCGTGAGGACAGCCAGATATGGACTTCAGGCCCATGGTGTGGAGTGTTCGCAGAGCGCCATGTGTATGTTTATACTGAAACTAACATTTCAGAAAACAAGAGGTAGTTCATTCTACAAGGTGGGTTTCATCCATTCCAAGCTTAGTGATTTTTTAAAAAGAAACATTCAGAAACCCAGGAACTTCATTTGACATGGCTGAGGAAAGAGGGGTCGGAACTGGAGAGGCGTTCTGAGATCTGCAGTCACGGTTCTGAACCAGGCTGCACGGGCCACACGCACAGCCCTGTTAAATCAAGAAAGCTTGGCAGGAACCTGGCTCTGCGCTTGGTGCTCTTTATGCCCCATCTCAATTGTTAGGGTTTGGAGGTGAGGTGTCCCCCCAGATCTCACGTGTGAGACACTGCAAGAAGAAGGTTCAGAGGAGAACTGATGGGGTTGGAAGAATCTTAACCCAATCGGTGATTTCATCCCCTGATAGGGATTAACTGAGCCGTCACCGAAGTGGTGGGCGTGGCTGGAGGAGGTGGGAATTGGGGTGTGGCTGTGGGTTATATATTCTGTATCTCAAGGTGGAGACTCTCTTTGCCTCCTGATCACCACGGACACCACTTCCCTCTGCCACGTCTCACCTGGAGCCCTGAGGAATGGAGCCGGCTGTCTGTGGATTGAGACCTCTGAAACCGTGAGCCCTCCCATAAACTTTTCCCCCTTTAAAATCGCTCTGGTTAGATCTTTTAGTCACAGCAGCGACATGGCTGGCTGAAATGTCACTGAGTCTTCACGCTCTTCCCCTAAGGTAAAGATGGCCTCTCCTTAAGGAGGAAAGACAGGCTCAGAGAGCTCAGGGACTTGCGCAGGGCCACCACAGAGGCCGAGGGAGGATCTGGGCTCAGTTCTCGCTTTGCGGGGTGGGGTGTCTGCCGAGCTCGTAGCCACCCATGATTTCTCTAGGATCGACCACCTCTCCCCTCTGATCGGGGGTGTGTGTGTTTGGCAAGAGTAAAGGGGCATGCAGGGCCTCTCGGTCCAGAGGCCACATTCCAGAGCCTCTCAGCCTGGCCACTGCCATCCGCCTTGGAGGCCGTCCATTGTCGGAAGATGCTCAACCCCTATGATTTCCAGATGCTTAGAGACGGAGACTCTTACTGGTCTCACTCTCCCACCTCATCTCCACCCTCCATTCCCAAGGCCACACAGCAGTGCTGATCACGGAAAACAGCCCCAGCCCTCCAACACCGCAAGAATCTGACTTTGTGAACACCCCCTGGCCTTTCCGGCTCACTCTTCTTTGGGTGGTGTCATGGCACGATCTCCAGGGGACAGGAGGCTATTCTTCAGAGGTCAAGCAGAGGAACTGGTGTTCCTGGCATAGAGGGCTTAGGGGGAGTCTGAGGTTCAAGGTTGTCAGGCTTGTCTAGACAAACTCCTCGTCTATTATGTCCGGCGGCCACTCTTTACCTGTCGTAGACTTTAAGATGCCTAGGAGACTGGGCATTCACCTCCTTTTCAGCTTTCTCAATTAATAATCAAATCCTGAGCCCAATTTTCAGCAGAGTCTGCCCTGTGGAAGCTGGTGATGAGTCTCCTTTAAAGATGCCCTGGGCTCCCTCGGGCCTTCAGCGCCTGCCTTACACTGGCCGTGAACTTCCCTGGGCCCACCATTTTATTTTTGCAAGCCTTTCAAGGCATCAGAAGCAGCCAACTCTTGAATTTCCTCCAAACTGAGCAAGACCCACAGCCTCTAGACATCCTGTTGCCGCACCTTCTCCTGCGTCTCACCTCTCTTGCCACAGGTAGAAATTTAGTATATGAAGCCCTGCATATCGGAGGTTATTACCACCCCCAATTTCCACCAGCAATGGGGGCCCTACTGTCTTCAGATGCATGGTCAATCCAGCTCCCAAATCCCATCTTGGGGGTCTGATTCCTAGGGTCATGCCTAGTACCCACTGCCGTAGTCCTGTTTTCCAGAAAACAGATCCTGAGGCCTGAGCCAATATGATCACGTCAGTAAGAATACAGTCCCAGGAAAGCAAGGGTGAGGGCAGTGGGGAGGGGCAGGGAGAGAGGGAGAGCGGATGGGAGGGAGAGCATTCATGGCCCTGTGAAGACACCATTTTGTAACTGGTCTGTCTTCCTGTGCAGGACTTCCCTGAGTATATCTGAGGGGACTGGTGAAGATCTAGGGATGGGGCAGCCTGCAGAGGAATTTGTCCCCAGATTTCCTCTCATTACCTACAAGTTTGCCCCATGGTGTGTCAACTCTTGTATTTCTGAATGATGTCACCCACCCCTTAGAGTATGAAGAAGGCAGAAACTATACCTTTTGGGGATGATGATTTTTTCTGGATGTGGAAGTGCAGGGGGAATCAGAGACCCAGGAGGAAATCAGGCTGCAGAACTGCAGGCTCCCCACAGCTGTGATGAGGTGCAGCTCCCTCGGAGGGGGGAGAAGCTGGCAAAACAAATCCAGGGCATTAGTGACTGACGCTGGCCCTGAACTTCCCTGGGCCCACCATTTTAGTTTTGCAAGACTTTCAAGGCATCCGAAGCAGCCAACCCTCAAGCCCTCTGAGTGAGGCCCAGAGGCTTTGAGGCTGTGTGGAGAAGGCTCTGAGACAGACACCTGGTAAGAGGAGGCTCAGATGATGCCATTCTTTGTCTCAGAACCCCCATGGCTCTCACCTCCCAGGGTCCCCAGGGCCTCCGCTGTCTGGGGGCCCTCACTTCTCTGACCTCCATTCCTGCTCTTGCCACAGTTACCTTTGCCAGCAGCATTGAGCACCTTACCTGTCCTCCACCCACCCCACCCTCCTACCCCAGGGCCTTAGCGCCTGATTTCCCTCTCTGCCCTGAGTGTGTTCCTTACATTCCTGACAGCCTGTTTCCTTCAGATTTTCTGTCAAATGTCCCTTTTACCTGAGGAGCCTTCTGGGGCCACCTTACATAAAAGGGTGATTAATTCCCTGTGCCCACCTGGCACTCTGCTTTGTCCTGCTACTTGATGGCCTGACAGATGTGCATTAGTCAGTTGTTCCTTGTCTGTCTCCCGGAACTAGACCATAAGCTCCGCCTGCCCACCTAGGACAGACTTGGCCCATAGTAGGTGCTCCATAGGTCTTCGCTGAGTGAATGAATGAATGGTTAAGTAAACGAACAACTAGTACACAATTCCTGAGCCTGGCGCCAGGCCCATGAGACCAGACAGAACTCCTGATCCAAGCTGGGCCCGGCCCATTTTCTCTCCAGGGAATTTGGAATTGGGCTTGAGAGCTGGGAAGGCTTCGAAGGGGCAAGAATTCAGACCTGTGGATTCAGGGGTGGAACTCATTGGCAGGGAGGGGCAACTCCAGAAGCCCTGCAGAGAATGGAGAGAGGCCTGTACAGGCTCATTCCCCCTTGGGGTTCAGGAGGTACCCCAGATCTTGTCATAACCCCTCCTTTCTGCTTATGCTAACTGGAGTGATTTTATGCAATTAAATTCTTTAGGCAGCAACGCTCTCATTTATTGAACATTATTATGAGCTGTGCTGGCCTTATCGTGCTTGGTGGGACCCACGAGGGCCACTTCCTGGAGAGGGGCCACTCAGGGCAGCTTGATCCCTTTAAGCACCATGCTTAGCATATCACCCTGGTTGCTGGAGTCGTCCCGAATTTCCAAAGCTGCAGCTCTCAGGCTTCCTGAGGCCTCTTCCTGACACCCAGGGGGTGCCCCAGCTGCCCCAGAGCCCCAGGCCTCTCCTCACCCTGGCACATGGCACTCCCCACCCCAGCTGTCACCACAGTCTCCCTGCTCCTTGCCACCTCAGTGCCTGGGGCTTCAGGTCTCAGCAAGGCTCTGGCCTGGGCCTCATCACTGTTCCCTCCGACCTCTGCATCTGGCTCCTTCTCCCCCAGCCTCCTGAGCCCCACGGTCCCCTCCCCCCAGGCCTGACCCCAGAGCACAGAATCTATTGTCCTCCTTCATCCCAGCCAACCCCAGCCCAACCTGACAGCTCCCCCATTACAGATGCACATTCACAAACAGCTCATTTACATAGAGCGCCAGAAAACCGCTTCTGTCTTCAGAAAAAAAAAGGAGACTCCGGGTCACTTACAGCAGGGCACATCCGGAGATGAGGGAGCCCTCCGGCCCCTCCGCCCTCTTTCTAGGTAATGCTGAATGGGCAAGAGGCCAAGGCTGGGGGTAAGCCGAGGCAGAGGGGAAATCAGGTTGAGAAAAAAAAAATAAAAAGAAAAAAAATAAAAAATAAAAAATAAAAAGAAAAGAAAATAAAAAGAAAATAAAATAAAAAGGACGGGCAGGTGCTATTTAATTTCTATATTTATTTGTTTTCAGAGCAATATTATTCTTATCTATATATGCCATTGTGAGAACTCTGGGAACTGTTTTGAAGATTCTGCCTAGTCCACAGCTCTCACTGTTAGCCCACCTCTCTCTCTCTTTTTTTCTCTCTCTCCAGTTTTTATTTAGAATGACCAGCCCTCTGGGGGCTGAAGGGCAGGGTGTGCTGCAGGGAGGCAGAGCTTTGGAATCAGGAAGCCCCATATTTGCATCTCAGCCACACCCTCTTTGAGCTGCTGATGCAGGGCATGTGGACTTTGGACTAGGGATTCCATCCGGGCCTGGGTCTCCCCACTGATGAAATGGGGATCATAATATCAACTCCATCGAGTGTTTTTGAGGAAGGGGAGATCATAGGCACACACACAAAGCACTTGGCGTGGTGCTGGGTGAATAGTACAGGAGCCAACAGTGATAGTTATTATTAGGGTTTGAGAAACAGAAGCACTCGGCCAGATTCTCCACCCTGGCCTCCTCTCCATCCTTCCAGGAGACCCATCTCTTGCTCTGACACAGGTAAAGACGGACACCATCTCTAGCCATGGGCAGAGGATAGAGGCCATTCGTTCTCTTGCCTTTGTTATGTCTCCTTCTTCTCTGGTCCTTCTTGTTCTGTTCTTTATTTCTTATGTTCTGCCTCCCCCTCACCCCACCAAAAACTTGGTAGCAAGTGGACTGTGGTGGGACAGGGATGGGCCAGATTGGGACACCATGCTCCCACGAGCCAGGTGATATGCTAAGCTCTGCACATTGGTTGTCTGACTTAATCACCCACTTTATGCACTCATGGCAGGTAGTTCCAGCCGAGCCCTGAAAAGTTCTCAGAACCCATTTCATGATCCATTAGTGATGTCTGTCATGGGTCAAGACTGCATTTATCTCCTCAGTTGGATGCCATTGAGGAATAGGTAGGAGGGTCTCTGAGCTCAAGATGGGACTCAGGTGGGCTTCCTGGGGAAGTGACCCCTAAGTGGACAACTGTACAATAAACAGAAGATGGTCATTTAAAGAGGGATGGGCCAAGTGCTCCGGATAGGGAAACAGCCTGGGTGTGAGACATGAAAGATGGTGGTGAGCAGATTGGTATTATTGGTGCTTAAAGCGGAAGTCAGGAAAAAATGGAAAAAGAAGCAGGCAAGAAAGGCAATGAATGTGGTCTGTATAAACCGCTTAAGACACATAGTAAGTGCTCAATAAATAGTAGCTTCCGTTATTGTTATTATCATTGAGGAGTTCCAATAAATGTTTCTTAGCTGACAGGCAGAGGGAAAGACCCATTAAACACCTAGTGGATACTGCTCAGTAAATCCCTAGTTGACTTATTGGCAGACAGATCAATAATCAATCCACTGAGGGAGAGTCCAGCAGGGCAGGATAAAGCCATAGTGGCAGTTTGAGCATCCCACCCCAAGTTCAAATTCAGGTACACTCTGCTGTTCACTCCTCTGCGGGAGGTCCCCTCGGTTTCTCTGGGCCCACTGGCAGCCTAGCTGCTGTGGCATCTGATGCCGGTGGTCTCTCTTTGTGACCCAGCTGCGCCTTCTTGTCCATGTCCCAAGAGGAACAAGGGTCGCCGTGCAGAGAGGAGGCTTCTGCTTATCCCGTCCCATGGAAGTCCTGCTGCCTCTGTGGGAACCAAGGGGGAAATACTTGGGTGGGGCTGTGTGGGGAGGTGGGCTGGCACTGCTTGTTAGGACCTGAAGAATTGGGATTGACTGCTATGAACTGTGTGAGATGGGACTCCTGTCAGGCCCGGGAGCTGGGGGAGGATGACAGGCAGGCAGGAGGAGGCTGGAAGAGCCCTGAGCCTCGCTGCCTTAGCCTGTTGCTTCTCCACCCCTACTCCCAACGCCGAGGGCACCCCTTTCTCCAGTCAATCAGCAGGAGCCCCTTTGGCTTTCCCCCTCCTTGAAGGGAGACTCCTGATGCTGCCATTTCCAGCCTCTGCTCACTCTCCCAGGGGCTGCTCTGAAACCCAGACCTGCAGCTTCCCCGGGTGGACCCCGCCCTCCCTCTCCTGTGGCACTTCCTAACTTTACAGGACGGAGGGGCGGGGCGGGCCCTCCCAGGCTCTTCTGCACAGGAGGAGTCTCTACCTCCTTCCTCCCACCCTGGGGGTGCCTGTCCCTGCTCCTGCCTCCTCCCTCCCTCAGAGCCTAATTGAAAAGGCTCCGCCCGGCAGAGAAGATGAAAGCTTTATCTTCCAAGTCCATCCCGGAGCGTGTTAAGATGATGGATGAGTTTCCAGACCCGCTTGCTCCTCCCAGTAGCATTAACAAAATTGCCTTTCAGGCTCCCAACTTCCGTGTGGAGATGGGCTGCGGTAGGGACGGGAGACCCGAGCTTTGGCACTGGATGGCGAACATTAAAATCATTTTAATGCAGCATTTGGGGTTTGTGTTCCTTGTGTGCCAGCCAGTCCGAGTGCTGGCATCGGAATAAGATGAATGATGTTTGTTAAAAAGCTCTTTGGTGCAGCTGATTGACCATTAGGAACTCTCAGCCAGAGCTGGGATGTTGTTCTGGGTCTGGATGGAACTCGCCAGGGACGATGCTGTCACTGTCAGCCCTGTTGGGTCACCGCCAAGTCCCCTCTTCTAGGCTTCTCAAACCTTTCCCAGGCTTATGTTGCCAAAAGGTCAGAGACGTAACTTGGGCATGAGAGTTCTGAGCCGGAACCTCACCTCTTTAACGAGGTCGCTGATGGAGCTTGGTAAAACCCTTGCCCTCTAAGCTATCAGCATCCCACTGTGGGGCAAGGGGGTGTCTAGCTGTTGCAGGTTAAATTTGTTAGGGTTTCCCTAAAATTCATTTGTTGAACTCCTAGCCCCCAGTATCTCAGAAGGTGTCCTTATTAGGAGATACAGTGTATACTGAGGTAATCAATTAAAATAAGGTCATTGGGGTTGACCCTGATAGTGTACAATTGATGTCCTTATAAAAAGGGAAAATTTGGGGACATACACAAACACACACACGAGAACTTCATCTTTATGAAGGCAGGGACTCATCTACAAGCCAAGAAATTCCAAAGATTGCCAAGAAACCACCAGCAGCTACAGGAGAGGCAGGGAACCCATGCTCTCCCACAGCCCTCCACAGGCACTCATCTTGCTGACACCCTGACCTTGACCTTCCAGGCTCCAGAACCACAAGACAAGGAATTTGTGTTGTTTAAGTCTCTCAGTTCCAGGAAATGAATATACTCTATTAAGCCATACCTGCAATAACGTGCAATGAGGGATTCTAGAATTCAGCAGTAGGGACCCGCTGGGACAGGACAGCCGCAGAGGGGGGAACCTGCTCCCTGATGCTCCTGGAAAGCAGGGAGGGTGGGAGCCAAGCTCGTGGGACCCTGGAGCAGAAGCCACCAGATATCTTTGTAACTGAATGAAAATGATTAAAAGGCCAGAGAGCCCAGAAAGAGCTACTGGTCCTTCAGGCACAGTTAGGAGGGGCTGCATCCCAAAGGGATGGGTTTTAGAGCCATCCGGGACTCAGGGGTTGTGCCCAGAACCTCCATCTGGGAACCTGAAGCAGGAAGCTTCCTGGCAGGTGGAGAAGGGTGCATGACCTGAGCCAACCTTGGCTTCCTGACTCTCCCAGGTCAACTTGGATTTTTCCCTGAAATGAGAATTCGTTTCATGACGCAGAAACTTTAAGTTGGAATTTTTGCAACTAAATATAATGAAACTTTTACGTTTCTTGCAACTAAATATGTAAAACTTTTACATTTCTTGCAACTAAATGTGTGCTAAATATGTGCGATTCAGGCCCGTTAATACTTACAGAGCATCCAGCACAGTCAGACTCTTTGTTCACTGTCTCCACCAATCTCCTGACCTGTCTGTTGCCGTGAATACTGTTACCCAGTAGGAGGCAACCCTAAGGTGCATGATCTTACCTTAGGATTACCTCCTCCTGGGGTGCAGGGGCCCACTTACACATGAGGGGATCGGAGACACAGAGGAGCAGTGATGTGCCTCACCCAAGGTCACATAGACATTAAGCAGTAATGCTTGGATTTGAACTTGACAACTTTGCTTCTAGACCCCACGGTGGCCAAGGGCTGATCGTTAACGGCCTGGGACTCAGTGACACCATGAGAAACTAAGACCTGGGAGAAAAGGAGAAAGCTAGGGATCACAGAGCACACCAGAAAGAAGGAGGGGCATCATGATGTTACTGGAGGCTTGAAAGACTTGAGCTGGCTTCAAGGTCAGAAATGGTCTGGTGATATGCAGGCTGTGTTCACGATACAGCCACCCTATTTATTTAACAGAAGTTTGGGTGACTGAGCAAGAAGTATATACTCTTTGGGTCCTGAGAGGTGGCTGGGGGAGGCGGCATTTGCCTGTGGGGACAGGAGATGGATGGGCCTAGCGGTTGCCTTCCCCACCACCCCTCCCCCACATGGTAGGTAGCACCAGGTGTATTTGGCAAAGCCGCGCGAGGGAAGGCCAATCAGCTTGAGTGAGCCGGGCTGCGCTGGGGCTGGGGATTGCTCGGGATTGCTCTTGCAATCAGGGCATTTCACACAGCAAATTGTGGTCATTTAGGCTTCTCTACGGCAAGCTTAATTTCAGGCCCAAGCACAGAGGATATTCAGAGACACAATGAGGTAATTTCACATTTTAAAGCAGAGAATGCAGCGTAAATTAGTAGAAAAATCATGACACTTATAAACCCGTTCTAAAGATGTATTGTTCCCTTTTCTTCTGGGAGAAAAAAATCAGCGTCTATTAAGATTGAATTAACCACTGGAGGAGAATTCCTCAGACGGCCAATTCATAAGAAGAGATCTATTTTAAACTTGGTCAAAAGGCTTTTGCGGAAAGTGGTGGGAAGAGAGTTCCCAAGGAGAAGCAGGTGCTCTCCCAGCAGGCCGTGCACCTGGGCAGTAGGGCAGGCCTGCTCAGGCCCAGGAGCCCGGGGTTGACCCCCTCTGGGCTCAGCCTTGAGTGGCCCAACTGCTGAGGCCAGATGCCCCCCAGACGAAGATTCAAGTACAAATAGTGCACTTGGGAGGTGAAGAAGGTGGGAGTGGGGATGTGAGATGCTGGAGGATAGGAAGGAAGGAAGGAAGGAAGGAAGGAAGGAAGGAAGGAAGGAAGGAAGGAAGGAAGGAAGGGCGGGCAGCAGGAAAGGGTGCAGGGTCCAGCCAGCCGCCTTGGTGGGAAACTGCAGCTCTGCGGGGCAGCCCTGGGAGCCGGTGCAGATCATGCACCTTAGGGTTACCTCCTCCCGGGGTGCAAGGGCCCATGGTATTTATTATGCCAAATCCCAGAAGTCCTTTGTAGAGAGCTGCTCTCGGTGGTGTTCATTCTTGGCATTACCTTAAAGGTGACAAAGTGGACCCCAGCAGCTAGAAACAGCCCTCAGGCCAGGAAGGCAGGGAGAGGGGAGACAGGCAGGGGCTTGTGGAAGCAAGCGGTTCAGGGAGGGGTGCACCATCGCCTGCCCTGTCACCGGTTCTGTCCTCCCCATCCCCCACCAGAGGGTCTTCCCTGGAGTCCAGGGAAGCATTTCTTTCATTCCAGACAGACAGCAGCCACGCTGGCTTTCTGGGTCAGCCCAGGGGCATGCCAAGGAGACAAGCTCTGTGTTCTAGTTCCAGCTCTTTCTTTAGCAAACTGTTGACTTTGAGCTCCTTTGTCCCTCTCTAGGTCACAAGGTCTCCATGTATTTCAGGACGCCCTTTGAAGCTCTTTGCTCTGAAACGATGGCTTCGATGATGGGCGGGTGGAGAGGGGAGAGGAGATGGGGCCGTTCGGATTGCCTTGCTTCTCCCAGTGTCCAACTCGGGCTCTTGGGCCTAGCAGGCCAGCGACCCTTTGCTGAATGGAGATGGATGTGGGGCTGAGAAGCAGATCTCTGGCCAGATGCACAGATCACACTCCTGTCCCAGGAGGCCAGGGACAAGCCACAGGAAACAGACGCGTGGAATGGCTCTGACGGCCTTGCAGGGGCATTGGGGCAGAAAGTGCAGGGTAGAGATGGCCCCAGGCCCTAGACCCCATCCCAGAGTCCAAACCTGAACTCACCCTTTCATGCAGAGGCCTCCACTGCCTGACATTCCCTGCCTTACTTCTCCCTTTACAATAAGTTTCTGGGTAATTTTTTTTTTTTAACAGAAATCAATGTTAATGTTGATCCAAAGGATTTTTTAGAGATCTTAGCGGCAGAGCCCAAGAATTCAATCCTCAGAGCTCATGCCCAGGCCCAAAGGTGGGGTGCAGAGATGGCCAGCTGTCCAGGGTGTGGGTCCCTCCCCAAGGCCACCAGCGCCATCCATCTCCCAGGCTGGCAGCCTCTTGGGGCCTCCTGCCGCCCCTTGACAGCCAATGGCAGCGAAATGGCTGATCGGAGAGGGAGCTTTCTACAAAGACAGAAATAATCAGGTTGACCAAAGGGGGAAAAAGGGAAAATTGAGCATTATGAGGGTGATAATTCAGAAAGTGTCAGCCTCAGAATAATTGAATCCGATGACATTTTGTGCTACAGGAAACAATAGCAGCTAGCCCGCTGCCCGTCTGATTCATGTCTGGTTCATGTTTAACAAAACAAGGGCAAGGGTCACGCAGCCACGAGCCCCATAAATAACCCGTTAATGGGATTTCCAAACAAGCTGTCCTCAAAGTGGCTTTCCGTCTCACTGAGAGAATATTAAAATGCAAATGGATTCGGGCTGTGTCTTCATAAACAACCGTGTTCATTTAACCTCCGACCTCCCCGCTTAACTGCCCATTCCAGCAATTTGTACGGGCTCCTCGGCCGCCGCTGGCTCCTGCGGTAATTCAGGGAAAGTGCATTAAAGGAAAGGGTTACAATTTGCGATGCTCAGTTAATCACGCTATTGAGATGTTTATGGACAGAATCTTGCTCCTCCTCATGCTTGTCTCAGGCCTTCTGCCCCCACCAGCCCAAGTGGGGCTGGTTGGTTCCTTTTGTTGTTTGAGAATCTAGCATTGTGGGTGTGGCTTTCCCACATGAGAGAGGCCCCTCCTCAAGCCTCTAATCACCAGGCTGCTCTTCCTTTGACGTTGTTCTGCTCTGCTCGGGGTCTGGCCAGAGGCCCTCAGTTAAATGCTTCTCCCAGCAATGGTCTCAAGACTCATTCTTCAGTGTGAAATGACTCAGGCTCTCCTAGTTAGTCGCCTGTCACTAGATTTCTGCCCAGAAGACCCGTGACTGTTCTCTCCAGGTCTTCCCTGACTCCTGCTCTGGCACTGGCTTGGTAGAGGGTTGCAGCCTTGACCAGCTCTTTGAGATGCTTCTTGAATGTCTATTTCCTTCAGAGGCTCTTGTATGCCTCCTGAGCCTTGATCCTTCATCTCTCTGTCTTCATGGAAAGATAAGCCTCGAACAGAGAGAAGAAGGGGGCTGGGAGCCAGGGGTTAGGTTGTAAGGTCTGGGGAAGAGACTGTGTTGGAGGAGGGGCTACGTCATCTCCGTGGTTGCCTGGACATATCACACGTGCGCTGTGGTCTTCGGTTTGGGAGGACTTTTCCACACAGATGATTCAGCAGATCTAGTCATCTCTGACAAATGGCATCTAGTAATTCAACAGTAGAGATGAAAACAGTTGACCTCCGAGGGAACAAGTGATTTGCCTGGGGTCACCCAGTGAGTGGGAGGAGAGTGAGCCTGTCCATCAACCAGACCTGGAGGAGGCCCCAGAATCTGTGACTTCTTTCTGAGGAGCAAGGAAAGTCTTCGAGAGCCTGGACTGGGGTCTTTATCCTCTTTTGGGTGAGAGGAGAGCTGAGCTGGGGAGTGGGGGAAAGGTGCCACTCAACCAACTTCAGTTGGGTTAGTGACCTCCCTCTCTAAAGATTCATCCTATTTCAACTGAATTTTCATTCCTCTCTTTTGCCTTTCCCTTCCTATCCTTTTAGGAGGATGGGAGGGAGAGGAGCCCACCATACCATGTCACTAATGCACACTCAGGTCTCACGGGACCACCCAATCTAGAGCTCGCCCACTCTGCCTTGGTCCCCTGCTCCATCAACTCAAGTGTGTGGCTTAAGACTTCTGCAGAGGCCGGCCAGGAAGGAGCAAGGAGGAGGCTGCTGGGCTCCTGGGGCCTGGCCTGGGTGGAGAGGGCCTGCTGCTTTTCTGCCCCTCCAGGTACCGCAGAGAGGGCCGGAGTGCGGCCCCCGAGGGAGGTGGGTCCCAGGCTTTTCTCTGACGTTTTCCCTGTGTGGATGGAATCTCTGCCTTTTTCTTCCTCTCCCCGTTTATTCTCATTTCTGTTTCTCTTCATCCTCTTTGTGTCTCTTGGGGGCTCTTTTGGCTGTATTTTTGCCTCCTTCCTTTCTGTTTGCGCATCTTTCCTGGTCTCTTGGGGCCTCCTGCTCTCTCTCTCTCTGGTCTCTCCCAGTCCCTGGGCTTCTCCCTGCCACTTGTCCTCCTCATCTCTGGCGGGCCTGGCCGCCACGGGAGCCCTCCCATAGTCCACATTACTTTCTTTGTCTCCGGGCTCACTGCCTTCCCCTCTCCCTTTTCATAGTGACTTACCTGAGATGCAAATTGCATCGTGTCCTTTCCTGCTTTAACGTCCTCCAGGGCTCCACCCTCAGGATTGAGCCCAGGCTACTTGCTGAGAAGGTGCCAGGCCCTGATCCGATTCTCACACCTTCTTCCAGCTCCTCCCTCCCACCCAGGGGCTCCACTCTGTGACAGTGTGTGCTGCCCGCCCCCCACACCCCCCCCCACACATTGAAAATCTAAGGTCAGAGGGAGAGATGGGGGGAACGGGGACAGAGGAGACAGAGGGACAGAAGGAGATCCCGTGCTGGGTCTTTTAACATGTAGCTTCCATCCCGGGTCCGGGCCATGGGTGCAGGCGACTTCGGCCCACTCAGATGGTCTGACACTGAAGCCCGTGGTCCTGACATCTTGACATCCTGACCGTCCTGGGGGAGGAAGTCCAGGTGGGAAGGAAGTCTTAGGAGGACATTGTGATTGTGGAAAATGTGAGCGAGACAGGGGCATCAGAGAGGAGGGCTGGCTCCTAGGTGGCTGTCGGATGTTGGCGGCCCTGTTTCTTGGTGAAATGGAAAGTAAGGTCGTGTGTGGTGGAGTGTGAGGGCGCTGAGGAGAGAGAGGGAGGGGAGGGCCTGGACAGCTCTCGGGGGCCCTACAACAGGAAGGTGACGAGGAGGACACGGAAGGCCTGCTGGGCCACGGCGGGCCCTGCTGGTGATCATGAGCCTGGTGTGGCTGGATCGGACCCCCAGCAGCATCTGGCAACCTGTGTGCTAAGCACAGAGGGGCACAGCTGGGTTGGCCCAGGACGGGGTTTCTCCAAGCATGTGATGAGGACAAGGGTAAAGCCACGGAAGGGGCTGGCAGGACAGTGTGATGTGCCGGCCTGTGGGGTCCAGATGGGGTGGGGAGAGAAGGAAGGGCAGGAAGGACGGAGTGGAAGGCCTTCGGGGCAGACACGGTTGCCGGTGGTGACGAGATGGAAGAGCAGAGGTGGCAAAACTCAGAGGGCGAGGGAGCTAGACGCTCAGGGGCTCAGGATTTGATCTGAGATTCAGTTGCTAAGGTCTTTAAAAGGTGGGGGGAGAGGGGGCGTGGTGGTCCACATCGATCATCCCAGCTACCAGGGAGGCTGAGGCAGGAGGTTTACAAGTTTGAAGCCCAGCATGCGCAACTTGTGAGATCATGTCCCCAAATAAAAAGGGCTGGAGATGGAGCTCAGTGGTACTGTTCAGTACACACACACACACACACACACACACGGAGAAAAGTGACAGAACCCTGAAGATGACAATATAAGGAGGGCCAGTGGTGGCCTTTGAAGGGTGACTGTGTGTGTGGGGGGGTAGGAGATAGAGAAAGAAGCCAGCCTCCAATGGGGTAGGGAGGCCACGACAACCCTGGGAAATGGTTCCTGGCACTTTGCAGATTCATGGCATTAGCAATTCAGTCCCTTTCTTTCCCCTGCCCCGTTCTGGAGGCTGGTAACTGACAGAAGGTCACGGCCCGTCAAGACGCTGCCCAGGGGAAGGTTGCTACGTCAGCTCTTTCTTATTGACCGACTGTCTTCACTTTCTTTCACTCAACAAGTAATTATTGAGCATCAGTCATGTGCCAGGCTCTGTATAGGGGACAGGAAAGAAGACAGTCTCCGTCCTTGGGGAACTTAAGATTTAGACATTCAGCTGAGGCGTGTTGGTACACACATGTGCTCACACACACACACACCCCCACACACACTCAGGTGCATGCCCCGCACCCACCCATGCTTCATGAATTAGAGTATATAAATATATTTGCTAACTGAAAACAAAACAAAAACAAAAACTTCAAAATCATCCCGATCATTTTATCTTTTTTGCCTCAATCTTAAGTCCAAGATTTTTCTAGACTAAAAGAACCACGGCTTAAAAAGTAAATCACAGTCTATTCCATGGTTTATTGGACCTCTTCCATACTCAGGCTCACTCTGTGAACAAAGGGATGCGAGGAACCACCCCGCCCTTAAAAACAAAATATTATATGTAAGAAGGACAACACAGCAATAACAATAACTCCCTTATCTGTGGCACTCCGCAGTTCCAAAAGCCCAGTTACATGTTCTGTGTCGGTTGTTCTGTAAATGGCAGCTCAAGGTTGGCCTCAGAGCCCCTGGGAGGTGTATAGGGCTGCAAGTTTCAGAAGCCTTGTCCTAACTGAAGGGCCGGCTGCATCTGGAAGTGCCAGTCAACTGGGGAGGTGAGAAGACTGCCCTAGTCCCGATGCCTCCCCCTGGGCAGGAGTGCGAGGGCCAGCAGGGGGTCCACGGAGGCTCTCCTTGGCCGGAGTCACAGCCAGGCCCCCTGCGTGAGGTCTGGGGAGAGTTGCTGAATCAAGGAATGTTGGAGCTGGAGGGCCTTAGGGGACCCCTGGGCCTCCGTTGCCATCTGTAAAATAACTTCAGCCCACACCTGGCTTCAGGGGTTGTGAAGGAGAGGCACTATTGATTGGCATGGAGCTGAGGCCGGAGACCTAGGCTCACTTGATGTGTCAGTGTCAAAGCTGTGGGTCCCCATCCCCCAAGTGGGATCTAGATGATACCTTGTGGCCCCGACCCTCCAGTCCATGGCCTGTTCTCCCTTCCCCATCTCTAGAGACTGTGGCCAGGCCCCTAACTCCATGCATTCCAGAGGTACCAGGGTGCTCCTTCCCAATCCATGCCCCAGAGAGCTGAAGGTCACTCCCACGGGCATGCCCGGAGCTGGCTCAGATGCAGAGAGATGTCATTCATCCACCCCGTCCCACCAGCCAACAGCTTCTGCTCTGGGGTAGGTCAAGTGCTGTGCTGGGGTTGGAGACAATAGGACATATGCCTTATTTGGACCCAATTCACAGTTTGGTTGAGGAAGCCAACAGGAGAAGAGATGATCCCAATGCAAGGTGATACCAAAAGCATCAGAGGAGGAAGAAAAATGGCCTCCTGGAGAAACCAGAGAGGGCTGAATGGGGTTCCCTGGGTGGCAGAGGTGGGGAAGGGCAGGTCAGGCCGGGCTTGCCTGTGCACGGGAGGAGGATATGAGCAGGGTGGTGTGTTCTAGGAGGGGCCTGGAGCAGAAGCTGTACAAGAGAGGCCTGGCCAGAGGAGCAGGTGAGGTCAGCTGACAGGGGCCTCGGGAGGCTTGCTGAACAGTCCCCTGGGGGC
Organism: Urocitellus parryii; assembly: GCF_045843805.1. NCBI lineage: Eukaryota > Metazoa > Chordata > Mammalia > Rodentia > Sciuridae > Urocitellus > Urocitellus parryii. The sequence continues at coordinate 23,539,586 of NC_135541.1, forward strand.
AACTTGGAGCCGCTGAGCAGACTTTTAGGGGGCATCCAGAATATGTCAGACCAAAGCATCTGCTTGCATAGGGGTATGGCTGTTTTGCCACATCATTGTCAAAGACTTTGTTTTCTAGTACCACGTCACGTGACTCCCAGGCATGCCCCACTGAGCCTCGTTCCTCCCGATCCTACCTCTCCTCCCTGATCTCCTGGTCCTGCCCATCTTTCCTCAGGTCTCTTCCCAGCTTTCCTCTCATCCCCAAGCCTCCCACAGCCTTCAGGTTCAGGGATGGAAAGAAGCTCTGGGACAACTAGGAGAGCTACTATGTGGTAACAACAAAGAGGTGCCTGATGATTTGTTTTATGAGCCACATCAAAAACCCCTATTTGGGATAGCTCCATAAAAACCTCTAAGTATCAGGGGTTTCTTCAGGCCCCAAAGCAAGGGCTACAGACAGAGATGGGAAGTGTGGTCCCTCTCAGGCAGCTTCTGCTTACCAGGGGATGACGGGAAAGAGGTTATTTTATCCAGGGCTCTGACGAAGGGGGGAAGAGAGAGTGGGGCTGGGGAGTTGCCAAGAAAGAAAGCCTCGCCCAGTCTGGTGGTGAGGAGGGGCACTTCGGGAAGGAGATTAGTGGGGGGAAATTTCAAAGGGATGGTTCTAAGGAAACACCTATGAGGAGGCCAGGAAGCCACCAGGCAATTCCCAGAAGCCTTAGCCAGTCCCGTGGGAAGCTTGAGCTGGCCACAGTTGCCAGAATTGAGGTAAGGGAGCTGGGCCTTTATATCTCACATCTACCAGTCCCTGGATGTAGGCATGCCAGAGAGGGGGCATGACTTTGAGGGAGGCCTGCTCCCAGTAGTTGAGGAATGGGTTTCGATATAGTTTGGATCTTGAATGTTCCCCAAAGGCTGATGTGCTTGCAACCCAGGGTGATGCTATTGGGTGGTGGTGGGACCTTTAAGAGGTGGGGCCTAGTGGGAGGTCTTTAGGTCTTAGGGGTGTGTCCTCAAGGGATGGCAGACCCTCAGCCCTTTCCTCTTTCTCTCTTGAGCTTGCTGGCCAGGAAATGAATGGTTTTGCTCCAACATACACTCCCACAAGAGGGCTAAAATCATCAGAGGGCTTCAGTTTTGACAAAACCACTTCAGAAACTTGAACATTGTCAGGATGGTAATGAGGAGCCACCCAAGGGCTACAGTTTTATGTGTCCTCTAGCCCACTCTGGTTGTTCAATGAAGGGTGGCAAGACCCATAGAAGGGAGAATAGTTAGGAGATCTTTACAGGAAGTCCTGAACTTATTTATAAATGTTGGCAGTAAGGTAGAAGAGAAGTAGAAGGGTTCAGGTCAAGCTGACTCAAGGAGTGACTAATTGGACATGGGGGTTACTCTTCTCACTTTGTATATATCATCTCCTTCCTACGTCACAACAGCTCATGTGATGGGACCTGCTATTATCTCCAGTTTACAAATGTGGAAATTAAGGGTTGGGGAAGTTAAGTACCTGCTGTGGCCACACAGCTGGTAAAGGGACAGAGCCTGGATCTAAACCCAGTCTTTCTTGCTTCTCAGTGTCTGGCTTGGTTAACTGAGTGGATGGTGGTAGTGTTTTGCAAGGTGGAGGATGAGGAAGAGAGCCAGTGGAGAGGACTGGGAAGACATTGGCTTTGGAAATGTTGATCCTCTGTCCCTGTAAGCAGTTCTAATTGAGATGTTCAAAGCGTGGTTGGCGACATGTGTCTAGCTCAGAGGAGCACCTATGGGAGCTAAAGATGAGGGGCCAGTAGCCTGGAGCCGGGAATGAGGCCATGGGAGGAGGAACCCACTCAGGGAGAAGACTTGGAGTGAGGACTGAGAAGACAGCATAGAATGGAGGCGAGAGCAAGCTGGACAGTTGGAGAAAGGCAAAGGAAGACACACGGATCTGGGAAACCAAGAGGGCCGGCCAGAGATTCTGAAGGAGCCTGAGGAGGGTCGTCATGGAAGCCAGAGAAGGAGGGTGTGGTGAGAGAGCGGAAGGGTCAGACGCTGCAGAGAGGCCCTTCACCAGGAGGACGGAGTCAGGCTCCATTCCCTGGGACAGAGATCAGACTGCCCAGCACCTGCCATCGGAAGCTCAGTTCTAAACATGGTTTCCTCTCTAGGCAGGAGTCGGAGTGAAGGGTTTTGGAACAAGTCTCTGGAGACTGATTGGAACAAACAGCCCGTTTATCATTTCCTCCCAGGATTTCCCTCGCACCTCTCTGCTGAGATATGGATCTGAGACTTGTCATCTAAAGTAGAGAGACAGATCCCGACAGCCCATCTTCTGAAACGTGCCCTCTGCCTCTGCACCTGGACACCCCTGGAGGTGGAGGTGTCGGCGGGCAGGCGGGTGAGGGAGTGCCCCCCACCGCGTCCGCTCCCCTCAGCTCCTCCAGGCAAACACCTGGAGCCCTCCTGGCAGGCCCTGGGTTGTCCTGGGACAGAGCCCCACCTGTGACGCAGGGGTGTGTGACTGCACCCGCCATATGCACGCTACATACCCTCCTCCTGCAAACACACTCATGTGCACACACGCACATGCACACACACGCACACCCAGGCGACAGTCACCCAGTGCTGGGGAGGCACTGGGGGAGAGGAAGGTGGGCCACGTGGGTGTGGAGCTCGTCTCACTCTCATGAAGTGACAAAGTGGCCCTGTGCCAGTGACTTCACCTCTCTGCATCTTTGTTTCCTCATTTGGTCCTGTGCCCCAGAACACAATGACTACAGTCATACCTTGTACTGTTGGAGCACTGGGGACCACGCACAGCCCTTCGCACACCTTTGTCATCAGTCCTCAGCATAACACCACCAGGCGGGTTTTATTGTTATTCCCATCTTACACAGAGGGAATCAGAGAGAGTCAAGAGTGGGTGAGTGTGCTCAAAGCCTCACAGGGTACATATGGGGGAACTGGAACTTGAACCCAGGCAGCTGATCCCGAGCACTCAGCCGCTTTCTTTCCAATCTGATCCTCCGTGGAGCGCAGGCATCTTCTCAACCTGCCTTCCTGTCTGGGCTGTGCCTCGGCTTAAAGCCAGCAGTTGGCTTTCCTTCGCTGCACGTCAAACGCCAAAGGCCTTAGCTGGGTCTCTGAGGCCTCCCTTCCCATCCTTCCCACAGGCCTGGGGACCTGGCAACTGCTAGATGTGCTGTTGATCAGACATGCTCTGTGTGCTCACATCTAGGACCAAGGTGGGCATGCCAGGGGGACCACATGGTCTCATCTCCGAGTATCTCCGAGCATCCCTGAGCACTCTGGGTCTTCTCTCCCATTCCCAGTCTTCCCCATCCTCATTCCCAATGAATGTGTAACAAAAAAGCTTATCATGGGAAACTCAGTATCAGTGGAAATACCATAAAATGTTAAATGGGGAAGCTACCAAGGCCTGACTGAGGGCCATCTCTGTGCCCAACTTTGTGGTTGGCCCTTTGGAGCAAGAGAAAGATGCAGCTTTGGTGCTACCTGAGGGTTGTAGCCTAATGAGGAAGCAAGGGGAAATCAGGGTTGACTTCCTGCAGGCGATGGCATTGGCCCTGAGGCTTTGAGGGTGGGGTAGGAGAGGGCATTCTGACAGTGAGGAAAGAGTCGCACATTAAAATGCTTCAAGGCTTCCCATGCACCTCCTCACCCACACCCCGGTGCATAGTGGCCAGGGTTCTGTGCCCGCCCCCCACACCTGCAGTCACCCCCCCTCCCATCTCAGCAGGTGGGGCTTCCTTTTGTTTGGGATCCTCTTTCTCCTTAGGATTGTTCCCCCAGATGGCAGGGCATGCCACTCCTTGCCTGGTTACCCTAATACTGTTTGTTACCTTAAACACCACGTCCCCTGGCTTCAGGCTGCTTCTGGCGCTCTGCCACTCTCTCTGCACCCTCTGCTTTCCCTAGTGCGACTCCCACCAGCCTCTGATTAGGGTTTAGTTCACTGTTGGCCAGCCCCACGGGTGGGCTCAGGGAGGCCCAGGGCTGTGTTTGTCCTATTTAGTGCTATATCCCCCTGTACCTGCACACAGTAGGTGCACCATAGATTTCTGCAGAAATAAAGACCAGTGCTTGGCGAATGGTAGCTAGCTTTCTTACCACTGCCTTGCATTCCCTGGCCTGTAACATGTCATCCTCTGCCACGCCCCTCTGCCCTGGTCTTCTGGGCCCTGGCTCCAACCTCAGCCCAGGAGTGAAGAGTTGTGCCGGGGTGGGTCCCAGGGATGCTGGGGATGTCTTGGGAGCATGGCTGTGAAGCCACAGTGGGCCTGATCCAGAGCGCTTGTCCCTGCTAATTATTACGGACAAGCCTCCTTATTGAACCTCGTCCTCTTATTGACATTCGGATGCATGAGCCGAGGCTGTTGTTTTAAACGCACTCATTAGCCACACAAATCAGTCCTGTTGACAGAGCGCCTTTGAATTAAGCATCTCGCCGTAGTCATTGGACAAGGAGCAATTTATAATGCCATTAGCAACGCTTTCGAAGGTTACAGGCATCAAAAATTGTTCAGCCGTAATTATTCTTAATGGATACAAGGAATAAACTGACGCAGGACAGCTTTTTCATTAGCCTTCAATCACGGCTGATGGCTTTGAGAAATGTACAGTAAGTGCGTTTTGGGGAGAAATAATGATGTTACAGCACCTTTCCCAGGAAAATGCTCTGGGTACACAGCTTAACTTTTAATGGCCTTAATTTGACATAATTAAAAAAAATTTGAATTTGTTTTTGAAGATCTTGAAATAAATTATTTGGTTCCCACTTTTAACCCTTTGGGGAAGGGGTGCTGAATAGCAGTAAGAGAGTGAGGGGCTGGTCTCTGGGAATAGGGGTGCTATTGGAGGAACTGGTGTTTGCAGACAGAGGACCCCCCAAAGACCACCTAGCCTGCAGGTGTGAGAGCTGCTCCCCAACCCCGGGGTTTCTGACGCCTGGGGAGAAAGAGCTGGCTTTACCAGGAGACAGGCCCAGGGGTCTACACCTGTGGGGCTTCTTCACCGTCAGGGAAGTGAGGGTCCAAACAGTGAGGGAGAAAGGAATCCTAAGGAAATGCAGAACTGGAAAAGGCCCAGGTCCTGCACTGTGCTCTGGGACCTCAGGTAAATGACTGCATCTCTCTGAGCCTCTGTCTTTTTTTTTTTTTTTTTTTTTTAAGAGAGAGTGAGAGAGGAGAGAGAGAGAGGGAGAATTTTTAATATTTATTTCTTAGTTCTCGGCGGACACAACATCTTTGTTGGTATGTGGTGCTGAGGATCGAACCTGGGCCGCACGCATGCCAGGCGAGCGCGCTACCGCTTGAGCCACACCCCCAGCCCCTGAGCCTCTGTCTTTTCATCTGTGAAATGAGGACGACAATACAGACCAATGATGGCCGAGTGTGAAGATTTGATAACAGAATTGAGTTGAAAACTCCTGGCCAGTGCCTAGTACACAGTTGGTGTTCTATAAATGTTCATTCTTGAGGTCAGAGTTTTATCTGCCTCGCCATGGTAGTCCATATCATAGGTCAAGGTTAGGGCACCGAATATCCTGGCAATGTAATCACGTGTTTGCCAGAACTTGTGACAGGAAGGGCACCAGAGATGGCTGAACAGAAGGAGGGGGATAATGTGTCTCCTTCCCCTACCCCAAGACCAGAGGGAAAACAGGTGGCTTCTCAACTGCTTTCTGAGGTGAGTGGTTCAGTCAAGGCACAGCTTTGCTTTGCCAAATGGAGATATGTAAGTTTGGGGTGGAGCAGAATTGCTGGGACAAAGAAGAAGAGGGTCCCAAGTGGGAGGGGCCAAGCATCTCCTCTTCACAGGGCAGGGCTCAGCTTCACCCCCAGATAACTGATAAACACATCCTTCCATCCTATCAGATTGAAGGTGAGTCCAAACGTAAGGGACCCACACAGGACTCAATGAGGCACACGGAGCAATAGGCCCAGGTGCCTTCACTGTGCACGCCCATCATGCAACTGTGTCCCCTAGGGCGGAACGGAGGTCACCGAGTCTCCCTCGTTGGCAATGGCAGACAGAGTGGACAGCCCGGTATTGGGCCAGCAGACCTGGTGTCCAGCCTTGGCTCTGCCACTGCCCACCAGGTGACCTCCCTCTGCAACAGCCTCCTCATCTGAGTAGCTGGAAGTCCTCACTTCGGACACCAGGAAAATTCAAATTCAGCTCTGCCTGAGAGAAGACGTAAGCCAAGACAAAAGCATAATGAGAATTCCACGGCCAACCTGCTGCAAATGGGCAGCACTCTGTACCTTGGCTTAGTGCTCCCTGTGATTTGAGAGAGGTGGCCATCCCTGCATCCTAAAAGGTCATAGGGCAACTGTGATCAGAGGGGTTCATCTTTGGGGTCCACTGGTGGATAGGCTCAAGGCCATACCCTGAAGCGATGATTAGAAACTGGCAGTCCCGGGTTCTACGCCAGGCGTGGTCCATCAGCCTCCCGGAACCTCCACCTCTTCATCTTTACATGCTGTGAAACTTGGGGGTGACTCTGTGTGTCTTTTTCTCCCTCCTTCTTTTCTTCCTCTCTCCCCGTCTCCCTTCCCTTCCTGCCAAATCCAATCTTTGAGAGCCATTTTGCACAAATGCCTAACGTATAACATAGAGATGGGTGTTGTCTGGTGGAAGTTGGATGTTTCCCTCTGCCTCCGCCCCCCCAGTTCCTCTGTGGACCAGTAAGACTCCTCAGAGCACCGAGACCCCTGCCAGGATGGCCTGGCCTCCCTGCAGTCTCTTGTCCTGCATCTTCTCACCTCTTTTCGTCCTCACCAGACGCGGGCCACCTGCCCTTTCCCAGGGGTACCGAGTCCTGGCACTCCTCTCTGCCTTTGTTCAAGCTGTGCCCTCTTCCTGGGATGCTCTTGTCTGTCCACAGAAGTCCAGTGCATTCTTCAAGGCTGACCTTCATAGGCCACTGGGGTCCCTGCAGGCAAAAGTCGGCTCTGAGGGTATTTGAGCGAAGGAGTCCGTGGTCTTTCTTCCTGGACACCCTGCAGATGGTTCACTGAGCTTCCCAGCACTTGCCACTGACGGCACTGTGGTTCAAAGTGCAGTGACAGATGACTTCCACACCTTGCTCGCTGAGCTGAGCAAGTGCTCAGCGCTGGGAAGTTCCCTCGCCCCCCCCCGCAGGACCTGGTGTGATGTGGAAGCCCAGCCCTTGTAGGGCCTGGCACCCGGTAGGTGTCTAGCAGAGATCCTGGCGTGTGCAGGTGACCTCCCAGCTTAGGGCCTGGCACACAGGAGTCCCTCATGGGGCTTGGCACAGTGGGGTTTGCCCAACACAGGCCCCGGCTCTCAGTGCTCAGGATCTGTTTCCTGAATGGAATTTGAAGGGAATGGGAGCCGAATTCTGGGAAAGCCTCTTTACCACAGGGGTGGGGGAGGGGGTGCAAGAGCAAATGTAATCCCCTCCTACAGCCAGGAGCAAATGGGGCTGCAGGGCTGGGGTGGTGGGAGAGGCCCCTGGAGGAATGAGCAGATACTGATTCCTTATCGCCATCGGCCTGTTCTCGAGCTAATACCCCCGTCACCCTCCCGGCTCAGCCTCCATTTGGACCTTTTCCGATAAACACCAATATCTGTGCAAATTCTTGAGGCTGGCTGCCTCCCCAGCCCCAGGGCTGCTCTGCGGGAGCTCCAGATGTGTGATAAGGCAGGGAAATACATTTTCCGTCCACTAAGTCATCACGTTTTCTGACAAGGATTCTCAGGCGCGAGCCCATCTCTGATGACTAACATCGCCTTCACTCTGCAGAGGGCTTCAGCAGCCACCCAAGCCATCACCCAGCTGTCAGCGTCAGCTCCTCCCTGGCTTCACGTGCTGAGAGGCCCTCTGAGGGGCCCTCAGTCCCAAGATGGCGAGTCAGTGGGCTCTGGCGGAGGAGAGGGCAGGCAGGCAGCCCGCAGCCTTGGGCGCTGTTGCTGGGCCTGTGAACCTCTGCGCAGTGGAGGAGGCATGGATTCCACATGCCTAAGGACTTTCTGGCTCTGAGACTGTGGGTCTCTTAGTTCTCAGCTGCTAGAAGCACAGGGGTCGGAATCAATCCCTTTGCTATAAAATGTCAGGGAGGCTCAGAGTCCTGGGGGAGAAGTAACAGTAGGGGCTGGACTCACAGGCTGACCAGGCACAGGAATCATTTACCTGTCCATAGCTCTGGAGTGAGACAGACCTGCTTGGATTCCAAGCCTCGTTGTGTCACCCCCTAGAGGCGTGACCTTGGGCAAGTTATTTTCTCTCTCTGGGTTTCGGTTTTCTTCCATGAAATAAGCAGATAATAAGAATTTAATGAGATGATGTAAAATACTTATAGCCTGGGATTTAGAACATAGAAGTACCAATAAATGTTGCCTTTAAAAAAAAATCAATGTTAATAATGATCCTTCTAGGGCTCCTTATGAGGTAATGATTACTCTCCTGATTTCACAGGGAAAGGATGTGAAATACAGAGAAGTTTAAATAACTTGCCAGAAGGTCAGAGGCTCGGTTTGTCCCCAGGTCTGCCTGTCCCTTGCTCTATCCACTGACTCTGAAAAGCGAACCCTCTCAGCCACTCACTCCTTGCTCAGAGGTGATTAGAAGCTGGTGCTTTGGGCAGGATGGTGGGGACACAGCCAGCTTTCAGGGGGCGTGGGACCCCCAAGGGGGTGGGTGGGCTGGGAGCAAGGTGTGGAAGTCATCTGGTCACTGCAATTTGAGCTTTTCTTTTAGGAGAAAAAAAAAAAAAAACCTGAGAAGAAAATAGATTGCAGTCTGTTACAGACCCACTGGCTGCAAATCATTCTGAAAATTAGCTTTCTATGGGAAAATCTATATACTAATTAACTCCATGGCCTCTCTAACGAGTTTAAGCACAATAAGGCCTCTGAAAATATCGAGGCATTTTGCAGCTGCCTTAAATTCTACCTAGGGAGACACGCTCATGGCTCATGAGGAGGTTTGAGGGCTCCGGGATGAAAGGGGAATCTTAAATGATTCATTTCCAAGGGCAGAAGGTAGGGAAATGTGACTTTGGTCTATTGCAGGGGGAAGCACAGAGAACTTCAGTGTGCTCACTGGGATCCCTTCCTCAGTGGCCTCGGTTGGCAGCTGGGCATGGTCCAGGACTTCCCACTCACCCTTCCCGGTGTGTGAAGATTGGGTGGCCACCAGGTCTATCGAGGCAGAGAAAGGCTTCCCGAGACCCAGCTGCATACCACAAGTTGGGAATCTCCTGCTTTTCACAGTCCTTGGGGGTGGGGGGGACTGTGCTTCTCAGGCCAGGAAAGGAGGCAGCTCAGCCAGCAGAGCCCCTGGGGTGCTGTCTCCTCTTGACCCTCAAGACCCAGGTTGCAGCCAGGCACGGTGGCACACACCTGTAATCCCAGTGGCTCGGGAGGCTGAGGCAGGAGGATTGCGAGTTCAAAGCCAGCCTGAGCTGGCTAAGCAACTCAGTGAGACCCTGTCTCTAAACAAAATACAGAATAGGGCTGGGCATGTGGCTCAGTGGTCGAGGGCCCCTCAGTTTTATCCCCAGTACCCAAGGGGAAAAAATAAAAAAATCCAGGTGGCTCCTTCTGAGATGGTGCCTTCAGATGGCTGGCCTTGCCCGTCATGTCTTGAGGACTGCAGTCGGTGCCAGGACTAGCCCGATGGAGGACACGTAGCACAACCTCAGACAATCCCAGGGTGCACCTCAGAATGCCCTGCCTCCATCCCCCTCTGGGAGACGCACACCAGAACTGCTCACCGCCTCCCTTCCCCAAGCAACAGGCCAGGCAGAGTGCTGAGCAGAAATCTCCTCAGGGCTTGTCCTTGGTCCTTAGGCCCCTCAGGGTCTGGCCTGCCCCTGCCCACCGGCCTCAGAGGTGCATGCCTTGTTCTACCCTGTGCCCTGTAGAGATTCCAACCCAACGTCCAGAGAGCCTTTAAAATACAACTCACATCACGACTCTCCTGGGTTAAAACCTTGCAGTCTCCCCTGGTCCACTCAGAGTAAACGTCAAAGTCTACAGTGACCTGGAAGGCCCCATGATAGATCTCTGCCCCTCTCTGTGATCGGTGTCCCCTGGACCTCCTCTTTAGAGACTCCCCCTTCACTCACTACAAGTCCCGAATGCAGTGACTTCTCCAAAATCTCTGCTTTATTTCAGAGATCTGCTGGTGTTGGAGCTCCCATGGTTCCCTGGAAAACAGGAAATGGGACCTCTGAGTCCCTCCTCTAGAACCCCACTCTCCCCCATCAGAGGCCAGAGGGAGGATTCCCCCAGGGAGCTCTCATCTGCTGGGTCCTTCTGTCTGTACACACGTAGGGACAGTGGAGTGTGGAGAAGCTCAGGTCCTGGCCTCCCCTGCACATTCCCAGAGAGAACAAACCATCAAACCAACCAACAAACGAAACAGTCACCATGGGAAAAGTCATAGAACCAAAGGAGGGGAAAAGCACTCAAAAACCTCACAAAGAGTGAAGCAGAGGACTTTAACAGTTAGTAAGGGAGAATTAAGCAGGAGCTGAAAGATAGCGAGAAGATTTACTCTTATCCAAAACCTCGCGACTACGGCATGGACGCTCTCCTACCCGCGGCGTGCATGACGGAGGCGTTGGTGTCCTTTGAGGGTCTGTGGTTGCTGAAATGCAACAAGTTTAAGTAAACTTTCCCCCTCCCAACTGCAACGCATGCGCATACACACACAACCAGGGAACCGGAGTCACGGTCCAAAGAGATGCCGCTCTTTCTCCATCAAAAATAAAAACAAAGCAAAACTGCGAAGCAGAGTGGCTGAGTCATTGTCAGCTGTGATCTAGGATTGGAACCCTGTGCTCTTCCCTCCCTCTTCACGGGAAAAAGAATTTAGTCAGGTGATCCCTGGGCCCCGGACTGATGTTGCATAGAACCCCAACAAGAGATGGCTGCGTTTGTGCTTATGTTTTCTTTCCCCTTCTCTTTTCTTCCTTTCCCTCCCTACTCCTCTCCTCACCCATCCCTTCCTTCCTCCTTCCCTCCCTCCCTGTCGGCCTTCCTTCCCCCTCTTTCTCTCTCCTTCTTCAAAGATGTTCCACCGCTTGTGACTACCTTGTGCTGGGACCTTGGGATACAAAAAGAGACCAGATCAGAACTTCCTGCTCACGGGGCTCGAGTCTCGCAGGAGGGACGTGCAGGTGAATGACGACAATATTCCATAAGAGATGGCTGTGCAAAGGTCGGTGGAAACCCAGAGGCCGGAGGGTATGGGAAGGCTTCATGTTGGAGCAGAGGCTGGAGGGATGAGTGGTTGGGGGCTTATATGAAGATTTCTAGGAAAAAAGAAAAAGCAGGTGCAAAGGGGCTGAGGCTAAGCCTGTGCATTTAGGTGTGTGGTAGGGTGAGGGGGTGGCGGCCATGCTGATGGGTCTTCCCTGTCCTTTGTCTTGGGAAGCTCTGGTCTGGTTCCTGTATTAATTTCCCCATATTTGAAACGAAGCCATTGGTGTGGTGAGACACTCCTCTTTGGAGGCCGTAGTGTGGGAAGCAAAGAGCACTAGTCATAGTTCTAGAACATTTTCTAGCCCTCACTAGCTAGAGCGAGCTACACTTTCTCCCCCATTGGATGTCTCCTTCCTGCTCAGGACTTTCAGGCCATCTGTACCTCTTGTCACTAGGGGTGGTCTCCTGAGACCTGGGAGAATTCCTCTGGATTCATCAAGCACAGGCTGAGATATCCATGGGCTGATGGCTTCCACAGTCAAGGAGCTGGAATATCTTGGTGGCCCCTGATCCTCTGTGGGAGAGACTTATCCTCCATCCAAGCTTGAGCCCTGGAAGGGCTCAGAGCAGAAGTCCAGTATACTCAGAGGCCTCTGGGGCTGGTTTCCTGCCTTTCCTGCTTCCAGTGGCTTCTCTGTGGTAGAGAACTGGGTGACCAGCTCCACCCTCCTGAGGTCTGGCTGACAGTTGCTGATAAGGAGCTGGCTGCAGTGAGCCTGGGAGCCATGTGATGGAGATGATTTCCTCTTCTCAGCAGCGACAGGTGTGTGACCAGTGAAATCCACAGCCATTGCAATGGGATCCGAGGACTCTGACAGGATCAAAGTTAGAAGAAGGTGGAAGTATAGTTTGGTACCTAATATTTGGTTAATTGTGGCTGTGAGTCCCAGAAGTTCAAGGGTCTCTCTGTCTTTTTACTGTTTTCCAGTAGAGCCATATGCATGGCAGGTGCTTTGGGTATATTTATTGAATGATTGAATGGAGAAACGAGGGATTTAATAACCTTTCCTCCACTTCCTCTGTGAGCTTCCATTCTGACAGGGCCTCCAGCTCTACCTGGTCCACTTCTCCTAACTGAGTCTGACAACTTCTTTTCCAAGGAATCAGACTCAGGGTCCACTCTTTCCTATCTTCTGTCCAAGGCTGCTGGAAGACTTGCCCATGCCCAGTATGTTCCTCCGGCCTATTTCCTATTGCAGACAACTAAACATTCACAAAATTTCTTATGTGAATTTCTAGATTTTTCTTTTGTGAATGAAGCGGCTTGAGAGGGCTCAGATGGCCCTTCCATATTTGAAGGTCCAGGGCTGCTGGCAGGCTGAAGGCTCTGTAAGAAGCTCAGTTGCCCCTGAGAGTGAGGAGGACCAACTTGCAGGGCAAGCACTGCTCCAAGGTATGGGCAGGTGACTTGCCCTGAGCCTCTGAACCAGTAAGCAGTGCACGGCTAATTATGGCCCTAATATGGGGGCTAATTTGAGGTCAGTTGCCTATACTTGGATCTTGGCTCTGTTACTTCAGTTCTCAAAGGAGCCTCTGTTTCCTCATTTATAAAATGGACATGGTATCTCCCATCCCAGAGAATTGTTGGGTGGATTCAATAAGTTAGGACACGTAAGGTGCCTAACTTATGTGCTGCCTGTCCAGCCCTAGTCACTGGGCTTTTGCACAAGCCAGGCATTTCCTTCAAGCAACTTTGAGAGCTAGGGAGTGCTCGCTAAATTGTGGCAATTTCTCCGTAGGTTTACTGGGGTCGCAATCGAGAGCTAACCATTTCACTACAGTGTCTCCTTGAATCCTCACAACTAATCTATGGAGTCCTATGGGGGAGACCAGTGGGGCCTCAAAGGATAACATGGCTTACTCCAAAGCATGGAGTTGGCCTGCGTAGTAGGATGGGGGTGGACTCAGACCTCCTGCCTCTGGTGTCCCTCTTCTCAGTGGAGTTCTGAATCAGGAACTCCGGGTTCCCATCTCTCTGCTTGGCAGCCTCCCAGCTCTCCTGAGAAACTACTCCCAGTGAAGACATGGCAGAACAGAGGGCTGGTGGGCAGGACGCCCTCCATTAGCACCTGGGGCTGCAGGGAGGGCAGGCCCACCTGAGTTCTGCAGGTAAGCCAACCTGGCTGGAATTCAGAGACAGGCCAGGGGCAGAGCCCCACCCAGCCCTCCCTGGCAGCAGCCTCAGCCTCAGCAGCAGCAGCAGCAACACTTCTTTTAAGTCAAATGTTGCCTGGAAGTCATTGCTTCAGCAATTACCTCTGAAACCCATTGTTTCCTCAGCCCCATTAACATGTCAGATCCTGGCAGCGGCTGACGGGGCAAACACCCCTCCGAGGGCTGCAATTCAATTTAAGGATCACCTCCCCTGCACAGACAGCCTCCGAGCCGGCCCATCTCCAGATTTCACCAAATCGAGGAGAGAGTCTCAGGGCGCAGTTTGATCATGCTGCTTCCTAAATTAAAAACAAAATTGTAAGTGTTAAACATCTTTAACAAGTCATTAAGCCCCAGCCATAATCTAGAAAAAGTCCCTTAATGAGTAATGACATATGTTGTGAGCGCAGTTATCTCCTAATGTTGGATGCTGCGGTGGGTGATGAAATGGCAGTGCTCAGAAGGGATGGATCACCACTAATGGCAGGATAATTTGAGGCTGTTGGGCTGAGGACCCTGGAGGGTGGGGAGGCAGCCTGAGCCAGGCGGCCAGGCTATCTGCCATCTACGAGGTGGTCCTCGGTCTCCCCGCTCGTCCTGTCCCTGAAGCCTCCTGTCTACCTCTGGGGATGCTCTGCTCCCATCCATAGTCACGTTCCTGGCTCGGCCCCAGGACGGAGTCTGTAAGAATTCAGAGTTGAGCAGCAGGACCCTTGCTTTGTCCCATGGCCATAGGGACCGCCCAAGCTCTGCCTGTCCAGCCCTAGTCCCTGGGCTTTTGCCCAAGCCAGGCATTTCCTTCAAGTCCTATGAAAGGGACTATCTTGTTGCTGTGTCCCCACTGGCCTTCCTGTTTGCTGTTCATCCCTCTGCCCTGGGCTCAGGATTGTGTCCTTGTCCCCCTGTCCTTATGTTAAGGCCCTTCTGCTGCTTGGCCTTCCACTTGCCACAGACCCCCAAATCTCCTGCTTCAGTGCTCTGACCCCTGGCTAACCACCCTGCTGGACCCCCATGTTGTCATCCCAGACATGTGCAGGGACTAACTAGCTGCCCCTCACCACCAAGGTCCAAGTCACAGGAGAAAGAACATGATCAACTGAGTTGGGGTCATGTGATTACCCCATGGGTCTCGGGGTGTGGTCCAGTCACAGGGTGATGAACAGCTCCCAGAGCAACTTGGATTTCTGGAACTTCAGCCCCCCATGCTCCACCCAACCAGCAATGCCCCCTCCTCCCAGCTCTTCCAGTGTGCTCCCCATCCTGCTGCGGTGTTGGGGTGTTAGGATGCCCTCCAGCTGGGATCGGAGAATTCACAAGTGGGCCCTGAGACAAAGCCCCTCTGGGGGAAGAAGCAGGGCAAGGAAGGGGAGGAGACCCTCCATACTGTGATTCCAAGTGACATCCAAGAGGGAGGGTGGCTTCAATCCCAGAGTCGAGCCTATCGAGGGAGTGAGAGGCCAAGCACCCCCCAGCCCTGTTCTCTTCACTCATTCATTTGTGGATAGATCCAACACCTGTTAATGTCACATCCTGTTATTTATTGTTTATCTGCCAAACATTGTGCGGGGAACTTTATATATTTTACTGCATTGAAAATATGACCATCCAGGGCCGGGGTGGTGGCTCAGTGGTAGAGCACTTGCCAAGCACATGTGAGGCACTGGGTTCAATCCTCAGCACCATATAAAAATAAATAAATAAAATAAAGGTAAAAGAAGTCCCTGACCACCCAGTGACATAGATACTATAATGCTTCATTTTATAAGATGAGGAAACCAAGGCACAAAGAGGCCCAGTAAGTGGTTTTTCTCAAAGTCATTGAACCTGAAAGGGGTGAAGTCAGATATGATCTCAGACTTCGGATTTACTGGGCTGCTGACTGTAAGAGAAGAGGTGTGGAGAATCCACGCACATGTTTATGTGGGTCTCTGTCTTTTTTTTCCCTGAATGCCGGTCGATACTAACAAACTGGTTCCCAAACCACTTTACATTTTATTGGCAAAATATAACAATTGGATCCAGGTCCCATAGAATCTCAGAGTTGGAAGGAAGCTAAGAGATCTGATTGACCCTTGCATTTAACACAGGAGGAAAATGTGGCTGAGAGATGTCACAGGTCCCCAAGCAGGCTAGCGGAAGAGCTGCTGGGACCCAGGAGGCCACGAGATGCAGCGGAAACCCTGTTCTGCTCCGTGGACGCCTGCTATTTTCACCAGAGCTCAGGAGAATGTCTCACTGAGTGGTTGGCCTAAAAACATCACAGAAGAGGCTCAATTCCTCACCATGCATTCAAAATTAGACTTCAGGGGCTCCCTGCAGAGTGCTCTCTATCAGTGCCAAAGAGAAACAGCATGGCTCTCGTGGCTAGGGGCTGCTGGTATGACCAGGTGAGTCCTGGAGGGATCAGAGCCCACCCCAGACCCAGGATGCTCTCAGCTTGTTGCTAGATTCTGGCAGGACTGTCAATCTTCACCCCATTTCTGGATCTAAACCCTCTCTCCATCCCCAACTCTAAGTTTGATCCTCCTGCCTCAAAGACTCTTTTTGAACCCGGAGCTTCTTGGCTGTCTTGGCCTTAGAATGGGTCACTGCTACCTAACTTAGATGAGGTTCCAAACCTGGGCTTGTGCTGCATGCTTAGAGGTCATCGCTGGTTCCAAATTCTGCGGTGTGAGCCTCTCAGGGCTCCAGGGTGTCAGGGTGGGTGTCCAGGAGCCACATGGCTGCTGGGTCCAGTTAACGGAAGGTGGATGAGGCCGAGTCATGGGCTTTGGCTCTTGACAGGAGGGCGAGGAGCTTGGACGAGACTTGGAAGAAATGGTTGCTAGTCCCAGCAAAGTCGGCTGTGTGACTGAAGGAGAAATCCTGTCACTCTCTGGGTGTCCATCTGAATTTTGAGTGTGCTGGGGTGGCATGCTTTCTTTCTTTCTTTCTTTCTTTTTTTTTTTTTTTTTTTTTTTTTGAGAGAGAGTGAGAGAGGAGAGAGAGAGAGAGAGAGAGAGAATTTTTTAATATTTATTTTTTAGTTTTCGGCGGACACAACATCTTTGTTTGTATGTGGTGCTGAGGATTGAACCCGGGCCGCACGCATGCCAGGCAAGCGCACTACCGCTTGAGCCACATCCCCAGCCCAGGTGGCATACTTTCAAGCACACACTTCTTTGAGTCTCTGAGAAATGTATTCTGCACCCTTTGTCATTTTTGTCCCTTTGGAAAAGGGGACATTGCCCTCCCTTGGAGGGAAAATGCCACCTAGACTCTGTCATAAGAGAGCAGGGGACTGGGAGTTTGTCTTTCCCAGCTCCTGAACATCCTGAGTGGCTGGGATGAAGGGGCCATTTCTGAGCTGTTGGCGCTCGAAACATGCTGGGCAAAAGGTTGGGCAGACACCCCCCGAGCATCCTCCTCTGCCCTATAGCAGCTGCTCCCGCACCACTCTGGGACCCAAGAAGGGACAAGAAAACCCTCTTTGTTCTGGGCAGTCAGTACAAAGCCTCGTTGCCATAGCAGCAACAGCCACTTCCTCCAGCTCTGAGCCGGGACAGCAGCTCAGCTGGGCCTGGGCTCCGGCCCTGAGAAGCCAGGAGCAGAGGTCAACCCTGTATGTGGGGGGTCTGAGTCATGGAGACCCCAGCCATGCACCAGCGGAGGAACAAGAAGCTGGCAGTCACCAGGCCTGCCTTCCCCAGTCATCACCCGAAGCTGGGGGCCAGCCAGGGGCCAGGGATCAGGCCAGGCGCTGGGTACCCAGCTGCTGAAAAAGAGCTGCCGATGCTTAAGCCTTTCAGCACAGTGCAGGGGGCTGGCCTCACAGCGGGTCATGAAGCCCCCCTGAGAGGAAGTGGTGGAGATCGTGGGTGGGGAGAGGGGAAGAAGGAGACAGCTGTCCCGGGCCTCGCAGACCCTGAAATATTAATGGGTCAAAGAGTTTAGGAGAAAGAGCCAGCAGCTTCTCCCTTCTCTCTCCCTCCCTCCTTCTCTCTTTCTCTCTCTCCCCCCTCCCCTTTATCTGTTGAGCCCTGTGGGGAGTGGGTATGGTAGGGAAGATCAGAAGGGTTAAGGGTGGATTCTAGGGCTTCCAGGAGCAGATATGGGCTGAACAGGCAGCTATAGGTAGCACCTGGATTTTCTCCACCAGGAAACACAGTGCTCTGGGCTCTGATCTCAAGGATGGAATTCCGTCTTTCTTTTGCCGGTTACCACTGCAATGTGCCCAAGACCCTCAGTGTTCTAATCTAAGTAACACCAATACCACGTTACTACTTGGAGTGTTGAGAATATTTCATACGCAGTGCTAAGGATAGTGCTGGTCCGTAGGAAGCACTCAATAAATAGTGGTTATTGAGTGTTATTAGGCTGAACCTGATAAAAATGATAGTTTTGTAAGTCAGAAGTGGCTACCCACCAGCAATTTCCTCCAGTCCAACCTAATCTGGATGGGTTGATGAGCCCCGTACCTGGCGGGGCTGCTGCAGCTGTGGAGAGCTCAGGCTCTGGTGTCAGACAGCTTGGCTCCAGTCCTGGTCCCATCCCTTGCTCCCTGGGTAAACTTGAGCTGGTCACTCATCTGGTCTGTAGGCTCAGGTGCTCCTCTGTGAAACAGGAATGTGCAGGTGTCACGTGATGCCATGAACGGACACCGGCGAAGCCCTTAGAAGAGGGTCTGGCACAGAGCTGGTGTAAGCACGTGTTTGTGAAGGGAGTCATGTGGGGGGTTGGGAGATGAAGCTTATTATTCCAACCAGAGAGGAAATGAGGGTTTTGCCCAGGTCACACCTGAGCTGGAACCCAAACATGTAACTAGGGGTCTTGCCATCGCTCCAGCTGCTTGTCCTTTGGAGGCCCCTGACCTGTCCAGTCCAGCCAGCCCAGCCCAGCCCTGCCCTCTGCCTCTAGATGGTCTGTACAGCCAGCAGGGCAGCTGGTCAGCTAGCCACTCCTCACCCATCAGTTCTTCCATATATCTGCCCATCTACTTCCCTCCTTCCTTTCCTCTTTCACCCATGAAGCCGACTTTCTGTTGGGTGATGGATTTATTGAGATGATCTGGAAACCTAGAAAGCATTTTTTAAGAGTCAGGTATATTGGCTTAGTTTGCCTTTTAAGGATACACTTGGATGAATTGTACTGAACATTTCTAGCATCCCCCCAGGTTCCCTGTGCCCCTTTGTAGTCTACCATACCCCTCGTCCCCAGCTCCTCGATAGCTACTGATCTGTTTTCTTCCTTACAGTTTTGACTTTTCTGGAATGTAATGTGAATGGAATCAAACAGTATGAAGCCCCTTGAGTCTGGCTTTGTTCACAGAGGTTAATACGTTCTGAAGTCTTCCTTGGCGTTATACACATCCATAGCAGGCTTATTTTTATTGCTGAATAGTATTCCACTGTATGGATGTACCTTTCACCCACAGAAAGATTATCTGGATCATTTCCACTTTTTGGCAATTTTAAGTCAAACTGCCATCAACATTTGTATACAGGTTTTTGTGTGAAGTTAAGTTTCATTTTTTCCTGAGTAAATACCTATGAGTGAGATTGCTGGTTCATGAGGTGAGTTATGTTTACATATATTATATTATGTTTATATATATAACTTTAAGCTTTCCAAAGTTACTCTCCTATTTTGCATTTCCACCATCAATGTATGAGAATTCCAACTGCATTGTATTTTTGTCAGGACTTGGTACTGCCTATTTAAAACTTAGTTAGATAAGCTGGGTGTGGTGGCACACGCCTGTAATCCCAGTGGCTCTGGAGGCTGAGATGGGAAAATCGTGGGTTCAAAGCCAGTCTCAGCAATGGCAAGGTACTTAGCAATCGTGTCTCTAAATATAACACAAAATAGGGCTGGGGAATGTGGCTCAGTGCCCCTGAGTTCAGTCCTCAGTACCCCCCCCAAAAAAAAATTATTTAGACAATCCAATGGATTGTATCTCATTGTGGTTTAATTTACATTTCCCTAATGATTAAAAATGTTGAATATCTTCATATATATATATATATGTAAGACATATATATGTAATATAATATTGGCTATAACATAATATTGGACATATTCATATGTCCAATGTGAAGATGTCCAATATTATATTATAATTTATATGTCCATGTATATTTTGCCAGACATATACATATATATATATATATATATATATATATATATATATATATATATATATATATTTCTTTTTACATTACAGATTGAATCCAGGGGGCACTTTACCACTGAGCTATATCCTTACCCTTTCTATTTTTTATTTTGAGACAGGGTCTTGCCAAGTTGCTGAGGCTGGCCTTGAACTTGTGCTCATCTGCTTTAGCCTCCCAGATGTCTGGGATGACAGGCCTGCATCACCATGCCTGGTGCCATCCATATATCTTCTCTGGTGAGATGTCTGTTCCAAATTTTTGTTCACTTTTAAGTCAGATCACTAATTTGTTTTCTCACTACTAAGTTTTTTGTGTTCTTTACATATCTTCTTCAGGCATGTGCTTAGCAAATATTTTTCTCCCTGCCTCTAGCTTACATTTTCATTTCTTAACAGTGTTTTTGAAAGAATTTTATTGAAGTTCAATTCATCATATGTTTATGAATCATGTTTTTGGTGTCATATCTACGAAGTCTTTTCATGACCCCAAATCTTTCCCTGCTTTTTCTAGAAATTGTATGAGTCCTATGATCCCTTTCATGTTAATTTTTAAACAGGACATGGTATAGGTCAGTCTTCTTCTTTTTCTCTTTTTATTTCTTTCTTTTATTATTTATTTTATTTTAATATCTTTATTTTACATTTATATGGTGCTGAGGATCGAACCCAGTGCCTCGTGCATGCTAGGCGAGTACCTTACCACTGAGCCACAACCCCAGCCCCCTCTTTCTTTTATTTTTGCACGTGGATGTACAATTGTCTCAGGGCTATTCATTGAAGACAACAGACCACAGGTGCAGGAGTCGATTGCTGGACTCTGTCCTGTTGTTGGTCTCTTCATCTGTCTTTTCACCAACATCATCTGTCATGATTCACCTAGATTTATAGTAAATCTTATATCAGCCAGGGATATTTCTTCAACTTTGTTCTTCTTTTTCAAATTGCTCCTTTTCCATTTGAAATTTAGAATCAGTTTGTTGATTTCAATTAAAAAAAAGTCCTGCTGAGATTTTGATAGAGATTGAACTGAATCTATAGATCAGTGTGGAGAGAATTGACATCTTAACAATATTCATCCAATCCATGTACACGGTGTCTCTCCACTTGTGTAGGTTATATCTGAATTATTTTAAATCAGTTTTTGTAGGTTTTATGATACAAACATTTAACATATTTTGGCAGATTTACAAAAATATTTTAGGTTTTTTTTGTGATGTAAGTACCTTTAAATTTTAATTTTTAATTGTTCATTGTTGCCATATAGACCAAGTATAGCCTACTTTATATGCTATGATCTTGCTGTGTTAGTCAGCTTTTTGATGCTGTGATAAAATACCTGAGGAAAAACATCTTAAGAGGAAAGATATATTTTGCCTCAGTTTTAGAAGCTTCAGCCCATGGTCAGCTGGATCTATAGCTTTGGACCTCACCCAAGTCAGAACATCATGGCGGTAGTGGGTGGCAGAGCAAAGCTGCTCATATCATGGAGGCTGGGAAGTACGGAGGGAAGGGGCTGGGGATAAGACATCGTGCCCTCATACAGTTTCTTCCACCTCCATTCATAGTCCATTAGTCCATTCAGCTATATGTATGCATCACTGGCTTAACCCATTGATGAGGTCAGAGCCCTCATGATCCAATCACTTCCTAAAACCCTACCTCTGAGCATTGCTGCACTGGTGACTAAGCCTTCAACACATGAGCCTTTGGGGGACATTCTAGACCAAATGGTAACACTTGCTAAACTCGCTCATCTGTTCTAGTATCCTTCATGTAGATTCTCTGTAGACATTCTACAGTGTACCTGATTTTCTATTTGGACAATCATGTCATTCACAAACAGAGAGGGATGTATTTCTTCTTTTCTATGTGCTTTTCATTTCTTTTTCTTGCTTTATTGCACTCACTAGGATCTCCAGTTGTGTTAACAGTAGAAATGATTTTTAAATCAGCTCTTTCTTTTTTGTTACCAATCTACCAAACTTTGTGAATAAAATTTCAAAATATGGGCTGGGGATGTGGCTCAAGCAGTAGCGCGCTCGCCTGGCATGTGTGCGGCCCGGGTTCGATCCTCAGCACCACAACAAAGATGTTGTGTCCACCGAAAAACTAAAAAATAAATATTAAAAAAATTCTCTCTCTCTCTCTCTCTCTTAAAAAAAATTCAAAATACATCTAGACTCTGAGCACTGTCTCTTGTTTCACATCCATTAAGTCTATTTTCTGAACTCCTGTGCACTTCTTACCTGACTACACTTTGACTTTGGCTGTCCTCACATTTCAGGGGCAAAGGCAGCTGATGTTCTTAAGACAAGTCCAGTTCCAGTTCTCACATGACTGGGACAGAGCAGCTCTTTTGCTGCAGTTGATTTCTTCTTCTCTCAGGAATGTATGCATTATATACACGTGTCTATATATACATATACGTGTATATATATATACGTGTCTATATATACACGTATATGTATATATAGACACATATGTGTATGTGTATATATATGTATACACACACGCATATGTATATCTTGTGATATAATGGAGAAATACAGTATGGTGCTATGAACCATATGCAAATCCAGGAAACATAATCTGGATGGGGTTGAGAGTCCCGAGGAGACCTCAGTAAAGACACAGTTAGGCTGAGCTGTGAACAACTAAGGGCAGTTGTAAGTCAAGTGCAGCTACTGCAGATTAGAAGATCAGAACTTCTTTGTAGAACTTCTTTGATGAAATTTCCAATCTGGTATTTGATGTCATTCAAGTTTGGGCTCTTATGTGAATGCAGTAGTTGGAAAGTTGTGCCAGGGGGTTGAGGACCTTTAAAACAGAGACTATAATGGTAAAGTATGGAATCTAAACCAGGTAAGGAGGAAAGTGAAGTCTTAGTGGGGGGGCCGGGGAGAAAAAGGACAGAAAATCACCTTCATTTGGCTTGGAGCAGCTCAGGTAAAATTGTTCCCATCCCTTTACACCCTTTCACTTAGAGTGAGCATTCGACATGGTGCTGGAAGATGCGATAGAAGCAGAATTTTCTGGATCCTTCTATGAAGGCTCTTTAGAGAGGAAAACTCATCTGGAATGTGCCTTCTGCTCTTTGTCCTTCTTCACTTCTAGGATGAGATGGAGAAGTGGGAGGGGAAGATCGTGGGCACTCATTCGCTATTGCCACAGAAATGCCGCAGAAGAAACCTCCCCCCTCGCACTCAGTGTCCCGGGAATCTCCTGGCTGGCTGCCACTCAGGGGATCTGGGCCAGGCTGGGCTGCTCAGCTTGGCTTTGGGCTGTGACAGCAGGGGTGTCACTGCTTCCTGTGTCTCTTGTCCTCCCTCTGGACATGTTCTTCTCAGGGGTGAGGGCAGGAGCCCAGGAAGGCAAGTGCCATGCACAGTCTCTTGGCTTAGGCTTAGAGCAAGCACAGGGTCACTGCAGCCTCCCCCTGTTGACCAGAAAAGCATCAAAAACGTGGAGGAGAGGAAACTGGAGATGGGGGGGGCCAAGAACTGAAAAGCCAGGTGTGGGAGGAAGTCCCATCTAGACTCTTGGGACGTCAAGAAGGAGTGGAGTAGAAAAAAAAAGACGGGGACACAGGATCAGAAGCCTTCACAGAATCAGAGGCAGAATGGTCCATGGGAACCTGGAACAAATCAGGAGGGAGGGTCTCGGAGGAGCCTGGAGTGTTGTAAGAAGATGGGAGAGAAATGAGGATGTCCACCTTCATGTTTATAGTCCAGGCTGCTCCATTTCATGATTGTTAGGCTCCTCCAGGTCACCATATCCTCTGCAATCCAGTCCTCCCGGTCACCTAGCTCAGTGAGTGACCAGCCACCCACATATCCCAGCCAGGAACCTCACCGTTCACCCACTCCCTCTTCTCGCCCTGAAACCCTATTAATTTTTCATCACAGATACGTTTCAACCCTTCCTCTGGTTGGGGATTAGGAAACAGAAGGCCCCAGACGCAAAGTTTCTCTTTGATTCTCCCCTGTCCTCCTGTCTGTCATCCTGATTCTGCTGGGAGGCAAGCCGCCGAAACAGGAATCCCTCTGTCCCTAGGCCATTTGTACAAACCAGAACCCCTTTTCCCCAAAGCTTGCCATAAAAACCTAAAAATCTGGCTCCACTAAGAGCTGGCCATAAAGAAATGAAGACCTTCATGCCCCAGAGGTCCTGCCCCACACTGGGGGGAAGCAATGATGCACGTGGGGAGCTGAGAACATTCTGAGCAGACAGAGCTTCCTGGGCCCCCAGCTCCGTCTGTTAGCATTGGATCACACCCTTGGGGTCTGATTGTGTTTCTACAGAGCTCTCCCTGCTTCACTGAACCCAAGCATAGAGATGACAGTTCATTCTGGCTCTTTAGGTCTTCAATCTGAAGGCTCCGGTGCCCCCTAAAACTATGGCCAAATGAGTACATTGTGCTTCCCACTGGTCACCCTGCCTTTTGTTACAGGTGCGTCCGCCATGGCCCTCTATCGTGGATAAGAAAGCGATGGCCCCCTTTCCCTCCCCTACACCCTCTTCTCCTTCCTGCCCTATTTCAGGCCTCCACATCCCCTCGGTCCCTCTGCCTCATTCTCCTCACCACGCACCCTGCCTCCTGTGTCTCCCCACGAAATCCATTATCTGGCACCTCAGGGGACCACTCCAATGTTGGCAGAATCTGAAATCACACTCTGCGCGAGAAGCCAATCATGAAATACCTGCTTTGTCTCTCAGCTACATGAATATGAAAATGGATTCCTGAAGCGAGCTGGATAGGGGAGCGCTCACAGGGGGAGGTTTCCCAAGGGGAGCGGAGGCTTGGCCTGTCCTGGGGGAAGCTGGGAAGCGGGGGTCCTCTGGATGCTACCAACTGGATGGGCCTGGTTGTTGTGGGAACTGGAATAGCCTGGCCTTGCTCGAGGTCTTGGAGGTCTGAGTGTGGGACAGAGTGAAAGTCAAAGGAGAGGCCTGGGGGAGGGGAGGCCAGATGGCGGTGGGTGGGGGCGGCAGAACAGTGAGGAGGGTTGGCAGCAGCTGGGGAGGATCAATGCCTTTTCCTCCTCTGTGTTTGCGTGTGTTGCAATCCCTGCTCAGATGAAAGAAATTCAAATAGTTATCGATTCTTGCTGAGGGGAGAATGTGGGGATCCGATCTGGCTCTGTTACAGCTGTACCCAGCCCCTGCCCAGCCTAGTTCCCGCCCCGGCCTGAGCTGCCATCTAAGCCTGGGTCCCTACCTTGGTTCCTGGTTCCAGCCTAGTCCGGGCCCTTGTACAGCACCTACCCTAGACTTTGACTTGGGGCAATCAGGTGCTCAGTAAAAAGCACCCACTTTTCTACACATTTTAAAAAAAATCTTATTTATAGATGGACAGCATGCCTTTATTTATTTTTTTTTAATGTGACGCTGAGGATCGAAGCCTGTGCCTCGCATGTGCTAGGCAGTTGCTCTGCCACTGAGCTATAGCCTCAGCCTGTTCCTACACGTTTAGAATGATCTTTCATTTGGAAGACCAGACCTGGCCGTAGTCCCAGGGGTGAGTTAGTCCAGGTACCAACACACTGTGGTGCCCAGGGGCCACTTTCAGCCTACAGCCTGGCTCCTGAGCTAAAATTTTTTTTGTTTGTTTGTTTTACGTTTTTAAGGGGTTATAAAGAAAAACAAAGAGAAATATGGAGCAGAGATTGTCTGTGGCTCAGTCTAAAATATGTCTTATCTGACAAAAGCCCTGGTTCTTTGGCTTCCTGTCTTGGGAGTTTGCAGGTGAATTTCCCCCAGGGGTAAGCACTAAGGCTGAAATCTCATGGGGCCTCCCACGGGCTACAGTGGGGGTCTGCAATCTCTACCCCTCAGGAGCAGGGAGGGGGCCCTCCACTCTCTGGGAGCCAAGGGTCTTTTCAGGTGCTGCTTTGGCCTCAGTCCCCCTGACCAGCCTCCCTGTCCTATGGGCAGGTGCACCCAGAGATGCCTGGACTCTGGGAGTCGCTAAAAAACTGGGCACCTTCCCAGGAGCTGTCCTGGGAGCATCGACCCAGGGTACCCTGCTCCTGAGGCTCAGGAAGGTCCCAGGCCTGGGAGTTGCCGTGACTGCTCAGCAGCCTTTGGCTTTGCTGGCCTTGGCTTTAGAACTGACAAGTCTGCAGGGGACGGTTCCAGGGCTATTTCCCTGATGCTGCCATCCTTACTGGATGACCTTGGACCAACTACCAAAGCCTTTAAAATGGGGATAACTGTAACTAGTAACTACCTCTGAGGGGCATATTAAGCATTTAAAATAATTTTTTTTTGGTTCTGTATGGAAATGTAGCAGAGAAATGGCAAAAAATTATAATAAGATAAAATAATAATAATAATAATAATAATAATACTAATAATACATGCTATCTGAATTTCTGGCCTGCAAAGAGCAGATATCACAATGCCAAACCAGTGCCCTGGACCAGGAGCTGAGGAACCCCTTGAGCTGATCACTTTGGGCAGGGCCCCCCCCCCCCCCCCCCCCCCCCCCCCCCCCCGGCGTTTGCAGTGTGGATGGGAAGCTGCTATAGTGTGTCAATTCGGGGAGAAGTTTGGTGTGGTCTCCACATCTGAGGACATGTGTCTGCAACAACCCCAGGTGCTCTGCAGGAAAAGGCCAGAGTTGGGGTCTGAGGTGCTGAGCCCACCCCTGCCAGATGTGCAGGAATCAGCAGGAAGAGGCATCGATCGCCATCGGCAGCGGGGCCACGTGGGCTGCCTATTGATTGGAGGTCTGCCTCCCCCCAGTCCTCCCCGGCCCTCCCCCAGCCGGCAGCGTGAGTCCCTCTTACCTTCTGCCTCAGACAGCGCAGGGAAGGAGAGGGGAATGGGGGGGGGGGGCAAGAAATCTCCCTGATCCCTCTGGACAAAGAGATCTGCCAGCTGCAAGTAATTTGGGTGTCTGATAATCCCTAATCCCTAATCCGGCTCCATTTGCACATAAATGCAGTGCCTGGCTTCTGACCCCAGGGGTCCTGGGAGCGGTTTGGGGGGCTTGTCCCCCTTTATTTGCTCTGTAAGTTTTCATTGGCTGAAAGCCCCTCTGGCCTCCCAGTCACTGAAAGGAAGAGAATTTCCCAAAGGCTTGGCTTTCTCAGTGTGGAAGAGAATCCCCGCAAATGGGGCTCCCAGGCCCCCAGAAGGTGGAGAAGGTCCCCGTGGGGCTGGCACACCCTGCCTGCTGTGCCTGTGGGTCGTGGCTTCCTGGCCCCTTGGAGCTGGAGTGGGAGGTGGGCAAGGGTCCTGGAGGAACCCTGATGCAGACACAAGAAGAGCATGTCCAGGAACCGGAGCCAGAGAATGTCCCTCAGGGTAGGACAGGCCCTTGGTGGTCTGACTTATGGACACAGGTGTAGGCACGTGTGTCTGTTTCTCCACCGTTGATGGAAAACTTACTATGTGTCAAACACTATATCATTTCATGCCACAGGGACTTTCTAAAGCCTACCCCTCAGACTCAGAGGTCTCCAGGCACGGTGTCCTCCAGGGCTGGTGAGCAGAGCTGGGTGGTCAAGAGTTTAGGATCTGGAGTCCAATCCTGGCTCCACCTCTCAGCCAGCCAGTGTGGTGGGGCGGTGGGCAGCACTGCCCCCCACAGGCCTGAGCAGGAGAGGTGCCTGCCCCAGCTTCAGAGGGAGCCACTCTGGCCTCCTCCAGTCACACCCTCCTTTGAGTGAGGACTCTTTACCTCTGGGGATGTTCCCCACCTCCACCCTATGGCAGGGGGAGTGAGGGAGGGAGGGGAGCTGCTCTTTTATGAAGATCTTGTTCTAGGTATAGGGGGACCCACGGTCCCTCCCAACCCCCCCACACCTCCTTCCAGGCCTGTGTGGGCCTCCTCTTGGGGGCCTCTCCCCCAGGTCAGTCCATGCTGTGTGGTAGGGAAGAGGCAGCTGCTAGCAGGTATTGGGGTGTGTTAGGGTGTTGTGTGGGGACAGACGGGCTGAAGCCAGCATGGAACTCTGTACACCTGGAGACACACACCTGGCCTTCCAGGTCTTCACGAATATAGGTTTGTCAAGGTATCTCCTTTAACATGTTTGTAATTTTTAAGTGTGTAGGCTTATGCTACGTGGCCCTGCAGGTGTGCCCTCCCCTGGGTTATTGCAAGTGTTCAGAGTGGCCTGGCCCTGGTGCAGAGTTCATCTGCCTTCTCCTAATGAGCTAGGTGACCTTGAGGAACTTAGTCAATCCCAAATTTCCTTTTTTTTTTAATCTGTAAAATAGCAGTATGTGCCTCACAGGGTTGTTACAGAATCAAGAAAGATTATACATGTATAGTGCTTAGACCACTTAGCAGGTAGCAACCACTGGTTTGGATTTAGTTCTTATTCCCAATTTGGAAGCGCTTTGTTTAGAAGGATCCAATTTAACTTCCTGTGATCCTATCCATGGAGTAAAGATGAGGGGAAGGGCAGGAGGGACATTGAGCTCTGCTCCTTCTTGCTGTGTAAACTTTTGCAAATTACTTAGCCTCTCTGTGTCTCTTTCCCTATCTCTGAAATGGAGAGGAGCTGAGAGAAGTTAAGAATAAAGTGAGAGGGTATCCAACAATGTCTGCACAGCATCTGGCATGAGGTAAAGACTTGGTGATTTTCTAGTTTTTCTTTGGAAACACGTCCCATTTCCTTCAATTCTCCTTCCCTCCATCTATTTCTAGGTTTTCCACACTGGGAAACTGAGGCATGGAAAGAGAAGTGATTTTCCCTGTGGTTGCATAGGTTGAGCCATGGATCCAAGGTCACATAGGAAGGGGACAGAGGGAAGCTCCTACCTTCTATAAGCTCAATCTGTGAGTGGTGCTCAGATCTTGGCCATATAATGGTCACAGATGCACCCACCCAGGGCGTGGGGAGACTCAGACACCCATTTTACAATTGATGAGACCGAGGCTCAAGGATGTGTAGCATCCTTTCTGGAAGAGACCCCTCTCTCTGCAGCCAGTGTCCTGGTTTTGAAAAGTATGATAAGCGAGCGTTCCTAGAAGCAGCTCCTGGAGCAGGCTCTTCTTCGCTGCCTGATTTTCTTGCTGTCGCCTGAAGAATGGAGCATAACGACTAGGAGATGATTGGTACCTTCTCTCCCTGGATTGGACACCGGTTTCCAGAATTCCCTGAGGGGCTAACCTCTAATTTCAATATGTTAATGTGTGGAATCTAATGGCATATTTATTGCTTATGTAGATGCTAGTTATTTACACGGGAAACTGATTTATCTATTAGATAATTAGTAAACTTCAATAATTGCAAAAACCTTTTAGCAATCAGTTGACATTTAATTAACATACAATAACTGTCTTATTAAATCTACATTAAATGCCTATTGGAGTTAATTAAAACTCATACCTATGACTCCACATTCTTTGGGAATCCTCATTAAAGCCCACCAGTAGGAATGCAGACAGGGAAATTCCCTGGAAAGCCGTTTGCAATGGAGTTGCTAGAAATGCACTCCAACATTTATTCCATGCCTCCTGTGTCCTTCAGACAACAGCAAGCAAAACAGAAATAGGCCTTACCTTCAAGAAGCTTAGAGTCAGGGGGGTGGGGGAGGGATGGGGACTTCTCAGATGGTCACATAGATGAATGTCACTCTGCAATTTGGGCAGGTGCAATGAAGGGCAGGTAGGTGCTGGGAAGACCCCACAGTGGGCAGATTCCACCTGGTCTTAGGGGTCATGGTGGCTGCTTGAGCTGACCTCCAAGGTTAGGTAGGGGTTAGCCAGGGAAATATGCTCCAAGCTGAGGGAACAGTCCCCATGAAGGGCTCTTGGAAGGCAAGGAGCATGGCCAGTGCAGTGTAACAGGGAGCAGAGAGGGGCCGCTGAGTCCTCTCCCTGCAAGCAACAGAAAGTGGGGGTCAGCATGTGCGTGAGTGTGTCTTGTGTGCATACATGACCGTGATTGGATTTGTGTTCAGAGAAGGCCATTCTGACTGCAGCAAGGATAATAGGCTGGAGGGGACTTGAATGGATAAATGTCAATCAGTGCAGAGGCTATTGTAGTGGTCCAGGTAAGAAACTGTGTGATGGGTAACATGAGGACAGAAAGAAAATTGAAACAATCAGCTGTGAACAGGTGTTGACACCTGGGAGGGAGCGACTGAGCAGGACTTCTGCTGTCTAGCTGTTGGGACTGGCTGGCTGGTGCCATTCCCCAGAAGCAGAACCCTGGGAGAGGATCTGATATCCAAGAAGAGACATTGACGTGAATAGATACGCAGACTTTGAACTGGGAAAAAGAAGTTACGACTGAGATTTAAAAAAATCTTGGTGCTTGGTTTTCCACTCCATATTCTGATTTAATTGGTCTGGGTGGTAGGAGATTCTAAAAAACCAAGTTTCAGAGTGATTAGTCTAGAAGTAGAAAGTAAAAGAAAGTAGGAACCTATAACAAGGACTTCATTATCTACTGCCTTGCTCAGGGGATGCACAGCTGGTTTAAGTCACCTCTGCCAGGGCCCGTCCTCACAAGCCCATAGATGCATGCTCATGTTGGTGTTGATGCTATAAGTCATGATCATCTTGTCCTTGTAACTGGGCGCTTATGATGCTGGACGCCTTGGTTCTGTTCTCTCATTTGATCTTCACAACAGAATGATGAGATAGGTTATTATTTATTTCTATTCTGGGGACCAGCCAGCCAGTCCCAACAAGAGGCCAGTCCCCAAAAAAGACACAGAGGGTCTGAGGGCTGTAGTGTCTTGCTTACTGTCCTACAGGTATTATTAAGTAGAAACTTGGATTCAAACTTGAAGCTGTTATATTCTAAAGTGTTCGTGTTCTTTCACTGTGATATACAGCCAGTCTCTCTATAAAACCAGAAAGAGGCCCTTTAATGTGCCCCTCTCCAGGTTTATAAGTCAGATGAAAGATTTGCAAGGATTTGTGAATGCTGCAGAGTTCTAAGGGAGAGTCTGGTTTTCAGCATGAAGTTCTTCCTCTGTTGAAGAAGCAAGGTGTGTCTGCTGGTGGGCTTCTCCCTTCGTTGTGAGCTGCCTGCTGATTCGGAGCCATAAAAAGCTAAGCAGGGGCACAGTGGCACTCCCCAGTAATCCCAGCAACTCTGGTGGCTCAGGAAGGAGGATCACAAGTTTGAAGCCAGACTTAGCAATTTGGTCAGACTCTCAGCAACTTACTGAGAGACCCTGTCTCAAAATAAAATAAAATAAAATAAAATAAAATAAAATAAAATAAAATAAAATAAAATAAAATAAAAGGGCTAGGTGTGGCTTAGTGGCAGAGTGCCCCTTGGTTCAATCCCCATTGTGGCAAAATAAACAAAAAACTAACAGAGAAGACTACCCTGTGTGTTCCAAAGCCAAGAAATGATTGCAAAGGACCTCAAATTAGTGTGTATATCATCAAACTTTATCCATAAGCCAGAACTTCTCAAAGCATGTTCCAGAAGTAAATGTTACTTAGGAAAAAAAGACTTTGTGATCAGAGTTTAGAAACTGTTGGGTCCAGATCTTTTATTTTGCTACTAGGAAGCTCCAAGAGGGATAAGAGTATGCACTTTCCTAGCTTATTTAACCAAAGAATGCTGATTTTCTTTCTTTCTTTCTTTTTAATACTTTTTAGTTGTAGATGGACACAATACCTTTTATTTATTTGGTTTTTTGTTTTTTTATGTGGTGCTGAGAATCAAACCAGTGCCTCACACGTGCCAGGCAAGCGCACTACCATGGAGCCACAACCCCAGCCCCTTTCTCTTTTTCAACAGAGGATTTGGCTCAGCATTTCTCAATCTGTGGGGTCCCAAACTACCTGCCACAGAACAACCTGAGGGGCTTCTCCTTCCCACCATCAACGCTGAGATTATGCACCACAAGTTCCCCGGATGGGGCTGGGAAGATGCAGCAATCTGATCAAGCTCCTGGATGATCCAAGTGCCCATTAAGTGTTTTAAAACTACTCTCCTAGAAGGAGTCATATTCTGGGCTGAACAATTATATCTTTAACTTCCATGAATTGATCTTAAAATTGATATAGGTGCTATAGTAAACAAAATACAAGAAAATACTTGAATTATTGCAAAATTCACAATCTTTTTTCTTTGTTGTTGTTGTGAAATATTAATGTTCTCCACTGGGGGGGGGATTAAAAGTACAATTGTCCTCCCATATGGGGTCAGTGAGGCATTTTGAGGTTAACAAGCGGTTCTCAAATTGGCAGAGAGCATGCAGAAGCCACCTAAAGCAGAAGTACTTCATCTCAGCTCTGTGTGTGGCTTGGTGTCTCCAGGGGCGCCTGGATTGCCGAGAAAGCGAGAGGGAAGCTATTTCTGAACCTTCTGCTTCAATCAGGGCAGTTTTAAATTGTATTCAAGATGAGGTTTCAGCTGCTTGGGGTTGGGGGTAGGAGGAAAAGAGAAAGAGAGAGGCGGTGTGTGTGTGTGTGTGTGTGTGTGGGTGTGTGTGTGTGTGTGTTTGCTGACCACTGATGAGATTCTTTCATTTGTCAGAAGAGAGATCTGTAACCCAGAGAGGGAAAGAGACTTCTCTGCGGTCACCCAGCATGTTGGTGGCATGGCCTGAACGAGGAACAAGAGTCCCTGGCAGGCACTTGGCCCTGAATGGCTGCACCGTGTCGGGGCTGTTAAAATGCAGCCCACGGCCAGGGCGGCCAAAGTCGGCTGGAAGTCAGAGCCGGGAAGCGGCCCGCGGAGAGCCCGCGTCTTCCTCCTTGGGGCTGACCTCCCTCGCTGGCCTCTCGGTTCCTCTCCTCGCCGCGCGTTCTGAGCACCTAAGCATATGTATGAAGCGGAAATCAAACGCCTGCTCGGACTTGACAGAACTGCTGAACTAAGAGCCATATAATGTCCTCTACTGAAGGACATCCCCTTGTCAAGATAAGGCTTGGGAAACGCTCCGCAGGAAGCCGGCTTGCAGGGCGGGATCATGTATATTCATGGGGGCTCCGCGCCTGCCCACCGCCCCACCCCGGCTCCCTGGCAGCCTGCTGACCGCGGCTGGAGCGCTCCATCCAGAGCAGGTTTGGGTTCTCCTGCCCGCGCCCTGCACGAGGAAGGGCCTGGTGGGCGTGGGTCCTGCTGTCATGGATGGCCCTCGCGTCTCTCTCGTTGGCTTTCCTTCGCCAGGTCCAGCTTTGGGGACGCGCCAAGGCGCGCGGCACAGTTTAGGTGCCAGAGTTCAAGCCCCTCTGTGAGCAGAGGTGACCTTCCGCGGAGAGCCTGGTCCGGGCCTCTGCCCACTGTCTGCCTGGGTCTTTCAACTTCCCGCGCTTCTGCTCGGCTTAGTCCCTCTGCCTGGGGTTCCATTTCCCCTTTTCGGCGAGGTGAAGCCCCTTACCCTTTTAAGGTCCAGCTCAAAGTCACCCTCTCCCTCAAGAGCTCCCTGCCCCTCCCTCCTCTTGGTAACTTGATTGCATCTTCTTGCCTTCTGAGCCAGAAGGCAAGGACCAGGCAGTAGGGGCAGATGACCTGGTGACGATTGCTGTGTGTACAGGTCTGCCCCGGCTGCCCTAGAGGACCGCATACACACACACAGAGGCGGCGTACTCAACCATTGTCTCCCAGCTCTGGAGGCTGAAGTCTGGGGGCTTGCAAGGGTGTCGGCAGGTTGGTTGCTTCTGAGCTTTCTGTCCTTCACTTGCGGATGGCTGTCTTCAAGTCCCCTCCCCGTGTCTTCACAGGGTCTTCCTTCTGCTCCAGTCTTTGTCCAAATCTCCTCTTCTTTTAAGGACACCAGTCAGAATTGGTGAGGGTGCCCCATGTGACCTTAATCACCTCTTTGAGGGCCTTGTCTCCAGATACAGTCACATTCTGAGGTCTGGGGGTTAGAACTTCAACATAATTTTTTTTTTTTTTTGAGGGAGGGTGACTCCAAATTTAGAAGCCTTTACTTTATTTTGCAGGTGGATTTAATATGCACATGAATTCTGTAGGTCAGGGCTGTGGATGAGACACCAGGGATGGCTTGTCTCTGCCCCATGATGTCTGTAGCCTCAGCCAGGAAACTCAAAGGCTTTGTTTTTTTTTTTGGAAGGGATGTGTACCAGGGATCAAACTCAGGGGCACTCAACCACTGAGCCCCCTCCCCAGCCTTATTTTGTATTTTGTTTAAAGACAGGGTCTCACTGAGTTGCTTAGTGCCTTGCCATTGCTGAGGCTGGCCTTGAACTCAAGATCCTCTTACCTCAGCCTCCTGAGTTGCTAGGATTACAGGCCTGCACCACTGCATTCTGCTCAAAGGCTCTTTGGCTAACAAGCATAGCCTGTGGGCTGGGATGACATAGTGACAAGGATTCGATGGGAATGCCTTTCCCCATGGCGGTGCTTCCTCACCACATGGTGGCCTTAAAGCACACAAACTTCTTACCTTGTGGCTCAGAGCTCCAAGAGCAACTGAACTATCGGATACAGCAGAGCTGCATGACCTTTTAGGACAGGATCCCTTCTCTTGTCCTTCCTTGGTTGGAGTCACTGTCCTCCCAGACTCATGGAGAGGGAAATTATATCCACATTAAAAAAATTTTTTTTTTGGGGGGGTACGGGGGGTTGAACTCAGGGTCATTCTACCACTGAGCCACATCCCCAGCCCTATTGTGTATTTTATTTAGAGACAATGTCTCACTGAGTTGCTTAGCACCTTGCCATTGCTGAGGCTGGCTTTGAACTTGCGATCCTCCTGCCTCTGCCTTCAGAGTCACTGGGATTATAGGCATGCGCCACCGTGCCTGGCTCCATCCACATTTTGATCACCAGATTACATTGGAGAAGAGCATGTAGCGGGTAAAACTGTGTTGTGGTCATCTGTTTTGGAAAATCAGTGCACCATGAATGCGTTAGACAGAACTCAACGGGATACCTTGCAGCCACCATCACAGGACATGCCACAGTCTGTTGCAGTCAGGAAAACATTTTCAGTTTTCTTGTCCTATTTTGCATATGTGCATGTTTGAGGGTTCGCCATGGGCATCTCTGATCTTCATGTTTTACATGTTACAAAGACCACATCTCTCACCCACTACCTGATTGGCTCTGGAGGTCAATGAGCTATTCCTCCTAGAACAATCGACATAGGGTGAGAAGCATGGTAAATACACATGGTTCTTGAGTTCCCTGTGGGTTGAGGATTTAGAATCATCTGTTTATTTAATCAGCACACATTTCTCCAGTGCCTTCAGGGGGCCCAACACTATGTTTTAGGGACTTATCAATCACTTGCCCAGTAAACAGTGTTTGTGGATTTGTCACTCAACAAATGCTGACATTGTTCAGTCATTCAACAAACACTGTTAAACACCCACCCTGGGGGAAAGACGGGGCTCTTGACGGAGGGGGGGCCCCGTCTCTAGCAAATGCTGCTTTCGAGATGCATGGGGCAGAATTCTAATAGCATCGTGTGCTTCATTTTGCCCATTACGACACCATTATATTTTAAAGCTTGTCTTTCTAACTCTCCTATTTTTCTTCTAGACGGCACTCCTGCTATATGGCTCCAGTTTCTCTAACCATTAGGAAGGTATTATAGTTACTGGAGATTCATCTATCATTTTATGAGCCTCTTTCAAGAGAGGAAATAACAGGTTGTTTCAAGTGTGAAGTGATGGCTCACAAAGGCTGGCAGAACAGGCGTCCTGTTCCCAGGGGATCAGCCAAGCGGTGTTTATCTTTGACACAATAAGCAAAAGATCAGAAATGATTACAACAAATGGCAGAGTAAACAATCTATCCGCAGCAAAGGGCACCTGCCCAGATGCCGGAAATTGGATCCACACACAGCTGCCAATTCCAGACTGTGTCTCTGATGGCTCTGTCATACTTCTGAGGGATGCGAGGGCGGCATGGCTGCAGGCCCTATCCCTGCCCTAAAAACCTTGGCATTCTGAGGCCTGAACCAGATTACCTTCAGGGGATCTCCTTGCCTGGGCTCGAAAAGCCCTTCACGATCCTTGGGACCTTGTCTGTCTTATCCACTGCTTCACCTCGTTGCCTGGGACGACGTCTGGCATTCGGTCCACATTTGTCCACAGAGAAGATGAATGATCTAGCCCCTGCCTACATCTCCAGCTCCAGCTTCGTTCTCCTCAGAGTTTCTGCTGAGTTTCTTTCAATTCTAGGAGAGAGCATCTTTGGGTCCTTCAGATTTCCTCTGCACACTCTGCCTCCTCTGCTTGGAGCATCTCTTCTTCCTCTTCCTGACCAAGGTCCTACACTTAGGTCTCAGCTCAGCTGCCCCTTCTTCCCTGAAGCCTTCCCCCACTACGCTGCTCCCTGGCTGTCCTGCCGCTAGGATATAAGCTCCTGGAGGGTGGCAAAGGTGTCTTGTTTACCACTCTGTCACTGCAGAGACAGACAGTGACGGCTCCCCTTCCACAGTGCAGAGCCGCTAAATGGATACAAGGGCCCTGATGGGACCGCATCTCTCCATCTTGCTTGCTTCCCTGTGATTGCCTTTTGCTGTAGAATGTGAGTGGAAGTGGCATGTGACCCTTCTGGACCACAGTGATTAAGTAGAGGTCCCCAGTCCTTCACATCCTCTCTCTTCCCTCATTCTTCAACTGGAAGGATTAGTGAAGGACTGGGGAGATGCCAGATGGAAGCATCTGATATTCCCTGGTTATTGATGGATTCACGCTCCCCTAGAGAGAGCACCACAGGCAACATCTGCATTAGATTTTGCATACGTGTTGGCTGAATCTGAACTTGGATTGTGTTAAGCCACTGATACTTTGGGGATGCTTGTTACAGCAGCTAGCATAAATGGACTATCTATTGCTTTTCTCAACAAGTATGTGTTGACAGGACAGCTTTCTGGCCACAGAGATCCCATACCATGTCTGTGCAGCTGCCCAGGCCCAGCACTTCCCAGAAGCCCATGATCTGGCTGCAGAGAATAATTTGGGAATCCGTTCACATCATTGTTAAAAGCATCAATTGATTAGATTAGATGGACTGAGTCTTGTGTCATTAGGAAACATAAAGATCCTTTGCTCGTGGATAGAAATGGCATTATTCAATACAGAGCATCTTGATTAAAATAGACAAATAATGACCTTTGACAATGCATAGTAATAGAGCATTAGTCTCACCTCCACACTGGGTTTTATGAAATTCCACGGATGCCACCTCTAGCTTTCCCATGTCTTCCTGCAGACCAGTTCTTGGGGTGGTTTTGGAACAACCCAGCTCTTCTCTTCCTTGTTTTCCAGAATGTGTGAGAATGTAACATGCTGCAGCAGAGAGACATTGGCTAGAATGAATTTTATGACTAGTCACCTCCTGTAGGAACAGGGTGGCCCTCAGTTCTTCAGCTCAGTGAGACGCATGGGCTGTGTATAAAACCCAGGGTGGAGTTTCTGGAGTCCCTCAGCTGCAGTGTGAAGGGGGCATGCACATCTGCCCTGGGCAGCTTTCCTGAGCCTTGGGGGTTTGGAGGATCCTGGCTCTCACAGTATCTCAGGCTTCTGTCATCCTTTGCTGCATATTTGTAGTAATAAACCAGCCTCGCATGACTTGTATGTGTGTGTGGGGGGGATGTTCTGTCTCAGCAGACTCAGGCAAGTTGGTAGCCAGTGCCCAGTGAACCTGCTTCCCATTCCTGCTTCCCATCTGCCCTGCTTGGCCGTGGTTCAGCCCTCATCTTTCAGCAGTACTGCCCAGGGACCTCTGGGCTGGTACACTCCTCTCCTGATTTCGGATGTGGCTACCGCTCACTTTTACCTGTGTTCCGGCCCCAGCACTGCAGCTTAAGGTCGTCCTACAACTCAGAACTGGCCTCCTTGTTCCTGCCGCCTTCAGGGGAAGCTCTTGCTCCTTCTCTAGCATCCAAGGCCCTTCCTGGTATCATTCCTGCTTCTCTCTCTCACCTGTTCCTCTGTGAGTCTCCTTAAGTCACTCATGTTTCAGAGAATCTAAGCTGTCTTCCCCCATTTGTACCGTGAGAATTTCTACATCGAAGACTTGCTTTTCTTCCTATCAGTGCCTAGCCAGGCTTCAAGGCTCCACCCAAATGCCATCTTTTGCAGAGAGCCTACCTGGATTGTCCTTTGAAATTCCAGGACATCTTAGCTGTGCCTCTTTTAGGACCTCTTTTAGCCTGGTGTTCCTGAAGGTGAGGCCTGAAGAACAGCCTTGTGTGTGTTTAATTGATTTGGAAAATGATGGTCGGGAGTCAGCGTGCGGATCCAGGGAGCTGAAGTGGGGATAGAGGGGCAGCTAATGCCGGAACAGGTCACTGACTTGGTCATCATTCAAGGGATTTAAGGAAGGAGTTTTAGGATTGTTTGCCTGGGGAAATGAGAGGGGCCCACAGGTGCTAATTACCTTCCCTTCCAGCTTATGCACTCCCAGCGGGTTCCCTCTGATCTCTCTCCCTGAGACTTCACAGAAGCCCAGGACAGGAAGATGCTTGTGTCCTGGCCTTAGACCTGGCTCCGTCAGGTTTCATCTGCAAGGAGTCAGCCAAAGCCTGTGCAGAGCTACTGAGTCACAGGGATGCTGAGGGATTTCAAAGGGGCACGTAGGAGATACCCACTTTATGGCCCTTCTCCCTGTCTGTCTGTTATTACGGTTTGTGTGTGTGTGTGTTTGTGTGTGTGCGCGCATTTGTCTCATCTAGGGGTTCTTTGAAAATAAGAATTCTATTTTCTCTCCAATATCCAGCAGGGTAGTAATGCATCGTAGAGTTCAATTACATTGAATGAATGAAAATGAAGTGGTTTTTTTTTTTTTTTTTCTCCTGGGGGGGGGGGAGGGACACACACACACACACACACACACACACACACACACACACACACAGACCTATGCAAAGAAAATCCTCCTCCTTCAGGATGAATTACAGAAGAATGGGAACAGGATAGCTTATATCCAGAGAAAATCCTGAACAAAATAATAGTAACAATAATACAAATAATTGCTAACAGTTACATGTTGCTTAAGTGATCTCCATATGAGCTTAGTTGAATTTCACAACAGCCAAAGAAAGCCTTATCATTATTATTCCTATTTTTCACATGGAGAAATGGAGGAAGGGGGTAGTCAAACACCTTGCTCCAGGTCGTTGCGAGGTGGCCTGAGCCCTGCTTCTGGTCCCATTTCCATGACAAAGCCTGCAGTGTGTGTGTGTGTGGGGGGTGGCTAGGGGCCTGTTTTCCACTCACCTCCTGGAAGCTGATGGAGGCAGGGGCTCTGCTGAAGTTTATTTTTGCTAAAGCTTCTAAGAAAAGCCTGCAAATGTTACATCCTTCTTAGCTCCTATTTCTATCCACGGAGGAGGGACAAAATAAGGGCCTTATCTTCTAAGTGTTTGTTTCTCTCTCTCTTTTTTTTTTTCTTATCAAGCGAAAAGGAAAAGCATATACCGATGTGAATACTAAGCAAAAGAGAGTCACAAAAAGAAGAAGTACAAATACAAATAATAAAGGAACAGAAATGTCTTACCTTTCTCATAAACTCAGAAACAAATAAAAAAAAAATCACACAGGCCTTTTCGTCCCTTGACTTCCTTAGTGTGCCACTGTGGCGGAGTTGGCCAGGACCCCGGGAACAGGTTCTCCCGTTCAACGGCTTGCGAGTCTTTCCAGGGGTAATTTGGCAATATGTATCAGAAGCCTTAAAAGTTCTCACATGCTTTGATCCGGCAGTTCCTTCTGGAACAGATCCTAAAGAAACAGACAAGGATGTATGCAGAGATTTAATTATAAGTGTATTTACCAAAACATTGAGGGGAGAAAAAAAAAAAAAGCAAAAGAAACTCTTAAATGTCTGACAATCAGGCTGCTGATATATCACAGTGGATGACGAGGCAGTCGATAGAACACAATGTTGTGGAGTATGATATTTAATGGCATGGGAAGATGTGCGTGATAAAGTGTCAAGTGAGGACAAGCAGGTTAGAAAACAGATCAATTAGTGGGGGTGATGAGACACACGCATAAATAACTGGAACTCTGGGTGGGAGGCTAGCCCAGTAGTGGGGTGGGGGACAGCACCTACTCTTGAACCAGATTGTCCGAATGCTAACTCCAGCTCTGCTCAGAATTAGATGAGTGAGCTTGGGTAAGTGACTCAACCTCTCTGTGCCTTAGTGTCCTCATTTGTAAAGCGGAGATTCATAATAACACTTTGCTATCAGGTCAGCAAGTGCAGAGTGTTTAGAAGCGTGCCTAACACAGCAAGCAAGAGTTTGTTAAGCAAAAAATTTTGGTGCTATCAAAAGATAAGGAGAAGCCTGTGGAAAGAGAGGCTTGTGCTCTTGCAGATGTACATCGGCTTCAGAGAGGCAGCAGCACCTATTTTTTTTTTTTCCAGAAGAATATTTTTGCAGTCTTTTACAGAACTGTTTGAATGTGAATGACTCCACAGGAGCAGCAGGAGCAGGTGGAAGGAGTTCCTTCCCCGGTTTTCTCTGGGAGACCAGCTACAGGCTGTGATGCTCCTTGAGCAGGTCCCCTGTGCAACCCCAGCCCTGCCTTCTCTTGGTGCAGTGCATTTCCTGTTTTCCTGAAAGGAGCTGCCTCACCAGATAAGCTTTAAGAAAATAGGGAGGGCTTTGAAAGACGTAGATATTATAAAATGAAGTAGTCACGCTTTTACAAAACGTTCTGCTGAGCCAAAGTTTTGAAAATGCATTTTTCTTATGGAATTCTTGTCGTTTGGAACCCCGAGTGATCATTCAAATCATGCAATTGCTACGTATTAAATAACAGCAAGAGACTGGAGAGTTTCACCCAGGGGGTCATGGCCAGAGCCCCAAGCTTCAGACTCCCTGCCAGTAGGAGGTCAGCAAAGCTGGGACAATCCTGGTGCTGGGTCCAGGAAAGAAAAAGGAGGCTGACTGTGTCTCAGGTTGAGGATGGCTGCTTTCACCTGACCACAGGTGAAGCAGCCTGGGGTAGAGGGTGAGCTTCTGGTCACCAGA
Source organism: Urocitellus parryii (assembly GCF_045843805.1). Taxonomy (NCBI): domain Eukaryota; kingdom Metazoa; phylum Chordata; class Mammalia; order Rodentia; family Sciuridae; genus Urocitellus; species Urocitellus parryii. The sequence goes on from NC_135541.1 coordinate 23,580,003, forward strand.
GACTTGACGTTGGAGGACTCCTGGGAAATGGCACAACTAGATCAGGTGACTTCTAAGTTTTCTTCCAAGTCTGAGATTCCATTGCACCGTGTTATATTTTTTTTAAAAAATATTTTCTAGTTGTCGTTGGACACAATACCTTTATTTTATTCATTTATTTGCTGAGGATCAAGCCCAGGATCTTGCATGTGCAAGGTGAGCTCTCTACCACTGAGCCCCAGCCCCAGCCCCTGCACCGTGATCTTTTATTTATTTTTAAAAAATTAATCATTTTGGGCTGGGGTTGTGGCTCAGAGGTAGAGCGCTCGCCTGGCATGCGTGAGGCACTGGGTTTGATCCTCAGCACCCCCCAAAAAATAAAATAAAGATATGGTGTTCACCTGTAACTAAAAAATAAATATTTTAAAAAATTAAGTGTTTTAACAATAAAATATTTCAAACACACACAAAAGAAGGGAAAAATGACGCAATGAAAATTCTTATTGTATCATCCAGATTTAAAATGTTGATCTTTTGTAACCCTCTCTTTTTTTTCCTAAGGAAGAAAAATCACAAACACAGCTAAAAACCCCCATGTCTTCCCTCTTGCCAAAGATAACTATTAGCTTAAAGTTTTTAAAATCACTCCTCACCAGTTTTTACATATATGATGCAAATGTGTGTAACCATAAACAATCTGGTTTGCTTTTTGTGTTCTTAAAGCAAACCTCAATGGCACAGCACGGACTGTGTCCTTTTGCAACAGGACACTTTCATTTAATGTTATCTTTTTAAGGCTTAACCACGTTGGTGCTCGAAATTTTAGTTCATTTATTCCAACAGCAGTTCATTGTCTGAATGAATCGCACTTGATTTACTTATTCTCTCTTTACGGACATTTCCGTTACTTCCTAATTTTTTCTGTTATGGTATCTAAAAATGGAATTGCTGGCTCATCTGAAGCCATCTTTAACTTTACCGGATAGGAACAATGGAGTCTTCAAAGTGGCCTACCATCCGCAGCCTCACTAGTGGTGGAAGAGTTCCAATTGTTCCCAGCCTCCAAAATGCGTGATGCTATCAGTCATTTTAATTTTTGCCAATCTGATAAGCAGGAAAAGTTATCTCACTGTTGCTTAAATTTATTTTTCCTTTCCTTCCCCCCCCCCTTCTCCCATCCCCCTTAGCTCTCTCTCATGTCATGTTGCCCAGGACCTTGGGGCAGCCTAGTGTGCTCTTTTTTTTTTTTTTTTTTTTTAATGAGATTTAATTTTTTTTAAATATTTATTTATTTACTAGTTATTGGCGGACACAACATCTTTGTTGGTATGTGGTGCTGAGGATCGAACCCGGGCCGCACGCATGCCAGGCGAGCGCGCTACCGCTTGAGCCACATCCCCAGCCCCCTAGTGTGCTCTTGACTAAGAAAGACTTCCAACACTTCACTATTATATATGATATTTGCCCTTGAATTTTGTTAGAAACCTTTTGTCAGGTTAAAGCTCTCTTCCTAGTTTAAAGAAAAAAAAAAATCTGAGTGTTCCTGAATTTCATCAAATGTTTTTTTCTAAATCTATTGAGATGCTCACATGGTTTTGCTACTTTAATTTGTTAATCCGGTGAATTAACACAATAGATTTTCTTTTCTCTTTGCTCCTGTTCTTTTAAAGAGGAGTAAAATATTTCAGAAATAATGGAAGCCCTGTATGCTCCGCATCGATCTCATTCTTTTCCCTCGCTCTCCTGCGGCAAATACCACCCTAAATTCAGTGTTTCTCATTCACATGCATATTTTCGTACTATTGCTACATATGTATGTATCGTAAACAATATGTGGTGTTGTTCTGCATGTTTTCAAAGTTTATATAAATGGCGCCTTACTATGCATATTCTATAATTTGCTTTTCTGTTTTGATACTGAGAGCTCTAGCTCACAATGACACTGCATTGTGTCACTGTACTACAACTTATTTATTCCCTCTTTTGTTTAGAAACACTAAAGTTTCTGAAACTTTTAGCTGCTGCAAACAATGACACAGATAAATATTTTTATAAAAGACCCTTTTCCTGCCCAATGCAGGAATGCCTCGCTGGGCCACAGGATGAGGTGTTTTTTTTTTTTTTTTTTCAATGTTGTTAAATATGGCCAAATTGCTCCCAGGCACACTCTGGACTCTGGGAAGTATAATTAGAGATCTGGTTTTCCATATTTGCACCAATATGTGGTGTTGCCAGGCTTTTAGTATTTGCTGGTCTGATGGCTATAATCTGATTTCCACAATTTACTGGTGAGACTGAGAATCTTACGTGTGTGTGTGTGTGTGTGTGTGTGTGTATTTACTACACTGTTTATATCTTTTGTCCTTCTTCTTCTTTTCTTTCTTTCTTTTTCTTTTCTTTTTTTCAGTACTAGGGATTGAAACTACAGGTGTTCTATCACTGAGCTATATACCCCAAGCCTTTTTAATTTTTATTTTGATAGAGGGTCTCACCAAGTTGCTGAGGCTAGTCTTGAATTTGCAATTCCCCTGCCTCAGCCTCCTGAGTTGCTAGGATTATAGTCATGTGCCATGGTACCTAGCTCTTTTTTTCTTACTGATTTGAAGATCTAAAAAAAATACCTATTCTGAATATTTATCGTTTGTTGATCATGTGCATCAAAAGCTGCTAGTCTATGACCTGTCTTTCTTTTTCCACATTGTAAAATTGTGAAAAAAACATACATTCAGAAAATGGGATGGTGGTGCACACCTGTAATCCCAGAGGCTCAGGATGCTGAGGCAGGAGGATCACAAGTTCAAGGCCAAGCCTCAATAATTTATCCAGGCCCTAAACATAAATGTTTTATATAATTACAAGGTGAACATGCATGGGAATGTCCATTGATCTACAAAGATAGGAAGGTATCTGTTTCAGAAACCCCTTTCTGTGTTCCTTTCTAATTATATTTGCATGTCCATTACAGTGGATGTAGCCACTGATCTTATTTTTACTGATCACATTCTTGCTTTTCTATGCAGTTCACCCTATGTGTAGGCATCCCAGGACACTGTGGGTTACTTTGCCTGCTTTTGGATTTGAGAGGGGTGGAATCATTTTGTCTTTCTTTTATGTTTTGCGCCTGTGACTCAGCCCATCTCTAAGGTGCCATGTAGCACCTTGTGGTGACAGGCCACTCTAGCTCTGAATTTTCTCTGCTGATGGTACTTTAGATAATGAATTCCAGGATTTATTTATCCACCCTATTGTTGATTCGATGCCTGTCCTTCCAATGTTTGAAGATTTCAAACAACATGATGAACACTCTGGTGCATGTCTCCTGGCGCTCCTGGTAAGGTATGCATACCTTCCACCCCAGCAGAGGATGCCAGACAGCCTCCCAGGGCGCTGTTGTGGCTTGTCTTTCTTTTTGCTCATGGTAGCTATTGTTGAACAGAGTTTTAAATTAAAAGTTAAAATTGTCAATATCTTTTTCTTACAGTGTCTTGAGAAATCCTTCTATACCCTGAAGATATTTTTCCAGCTTTTCACTCCCAAAATGTTTTAATGTGTTGCCTTTTCTAGTTAGATCTTTAATCTATCTGGAATTTAAAAAAATTTTTTGGGGAGGGGATGGAACCCAGGGCCTTGTGCATGCAAGGCAGACACTTCTTTTTTTTTTAAGAGAGAGAGAGAGAGAGAGAGAGAGAGAGAGAGAGAGAATTTTTTAATATATATATTTTTTTTTTAGTTATCGGCAGACACAACATCTTTGTATGTGGTGCTGGAGGATCGAACCCGGGCCGCACGCATGCCAGGCGAGCGCGCTACTGCTTGAGCCACATCCCCAGCTTCCCCCCCCCCCCCCGCCCTTTTTTTTTTTGGTACCAGGGATTGAACTCAGGGGCACTCGACCATTGAGCCCCAAACCCAGGCCTTTTTTATTTTATTTTATTTTATTTAGAGACAGGGTCTCACTGAGTTGCTTAGCACTTTTCCATTGCTGAGGCTGGCTTTGAACTCATAATCCTCCTTCTCAGCCTCCATAGCTTCTGGGATTACAGGCGTGTGCCACTGTGCCTAGCATCTATTTTCTCATTTTTTTATTTCATTAATTCCTTTAATTAATTAATTAATTAATTAATTAATACTGGAGATTGAACCCAGGGGGCTTTACCATTTAGCTACATCCCCAGCTCTTTTTATTTTTATTTTTGTTTGTTTTTGAGACAGGGTTTTTCTAACTTGTTCCAGGCCTTGCTAAGTTGCTGAGGCTCACCTTGAACTTGGGATCCTCCTGTCTCTCTCAGCCTCCCAAGTCCTGGAACTGCAGGCGTGCACCACTGTGCCAGGCTCCCTACTCTTAATTTTACTATTTCCTTCTTCTGTCTTCACTATGATTTTTTCCACTGGTTCTTGAATTAAACATACTCATTTATTTTCTAATTTTATTTCAGTTACTGCATTTGCAGCTGTACTTCTCTTACAAGTATTCTTCTAGCTACCTGGTTTAACAAGCAACCTTCAATTGCAGTCCATGCTTAATATTTTGTAATTTCTAATGTGATCTCCTCTTTTACAATGAATTATTTAGGAATACATTTTTAAATTTCCAACATGTTTGCTTTATTGGTTTTGAATTAACTTTTTTATTGGTGCATTATAGTTACACATAATCGTCGGATTCTTGCTACAATCTAATGCACGCAATAGAACAGTACAGTTTGGTCAATTTTGTTCTCCAGTGCCTCCCCTCTCTCTCCCCGCTTCTACCCCCTGCTTCCCCTCCTGTATTCCACTGGTCACTTTTATAGTTGCATTTTGTTTTATTTCAACAAGAAAAAAAATGGTCTATATAGTATTGATTGTTTTTTGAGATTACCTTTGTGTCTTATATTTCTCAATGTTTTTTGTAAAGGATTCATATGAAATAGAAAATAATGTATTTTCTCTATTAGTTGAAAGGTCTATATACACTTTAATTTAAGAAAAAAGTGTTGATTTAGTTGTTCAAATTTTCTACACCTTAATATTTTGTCTACTTGTTTCTAAAAGGACTTTGTTAAAAATCTCCCCTATGTTTAAATGTTGGTCATTTTTTCTTTCTAATTCTGCCTGTTTCTGTATTTTATACCTGTTAGGTGCATATAGGTTCATTATTATTGTATTTCTTCATATTGCTTTTATATATGAATATGTAATACACGTTATATGTAATATGAAATATACCACTATAAATCATTTATCTACATAAATATTTTGTGTTATGTAATATGTTACACCTTAAATTTTAGTGTGTCTAATATTAATATTGCAACACTGTTTTGGTGGTGGTTGTTAGTAACTGCATGGTGTACTTTCTTTTCCAGGCCTTCATTTCGACATTTCGAAGTCATTTTATTTTAGATGTGTCTCTTCTAAGTGTTTTTGCTGAATTTAAATCTAATCCTATAATTTCTCTATTCTAGTAGGTGGACTTAATTTTTTTTTTTCATGGTTGTTGTTTTACATTTGTTTTAAAGGCAGAGCCTGAAGCAATTCCAAAGCATTGAGTGAGAGAGAGAGAGAGAGAGAGAGAGAGAGAGAGAGAGAGAAGAGGGGACTGAGGCCTGGGTGAACTGAAAGCAACTGTGAACGGAGGAGGCAGTGCTAATCCTCACAGCTGCCTCAGCTTCTGGCCCACCTCCACTTCTGCTGGAGAAAGTCCCTGAAGGGAAGTGGGGGAAGGAGGAGGGCTGGTCTGCCTGCTCCTTCCTGGCTCCTGTCTGGTTAGTCAACCTCTAACCAGAATCCCCTGGGGGACTGAACTCCTCTGAACTTGAGCTTGAGTTATCAGGTCCATAGGCTGTGGCATGAAGTGCCAACCGAGTGGGAGGAGGCAGAGACAATGGGCAGGGTCCCCTTGCCACACACACCCACAGAGCTGATTGTCACCTGGCAATGGCTGTGGATCTGCAAGAGTGTGGGTGTCCGGGGACGGGTGAGGCCAAGAACTTTGAGGAGGTGCATGCAATGTGTCTCATACAACATTTATCGTAACCGTGTATCTGCACTTATCTTTTTACGACCTTATTTTGTATTTTGTTTTCTGTTCTTGGCTTCATGTCCCTCCTCCTTTGCTTGTCATTTGTCGAAATGAAAAAGTTTCTGGGTCCCATCAAACCCTCAGACCATTTATGGCCCATGGCAATTTGGAAAACCCACTGTATATTTTTAGTTTTGTCACGGTTATGCAATTTTTCATATTTTACTACACTTATATATTTCTTTTAAAAATATCTATTTTTTTAGTTATAGGTGGGCACAATATCTTTATTTTATTTTTACGTGGTGCTGAGAATTGAACCGAGTGCCTCACGCAGGGTAGGGGAGTGCTCTAACACTGAGCCACAACCCCAGCCCTACACATATATTCTTCAGTGCGAATTTTTTTTTTCTAACAGATTTAAAAGTCATTCAATATTTCTGTCTTCTTCCCAAACATGACACAGGCTTTAACCCCCTCTAACCACTCATTACTGAACACCATTCCCTCTAGTGATTGTGACTTCCAATCAGTTTTATCCATTATTTTAAAAAATCCCCCTTTTTTTCAGTTAACATATGATTAAATTTACTGATACATTTTATTTCTTACCTTGTTAGCTTCTCTCAAAATTTCCCCTTTTCTTGCTGAAGAATATCCTGTAATAAATCTCATCAGACATTATGTCTTTAGATTTACAGAAAAAAATGAGATAGTACAAAGATAGTGCAAAGATTTCCATGTGCCTGTCTAGTCCCCTCCGTGGTTAATGTCTCACACAGTATGATCCTATTGTTGTCACTAAGGAGTCAGCACTGACGCACTAGTAACCAAAGTCACACTTTGCTCAGACTCCCAGTGTCCTTTTTCTGTTCCAGGACACCACATCCCACTTACGTCTCCTTAGGCTTTAATTGTCTGCGTCTTTTTCTTGGACGTCCCATGTCTCTGATGGCCCTGACTGTTTACGGGTTAAGTATTTTGTAGTATGCTCCGTGATGGAAATTTATCTGCTATTTTTCTCACGAGAAGACTGGGGCTTTGGTTATTGGGAGCAAGACCACAGAGATAAAGTGCCATTTTCATTACGTCTGATCAAGGGCACGTAACGCACATTGGCAAGATTTATGACTGTTGGTGTTGGCCGTGGTCACGGAGCCACGGTGGTGTCTGTCAGGTTTCTCCACTCTCCCCGCCCCTTCCACGGGGATGTTTAGAAGGAGGATGCTGTTTGCAGCCCACACTTAAAGAATGGGAGGGTCTGCTCCCCTTCCTTGAGGGTGAGATATCGGCCTACATTCTTTGAAATTCTGCTGCATGGGAGATTTGTCTCTGATAATCATTCATTAATTTATTCCATCATCGGTGTGGGCCCATATGGGCCCATGACTATTATTTTCCTTTGGATTGTAATCCGATACTGCCTGGTTGATTTTGTCCTTCAGTGCTCCAGCTGTGGTCTTTGGGAGTTCTTCAGGTTGGCCCTGGTGCTCCTTTGACACCCCATCTGTACATTGTTGTTGAGTACTTTCTTAATTCTTAGTCCTACAAGAAGCTCCAGGATCATCTTGCAGAGTGCCTGCCCCAGTCTGAGAATCGGCCATTTCTTGAGGGATCTCTGCCTCCTTTCATTGGAGGAGGGTGTTGGGTACCAAGATCTGGGCATCAGGTGTGCTCATTGCTACTGAGGCATCATCCCCTTTAAGACCCTCTCAGCTGATGGCTTGTATACAGATCCCTCTGTTAGGCTGGGTTCTCTCAGAACCAGCAGGATACGTACATTAATCCACTGATGAGGTCAGGGTCCCCGTGATCCAATCACTCCCCAGATGCCCCACCTCTGAATCCGGCTGCACTGGGGACCGAGTCTTCACCATGTGAGACTTTGGGGGAACATTCCATATCTAAACGGTGACATTCAGGTTTCTATTCTATTTAAGCATTCAAATACCAGAGGAGGCCTACCCACAGTGGGGAGGGCAATCAACTTGACTCTTGTCAGCTGATTAAAAATATTAACCTCACCCAGAAACATTCTCACAGACACAACAGCAGTGATGTCTTGCTAAATATCTGGGAACCCTGTTGCCCAGTCAAGTTGACACATGACATGGACCATTGCAACGTATCTATAAATATTTCTATAACTGAGCTTTTGTCTCTATATTGAAGTGAACTTGAGTTCATAATGATGTCTACCACTCTACTCTTGAAGTTATTATGGCCTCCTGTCTTTACTTTTAACTCCCACCCCATTAGTGAGAGACCTGGCTCCCAGCATTAACTATCCATGCACTCAGGTGACCAGCTCTATTACACATGCATAGTGGTGTCAGAATTATGGACCCATATCTCTGTGAGAAGCAATAACTTTACCAGTTGGAGTATATAAGTGCAGTTTCTTTTGGTGTTTTACAGACTCTCTTAATTTTCAAAGGCATTTAGGGCAACCCTTTGTTCCTCCACCTCCTTTAGTGAGGTTGTTTCAAACATTGACATTAGATTCTCTTGTTATTGTCTGCATTCCTTCCTGAGATCCCTGACCTCCTAATTGATTTTTTAAAAAATTTGCATAAAGTCTCATTCTTTGTATTGTAAAGTTCTCTGGGTTCGGCAAATGTATTTTGTAACAAATTCATCGTTATAGTATTACACAGTAAGGTTTCACTGCTCTAACATCCCCCATGCTTCACCTTTTAATTGCTCCCCTCTGCTCCCGAATTCCCAGCAAACATTAATCATTTTAGCTGGGCATGGTGGTGCACACCTGTAATCCCAGAGGCTCAGGAGGCAGAGGCTGGAGGATCACGAGTTCAAAGCCAGCCTCAGCAAAAGCAAGGCACTAAGCAACTCAGTGAGACCCTGTCTCTAAATAAAATACAAAATAGGGCTGAGAATGTTGCTCAGGAATTGAGTACCCCTGAGTTCAATCCCTGGTGGCCTCCCCCTACCACCCCCCCCCAAAAAAAAAAAGAAAGAGAGAAAAAAATTAATCATTTTATTTTATCTTTAGTTTGGCCTTTTCCATAATGTCTTTGGATTGGAATCATACACTATGTAGTTTTTTTATATTGTATTCTTTTACTTAGCAATGTGCATCCAAATCTTTCTGTGACATAAAAGCCCATATACTTTTAAAAAATATTTATTTCTTAGTTGTAGTTGGACACAATACCTTTATTTTATTTATTTTTATGTGGTGCCGAGGATTGAACTCAGGGCGCCTCACATGTTCTAGGTGAGCACTCTACCGCTGAGCCACATCCCCAGTCCAAAGCTCATGTATTTTTTATTGCTGCATAATACTCCATTGTATGGATGTATCACAATTTGTTTATCCATCTCACCTATTGACACCTTGGTTCCAGTTTTTGGAGATTATAGAGAAAATTTTATAAACACTTCTGTGCAGGTTTTGTGTGAACATGACTTTTCAAATCAATTGAATAAAATCCATAGAGGTGTGATTGTTGGATTGCATGATAAAGCTATATTTAGCTTTGCAAGTCACTATCAAAGTGGCTGCATCATTTTGCATTCCTGCATCATCAATGTATAAGTTTTTATTGTTCTACAACCTCACCAATGTTTGGTATTGTTAGTTTTTAAAGATTTTAAATTTTAGCCATTGTGATAAGAAAGGTGGTATCCCATTTTTGTTTTGTAATTATCTGATGACAAATAACATTAAACAAATTTCATGTTTATTTTCATATATATATAGCTTTACCACTGAGCTACAAGCCCACATCCCCAGTCCTTTTTATTTTTTTGTTTTGAGACAGGGTTTCAGTAAGTGAGGGTCTCACCCCATTGCTAAGGCTAGCCTCAAACTTGTGATGCTTCTGCCTCAGTCTCCCAAATTGCTAGGATTACAGGTGTGTAGTAGCATGCCCAGCTTCTATATATCTTCTCCAGTGATGTATCTGTTCATATCCTTTGACATTTTTGTTTATTTGCTTATTGGTAAGTTTTAAGAATTTTCTGTTGTTGTATATTTTGGATATACAGCTGTATGTCTGAAAATATTTTCTCCAAGTTGGTGGCTTATATTTTGATTATCTTAAGAGTATCATTCACAGAGTAGTCTTAATTTTAATGAGGCCCCATATACCAATTGTTTTTTTCCTTTCCTAGGTTGTGCTTTTGGTGTGTTATCTAAAATTGCAGACCTGCCATGGTGGCATGCACCTGCAGTCCTGGCTACTCAGGAGATTGAGGCAGAAAAATGGCTTGTGCCCAGGGGTTCAAGGCTAGCCTGGGTAACATAGCAAGATCCTGTCTCTTGAGGAAAAAGCTAAAAAAAAAAAAAAAAAAAAAGTTTTATTACCAGACCCAATGTCACAGAGATTCTGTCTCTTTTCTTCTATGAATTTATTGCATTGCATTTCTATATTAGGTTCATAATCTATTTAGAGTTAATTTTTCTGAAAGGTTTAAGGTCTGAACCTGGATCCTGTTTATTTATTTTTTACCAATTGGAAATCTAATTGTTCTAGCACTTTATTTATTTACTTATTTATTTTACATATTTTTTTAAAAAAAAATTGTAGTTGGACACAATATCTTTATTTTATTTGTTTATTTTTATGTAGTGCTGAGGATCGAACCCAGTGCCTTGCACGTGCCAGATGAGCTCTCTACCACTGAGCTCCAGCCCCAGCCCCACACCATTTATCATTATTATTATTATTATTATTATTATTATTATTTTTTAAAGAGAAAGAGAAAGAGAGAGAGAGAGAGAGAGAGAGAGAGAGAGAGAGAGAGAGAGAGAGAAGAGAGAGAGAGAGAATTTTTAATATTTATTTTTCAGTTCTCGGCGGACACAACATCTTTGTTGGTATGTGGTGCTGAGGATCGAACCCGGGCCGCACGCATCCCAGGCGAGCGCGCCACTGCTTGAGCCACATCCCCAGCCCCCTTTTGTCTCTTATTATTTTGCTTTCATTCATTTCACTTACCCATATACTATAACTACCTAATGCATAATTACTGCTATTACTTTGGATAAACAGTTATCCATTAGATCAACTAAGAATAAGAAAAAATTTTTTACCTTCATTTATTCCTTTTCTAGTACTCTTTTCCCATATAGGTTTAAACTTTTGACACATATATATATTTTTTTCTCTTTCTGGAGAACTTTCCTAAACATTTCTTGTACAGTGGGTGTATTAGTGAAGAGTGTTTTCAGATTTTGTTTGCTTGAGAGAGTCTTTAATTCTTATTTTTGAAGGATAATTTCATGAGGTACAGAATTCTAGATTTGTGGTCTTTTTCTTTGAATGTTTAAGTATTTTCTTCCACTGTCTTATAGCTTGCCTGGTTTCTGATGAGAAGTCCAATTTAAATTTTTATTCTTATTTCTTCATAGGTAATTTCTTCATACTGCTTTCAAAATTTTGTCTTTGTTTTTGGCTTTCTGCAATTTGAATGTGATATGTCTAGGGACTTTTTTCTTTTCTTTCTTTCTTTTCTTTTTTTCTTTTTTTTTTTTTTTTTGGTATTCATTATGCTTACCGTTATGCTTATGTGTTCTCTGAGCTTCTAGGATTTGTGTTTTGTGTCAATGATGGAAAATCCTGGCCACTACTGATTCAAACATCTTTTCTGCTTTGTTCCCACTTTCTTCTCTTCTGGGTATTCAAATTACATGTATGTTACAAATTTTCAAAATTGTCACATGGTTCTTGGATATTTTTTTTTTAATTCTCTTTTTCTCTTTCATTTCAGTTTGGAAAATGTCCACTGACATATTTTTAACCTCAATGATTTGTTTCCTCACCATGTCCAATTTGTTAATATGCCCATGAAAGACACTCTTCATTTCTGTTACAAATTTTTCCTGACATTTTGTTTTCATCTCTTTGCCTAAATTACCTGTCTGTTCTTTATGTTATTTCCTTTTTCTATTAAAAATATATATATTTGTAGATGGACACAATACCTTTATTTTATTTATTTATGTGGTGCTGAGGATCAAATACAGTGCCTCACTCATTCGAGGCAAATGTTATACCACTGAGCTACAACCCCAGCCCTTTTTCCATTTTGTCTGAGAATTCCAAAATTTCTACCATATCTGAATTCTAATGATCATTCTCTGATGATTGCTGTTTTTTCAGATAATGTTGCAGAAGTTTAATATAGAATGCCCCTGAGTTAGGCCCCCATATCCCCTCCAAAATATATATAACATTGTAATTTTGTGTCGAAAGTAAGACATAATGTATCAAGTAACAGGAGCGGAGGCACATAGGACTTTAGGGTGAGATTTTGTGTTCATTTGGTGCAAGAGAGAGTGTGTGTGTGTGTGTGCGTGTGTGTGTTTCTTATTGTTTATTTGTATTGCTGGGGATCAGTCCCAGGGCTTTGAGCATGTTAGGCAAGTGCTTCACCACTGAACTACACCCCCAGCCTTGTTCAGCATTTTTATTGTTGTTTTAATGATGAGAATTCTATCTTAAAAATGCAAGTCTCTAATAGTATTTTTTCTTTTTAATGAATTGAAAAACTTACAGTCTTTTATAAATCTTTTAAAAGTTTTTTTTCCTTCCTCATTTGGAATGCTAGTTTAACTAGGTATAAAATTCAAGATTACCAGCTATTTTCACTCAGTACTTTGAAACTATACTTTGCTGCCTTCTTGCCATGGATTGGTTGTTGGTGAAAATTTTGTCCTCAGTGTGCTATCGCTCCTTTGCAAATTATCTGCCTTTTCTTCTGGTGGCTTTCACTATTTTATTTTTTTCTTTTTATACTTTACAAGTTTTCCAATATGGTTCAAAGCATAGAATTATCTTCATTTGGGTTGGGGATGTGCCTTAAGTGGTAGTGCGCTCGCCTGGCATGCGTGCGGCCCGGGTTCGATCCTCAGCACCACATACAAACAAAGATGTTGTGTCCACCGAAAACTAAAAAATAAATATTAAAAAAATTCTAAAAAAAAGAATTATCTTCATTTAATCTATTTTTGATATAATGAGTTATATATTTTTTAATTCTAAAAATTTTCAGTTCTGATAGTTTCAATGTTGCATTTCTATCACTATTTCATTCTCTTTTTCTGAAGTTCCATGAAACTTATATCAGTTCCTCAATCTATTTTCCACGTCTCTGAACTGTTCTTTTACACTTTCAAATGTATTTGTTCTCTTGTTGGGCAGTTTTTCATCATCTTTTTCTTGTTCTCTCTCTCTCTCTCTCTCTCTCTCTCTCTCTCTCTCTCTCTTTCTCTTTCTCTGTGTGTTCCTCTCTCTCCTCATTTTAGAGTTTATGCCATTATGTTGCTTTTGTTAAGGAGAAAGTTTTTCTCTTGAGCCAAAATCCTCCTCTAGTCCTGGTATGTCATCTGATGAGACCCATAGGTCTCAAAAAAGTTCCTTGAAGTTAGAGATGACAACTTCTCTCTTTTTAGGTTAAACACCACAAAGAAAGATCATTATAAATGTAAACAGGTCTCAATGAATATGGTCATTTACTATATAATGACCTGTTACAATAATGTAATGGGAAGTTAGAGAACAGATCAATGTCTAAATTTTAATCACTACTTGTGGAACTGTTCATTTGGAACCTGGTATTGAACATGAATTGAGATTCTTGTATAAGCAGAGGGCAGGGAATGAGTTTCCCAGTTAATTGCCTCCCTGTTTATCGAGTGTACCTTGTTGAAATAAAACCACAGATATACAACCCTTCACTTATATGATCCCTATCTGAAAGGTGACTATTGGCATCTTTCAAAAAGATTTACTATGAGTAGATCGGAAACTCCCCTGGGGTATGTAAATTAACCCCATATGACTCATCTAAGTTTCATTCATTGATGAAACAATGCTTTATTATATGTTCACTTTGTGTTAATGCATTTCCAAGCTCAGAAGCTATACTGTGGATCAAGACATGATTCCTGCTTTGAAGGAGTTTATAGACTAGTGGGGGGGACACAGATAAAAAAAGAAGTATGCAATGTGAAAGTACTAAAAAGGGGGTGTGGGAAAAGACATGACCCAAACCATGGGTGTAAAGGACGTCTTCTCCAAGAAAGACACATGTGGGCTGAGGTTTGGGGCTTAAGGAGCAATCAAGCAACAGGGATAGAGCAAGGGAGTATATTTCCAGCTGGAAAAGCGGCATATGCAAAAGCCTGAGGGTGAAGTCAGGGTGCCACTCAAAGAAGCGAAAGACAAGGAGAACTTGACATTCACACAGAAGGAGGAGAAAGTAGAGACTGGAAAGCTGTGCTGGGGCGAAGTCCTGCGAGGTGCTGTAAATAACGTGAAGACCTTTGGGCACTAAGGAGCCACTGGTACAAGCCAGACAGGGACACGAAGAGACTTACTCTTTGAAATATTCCTCAGAATGCTACAGGTACTCCAAGTGATAAAAACTTGTTAACGGTGGAGATATGGGGTGGGAATGGACCCGTGAGGGAGAAGCAGGAGTCAAGGGTGACTTCCAGATTTCGGGCTTGGGTGACTGGGTGGGTGGTGGGCATGAGCAACACAGGAAGAGGAGCAGAGACCATGGGAATGAGGGTTCGTTCATTTCTTATGGTGATGACGTATGGGACAGCCCAGAGGAGCTAGGCAGAAAAGTGGATTTATGGGTTTGGAGCTCAGGAGAACAGTCTGGGTTGGAGATAAGATTTTTACAACCACTTATTTATATGGAGTTGTAATTCCATAAAACAGTGGTGAGATAGCTATCAGAACGTCTTGGAGGAATCCTTAGCACCTCTTCTCAGAGTCTGGTATCTGCTTCAATGCCCCTCAGGAGTCACTTTTCTCTGTTTCTTTCTCCCTCGGTTTCCACTGTGAAGCCACTGTCCTGTGAAGTCCCTTGTATCTGAGGAGTTCTGCAGCTGTGTTTGGGCAGAAGAAAGGCGGTTGAAGTGGTGAGAAGGGACGTGACTTCCAGAGGGGACAGAGAAAAGAAGAGGAGCAAAACCCTGAAGACCCCACTCTTTTCAGATCCCTGCATAACATTTTGGTGGCACTCCAACTGTATACAGGGTGAGTCAGGGGATTATCTGTAGCCCCTCCATACGGAGACACAGAGGGTCCTGCTCTGCTGCTATGACTTGGATGTGAGGTGCCCTTCAAAAGTCCCTGTTCATGCAGGAATAGTCAGCAATGAGATGATTAGATTATGAGAGCTGCAACCTCATCATTTCATTCTGGTCTCAATGGACTAACTAGCAGGTGGGGGCCATGACTGGCAGAGGTGGGTCACTGGGGGCATGCCCTGCAAAGGTTCATCTTCTCTGTGGCCCCTTCCCTTTGCTCTCTCTGCTTTTTGGCTCCCATTCACTGTTCCAGGTGAGATCACTCTAATTCTTTTGGCCCCCTAGCTCACTTCCAATTCAGAGTAGATACATGAATAAACTTAGCTGAGATCAGCCAGCCTGGCTCAGGTTGGCAAAAAAACAAAAACAAAAACAAACTCAAATTAACAAAAAGCCTAGCTGACCCATAGACTTATGAACTTATAAATGCTTTTTTTTTAAAACCACTAAGTTTTGGTATGCTTTGTTACACAGCAAGAGCTAACTGATACAAAGTCTGTAGCAAATTGGTGAACTTGTGAAAAGCTCTGCAAAGACTTTTCCTACCTGCCACCACACGGGTTCTGTTAATGTCACCGAGATTTTACGTCTGTGTTCTTGTGTAGAACTTCATATTCCTCCTGGGACTAGAGCTGCCCCAGCACCCTATCAGTTTGATTGAGCTTCTGACTCCCACGAAGTTCTTTTCAGTCTTGCAGTTGCTGGGTTATCTCTTTGGATGAATTACTTGGAACCGTCCTGCTTCTTTTAGAGCTTTCTTGTCAGCCAAGTGTCCATGGCGGATCACATTGGACCTGCATGGGTACAGATCCTGACCTGAAGCCAGGTCACGTTCACCACCTTCCTGAGAAGTGCATTGACAGCAGGATAAAGAATTCTTCTCCACCAGGGTACCACAGATGGGAGGCTTCCACAACAATTTATGCTTTCACTGTCCCAGAGGCTGGAAGTCTGAGATCTAAGGCTTCTCTCTTCAGCGAGTAGATGGTCATCCTCCCCTGAATGTGTGTGTCCTAATTTCCTCTTCATATGAGGACACCGGCGTGTTATCCTAGGGGTCCCCGAGTGAACTTGTTTTACTTTAAGAAGCTCTTTAAAGGCTCCATCTCCAAATGCGAACACACTTGAAGTACTGGGGGGTTATACCTTTAATATATAAATTCTGGAGGGACCAAATTCAGCTCCAAACACTCCCCATTCTCTATCAGTCTCAAATCTAGCTTTCCTGGTCTCTCTCTGGCCTGTGTATTTGAGATCTAAGCATGCTGGGCCTCCGAGCCCCCCGAACTGTGACAGTAATGCTCAACGTACACATTGTCCCTTCCACGGAGTCTCATGGTCATGGCAATGTGGAGGTGATCACACCTCATTTTCTTCTCTTCACGTCGTTTCTACCCAGCTGTCATAATGGTTAGCAGTGATATTTTTGGTCAGAGTAGCTGAAGACACAAGTGGAACCATTTCTTGCTGAAATGAAAAGGCATTCAGAGATGGCGGTGGCCTTCCAGGACCAAGATCACGGAGGTGCTTCCTGGGGGGCGGGGGGGGGATGCCTTGTCCTGGACGCACGCAGAAGCTGCTTTTCCCACATGGAGCCCACAGAAGGCCAGGACCCAGGCGGTGTGTGTGCTTGGAGGTGGCGCTGCAGGGGGAGCAGCGTGTCTGTTGTGCCCCAAGGAACCACAGCGTTCTCAGACGAGAGGAAGCCCACACCGGGAAGCAGCCCAGCACCCCAGAAAGGGCTTCAGAACGAGGTGAAGTAGGACGGACACTGACCCCACCAGTCACCAGTGATAATCTTCTGCAAAGCGTTCAACCTCTCTGGACCCCAGTTTCCTTATCTGAAAAACAGGGGGCGGGCCCCTACCTCACAGAGCTGTTGTAGGGGCCGGTAGGACCTAGCTCTGTGCCTGGACAATGGCAGGGACCCCACATGGTGCTGACTGAATGGGGAATGGCCCCCAGCTGGGAAGATAGGGAGGGCCCCTGGAAACTCTTGGGGGATGCTGACATCTCATGGAGTGGTTGAATAACGCCAGTCTGAAGACGACTCAGAATTTTCTTTTCCTTTAAGCTACCCCCTACGTGTGTATACTTGTGCGTGTGTGCACACACCCGTGGAGACTCAAGGTGCAGATGAGGAAGTGCCATTCACAGGCTGTGGACACACCCTTGTGAATACAGAACGCACCTCTCCATGCACAGAGGAACTCTTATGGCCACAGGCTGTCCCTTCACTGCAGGTACATACACAGACACAAGTGCACACACATAAGCACACACCCTCCCAGTCCTAGCTCACACTGACCGTCTCCCTCTCCAGAACAAGATTCTGGATTCACCACAATAGGGTCCCCAGTTACTGGTCTCGTTTCCCCCTTCCACATAACTAAAATTAAATACCAAGAGCGGGAAAACCCAAGGCAAGAATAGGAAGCCACACATACAGATTGCAATCACCACACAATGTTGCTGGTTGAAAGAAATGGATGTTGAGCATTGAATGTTAAAAATTGTGTTGAATTAGATAAGAAAATCCCGTGTAGACTTTGTTAATGATTCATAATCAGCTAATAAGCTCATCTTGAGGAGAATAATGATCCACGGACCTGTTGGCTCGTTTATCACTGTGTTTTACAACATTGGCAAAGAAACTAATTAAATCCCCGCATCATTACAGAGAATCCCTTTTAATAGAGATACAATGATGCACTAGAGGCTACAGATTACACTGCAAATTGTACCAGGAGATTTTGGACAGCGGGTTTTAATTAACATGTGAGCCAGAAGCAGCTCGTTTAAATAATAACCAGCGCTGGAACCATCTGTAAGTCGGAGCCAGGCGGTAGGGTAGGAGGAGGTGGGGACTGAGGCCTGGGAGGTGAGGAGGGTGTTGGCTGGGCTTAGGGAGTGTTTCAGAGTTGGGGCTCCCAGGGGAATAGGAGGAACTGAGGCAGGACCCAACTCCAGAAGGGGAGGGGGAGTCAGGAGCTGGAGGAGCACGTCAGAATCCAGAATCAGAGCAGGTGAAGTGACACAGCTGTCACCAGGGAAGCTGGGAGCCGGGTCCGCAATGACGAAAGTGGCAAAGCCAGGTGGACTCTAGATAGGTGACCCCAATTTCGATTTAGAAAGACGGGTGCTGTGAATTAACACCCTCCGTGGGCCCCTGTCTGGAGTGGATTCGTCTGGAGTGGGCACGTTGGCATGTTCTGTAAGTTGCCGGGACCTGCTGTAGGGGGGGACAGGTGGGTGACCCGAGAAGGAGCCAGCACTCTAACGTCTGCTGGGGACCCGGGATGCCTTGGGTAACTGGAGACTTTCATCATCATCTGTGGTCCAGTTTTCAAGGGGTACCTTTGGCCCATTGTCCAGCAGACAGAAGGATGTGTGGGCCAGCAGGCAGGTGACTGAAGAATGAGCAGGGGACTGTTGGCCACGAGTGACATGTGCATCCTTGGAAAGGCGTTCTGGGCACACAGAGGGCCAACCTTGTGCCTTGAAGGCAAATGCTCATCCCTGTGCTTCTGTGAGGCTGAACTTCCTAAGGACACAGGCCTGTCTGGGGACCCCTGGGGTCGCACAGCAACTGCTCTGCCTTAGCTTGAGCTGCCTGTCATTAATTTTCCTGGCAGTCTCGGAGTCTGGGCACTTATCTGTCCCCTCCTCAGGAACCAGGCTTTCCTTCCCTGGCTGAGGCTCAACGCAGAGGTGGCCGGTGCCACAGGCGGCATCACGGCCTTCCAAGGGGCTGTTCTGACAGTTGTGGGGAAGATCAAGTGTCTGCGCAGGCAAGAGGTGGGAAGGAGTTCTCTCCAAGTTCACATCCCTCTCTCAGAGAAAATGAGCTGAAGGCTTCTTCCACTGCGGCTTGTGTATTATTATTTTTTTAAAGATCAGCAGCAAAATGATTCATAAAACCTTGGAAACGGATTTAGTGTAAAGCCTCAAAGAACAATAGCTCATTGTGCACTGAGACTCCCACCTGATGTTCTGCCAAAGGCGTGATACAGGCTCTTTCGAGATGGAGCTGCACCCAACAGTCACTTCCCAGCCTGCTCTCTTCCTGAGCTCCCATGGCAACTTGGAGGGGATCAGCCCCGCATTCTGCTAGCATCACCGGATGGTACCCACCCCTTGTGCCTGGCCTCGGGACCACCCCAGGGATGAGATGCTATTTGTATGTTGGAGGTATCCGCCAATATCACGCACCAGGCTTCCCTAGCCAAACTCACCTCCGCCGTACATGCCCACAGGGACATGCACGGCACACGCATGTTAATCACCCTCTTCATCTCTTCACCCTTGAAGCTGAGAATTCTAGCCACTGGGTTCCCTTCCTTCTCTCTTATCCCCATTGGATTCCGTGGTCCCATGTCCCACCACCTTCCCCTCTTCTCTATCTCCTGACACTTAGTTGGGTTTTTAATCCTAGGGTTATGGAATAATACAGTCAGATTGAGAGGAAGTCAGATGCCGTGGAGTTCAACAACCTCCCATTAGAGATGAGGAAGTGGGGGTGCCCTCAGAGAAGGACTTGTTATCGTGCATGTCACAGTGGGGAGCAGGACCAAGTGCTTGGGTTTGCTTACTTCCAGGTAGGCATGCTCCACGGTGTAAAGAGGTAGTCTCTTGTCCCCCTTTGAGCTGCTTCTTTGGGACTCTCAATGAAACCAGCACAATCGCTTCCTCTCTGCTCTCTGCTACCTGTCCAACTTCCTCTGGCTCCTGCCGTGGTCCTGTTCTGCAGCTGTCAGAAACTCTGACATCACCTGTGTAGTGAGTCAGGTCAGAGGACTTCAGAGCTGGGAGGGACTTTTGAGGTTAGATGGTCCCACCTGTTCATTTTAATAAAAGAGGAAACTGAGGCTCTAGGGGATCGAGGGAGTGGATGGTCCCAGAAGTCCCACTGTTGGGAAGATTAATAAAATGCTTGTCCCAGAAACAGGCTGTGTGGCATCATTACCAAAGCTGCTGCTGGCTTGCTGAGTAGAGGCAGGCAGGTGGCTGAGATCCAGGCTGGACCCAGGCAGTGGCAGGAGGCAGGCCATGGCCTTGTGGGGCGGCTGCAGGTGAGCATCCCCTCTGTTCTCTCTAGCAGGGCCCAGGGGTGACCGAAATTATCGACAGCCTGGTCTCCACTTTGCAGTGCAGGCAGGAAGTTGGTGGCAGTTGGGACTCTGAAGTCAGCCAGAACTGGGTTCCAATCCCAATCCCACCCTTCATTCAGCCCAGCAAACCGCTACCGTCAGGGCCGTGCCGCAGCTGGCTTAGGAGGCCTGCTGGTTATCTTTTAGGCACTTTGTGAACCAGTCATTAAACAGCCATTATTAAAGATTCACTTATATAAACTTATAATTAACTAAACCATGTTTATAACAAAGCTAATCAACACTAAGAACCACATCATTTTCTAATTATTTTATGACCTGTACTCTGGAGGCTGTTTCTGTGTAGAGGAAATACTATGTAGTGTTATATTGTGTGGTACCCCTTAGTTCTTCTCCGCTCTGCAGGCAGGGACAGCACCTCAATGGCTTGACATCAGCCACGGTGGAAATATTTACACTATGGAAATCAGCAAACTCTTCAGATCTAGGCAAACTTTTTTTTTTTTTTTTTTTTGAGAGCCTGTGTTTAGCAGTTCCTGGCACGCCCTTGTTTGTATTTATTTATTTATTTTTGCATTTCCATGAGGAAGGGATTCTTATTTTGCAGAGAAGGAAACTGAGCCTTAGAGTGTGAAATGACATCTCCAAGTCACACAATTGGTGGGTCTGAGAGCCAGGGACTAAATTCACTCATGTCTTTTAGTCCCAAGACCAGTGTTTTTTGTTTTGTTGGGTTTCCTGCTTCTAATTTAACTTTTACCTTTAGCAGTGTATGGTGGCAATGCTGTTCCCCTCCAGCCTCGGCAGGTGGGAGGCCTTCACTGGGGTCCCTGCTGTGCAGGAACTGTGCAGCCGTAAAGTCCATAGGTGGTTGCGGATCTAAGGGTGGCTTTGTGGATAGACTCTCTAGGAAGCCGTGTGCCCTGTGAGAGGGGCACCTGGCTTCCAGGGAAGAAAGACCTGGAATGAAAGCCCCGCTGCCTGCTGCAACCTGGCTGCCTACGCTTCAGCAACCACCCAGAGCCTAGGGTTTCTCATCTCCACAGTAGAGATAGTAACACCGCACGTGGCTGGTAAGAGAACTAGGTGAGTGAATGTCCCCAAAGCGCATGGCACAGGATTGTTCAGAATGCACGCAGTGTCTGTGTCCTTCCTCCCTTCCTCTCTCCTGACCTCCTCTCCCTCACAGTGAGAATTCTCTACTGTCACTCAGGCTAATAGCCTGGCTGCCCGGATGTGGCACAGGCTCTTCCTTCTGGAGATGGCATCTTTGGTTTCTGTGCCGAAGATGCCATCTCCAGAATCTTTGGTTTCTGTGCCGACCTCTCGGTCCACATTGTTCTCTGTGCTGGGGCAACTTGGAGCTTTCTGCAAGTTGGCGGGATTCTGTGGCACCACAGTGGGCTTCCAGAAGCCCTCCCTGACCACGTGGGTCTGGGTCAGTGGTCCTCTCCTTCTGTAACACCAAACCTGCTGAAGCCACACGTCCAGTGCATCAGATGTGGCCACTCTTCTTCTGTCCTATCCAGGGTTTGGCCGCTGGGGACCCACACTCGCCAAGATGAGGCTGAGACCTCCTTCCCTGCCTCCTCTCCTCTCCAGTTTTCCCACCATAAACCTGCCCAGCCCCACATGGGCCTTCTGCCCTCCCACCTGGGAGGCCGGGCTGGCTCCCCATCTCTCCTCCAGGCCGATCCTGAGCACAGCGCTCTGCATTCAGCTCCCAGGGTTCCAATCAATGCTGCTCTGTCCTCACCTCCGCTCTGTCTCAGCTCCAGTCTCACCCTCCCTCCCCCTCTCTCCTGGCTGGTTCTTCTTGGATGATGAACACACTGAATCTTTGTCATCTGAAGATAAAATTGCCCTCCCTCAACCCAGTGATTATTTATCCTCGGTGCCTCATTCCTCTCCTCTCTGGGCGAGGTGCTCGGGAGGGTGGGTGTGCTCTCCTCTTTCTTAACCCTCTCTCTCTTCTCTTCCCACCACATTCCAAGTTCCACTCCCACGGACACCAATCTCATGAAAAGGCCTCCATGTTGCTGCATCTGCATCCCATGGTGATGTTCAGGCTCTCAGGGCCTTTCCAGGGCTTCTTGGAGCTCTTTGACACCTGACCCCTGTCCCCTGCACCCACCTCCTGCCCCAAGTGCAGTGTGCCTGGATGTCTTTCTGACTGGTCCTTCTTGGGCTCCTCTCTTCCGTCCTTCCTGCCCCTTCATTGTTGGAGATCCCTAAAGTTCTGCCTCCACCCTCCTCTCTTCACACCATACATGTTCCCCCTGAGCACTTCCATCTGCCCCACTCCTGTGACTTCTGTCCCCATTGGTGCTCTGTGGACACCTGGGTCCAGGTTTTTCTCCTGAGCTTCAGGCCTGTTGCCACAGCCATCCCAACTGTGGTCCTCCTGGAAGCTCACAGTGGTCATGGGTCTGGAACGTTGCCATTTTCTCCTTGACCCTCCATGTCCTTCTGTGTTCTGCTCAGTGCCCAGGCCCCTCCAGGTGCTCTCGAAGGAAACCTGGATGAGATCCCAGGCTCTATTTTCTTTTCTTGCCCAATAGCGCATCCAGTTCTATCTCTTTACAAATCCTCCAAATTTATGTACTTGTCCCCAGCTTGTCATCTGGAGAAATTCAATGGTCTCTCAACTGGCCTCTACACCAAGTCTTCCCCTTCCTTCAACCTTCCTTACTTGAATGCAGATGGTGGCTGTGTGAAATTCTTCAGTGACTCTTCCCCTTCTCCAGACTCCTTATCATGGAATGCAAACCCCTGCAACTTCACCCCTACACACCTTCCCACTCTGGTTCCTTGTTCCTAGCCCTCTCAGACCTTGGCTTCTAATCGGGCTGGAAAACATGCAATCCTCTGAGTACAGCGTGGGTATTCTTCCCCTAAAAAGTTCAATACAGACAGGGACCTGGGGCTCTCTGGTTCCCTGTTGTATTTTCAGCCCCTAGAACAGTGCCTTGTGAAGAGAGCCAGCGAGTCAACCTTGGCTGAATAAATGAATAATGAATACCTTCCCGACTTTTCTCCTGGAGATTCCTCACTTACACACTTACACAGCTCACTTATACAGCTCACTTACACAGCTCAGAGCTTCGCCTCTTCCAGAAGCCCTCCCTGACCAAGTGGGCCTGGGTCAGTGGTCCTCTCCTCCCATAGCACCCTCCTAAGCACATTATATTGTTTGCTTCTTTTCTTCAGAACTGTGTCTAGATATGCTCACTGCCAAGGGCAGAACTCGGCACCAGGAGGCCCAATAAATATTTGTGAATGAAGCACTGGGTGGGCTGACCCGCTCCAAGGTCACTTCTCTTCATGTCAGCCTCTTCTCTGATCAGTGGCCGCAGTCTCCAGCTCAGACTTCCTCCCTAATGCGTCCAATATGGTCCTTTGTGGTTCCATTATCTCTACAGGGACTTCTGATTTGGGAAGTCCAAGTCACTGTCCAAGGTTCCCCTTCAGCTTGGTGAGTTTCTGAGACTTGGTCAACAGTGTTGGGTCTTTCTGGTTTCTGCCTGAGATAGTCCAATAGAGGACCCCGCTTCCCACAGACTTATGCATAAAACAAAAAGAAGTAAAAAGGGGGTTTGTCAGAGTGAGCCCTCTTCTTGAAGCTGGGATTTAGAAGTCCTTTTGTTGTAACAGGGACACCAGTATTGGCCACGCAGACTGAGGTGGGAGCTTTGCCATACCTTGGAGGAAGACTGTGACTTGGGGGCAGAAAGGAGTTACCCTAAGTCTGATACCTGTCTGACCTTGGGAAGGAAAAGGGTGCTTATGGCTTCCCTTCCCCCATCAAGAGGGTCTCTGGGATGAGAGATCTGAACTGTAGAGAAGGCCCCTGTTGTGAGTTCTTGGGATGGTCCAAGGTGGGTCTGGTGATCCCACCAAGCTCTCCCATATCCTTCTGCTTTCTTGCTCCTGGAATCTTCTCTTCATCCTCAACAGGCTCTTACTCTTCTACTTTCCTTGATTTTTTTTTCATCCTCCTCTTCCTCCTCTAGACCGCCAACTTGAGGCCATGTCCGAGCATCCCCTGCCCTTGACAACCTGCAGTTCCCTCCTAATCCTGCGCTCTGTGAAAACCTACCTCTATGATTCAGCTGCAGCCTCGCCCACGGGGTCACCTGAAGACAGTGACCGGGAGGCTCAGGTTGGTGCCCTCTCCACACCTTTTGTTCTAAGTGACCCTTGGTTCAAAGCCCTAGTGGGACGGCTCCAAACCTTCTCTACTTTCTTCCAGGCAGTGGGCTGACCCAAGTGAGGTCTCCTGGTCCCAGAGAACAAAGGAACCAAAGACCGAAGCACTCAGTTTCCTTCATTTCCATGTCCCAAATGCCAGGCATCCTGACTGGTTCCCCCTCACTACTGGAGGCCGCGTGCCCCTCTTGTTCTGAGGCCCGTCCCTCCTCCTCTATTTGCGATTCTATTCTTACCCCACTCCTGGTACTTCTGAGACCTCACTCCATCAGTCACCTCCTCTTTCTTGCATTTCCCATCTTTCCTTTCTGGTTGACATCTTCCTAGAAACTTGTGAACGTGCTCAGGTCCTCCTGACCCCGTTGAGTGACTGCTCTCTCTCTCTCTCCATCAGTCACTTGTCACTTCTGCCACTTCCTCACCACCCACTCCTTCCGTAATCCTTGTGCAATCTGGCTTCCGCCCCCTCTTCTCTATGGAAACTGTTCTTCTCATTTCTCTAGCAGCATCCCCTCATCGCTAGATTGAATGCGTTCATGGCCCATTGGAAGCACCAAGAAAAGTCCGACTTCCCTCCCAAGACGGGCCAGGGCGCTGGGGAAGGCCAAGGTGGATTGGAGTGAGCATCCAGGGGCAGATTCACTCACAGGTAGGCTGGTCTTCAAATAGCTGTCCCTTGTGCCTTAGGCCCTGGTGATCCTTGTGGGGTCCCACTGGGTTAACGACCCATGTCCTCTCTCAGTAGCATCCCAGCTCCCAGGTGCCAGCCCAGTGGTTCACTTTTCTCCAGGTTAAACCTTCCCCGAACTTACTCCTGTTACAAGACAATCCTCAGATGCTTCTCCATTTTATTTATTTATTTTTTTTGGAGGAAGATTTGATGGGCCAACCAAGCTGATCTCTGCTTTCTTTGTGAAGAACTGATCAACAGTAGCTTCACCTTCTGAAAAGAATGAGGTGCTCTGAAGCCATTTGACACATCGATTCAGATCAGAAACATATATTGGTAGGCCCAGGAAGTGTGAGGCCTGGTACAGAAACATGATTCCTGCAGTGGGTTTTATGTGACTGATGACATTTCTTCAAGACAATTCAATGACTTTAGGTGCTCTGTCCCTTTATATATCTACCTGGTGAGATGTTACCATGTTTCTACCATTTGGGGCCCCATTTTGTCCTTGGTGGGTATTTGATAAATGCCTAGTGAATTGATAAATGCATGAATGAGCAAATGAATATTACAAAGATCAGGACCTTTTGCATGAGTTTATCATAAGCCTATTCTCCTTTGCTAATGCTAAGATTATCTGGTTAATACTGACCTTAACCACAGCTCCGTCTTTGACTCTATCATGCTGGAAGACATATCCTCGATGAACAAAACTGAATCCAAGGGCCTATGGGTGCTCTGTATTCCAATGTCTGGAGCGGTCCCCACTCCATGGACAGTATTCTCCTGGCTGGACCATATCCTCCATCCCTGCTCTACGAGCTTGGGCATCGAGCTGGGATGCAGATCTGTGGAGACATGTCTCGCCTGGCATCCTTCAGCACTTGCATCTGACGGAGAGTCATGGGGGAAGTCACCGTGCTGGCTGGAGCGTTGGGCTGGTGCCCATTTGGAGTGACCAGCTTCCTGTGGAATCCCACTGCCTCCCTCCCATTGATTTGGCCAGGATCTTTATTGTCTTCTCAAATGTAATTAAAGAGTCCTCTGATGGTGCCAATTAAAGACTCGGAGGGATGGGAGCGGGCGCTCACGGCGTCACATGGTGCGGCGCGGTGGAGCTGTAAACATCCATTAGCCATTACAGTTCTCATTAGTCCTTGAAAAACAACTCATTAGTGTCCGTAGAACTGACAGGTAAATACAGCTAATGGGCTAAATCTATCAATAAATTCATTGTGTGCAAAATCAGGGTTTCTGTCATTGTGCTGCTTGCGGTGACTAATCAGAAGGTTAAATACTCCTGCTGCAAAAATATATATAAGTTGCAGAGCACTTAGCCTGATAGACTGTGAAGAAATGGCATGTGAGAAACTAATGAAGACATCAAAGGCTTTATTTATACGTAGGGTGGGTTCATTTCAAGTTCAGGTTGCTATGAACTGTCACAGCTGTTTAGCTGAGACTAAATTTTAGAAAGCATATTGATTTGTTTTAATTTAAACGGGGCAGTTTACAAAAGCAGCTTGAATCTGAAGTTATTCCAGAAATGATGGCTCGTGTGCGACGGGGGGACGTCTCGGCGCGCTTCTCCAGCCACCCCGTGGAGGCTGTTCCTCCTACGGCTGTCCCAGCAGCCCAGGAGCACAGAGTGAGTGGGACGTGCTGTTGGGGCTCATTGAGCCCCGGCTCCTTATGGTGCAGAGCAGGAAATCCAAAACCCAAGGCTGGTGACAGGTCATTTGGTGCATTGGTGGCAAAGCCCAGGTCTCTTAGATCATGGCTTCCCCTTTCTGCCTGATGCTGTATTTTCCCTCCAGAGAAACCACGATGTTCTTGGCACGGGCAGGGTCCCTCAGATGACAGTGGACTCTGGGTCTCTTCTCCACCACAGCGACAGTTTCTTTAACCCAGGAGGCCATCATCATTTCCTATTCTCTGGATGCAGCTCAGTCTCTGCCCTTGGTCTTTGTGGGTTAGGGAGCTGTGGAAGCTCAGCTGCTTCCTTTTAGCAAGAAACTTCCATCTCCAGTGAACTCCTTTCTGCCCCTTTGCTAAAATGCTCCCTCTTTGACCTTGCTAGAGGTAAGGAAGGACTTCCTTATCTCAAAAGGATACAACATTAGGAGAGAGGTTACCAACTGGTGGCAGGCGAGTTATGTCTGACCTCTCTGCCCCAATTTGAATTTGTAATCAGAATAAAACTGGGACATTTTACATAAACGTTGTCTTTCCAGCTTCCTTGGGGAAATCTGAAGATCAGGCCGTGTTGCTTGCCTGGCCTGGTTGCTGGGACAGACCCCCTTTGAATGGGGCCTGTGCTTTCCCCAAAGCCCTGCGTCCTCATCTCTCAGAACAGAACAGTGCCCCCTTTGATGGCCACAGTGGATGACACCACGTACCATCTGTGACTTCGGAACATCCCCGGTTGCTGGGCCACCATCTCCCAGCCTAACTTCAGGCTGGCACAGCTAGGTGACTCCTGGACCTCATCTGCTCCAACTGTAGGGGTTGAGGACAGCAATGCAGGCAGAGGACTTCTGAAGTGTGGGTCCCCAGAAGAGCTTTCAGGGGTTGAGCCGTCGTAGAAATGCCCTCCAGCCTCCTCACTGTCTCCCTGCAGCAGTCTTGTCCTCCCGGTTCCAGCTTCCCTCAGCCTCTCCTAGGGAAGCACATCTGCAGCTCTCCTTGGTTATCCTCCTTCCCTTCTAGAACGAAGGCCACACACTTAGAGTGCTGTACAAGGACCCTCCGTCACTGTTGGCTGTCCCTGTTCTCCTCACTCTTCTCCAGCTTCAGTGTGACTTGGTCCCTCCAGCTAGCTTTACTGGCTTCCCCTCTTGATGGCCTGGGGACCCACTGTTCCTTCGGACTGGATGTCCTTCCCCAGATATTTGTCATTCCCTCATTCCAGCCTCCTCATCTTCTTCTTTTGCCTCAAAATTGCTGAGCTGACCTTGGGGCCTCTATGGTTGCATTTTGGACACTGAGACTATCCGGTCCAAAGGTGGAAGGGACTTGATGAGTTTGAGGAGTGGCAAGTAGGTCAATGTGACCTGAACAGAGAGAGCTGGAGTCGGGGAGCTGGAGGAGTGGCCAGGGCCCAGCTCTTGGAGACCCTTGTCAGCCACTGCAGGGATTTTTGCTTTTACCTTGAATGAGGTGGGAAACCCCTGGAGAGTTTTGAATAAAGTAACAAAATGGTCTCATGTTGTTTTAAAAGATCACTCCAGTGGCTGTGGCTGCACTGAAAAAAGACTGGAGGTAGGATAAGTTTGGGAGATAAGAAGAGGCCACTTCAATGCTCCATGTGAGGGATGGCAGTGCCTTGGGTAACGTGGTGGAGAAGTACCCAGAATCAAAGATGGACAGGTGTTGAAGGTGCTGATGGGATTTGCTGAAGGGTTGAAGAGAGAGAGAGGGAGAAAAAGATGAGCCCAGCTTGGCTCTCTGAACATCAGGGAGCCTGGAACTTACATTTTTGAAGATGAGGAAGATTGCACAGCAATAGGATGTGTGTGGGGTGTGTGTGTGTGTGTGTGTGTGTGTGTGTGTGTGTGTGATTTAATAAAACCTGTTGGATATTCAGGAGAAGATACCAAGAGGGCTACTGGACCCACAAGGCTGGTCAAAGGGAGAGGTCAGGGCGGGTGGTAGAGATCTGGAGTCAGCAGTGTGTGGACAAGTACGCAGAGCTGTGGGGTCCAATGGAATGCCCAGGGAGTGCGTGGAGGTGGTGAATAAAAGAGGTCTCGGGATTGAGTCCTGGAACATATGATTTGGAGCACAGGGAGATAAAGAAAAAGATATGGAGTAGAAATGGCCCCTCTCAGGATGAGAACCAAGAAGAAGGAGGAGAGCAGAGTTTGCAAGAAAGAAGAGTGATCCCCTGTGCCAATGACATGGGACAAAATGGTGGTGTCTAGGTGATAAAGGAGGCCGGAAAACTGACTGTTGGATTTGGCTACATGGACGTCACCAACAACCTTGACAGATGGACAAGAACCTTGTGAGAGTGGGCTAGAGAGGAACAAGGAGGTGATATGGAGGTGCTAGTAAGAACTCTAGGGAGATGAGCTTCAAGTGGAACAGAGAGAGAGGGTGGTGACTGGACAGGAGATAGAGGAACCAAGAGTTGTTAATTTGTTATTACTATTAATTTTTTTTTAGTTGTAGATGGGCACAATACCTTTATTTTATTTTTACGTGGTGCAGAGAATGGAACCCATGCCTCACACGTGCTAGGCAAGCGCTCTACCCCAGAGCCATAACCCCAACCCCTAAATTTTTTAAGATGAGAGAAATTACAATGTACTTGCTGGTTGGTGGGAACAATCCAGTAGAAAAGATCAGATGATGGAGGACAATGATGGGATAATTACTGAATTATTTGTCACAGAAAAAAAAAAAAAAAGAAGAATCGGTCTAAAATGTCCATCAAGAGAAGAACAGATAGATAAAATGTGTTATATTCCAAATGATGAGATGCTATAGGGCTGACTCATTGCCTGGGGGGTCCAATTTCACTAGCAGGGAGAGACCTGGTGCTGCATTGCCTACTGTTGCTTCTGCCCAAAATCTTGTACTACAGACCTGAGCCCAGATCACACGGGTCCCTCCCACTGTGTGCTAGCATCACCAATACCCCATACAATCAAAGCATAAAGAGGAAAGTTTAATTTTGGCTCGGAATTTTGCAGGTTCCAGTTCATGACCAATTGGCCCCGTTGCTTTAGGCCTGTGGCGAAGCAGCACATCAGAGCAGGAGCACATGACGACGTCGTCTTCATGGCCAGGAAGCAGACAGGAGAGGAGGAGGAAAAGACCAGGGTCCCACATTCCCCTTCAAGGTCACACCCCAGTGACCTATGGATCTCTCTCTTATAGATTCTACCACCCAACAGCACCACCCTGGGGACCAATTTTTTAACACATGGGCCTCTGGGGAAGATTCAAGATCCAAACTCTATCACCCGGCTATTCCCCAGCACCTTCCTCTATCACCCAGAGAATATGGCTGCATCTGAGGGTCTCTTGGATAATTTCTCTCCTGTTTGCCTTGATGCGAAAATCCTGTGCAGTGATGATGAGGATCGAAAATAAAATAAAAATAGCAGCTGCTAATTACAGAGTGCTTTATCAACTCATGGCACTCATGAACTTACCTTCTAGGTGGATATTAAATAACCAGGTCTAACAATTGCTAACTTCAGTTATGACAGTGCTCTAAAGGAGAGGTCCAAGGGAGGCCTAGTTTCATCTCGAAGAGTCAAAAATTGTTGTTGAACGTGAAACCAGACAAATAAGCAGGAGTCAGCAGGTGAAGGCGAGAGAGAGCTGGGGAGGAAGGAAGTTGAGGGTTTAGAAATATTCTAAGCAGGAGGAAGAGCATCCTTCATTTCTTCAACACGCATCAGCGATGCCCAAGGTGTGGAGTCGCAATAGTGAACAAGGTGCAAATCCCTGCCTGCTTGGAGCCCGAGTGGGAACACATCAGCGGCACATGATTGCAGTCAGGGATAAGTGCTATGGAGATAATAAATCAAGGTAATGGAGTGGGAGAGGGGTTGATTAGCATTTTAGACAGGGTGGCTAGAGAAGATGAGAGGTGAACTCTCACCTGAGACTCGCTTTGCAGATGTGCCACGAGAACGCCCCAAGCCTAAGGACGAGCAAACACCAATTCCTCGAGGTGGGAAAGAGCCGGTCATGCTGGGAAGCAGCAAGAGGGCCGGTGTGCCTGGGCCTAGGGTCAAGGTCGAGCACGGTGATTTTAAGGTGAGAGAGAGGCAGTTGCCCCGATCATGGAGGGTCGGTCTTGTAAATGCATTTTAAGCTTCTGTAATTCTGGGTCTTAGCTGGGTTGTAGATTCAAATGGAATATTTCTTGGAAAAAGTCCAGGATCCCCCAGTTCTTCAGTGAGTAAATGGGCTGCGCCTGGTTTGGTTCGCCTGAGCTGCAGAGGCAGAGAATTTTTCAGTGCCCACCCCCCTCACTTCCAGCCATATATCTTCCCTTATCACTCCCGTCCGTTTAGCATGAGCCATACACTCCACTCCAGAGGAGAACTCTCACTTAATTAATTTTAGATTTAAAGCAACAAGAGGTCCTTATATTAAAAACGGAGTGGGGGGAGAACAGCTTGTTAATTAAAATGTCAGTTAGGGTGTTCCTGGCGAAAACTATGATTAGTGGGTGTTTCCTTTGGTTACAAGCCCTGGCTCTTTGATATTTCACGTATGAATTTAAAGAACCTCACACATGTGCCCAGCACCCCCCGGAGACAGGCTACATTTCATGGTAGTTTCAATGGGTCATTCTCTTGTGCAAACCCCAATGATCCCCAGGACCTCTGGGGTTGCACCCCAAGCCCATCTTTGAACCCCTGGATCCTAGCCCTGTAGTTTGGGAGGGGTCCCCTCTCTTCCTCACGGCATACCATTTTCACCAGGCAGCATCTCGTTCCTCAATGGGGGAAGTCTGTGCCAAGCATTCATTCTTTTATTTATTTAAAATGTTGTTTTATAGTTGTAGATAGACAGCATGCCTTTATTAGTTTTTTATGCGGTGCTAGGGATAGAACCCAGTGCCTCACACATGTTAGGCAAATGCTCTGCCTCTGAGCTATAGCCCAGCCCATGCATTTATTCCTGAGCATGGAAGAGCTATAGACAGGCTTAGGAATGGGGGTGAAGATCTGGACTGCTACTTCCCCACCCCCTGGGCCCCCCACGCCCTGTTATATCATGGGTACATTCTGAGCTCTCCATGCATCCAGAGCTACGGCTCTCTTAAAGCCTAATGTCCAGCTCCGTGGAATGGGTGGTCAGCATGAAGGCTGAAGGGAGAAGGGACGGGGGAGGGCCTGTAGGGAGAAGGGGCAGCTGCTGGCTCTGAAGAGGAAGTTTGGGGGGCTAGGTGGAGGAAATGAGTGTTTCATTGAGGATTTTTAAGTTTCACACGTGGTGTGCTATGTAATCCTCTCTCCTTTGTGTTCCCAGGACATCTTTAGCAAAACCTCTTACTCACTAAGGCTTTGTGGAATTGGATTACATTGCTTCTAGAAGGGTAAGTATCAAGGACTATGAATGTCATGCCAGCTGTCAAGTTTGTCTGACACAGTGTCGTGGATGTTGGCAGAGACGCAAGACTCATGACTAAGACACAACGGACTTCAGGATTCGTGGCAACAGCAGTAGTCAGAGTATCAGCATGTGTTGGTCCACAAAGGGTGACCACAAGCAATGCTAACTAACACCTGTAGTACATTATAGGAAAAGAATTTCAAGTCCTCATAATGAGCAGTAAGCCTACTTTGAAATAAGCCCTGGAGAGAGACATCTCGACTTTGTTGGACAACCAGAAACCTTCCTGTTGCCCTAGAGAGAAACTACCTCTAGCTCCAATACTGCATATCATACAAATATCCTTTGATAGTCCCAAACAAGTGCCTTTGCTTGTGATATATGTAGAAATGCAAGAGACCCCTGGAGAAGAGCATCCCAGTACGAATCCTTGCTTCATGTTTCCCATCCCTTACCCCCTCAACCTCCATGATGTGTGGTCTCCAGCCAGTCCAGATCTTTACCCCATTCCTGAGCCTATTTATGAAGCCCTAGTGACATCTGGATCATGACTTTTAGAGTATGCTTTTTATTTATTTACTTCCCAGTACTGCGGATTGAACCTGGGGCTCACACATGCCAGACAAGTGTTCTACCAATGAGCTACATCCCCATTTCTGGTATTCATTTTTAAAGAGTTGCTTATTATATATCGTATCAGTTGGTTATTGCCAAAAAACAAACCAAGACTCAGGCATAAAAAACTTATTTATCCCTCCCTGTACATGAATCTGGGTCAAAAGCAGGTCTTATTTTTTTATTTTAAAAGATAGAGAGAGGATAGAGAGAGAGAGAGAGAGAGAGAGAGAGAGAGAGAGAATTTTTAATATTTATTTTTTAGTTCTCGGTGGACACAACATCCTTGTTTGTATGTGGTGCTGAGGATCGAACCCGAGCCGCACGCATGCCAGGCGAGCTCGCTACCGCTTGAGCCACATCCCCAGCCCAAAAAAGCAGGTCTTATTGATGTGGGCTGGGCCAGGCTGATTCTGGCTATGCTTTCTAACATTGCTTCAGTCCCGGCTGGGGCAACCAAGCAGGTGTGGCTCTGCTCCATGTGGATTTTCATGGCACACAAAGTTCCCAGAGCCTGAGTAGCCCCATGCTCCTAAGCCTAAGCTGGAACTGCCCCATTTTCCAGCCAAGGCACATCACAGGACCAGCCCAGATTTGAGGCTTGGGGAACAGATTTCCTCCTGTATGAGAGGGACCTCAAAGTCACTTTGCAAAGGCATGTATACACAGGCAGAGAGTGCTTAAGGCTATTTTTTTTTTTCAATCAATGAATTGATCAGTCACATTTGCTTTCTGTTCTGGAATTTCAAATCCAAGATGACAGGGATTATGTTCCATTTATGTCCAGGTCTGGTCTTGGTGACTGGTCTGGATTGCGCATAGAGAAGGTATGCCTGATGGATGAAGGTACGTTAGGCAACAGGAGGGATGGACACTACAGTAAGAAGTTTTTTTCTTTGAGAGTTCGATGCTCCACTGGGGAGAAACACAGGGGGAGATCCCTGGTTTCTGCCCCTGGTCACAGCTGCCCTCCCTCAAAGCATGGTTCTCTTGGCATTTCCCCACCAGCTGCTGCTGCCTGGACTGCTCTACAGCCTGTTACTGCTTTGCCTGCCTCGACTCCTTTCCCACTGTCCTCCACCTCGGTGCCAGAATCTTTCTAAACTGCACACCTGACTGCATCACTTCTCAAATGAAATCCATTGTTGACTCTTCAAGGCCAAGGAGATTCCCTTCAAGGCCTTAAACTCTTGGAGTGTGGGTCCTGCTGTTTCTCCCTGCATCTCCTCCACTTCCGCTATACCAGGTCACCAGATTTCCAACATCGAGTGGCCTGCCCCCTGCACCCTGGTCCCAGCTGTGCTGTCTCTCTGGTTCTACCCGGAGCTGCACCTCCCTCCTCTTGGCCCTGGGGCTCCACTCTCAGCAGCTGTTTCTGGAAGGTCCCAGAACCTTTGGACTAAAGGCTCTCCACCCTAAGTCTCCTCCTAGAGGTGGAGGCCTCTCCCCAGCCACCTGCAGCTTGGTACTGCTGGGGTGTGGTGGGGAGGGAGATCTCCTATTATCTTGGATTTTCATTATTTTAGTGAGTTACTTGCTTTATTTGTCACTTAATTACTATTTACTGAGTATGCTTGTAGCTAACATGTATTTATTTACTGTGCACTTTGTCTAATTTTAATAATTTCCCCCTTTTCTTTTCTTTATATCAGTATTGTTTATCTAATAATGCATGATTAGGTAAAAACAAATTTTTGGAAACAATACAGAGAAAGTAAAAGTCCCTTGACATTTCATCCTTCAGAGATAACCACTGTTGACAGTGTGGTGTATATCCTTTCAGACTTTTGAAAAAACATTTGTGTAAATATATATGGATGTGACCCAAATATATCTAAGAAGACTTTAAGGGCAGTCTCTGCTCAGCAATCATCCAGGAGCCTGAGGAATAATGTAGATTTTTATTGTTGGTTTTCTTGAGAAGGTGGTGCGGGGCTCTTCACAGCTTTCTAAGAGTCAGCTCTAGACATCTCTCTTCTCCCTGAAGTGTCTCGCTCACAGCACCTGCTAAAAATCACTCCTGGCTTCCGCCCACTCAGCTCTTCTTTCTTTGGGCTGTGCCCTCCTGAACTCTATTGACATGGAGCCCTCACCCCCAAGAATAGCTTCCAGAAAGTGCTGCTCCTCTGTGACTGCTGTCTTGTGAGAGGCAGCCCCGCCCTGCCCCAGAATTTTTAAGAAAAATGTTGCTTCATTTCTTCAGTTAACCACTTCCCCACCCCTCGCCCCCCACACCCTGCTATTTCTTGGGTACACTGTGAACTCTCCATGCATCCAAAGCTACGGTCCTCTTAAAGCCTAGCGTCCAGCTCCGTGGAATGGTGGTCTATATTTAGCCAGTCCCTTGCTGCTGAACCTCCCAGTGGGTTCCAGCTTTGAAGATCAAGGCTGCAATGAGTATATCCATGACTCTGAACGTCTAGGCCTTTTCCTTCTCTTCCACATTGACCTCAGCCTGCCTCAAGTTTTGCTGTTCTAGCAAAATGTCTGACAGAGCCGTAGGTGGTGGTGGTGGCTGTTGCTCAGTACATATTTCCATTGTCTGCCTTCTCATTCTTTTGGGAAAATTCCTCCTTGCTCCCGGTGATCCTCCATGGGCTACCCTGACAACTTCCGGTACAGGCAAAGGCACGTGACCAAGCTGGCCAATCAGAGCACCCCTCACTGCTGGCCTCCGTGATGACCCAATCAGTTTCCTCCGTCCATTTCCCTCAGCTCCGCCCCAGCCCCAGGCACATCACCTCTGTCCACACGTCTGAGACAGCCTTCCCTCTGCTCCCCCGCGTGCAGGGCTGTGCAGCTGTCACCCTTCCTCAGACAGCTGTGCATTTTCCCTGCCATTCCTGTATGTAAGGGCATCCGTGGTGACTCCTGGCTTCTATGTCTAAAGTCCTATCTCTCCAATCTGCCACTTAGAGCCCAGGAGACCTGGATCCCCCTAACCTCTCCAGCCTGGGGCTCCCCTCTCTCTTTAACACATACTTATTCCTTGAAGACTGTAACTCTTCTGGATTTTTGAAGATGCCCTGCATTTTCCAGCTTCCCTCCTCTGACCATCCTTTTTACAAGTCTCACCTGCAAGCAGTATAGGCCCAAGTCTTACCTAAGCTCTAAACTGCTGGCTCCCAAACCTCCTCCCGCACCCACAGGGAATGATCAATTCCATCTTCCTCGGGGCTCCCTAACATGCTGGTGATTTTCTAACATTTTTGCCTTCCTTGGAGATAACTGGTTACCAAGGAGCAGAAACCTCTTTCAGCCAGCTCAAGTAAGCCCGATGGGCAGTGGATGCCGTAAGGGCATGGAGGTCTCGAAAAAAGCAACTCATGGGAATAGAAACTAGGACCAGGCCAGAGGCAGAAGCACTGGTCCGTAATCCCAGCAACTCCAGAGGCTTTAGCAGGATGATCACCAGTTCAAGGCCAGCCTCAACAACTTAGACTGTCTCAAAATCAAAAAAATAAAAAGGGATGGGGATGTACCTAGTGGTAAATGGTAAAGTGCCACTGAGTTCACCCCCCAGTAGGTGGGGGAAAAAAACCAAATAAACAGAAACTAGGACCAGGGA
Organism: Urocitellus parryii; assembly: GCF_045843805.1. Classification (NCBI taxonomy): domain Eukaryota; kingdom Metazoa; phylum Chordata; class Mammalia; order Rodentia; family Sciuridae; genus Urocitellus; species Urocitellus parryii. The sequence goes on from NC_135541.1 coordinate 23,616,315, forward strand.
AGCTGCCAGGGGTGAGTGACTCTCCATATCTATATTGCTCCCCAGGGTCTAAACCAGGGCCTGGTATGTGGTAAGCAGGACAAAACAAGCTAACAACATGTTAGCACTTAATGTGTAACACTCAGAGATTCATGTTTTCGTTTTGTTTAATTTCCCAACATCCCAAAGAATTGGTACTATAATTTCCATTGTACAGATGAGGAAGTTAAGGTAGTATTTCGCCTGGATTGGCACAGCCAGTGAGTGGGAGAACTGGGGCTTGAATACAGGCCTGTTTTAATGAATATATTAATTCACGAATAAGCAGAAGTGACTTGGGGTCATCCACTCTAGACTCCCACCTCTACCTTGGGATCTCAGATCCACCGGGTCCTGGAGGCAGCTGGCTGTTTTCATCTTACACATCTCCAGAGTGAACCCCCAGTGATTTTATCCCACTTCCAACCTTGGGTATTTCTTCCTTGTGTCCAGTGATAATTTTTTTGGGGGGGGCTTTGATTTAAAATCCCTTTTGGGCTGGAGATGTGGCTCAGCGGTAGCGCGCTCGCCTGGCATGCGTGCGGCCTGGGTTCGATCCTCAGCACCACATACCAACAAAGATGTTGTGTCCGCCAAGAACTAAAAAATAAATATTAAAAAATTCTCTCTCTCTCTCTCTCTCTCTCTCTCTCTCCCCCCTCTCTCACTCTCTCTTTAAAAAAAAAAAAATAAAAATAAAATCCCTTTAATTTTGTCAAGGTTTCTCAGACTTGAAACCAACTCTTGATTAACAGAGTCACCTACTCCTTTTGCAACCCACTGTGAAGTGGAATTTAAAATTTCCACTTAATAGATTAGACTCTAAAGGTCTAAGAAGGAAAAGCAAGCCACCTAAAGTCACACAGGCTGGATGTGGTGGACCAGGGTCTCTGAAGGACGGTGCGGCCAGTCTCTACATACACCTCCATTAAAGTGGAGGCACAGTGGCCTGCCTGGGACCACGGAAAGAATAGACTTGGTTGTTTCCAAAATGGATAAGAATGAAAGGGAACAAATAGTGAGACCAGGAGAGCCACACCTGAGAGGGGAAGAGCTGGCTCAGGTTCAGGGAGAAATGCATAAGGGTAGGGGTGGGGAGCACAGGGATCAGCCTGAAGACAGGGGAGAATGAGGAGAACAATAACATGAATTCTCCAAGTTCTTCGGCATGGCCTACAAGCTGACCATATAGTTATGTTAGAATAACAAGCCTGAACTAGTACTAGCCCAGGCAAACTGGGACATCTGGTCACCCTGCCTAAAGGGCAGCTCTTTCTTTGTGGTCTACCTCATTTCTATCTCTTTGACCCTTTCTCTCCTCACTCTCCCCGCTCATTTATTATGCTCCAACCATATTGTGTTCTTGCTCTTCCCAGACTGTTTCATGGCTGCTTTTCTTGCCATTAGGACCTCAGCTCCAATGTCATTTCCAAGAGAAGTTTTCCTGACCTGCTGATACAAGTAGTCTCTTACCTCCAGTCACTCTATGCACCAGTTAGGTATTGCTGTGTAACAAATAAACCCCAAGGTTCGTGGCTGAAGACAACAACAATTATTTTCTGATGTTTTACAGGGTTTCTGTGGATCAGGAACTTGGGAAGGGCTAGGCAGAGTGAGCTGGCTCAGGATCTCTGATGGAGTTGGAGTCGTTGTGCTTGGAGCTGGCCTAGTGGAGGGCTGGGCAGCTGGAGACTGGCAGAGCAGCTCTTTCTTCCTGAACACGTGTCCAAGGACCTCTCTACAGGGTGTCTCAGGTGAGACTCATTTGATCCTCTTTAAAATGTGGCAGCTTCAGGACAATTGGATTGCTTTCCTGACCCTTGGGGTTCCCTCTCCTTCATGACCTGCCTGGAGGGTCTTATAACTCTCCTCCCCCCTATATTCTATTAATTATAAGTGATCACAGACCTTTCCAGATTCAAGTGAAGGAAGAATTAGACTTTTCATGGAGTCTTTAATTATGTCTTTTAAATTTTATTTAAAAAAATTATCTGCTCTTTCTCTTCTACTCCCACCCTACTAGAAAATAAGATCCGTGGAGAAAGAGACTCTTCTGTCTGGTTTACCTCTGTATTCCTAGTGCCTATTTTGTAGAAGGCACATAAAATTTTTATTGGAGTAATAAGTGAAGTTCTATGATGTCTACCCGAGACCAAGACAGCCTCTCAGGTGGCCACAGCTCTAGTGTGTGAGCAGCTACTTAAAAGGAATCACTGGAAACTCAAAGATATTTTTAGGGTTGCTATGTGCGATGGGGTCCCTGGGCTGAGCATCCTAAACCCCAGGATTCTCTGCCCCTCAGCTGCCCGCAGTTCACATTTGAGGCTCCCAGAGAGACTAGCGTCCCCAAGATCTGCCTCCAGCTTTGCCTTGGTTTGCAGAAACTTCTAGTGAAAGACACCTATTACTTTCTCAGGAATCCTGATTCAGGGGATAGTGCCCATCAACTCTGGCTTGTAGACTTTCTATGAAACAATTCTTGCTAGTCTTTTGGGTCTAAAAGAAAATTTCACTGAAGTTTTTGTATAGAGACCCTCTATAAATACCACCCTGAAATAAAAAAAAAACCAACAACCCCAAAACCCACTTTTAATTAGCGTTCTCCAGAGAGAAAGATCACCAACAAAATGGTGTGTTATTTGTGTGTGTGTGTGTGTGTGTGTGTGTGTGTATGTGTGAAGGGGGTGGGGTTTTAAGGGGTTGGCTCACCTGACTGGGGTTGTGGATCCAGGATCTGCAGGAGGGGCTGGCAGCCTAGAGACGCAGGAGAGTCAACAGTTCAGGTCTAAAGGCATTTGCTGGAAGAACACCCCCTTTCTCGGTGAGATCAGTTTTTGTTCTACAAGGCCTTCAACTGATTGGAGGAGAACACTCACTATGGTGGGTAATCAGTTTTAATCACACCATTCAAGTTAAAACTTAACAATTTAAGTGTTAATTTATCCAAAAACATCATCATAGAAAGGTCCAAAATAATGTTGGACCAAACATCTGGGTTCTGTGGGCTAGCCAAGTTGTCACATGAAATCAGCCATCACACAGGGTCAATGCAGGGGTTAGAACTGCAGAAAGACCCAGCCCTCCTTATAGAATTGAGATTCCAACTGGGAAGCAAAAAAACTGCCTAACGGTTCTTCAATGGATAATCTAGAGCAGAAACAAAACAAAATTAACAAGCTAACAACAACAATAAAACCAGCAGATTTCATGCCCTAGGGAAGCAGGTGAAGGAGCGTGTGGCTCTTTCTGAGGGGGTGAGAAGGCTCTTGTGGGTGGGTAGTTGTGGAGTCTGGCCCTGTGATGTGAGCAGGGTGCAGGAGAGCGGGGTTAGCCTGACCCAGGCAGAGGGCACAGAGGGCACAGGGGTGTGGCACAGTCCTGGGGGCCGGGGAGCAGGACTTGAGTCTGCAAAGAAGTTAGAGCCCACCGAGGCAGTGTGGTTGGGTAGTGAAGGCCCCACGGGGGTCTTACAACCAGACGGATGGATTGCTGAACACAGACTTGGACTCTTAGAAGTGTCACAACGCTTTGCAAAGTCACATAAACTCATAGAATGCTGGTGTTGGCAGCTGAGGAAAAAAGGAGAGATAATCCTATTGTGTTTGTTTCTTGTTAGGGACGTAACAAATTAACGCAGCACAGACTCAATGTCACACAGTTCAGAGGTCCAGAGGGAGTCTGCTGAGGCAAAGATCAAGGTGACAGCAGATGTGCCCTCTGGGGAGGGGAATCTTTTCCTCCCCCTTCTCAGTGCTGGCCGTCCTTGGCTTATCCAACTTCTGCGTCCGTGGTCTGTTTCCTGCCTGACTCTGGCCCTCCTGCCTCCTCCTGTAACGACTGTCTAGAGGACACGAGGGCCAGGCACCACCAGCAGCATCCTCCATCTCAGGAGCCTTGACATACTTGGGTCTGCAAAGGGACTTTTGTCATGTAAGGTGACCCCAGCACACATTTCAGGATGAGGATGTGGATGTCTTTAGGGGACCTTACTCTGCCTACCACCCCTGTCTCCTTCTCCTAAAGATTAAAGGAGGTGATGTGTGGAAGTGCCTGGCACACGATACCTCCTCTGTAAGTGACAGATGTGACTGTTCTTATAAAGAACCGTGAATCCACGATAAAAGGCTGAGAGGAATTGGGCATGAATGGAGAGAAGACTGACTCCAAGTTTTAAGACAAGGAGCAGCAATGCAGGGTTGGCCGGATTGGGAAGCAGAGAGGGAAAGATGTAAGCTTGGAACTTTTCCTTTCTTTCTTCTTTTTTTCTCTCTCCCTGTCTTCCTTCCTTCTTTCCTTCCTTCCTTCCTTCCTTCCTTCCTTCCTTCCTTCCTTCCTTCCTTCCTTCCTCTCTTTCTAACAATGAGACTTAGTTCTCCCAAGATGTGCCAGAAATGTGGCAGAGTGAGGCCAAATTTCCTGTCTTCCTTCTTTGTTGCTTTGGGTCTGATCAGCACTCTCACACCTGCCCACAGTCTCCGCAGTCTGATAACCTGGCAGGCAACGGTGGCAGGCCTGGGCCCCAGCACGGGGCCTCTCCGTCCAACCCTGCTCACTACAGGCGGCTCCTACCAAGGGCCCTTGGTTGTAAGAGTTGGCCTTGTACAGACTTCACCCCCGTAACCAACCCCAATCAGCATCCCACATTGCAGAATCATGAAGCTGGGAAGAGCCCCCTGCTCCCTTCACACGCAGCATGAGCTCTCAACTGAGAACCAAAGACCCTGGGCAGAGGATGGGTTTTCCTGAAATCACAGGCAGGATTTGTGCATAAAGAGACACACATTTTTTTTTCCTGTGTGTGTGTGTGTGTGTGTGTGTGTGAGAGAGAGAGAGATAATTTTCACCAGATTCTAAAACAGATCTGTGAACCCCAAACATATTTCCCAACCCCAGGGAAATATGTCAGCACTTAGATCTTTGCCCCTCATTGATCTCGCTGTTGAGTTGCTTATCCGAAAGGTTCTGGCACTCATGCAACCTGGCGGAGCCACACTGAGCCGACCGCTGCTTCCCCTTAGCTGGGAGAGGCTCCTGCCTGCTCTAGTTTTTGAGGAATCTAATTGCCCAGCAGAGCCGCAGCGCTGTCTCTTCTGCTGAGCTCTGCCACGCAGACCCATATTCATTATGTGGGGGCTTACACACCGAGGCCCCGGGAGAGGGGATGGCCCGGCTCCACTCCAGATGCACACGGTCCCCCTGGTCGTGCCCTCTATTAGAGCACGGCTGGGCAGACCCCTCGGCCTTTCTCCTGGAATTTGAAGGGATCAGGATGAAGGCTGAAGCTTAGGTTTTTGAGCAGAGGTAATTTCAGAAGGTGGAATCATAGCTTAAGGAACTCTCGTGGGAATTTTCCTGATGCAAAGCTAACAAGACATTGTGATAATTTCTCTGGAGCTGGCCTCATTCCAAGTTGGATTTTAAACGCAGATTATAAAGCAAACACCATCCCCCACAAGTATTAAAGGAGGGGAAAATAACAGAACGGGGGCTGCAAAAATGGTCTCTATTGTGGGACCAAAAGCCGTCAATCATGCAAGCTGACAGGCGTCAGAGATTGACAGACAGGCCCTCGCTCCTGACTTCAGTTATCAAGGGGAATGGGAAAAGTGTCTGCAAGAACATGTTAAATTGCCAAAGTCATTACCAGTCACCAATTACCAAAGAAAAGATAACAAGGTGTATTTTAGAAAAATCGATGCAACAACATGCATTTCAATACAGTGAGTTTTTTAGAACTTTCGAAAACAAAACGAACTATTTAGGGAATACACAATGGTTTTCAGTGCATACCAAACACTGGGCTTTGTAAAGTTATCAATATTCACTTTGGACTTGGCTCTGCTTTAGGGGAGCAGAGATCAAGCAATGAGCTAATATATTTCATTTTTTCCCTGCAGTTCTACCCAAAGCACGAATGCAAGCCTCGAGTGCCAGGTGGTTCTCCTGCACACTCCCACAGGAAAGACCTGCCTAGTGACTGAGGGCACTTTCTGGGGCCCTGGGGCACAGGGCAAGCAGGTGGAGGGGTGCTGATGCTGATGAGCTGTGGGCACCTGTCTTACAGACCTTCCGCAAGACCCAGCGGAACCTCCAAGTTGCCTGCTCTGAGTCCCAATCACCTGCTCTGAGTCCTTGAAGATGAAGATAGGAAGGACCTAGTTCCACCCCCGCATGGTGTGGCAGGGGGTGGCACACAAAGCCAGTGGATTAAAGGACAGGCAGCCTGGCAAGTGTTACCGGAGCAGGAGGCCTCAAGGGAAGAGGGTGGGAATGGCTCCTGCAGCCTGGAGGAATCACAGGGGCCCAAGAGAAGGAGCATTTGTGACGATTCTTAGAGAATGAGGACCCCTGTAATCGGAGATGCACCCTCTGAAGAGGGGGGTGCAGCCAGGGAAAGGGAACGGCCTGGAGGAGGGAGAGAGCATGAAGGGCACAGGTGAGCTCTCGGTGGCACGCCTTAAATGGCAGCTGAGCCACTGGCTGCTTTGAAGGCAATGGGGGGGGCATTGCCAGCTTGGGGGCAGGGAGTGGAATGTCCAAGTTGCACCTTGGGATGTCAGTTCTGGCAGCAGCGTAATGCACGGACGAGACGACAGCCCTTTTGGGGACTGCTGTTGTACATCTTTTGAGACCAGCTGGAGTCCTGGACAAGGATGGGGCCGGGGAAGATCCCGTGGCCTGCCACCCTACTGTGCGGCATCCAGGACCCACAAGCCCCTTCCTGGTCTCTGCCTCCAGAAGGCCTGCCCCCCGCTCAGGCTGTGCTGACATGCAGTGTCCTCACGCTGCCCACTCTCTGTTAGAACATCTCCCTCTGAACCTCCAAGGCTCTCGGCCGAGCACCGCTGTGTTTGAGCCACGCATAGTTGCCTCGATGGTCCGGGTTAGAAGCTCTGTGAGGACAGGAACGCTGTCACATATATTTCTGTGGCTCTTCCAGCATGCAGTGCAGACCCTTCCTAGCAGAGAGGAAAGGTGAGACAGCAAAGCCCAGAGCAGCAGAAGCATTTCATGGTAATGCCCAAGAAACGCCAGAGCTGGCATGAATTTGTCTAGGGGACCTTTTTTTTGTTGTTGTTTTTGGTACTAGAAATTTAATCCAGGGGCTTTTTGCCACTGAGTCACATTTCCATCCTTTTTGTATTTTTTATTTTGAAACAGGGTCTTACTAAGTGGCTTAGGGACTCACCACATTGCTGTGATTGAACCTGCCATCCTCCTGCCTCAGCCTCCCACGTTGCTGGGATTACAGGCGTGCGCCACCATGCCTGGCTGCCCAGAGGATCTTATGTGACCAGAGAAAATCAGACTTAAAGACTCTTCCTAACCCTGCAGTGTGAGCAGGACTTGGAGGCTGGTAGAGCCCAGGAGAGGAAAAAAGCTAGAGGGCCTACGACATAGAGGGCAGTAGGCAGGAGGTAGAGGCGTGTGGGGTCAGCCCTGGGGGATAGCAAAGGCCTCTCCATGTGACAGGTAGGTGGCATAACTTTGTCCTTCATTATCCAAATGAGGACATGCTTGAGGGTGAAAGGGGCGCTGTCCGTGAGTTCTCCGTGGTGGCTGACTTAGGATAAGTCTAATTTGGGATGGTTTCTGAGAAAACGAAACAGGTGGTCACTATAGGCCCTGCTGCTGGCCACCTCCTTCCGGTCTCACCTCTCCTCTGTCTGTGCCCTTGATCTCTGCCATTCCTCACGTGCTCCTCGTCCCTCCCAGACTTAACTGGGAGAGTTGGAATGAGGATGGAGTGTGGCTCAGCCCCTTCCATGTTTGCTCTTTGGGGGGGCAGCTGTCCTCAGCATCCGGGCATTCCCTCTTCCTCTATGTAGAGGCCACCCAAGGAGCAGGGCTGCCCTCGAGGGTAGGAAGCTGAGGGTGTGCAGCTGGCCAGTGACTGGATGGAGGGAGGAATACCAGGAGGTGATTCGCCCACCTGTCTAAGCCTTTAATCAGCATCAAAGAAGAGGGATCTGGGATTTCTGGCTCTGCCCATTCGGTGCCAGGACCCCCGAGTTGATTCTATAGTCACGTGCAGCGAGCCTCTCGTGTTATCCCCCAACCAGTGTCTACCTCAAACTGAGGCTGGAGACTTTCAGAATTAAGGGGAAAAAGGCCCCTCATACAAGGGAGTGGTGCACCAGCCCATGAGAAGAGGAGCGAGAACCACACGTAAGTAGAGGATCCCCAGAGCCTGAGTGGCCCAAGAGAAAGAACACTCGGGGCTGAATTTGTCTTCACGTCCACATCCAGGTGTGAGCTTTTACTGGTTTCTTTTGAAGAAGACACAGAGATTAGTTATCAAAACACACCATATGTGTATGTGTGTGTGTGTGCACAGATATATAAATATACATATGTGTATATATGTATATACACACATATATAAACACATTTGGTATATATTTGATATATGTGAATATATAGACACATGTATAATTTCATTGAGGTGATAAATTACATGCAATAAAATGAAACAATTTGAGACTTTACACACGTATATGCCTGTGTTGCCACCACACCAATCAATATATAGAACACTTCCATCTCCTTCCAAAATATCCTTATACTCTTTCCAAATCAAGTCTCACCGCCCAATTTTTCCTCTCCGGCAACTACTGATGTTATTTCTCTCATTACAGATTAGTTTCTTTCATCCTACAACATTACACATGTGAATTCACAGAGCAGGTTTGTGTGTGTCTTTTGTCTCCAAGTTAGAGCATGTAACATGTAAAATGGTAGTTCTCATTTTCATTGCTGTGTAGTATTCCACAGTGTGGATGTATCATCATTTTCCTATTTTCCCATTTGTTGATGGACATTCAGATTGTGGCCAGTTTTATGCTATCTTCAATAAAACTTCTATGGATATTTATGTACAAGTCCTTCTGTAACCATATATTTTTTTGGGGGGGGGTAAATACCTAGGCCATTACTGGATCATAAAATAAGTATAATGTTTAATTTGTAAGGAATTGTGTAACTGTTTTCTAAAGTGGTCAAACAATTTTATACCTTCCATTAGTAATGTATGAGAGTTATAGTTGCTTTCAACACTCACTAACAATTGCTATTGTCAGTCTTTTTTTTTCCTCATTAAACTTTTGTTTTAATGGGTCTCAAAATTCTGTGACAGATTTTTGGTCAAGTTGTTTCCATTAAAAAGAGCTGCTTTAAAAAAACTAATAACTTAAAACTGCCACGCACCAAAAACAAAGTGTCCACAAAACATTTCCCTTTCCTTCTGAAGGTTTTGCGATACACTGTTACCATTGACCAGTCTTTTACTATTAAACTTAAATGGCCGATGGAGACAAACAGTTCTGAGACCGTTCTTCCACCACTGATTAAGACTGGGGTGGCAGGTGTTAGGGGTAATAGTCATTTAACCCTCTGAGCTTTCTGGGCAGACTTGGTGACCTTGCCAGCTCCAGCAGCTTTCTTGACCACTGCTCTGATGACATCCACAGCAGTTGTCTGTCTCATATCATGAACAGCAAAAAAAAAAAAAGGAAAGAAAAAGGAATGTTCATGAATTTGCAGGTCATCCTCAGACAGGGGCCAGGCTAATCTTCTCCGTATTGTTCCAGTTTTAGCGTATGTGCTGACGAACTGAGCCCTTTTTAAAATCCCAGCCATTGTAGTGGCTGTGAGTGGAACTTCAGTGGGGTTTTAATTTCCATTTCCTTGGTGACTCATGCTGTTGAGCTTGGTTTTGTATGTTCATTGGCCATATGTATATTTTTGTCTGGGAAATGTCTGATCAAATATTTTGCCCATTTTAAAACTGATTTGTTTGTCTTCTTACTGAGTCATAAGTGTCCTTTGTATATTCTGGATACAAGTCCATTAGTAAGTTGGTCGTATCTTTTTATAGCTTGTAGTCTCAGGGCATACTTTTTGGTCTAAGATTCATTCAAGTTAATTTTTCTATATGGTGTGAGGTAGGGGTTGAGGTTTACATTTTTCCCCACATGGATTCCCAGTCATTCCATCAGCATTTGTTGAAAAGACCGTCCTTTTCCACATTCAACCACCTTAGCGCATTCCTCAAAAATCAATTGGATATATACGTATAGGTCTATTTCTTGACTCTGTTATGTTCCATTGACTTCTCTGTGTATCATTATGCAAATACCACATTATCTTGATTACTATTAGTTTTATAATAAGGCTGGAAATCAGGTAGTTTGAAGTCCTCCAACTTTAGAACACCACACTATACATCATTTGTGATTGCTGGAAATAAATGTGCTTGGATTAAATGTATAATAAATTGTATACATTATCCTTTCTTACTGTGGGTTGTTCAGTCATTCTCAATCAATACTTCTGTGGTCTTCAGAGAATCCTAAGTTAACGGACTCATTTGGGTTTTGCAGTAAGTAAAGATGGGGACTGGGGGATCCCTTTCTGTAGGCGCCATGACTCTGGATGCAAACCAGAGATTTTTAACAAGGTGACTTCCTGTCTGGGATTGTTCCTTCTCCCACCAGCACATACCCCGCAGTTTGTTAGTAGACCTGCTGTCTGGTTTCTCCAGCTGTGGTGTGGGGGAGAGAGTTCTGGACTAGTGGGTGTCAGAGCTGCCCTCTCTGGCAGGCCTGCCTGAGATTTTCACACTTGGCGTGGAAAGGCCTACATGAAGGAGTCACCTCTGGGTTCACAGAAGCCCTGCCTCCCGGGTGGGTCCAACTTTCATTGAATCTACTTGTCACATGCTGGAAACTGCTGTCACATGGAGTCTGCCCCCTTCCCAGACACAAGACACACAATAAATCCTCCTTAGAGCCTAAACTTGAACCTGGCCTTGGTTGGAGACCCAAGCCATATTCCATTGCAAAGAGAGAATTTTCCCAAGTGCAATTCAACTTCCCATAGTTCCTGTTTCCCTGTGTCTAACATAGCCTTCAACTTGGACTGCAGCGTAGATTTGGAATCAAAAGATCTAGGTTCAAATTCCAATGGTGACACCTGTTAATAGCATGATCTTGGGCCAAGCCCTTGTGGAATGAAATCCAGCATCTTCCTCACACAGCTTCTCCATGCCTATGAAAGTGTTTTATCAACATAAATCACAGTGCACCGATTCCCAAAAAGGATTATTATTACTATTATTTCTCCTTTTAGCCAAAAAATAGCTAATAGAGGCCTGGGAAATGTAGAGTTTCCTATGGGAGAAACTATTTGTTTCCTATAATGGCTGTAAGAAATTCCCACAAACTTGGTGACTTAGAACAATAAAAATGCTTTTCTTACAGTTCTGGAGGACAGAAATCCAAAATTAGTTTCCCTAGGCTGAAGTCCAGGAATCAGCTGGCCACATCTCCTTCTGAGTCCCCCTGGCAGATAGGTCCCCCTGGCTGCCCCTTCCAGCTCCTGGTGGCTGCCAGCATTCCTGTGTGTGGAGCCTCCTGGCTCCAGTCTCTGCCTTGATCTTCCCACCACCTTCTCTTCCTCCACGTCTCCTTTTTCTTCACCTCTTCATGAAAAGAACCCTGGTGGTGGTGTTTAGAGTCCACCCAGAGAAGCCAGTATTATCGCCTCATCTCAAGGTCCTTGGCTTAATCACATCTGTGAAATCTTTACCTCAGGGGCAGCCATCGCAGGCGGCAGGGAGGGGACTCTGGGACTGTTGGAGGCCACTGTTTAGTCCACTGCAGTGTGCGTGTGTTGGTGTGTGCACCTGCACACGTGTGTCGGTGGGAATGGCACAGAACAGGAAAGCGACCGCCCTGTCCCATTTCCACACATCATCTTCTGTGATGAAACAGCTTATAATTCAGTCTAAACGGGTCTTTGTGGAATCTTGCCCCAAGTTTTCCCCTACACTTCTGAGGGAGGAAGAGCCCTCTTAGAGACTCACACAGCCCCAAGGTTGCCAGGGCTTTTATGATCCGCCCAGCCCCAGGGTCAACTAACGACTGACTCATGGGCCCAATCAGATCCTGCCTGTTTTGCCAAGTTGAGTAGTTGCAACGGGGACTGCAAGACCCAAAGGCCTAAAATATTTACAAGAATATTTTGAAAGGATGATGGCTGTTGGTTAATGATGACCACGGCCTCCACTGTACAGATGGGGAAATGGAGGCTCAAGCTTCGACAGTGACTTGGGGAAGATTCTAGGGCTCTTGTCTAAAGACAAGATTCTAGGGATCCTGCCCAGGATTTGCTATTCCTTGAGCTGGGTGGAGTCCAATGCCCCAGAAATCAGATTGGGGCAGTTCTCAGCCTCCTGTAAAAAATACCTATTAACTGGAGCTGCTCCCAGCTCCCAAGCTGAATAACTTGTCAGGGAGCATCCCCAGTGCCCAACACGGTGCCTGTGGAACAAATGGATGGATAACGGGTGAATAAATGATGTGGTCAAGGTGTTGGAGGGACCTAAGCTGACATGGTGCTGCCCAGGCCTGGAGAACATGGTAAGTCCCAAGCTGGGGCGGCAGAAAGGATCCAGTACTCAAATCTCTGGCCTGAGGCCAACTGGGGGCTCAACCCCAACCTGCCACCCAAGAGGCCGTAGGAAAACTTGAGACTTGGCAGAAGCAGCGGAGCTGTGAAGTCCACCGGCGACTCTCAGAGAGGTGGGGAGGCACCGTGGGGCCTTTAATGATGACTAATTTGCAGCTTATTAATGCAGCGGTAATTAAGAATATTCATTTTATTAAAAGCCGTTTATTGTAATAGTGTATGCAAATCCGGAGACCGCATTGTGCTCACGTACCAATCGACATAGGTCTATTGTGGCTCTGCGGATGGCAGGTCGCTGCGTCACTAATTGTTAAGAGTTTAGGGTCTAATTTTAAACCCTTTTAATTCCATTTGAAATAATTGCCCTAATGAAATTCAAAGTACTCAGAGGCAGCCATGGGAAAGGCGGATGGTGCCCCCCCTCCTGCCCCCAGAGAGCTGGGCTCCGAGACCTGTGGTGGGAGCTGAGCTTGTTCTGGGGCTGTGCGGGCTGCTCTCTCCTCCTGGAACAGGAAGCTGGCCCTGGGGACGGCTGGTGAAGTCCTTCGTGGGCCAGGTCCCCGTCTGCACTGCAGCCTGGGTGGAGAGGGACTGAAGGAGAGGAGGAGGCTGTCTGGGTTAAGTCACTTTGTAAGGCAGACAGGGATAGGATCTGCAGAGAGATGGGGAAATGGGCCCAGAGGTGGATGTCCTTAGCCCCAGGGGCTTCAGTGACTCACGGGGCCAGGCCTCCGATCAGCTGTACGCAGGTTTGGTCTAGGATAGCATATAGCTCTTGTGGAGGGCTCCTGTGTGCCAGGTGCCCTCCTGTACAGGCAGTGACCTTGTTTAATCCTCACAGCCTCCTCCTCAGATGGATGGCGTCCTCATCTCCATTTTACTAACCAGGCAACTGAGGCAGGGAGAGGATCAGTGAGTGTCTTTTCAAAAATCACACAGGATAAGTGCAAAGCCAGGCCCGAGTCCATCTGTCTTCTCAGAGTTTGTCCATCCAGTCTGCATGTGTAGAGGGGGGTCCACACCTGTGGGGTCAAACCTGCCTGGTGATCAGAATCCCCTGGGAGCTTTATAAGGACAGACTCCTGACCGCTGCCCTGGTACCTGCAATCAGGGTCTTGGGCCTGAGAATCTGCCTTTGATGTGCTCCTTAAGTATTCTGATGTAGTCAGTCCAAGGATAGGCTCAGGATCCCTTGACAGATGGCTCTATTTTAAGATTTTTTAAATCCCCGGGAGGAGCCCAGTCCATGTCACACAGTTGGACTGTGATAAGTGCTACCTTCACACTCACCGTCAGAGCCACATCTTTCTCGGAGTGCCAGCATAGCCTTAGGAGCAAAAGGTTCTGGAAGCACGTGCTGAGGCGCTGGCTTCAGGTGAAGGCAGAGGTACGTCTTTGGAAGTCTTCACTAGCTTTGCTCGAAGGGTGTGCTGGATCCTGGCAGCAGGAAATTGGGAAGGGCACACCAGACAAAGAACAGTGTTTGCAAAAGTGTAGAGGCTTGAGCACCTGTGGCATTTGATAGCCATACTCTTCCATGATCCTGGGACCCTCGTCTTCTGGTGTTCACCTAACTATGGATGGGACTCGTGGCTTGTTTCTGTGAAACAGATGATGGCGGAGGTGATGGAATGGCTGGGATGACACTACTTTTATGAGATGCTGTCAGGCCAGCAGTCCTCGTGGCAGTAAGCATCCATGCCATGAGCTGCCCACGGAGGGACCCAGGTGGCAAAGCACTGCAGGTGGTTTGTCTAATCTGAAGACCTCAGTCCTTTGGCTTTATGGAAGTGAAATCTGCCAACAACCTGAGTGAGCCCCAGTGTGGACCCTCCCCAGCCAAACTTTAAGATGAGAACGAAACCTTCACCTTGATCACAACCTGGTGAGACCCTGAAACACAGAACCCTGGTAAGCCAGGCCTGGACTCTTGACCCGCAGAACTGTGTTCACAAATGTGCACTGTTTTAATTTGCTATATTGCGGTCATTCTTTTATGCAGCAATGGAAAAAAGTACAGCATCTGTTAAGAAAAGCAGCGTGGCTAAGGTAATCTTCAATCTCTGTGTCTGTCGGACATGTTTCCCATCAGAAATACGGTCGCCTATGTGATGCAGAAAGGATGTAAAGGGAGACAGACAAGACTTTCTCAGAAGCACGAGCGTCCTCCTGTAGGATGGAAGTGTGGTGGAGTCTTAGCAGCGGGTGACAAGGTCAGATGTGTATCAGACGCCGATCACTTTGGCAACCAGAGCCTAGGATGGGTTGGAGGCAGGAAGACCTGGCTGACCTTTGCAATAGTCCAGGTAAGAGATGACAAGAGCTTGAACCAAGGGAGAGGCTTCGAAGATAGCGAGAGAGGCAAGTGACATCCAGAGGCAAAACGTGGACCAGGCACTAACATTTCTTCCATTTTTAAACATTTCTTTCTACTTTCGTTCTAGTTCATGCCTTTCTTCTGTCCAGAGCTGACTCCACTGACTTGATTTCAGCATCTCCTTATTAGCAGCATTGCTGTGTGGACATCTAGGGTCCGAGTGTCTTTCTTCCCCCAGGCACACTTTCCTGGGGAGGGGCGAGCTGGTGTGGTTTTTCATTTCACAGAGCCTCAGAGAGTAACCATCGTGAATCAGTCCCCTAGGATCTTTCTGGTCAAATACCACTTATCATGTCATCTGCCACCACCTAAAGGATTTAGCATTTCTCGTCTTGTGCAGAGAAGTTATTTGGACCCTTAATAAGATCTTGCAAAATGAGAGGTGAGTGCAAGACAGGAAACTTAACCCGTCACCATCTATCCCTTCTTTCAGCATCGTTGACACTAGGTATGGGGGTGGCCAGAGTTAAATAGGAAAAAGCGTTACCCTCAAGGCATTCACTATCTATTGAGAAAGACAGGTGTGTAAAGCAAAAAATTGCAGCAAAGATTCCTAAATTAGAAGCACACATTGAATGGTCCAAGACTCCCAAAGAAAGGATTGTGGGATTTTCCAAGTCCACCGTTCAGCTGGTGCAAACAGTTGGCAAGAAACGATGCAATACCTTTGGACATGAATGAAGCACCTTTATCCAAGGGAGGGAGGGAAGGAGAATTAGGGAGCCTGAGGTTGGAGAAGTCAGCAGGGTTCAGATCAAACACATGCGGTCTCTTGTGTTTACAAGGCTCAAACCATCTTTTTTTTTTTTTTTTTTTGGTACTAGGGATTGAACCCAGAGTGCTTAACCACTGAGCCCCATCCCAAGCCCTTTTTAATATTTTATTTAGAGACAGGACCTCACTATGTTGCTGAGGCTGGCTTTGAACTCACAATCCCCCTACCTCAGCCTCCTGAGACACTGGGATTAGAGGCATGCACCACCGCACCCCAGCTCAAACCATCTTTTGTGGACAGCAAGATCCCCTAAAGGAGACGGTACCTTAAAAATATAGGATGGTACCTTAATGACCAGGACTCCTGTGGCTCTTCCATCTCCATGATTGAGGCCAAAACTCAGAGTGATCCACGACAAGACTTTTCCCTCCAATCACCAAGCGTGTCTCTGTCACCAAGCATGTCTCTGTCACTTCCTCATTATCTGGTAACATTGTTCCCTTCTCTTCAACTCTATGCCAAGCAAGGTAACTCCATCCTTTCAAAACATTCCCACTTTTCCATATTCGGTGAGTTTCTACCCACCATAGGAAACCGCTGTTCTGATTTTCACTACCAGAGATTAACTTGGTCTTAGGATTCTTTTACCCAGCATGTTTTTGAGATTCATGCAAGCTGTAATACATCTTGTTTATTGTTGGGTGAATATTCCATTTTGTGACTAGACCCCCATTTATTATTAGTTGACTTGTTAATGGATATTTGTGGTGTTTCTAGTTTGGGACGATTATGAATAATGCTGGTAAGGGCATTCACATTTTGGGTCTTTTTTAGAAGTTACAAGTTGTCATTTATCTTAGGAAACTATCCAGGGTGTGATATCTGGATCATAAGGTGAGTGTGCACTTTATTACTACTCAGCAGCTCACCACGTTACACTCCCACCAGCCTGGTGGAGAATCCCAGTGTCTCTAAATCCTTGCCAAGACTTATTATTTTCTGCCTTTTTAACTGTAGTCATTTGGCAGATATAAAGTGGCATCATATTGTACTATAATCCATTTCCCAGTAACTCATGCTATTGACCAACTTTTCATGTATATACAAACTTATTCAAACATGTTTTTTTTGGTAAAGTTTATATTCAAGCATTTTTTTCCCTTTTTAAGGTTTTTTTTATTACTTATTTCTAGGGCTTTTGAATATATATTTAGATAGACGTGTACTAAGACTGTTTCCCTCTCAGTCCATAGCTTAAATTTTTTGTTTTAGCACTGGCAGAGCAGAAATTCTGAATTTCGATGAAGTCTGATTTGTCAATTGTTTTCTTTTACTAGTCCTCCCTTCCCTTACTTAATTGAGACATATTTTACAAATAAAATTATAAGTGCATATTGCATGCTAAAAAAAAATGATTGGCCTACCCCAATGTTACAAAGACTGTCATCTGTGTTTTTCTTCTAGATGCTTTAGCGTTTCAGCTATTCCATGAGGTCTCTTATCTGTTCAGATAAATTGTTGTGTATGGTATGAGGTAGGAGTTGAAGTTCATTCTTTTTCATATTTTTCTATTTGTTTTCACCACCGTTTGTTAAAGACTTTCATTTCCACATTGAATTGCATTGGTATTATCCCATCGACCTGGAAGGCTGAGGCAGGAGGATCTTGAATTCAAAGCCAGCCTTAGCAACTAGATGAGGACCTAAGCAACTTAGTGAGACCCTGTCTCTAAATCAAAAAATAATAAAAAGGGTTGGGGATGTGGCTCAGTGGTTAAGCACCCCTGAGTGCAAAAAAAAAAAAAAATTGCATTGATGCTTATGTTAAAATTCATATGAATTTTTGGACTCTATATTCTGTTCCATTGACCTGGCCTCATCTCCAAACTACATTATTTTGATTACTGTAGTTTTACAAGCTTTTTATAGATCTTGAAATCAAGTAATGTCCTCCTGCTATATTCTTTATTTTAAAATTATTTTGGCTATTCTGGATTCTCTGCAATATAATATATACTTGAAGTAATTGCCAATTCCATTTTAGAAAGCAGCCTATTGAATATATGATTGGGGTTGCATATGTCTACAGATAGTTGGAGAGATTTATATCTTAACGACATTGAGACTTCCAATTCATAAACAGTATATTTATTCATTTATTTGGGTCTTCTTTCATTTCTTTAATTTACTATTTTTGTGAATTTCAATGTAAATGTCTTATAATCCTTTGTCAATTTTATTCCTAATTTTGTGTTTCAATGCCATTATAAATAAAATCTTCTGATCGTTTGCTGTTCACATATGGAAATAAAATTGCTTTGTGTAATATTAACCTTATATGCTAGTGATCTTGCTAAATTAACAGTTTGAAAATGGTTTTTAAATTTTTTATTTCTTACAGCTTCTATATACTAGTCCTGTCGTTGCTGAATATAGGACTTTTCCAGTGTTTATTTAATAACAAATTAGGCATCAAGGTAAGGAATATTATCATATTACTTAGCTCATTCTAAAGGGGTTGATTCATCAGAAAGATGTGCCATTGTTCTTTCTCAGTATTTCTTTTTTATTTCTAATAGTCCTGGTCAGAGCCTCCACCACTGACCTGCATGGACGTGGTAGGGGCACATGTGCTCGCCCTGTTCCCAGTGTTACTGGGAATTTGTCCAGTATTTCACTGGAGCTTGTTGTAGTTGAGGGCGTGAAGGGTGATTGACATTTATGGTGCCCTTCATCAAACTAGGGCGTTTTCTGTGGGCTGAGTGGGTGTCAAGATTCTCAAATGATTTTTCTGCATTTACTAAGATGATTTTTATTTTTCTGCATCTATTAAAATGACTTTTCTCCATTTTTTCTAACGTGAATCATATTGATTTCAAATATTAAATCAACCTCAAATTCCTGGGATAAGCCCCACTTAGTTAAGATGCAGCATTTATATATATATTTCTGGATTCCATTTTTAAATATTTCATTAGGGATTCTTATACCCACGTTCATGAAAAAAAATATTCATATATTACTTTTTTCCCCTCTGTAACTGTCTGGTTTTGGTATCAGTCTTATACTGGTATTATAAAATGAATTGGGGATTGTTCCATCTTTCTGTATTTTCTGAAAGAATTTGTGTGTAAGATGGATGTGATTTATCTGTAAATAAATTTATCTGTTAATGTTTAATAGAATTCATCAGTGAAATCAGCTGAGTCTAGAGCTTTCTTTATGGGAAAGTTTTGATTATAAAATTCAAAAAATTTAACATAGACCTATTCCAAACTTATCTATCTTCTTGTATTGATTTGTGCAAGCTGTATTTGTGTATTTTAAAAAAAGTATCTGTTTCATCTAAGTTGTCAAATTTATTGACAAAATATTGCCTTATTTTTCTTTTAATATCTATAGTGATTTTTTTTCTCATTTCTGTGTTCTCTCTTTTATCACTCTAGTACAAATTTAAACAATTAAAAAATATTTTTAGTTGTGGATGAACATGAAAACTTAACTTTATTTATTTCTTTTATTTGGTGCTGAGGATCGAACCCAGTGCCTCACACATGCTAGGCAAGCGCTCTACCACTGAGCCACAACCTCAGCCCGAATTTAAACCATTTTTACTAATCTTTCCAAAGAATGAGATTTGGCTTTGTTAATTTTCTCTCTGCCTTTTTTCTATTGCTCTGACTTAATCTCCTCTTCTTTTTCCTAACACACTAAGGCAGAAATCTACATCATTTACTTAAAAACCTTTCTTCTTTTCTAATGTGAATATGTAAATACACACACACACACACACACACACACACACACACCCCTCAGAGCACTGCTTTGACGACATCCCACAAGCTTGGATATGTTATAGACTCATTATCATTCAGCTCAAAATATTTTACATTTTCCTTTGGGAATATTTCTTTGATGCATTGAAGTGCATTCTTTAATTTTGAATTATTTGGAGCCACTCCAGATATTTTAGTGCTATTGATTTTTTAAAATTTAAATCTGTTGTTGGAGAACATACTCTGTAAGTTTTCAATCTTTTGAAAAATATTGGAACTTAAGTTGTAGCCCAGCATAGGGCTGATCTTGGTGAACACCCTATGCACGTGTGAAAGGAAGGTATATTCTCCAGGTGTTGAGAGAGTGTTCTATAGCCCTGAGTTAGGTAAAGTTGACTGGTAGGGTTATTTAAACTTTCTATACACTTAGGGATCCTTCTTTTGTCCAGATTCTGTTAATTCTTAAGAGGGTGGTGTTGGAATCTCCAGCTAGAAGAGCAAAAGGGTGCTTCATTTCCTTGAAGGTCTGCTAAAAGAGACACAAACATATTGAGGACAGTCGTGTCTTTCTGATGAATCAACCTTTTTATCATGATGAAATAGCTCTCTTCATCTCTGATGATATTCCTTATCTTGATGCCTAATTTGTCTGATATTAATATAGCCACAGAAGCTTTCATAGGCTCAGTGTTTGCATAAGAACGAACCTGATAAGTCTTTTCCTTTCAACCTATCTGTGTCTTTACATTTAAAATATGTTTTCTGGGGCTGGGGTTGGGGCTCAGCCGTAGAGCGCCCTCCTAGTACATGTGAGACGCTGGGTTGGATCCTCAGCATCACAAAAAAATAAAATAAAGGTATTGTGTCCATCTACAACTAAAAACGTATATGTATTAAAAAAAATAGTTAAAAAATGTTCTCTGGCCTTCAAGACTGTAAAAGCTCTGATGGGAAGGGAAAGAATCCCCAGGCGTTGGGGCACCTTTTCCCTAGAGGAGGCTCCTGGGGGGGATCCTCCCCCCCCCAGCGCGGGGGCGGGGCTCGGGAGGAGGTTGGCGCCCCACATCCTCCCACCTTCCCGGTGTTCTGTGGTTCTGCTTCCTAATGCTTCTTTTTATCCTAGTCACACTCCCTTCATTATATATCCAGAAATATATTCTCTTAATTCTGGGTTTCTTGTGGTTGGAAAGCAACTTTGGACCACATCCTTCAGGAAGAGGCTGCTCCTCCTTTCCTCCTGCCCAAGTCCAGACAGTGGCTTTGAATAACTTGCTGGACAGGGAGGGCGGGGCAGCAGGGGGGAAACTAGAGCCCAGGGAGGGCCTCGCCCAGCTCCAGATCTGCTTTGCTTAGGAAGTGATGCCTCCAGACTAGGCAGCGGAGTTGACTGGGAATGAGGTCACTGTGGTGACCACTGCAGTGCACCGTGTCAAGCATGGAGTACCTATGGTGCTGGACAGACAGCTGGCCGCCGACTCCTCATCCATCTATTCACTTCTTCCTTCCTAACAGATCTGATTCAGAGAGGACTGGACTCCATCCCAGCTCTACGCATGTAGCTCCTGGGTGGCCTTCCAGTGGCATCAAATATCACGCCAGGAGTGGACTGCCACTCAGTCAGACTGAAGAGGAGGGTTCATACCCCAGGGTGGGAGGAGAGGTTCACTCCCTCTTGGACTAGATGAGCACCTGGAGGCTTGTGTCTTTGCTAGGTGGGGGTGTGTGTGAGTCTACAGTCCACAGGTCCAGTGTTGGAGTAGCGAAGAAAGTAGCCCTGGATCTCTGATGCTATTGAGCCATCTTTTCGTGGCACAGTCCTGTAGCTGCCTCTAGCTCTAGCGTTCTCAGGTGGGATGATTCAATTTTTTTTTAACTGCTTAAACCACTTTTTTTTTTTTTTTTTTTTGCTTTTATGCTTTTTGAAGTTAAAGGCATCCTGACTAGAAAGGTCGCAGAACAAGTAAATGGTGGATCCAAAGCTGGAACGTCCAATTCTGAGCTCCTGGCGCTCATCTCCATGCTCCCTCCCTTCCAGTTAAGAGTTGGTGACCTCTGTCTTCCACCGGAGAAAGCTGAAGTTGAAAGAGGGGAAGTGATTTGTCCAGGGTCACAGAGCTAGCAGGCGGCTCACCCGAGCTCAGAATGCACGTTGATCTGACTACAAAGCCCGCGCTCTGCAGCCGCCTCCAGTGGCTTCCCACCCTTCTGGCTGCCACCATCCCTGTACCTTTGACTCCAAACAGAGGCCTCTGCGTCACCAAATAATGTGATCAAATCAAACCTTCTTTCCATACAATTAGAAAACATAACAGGTTACAGCACAAAATGCAAAAACCTCCAAAGCTGCTCAAAGCTAATTAATTTCTATTACTAGTGAGAGAAGAACCACTTAACATGTCTTTTCTTATTCAAATTACCATTGACGGCACCTGCTTTTTTATTCTTGGGAAATCCTGCTACAATGCGGGGTAAATTATGTAAGACTGTAGAATTTATGAAGATAAGGCAATTAGCATTACAAAACCGAGTCCGGGTTACAATTTCTGGGGAACAGAAAGAGTTATGATGCTCCCTTAAATGGGCCAGTGAAGTCTCCCAGATTGAGTTAATCCTTGTGGTAGTCAGGAAAATTGAAGGCTAAGCGGTGCCATGATGGTGGGTAATTAATTGTCTAGGCTCTTTGGTGATGGGGCTGTCTGTGCTGCGGAGGAGGCAGCCAGGGCACTGCCTATTCTGGAAAGAAAAGGGATGGAACAGGATTTGGGAGGTTGGGAATTAGGGAGGGGAAGAGGAACTTCCCTCCGAGGTCCCTGGTCATTTGGGTCAAGCAGGGTCCTGTACCCTGGGGCTTCCCTCCTTGTGGTTTTCTAAAATCTCCACCCGGCCGTCCCTCAGCACAGCTGCCGAGCGGAGCAGGTGTTTCCCTGTAGTGTTTAGATGCTGCTCCGATTTTGCATCTGAGCTGGAAGACTCTTAAAGACACTCTAGATTACCAGGGGTGCTTGACTTAATAGCCACAGATACAGGGCTGGGTAGGCGTGGAGTGTGAATCCTCTGATTTTGTGTGCAAAATTTACTGTGTGTGTGTGTCTCCTTTTCTGCAGAAGGGTTTGCAGTTTTTATTAAATTCCAAGCCAGTCGTACGTTGTCCCTGTCCCTGGCCTAGTTGGACAACATTTTACATGACTGGAAGGGGAGAGAGAGGCAGGAGCCTAGTCACCACCCTCCTAGTTACCCAGCCTATCCAGAAAACACTGCTTCCAGGATCGGAACTAAGGCTGCGTGCAGCACCTGCCTTCTGGGCCCCTGGCTTGAATGATGTCTTCCTCTCATCCCACCAGCCCCTTGGCTGGGACAGCCTCTGGACAAGTCACTGCTGACTCATGGTGCCTTTATGTGAATTAGAAGAAGGCACACTTCTCTGGGAGGAGGCAACATTGCATGGAGGTGCACTATTTGGCAAGCAGAGCTCAGTCTGGATTCCAGCCCCTATTGGCCCCCTTGACTTGTGTCCTTGTGCGGTGTACAACCTGCACAGCCTTACATACCTTGTTCTCAAATTCCTTACTTCAGGAGTTGAGTTACTTCTTACCAGTTTCTTCTCCTGGGAAGGACCTGAACATACTCTAGGGGAGGTCTGGCCAAGAGAAGAGCTTAGGGTCCAAGAGACTGTTAGCTAGAAACAGAAATTTCATCTTGGCAAGGCAGAAACACATACAACATGCATCTCTAGCTGGTTTCAGAGCCATGGAGAAATGGCCAGGCAGAAAGCAGAGAAGATGCAGCCGTGTGTCTTGAAGAGGGAGAGGGTGAGAGCAGACCAGAGTAGCAGGAAAGCAGCTGGTGAGGGGAACACTGGCTAGGGAGAGGACAGAGCCAGGATGGGTGGGGCCTTGCAGGCTCCTGCAAAGACTCTTGCTCTGACTGAGAGGTGGGCTGGGAATTGGGGGAGATGCCAAGCAGAGGAGTGGCATGATCTGAGCTGACTTTGGAAGGACTCAGTGTGGCTGCTGCATGAGGAGGAGGCTTCAGGGGCAAGAGTAGAGCAGGTGGGTATTTTAAAGGCACAGTCAGCAG
Organism: Urocitellus parryii; assembly: GCF_045843805.1. Lineage (NCBI taxonomy): Eukaryota > Metazoa > Chordata > Mammalia > Rodentia > Sciuridae > Urocitellus > Urocitellus parryii. The sequence goes on from NC_135541.1 coordinate 23,639,748, forward strand.
GATTTAATGGTAGTTTGGATGCAGGGTGTGAGAGGAGAAAGGAATCGAGATGGAAGGGAGTGGGGGTGTGTCTTGGTGTTATCTGAGAGCTTGGCAGCTCAGACTCATTCTCTTTTTTATGGTTCTGATTCCAGGCCCAGATCCCTCCACCTGCATCCTCGTCTGCCAGGCCTGCACAGGGGGCCCAAATGGGCTGCTCATCCCTGCCCTAGGACTGCTGCTCTTGGCTCACTTCTAAAATGTCACCTTTGCCTTTTCTGCTGGATGTCTGCCTTGTGCCTGAATATTAGTTGCCATCCATCCATCCATCTATCCATCCATCCATCCATCCTTCCATCCTTCCATGAATCCATCCATCCATCCATCCATCCATCCATCCATCCATCCATCCATCCTCCCATCCATCTACCCATCTGTCAGTCCATCCATCCATCTGTTCATCCTTTCATTCACTCATGAGCAAACATTTACCAAGGACCTACTGTATCCTACCATATGCAAGATGCTGATTTAGGCACAAGAAATAGAGCAGTGACCAGGATAGCCATGGGCAGTGCTGTCTCAGAGCTTAAGCTGCCCCTGGACACTCCTGCTATAAAAGCACCACCCTATCTACCGGGGGTTACCTACCTACCCACCTACCTATGTGCCAGGTTCCATGACTTTTTTTGTTGTTGAAGCCTGTTACTTGTGTAAGGGGACCTGGGAGATCCTTGGGATTTGTTTCTCACTTTATTGTAGCCACTGGAAGAACTGGAAGCCCTCAGAGGCAGGCTCCTTAGGCACAGAAAGTTTTTTCAACCCTATTTAAATAGGGTTCTCTGATACTTTCTGTTTCTACAGAAGATTTAGAAAGACATTTGAGGACAAGGGTTCCTGAAACTCTTTTCAGCTGGTCTCCTGGCCACCCACCATGGCCCAAGCTGATGGGCTGGGGAGGGATGTTAGGACCTAGAACCTGACCTATCCTCTGGAGAGTGGCCACGACTTACTTGCAGGTTCTGAAAGGAAACCCAATTGTGCAATGGATCAGAGTAGAGGTGGGAGGGGCCTCCATTCAGGTAGGAGCAGGCAGTACATCTTGGCACTTGATGGGAAGCCCAGGAGCCTGTCCTCCTCATTAGGATAAGTTTGATTGCCAGAACCTCCGGGGAGGCACACACAGCTGGGGGGCTGCCCAGGTGGTGATGTGAGCATTGGAGCTCGGCCTTGGACTGCTCAGAGGTCTGGGACTTCAAAGGTCCTTCTGAACCATGAATTCATTGCTCCACTCACAGAGACTTAGAGCACAAGTAGCCTTCATTTTACAGACAACAAAGCCAGCCCTCAGAGACAGAGCATCTGGGGCCCCCGCAGGGCCAGCGCGGAGCTGCAGGGATTTCCTGGTGTTGAGTCACATCCTAAAGCTGCACTTTCTGCCAAAGGAAGCTTCTAGGCCACACTGCCTTGCTGTGGGTCCTGGATGGCCTTGGACCTACTAGTGAAACCATCCTCATATACCACGCCCCCTGACCCAGCCAGTGATGGATGGTGTGAATCCAGTGTCTTATTTAATCCTCCTGTTCAGGCCGGTAGCATCTAATCCCCTCTCATTTTACAGAGGAAGCGGAAGCTTGCAAGGTAACCTCACAGAGCTGCATTTACTCTCTCTCTGGAATCCATAGCCAAGGATTCTACCACTTACAAGGGGAGTCAGGATTTTTTTGTTTTGTTTTGTTTTTATATGGGGGATTGAACCCAGGGGCATGGTCTCGCAAAGTTGCTTAGGTCCTCAATAAATTGCTGAGGCTGGCTTTGAATTTGCAATCCTCCTGTGGCCTCAGGAACTGCTGGGATTACAGGTGTGTGCCCAGCAAGGCGAGTCAGTTTGAGAACGTTCTCTGAGGCTCAATTTCCTCATCTGTAACACAGGCTAAGAATACCTACTTCAGAGTTTGTGTGGGATTAAAATGGTTGGATTATGAGAAGTACCCAAGGGGCCCAGCATAGAGAAAACTTCAATATTATTTATTTATTTATTTATTTATTTATTTTGGGGTACTGAGGATTGAACTCAGGGGAACTAAACCGTTGTATTTCATTTAGAGACAGGGTCTCACTGAGTTGCTTAGGGCCTCCTTAAATTGCTGAGGCTGGCTTTGAACTCACAATCCTCCTGACTCAGCCTCCCAAGCCTCTGGATTACAGGTGTGTGTCACTGTGCCTGCGAGGTTTCAATCCTTGTGTCTATTCCACCCCCCACGGATTCTGGGGAGCCCAACCCTGGGATGCCTGCAGGAGAAAACCAATCTTACCTGTTGGGTGTGTGGGAGACTCTCTGCTGAAGTTAAGTTTCCACCTCCCGAGAACATGGAATTCCTTCCCCTTCCCCTTCCCCTCCTCTCCAAAGGGTGCCAAGCCGAAGGTCACCAAATTCAAAAGTCTTCTCCACCAATCCCCGCCCGCCCGGACACAGTGTCCGCTCACTATTCCTGAATCACCTGCCAATCAGCACCCCCCATGTCACCTAGGCAACCCTTCTAAAGCCGAAGCTTGCAAGCCCAGCTCTCTGCCCTCTTCCTCTTCTATCTCTCCTCTCCTACTCTCCTTCTCTCTGCCCTCCTCCTCTCCTCTCTCTGCCTTTCCCCCCACTAAAATCTCTTGGTTGAATCTCTGTCTCGGGTGAGTCACTCGCCTTTCATTACCTAAGTGACCATTCAAGGCTGAAGGTTCCAGGAAATAGGTCCATGGAAAAGGGGTGTGGGGTGTGTGGGGTTGCCAGATCCAGCAAATTAAAATACTGGATGCCCAAAGTTTAATTTTAATTTCAGATTAACAAACATAATTTTAAAAATATAGGTCCCAGTGGAAATACCTGTATTTTTATCTGGAAAAAAAAAAAAGAGCTGAAGACCAGATGGAGGCCTGTTCGGGGTCTCTCCTGAAGCCCAGCTGCTTGGCTTCAGGTCCCCATGGGAGGAGCTGAAGGAGCTGGGCGGGGCAGAGCAGGGCCTGCAGGCGCCGCCCCCTCAAGGTGCTCTGCTGGGCCCAGGTCTTCAGAGAGGAATAATGGACTAGTAATTATCATCAGTTAGGAGCTCTGAGCACAGGCCTTTTCAGCACAGAAGTGGATTCTAGTTCTTAAAAGGATTTGCAGACTTAAACAAATGCCTTTCCTAATCAGTACAAATTGTTCCTTTAAACAGGAGAGAGCTGTGGGTCCACTTTTTCTTCTTTCAGTTAATGAGCAGTTGGTGTCGTTCCTGGGGGTGGGGACTCTCTTTCCTCTGAGGCACGGGTGATGGTGGAGGAGGTGGACTTGGCATTGAGGGTGGTGGGAGGGAGGGCCTCTTGCCAGAGTCCTGGCCTGGTGCTCGCTGTCTAGAGTAGAGGCGCTGCTGTTTAGGAGCTGTGTTCCAAAGCAGGCATCCTGAATCACTGACTCGTCTTCTCACCTGTCAGTGGGAATAGCAATCAGTCCTACCCTGCTGCTTATGACTGTCGTGACCTTCAGATAGGAGAATGTGTGTTATCTTCCTGGTGGACAGACCCCGTCCCCTGTGTGATATGTCCCCACCTCGCATCACCTTCATTTCTAGAACTTCTGGAGACAGACCTGCATCCTGGCCAACAAGAGACTGAAAAAAAAAAAAACCTAAACAAACTAATCCTGCGTTTACATCTTTCCTCTCCTCTTGCATTATCTCCAAGTGCCCACGGCAGGACTGTGTTTGTCCCTTTAGTGTCCCATCTCGGTTTAGGTACGGAGGACCTCGTGCTGGAGCTATTCTGACCATTTCCAGCTTCCAGCCTGTGGCCAGGACCTCTCCTCGGTTTCTGGGTGCCTCTGCCCAAGGCTGAGCTCGGCCTCCCCTGCTCCTGTCTGGCCCCAGCCTTGCCTCTCTTATCTGTGGCCCTTTGTTTAGAAAAATGCAGAAGCGAAGAAAGGCTAACATCCCTTGGCAAACCTGAACCCAGGGACCTTTTTTAATCGGAGAGGCAGAGAGGCTGACCAGAGTCTCTAATGGCGTGTATCATCATCCTGATGAGAATCCTGGGTGGCCAGAGTGGGAGCCCACAGAATTCCATTGTCTCTGCTTCAGGAGAAAGGAGGGATTAGGATGATGCTCTCAAGGACAGACACCCTTACCTTCTCAAAGGCAGGGGACATTTGACCAAGGAAATAGGCAAAGTTACCTAAAATCTGATAAGGCGTGCAAATCATGCAATATCCCAGGGAAATTCATTTAACTCCAGTAGAGAATAAGACTTGGGGAAGCCCTGTTCTCTCCTCCACCCTCAGCCTGGCCTGACTTCTTCAGAGATCATAGCAGTTTCTCCTCCACGTCTCTGGACAGAGAGTGACGAGTTAGCTTCCGAAGCCTGCACACGAGCCCTCCTGGTTGATGCAATGAGGATTCATTGCATCAAAGGCCCTCACAACTCTGGAGGTGGGCCGGGCCAGACTGACCATGATAGTCATTCCTGGTTTTTTTTTTTAGTTTTGGAAACCAACGCCCAGTTTCCTGGGATCGTTCAGTTAGTGATCAGCAGAGCCAGCACCAGAACCAAGTGCCTGCCCCACTCAGCAAGGCCACCTACCCAGGATCTGCTAATAGCTTTAGAGTTTTTTTTTCCTTGATGCATTATCTCTGGCCTGACCTCATTTTTCAACAATGAGCTTTTACTGAAAAGAAGGCTGCCCCAGGGGCTCCTCGGGCCCCACAGGTCATTCAGATTACAGTTCTGCTAAAAAATGATCAAGTGCTTACTGAGTGTGAAGGGAGGCGGGCGGGCGGGGCATTTCCCAGACCTTTCCTGCTCACTCTGACACTCCATGAAGAGGGTGTTGCTATCTTCGTTTTTATAGACAGGGCTTCGAGAGGCTGGGGGACCTTATTCAAGGTCATTCAGAAGTTAAAGCGGCAATGCCAGGATTCAGTGTCGCTTTCTATTTTCCTTCATAGCCACCCAAGTACCTGTGCACCCCAGAAAGAAACTCATACCTTATCCTAAAAATAAAAAAAATCATGTATTAAAAGATCAATGACAGTTGGCACGCACAGTAACATCTGAAGCCTTACTATGGCCTGCAAGCTTCTGCAGGACCTGGCGCCTGCTCACCTTTCCAAATACATCTCCTCTCCCTCTTTCCTCATTCAGGACACTCTGAGCCACCAGATTTCTTCCCTGAAACACTTGACACTTGCTGTGCCCCCTTCATGGAACCTCCTTTCCCTGAAATATATGCATAGGCGACTCCTTCTGATCTATTAGTTGTTGACTCACAAGTTAAACCTGAGTACATGGGTGTCCTGGTCCCAAACCATCACCTGGCCTATGATTCGATCTTATATGTTCAAATCTTTTGTCTTATCACTATCTGATATCATCTGACTAATTTTTCTTCTCCTTACTGGGTGCCTCCCTGATTAGATTAGATTAGATTGCAAATTCGGTGTCTACCTTGATAAATGCTCTCTTGAGCACCTAAAACAGCACCTAACACATAGTAGTTACTTCCCAGAAGATTTGTTGGCTGATGTGAACTGGCGAGGAGCAGTCGTCTTCTCTTCTCCACACCGACCACAGGCATTCTCAGCAGTGAGAGAATTTTTTTTCCTTTCTTAACAACTCTCATTAAAATCAGTCTTTCCACCAAAGCAGGTGTCGCTTTAAATGGGCGGTTTAGGGAAAGCTGTGTTGTGAAGGCACAGAGTGGCCTGAATAACCCACCAGGTTGTCTTATGTTGGCCTGGAAGGAGGAGTGTGTAAATAGGTGTGCCCCCCCCCCCGCCCCCGGAAAGATCCCTCTGCTTTCTGCAATAATGTAAAAAGAAAACTTTCAAATACCACAACTTGCAAATGAAGACCTTTAAAATAATGGGACGGTGGCTCTGGAATGGGATTATTAGGATAATGCGATGTTTAAGTGGGCGCTTTCCCTCTCAAGGACCTGCCTGAATTCTGCTGAGCTCATTCCACGAGAGACCTCAGAGAGATCAGTTATGACTTTTATTAAAGTCAAACCAATACCTGTATTCGCAGCCGCCTGGAGGAAATTTCTTTCTGTAACTCTGATTGAAGTTTAATGGGAACTACACAAAGAAAATTTACTTAACCTCCTCACCCAGCTCTTCCACGCTGGAAGTCTGTTCGTCACGTGCCCTGTTCCCGAGAGACACTATCAAAGATAGCACTTCTCAATTTCATAATATTTTTCAGAGTAAAAGAGGGAAGACAGCTGCAGACCCCATCTACTCCAGAATACCATGTAGTCGACATCTGATTTCACTTACAGGAACAATGCAGGGTTTTTTTCTCAAGGGTGTGCCCATTAGGATTTTTGCAGATTACAAAACAAAAAGCATAGAAATTATCTTAGGAGCACTCGAAAGTCCGTGGATATGAAGCCCCGTCTAACATGCTTCTGATTCATTCATGTTGCTTGTCCAGCTCAGCTCCCCGCACATAGGGGAAGACAGGCACCTGCTCGTACACAGAAAATGAAAACTGAGAGTGGCACTTCTCATCCCAAAGACACAGTATTACGAACACCTGTCACGGGTAGCACTTTATAGATGGAAAGCACTTTAAAAAAAAAACACATTTTTCTTATGAAATGTATACACCTACAAAAAAAAAAAGCGTATAAAAACCCAGATGTATCATTTCTATAGAATGTTAAGTAGTGAATATCCATGTGACTGTCACCTAAGTTGAGGACCAGGACATTGCCAGCACCCGGGGCCCAGTGTGAACCCCTCTGTGTTGCTCATGGCTCCCTGCCTAGCAACTTCCTTTGTGATTGCTTGTTTGCCCCATTGGATGGTTTTATCACCTCGCAGACATTCCTAGACGATATGGTTTAGATTTTACCAAATGAAATGTTATATAGGATGTACACCTTTGTATCTGGCTACTTTTTTCTCAACATTTTATTTTTAAGCTTTGGCTGTGAATCTTAAAAGAATGCTATTATGCGCACCGTGCAGATCATCCTCTGCAGTGTGGTAGCCCGTGGATACATGCACCATGGTTATATATGGATGGTCCTCTTGATGGGTATTGGGTTGGGGCTGTTTCCAGTTTGGGGCTATTACAAACAACATTGCGCTAATTGCTTGCACCTATATTTTGGCACACATCTGCATGATTTCCTCTAGCAGGAGTTGGTTAAATCTGGCCCTCTTGATTTTGTAAGTAAATTTTATTGGAATATAGCCGTTCCCATTTGTTTACATATTATCCAGGGCTATTTTTTTGCACAATGAATGCAGAATTGAGGACTTGTAACAGAGACTGACCATATGGCCCACAAAGGCAATGATATTAATTATCTGGCCCATTTTAGTAAAACCTTGCCAGTCCCCTACCACAAACACTTATGAGGGAATTGCAAGGTTACAGGATTGGCATCTTTTCTTCACTACTGGAAATTGAACCTAGTTATATTCTCACACAGATCTACATCCCCAGCCCTTTTTATTTTTTTATTTTGAGACAGGGTCTCTCAATATGTTGCTGAGGCTGGACTCCAACTTTCAATCCTCCTGCCTTAGCCTCCCAAGTAGCTGTCATGACATAGTTGTGTGCCACCACAACCTGCTAGGTTTGTGTATTTTCAACCTTCAGATACTGCCACAACTTTTCAGCAAACTTCTTTCTACAACTTTTTAACGTTTTATTATGAAAACACCGTTTCAAAGAATGCCTATTTAACACAGTTTCGGGATTTCATCAAAAAAGACGAAAAACTACTAATTGCTCTAATTCTCTGTCATGCTAAGCCTCAGATCATGGCTAAATACGTCATAGAAAATAAGGCTTATGGCACCTCAGTGCTTTGAAGACCTGTAATAGAAAATTCCCACTGTCTAATCTAGCTGCTGGGGTTGCCAATCCCCTGCTCTTAGGGCACCGTCTGAATCCAGACGCCTGCTATTACGATTCTGTCATGTCTGTGGGGACCCTCTGTAACAGATTTAGACCATGAGTCATCAGACCCAGTGGTCATCACGGTGGGAGGATGCGCAAGCCTTCAGTCAGAAAGGGTTAAAGACATGCCCTGGTTTCTCAGGATGCCAGGCAGGGAGGCCCCTTTATTCTCGGACCTTTTCCTCACCATCTTCAGGCATTTCTTCTCCGCAGTTGACTGCAGTGTCTTTGCACCTGCTGGGGTTCCAACACCAGGCCGTTCGCGGCACTTTGTGCTTCTGAGAATCCCACCTCCTCTCTCCTCCCCTGTAAACCAGGGAAGGGAAGCCTGGACACCATGGCAGAAAACTGTCCCAGCTGGGTCTGAAACCTCCTGTGCCGCGGTGCTGTTGCTGATAAGCATGATGCCAGCGGAGCCCCGGGGAGCTGCCTGGAGGCTGGAAGAGGGCAGCCCCGTCGTGACCTGGTGCTGTTGGTAGCCACTCCACAGGGGGCTCTGCTCTGGCTCTCAGCAGGCAGCATCTATGCTCCCAGCTCTTTTGTGGACATGGATCCTGGAAGGCAGTGACCAGTCCATGGGCAGCTGACGTATTTGTAGCACGGAATGTGTGTTGAATGGACCCGGGTTTGGCTGGACTGCCTCCCACCTCTGGCTCCAAAGGGGACAAAAGTTGGCATGAAGAATTGGTTTTTCCTCTCATTAAAGAAATTGGGAGATAGGTAGTCCCCAGCGAGTATGGTGCTTGGAACATAGTTGGAAATTGGACTTCTTCCATCTTTCTTCTCTGCCATCCTGAGCCAAGGAAGCCATGCTCAATTAAACTGGAGCATTAGCTGTTAAGTCTGCAGTCCAGGTGGAAGTCAGAAGGAGGATGGGGGCTGGGCATGAGGGAGCACGCTTGTAATCCCAGTTACCTGGGAGATTGAGGGAGGAGGATGGCAAATTTAAGGCCAACCTCCAATTAAGGGAGACCTCAAAATAAGGTCTAGGGGATGTAGCTCAGGGTTTCACTCCCCAGTACCAAGGAAGGGGAGGAGGGGGGAAGGACCAAAAAGTGCACCTCAGCTGCGTCTGAACTTTTTAAGAGCCTTCCAAAGTTCTACCCAACAACCTAATCAACTCCTCTTTGGCCAGAACTTAGGTTGTAGCTATTCTCAAACATAAAGGGAGGTGAGACATGTAGACTTGTTTCTTTTCTTTCTTTTATTCTTTTTGGTGCACATTATCACACTGAGCAGAACCAAGAAGGAGAGAATGAGCTGTGGATGGGAAATGGAAATCTCCATCACGTGGAGACGTCATAGGCCAGCTGATGTTAGCAATGGAGGCAACTATTCTCTCTCCTCTTCTTCTTTACAGGGGACACATGGTCTCTTGCTCTGTCCTCTGCTGCCTAAGGGTTTCCCCATCCCTGGGACACCACCTGTACAACCGACTCCATCCTTGACTGTAAATTTCAGTTCAACTCCTCACCACTGCCTAAAGGTCCTAACTCTTATTAAAATTCTCCAGCTAAGCAGTTTGGCCCATGACTGGCCTTCGGACAAGTATCTAGCTTTGGGCCAGACATGTGTTGGGGGGTGGGGATGACGAGAACATGGAATGGCCAGACGTGTCGAGACTGGTCAGATTTTCCTGAAGGAGCTGTGAGTGAGGGAAATCATTATACATATTATTTGTTTTAGTCAGCTTTTTCACTGCTGCGATGAAAAGACCTGACCAAAACAATTGTAGAGGAGGAAAAGTTCATTTGGAAGCTCATGATTTCTGAGGTTTCAGTCCATAGACAACAGGCTCTGTTCTTCAGGGCTCAAGGTGAGGCTGAACATGATGGTGGAAGAGTGTGGCTGAGGAAAGTGGCTCCCATGATGATCAGGAAGCAGAGAGAGACTCCACTCAACAAATACAAATATATACCCCAAAGCCACGCTTCCAGTGCCCCACCGCCTCCAGCTACACCCTACCTGCCTTCAGCCACTCAATTAATCCCATCAGGTGATCAATTCACTGATTGAATCATTTTTCCTCCAAACCTTCTTGCATTGCTTCACACATGAGCTTTTTTTTTTTTTTTTTTTTTTTTTTTTTTTGCGGGGGGGACCTCATATCCAAACCGTAACACTAGTTATATACCTTTGGAAGCAATGATTATTAGAGATTTTATAATAGTCTGCCTCAAACTTCCATGCAGTAGAGATCCAGTTATTTTAAGAAATGTTGCTGGCAGAAAGTTTACTGGAGTCAGTTCTGGATTTTAAAATTTGTGAATCTGGAAAACTTTGAATTAGAGAATCATGAGAAGTTTCTGCTTCTATAGGGGAACAGGAGTTTATTTTATGGGGGAAGACGCTCCACTTTCTGAGAAGGGATGTTAAGGGGAGTCCTTTCAATCTATGCTTTTAGCCACCATATTAAATTGTAGATGTAAGGTCAGTAGATAGGATTCACTGTTCTCGGGTAAACACTGAACTAGGGGCATGGTCCAAATGAACACTGAAATGTTACATTTTGTACAGTACTACAGATCAGTAGTATTTTTAGCAGGACCAGGTTCTTGGTAGAGATTACTTTTCTAAACATAAATCTAAAAATGACTATCCATCAAAGCTTCACTCATTTCTTGGAAGATGTCTGTATTTTTTTCCCCCAAAATATATGCCATTGAGATCCTGAGCCCATATCTAACAGGAAAAGCTGTACATGTTTGATCTTCTTTTTATCTCACACTAGATATAAAATGGAACTATGAAATGGAACTGGAGATCTGACACAGTTTGAGAACTACACTGTTGAGTATGGCTGTCAGAGAAGTCATGGGGCCCAATTCCACCCAGGGAGGGAGAGGGTGATATCTCCCTGCAGGAGGAAGATGGTTTCACTCTCTGTCTCCGGGGGAGGAAAGCTGTGGACCTCAGACTAAAAGCAAAAAGGATCTTACAGCCTTTCTAGAGCTTGCAGTGCATGGAGAATGATGGCGGCGAAGGGACTTCCCATGGTGGGGATAAGTGGCTCAGTGACATGGCGGCAGTTAGGGTTAGAAAGAGAGATGGCCAGGGGTGACCTCTGTGGCAGGCAGGACCGATGGAGCCCATGAAGAGGTATCTCTGGTGTACAGTTTTCACTTTTTCTTTTCTTTTGTTAACCTTGGCTTATGCATCTGTGTAGAGAATCAGACGTGACTGCAAAGCGTCTTGTTTGCAAGCACACAAGCAGTCACGTTGACCTGCGTTTGAGTTATTTGCGACACATCTGCATATGTTCCTCTCCACTCCCACCTCTGACACACACAACCCTACTCTGCTGAGTGACTGTTCTTTAGGGGAATTAATGCAAGGTTCTATATCCAGACTTAGGTGGAATTAGTAAGGAACAACTCAGAGCAGCCTACCGAACAGCAAAATATGACCTAAGAGATTGCCTAGTAAGAGATAGCAATCAATAATTATTATTATTATTTAAATATCAGGAAGTTGACTAATTAAAACAAAAATATTGATAATGCACTGGGAACCTGGTGTAGAAGTCAAGTATTTTACAAGAGGAACACAAAAACTCTGTGAGAAATCGAAGCGCATTGGTAAGGTTCTTATCCTGCAGGTACAGTAGAGTCCTTTAGAAGTAGAAAGTGATAAGGTAAAACTGGGGGCTATAAACCTTAAAACAACTACTTCTATAACATAGCAAAGACTTACAGAGCTACGAAGCCAATAAAGAAGATAAATGGGACCACGAAATAGACTCAATTAATTTAAAAGGAAGCAATAAAAAAGTAAAGAGAAAACAAAGAACATCTGGGACAAATAGCAAATGAAAATGGGGGTGGATTTAATATCAACCATGTGAATAAAAACACCAAATTTCAAATGATCTAAACACCCTAACTAAAAAGAACAAATTAAAAAAATTTTTTTTAAAGGCACAGATGATCAGATTATGTTTTTTAAAAGATGATATTCAATTCCATGCTGCCTACAAGAAACTCTCTTTAATATAAGGACAAAATAGGGTTAAAAATAAAAAGCTAGGAAAAAGACCTATCATGCTAATCCTAATCCAAAGAAAGTTCGAGTGGTTACATGAGCATCAAAGAAGGTTTCAGGGTGGAAAGTATTACCAAGAATAAAGAGCATTATTTCATAATGATTAAAGGGACAATTTATCAAGAAGACATAATAAGCCTAAATATTTATGCAGCTAATAATAGAGCAACAAATACCTGAAGTAAAAATCGATAGAACCTCATGGAGAAATAGACAAATCCACGATAATAAGTCAAAGATTTCTATAATACTCTCTCAATTGTTAGAACAATAGACAGAGAATCAATATGTTATAGGAGACTTGAACAGCACCCTCGACCAGCCCAGTGATGTTTATGGACCACTTCAGCCAGGTAACAGAAGAGTAGATATTTTTTGCAAGTGTATGAGGAACTTTCTCCAAAATAGTCCAAATTCTGGACTGCAAAACAAATCTTAATCCATTTAAGAGGATTTACTTAATAGAAGTATAGTCTCAGACAACAATTAAATGAGAAATTAACAACAGAAAGACATATAGAAAATATCCAAATTTTTGAAGCTAAATAACACACTTGTAAATAACCTATAGTTCATATAAGAAACATAAAAGGAAACTAGATGGTAAAACTAGGAAGCTAGGTGGTAAAATGGCCCTGGATTTAATTTCCACTATCTCCTCCAAGATAAATAACGAATGAAATGAATGAATGAAAAGGCATCAGATCAAGATTGTGGGATGCTGATAAGGTAGTGCTGAGAAATAAATAATATTGATAGAACCTCATGGAGAAATAAACAAATCCAAAATAATAAGTCAAAGATTTCTATAATACTTTCTCAATTGTTAGAACAATAGACAGAGAATCAATATGTTATAGAAGAACATATTAATTATATGTTCTTATATTAAAAAGAAAAGTCTTGCTAGGTGCAGTGGCACATACCTGTAACCCCTAGAAAATAGGGGCTGGGGATGTAGCTCAGTGGTAGAGGGTTTTTGCCCAGCATGCTTTAGTTTGTGCTCCCCAAGGAGAGAGAGAGAGAGAGAGAGAGAGAGAGAGAGAGAGAGAGGAACACAAAGAGCAAAGAAACCTCAAAGTAAGCAGAAAACAAATGGTAAAAATCAGAGTAACAATCAATGAAATAGAAAACAGGGAAAAAAACAAATCAACAAAACTGAGAACTAGTTCTTTGAGATGATCATAAAGTTGATAAATCTCTAGCTAGCTTGACCAGGAGATGGGGAGTGGGGGAGAGGGAGAGGGAGAGGGAGAGGTACAGAAGAGACCCAACCCCTTAGTTATTAGGAAAATGCAAATGAGAAGCCTCTATACATCTATTTGAGTGTCTAAAATTAAAAAGCCTGTCCATACCAAGCACTGGCAAAGATGTGAAACAACTGGAACCCTTATATAGGAATGCAAAATGGTAGAACCACTTTGAACAGAGTTGCCAGTTTCTTAAATGGTCACACGTTCATCTGTTATAGAATCTAGTCATTTCACTCAGTAGAACTGAAAGCATATGTCTGTATGAAGACTAGTGTATAAATATACATAGCACCTTTATTTGTAATAACTTCAAACTGGAAACAATCCAACACCCATCAAATGACTGAAAAGATAAATTGTCATATATTCATACAGTATAATACTACTCAGCAATAAAAATACACTACTCAGAATGTAAGAATATAAATGAATATCACAATAATGAGTGAAAGAACCTAAGCAACAAAAGGTTGCTTTTGTTGAAATTTTATGAAATGAAAAATTTTTAGAATTTTGCAGTAGGTAGTGAGTGGTTGCTTGGGAGAAAAGGTGGGTAAGGAAGATCAGAAAGGTTGCGGAAGGAACAAAGGAATTTGGGGGGAATGATGTACATATTCATTTTCTTGATTGTGACAATAGTTTCACAAGTATATAAATATAGGTCAAAATTTATCAAATTATATGCCAAAAATGTACCATTTATTGATATCTATTGTGTGTCTCTTATATCTCAAAAAAGCTGTGAAATGTCCAAAAACATCAAAAGAACAACCAGATTTTAAAAAAAGAGGAAATCACAAAAAATAATTATTGAAATAGAGATAACTCATAACTGATGGATTAATAAATGACTATAGCTGCTGAGTAGATGTAGATGCAGAGAGAATCGGTGACCTGGAAGAAAGAACTCAAGATGTTATCTTTTGTGAAACAAAATGATATAATGAACATACTCCTAGAAAATATAACTTATCAAGAAGAAATAGGAGAACCAGATAATTCTGTGATTATGGGACTATGATTAAAGGAGCTTGAATTAATAGCTAATTCTTCTCATATAGAAAAGTCCAGGTACAGAAGGTTTTATCAGTGGATTCTACCAAACATTCATGAGAACAAATAATTCCAATTTTGTGTCGTGATTCCAAAGTGTCAAAAAGAAAGAGGAGCTCCTTCAGTTTTATGAAGTTAGCATTCTCATGACATCAAAACCTGATAAAACAGTGTAAGAAAATAAAATGACAGTCTTTTCACTCATGAATGTCACAGGTGCAAAAATCATTCTTAAAAATATGAAAGCATTAGGAAGTGGCACCCAGAATACATTTTGACCAAGGTGGACTGATTTCAGGAATTCAAGGTTGGTTTAACATAGGGGACAATCTTTTCCTGTAATTTGCAGCATTAACACAAAAGAAACCTAACACCTACAAAAACTTCTTTTTGTTTTCCTACAATTTTGTCTTCAGCTGTCATATGGACATACATCCGTAGCCTAGCAGCTACCTTGAACATGACATTGAAAAGAAAGCCACATTCTGAGGATCATAAGACAGAAAGACAGGCACCTGAATCCCTGGTGGCATGAAGAAAGCCACCATTCCAGCCTTGGACAACTGACCTTCTGATGTCCATGTGAGAGGCAAATAGTTTGAACAACTGCCATGTTTCTTGAAAATCAAATGAGCAGAACCAAATCCTAATTGATTCTGACACCTGAAGCAATTGTGGAGGGGAGGGGTATCAGAAAAGTCTTCATGGAGCCCATGATATTTAAGCAGAGACTTGAAAAATGAGTAATATCTCATCAGACAGAAAGGGTTATAAAGAAGGACTAACAGTATGGGAAGGTGCACTTGTTCAGAAAAGAGCAAGATGAATATAATAAGTCTATGTCTGAAATATTCTGCTTGGGACTAAGGCTTCTGGTGGGACTGGGGCTGAATTGAAGTAGAGGAGAGGAGGGTCACATTGAAGCTCCTTTACATGCAAACCAGCACCTCTGGGGGAAGGCAGTGACCTTTTGCAGGGCCTTTGTGAGTAAACAGATATTAGCCAGGCAGGACGCAGCTCAATGAGGGGCAGAGAGTCCTTGACTTTGGAGAAGGTGATCTGAGCCCAAGTCTTTGCCTTCACAGCTGAGTGCTTCTGACAAAAGTGACCACATGGGTCCTTTTCCCAGCTGGCTCTGCACAGGCAACCCTCTCTGAGCCCCCAGCATCAGTGGGGGCAAGTCCCCCACCAAAATCCTGAGAAAGGGAAGTCTCCATATAGAGGAGTAAGAAAAGGTTTCCCCCTAGGTATCTGGTGATTTGGTTGATTAATATTTTTCCCCCTAAAATATCAGGAATGTTTATGAGAAATCAGTCAACGACACCCAAAAGCACAATGTTATCTATGTACATTCCAGTTTCCAGAGTTCAAGGTTTGAATCCATCACGGTTATCAGCAGAGTCCCCTTTCACTCTCCCAAGGGGATTGCTTTGGATTATAACTTTTATGATGGCCCCACTCACTTGGTGAAAGGCCTTTATCAAGGAATCGTGACCCTTTGCTAGAGCTTTCTCTCATTTGGAGAATAAACAAACCATTACTATTCCCCTCGGCCTGGCCCTCCCCCCTCCCCCCCAATTTGGGGACAAAGGAGAAAATTTCAGGGGATATATATTATTTGATCCCAGTCTTTTAGCCAGAGAGACACAGGAAGGAGGAAAATGGCCCGAGCATGATCAGATCAGCACTATTTGACCAAGACTAGGGTCAAAGTTGTGATAACAGGAAGAATATGGATTTCTCAGAGGAAATGAGGCTGGATGATCTTTGGAAGAAAAAAGGAATTTGCTACAGGAAGGTGTGATGGCTGTTGGTAACTCAAGAAAACCACAGGTCTCACCAGCAGCCCTTTCCCCCTCTTCCTTACCACCAGGATAATCCAGGGAAGGGGGTACCTGTCTCTCCATCAGTAACTTAGAAGGTAGCGACCCTTCCTGGTCCCCTCCCTTTAGAAGATAAGATCTTTAACCTTTAAGAGATGAAGTCAGTAACTGCACCTCCCTCACAAATGGACTAATATTTCATGGGCGTTCTAGACTTCATGGGTCTAAACTAGTACCTTGAGAGCCCACCCCATGTGCTTGGTCTCCTCCATACACAGCCATTCCTTTTCTGTTTCTCCACCATGTTGTAACAGCCAGGGGCCTTCACTAGGATGCTGGTGCCATGCTGTTTGTGCCCTGCAGTGAGGTCTTGAGCCAAATAAATCTCTTTACTTTTTTAAGTTACCAAGGCTCAGGTACTTTGATATAGCAACACAAAAATGACGAATATACATTCCTATTTAATTTTCACACAGAGAGGGGAGAAACCTCATAGAGCAGATACAATCTTTGTTTGAAAACTGGGAAAACCAGGAAATCTCCATCTTAGGACAAAAGAAGAGTAGCTTGAATTATAAAATGTTCCTATTGATACTAATTATAAACTCTTGACAAAAGAGAAAAAAAATAATGGTTTGAAGGTACTGGAAAATTATCAACATCAGGCAGAACTGAAAGGGATTGACCTTGATAAACGAGAACCACGATGACTGAGATCCATTTTAATCCAGCTTTTCAAGGGCTGGCAACAGTCCATGCAGTGCAATAGGGTGCTTGAGACACAGGTGAAGCAAAAAGCCCAGCTGTATTGAGGAGTCAAATGATAAGGTTGGGCCCCTGAGAATGGTTGGAAATGGAAGGGGCAAAAACCCAGAAATGAAGGAGCTTCTGCATCTGTGTATTGGGCTGATACCCAAACCCTGAAAGTGTGGGGTGAGACTCCAAGGAGCCTATGGGAAAAGCACCAGCTGGAACTCAGAAGAGAGGCAAACCCTGAGCAGAGGACTCAGTAGCTTCCCATTATTGAGGCAGAGTTCAAAGTTTGAATCCCATAGAATCAGAAGGCCCTGTGAAGGCCCTCAAGCTATGCATTGAAACTCTAGAGGAACCACATCCCAGGATTAAATAACACGTTCCAAGATGAAGGGATTTACCCAAGGATAGAAGGGAAAATCAAAACAGACTTGCTCTAACAAAGCCTAAAACCAAGCCCCTCTAAGGCTAAGAGGGTCTGGTGATAATTTACTTTCCCTACTAAACAAAGATGCAAACACCTTAATGCTCTCCATAAAGACAACAGAATGCAGAGATCTCAAAGAATAATAGAATTTATTTTAGCTGCTAGATATAGGAAGAGACAGAAAAATGTAACCCAGTGAAGAGGAAAATCAGCTAACAAAAACTAAGTGACTAACGCACCAGGTAATGAAATCAGCAGAAGGGAATTACTGTGATCTGAACGTTTGTGTCACCTTCCCGTGTTGAAACTCAATACTGATGTGATGGTGTTAGAAGGTAGGCCAGAGAAAGGTGGGAGCAGAGACCTTAGGAATGAGACTAGTGTCCTTATAAAAGAGACCCCAGACAGGTGACTGTCCCCTTCCACCATGTGAGGACACAGTAAAAAGTCACTGTTGATGAGGGAGCAGGCCCTCAAAAAATACCATAGCTGCCGCACATGGTCTTAGACCTCTCAGCCTCCAGGATGGTGAGAAATAAATTTCTGTTTCCTATAAGCCTCCCAGTTTTTGTTACAGCAGTCTGAATGAGCCAAGAGAAGAAATTTTAAAATGACTATGATAAATGTGATAACAAACCAATAGGGAAAAAATGTACGAAGAGATGAGGCACTTGAGAAGAAAACTAGTACTGAGGGGAAAACAAACAAACAAACAAACCAACCAAAGGGAAATTCTAGAACTAAAAAAATATATATCTGAAATGCAAAAAAAAAAAAAAAATCATCAGAAAATGTGGTGGTTTGCAGAAAGAAGTCAAGATCAGTGAACTGGAGGAGAGATCAGTAGAAATCCTTTTAATGGAAGTATAAAGGAGGGAAAGGTTGAAAACAGTGAGCAGCCTCAGGGGTTTTTGAGACAGTATCAAATATTTATGAAAAAGAGCAACTAGAGCTCCAGAAGGAGAGGAGCAAGAGAATGGGTCAGAAAAAGATTTGAAGTAATATTGGTCAAATAGTTTCAAAATTTAACCAGCAACATTCCCCCGTCCCAAACAGATCAAGAAATGTCAACACACTTCCCAAATAAATACAAATAAAATCACGTCTAGTCACACCGAACTTAAATTCCTGAAAAACACAAATGAACAGAAGATATGAAAAGCAGTCGGATATATTCCTCATCTGAAAAAACAAATAAATAAATAAAACCAGAAGACAACATTATTAAAATACTAAAAGAAAAAAAAAAGAAAACCTCTCAACCTAAAATTCTGTATCAAGTGAAAACACCATTCAAAAAGGAAGATGAAAAAAAAAAGATGTTTTTAGACAAACAAAAGGTGAAATAATAAGCCATCGGGTGACGTGATTATAAGAAATGCTAGTGCTTGCTTGGGCGGCACATGCACTGAAGTTTGAAGGTTAAGGAGAAGATAGCCTAGCCCCTGCTCGAGGGTAACATAAAAGTTCATCAAATGTTCCACATTTTTAGGAGACAGTGGGATGATAGATTGAAAGTACTGAAAGAAGAAAAATACTGTCAATAAGGAATACTGTGCCCGGCAAAGTTGTCCTTCAGAAATGAAGAAGAGATAGGGATTTACCCAGACATACAAAAACGGAGAGAGTTCACGGCCACTGAACCAGCCTTGTAAGAAACACCAAAGGGAGCTCTTCACGTTGAACTAAAGGGAGCCAATTAACCACATGAACACACATAAAAGTCTAAAACCCACTGGTAAAAATATGTAGTGAAATCCAGAAGATGCCAACACCGTAACGGGGAGTTGTAAATCACATATATCTTTAGTATGAAGACTAAAAGACAAAACTATTAAAAATAATAATAACTATGATAATTCAAGGGACATACAATATAAAAAGGTACAGGGATATCAACAACAGAAAATGTACAGGAGAGCAAAAGTATAGTTTTTAAATGCAGAGTTGTTATCAGCTTAAAAGTAGCCTGTTGAATCCATGAGATGTTCCAAACGTGCCTCATGGTCACCACAAAACAGAAACCTACAGTACATATTACCAAAGATGAAAAGCAAGAAAACCTAATCATCCCAGCACAGAAAACAAACGAATCACAAAGGAAGATAGCAAGAAAGGTACAAAGTAACAAGGGATCTACAAAGCAAACAGAAAACAACCAAATGGTAGTAGTAAGTTTTAATTATCTTGATTGTAAATGGATTAAATTCTCCCATCAAAATCCATGGAATAACTGTGTGGATTAAAAAATAAGGCTCAACTGTGTGCTGCTGTGTTATTCAGCTTTGCATCACTGTAACAAAATAACCTGAAATAATAAACTTATTTGGAGGAAAGGTTTCTTTGGGCTCAAGTTTTCAGTCCATGGATGGTTACTTAGTCCTGTTGCTTTTGGGGCCCATGGCTGCATAATACACAATGGTAGAAGTGCAGGATGGAGAGTGACAGCAAGGGATCAGGGTCCCCATGTACCCTTCAAAGTCATGCTCCCAATGACAGAACTTCCTTCCACTAGACCCCACTTTCCAAAGGTTCTGCCACCTCCCAAGAACACCAAACTGAGGACCAAGCTATTAACATATGTGCCTTTGGGGGACAGTCCAGAACCAAACTATAGCAACCACCTATAGGAGACTCAATTTGTCTTTAAGGACTCATAGATTGAGAAAGAATATATGGGAAAACACCTTCCATGCCAATGGAAGCCAACGTAGAGCAGTGATAGCTATTTTTATATCAGATAAAATGGACTTTAAGCCCAAAACTGTAAAGAGACAAAGAAGTTCATTACATAATGATATAGGGCATCAATCAATCAAGAAAATAAAACAATTGCAAGTATATATGCGCTCAATATTGGAGAAAATTGTTTAAAGCAAATACTAAAAGATCTAAAGGGGGAAATGAACTGCAGTATGATAATCATAGGGGGTTTCAATATCCCACTGTCAATAATGGATAGATCATCAAGACATAATGTCAATAAGAAAACACTGGATTTGAACTACATGTTAGAGCGAACAGGTCTAACAGAAATATACACAACATTCCTTCCAACAGCAGCAGCATGCTTATCTTCTCCACCAGAACACTCTCCAGAATAAATCATGTGTTAGATCACAAAAGAAATATTAAAGTTTGTTTTATCAAATTTAAGAAGACTGAAATAATATTAAACATTTTTCCACACCACAATGGTATAAAATTAGAAATTAGTAGGAACAAAATTTGGAAAATTCACAAATATGTAGATAAGCAACAAGAATGAGCACAGGCCAAAGAATCAATTAAAGGTGAAATTTTAAAATTTCTTGAGACAAATGAAAATGAAAGCACAATAAAACAAAACTTATGAGATGCAGCGAAAGCAATTCTAAAAGTATAATTCATAGCCAGAAACATATCAACAAGTAAATCTCAAATAAATAACCTAATGTTAGATCTTAAGAAACTAGAAAAAGGATGAACTAGATCCAAAATAGTAGAAGAAAATAATAAACATCAGAACAGAAATAAATGAAGTAGACTGAAAAGCAATAGGGGAAAAAAATCAATGAAATTATGAATTTTTTAAAAAAATTAACAAAACTTTTAGTTAGACTAAGAAAAAAGAGAGGACTCAAATAAATAAAAATCAGAAATGAAAGATAAGACATTATGGTAATACCATGAAATGCAAAGGAATATGACCACTGTAAAAAAATACCTGCCAATAAATTGAATAACCTAGAAAAACTAGGGAAATTCCTAGAACCAACAACTTACCAAGACTGAAAAATGAAAAAAAAAAAATAAGTCTGAACAGATCAATAATGAGAAAGGAAGTTGAATCAATAATAAAAATCTTCCATCAAATAAAAGCCCAGAGCCTGATGTCTTCATTGCTGAATTCTATCAAACATTTAAAGAACTAATAATGGCCCTAAAACTTCTAAAATATTGAAGAGGAGAGAACATTAACAAATTCATTTTATGAGGCAAACATTATCCTGATACCTGGACCAGGAATCATTATCCTGATAGCTGGACCAGGATACTATAGGAAAAGAAAATTACAGGCCAATATCCCTGATGATCATAAATGTAAAAATCTTCAACAAATATTAATAAACCAAACTTAACAGTAATAAAAAGAGTCATTTTCCAAGATCAAGTGGAATTTATTCCTGGAATGCAAGGATGGTTCATGTATATAAATCATTATATTGACAGAATAAAGGAAAAAAAATCATATGATCACCTCAATAGATGCAGAAAAAGCATTTAACAAAATTCAACATTCTTTCATGATAAGAACTATTAACAAGTTAGGTTTAAAGGAATGTACTTCTACAAAATAAAGGCCTTATATATTATTCCACAAGTAACATACTCAGCAGTCATAACAGTGAATCTTTTCCTCTAATATCAAAAAAGAAGACAAGAATATTCAGTCTTGCAACTTCTATTCAACGTAGTACCAGAAGTCCTAGCCAGAACAATTAAACAAGAGAAATGTGATGGTTTAGATATGTGGTATCCCCCAAAGCTCCTATTAATGTAGGAATGTTCAGAAGTAAAATGATGAAATTATGAAAGTTATAACCTAATTAATTAATGGATTAATTCAGTTGGTGGGTTAATCCATTTGATAAATGAATAATTTGGATAAATTGGTTAGTAACAGTAGGGAGGTGAGGCATGGCTGGAGGAAGTAGGTCTTTGGGGATGAGATTTATTATTTTAACCCTGGTGCTTTTTTCTTACCCCCCTCATTCCTGGCTGCCAAGAACTGAGCAATTTCATCCTCCACACCCCTACACCATGATGTTCTTCCTCGCTCAGGCTCAGAGTAGTGGTGTCAGCTGTCCATGAACTGAACCCCTGAAATCATGAGCCAAAATAAACTTTTCCTCCTCTACATTGTTCTTGACAGGTATTTTGGTCACAGCATTACAAAGCTAACTAACACAAGGAAGAACTCAAGAGCATCCAAATTGGAAAGGAAGAAGTTGATTTGTCCCTGTTTTCAGACAACATGGTCTTAGATAAAGAAAACTCTAAAGACTTCCCAAAACACTGTTAGAACTAATAAATGTGTTTAGAAAAATTGCAGGATATAAAGTCAACACACAAAAAATCAGTACCATTTCTATGTGCTAACAACAGACCATCTAAAAAAGAAATCGAGAAAACAATCCTATTCATAAGATCCACAAGTTAAAATAAAATAGATTATTTAGGACTAAATTTAACAAAGGAGATGAAAGATTTAAACACGGAAAACTGTAAAACATTGATGAAGAGGACACAAATAAGATGAAAACATATCCTATGTTCATGGATTGGAAGAATTAATATTGTTAAAATGTCCATACTACATTCACAATAGCCAAAAGTGCTCTACAAATTCAATGCATTGACATTAAAATTCCAATGGCATTTTTTTTCACACACACAAAAAAAGAAAAAACAATCCTTAAATTTTTGTGGAACCACAAAAGGCTCTGAACAGTCAAAGCCATCTTTTTTTTTCTTAATTTTTTTTTAATATTTATTTTTCAGTTTTCGGTGGACCCAACATCTTTATTTTTTAAATTTTTTTATGTGGTGCTGAGGATCGAACCCAGTGCCCCGCACACACCAGGCAAGCACGTTACCGCTTGAGCCACATCCCCAGCCCCAGTCAAAGCCATCTTAGTGAAAAAATAAAACCAAACTCCCCCACAAACCTGGAGGCATCTCACTATTTGATTTCAAAATATACCACAAAGCAACAGTAATCAGTACAGCATGATAATGGCATGGAAATGCGTACATACACCAGTGGAACAGAGTGGAGCTCCAGAAACCCACCCATTTCTGGTCAATTATCTTTTTTTACCAAGATGCCAAGAATATACCCTGGGGAAAGGCCAGTCTCTTTGAATAAATCAGTGTTGGGAAATCTGTTTGCTGCAGAATGAAACTCAATCCTTATCCCACTCCATATACAAAGAATTAACTAAAAATGGAAGAAGGGCTGAAATGTAAGACCTGAAATTATAAAACCACTAGAAGAAAACAAAAGGGGAAAGGTCTATGACATTGGACTGGGTGATAAATTTTTTTTTTTTTGTATATGACCAGAAAAATGCAGGTGACAAAAGCAAAAGTAGATAAATTGGATTGAATGAAATTAAAAACCTTCTGATCGGTAAAGGAAAAAATCAAGAGTAAAGGTACAATATATGGAATGGGAGAAAAATCAATGGGGCTGCCTGATTTTGGACTTTGAATCTCTTTGTGACCTAAATAAACCTTTTTTTCTTTGTAAGTTAGCTGCCTCTGGTATTTCACTGTAGTAACACAAAACAGATCATACATCTAACAAGAGGTTACTCTCCAAAATATATAAAGAATTTAAATACTTAATAATAAGAAAATGATTTAATTAACAAATGGACAAAGGAACCAAATAAATATTTCTCAAAAGAAAACATACAACTGGCCATAAGATAAATGGAAAAACACCCAACATCATGAGCCATCAGGGAAATACAAACTAAAACCACCATAGGATACTACCTCACACCTGTTAGCACTGGTATTATCAAAAAGGCAAAATAAATAAATATAAATAAATAAATAAATAAATAAATAAATAGCATTGGCAAGGATATGGAGGAAAGCAACTATTGCACACTGTTGGTGGGAATGTAAATTAGTACAGCCATTATGGAAAACAGTTGGAAGTTTCTCAAGAAATAAAATTAGAGCTACCATATGATCCAGCATTGCACTACTGAGTGTGTGTGTGTGTGTGTGTGTGTGTGTGTGTATCCAAGGGGCATGAAATCATTTTGTTTGAGCTGTCTGCATTCCCATGTTGATTGTAGCATTATTCATAATAGCCAAGATATGGAATCAACCCAAGTGTCCATCAACAGAATGGATCAAGGCAATGTGGTCAGTATACACGATGGACCAGTATTCTGTCTTACGAAAGAAGGAAATCCTGTTAATTATGACAATATGGATGAACCTGGAAGACATTATGTTCAGAGAATAAGCCATGTATGGTAAGACAGAAACCGCTTGATCTCACTTACATGTGGAATCTAAAAAAGCTGAACTCTGAGAAGCAGAGAGTAGAATGGTGGTTAATGGCAGGCGGGGTGGGGATGAGGCTGGAAAGATGTTGGACAATGGATACAAAATTTCAGCTAGACAGGAGGAATAAGTTCAAGATATTTATTGAAAAACACGGTGACTATAGTTAATAGCAATATATTGTATACTTGAAGATTGCTAGGAGAGTATATTTAATTTTTTTAAGTTGTAGTTGGGCACAGTGTCTTTATATTTATTTATTTTATTTGGTGCGGAGGATCAAACCCAGCACCTAGTAAATGCTAGGTGCGCACTGTATTGCCGAGCCACAACCCCAGCCTGTAGGGGAATATATTTTTAAGTGTACCAAAAAGAAAAGATAAATATGTGAGGAAAAACATAAGTTAATTAGTCAGATAGAGCCATTCCACAATGCATATGTATTTCAAACCATCACATCATACATCATAAATACATGTGATTCTATTTGTTAATTTAAGAAAATAAATAATTTATTTTTTAAAAAGAAATATTAATGAAAATTCTTTAAGCTGAAGAGAAATTCGGTTGTATGGAAATTCACCTTCACAGAAAGCAATAAAAGGAAGCGGAGACTGTAACTATGTGGAAATGTGATGGATTGGAAGTTGAATATAATTGGCTAAAGCCCATATATGGAATCCTTGGTCCCCAGGTTGGCACTATCCTAAGGTGTGAAACTTTTAGCAGGTGGAACCTAATGGGGGTTCCTTAGGTCATTGGGAACTCCTTGCTAGTTCTTACAAGAGGATTGGTATGAAAGCTTCAATTTGCCCCACTCACACTATAGCTTGGCTTCAAGATGTGACTACTGTTTTTATACACACTACCACCATAATGTGCCACCATTTACCACCTATGCCAGAAGTCAATCAACGGGGCTGCCTGATTTTGGACTTTGAATCTCCAAAACTGTGACCTAAATAAACCTTTTTTTTTTTCTTTGTAAGTTAGCTGCCTCAGGTACTTCATTTAGTAACACAAAACTGACTAATAGAATCACCCAAAGTAATTCTATATGGAAAAAAATGATCTTTTCAAGAAATTATGCAGAATAATTGGTTATTCATATGGAGGAAAAATGAATGTCAATCCCCCACTTATACAACATACAAAAATTAATTTGAGAGAAAGAATAAGCCTAAATAAAAAAGCAGAAACTATAAAGGTCATAGGAGAAACCATACGAGAATACCTTTGCACCCTAGGACCAAACAAAATTTCTTAAGACAAGATCTCAAATCACTCCAGGTGTGGTAGCACATGCCTGTAATCCCAGCAGCTCTGAAATCTGAAGTCAGGAGGATCGAGAGTTCAAAGCCAGCCTCAGCAATGGCGGAGTGCTTAGCAACTCAGTGAGACCCTGTCTCTAAATAAAATACAAAATAGGGCTGGAGATGTGGCTCAGTGGTTGAGTGCCCCTGAGTTCAATCCTTGATACTGGAAAAAAAAAAATCCAAAACACTAACTATAAATGAAAGAAAGAAAGAAAGAAAGAAACAAACAAACAAACAAAAACAATTGATATGCTAGACTTCATATAATTAGAGATATTTATTCTTCAGAAAGCAACATCAATGAGATGGAAAAAAAGCCACATTCTGCTAGAAGTATGTACCATGCATTAAATCTGATAAATCAGATCAGGTCTTTCTACAAAACAATAAAACAATAAATAATAAATAATTTCTATAATTCAATAACAAAAAGATAGGCACCTCAGTAAGCTATGAACAAAAGATTTACACAGACTTATCTTAGAAGAAGCTATATAAATGGCCCCTGAGCACAAAAAAGGTGCTCAACATTTTTTAGTCATTGGGGAAATGCAAACCCAAACCACAATGACATAACCCACGGTGACTGACAATATCAAGGGTTGGTGAGAACGTGGAGCAAGGCCAACCTGCATGTACTAGAAGAGTGAGAGTGCAAATGTTACAACCTCTTTGGAAGAGGTTTTGTTTCTTATTCAGTTAAACATACAAGTTTTCTCTGATCCAGCAATTCTACTAAGTATTTAGTCATATATTCACAAAAATATTTGTATGATAATGTTCACAGCAGTTTCATTCATAATAGCTCCAAACTGGAAGCAACCCAAATGTCCATCAATAGGTGAATGGATAAACAGATTTTAGGAAATTAATAAAAACATACTACTCAGCAATAAGTCGAAGAAACCGCTGGAATGTGTGACGGCATAGATAAATCTGGAAAACATTATGTTGAGTGAAAGGCGTTTGTAGAAAATATAGTACCACTCTATGATTATGTTTATAATGTATTCTAAAAGAGGCAAGCTAAGCTCTGGTGATAGAAACCAGAATGGTGGTTACATTTAGGAGGCACAGAGTGGGACAGAGTGTATTTCCAGAGAAACAGAACCCATGGAATATATGTCATCATGAGGGATTGAATACATTGGTTCACATGATCCTAGGCTTAACGTCCCACAATGGCTGTCTGCAGACTGGAGAGCAAGGGAAACGAAGAGGTCAGAAGCTTCCGAAGGAGAGGAAGTCCATGAACAAAGGTCTGAAAGGCCCCTTGGAAAGCTGCTGGTGCAAGTTCATGTTCAAGGCTGAAGAACATGGAGTGATCACACATATCGATGGATGACATCACAAAAAACAAGAGGGAGGGCGTGCAGGAGAGGAGACTTCCCCTTCTGCGTTTTTCATTCCATCTGAACCTTCAGCCTACTGGATGGCAGGTCAAGGTTGGTCTTCCCCACTCAATTCATGGACTCACATGCCAATCTCCTCTGGAGATAACCTCAGACACACCCGGAGGTTATGCTTTATCAATTTCATAGGTATCCTCAATTTTGTCAAGTTGCCAAAAGTAACCATCACACAGAGCAGGAGGGACTTTTTGCTTTCCCTAAGGTGCATACCTATATTGGGGTGGTGGCAACAAATGCTATATTGATCTCTTAGGGATGCTGTAACAGAGTACAATGAGCTGGATATCTTGAAACAGTAAAACCTTATTCTTTTATTTATGGAGACTGGAAATCCAAATCAAGGCATAAGCAGGACTGGTTCTTTCTGAAGACACTGAGGGAGAATCTAGCCTCCCTCCCAGCTTCTGCTGAAGGCCATCAGTCCTTGGTGATCCTTGGCTTGTAGATGGCATTGCTTTAATCTTTGCCTCCAGGTTCACATATTCTGTCTGTATCCAGTTTCCCTTTGTTATAAGGACTCCACATTGGATTATAATGGTCTCATCATAACTTGATTATATCTACAAATACCCTGTTTCCAAATAAGGTCACATTCTCCAGGGACTAGGACTTCAACATATCTTTTTGTGGGGACACTATTCAACCATAACGCATGAGTATATATTTGTCAGAATTGAATTTATGAGAGAAAAATCTATGACCTTGGCTTGGTGATGGGTTTTTAGATATAACACTCAAAACACGATCCATGAAATAAAAAATTGATAAGATGTACTTTATGAAAACCAAAAACATCTTCTCTGAAAAAGACACTGTTAAGAGAATGAAAATACAAACCACAGACTGGGAGGAAAATATTAGAAAAACACATATCTGATAAATGACTATTATCATAAATAACAAAGGGCTTTTGAAACACCACAATAAGAAAACAAACAACTCAATTAAAAATGAGCAAAAGAGCTGAATAAATACCTCACTAAAGAAGAGGTACAGATAGAAAATAAACATATGAGAAGACACTGAACATCCTATGCCATCAGGGAATGACAGATTTAAATACCAATGAAATACCATTACACACCTATTTGAATGGCTAAAATTATAAAAACCGTCAATTCCTATTGTTGGTGAGGACGCAGGGCAATGGGAACTCTCGCTTCTCTGTGGTAGGAATGCCAAATGGAACAACCACTTTGGAAGCTTCACAAAGTTAAATATAGTCCCACCAATCACCCAGCAGTCATGCTTCTAGGTATTTTCCCTACTGACTTGAAAACTTACATCCACACTAAAACCTGCACAGAAATAAATATCTACAGCAGCTTTGTTTATAATCACCCAAATCTGAAAGCAACCAAGATACTCCTCAGTAGGTGAGTGAATACATGAACTATGATACATCCCTAATAGAATACTGTTTTTCAATATAAAACAATTTGACCTCTCAAGGCATGAAAAGAGATGAAGGAATCTTAAATGTACATTAGTATCAGTTGAAAAGGGAGATACGGCATGATTCCAATTCCATGACAGTCTGAAAAATGTAAAACTACAGCAAGGGTGAAACTAAGTGGGTGCCAGGAGTTTGTGGGAGGCTGGAATAGGTGGAAAACAGGAGCTTTTAGAGCAGCAAAACTGTTCAGTATGATGTAGATACATGACACTACACATTTACCAAAATCCGTAGGACTTTACAGCACAGAGTGAAACTTCATGTATACAAATTTTTAGGAGGTCACGTTCGGGATGGGATGTGACAAAGCAATCTATCTGTATTACAAATGTATGAAACCATCTCACTGAAGGGGGTGGTGGCAAAAGATCCTGCTCTGGGTAATTTTTGACATGATCAGAGTTTGCAGAACTCAAATTTTAAACGCTGTAAATAGGCACTGTGGTCTTATCTGAAAAATTTGTCTTTCATGGGGTATGGGTTAACAGTTTGGATAGGGCTGAGCAAGGATACTGGGATTGAACAGAAGTTAAATGGATGTGACTGGTGGGAGCTGAGTTTCTCACCATCGGAGGGGAAGGTTTTGAATATGCAAGGAGCGGAAGGCCAGAAAGATCCAAGTGGCAACAGATTAGAGTTGGAGATATCAGTAAGGACTATGTTCGTGTATCTTAATATACGTACAGATGGTTATGCATAGAAATACTGAATAGATGTGTATGTACATGGATTACTATAAACACACACATGTATGTATGGTTATACATATACACATATTTATTTATGTAAATATGTATATATACACATATATATTTCTCTGACAGCTGAGAAGCCTAGAAACAATGATACAAGAATAGCAATAACCACACTGAGCGCTAGATCTTGGTTTCTAAGACCATTCTCTAATAAAAGGAGAAGGAGTTGAGTCCAGGAATTGGGCAGAAAATACGTAAGATAATCCTGGAGTTTTGGGGTGCCAAAAACATAAGAACCAAAAACATGAGAAGTACTCAAAAAACATAGGAACCAAAACATAGGATAATGGTGATATGTCAAAAATGACTTAGAAGCCAAAGGAAGGAGCCCAAAGTGAACTATCCAAACAAAAAAGAATAAAATAGTTTTGGATTATAACTCAAAGTATAAATATCCATGGCCTATATCAATGAAAATTGAATGAATAAGTTAATAAACGAAGAAGAGACAAATGTCCCATGTGGAAGAATTCCAAATAACTTGCACAGACGCTTTGTCTTCAAGGAGCTATAACATGGCTCCATATGCCCTGGGGTTCGGTTGAAAGAATTTAGGCCTTACCATCAAGGAACTGTGAGTGGGAGACCCACCTGAACTCTTAGTTGTGTGTCCCAGGAGAGTTAACTTTTCTAAACCTCAGATTTCTCACGCACAACATGGAAGTGACAGATCCCTTAACACTAGTTGTGTTTGCTGTGAGGATTAAATGTCTATAAAGCTCTCCAAACAGTGCTTGGAGCATAGTACTCAATAAACTCATCATTTTTTTTTAAAGGTGATGTATTAGTCTGCTTGGATTTCTGTAACAAAATATAGTGCTACATACCAGATGCCAAAAACAACAGAAATTCACTTTCTCACAGTTTTAGAGAATGGAATGTCAAAGATCAAGGTCCAGTAGGATATAATTTCTGGTATAAGGCTCTCTCCCTGGCTTGCAGATGGCCACTTGATCCTCACATAGTCTTTTCTTCGTGCTTGCATGGAGAGAGAGAGAGAGAGAGAGAGAGAGAGAGAGAGAGAGAGAGAGAGAGAGAGGTGGGGGAGATTTCTTCCTCTTATAAGGCCACCAATCTCACTGAGTTAGGGCCCTACACTTAAGACTTCATATAGCCTCAATTAATGCCCAAATCCCTATCTCCAAACACCTTCACACTGGGGGGTTAGGGCTTCAGCATATGAATTTTGGGATTGGAACAAGTCAGTTCATAGCAGGTAGTCTGAGATATGGAAGAGGACAACTTGAATTCTCATTCTAGCTTTATCACTAACTATGCTGGGCAAATCTCTCAAGTTCCTCAATTTTTTTTTTCATTTTTAAAAATTGAGGTATTATTTTTATCCAATAAAATTCACACATTTTAAAATACTGTTAAGTGAGCTTTTTTTTAAAAAAAATAATCTTTTTATTTTAGAACTGTTTTAGGTTTACAGAAAAATTGCAAAGATAGTACAGAGAGTTCCCATATACTCAGCACCCAGTTTTCCCTGCAAGTTATATCTTAAATCAGTATGGTACATTTAATGAATTAGTATTGATCATTATTACTAACTAAAGGACATATTTTGTGTAGATTTCCTGGTTTTTCACTTCATGTCCTTTTCTTGTCCAGGGGCCCATCAAGGACACTGCCCTGCACATAGCCGTCACATCTCCTCAGGCCCCTTTTGGCTGTGGAAGTGTCTCAGGCTTTCCTTGGTTTTGATGACCTTGACAGTTTCAAGGAATACTGGCCAGGTATTTTGTAGAAAGTCCTTTGTAGGGATTTCTGGTGTTTTTTTTCACAGACTGTGGTTATGAGTTTTGGGGGGTAGAAAGACAAAGACCAAGTGCTATTTTTATCACACTGTACCCAGGGCACGCACACCAACATGACTTATCAACTAACTTTGCCGATGACCTTGACCACCTGGCAAAGTGGTGCTTTCATGCCTCTTAGAGTTGCTCTCCTCCCTCTCACTGCCCTTTCCATATGGTGCTCTTTGGAATGTCGTCACTGGGCACCGTCCACACTGAAGGAATGAGGAGTTATGCTCCACCTCCTTCAGGAAGAAAGATCTAAGTAAATCATTTGGGAATGCTTTGGTACTGGAAATTTGCCTCTTCCCCCATTTATTTGCTCGATATTTATTTATATCAGTATGGACTAGCAAAATTCTATTTTAGATGACCATCTATTATTTTTGTAACTTTGGCTCCTGCCTTTTTGGTGTGGTCTTATTACTTTTCAGATTCTCTTTGGGACTCTCT
Organism: Urocitellus parryii; assembly: GCF_045843805.1. NCBI lineage: Eukaryota > Metazoa > Chordata > Mammalia > Rodentia > Sciuridae > Urocitellus > Urocitellus parryii. The sequence continues at coordinate 23,671,277 of NC_135541.1, forward strand.
ATCTTTGTCTCGGTTTTTCTCTCTCTCAGCACTTCTTCACTCTCTGTGACTATGAGATGCCTCAGGCTCATCTTGTCTCTCTCCGTGCCCCCGTCCCCAGCCCTAGAGTCAGCCATTTCTCCAAGGAGCCCTAGTTCTTTTTATTGGAGAATGGCATTCAGAAACCAAGATTTGGGTACTCAGTGTGCTCTCTACTGAGGAAGCATTGCTGCTTCTAGGTCCATTCAAGGGACAGAGCTATGGAATACATGTATGTGTATGCACAAACCCATGGATACTCACATAGTGATATTCATTTTTTATATAAGCAAATAAGCAAAGGTGAGTTCATGCTGATATTTCTAAGTTTAATCCAACACCACAGGGTTCATTCCAGCCTTCCTCCCTAGCTTGTTTGTAAGCTTTCTCTAATAGTGAGAAACCTGGCTGTCATTAGCAGCTCTCTTTTTATTGTTTTTACAAATTACCCTTTGTGTAAGATTTTATTTGAAATAAAAAATCAAAAACAACTTCCACAGTTATATAACCAATTGGAAAACCACTGGATTACACTATGCATAGTGAAACATCCTTTGTCTCCATGATCTTTGATGCTGCAGGGATGGCGGGAATGTGGAGGGGAGCTTTGCCTTGTTATCTTGGACCAACAGAGTGGAGTGGATTGGATTGGCTTGGAATTTATCAAACATTCAATAAGTATTATTGAGCCCCTCTTCTATGCCAAGAACTACTCCAAATGTTAAGGGTGAAACAATGAGCAAAGCAGCAAGACCTCTGGAGGGAGCTACCTTCTAGTGGGGGAGATAGGGAATAAGCATATCAACAAATAGAGGCAATCAGATGGAGATAGTATAAATACACCATGATGAAGAGGTGGTGTAGGTCACGGGAAAAGAGAAGGAGGGAGGTAGAGGTGGTGAGAAAAAGGAATGAATGTTGATCTGGGGTCTGGAGGGTGAGAAAGAGCCAGAGATTTTAGACCTGGAGGAAGAGAGTTACAGACAGAGGAATTCCTAGTATAAGTGATACTAGGGGAGCAAAAAATCCAGAGAGCCTGGAGCAGGGTGGAAGAGCTTTGCCTTTCAAAGAACCAGGTGAACTGAGCTGAACCAGGCACCATTAGAAGGGGCCGGACAAGTGGGGTTCATAGAGCAGAGAGAGCCTCTGGAGTTCATTCATGGGGAAATGGAAATCATGGAAGGTTTTTAAACAGAAGTCAGCTCATATCAGTTCATGTAGGATAAAGCCTAGGCCCAACTAAGAAGCTGAGGAGTCTAGGGGAGAAGCGAAGGTGATCCTGAACCAGGCCAAAGCACTTGGCTAGCAAAGGCTTAACCCTGCTTCTTTCATTTGGATCTTAAATGTCCCCAACAGTCCCATGCATTGGAGATTTGGTGCTCAGTCTGTGGTGCTCTTGGAAGTTTGTGGAGCCTGTAAGAGGTGGAGCCTCGTGGAAGGAAGTTAGGTCATTGGGTCGTGCCCTTGAAGGGGATGTTGCTCTTCCTCTCCTTCCCAGCTTCCATGAATTGAACTTCAGTGCTCTATGACCCACTCTGCCACCATGTGCTGACAAAAGCGCTGGGACAAATCAAGCATGAACTGATATCTCCGAAACTGTGAGCGCAAACAAACCTTTCCTCTTTTCAAGTTGACCATCTCAAATGTTTTGTTTCAGTAACAGAAAGTTGTCTAATACAGCTGCCTTAGCTAAGACCCACAGATAGACTGATCTTTGGGACACTTGGTTTCATGGTGGTCCCTAGCATAATTAGCTTATAAAATCAGACAGTTCCTTGCTCTAAAATCTATGACTAAAACAAGCCCCAATCCTTAGTTGATGTGTGGGAACCAGAGTTCCTAAAGAAGTCCTTAGATATTCTGCATTGCCAAACATACTAGCTATCCCTGATGCTGCTGCCCAGATCCTGAATGATGTTGCTCATCCTTCAAGGTCTTCATCAAGGATGATCCTCAGCCTGTCAGCACTGGGCAGTCTAACACATCTGCAGTTCTGCTCCTAAGTGCCTGCTGCATGCACATACTATCTCTGTCCCCTTTCTCTTGGCCCACCTACATCTACATATTTTAAGCTCTGTCTTGAAACTCACCTCCAGGAAGGCTTTGCTAGTTGACCAAGCTCATTCTTTGGTCCAAGTTCCGTCCACATTGGGTGGTCTCTGCTCTAAAAATGGGTACTTGCATCCCTTCACAATCAAACATTGCAGGCAGGCCTGTTTCCGGTGTGGTGTTAAGGGCATCCTCTCTACCCCCATCTCAGGTGGTTAAGAATCAGGGAGTTTACTTAGAGGGAATCAAAACTGATATAGGTTGATTAGGTTGATACTAGTTGATAGAGGATGATATAGATTGGATCCAACTGACAAAGCGGAGACATCAAAACTGTGGTCCCAGAATAATAGCTATTGTTTTCCCCCCAAAATGCTATTGTGTTTATGGTACAGTGGAATATTCTGAAACGGTGGTTCCATTTTCCCATGCTTTTGTGTATCCATTACTGTTTTTCTCACCATTAATGCAGCTGTCCTCAGAGGGTAGAGCTTGGCGCAAAGAGTCCATTTTCCAGCTTGTGGGCTTCTAAGTAGGTATAAGTAAAACTACAAGGAAAGAAAAGTGTTAAAAACAAAGTTTTCAACCTAAAAGTAGAGTTTGAAGAAAAAAAGGTGGATGTAGGTTTACTTGTTGATTTTGTTTTTATTCTAAAAGTTTGGTTCTGATCATCAGGAAGCATAGATTTTTAAACCCCAAACCATAGAGTAGGGAAGAATACATGATGATATAAGTATATTTTCCTTCCCCAAAATAGATGGCTCAGATGGGAAGACAGAGAGTAGGAGGGGATGTGTCTGGAGCTTAGATGCTGGTCTCTGAGAAGAGGCTGAACTCTCCCATCTATTTGGACTGTGTTCTTGGTAGGGGTGGGTGTGCAGTTGGAATCACAGGGAACTGACAGAGAAGTCAGATTAGTTGTGAGTAGAAGGTGGAGTGGAGTCTCAGAGAAGAGGGGAAGGATCACCTGCCTCCCCAAAGTGTAGGTGAGGAGACAGCAAGACTCTGAGGGGAGGGGAGGTGCCACATGACCTGGGAGGTGGAGCAGCAATGGGTGCTGTGAAATGCCTGGGAAGATGGACTCCCTACCTGCACCACAGAGTTCTGTACTTTTCAGCATGGTGAGAGGTGATTAGACCAAAGCTTCGGTAGCCCTAAGAAGAGAGGGTTGGACGATCCACATGAAAAACAACAGGAGGGGGAGTGATCTGGGACACCTTGATGCCTGAGGTCACCATCTGTCGCAGAATGGAGTGGGGTGTGCACTGGGGTTGAAAGATGTCATCAGAGAGCAGAGGGAAAGAAGGGAGGAGCCCCTCACAATGGGGGCTAGCAAGCAAGACTCACCCTCTGCCCATATTCACACTTCTGTCTCCCCAACCAAGATCATGGAAGAATGGGAAAGGAGAAGGAAAGAATCTGAAGTCCACTTTACTCCAATCTGGAGTTACAGGGTTGGCTTTGAACTGGAAAGATTAGGCTTTCTACTTCTCAGAGAAAAAAAGGTGGAAATGAGCTAAATCACCAGTTGTAAAAATATTATTGTTAATAATGACAATAAAAAAAAATGTATTGGAACTTGCTACATGCGCGCACTCTCTAGAACCCTCTGGAAGTATTAACGCATTTGATCCTAGAAAAATATGTACAAGATGGGAACAGTTTAGCACCCTTGAGTCCCATGACTATTATTTGCAGCTCTTAGCTGTTTATCAAGTACTTTTTTTCTTACATTATTTCGTTTATTGTTTCTCTTTTTCATATGAAGAAGTAAAGTTTTTGCTCAAGAGACTTGCCCTGGGCCAGATAATTAGTCAGCAACACTAGAGCCGAAACCCAGGATTTCAGTCATCTAATCTAATGCATTTCAGCTGTACCGTAGGTGCTCAGTAAAACTTCTTAAAAAATATTGAATTTATTATCTTGTCCTAGAGAAGAGGAGAAGACTCAAGACTGAGACTTGCTAAAAGAAGGACAAGAGCAAAGAGTACGAAGAATAAAGTAGGAGGAAAACCTAAGGAGTATAGTGTCACAGTCCTCCAGAGAAGTCCTTAAAAGGAGACAATGGCCCCAGTTACAATGAGCAACAACTATGTCCAAGATCTTGTTCCTAAACCTGAGTTCCCACAAAGAGGAACATGGGTTCCATAGGGAAAAGGCTGATTCCAGGGTGGGGGCAGGGAGAGTGCAAGCAGAGCGTGGAGCTTCTTGTGCCAGTGAATTAGGAAGTGCTCAGTAAACAAAATGGCAGGCGTACTGTGGCAACACACAAAGACCACTCAAAGGAGAACACATGAAGGCTCTTCATTCTGAGGTTACTAAAACAAAAACATGAATCATCTTCACTTGTTTTGGTTGACACTCAAAGCCAAGTAGAGGGGTGGGGAAGTTCTATAGCAGAAGGAAGGAAAGCCTTTGGCTATGCACCGATTGGAGGCCACTGTGTGGGGAAGCTGAAGGTAGGCTAAGTAGAAACAGGGCGTCCCACTTGATGGGTTAGGGGAGAGTGTATTTGGCTTTGTCTGGTTGATCTTAAACTCGAATCAAGAACAAAAATTAGGAAAGTTGCCAGTGATCGATCAAGTTCTGGCCATTTGGGGGCTGATTTATTGTTTGACTTCTTGTATTAGTTGTTAGAGATAGATGTCAGACTTCCTTAAGTCTGACTTACAGAGAGTAGACCAGCTCCCTGGGCTGTTTTTGGTGGATATAGAGTTGGCTTCCTGGGTTGGTTGCTGCAGATTAAGAGCTACAGTTCTAGTTTTATATATGGCTCGTCCATTGTCCATTGGTATATCCAGTCTTTCAGTACAACAACAACAACAACAACAAAAAGTCACAGGAATTAATCTAAAAGAGCTCCCACTTACTGAATTAGGGATAATCTAACATTAAGATTTGACTCAGTGAGTTAAAAAAATTCATTAGTTCATTCTAATATAAAGCAAACAATCAAGGGCAGAAAGTGAGGGAGAGGGGAAAAGTTCTCCTTATAGTAAAACTAAAACAGAGGTGAAATGATAGATAAGAAGCCTAACATTTTGCAAAATTGATTCAGAGAAACATTAACAGATATAAAAAAATCAGGGGGGTGGTAAAGCTTCACTGGGGCCCCAGATCAGAGGACCTTCCACAGATCTTTTACTAAATACAAAGGGGAAAGCCCCTCTGTAGTGGGGAAACCTAGTAGAGCAAATCTTGAACAAGTGATCAAAGCGAACTTTACCACTGGTGGGGCAAAGCGACATCAATGCCTCATGATGTGATGCGCTGAGGGCACAGAATGACTTATGTAGTATCCATACCATAATTGAATAATCTGAATCTAGTCCCAGAAAGCATCAGTCCTTCCACAAGGTGACTGCTTGGTACTTTTCAAAAATGTCAAAATGCAAAACAAAGAAAAACTGAGAAAGAATTGCAGATTTAAAGGAAATCGAGTGAACTTGACAACTAAATGCAACTCATGATCATGGATGGGTTGGACCCTGTGTTGGAAATGTTGTAAGGGTCAATTATTGAGACAAGGGGAGAAATTCTAATATGGACTATCTTTTGGAAAATAGTATTGTATCCATGATACATTTCCTTGTTCTTAGGAGATAGAGCCATATGTATTTAGAGACAAAGGGTCATGATGTTTCCAAATTATCCTGAAATAATTCAGGAAAAATAACAATTATAATAATAGATCTATTTTTTATGGAAAAATCTAAGGCAAATATGGTAAAATGTTGGATAATAAGTGGATCCAGATGAAGGATAAATGGTGTGCCTTGTGTTTTTCTTACAAATTTTCACAATAAAACGTTTAAAATACCCCCAAAAGGGAGCTGTGCTGAATATTGGAATATATAGGATGATTCAAGAAGTCACCATGGATTTATCAACATGGTGGGCACTAGTGACCTGCACAAGTAGCCTGGGAGAATAGGATGGACGGAGGTGTAATTGGCAGGAGTTGAGAAAAGAATGGTAATAAAAGGAATGCAGATAGCAATTTAAATACCCCCCTCCATACACACACACACACACACACACACACACACACACACACACACACACTTTGAGTCAAATTTGATGAAATTAATGGTTGGCTTCCGTACTGTTCCTTTGTTACTAATTATTAACTAGTATCTATGACTATTTAAGCCAATCTGTCCTGGATTGATTCCCAGAACTGAGCAAAATGCTTTTCATTGATCCTAAGTATTCAACTCACTCCCTGGACTCTGATGTCAAAGCGCAGGGGCACTCCTGGTGGGAAAACCCCTGAAGTCCCCTGGCTGCCTCTTCAGCCAGTTTCCAGCCTCTGCATCTCTCAGTTCACTAACTGGGCTCTGCAAGGGCAGAGCAGTGGCCTCTCCTCCAGGGAGCAGACCCATAAAGGACTTTGTAGCCTCCGTGGCACCTGGACCGAAGTCCCATTCTGCCCACTGGGTTCCCTCCCACCCTACAAAATTCTCCCTGGCTGATCACCTCTTCACCTTTTCTAGTTTCCTCTGTATTGGTGCAAATTAATTCAAGTTTTTGTCTTTCCTATTTGTTGTGGAAACGTGCCTTCTCTGGTACATCAACAGATGCTACCTCTTTTTATATGGAGCCTTAAAATTTCCCAATTTTAGGTTCATTCCAAACTTTTGCCTCTAAGGGACACAATCTTGCCAACAAAACGTTAACAATAACAGGATGTTGCAGGTGTTTCTTAACATCGGTTCTAAACAAGTTTCCCTTCAAGCTAACTTCAAGAATTGACGTTGGGGGGCTGGGGATGTGGCTCAAGCGGTAGCGCGCTCGCCTGGCATGCGTGCGGCCCGGGTTCGATCCTCAGCACCACATACAAACAAAGATGTTGTGTCCGCCGAAAACTAAAAAATAAATATTAAAATTCTCTCTCTCTTAAAAAAAAAAAAAAAAGAATTGATGTTGGTTCTGCTGGTAGGATTTACTGCAACAAACCGAGGCCTTCTTAAATCCAGTCTCCAAAGCTTAATGATTTTGCTAGATGTGATCAGAAATCGCCAGGAAACCCTCTAGAGTCACTTGCTTCTCAACTCTCAAGTAATCCCATCAGTTTCAAGGATCATGAGTTATAAATTCAACTCATTTGTCCCTCACAACAGCTCTGCCAGGTAGTGTCACTGTCCCTATTTTACAGATGAAAAAACAGAGGCTTAGAGAGGCTGAATCCAGAGGGTTAAGGAGCCAGGACTAAAAACCTGTGCTTTTCCTACTATGTCAGTCAGCCTTCAGAGAAGATTTTGCTTCCTCCAGTTGCCCAAAGGAGCAAGGACTTGGTTAGACTTTCTAACATTTTTTTTTAATTAAAAAGACTCAGATATGAACTCACCATACATAGGACGGCTGTTACAGAGAAGCTGCATGTAAAGCCAATTTTCATAAATTGAATCACATTTTCAATGCACTGGCTTTTAAAATAATTCCGGAAGCCAACCCTTTTGTATTCATGAATCCGGATTTTCATCTATGTTTCCTGTCTGCCAGCTGCAGAATTTACCTGTTCTCAACTGTCCCCCAAACGGATACAGAAACCATCACTCAAAAGTAGGGAAGAGAATCCTGTTTCAAGGAGGGATCGCTGACCCATGGAGAGCACCTGAGATAACAGATAATGAAGCCCGAGTCACCACCAGCTGTAGCTGAGTGTGGCTGTGGCTGTGAGGTATTGTCTTTCACTATATAGAAGGCAGAGAAGGTGGACAGAGATGGTGGTGGACCGGAGGAAAGGAGAGAACAACAATAACCAAGAGAGAGTGAGAGAGGGACACAGGCCAGAAGGCAGAGGAAAGAGCCACTTTCAGAGATGGGCATGCCAGCCTGAAAATTGTGCTTAGAGAGAAAGGAGGAAGAGGGAGGGTCCTGGGAAGAGAAGAAGGAAGGAGAGAAAAAGGCAGTGTTCAACACATCAGCTCCATGCCTGTCCCCTGCAGCCAACATGCGCAAGGGTACCAGTGCCCTCCCACCTCAGCTGGTGAGACCTTCCCCCATGGGCCCACTTCCGGGATGCACCTGGCTCAGACTCACTCGTCTTCCCAGCCCTTCCTTGGTCCAAAGTTTCCAGGTCAGGACTCTGCAGCTGGCATCCACTCCATGCCCAGGAGGGCAGCCTGCTGTGACTTCTCATCCAGAAGGTTCACAGTCTCTCCCTGAGACGGGAACCCTCAAGATAGATTCCTGTGTGCACAACCAGAGAAGACCTGGGGAGCCCATCTTTAGGTCTTTGATGGACACCCTTGTATTCAAACTGTGTAGCTCCTGAGGTCAGAAATACGACCACACAGAGGTCACCACACAGAGATTCTGTTAGAATTGACCTACCATAAGATAGAATCTACTGTCTCAGAGGAGATGAGCTCCCCGGTCCAGGATGTATGTAAACCTGCAAGCAGAGGTGCAAAACCCACCTACAAGGGGCTGAGCTGAATGACACCAGATCACTTTTCTTGCCTTGCTTTCTCTCAAACCCTCTGAAAAATAATTTCAAATTCATCATTACCCATGAAATCTATTTAGGTGATAAGAAAACCCCTTCCCTTCCTTCCCAGATAGTTCAAGGAGAAAGTTAGTCCAAGTCCCCGTGAGAATGATCACAAATTCCGAATCAGTGGGTTTTTGAATCAGCGGCGATTCCCAGGGGAGTTCAGACGCTCCACCCAGGAGACACGAAGAGGAAGGTTCACACTTTCCCTGGGAACACAGCCCAAGAAGAGCAGAGGAGATGGCAGGCAGGCTGCCTCCCCTGCATTCCAATAGGCCCACTGCGTCGCAGAATCTCAATGTCCCAGCTCAGAACAGTTGGTGGAGATGGAATTTCAGGAAAGGAGTGAAAGTAGAACTGCCAGTCACTCCGGCATCCGGTGCTGGGGAGGACAGTTCTTTCAGGGAATTTGCCAAGTCCACAGCCCTGGCCCTTCCCGGGTGCTTCTGTCAAATGTCATTGCAGTCACAAAGCCTGCCCTGATCCTGGCTCCTCTACCTTGGACAGCACCTTGAATATCTTGCTCACGGTGGTGTCTTCACCTTGGCTGGTTACTGTCGGTAACCAGTGTCTCCCCAACCCACTGGGACACACACAGGTATGTGAGGGGCATTTAGTTCCGGGGATGGAAATCCTGCACAAGGTCACGGGGACAGTAGGAGCTGCCTTCTCTTGCTTCCCCAATGCTAAGTGCTTTCTGATCTGACCAGTTTGGGGTTATTTTTAGGTCTTTGCTTTCTCCCCACCTCTCCCCACACAACAGCCTTACTTAACCAATATCTGGCTGTCTGCTTCTTATTCTCAGAGTTGCCATATGTCGCCCTCCCACCCACTGGCTTAGATAACCTTTCCCTTAGGGTTCCATCCTCCTTGGGATTTGCCCAGGCCCTGCGCCGCCTACAGGAGAGCTCTCTACCTGTCTTGGGTCAGCCTTTTCCTGCCAGGACAGTCCTGCTTGCTTCAGACCCTAGGTCAGCCCTGCAATTTTTCCTTCCTCCAACTTCCCTGGCACACCAAGAACTCCATGGAGGCAGATACTGTCTCACCCTGCTCTGCCTATAGCAAGGAGGAGCCCAGGAAAACCAATATCATATTAAAATTGAAAAGTAAGGAAAAATAAATGCTTTCTTCTGCAATGCAAGATTTTGGCAAAGAGGGCTTAGGACAAATCAGGGGATCTAGCTAAAATATTAATTGGCTGTAATTTCTCTCTCCTTCCCTTAAACAGTTGTTGAGGAGATCTTATAATTATTTCTTAAAATGGCCCTTCTGTATGCCTGTGATCCCAGCAACTTGGGAGACTAAGGGAGAAGGATCCCAAGTTCAAGGCCAACCTCAACAATTTAGCAAGACCCTATCTTTGAAAATACAAGATAAGGACTGCAAATGTAGGCTCAGTAGTAGGGTGTCCCTGGGTGCAATCCCCAGCAACACCAACAACAAAAGCCTTTGCAGTAGGCCAGTATTGACCAACACTCTGGTCCAACCTGATGCTTAGGGTAACAACTCCATCCTATTGCATCTGCTTCTGATTCTCTTCTGGAATTATCCAAATTACCATTTTGGCCATGAGTACCTGTGACTGGATATGCAGCCAACATCCTGCTTATTGGACTCTCATTGCCTGCAGGCCTTAGGGGAAGGGCCGGAGGGATGCTGAAACCCTGTTATTTGTCCTGCAAACATGATTTCACTCAAAATCTGATTTCCACTCACTGAATGCCCCATGAATGGGCAGGAAATTGCTATGTTGCTGCATGTCACACTGAATTTGACCAACTTCAGAAATTCCCCAAATAAGATGTCTTCTAGTTAAATTGCCAGGTCTTTTGTCATTGTATCCCATCCAATCAGCAGCACTGGGTTTGAGCTATTCAGTAGTCCTCTCGATTCCCCACATATAACAAAATGCATACAATCCCTATGGAGAAGGGTTCAGATATAGACGAATAGCCTTTCATTGTTGACTTCCAGCTGTTCTTGATGCATGAGTCTAATTTACAACAGAATAGCACATGACAGCCAAGTCCGACTCCAGACATATTTATTGAGTGACCACCAGGTGCCAGGAGCTAGAGACGCAGCTTGTTAATGGCTGACTTTTCTGTTGCTTGCATCGCTAAGTCTAGGAGCTGGATTGAGCATCATGGAGCAAAGGATAGGCACGAGTGGGAATTAATGTCATCCTTCTAGGGTTGTCATTCAATAAAACACTTTATACCAGGCCTTGTGCTAGGCACTAGAGAAACAAAGACGAATAAGATAACTTATGCAAGAGAAGCAGTTAGAAAGCTTTTGTGATAATCCCAAAGAGAAATGGTGAGGGTCTAAATAGGGAGTAGCTTTGAGGATAGAGATGAGGAGTTCTAAGACACCTTTTGAAAGTTGAAGCTATAGGACTTGATGATGCGTTGTCAATGGGAAAGGAAATTTATAAGGATATGTAAGCCAAAGATTGTGCCCATGTTTCTGGCTTGAGAGAACAGTAGGTAGATTACAAAGATTCATAGAACAGACTTGATAATATAACAACAATAATAAAAGCGGGGTGCAGTGGCGCACACGTGTAACCCCAGGGACTCAGGAGGCTGAGACAGGAGAATCATGAATGCAAAGCCAACCTCAACAAAAGCAGGGTGCTAAGCAACTCAATGAGACACTTTTTCTTAAAAAAAAATACAAAATTGGGCTGGGAATGTGGCTCAGTGGTCAAACGCTCCTGTGTTCATTCCCTGGTACCAATAAATAAATAAATATATACTTAATAAAATTAAACAAATCATGAAGTGGTGGATTTGTGGATATAGTTTTCAAAATTCCTGAATAAGACACCAATCTGCATGGGACCCAGGCCCAGGGTAGGCCCGAGTCCATCTCGCCATTGGAAGACACCTGCTGGAGCTCAGTCTCTGGCACAGAACCGCCTCCACGCAGCTGCGCAGGACCCGGGCATAGGCTAGGACCCAGTCTGCCACACCCTACACACACCTGGGAGCCTAAGCCTAATCACTTCCATCTTGGGACACTGCAGACATCACCATAGCCCTCCCCATGCAGTAGCCTCTATCTTTCGATAAGAGACAAGGCCTAGAAGCAGCTGCATCTCGGAGAGGCATCCCCAAAACAGTGTAAGGCCCACCCTTTCAGTCCCATTTCTGAAAGACTTGCATCCATCTTGGGGCACCTCCACTGCTATGTCAAGTTACCTCCGCTGTTGCCATCACCAAATTTAGTTGCAGTACCATACTAAAGGGACAGCTGCAGGATCTAGAAGCTCAACATCAAGATGAGGTACATATAATCTGCATGGATACTACAAGATTATAGGGTAGAAACTGTAATATCTCATATCCGCACTGCAAGAAAGGAAGACACATAGACAACATAAAAAAAACAAGGGAGGAAAGTGCCCCAAACAAACCAGGACACTATAATAACAGATCCCATGGACACTGGTTGATGAAATGTCAGAGAAGGAGTTCATCAGGTTCATAATTAAAATGATCTGTGAATTAAAGAATGACCTAAATGAGCAAATACAGGCAAAAATTGATCACTCCAACAAAGAGATAAGAGAGCAAATGCAGGTAGCAAAAGATTACATTAAGGAAGCGATAGAGACTCTGAAAAAAAAATTAGAAATCCTTGAAATGAAGGAAACAATAAACCAAATAAAAGACTCCATAGAAAGCATCACCAACAGACTAGATCACTTGGAAGACAGAATGTCAGATAATGAAGACAAAGTATACAATCTGGAAAATAAAATTGACCACACAGTGAAGATAGTAAGAAACTGTGAACAGGACATCCAAGAATTATGGGATAGCATCAAAAGACCAAATCTAATGCTGAGGGCCATTCATGCCAAGTAGGAATGAATGGGCTTGCCTTTGGACCCAGGTCATTTGAGTGACATTGCATGTATGCTTGAGTAAGGTGACCTTGCTCAAGGACCAGGGCGGATCCGGGTTTAGGGCGGATCAGGTTTTAGGGAGTATCCCGCCGCTCCTTGGGTTTAGGGCGGTTCCAGGTTTAAGGTGTACCCTGCTGAGAATAGGGTGTATCCTGCTGATTAGAGCCTGGTAGAGTACGTGGATTTTGCCCAGAACGTGATTTTTCCCCAGAATGTGTGTAGAGTGCCGGTGTGAGTTCGGGAATAAAGAGTTGCTGTTTGAATCTACAAGGTGTGTGGTGGCTCGTGATTTTGTGCCCGGCCAGACTGTGGCAATCTAAGAGTTATTGGGATAGAGGAAGGCACAGAGTTTCAAGCCAAAGGAATGCACAATCTCTTCAATGAGATGATATCAGAAAATTTCCCAAGCATCAAGAATGAATTGGAAAACCAAATACAAGAGGCTTACAGGACACCAAATGTACAAAATTACAACAGATCTACACCAAGGCACATTATAATGAAAATGCCTAGCATACAGAATAAGGATAGAATCTTAAAGGTCATAAGAGAGAGGAATCAGATCACATTCCAGGGGAGATCAATTTATATCTCAGCAGATTTTTCAACCCAGACCCTCAAAGCCAGGAGATCATGGGACAACATATACCAGGCTCTGAAAGAAAATGGATGCCAACCAAGAATCTTATATCCAGAAAAATTAAGCTTTAGATTTGATGATGAAGTAAAAATCTTCCATGATAAACAAAAGTTAAAAGAATTTTTTACTAGAAAGCCTGCACTACAGAACATCTTCAGCCAAATATTCCATGAAGAGGAAATGAAAAACAATGATGTAAATGAGCAGAGGGAGGGATTACACTAAAGGAAAAACTAATCAAAGGAGAAACCAAGTTAATACCAAAAATAAACCAAAATGGTTGGGAATACAAATCATGTCTTAATAATAACCCTGAATATCAATGGCCTAAACTCACCAATCAAAAGACATGGACTAGCAGATTGGATAAAAAAAAAAAAAAACACCCAATAATATTCTGCCTCCAAGAGACTCATCTCATAGGAAAAGACATCCACAGACTGAAGGTGAAAGGTTGGGAAAAATCATACCACTCACATGGACTGTGGAAGCAAATAGGGGTTTCCATCCTCATATCGAATAGACTTCACGCTAAAGTTAATCAAAAGGGACAAAGAAGGACACTACATACTGCTCAAGGGAACCATACACCATACACCAACAAGACATAACAATTATAATTATATATTCCCAAACAATGGAGACTCTATCTTAATCAAACAAACTCTTCTCAAGTTCAAGAGTCAAATAGACCACAACACAATAATTCTGGGTGACTTTAACACACCTCTTTCACCACTGGAGAGATCTTCCAAACAAAAGCTGAACAAAGAAACTATAGAACTCAATAATACAATCAATAAATTAGACTTAACTGACATATATAGAATATTTCATCCTTCAATGAGGGAATACACATTCTTCTCAGTAGCACATGGATCCTTCTCTAAAATAGACCATATATTATACCACAAAGCAACTCTGAGCAAATACAAAAAGTAGAGATACTGCCCTTCATTCTGTTAGATCATAATGGAATAAAACTAGAAAACAATGATAAAAGAAAAATAAAAGCTACTTCAACACCTGGAGACTAAATAATATGCTACTGAATGAACAATGGGTTGCAAAAGACATCAAGGAGGAGATTGAAAAATTATTAGAGGTAAATGAGAACATTGATGCAACATATTGAAATCTCTGGGACACTATGAATGCAGTACTAAGAGGAAAGTTCATTGCATGGAGTTTATTCCTTAAAAGAAGAAAAAGTCAACAAACAAATGACCTAACATTACATCTCAAAGCCCTAGAAAAAGAAGAACAAACCAACATCAAAATTAGCAGAAGACAGAAAGTAATTAAAATCAGAGCTGAATCAATGAAACTGAAACAAAAGAAACAGTTGAAAAACTTGACAAAACAAAAAGTTGGTTCTTTGAGAAAATAAATAAAATTGACAAACCCTTAGCCATGCTAATAAGGAGAAGGAGAGAGGAAATTCAAATTACTAACATACGTGATGAAAAAGGAAATATCACAACAGACACTACAGAAATACAGAAGATAATTAGAAATTATTTTGAAAACTTGTACTCCAATAAAATAGAAAATATTGAAGGCATTGAAAAATTTCTAGAGTCATATGATTTGCCCAAATTGAATCAGGATGATATACACAATTTAAACAGATCAATTTCAAGTGATGAAATAGAAGATGCCATCAGAAGCCTACAAACCAAGAGAAGCCCAGGACCAGAATGGATACACAGCTGAGTTCTACAAGACCTTTAATGAAGAGCTAATACCAATACTCCTCAAATTATTTTGTGAAATAGAAAAAGAGAGAGCACTTCCAAATTCATTCTATGAGGCCAGTATCACCCTGATTCCAAAACCAGGGAAAGACACATCGAAGAAAGAAAACTTCAGACCAATATCTCCAATGAACATAGATGAAAAAAATTCTCAATAAAATTCTGGCAAATCAAATACAAAAACATCAAAAAGATAGTGCACCACGATCAAGTGGGATTCATCCCAGGGATGCAAGGTTGGTTCAACATATGGAAATCAATAAATGTAATTCATCACATCAATAGACTTAAAGATAAGAATCATATGATCATCTCAATAGATGCGGAAAAAGAATATGACAAAATACAGCATCCCTTCATGTTCAAAACACTAGAAAAACTAGGGATAACAGGAACATATCTCAGCATCGTAAAAGCTATCTATGCTAAGCCCCAGGCCAACATAATTCTAAATGGAGAAAAATTGAAAGCATTCCCTCTAAAAAATGGAACAAGACAGGGATGCCCTCTTTCACCACATCTATTTAATATAGTTCTTGAAACACTGGCCAGAGCAATTAGACAGATGAAGGAAATTAAAGGGATATGGACAGGACAAGGAGAACTCAAATTAGCACTATTTATCAGTGATATGATTCTATACCTAGAAGAACCAAAAAGCTCCACTAGAAAACTTCTAGAACTAATAAATGAATTCAGCAAACTAGCAGGATATAAAATCAACACCCATAAGTCAAAGGCATTTCTGTACATCAGTGACAAATCCTCTGAAAGGGAAACAAGGAAAACTACCCCATTTACAATAGCCTCAAAAATAAAATAAAATACTTGGGAATTAACAAAAGAGGTGAAAGACCTCTACAATGAAAACTACAGAATGCTAAAGAAAGAAATTAAAGAAGGCCTTAGAAGATGGAAAGATCTACCTTGTTCTTGGATAGGCAGAATTAATATTGTCAAAATGACCATACTACCCAAAGCATTATACAGATTTATTGCAATTCCAACCAAAATCCCAATGACATCCTCATAGAAATAGAAAAAGCAGACATGAAATTCATCTGGAAAAATAAGAGACCCAGAATAGCTAAAGCAATCCTTAGCAAGAAGAGTGAAGTAGGTGGCATCACTATACCAGACCTTAAACTATACTACAGAGATATAATAATAAAAACAGCATGGTATTGGCACCAAAATAGACTTGCAGACCAATGGTACAGAATAGAGAGAAACCCACATAAGTACAGTTATCTTATATTAGACAAAGGCACAAAAAATATACATTGGAGAAAAGATAGCCTCTTCAACAAATGGTGCTGGGTAAAGTGGAAATCCATATGCAACAAAATGAAATTAAACCCCTATCTCTCACCATGCACAAAACTCAACTCAAAGTGGATCAAGGACCTAGGAATTAAACCAGAGAAACTGCACCTATTAGAAGAAAAAGTAAGCCCAAATCTCCAACATGCTGCATTAGGCCCCAAATAAGACTTCCTTAATAAGACTACTATAGTGTAAGAATTAAAATCAAGAGTCAATAAATTCAGTGGATTCAAACTAAAAATCTTCTTCTCAACAAAAGAAATAATCAGTGAGGTGAATAGAGAGGCTACATTTTGGAAGCAAATTTTTATCACATGCACATCAGATAGAGCACTAATCTCTAGGATATATAAAGAACTCAAAAATCTTAACACCAAAAAACCAAATAACCCAATCAATAAATGGGCCAAGGAACTGAAGAGACACTTCTCATAAGATGATATACAATCAACAAAATAATATGAAAAAAATGTTCAACATCTCTAGCAATTAGAGAAATGCAAATCAAAACTACTAGAAGATTTCATCTCACTCCAGTCAAAATGGCAGCTATTAAGAATACAAACAACAATAAGTGTTGGTGAGGATGTGGGGAAAAAGATACACTCATACTTTGCTGGTGGGACTGCAAATTGGTGCAGCCAATATGGAAAGCAGTATGGAGATTCCTTGGAAAACTGGGAAGAGAACCACCATTTGACTCAGTTATCCCATTCCTCGGTTTATACCCAAAGGACTTAAAAAGCCTACTACAGGGACACAGCCACATCAATGTTTAAGCAGCACAATTCACAATAGCAATGGCTAAACTGTGGAATGAACTTAGATGCTCTTCAGTTGATAAATAGATAATATATATACACAATGGAATGCTATTCAGCACGAAAAGAGAATAAAATCATGGCATTTGTAGGTAAATATATGGAGTTGGAGAATATAATGCTAAGTGAAGTAAGCCAATCCCAAAAGCCCAAATGCCAAATGTTTTCTCTGATATAAGAATGCTGATTCATAATGGGGTTGTGGGGGGTTGTGGGTGGATTAGATGAACTCTAAATAGAGCAAAGGGAAGGAGGGGAAGGGAGGGGGTATAGGGGTAGGAAAGAAGGTGGAATGAGATGGAAATCATTACCCTAAATACATGTATGAAGACACGAATGGTGTAACTCTACTTTGTGTACAACCAGAGATATGAAAATTTGTGCTCTGTAGGTATAATATGAATCGTAATGTATTCTGCTGTTATACATAACAAATTAGAATTTAAAAAAGAAGAAAATTTTAAAATAAGAATAAAAAAAGAATAAAGCAACAGGAAACAAAGACATAAATGGAGGATTAAAAAAAAAAAAAACAGGAGTGGGTGGTTCAGGGATCTATTGAAAAAGTAAAAGTATTTCCAAAGATAAACGTGAGGACATGATTTCTTTTTAAATAAGAAAAAGCAAATATTTCTGAGATGAAATCAAAGCTGAATATATAAACTGAAAAGATTCACCAAGTTATAAATACAAATAAATAAAAAGTAGAATATTGAAATCTCTTGCCACAGTTCTGATCATTCGTTCTTATATTTCTAATGGCTTTTGCTTTTATTGGGAAGGATGCCTTCTGTCAACACCGCAGGGGCTTCCGGTTCTCACCAGCAAGTGGAAACACAGCTCCAACCTTTTACCAGCCCTGGATCCATTCAGGCAGGAGCCACAGACTTCCTCCAAGTCTCTCTCTGCTACACTCAGGAGCAGCAGGTAGGAGGGTTCAGTCTAGCTCATATCAAGTTCAGTCCCAAAGGACACAGCCCCTGCTCCTGGAGGCCACTGAGGGGATTCGTGTTTTTCAGCACATTACTGCTCATCAGACTCTGTCAGGGATTGACATGCCTACCTGCTGCCACTGCCCTTCTCCTAGGTACATAGATTACATGGGCCTATGCTCACTTTCTTATCTACAGTGGCTGTGTTTGCTATTAAGATAATGTTGGCCTCCTAAAAGGAGTTAGGAGGTTCCCCTACCTCCAGTTCTTGAGTTTGTATGAGACTGAGTTTAGTAGAATTCATCATGGAAACCATCAAAGCCTGGAGTTGTCATTGTGCAAAGTTTTAAAATTATGAATTCCATTTCTTATAGAAATATATGGGACAGTGCAGATTTCATGTACCTGATCACTCAGTTTTAATTTATATCTTTCAGAGAATGCACCATTTCATCTAATTTGTTGAACTTATTTGTATAACATTGTTGAAATTCCTTCCCATACCATACTGTCTGTAGGATCTGTATTGGCCCTCTTTTCGTGACTTTGGTAATCTTTATTCTTTTATTCTGAAATAATCTAGCTAGAGGTTTTATTGATTCGTTGATCTTTTCAAAGAACCAATTTGAAGGCTCATTGGTTTTCCATTTATTGTCTATTTGATTTCTACTCTTCAGTCTCTCTACTTTGGCTTTTCTTTTTCTAACTTCATAAATTGAAATTGAATCAAGATGAGACTTTTCTCCTTTCCTAATATAAACCTTTAAAGCTATAAATATCTCTCTAAATACAGCTTTAGCTGCATAACAGATTTTGATACATGATGATTCATTTTCATCTCAAAGTATTTTCAAAATTTCCTGATTCTTCTTTGACCCATGGGTTATTTAGAAATGCTTTGTTTAGAGGATTTTCTAGATATCTTTTTTTTTTGTAATTGTTTTGTTTAGAGATGGCACCCTTTATGACTCAATCTTTTTAATTGTATCAACACTTTTTTACATATCTTAATACATGATCTATCTTGTTCAATGTGCATTTCTCCTGTTCCTTGGTAGGATTTTCTATAAATGTCAAAAAGGTTAATTGGACAATAGTGTTACTTAGGTCTTTCATATGCTCACTTATTTTCTTATGACTTATTCTATTAGTTTCTAAAAGAGGAATATTGAAATCTCTATATTTGGGGATTGTCTTTTTTTTCCAGTTTTGATAGTTTTTGCTTCAGATTTTGAAGCTTTGTTTTCAGGTGCATTTGGGTTGTCATGTCTTCTTGACAAATTGACCCTTTCATCTGTGTGAATAACCCTAATAACCCATCAAGTCTGCTTTGTCTGATGTTAATTTAGCCACTCTACCTTTCTTTTTGATTAGTGTTTTCATGATATATCTTTCGACGTTCTTTCACTTTTGATATATTTTATTTATATTTAAAGTGCTTTCCCATAGACATTACATCGTTGGGTCTTGGCCTTTTTCATTGTATGACAGTCTCTGCCTTTCCACGGGAATGTTTAAACTGTTGGTACTTTCATGTAACCATGACCATAGTTGTATTTAAGTCTTCCTTATTTTATAGTCTTCATTCCTTTTGACTTCTTTCCCTGCCTTCCTTTGAATTGGTGTTCTCCAATATTTCAATAATCCTATGGTTTTATTAGTTCTCACCGTTTTCTAAAGGCTTTGCTAAGGTTTACAGTGCACAACAATCTACCTCCCAATAACGCCATATTACTTTATGTACATATGGAAACTTGATGACAGTATAGTTTCATGTCTTTCCTGTCCTATTTGTGCTGTTATTGCCACGCATTATGCTTCTATGTAGGTTACAGTTCCGATAATACATTGCATTATTTTTCCTTTAGGCAGACAGTTACCCTTTAAAGGAATTTAAAAGAGATTGAAAGAGTATTTTACATTTATGAATATATGTGTTCTTTCTGGCATTCTTCATTTTTTTTCCCACGGGCATCCACATTCCCATCTGGTCCCATTTTCCTTTGGCCTAAAGAAGTTACTTTAATATTATGCTGGAAATACACTCTTTTGTTATTGTTGTTTACCTAAGAAAGCCTAAATTGATATGGTTGATTGGTTAATCATTTAAAGTTGTCACTCCATCGTCTCCTGGTTAGTTTCTGAATAAAAGTCTAAATAAAAGTCTGTGGTTGCTCATTAGTATGTAATGTGTTTTTTAATGTCTTTATTAAAACCTTATGTATAGTAGGAGGGTTCATTTTGACATAATCATAAATGCATGGAATGCATTTTGCTCCATGTCAGTCCCAGTACTTCCTCTTTCTCTCCCTTCCTCCCCACCTCCCCACCTCCCCAGGCTACTGGTCATCCTTTTGTTTATTTATTGTTTTTTTTTTAATTGGGGCTTTATGGATATACATAAAGGTGGAATTCACTGTGGTATATTCATATATGAATGTAACTAATTCAGTCAATTTACTTCTGCAGCTCCTCCCTGCATGTGTATAACGTGTTTTTATCCTGTAACTACTTTTAAGATTTTCTCTAAGATTTGATTGTGTTATGCCATGGTATGATTTTCTTTGTGTTTATTTTATATAAGATTTACGGAGTCTCCTAAATCTGTAAACTCATAAAATTTGGAAATGCTTATGATAATTTTTTTCCAAATAATTTCCTGTGCTTCCTACCCCTTTCAGAGGCTCATTACATGACTATTAAATTTCATTTTGTCCCACAGATCACTTAGCCTCCGCTCAATTTTTTCCAGTCTTTTTTTTCCCCCTATGATTGAGCTTAAGAGAGTTTCTATTGCTATGCCTTCAAGTTCACTGGTGTTTTCTTCTGTAATGTTTAATCCACTGTTAATCCTATTCAGTGAATGTTTCATTTTAGATACTGTATTTTTTATCTCTAGAAGTTCCGCTTGGTTCTTTTTTAAAAAACCTTCCATTTATATCCTCATTATATTCATGTTCTTCTTTAAATTCTTTAGCCTATTCATAATAACTTTTAAAGTTTTGTCAGCTAATTCCATCATCTTTGTCATTCCCAGTTTTGTTTTTAATGAATATTCTCCTCTTGGTTATGGGTCACATTATCCTATTCCTTAAATTGTCTAGTAATTTTTTATTGCATGCTGGACAATGTCAATGTTATATTGTTGCATTCTGGGTCTTGTGGTGGTGCTGTAAGGAATGCCAAGTTTTGTTTTGGCAGGCAGATAGGTTACTTGCAAATCAGCTTGATCCTTTAAAGACTGATGTATTGTTATGACAAGTCTAAAATAGACTTCCCAGATAGTTTGACCCTATTACTAGGGCAAATCTTTCTGGAGTTTCTGTGCTGAAATATTATGGATATTTACAAGGCCTCTCCATCCAAAAGGTCAGGACTCTGACTTATCTTAGCCCTGTGGGTTTGAGAATTGTTCAGCTTACAATCCTCTGGTCATTTTTTGCCTAGACTTGGGTAGCTTAAGATTCAGCAGCAGAATTGAATGGACTGCCATGTAGATATTTGGAGCTCTTTTCCTATAAATCACTTTCTGAAAATTATAACTAATTCAGCATTTTTATTTTATATTACTTTTTAAAAAAAACTTACAGAAAAGGTGCAAAATTTGTTCCTTCTTATTGGTTCTTTTTAGTTATACATGATAGTAGAGTCCATTTTGATATAATTATACAAGCATAGAATATATTTTATACTAAAAAATAGGAATCCAGTCGGGTGGATGTACATGATGAGCATACCTCTTTTTGATGTTTACCTTTTCAACTTAGCAAGATTTCAGTTCTCTTTCACTGAATCATAATGCAGAAAATACTTCCAGGCAGAAATCTGGAATAATTATAGGGCTCACTTTATTTGTTCCTCTTCTTTCAAGAACAGTCCTGTACTATCTATTGTCCAATATTTGAAAAGAATTATTTCATATCTTTTTCTAGCTTCCCAGTTGTTTACAGTGGGAGAGAAGTTTGAGCCCAGTCACTCCATCATAATCCTAAGTAGAGTTCCATTACTATTCTTCAGGACCTCTGTGAATGTATCTGTTAAGGACACCTGTTCTTGTTAGGTACCGATGACAACAGGGGAGCTCTTTTGGTAACAGATCGCCCTTCTCTTTCTTCTAGAATACTGTAATAGTTTTCTAAATGTCTGTTTTAACTCCACCCTGAGTCCACACTGCTACCAGAGTGACGTATCTAAAATATCAACCAAATTTCACGGTGCCAAATACAAAGCGAAAATGTTATCACCTTTCTTGTATCTTTATTTTTCATTTTTGGTGGATGGATTCTTTGACTCTATCTTCTCTACATGTATTAGGAGATAAATGTTAGCATTAATCCTACTATTAATAACCTTGTCATTTTTTTCAAAAATATTTCTTAAGATTTCCTAATTGTCAGAATCAAGTATGAATTAAAGTCTTTTGAGATCTTATTTAAAATGAGTAGCTAAGCATAATTTTACTTCCTTCTTCCAGTTCTTACCATTATTTTTTTTTAAAAAAAGAACTTAGTGTTTTAGAAACATTATTTTATGATATTCTTCTGATTTTATAGCATGTAAAACTTTTTCCAGGTGCATGTTGGGGATTAGGAGATCACTTAAACTCTTAACCATTATAGGTTCATCTTCACCGCTCTGGTTGCACTGTTTTTTTCCCATACCTTTTATGCCATGAATTCCCTGTTCTGAAGCCTTTAATTTCATCGTGTGCACCTCATCTGTGGGACATGTTCAGGTGCCTTTTGCCTAGTAATTGTGCCAGAGGTTGTTAGTTGTCTGTTCATTCTGAGCTGCTTCTTTGTTACCAGAACCCTCATTTTGTTGGAATAGAATATAAACACTTCAACAACACACAGAAACAAAACCAACCACAATCCCTACTTTCCTTTGAATACAGGACAACCAGTAAAGAAATGGAAGAGTTGTAAATAAATTCAAGAGGCTGACTTTGTTGAAAAGCACATTCTTTTGGTCTTATCTCCTTCTTCTTTCTTCTTTCCTACAATGGGGACAGAAAAGCTGGAACTCTGGCAGCCATTTGTGACTACAAGGTGACTTTGAGGATGGAAGGCAAGCTCAGGATAGTGGAGGAGACAGAGGGAAGGTCCCTGGGTCCCTGGTGACACGGCCATGCTGCGGCTGGCCCTCAATTACTTCTTGCTAAGTTTTCTATTTCGTAAAAGAAAAATAAACTCCCATCCTATTGAAACCACTCTTATTTTGTCCCTCTTTTATTAGCAGCCAAACATAATTCCCAGATTTACAGAAAATAATGGGAGAGGGATACCCCAGATTGAGAGAAGAGCAAGAGCCAACACAGGCAGGTGTGAAAATATGGCAAGATCAGTGACTCAGGAAATGCCCGCTGTGGCTGAAATCCAGAATATATGGCCAGATAGAGGTACAGAAGATGTCCAAAGGTAGGCAGCAGGACAGAGCCTAAATTGTTCCCTTCTAAGAAGTAGGATAAAACCAATCACTTAATCTCACATTCAAAGCCCTTTACCACCTGGTCCCCACTTTTGCAGACCTATTGGCCTCTTCTCCTGTCCTTAGAGCTCCAGAGACACATGGAATTGCCTGTCATTGCTGGAATTCATGGTTTTGTTTTTCCCCCATCTTTATACGTTTGCACTTGTTTTCCCCGCTTCCCACCTCTGTCTAACGGGTGCTCATCACTGTAAACAAAGCCCCAGATTATTCCTGTCCCCTGTTCCACTAATCTGGTTTCAGTTCCTTCTCTGGTTTCCCATGGCTTTCTATTACCATTTCCATAGAAGATTTTATACTCTGCCCAGGGATGTACTTACTTGCCAGTACTTTGAGATCACAAGCTTCTAAAGGGTAAGAACTCTCTTACATGGAATTACTCTGATCTGTAGGTAGCAGAATGCCTGCTACATACCAAATGCTTCATGGGGAATTGTTCATCAGATAAATGAATAAGTGAATAAATGGGATGAAAAGCTCTGATTGCCAGGGTAAGGAACTCAGACTTTCCCCTGCAAGCTGTAGGAGGCAGCAGAAAGAAACAAGAAGCATATGTTGGAATTCTGTTCCCATGGCCAGCACGAAAGGGGGAGTGGAAACCAGGGAAAGCCCAGAGAAATGGAAAAACTTGTCAGTTCCCAACAAGGGTCCCTGCCCTGTCCTGAAATGGTTAAGGTGGCCAAGGCACATGCCTCTGCAAAGGAGAAATTTCCCTGTCCTTGCCTAAGTGAATGGCTGGGATTAAAGTGACAGCCCACCTTAGTGATGGCGGCATAATTGGTTGTTCAGCTCTGTCCTTGTCAGAGCACTGACAGTTCTGCAGATGCCCTGCTCGGCTCTCCAAAGGTTAGCCTCAGCTGGTGCAGCTGTTCATTAATCATTCCTCCCTGACAGGCCTCGGTGCAGCCCACAGCTGCCACGCCAGCCCCCACAGTCTCTGCCCCCACCCAGCCAGGCTGGAGGCAGCCGGGG
This sequence comes from Urocitellus parryii, assembly GCF_045843805.1. Lineage (NCBI taxonomy): Eukaryota > Metazoa > Chordata > Mammalia > Rodentia > Sciuridae > Urocitellus > Urocitellus parryii. Next base: position 23,695,697 of record NC_135541.1, read on the forward strand.
CTCCCCTGGACTGGTCCCCACCTGGGGAGACGTGCAATTGGTATCCCCACCACCCCACCTGCTGCCACTGCTGATTGAGGAACACTGAGGAAGGAATTCCCCTGGGTTCTTCCTTCCTGCATCTCGGGTCTGAGTCACCTTAGGAGCTCTCCTGCCATCCTTGACTTTATTTGCTCCTCCTTCCTGCCCTCACTGAAGCTTCTAACTGAGACGAGGGCACCCTGGTCCAAGAATTCCAGAAAGACAAGAAGGCAAGTAGGTCCAGGCTCCTTGTGCTGAGAAGATGCAGAACCTGGATTCTGGACCCAAATCCTGGACAGAATGTGCATCACCTCCAACTTGTGAATTCCGTACACTCTAAAAGGATGTTCAGGAGCCAGTGCTTACGACTCAAAACAGGGCATGTGTATTTGTGCATAGGCTGGCTTTATGCCCAGGATACTAGAGAGAGGGTTACCCTTCTGGTCCTTGGGGAAGAGTAAGCTAGAAGCAGACAAGCAATGATTCCCTGGCTCAAGGAGACTAGTCTCCTTCCTGACCTCTCCCTCTCCCTTTTCCTTCCTTTCCAAAGTCAACATGGTGGACTGAGCCAAGGCAAGTGGCTTAGATTCCATACTAACTAGTGAAGCTGAAGGAAGGATTGAGAGGGGTCAAGGTTCAGGGGCTGGGTTGGGAAGGAGAGAAGAGCCTGGGTTGAGACAGAGCAGAGGTGGCAGTGTGAGTTAGGAAATGTGGTCAGAGTGGAATGAGAGGTTAGAGATGGGCTAATGGGGTCAGGCTGTTTAGGAAAACCTTTTGCCCACCCCATGACCCAGAGTAAAAGGTGCCTCTCTGCACATCTGTTCTCAGGACCTCCTCCCACTTACCTTTCTCTTTCCCTTTTTAATTCTTCCTTATTTTCCAGCCCCTATTTTTGGCACCATTTGATGCCCCAAATGGCTCAGATCTTACTCCCCAGCCCACTGGATCCAGGACTGGGAATTCCATCACAGTTCCTCCTTCCTGCCCAGCCCTCCTTCAAGAGTAAAAGCATGTTTCCAAGTCCCAGGTCTCTGCTACAGGGCTGCCAGTTAGTATGTGCACAATGCAAGAGTCATCATTTCCCCCCATTGATTAGCTGTCTACCCACAAAGTTTCCAGAGGAGCAAACAAGGACATGGGGAGATTAGCATTCAGCTAGTCCTCTGGACTCCAAACTACAAACACCTGCATTTTCACAGCCAAAGATCCCACGCACAGTCAGCCCAGAAACTGGGTATACAGGCCGAGCCCCCTCACGCTCATCCCCAGTTAAATAGGATGCTTCCCAGTGACAATTATCTCTCACAGTTACCTGGCCCCTCATCACACACATCATTCTGCTCTTTCTTACCAATGCCTTCTCGAGAAGACAAGATTATCCTCATTTTACACTTGAGAAAACTAAAGTTTAGAGGGGATGAATGACTTGTCCAAGATCACGTGGCTTGTACACAGGCCCCTAACACTGAAAGTCAAGTACCTTAAGTGGCAAGTCCTGTGTCTTTCCTTTTCATGATGTCTCTTCTAATTTGCTTCCTGGGACTTTAAGCTGAGTCTCCTTAACAGCGCCACTATTGACATTTTTGGCCAGGTAATTCTTTGTGGAGGGCATTGTAGAATGTCTCCCTGTTCTGTGTGTTGTAGGGTATTGAGCAGCATTCCTGACCCCCACACACTAGATGCTGGTAGCACCTCCTCCCCCAAGTTTTTTGTAACACGGGAAAGTGTCTCCAGAGGTTTCCAAACATCCCCCTGGTGAGGGAAGAGGTGCAAATTCATCTCTAGCTGCTAACTGCTGCTTTATGCCCATCCCCTCTTTAAATGTTATCTACCTGAGGCAAGGGGCTATTTTCCATAAAAGGGACTGAGACTCCTGAGGGGTCAAGGATATAGCAAAGTGAGATACCTTTGAAAGATGGTACTTGGCAATGATAATGAAGAATGAGAGGGGCTTTTTTTTTTTTTTTTTTTTTTTGCAGAAATTCAGGAAACACATGGGGAGGGAGGCTATATTGGGAAGTTGATCCAACCGTCTGCCTTCCATCAGTCTCCACTTCCTCTGAGTCATCCACCTATCCTTGGTCCCTCTACTCATTCTGCAACCATTCTCTGGTATAAGGCTGTGCAAAGAACCAGGTGGGAGAGAAAAGTTGCCCATGAGCCCTCCCCACAGTGCAGTGGAAGGAAGTTGGAGCCTCAGCTCTGCTACAACAGCCTATGAATACAGCTCAGCAAGTCTCCAAGCTTCCACTTCCTCAAACCAAGGATAATAGGTTCCTCGCAGAATCATAGTGAGGATATAGTGAGCTAATTTATCTGAAAGGAGCTTTCTATGCTGTGCAAATGTTAGCTATTATTACCTAGAATGTTGGACAAGGACAAAAATACCTATAATGTTAGATAGTAAGTGTTAAAGGATGCAATAAAAATGGGCAAAGGATTTGAACAAGAAATTCACAGGAAAAGAAATGCAAATGGCCAATATCTATAAAAAGGTGTCCAAACCTACCAGTATTTAAGAAAATGGAAATTGAAACAATAAAATGCCATTGTCACCCAAATGATAGTAAAAGCTGCAAAATATTCACCTTCAACATCTAAAAGCTGATGAGGATGTGAGGAAACAGGCATGGCCATACTTCATGGATAAGCTGTGTCACTACTTTCTATCTGGAAAATAATCTAGTAGCAACTCTGAGAATTAAGCACATTGCATTCTTTGACCCAGAACTCATACATTTATGACTCTTTCCTAAGAAATGAAAGCATAATAATAAAAAGACATGAGCCCCAAAATTACAGAATGGAAAACAAGAAAAGGCTGACTAAGTAAGTATCTGGAGCATCATGAGGCCATTAAAATTAATTAGACATGTGAACGGGCATAAAGAAATGTCTAATAATATCAGTTTATAAAAAATAAATCATGATTGTACAGTATAATCTCTTTAAAAATTAGAAGAAACTACCTGTTGTGGTTTGAATATGAAGTGTCCCTCAAAGATGCATGTGTTGAAGGCTTGTCCCCCAATGCAGCCATATTCAGAGGTGGGGATTTGGGGAAGTGATTGGACTGTGAGGTCATCAATGGGTGGATTAATATACTGTCAGATTAATAATTTGATAGCATTATGAAAGGAGAAGGAAATTTTAGGAGGTAGGCCTAATTGGAGGAAGTAGGCCTTGAGGTGCACACAGGAAGGGTCTTTCTTGTTCCTGGTCTCTTCCTCTCTCTCTCTCTTTCCCCTTTCTGGCTGCCATGAGCTGAGAAGCTTTCTTCTGCACACTTTTTCACCATGATGCTTCTGCCTTGGAACTGGCAAACCATGGACTTAAACCTCTGAGACTGTGAGCCAAAATACAACTTTGCTCCTCCAAGTTGTTTGTGTCAGGTATTTTGGTCCCAGAGATGAGCTGGCTAACACACCCCCTTTATGGATGTGAATATGTGAATGAATATGTTAGCGTGAGCATAAATAGAGGCACTGGAGGATGTAGACAAAACATTCATTACCCAAGGGGAACGCAGGGGAGAGGCAAACACTAGAGATGGAAAATATTAATTTTTTTTTTTCCTCGTGTACTTCTGTCCTGTTTGACTTGCTGTAATGGGGATTTTGATTTGGGAAGGAGTAAGGGTCAGAATGAAGGAACAGGAAAAGGTAGAGGTAGACTTCCTCCTCCATGGAGAAGGTGACCAGGCTGATCTTGAGAGGATGAGCAGATTTTGGACCTTCTGAAGTTGGGATAGGAGGATCAGGACTGAGCCCAGGAATGGGAAGTAGGACATAGGCCATGAACAAGCCGGGAGGGCGCTGTCAGCCCCAGCTGGACTGGACCTAATCCCAGACAGTGAAAGGCTGCTCAATAACTAGCCCTCGGGGCTGCAGAGACAGGGATGAGTCAAAGCCATGATCATCCCAACTTGATGGAGGACACACTGTGAATGGGTTTTCACTACAGAATCCCTGATCTGCCGATTTCCCCCACACAGCCGCCTTTCAGAGGGAGCCTTATCTGCATCTCCTGCTGATGCTGGAGGAGAGGAGGAAAGAAAATCACAAAGCCAGTTGGAAAACCTTCTACTCTGTCTTTACTATTAAAGAAATGCAAAGGTGATGAATTAGGCAAATTGGTCGATGTCAAGTTGTATCCATCAGAATGATTCAGAGCCTGGAATGAGTAATAGTAATGGGGAATCGCTGCTTCAAAGAATAACCAGATTAGCATTATCGAAAAAGACAAAGGAAAAGCAGGCAGCCAGCAGCACCTCGTCCCTCAGTCTCCACATTCCAGCTTCTGCACAGAGCCTACCCTGGGCTGGGGCTGCTCCTCAGCTACCACATTCCATGTAGACATGGAGCATTAAGTGGGTCAGAGAAGAGTCACAACCATTTTGTTATTTGATTGCATTCTGAGCAGGTTGGTGGCCTGAATGCCATTTCACAGCTAGGTTTACTGAAACTCAGAGAAGCGAAAGGGTCCACCCAGTGTCATAGTCACACAGCTGACGTATTAGTCAGCTTTCCCTTGCTGTGACAAAATACCTGAGAAAAGTAACCTAAAAGAAGGGATGATTTATTCTGGCTCTTGGTTTCAGTCCATGGTCACTTGGCCTGTGGCTTTGGGCCTGTGGCAGCACAGTTCATCATGGCGGTGGGAGTGTGGTGCACCAAGACAGTGGGAATGCAGAGCAGAGGACTTCACCTCACGGTGGCCAGAAAGCAAAGAGAGAGGAAGGGGCTGGAGTCCCAATGTCCTCTTCAAAGACACATCACCAATGATCTAGCTTCCTCCCTCTAGGCTCACTTCCTAAAAATTCTGCCATCTCCCAGTAGAGCCACATGTTAATGACCAAGACTTTAACATATGGGTCTAGCTGATAAGTAACAAAATCTCATGATCTCAGAATGCTTTTTTTTTTTTTTTTTTTTTTTTTACTGGGGATCCAACCCAGGGCCTTGCGCATGCTAAGCAGGTGCTTCACTACTGAGCTACACCCCTTGACCAGAATACATGAATCTTAATCCAGGATTCAAATCCCTATACTTTCCCACAGAACCTCCATTAAAGTGTGTTTTGTGGTGTGTGCATGTGTGTGTGTGTGTACTTTCCTCTTCAGACCATTAACAGTGAAGAGCCGGGACTAGGTTGATGCATGGGAAGGAAGAGGAAGGGATATAAAACAAGAACCCTCCTGGAGCTGTGAAGCTCCACAGGACTTCCCTTTAGTCCCGACCAGGTGGCCAGGCGGGCTGGACGTGTTCAGGAGGCTTGATCTCTTCCAGCCTCTTGAGCTTAGGTTGTCCTGCTCTCACACACACTGCAGTCCATCACAGCTGATTGGTCCAGGGCAGCCACTGAACCATCAAGGACAATTGGCCTATAGAACAGCCACAGAAGGGGACCTGAACAGATTCTTTCTGTGTTAAGAATTTGAATACAAAACAAAGCAACAGCGCGTACTCATTTCCTGGTGCTGCCGTAAGAAATGACCACATATTGGGTGGCTTAAAACACTACACACCTATTGTCTCACAGTCCTGGAGAGCAGAGGTCCAAAAGCAAAGTGTCAGCCGGGCCGTGCTCCCTCAGATCCCCTCTAGGGATGGATCCTTTTTTGCCTCCTAACTTTTGGTGACTGCTCTTTGGCAATTTCTGCCTCCACCTTCACATGGTCATCTTCCCCTCCCTGTTCAGTGTGTGTTTCTGTGTCTTTTCTTGTAAGGACACCAGTGACTGAATTAGACCTATCCAAGTCCAGTATGACATGAAGGTCACCTTCTGTGGCTATTGTATAGACCAATTGCCCTTGATGCCCTGTTATGGTTTAGGTATGTGGTGCCCCCAAAAAACTCATGTGTGGGACAATGCAAGAAAGCTCAAAGGTCAAATGATTTGTTATGAGAGCCTTTGCCTAATCAGTGCATTAATCTATGGATGAATTAACTGGGTGGTAACTGGGAACAGTTGGGTGTGGCTGGAGGAGGTGGGTCATGGGGGGTATGCTTTTAGGATATATATTTGTGTCCCTGGTGAGTGGAGCTCTCTCGACTTCCTGATTGCCATGTCCTGAGCTGCTTTCCTCCTCCTCATTCTTCTTCCATGATGTTCTGCCTGACTTTGGCCCCAGAGCAATGGAGTTGGCCATCTATGGACAGAGACATCTGAAACCATGAGCTCCATATAAAATTTTCCACTTCTACACTCTACATTGTTCTTGACAGGTCTTTTGGTCACAGCAATGAAACAGCTGACTAAACCAATTACATCTGCAAAGACTATTTCCAAATAAGTTCACATGCACAGGTCCCAAGGGTTGGTATTTCAACATGTCCTTGGAGGGAACGCAATTCAAACCCAACCCTGGGCCATGACACTACAGTAGAGAAGGACCATGGATAGCTGCCTCTGAGCCTCCACCCGACCCCTGCTCAGAGCTCTCTTGGACTTGAAACTCCTCCAACTCCAGCTTCACGGAGGCTGAGCCGTCAGCGGAGGGGCCTTGGGAGAGCCCCATTTCTGAGTCCACAGATTCCGTGGCAGATGCCTTTCCTATACCACCCCCACCCCGTGTTCTGATGGTTTGATAGGGGTTATTCCTTGCAACCCAAATGAGCCATAATAAACTTGATTTAACATTTATTTTTCTGCCACAGATTTGCTTAATTTTATAATTAAAATGCTAAAAGAAGTAAGATGTTTCGACGGTTCCTTTTTGTGGAAAGTAGACCATTTCTCCCATGTGCTGGCCCAGCCTCGTCACTGCGATAATTTGTTTTGCTGAAACAGCCACCTCCTGTCACTGGGATAAACTCTGCCCGAGACACCCCAAGGAAACTTGAATTAGAATCACTGGTGCATGCCGAAGAGGACTTCAGTTAAACCCCAAAGAAATCAGCCCAGGAACGCAGCATCTTTTTAGCAAGCCATGAAAAAGCTGCCTGCCTGGGGGGGGGGGGGTGGCCTGCCTGAGTCATCCCTGTGTGGGAAGGACTGGAGCCAGCTGTCCCCGCGGCTGGGGTTTGAATTTCTCTGCAAAGTCACACTTCATGCAAGTCAAACAGTCCCAAGTTGATGGCCGGGGTCAGAATGGCAGCTCTGCTCCACCTCCCTTCCTTCTCCTCCCAAGCATCCTCCGGGGCTGAGAGCTCTCCCTTGCTAATTTCCACACTCCTCCACACGGAAAGTTTCCCCCAGGGGCACAGACCCTCGGGGATGGTGCAGGTGGTGAATATCCTGACTGTGTGCAGGAAGAGATGGGAGTTCCTTGCTTTCTGGAATGATCAGCTTCCATCACTGTGATTATACAAATTCCATAAAAATCCCTCATATAATTACATAAATTCAGTGTGTTTATTAAGAAGATTGCTGTGTGTGTGTGCGCACGCGCTCGCGTGCTTGTGGGATGGGAGTGGATTTCCCTGGCTCAGAGACTCCCCAAACCTTTCTATCTGGCCTTTCCCTGCAGCCTGACCAAGAATCCCCCCCCCCTCCCAATATCTTGGAATAATTTCAGACCCAAAGTTTGAAGCAACCACTGATGATCTCCCTACTTTTGAGGACTAATATGTGCAAATCACAGTATGAACCCCTTTATACGGGAAGCACAGTCAATGGGGCACAGGGGAGTCTGAGAAACATCCAGAGGTCTGTCCAGCCGGCTCCCACTCTTTCCATGTATTTCTAGGACCCTGCTCATCTTCACCTGTGCCCTCAGGAGTCTAATCCTGAGCTCAGGTAGTGGGAATCTGAGAACCTCTAGCCAAGGCTCAGCAGCAATATCACTGTGTTGGTGGGAACTTGACCTGTTTCACAACTTTTAGCTGGGTGGATGCCTTGCATTTTTTTATCTGGGGTTCTCTCTGCTACCACAAACCCCCTGAGTCTGGCTCCAGCTTGTTTTTACCATTGCTCTCCCAAGGACTGTGATTCCAGAGAATACAGATCAGGGCAGAGACAGTCATCAGCTCCATTAGCCAAGAGCTCCTCTAGGCTGAGCATTGCAGCTGCAGTCTCCCTGCTCACAGGAGGCGCAATGTCTAGACGGGGTGGACCAGATACACAAATGTGAACCAAGAGAGGAGCAGCGAGGGTGGCCGGCAGATGTGTCCTACTGGAGCAGGAGAAGGGGGAGTGGCCTGCTGGACATGGAGGTCTCTCATTCCTTGTTCTTCCTCTTCTTGTTCTCATGTCTCTGTTCCTCTTGGCTACTCTAGAATGCAGCAGGAGGAGTCAGGGTTAGAAGGAAAGAAACGGGTCCTTTACTTCTCTCTTGGCCAATACTCATTCACATGGATGCCCTTTCATGTGACAGGCCTTCAAATGCTGGCTCCCTCATTGGGAGGGTTTTTTCTGGGACCTTCACCCTAAACAGTCCATGACTTGAGCAAGTACCCGCTGGCTGACCTCTTGCAACCCTCCTCTCACCCCAGGACCTCTGCCAATGGAGTCCCTTTGCCTGCAAGGCAGAGAGTGTCTTCACCCCCTAAGACCACCTATGCACAGCTACCCTCCACAGTGCCCACTCTCCCCACCAGGTACCCATGAGTCCCCGCCACATTGCACAGTGATGTGCAGACTCATGATTGCAAATGCCTCCAGCCACTGCTTGCCTTCAGAATTCTCCAGGCTCCACCAGTTCCTATGTTCCTGTACATTCCAGAACACACACGCCAACTCTCCAAGAACTGTGCCCCATTCCTGGATATCACCAAGTAAGCTTGGAAGTTTCTGCAGCTCAGCAGCTCATGGATCCTCCAAATTCCTTTCTTCTGTGAGCTTTCTAGTTCTGCTGTCTATATGGGCTGACAATGGAGGACAGAAGAAGGCTGGGGGCCAACTTAACCCCTTCTGGAAGCCCTGGAGGGCTTTAGCCAGCATTTCAAGAAAGCTGGAAAGTCAACTCAGCACTCTATCTCACATTATTCCTTTTGTGGGTGAGAGTATCAGTTCAATCTTAGATGGTAGAAAACATCCAGCCTGTTCCCTTCTGTTCAGAGGGCCTGGGGTCCAGAAAGGGGGAGAAGATGGCCAGGCATGGGGCAAGGCAGACCTGACCTGAGTCCCCTGTTTTTCCTGAATCACCTCCACCATCAACCTGTGATCCATCTCTCGGTGGAAAGTGTATCCAGCAGAATCCTCTGTTTCTGGAAAAACCCAAAGCCTGGAACTGTGGAGCCAACTGGGGGCTGGAGGCAAGGAGTGGGTGTCTGGCTCCAGGAAAGAGAACAAAAAGCTAATGCCAGTTAGGTCAAGAGCCCTAAAGGGGAAATGTGACAGTAATTAAGGAGGAAGCTGGCCTTCTCGTCTTGGGTCATGACCACCCCCTATAGTCTCTGTTGAGGTCATTTGAAGCGGAAGATTGTATCCGGCCAGATACTAGAGGCACAAGACCAGCAAAGTGTTCAGGACAGCTTTATTTAATTCCCTGCCCATATGGAAATGCCCTCCATGGAACGGCTTGGAAGCCACAATTGCATTAGCCGTCTGGAGCTCCCATAAGCTCAATCGAGCCGTAATCAAGGATCTCCTGTGATTGTCCATTATCTGCTGCTCAGCCAGAGAGGCACGTTCTTGAGGGAAAGTGATCAGAGAGCTGCATTCCTGGCACTAATTACATGCTAGCCTGCATCTGTGTCCCTCCCGCGGCTGTCAGGAGCCATTGTGGACGGCCCCAGGACATCTCACCCGCTTCTGTGCAGGTGACCCTGAGCAGGCTGGGCTCCCAGAATTAGAGTCCAGGCAGATCCATCGAATACGGCTTCCCAGGCCGACAAGGTCTTGCCGGTTTAAATGTGGCTGTATGTTTACATTGAAAGCTTCCCGGGGTGCTGGGGAAGGGGCTACTGCTGGGTCAGCAGATAACTCACAGTGGGAGCCCAGAGAACATCTGGAGATGCACCAAACAGCCAGATGGGCAGCTCGTGAGATGCTCAGGATGGAGAGGAGCCAGAGGCTCCAACCAGCCCCTCCAAACAAAAGGCCATCATTTGGGGCGGGAAGCTGAAGCCCGCCACTGCCACTGCCTGGCTTCAGCTGAGTTTTAACAACATTCCCTCTCAGTCCCTGCTCCTGTGTCCTTGGCTCCAGGCAAATTCAGCTCCTCTGTACTTTCCCACCCCTCTGTCCAATGCCCCCATTGCTGGCTGGCCCTCCACGCTGTGTTTGGTCCTCATTTCCAGGCCCAAATGTCCAGTGCCATAACTGCTGCCAAGCTGTCCATGTTTACCCAGATGAGACGTGGCCTCTCCCTCCACTTGGCTCCCACAGTGCTGTCTGGTGTCCAAGGGGCTGAGGACTCCAAGAGGAGAGGAACTGCTCCTGGCTTCAGGTTTCTGTTAAGAAATGTGTGTGTGTGTGTGGGGGGGGGATCACACAAAAGGACAGAGAATAATAAGACCGTCCCATGTGTATTCCCTTCCAGGACAAATGATTGTGAAGTTTTTGTCACGTTCGCTTTCCTCTAAAACACAGCAACAACAAATCCAGAACTCCTAATGGGTAACATTGATATCACCTTAGCAGAGCTGTTTAGGTGACATAAAACTAAGTGACTCTGGAGCCAGTTTTTCTGCTCACTCACCAGTTGACCTGGACAAGATACTGAAAAAACCTTCTGTGCCTCAGTTTCTACTTCTATAAAACTTATAGGATGCTGGCGTGAAGATTCAATGAGACGTAAAAGTTGACGACTTTCAAGAGAGAATAGCACCTGCCTTACTCAACAAGTGCTCATCCCTGAACCGATTTCTCAAAGTTCCTCCCAGACCCAACAGAGGAAATGATGTCGTGAATGGAGCCTATGTATTTTCAGTCCGTCCTTTGTATTTGACTTCCACATGTATATGCCCTAGAACTATAGACTATTTGATGTGGTCCTTAATTTATATAAATAAGGTATGGATTAGTATCCTTTGAGCTGAAAATACGGAAAGCCCAACTCTAATTGACTTAAACTTTGAGGCGGATTTACTAACTCTCATTATAGAAAAGTTCAACGGTAAGGAAGATGTCAAGGTGGGTCTGATTTATCAGTGCAACAAAGGCATCAAGGACTCTCTCTCCTTTGACTTTTGGCTCTTCTTTCCACAGTGTCACCTTTATCCTAGGGTCACCTCCTTTTTGTGGTTGCAAGGTGACTATGAATAGCCCCAGGAGCACATGCCTTGTGGTCCACAAACAGGAAGGGAAGGGGCCAAAGAGAGGAAGCTTTTCCCACCAGGAAGCCGCCAAAAGCTTCTCCTCAGTCCTCAAGGTCTAACGTGGCTCTTGTGACTATCCATGAACCAGATATTATGGCCAAGGGGTGGCACTACATTCACATGTAGTGGGACATGTCTCCATTCACTAGGGAGTCAGCCTTTCCCAAGGCGCATGGGCTGCACATGTCACTGTGGATACCTGCATAAAATGGCACCAGAAGAATGAGAAGTGGGGAGGGAATAAGACCCTCTACAGCTGGGCCTGGTGGTACACACCTGTAATCCCAGTGGCTCAGGAGGCTGAGGCAGGAGGATCGCAAGTTCAAAGCCAGTCTCAACAAAAGCAAGGTGCTAAGCAATTCAATGAGACTCTGTCTATAAATAAAATACAAAATAGGGCTGGGGATGTGGCTCAGTGGTTGAGTGGCCCTAAGTTCAATCCTTGTTATCCCCCTCCTCCCCCCTAAAAAAAATCCTCTACAAATGCACCACCCCATCAAACATGTTCTTTTGCATCTTGCTTTTCTCGCTTTTATTTCTGAGATCTGTCCACTTGGTATCTAGAGATCTAGTTTATTCCTTTCAATTGGTGAATGAAATTGTGTTGCATGAATATGGCCAACTTTATTTGACAATTTCCTTATTAATGAATTTTAAATTGTTTCGATTTTACTTTTGTATTGCATACAAGACCACAATGAGCAGTGGTGTGCTAGCTAGTCTCCTTATGGACATTCTCGATCATCCTCGTGTTTGCCCCCGACTCCTCAATGGGTTGAGTTCATAGCTGGACAGCAAGTTCGTGTTGAATGAATGAGTGGATGAGCAAGTGGATAATAAATTTTTTCTTTTCTTCTCTTTTCTTTTTTCTTTCTTTTTTAAGTTATGAGCTATTTAAATGGTTACTGCAGGATGCTGATCACGGAACCAACAAGTTTTCAAATGGGGCTTTTAATTTCACAGAGAAGCAAACAATGGCTCAGAGAGGGAGTCTGAAGTCATGTCGTGCATCTGTAGCACAATTAGGGTTTGAACCCAGCTTCATTGACTCTTCATTCCACTCCACTGAATCCCCTACTGCTTTGGGTCACTCATGTCGCCCATGTATCAAAATCCTTTTACTTCTATGAATCATTCTGAAAATTCACCTGTGAGTTACCTGTAGCTCCTTGTTTGTGCTTCTCTCCTACCCAACGTGTGAGCTCACCTTAGAGGGCTCAGACCTGAAACATCTCTATTAACCAAGAGTTAAGTTCAGATATGCTACAGAATTTCTTTATTGAAGCCCCATACTAAAGGACGATGGCCCAGAGTTTCAGAAACTCTGGCAAGAGGAGCCACTTAAGATCCTCTGGCCCAATTCTCCAATAAAGACCACTGTTTCATGTCCTGTAGCACCCCCTTGTCATCTCCAGTGATAAGGCATTTGCAACCTCCCCCAGGGTTCACTATGTTCAAAATTCCATCTGCCTCTGACACCTACTCATCACTGTCCCCCTGTCCCCTGGAGCCACTGAGCATAAAGCCAAATCCATTTTTTATATGTCAGTCTTTCAAATACCTGAGAGATCCTGAGTTTGCTCTTGCTTGGGAGAAAAAAATCTCCAGATTCTAAATCCACCCTACACAGAATGGTTTACATACACACACACACACACACACACACACCCTGCTGGCTGCCCTACCCATATGCAGCCAGGCCCTGTGGCGGGAGTATCTTTCAGGTGTCAACCAAAATATCACTTCCTCTGGGGAATCTTCCTTGAACTCCAAAATCTCTTCTAGGTGTCTCTTGTATGTGCCTTCCTAGGCACTGCAGTGCCCTAACCTAGTGATCATGACCTCAGATGGCATAGTCTGCATTCTTGGGTGTCAACGAGACCTGAAGTTCCTCCAGGGCAAGGATACTGGTATATCCACCGCCTTATTCCCAGAGCCTGGTTCCTTGAAGGAACTCAGTACATAATTATTAGGCAAATTCATGGGAGAAAGAGCTTTCAAGTAGGAGAGAAAGTGAAAGAATGCAAAAAAAAAAAATAAGCAAAATGTTATTTTTAAAGGCAGATAAGAAAAGCATAAAAAAAGAGAAGAAGAAAGAATGGTTTGATTTATGAAAAGTAAGGAGGGCCAGCCCTGCCCTTGCTCCTACCTTGCTACGCCTGCCTGTCCGTGGAGCCTGACATGCCGGCCCAGGGGCAGTCCACTCTGTCATATAGTCAGCTGCTCCAGAACTTGCAGGCAACTTACACTGTGAGGCCTTTTCCAGAACAGCTGGGAAAACCAAGGCAAGAGTGAGACAAAGAGCTGGGGGTGGAGGGATGTGAGGCTGTGCCAGGTACACAGGAAGCACAAGACAAAGTGGAAACGTAACCTGGAACACGAATGTCACTTGAACATTTGTCCTGGAAGTAGGCGGAACGATCTAAAAATGGTTTTTGACTTAAAAATAAAATTGGAAATATTACAGAGTGGTGTGCAAAATCTGAATTCTTTTAAAAGAGAAAATACAAGATGTCTGCAGAATGATGCATTGTACAAGAAGGAACCACCATCCATTCAGTCATTTTACCTCTTGGTGGAATTCTATGCAGTCGCTGTTCCAGCCACTGAAGATACAAAGAGAGGGGGAAAAAAACTCCTTTATGGAGCTTATGTGTTGGTGAGGGAGTTAGACAACACACATGAACGAATGAATGAATGAATGAATGAATGATGACATGTCAGATGGTGACAAGTTGTATGGAGAAAAATCAGCCAGAAATGTGTGCCTGGGAGTTCGTGGGATGAGTAGTCATCACAGGCCAGCTGAGGTGACATTTGGGAAAGACCTGAGAGATGTGTGAGGGAGGGCACAGGAGGAAGGGACCATTTTGGACAGACATGAAGGAGGCCGGCTCAGACCTGGTGAATACAAAGGGGTTTGGATACCAGGCGGGATGCAGAAGATGTTAACAACATATGGAGCCCTGGAAACGGTTCCGGGTTGATTGTGAGACAGCTGAACCACAGGTGCGGGTGAGAGTCCAGGCAGGGGTTGGAGACTGGCACTCATGGACCAGGCTCTGTCCCTTGTGTGTGTTTTTTGGGGGTCTGATAATGGGCTGGAATGTGCGGCTAAGAGCTTAAGTTGTGGAGTCAGGCTACCTGGACTCCAGATCTGCTCAGTGTTTACTGAATATGTGATTTGAGCAAATTACTTCATTCCTCAGTGCCTCTGTTTCTTTGTAATAATAGTACCTACCAATAGGGCAGTTGTAAGTATTCAATTAGTAAATTCACATAAAGGAGAAAAGTGCCTGGATGCTCTGGTTTGCATGTTTTTACCCCCCACAAATTAATGTTGAAACTTCATCTTCTATAAAAAATGTTGGGAAGTGGGGCTTTGGGGGAGGTATTTAGGTTAGGAAGGCTTTGTCCTCATGAATGGATTAATGATGCTAATAGAAATATGCGATGGATGAGTTTCTTCCTCTTGCTGTCTGTCTGTCTTCCACCAGGGTAAGGCACAGTGTTCCCTCCTCTGGAGGATGCAGAGATGGACCTCCTTCCAGGTGCCATCGTGGAAGCAGAGAGCAGCTCTCACCAGACGGCATTGTCTTAATCTTGGACTTCCCAGCTTCCAGAACTATGAGAAATAAATACCTATTATTTATAGATTATCTAGTCTCAAGTATTCTGTTATAGTAGCACAAAACAGGCTGAGACAGTGTATCTACAAAGATTAGCTGCTGCTATTATGATCGTGTTTTTTTATTGTGTTTTCAAGATGCTTACTCTTGAGCAAACGTTTTCCAGTTTACCCAATCCCTGCAGGACCATCTGCCTTATCTAAAGGATACGACACGGCTACTTCTTTCGCTATCTGAGTTCATGACCACGGGTGTGAAGAGGGGACAAGGACCAAAATGGAGACTTGATTAAAATTTATGGGGACAAAGACAGAAAACTCATTTTGGCATTCAGACCCTTAATCCATTTAGGAATTTGTGGAGATATGGTGTGAGGTAGGAGCCCAATGTAATGTGTTTCCCAAGAATCAAACCAGTTATCCTAATATCACATACGGAATCATCCATATTTCTCCACTGGTGTTAGATGCCACATTTATAATATCCTCCTATTTCTCACATAGTTGAGCCCATAGCTGGATTTTCTATTTAGTATCATGGATTGGTATTTCCTCTTTAGTATCATTGATGGGCACCTATGAGGAGAGGGTTGCTATCTTATACCGTCGCTATATTTATGGTTTTATAACAGTGCTTGGTACACAGGAAGCACTTAAATGTTCACTAACATAGCAAGTAAGTAAGTGCACGAATATATTATTGCACTTTTGAAATTAAATATATATATATGGCTGAGAAAGTCTGCCCTGTTTTACTTGTCTTATACAAAACACTCTGGGGTAGATTCATGTTTTTACTCTCCTGCAGGAACCCAGGTTTCCAGGACCAGAGAATAGATAGGAAGAATCCATAGAAGACGAGGCTGGAGAGGTAGCAAGGAACAAACCATGACAGGACAGGTGCTGTCCCCCAGCCAGTGAGATCAAATTTCATTCTGTAAGTCTAGGTGACATTGAAGAGTTGCGGGCAGGAAAGAAATGGTCAGATAAATGATTGCAGGAGGCCTTTCTTCTTTTTTTTTAATATTTATTTTTTAGTTGTAGATGGACACAATTCCTTTCTTTTATTTATTGTTATGTGGTGCTGAGGATCGAACCGAGGGCCTTGCACATGCTAGGTGAGTGCTGTACCGCTGAGCCACAACCCCAGCCCTCAGGAGGTCCTTCTGTGAGCCCCCCGCTGTGGGTGACTTAGAGGGGACAAGAGTGGAGATAACTACAGCTCTAGGTGAGGAAGTGGTTGCTACAAGGAAGAGGTGGATTTGAGGGCAGATGGAATTGATAGGCCACGGGAACCTGATCTGATTTTGATGGTGGAGGCAAGAGAGGAGAGGAGATGGGCCTCCAGTTAGGGGGTTTGAGAGGTTGGGGGAAGGGCGGTGCCCTTTATTTATTAACGACTAGAGAAGGAAGATTGGGTTTGTGGAGGAGTGCTAAGTTCTACTGTGGTCTTGCTATGTTTGAGGCATCCCTGGGTCCCGTTGAGAATCCACTTGGTTCTGGAGTCGCAGACGTAAAGGTTTTCAGCTATTGATGTGGATGAGGTGGCCAGGACAATGCTTTTAAAAAAATGTTGATTAAATACTTGCTATGAACAGGACATCGACCTAGTGCTTTATATTTATTACCCCCACTTCATTTCACGATAATTATTATACCCTCATTTCAGTGATGAAGAACTTGAAATAACTTTTCCAAAGTCACAGCTGATAAGCAGCCAGGTCATGTTTTTTCTCTTACCCGGCGGTTCCCTGAAGACCTGCTCTGAGCTCCACTCCTGGCCTCCAGTTGTTTCTGACTCTGTTCCCCAAGAGTGGACTCATTTCACAGAGTCAGAAATGAACTTCCAACCCCGGGGGAGCTCCTTGGTACACATATCCCTTTTCTTCAATAACCAGAGGCTCCCAGTCCCCGTGTCCTCCACAAATTCCCAGATGATGCAAGCCCAGTCTCGGGGCTCTGGGCAGCAGGCGGTTGTCTTCCTCACCAGCTCTCTGCCTCATCACCCTGCAGCAGCCTGGGCCTCTGCAGGCTGTGCAAGCACAAAAACTGTAAGCAGGTGGGAAGGGACAGGCACCCTGGGGCGTCACCCTTCTCTCCCAGTGACCCACAGCCGCCTACCTCACACATGTTCCCAAATCACCCAGGAGCATGCAGCCTGCTCTCTTTTACATTATGTTTAATGGATGCAAATGCATGATTAATATTTTCCCTCACTGATTCTGATTTCATTCTGTTAGTGATTATACTGATGGCAACAGTTGAGGGGATTAAAAATCCCATTTAATTCACATTAGATATTTTTTTTAACTTTGCTGATAAATTTTAAATGTCAAGTGCTTTAGCATCTTCCACAAGATGCAGAGACCAAACAAGGAGGCCGACAGTAGTAAGTTGCAGGGAGCTTGGAAGCAGCTCAGAGAAAGTAGGGATTTGGCTGGATGGTCCACGTTCTACCCAGCTAACAACAGAACAGAGCCACCCTGGCGTGGATCCAAAGTCCTGCTATCAACTGTGTCTTTTTCACCTAATGACTCACCATAATGAAGCCACCTTGCAATATTTATTTATTTATTTGTTTATTTATTTAGGTACCAGGAACTGAACCCAGAGGTGCTTAACCACTGAGCCACATCCCAGCACTTAAAAAAAAAAAGTTATTTCAAGGCAGGCTTTCTCCAAGTTGCTTAGGGCCTCACTAAGTTGCTGAAGCTGGCCTCAAAACTTGCAATCCTCCTTCCTCAGCCTTCCAAGCCACCGGGAATACAGACATGTGCCACTGCACTCAGCACCACCTTTCGATTTAAAGAAGCACGGTGGAGAAACTCTGTGTAGGGCAAGTATTCACCTCTTGATCTTTTTGCCAGCTTGGTATGTTTTTCTATAAATTGAGAAAAGCAGTGCAGATATATACAATGCATAATTTTCACATTTCTATACCCCTTCCTTCCCATCCCAAATTCTGTTTTCTCTTCCTCCACACACAGTGAAATTCTATGAGAAAAACAGATTCTGTCTGCACCTTCCAATTCCCGCAGTGGGGACTGTGGTATGGGGAGTGGGGCAAAATGGTAAATGGGTTCCTGAATAATGAGGGCCTTTTATTTTTCAGCTTGCCCACAAATCCAGAGCACTGATCCTGTTTTATTTTACTGATGACTCAGAGAAAAATGGCTTAGCAAGAACACACGCTCAGGAATTCAAATGCCATGAGGGCCAGAGCTGGGAGATCCCAGTGATTGAGGTCCCACTTGGAAGCTTGCCCTGCCTCCTGCTGTGGCCTCCTCCTCCAGCCTCTGGGACAGCCTTGCCAGAGGCTTTCTCCTATTTGTCCTCAGTGTCCCCTGGGGGTGAGGGGCAGGGACTTGGGAAGCCATTTATTAGTGACACAGCCAGTTGAGGCGGCGGAGTGTTTCCATCTACTGTCATTAACAAAGCTCTAGGGCTCAGAGCCCTGCCATCCAGCCTCTACCCCTCCCACATTGGGCCTCTACCCCTCCCACCATCAAGTATCCTTCACCTATTTAAGCAGGAGCCCACAGTGCCCCACATCAGCACCAGCACCAATTGCTTATATTTAATCAATAAATTAATCAATTAATTGTGAACAGCATCTGGTCTCTACTACTGCATGGAGAGTGTCTAGATACTCACTCTCCCTGCCCTACTTTGTGTACAACACCCTGTCCCTTCACTTCCTGTTGCCATCCGAGACTGTTCCGTTCCCAACACAATCACGTGTGTAGATTAAACAAAGAAACAAATGTGTTCAGACTTCACCCCTGACCACCAAGCAAGAATGGCCACTAGTAAGAGTGGGCATGAGCTGGGCACAGTGGCGCACACCTGTAATCCCAGAGGCGTGGGAGGCGGAGGCAGGAGGATTGTGAGTTCAAAACCAGCCTCAGCAAAAGCAAGGCGCTAAGCGACTCAGTGAGTCCCTGTCTCTAAATAAAATACAAAATAGGGCTGGGGATGTGGCTCAGTGGTTAAGTGCCCCTGAGTTCAATCTGTGGTAACAAAAATAAATAAAATAAATTTTAAAAAAAGAGTGGGCAGCTCCCCAGGTGATTCTGATGTAGCTTCTAGGTTCTTAACCTCTGCCTCAGGGACTGTTGGGCTCCGAAAAGGGCATGTGTGTGTGTGTGTGTGTGTGTGTGTGTGTGGTGTGTGTGTGTGTGTCTGTGTGTGTCTATGTAGTAGGCGCACAGAGAAAAGAGAAGGTAAAATAACCCAGTTGAAACCACTCTCTTGTTTGTTTTAAGTATATTTTAGTTGTAAATGGACACAATACCTTTATTTACTTATTTATTTTTATTTGGTGCTGAGGATCGAACCCAGGGCCTCACATAAACTAGGCAAACGCTCTACTGCAGAGCCACAACCCCAGCCCCTGGAATTACTCTTAATCTTCATGTGCCCCAGACTTTCATCCTCAGACCTGACCTTGATCAGGTACACGATCTTCTTCGTCCCCTCCTCGTGGGCACTCGCTCTCTATCAAGCTCTGAGAATGTCTTTTTAAGGCACAAATCAGAGCCTGTCTTTGCCGCGGTTTCCAATGCATTTAGAATAAAACATCCTTGTGCTTGGTGCACTCTGCCGGCCGGAGCTGCCCTCAACCTCATTACACACACCCTCTCCTTTCCCTTACCATGATCCAGCCACAGTCACCCCAAACCCGCTGTTCCTTGTGATGTTCCTTGCTACAGATCCTAGAGCATCTGCTTCAGAATGTTCTGCCCCAGTTACACAGTTAGTTCTTCTATTTCTGGTATCAACTCAAATGTCACCCTCTTGAATAGACATTCCCCCCTTGACCTACAGATCTAAAGAAGAAAGCGCCCCCCACTTCCCTGTCACAGGACCCTCTTTTCCTGCCTCTGCTGTAGTTCTCAATGCCTGGAATCATCTTACTCATTTAGCTGTTATTTATTATTGTCTGTCTCTCTCCTGCTAAAGGGTAAGTTCTGGAGATCCAGGTTTAAAAAAACAAAAATTCACATAAACTTTAATGTTGTAAGAGAATCCAGTCCATTTATGAAAAACGGTTCTACAATCAAGTTCACCAAGGAAATGTTGACTAAAGAGATCACTGATAAAACATTTAACCAGAGGAAAAGCATAGATCTCTCTCTCTCTCTCTCTCTCTCTCTCTCTCTCTCTCTCTCACACACACACACACACACACACACACACACACACACACATACACACACACAAACACACACATGCACACGCTATCTCAGGAAACTGTTTTTATCTCCTATTTCTATATCCATCTTTCTAATTCCATAGGTCTTTATTTATGCCAATTTGTACCCCAGTTTGATGATAGAAAAGGCAACAATTTCTGAGTTCGTGGTATATATTTCTTTACAGTTTTTAAATGGAAGGCCATTTATTAAAATAGACAAATCAAAAAATGAAAATGAAGGCAACAGAAATATCTCAACTTTTCACAACCAAAAATATTAGCACAACCTTAAAAATAATTTAGAAGTGTTGTAAAAGATATGTTGCTGATTTGCATCCCATTAACCAAAATGTTGTCAATTCATAATTCTAAATAAATCTTTTTTTAAGTATGAGATTTAAAAATCATTTTCAGTGTATATGTAAATTCTGTGTTTTATCACACACATATGTTCATTCAACACTAACTTTCGAAAATGGGTCACTTAAAAAGACAGAGCGATTTTCATTCTATAAGTTCCATTCAACTTTATTGAGGGGTGAATATACATGAAATGAGCTCTTAATGCATAAAAATCTCAGGGAATGACAATGAAGGACTGTGGGGACATTAAGGAGAATCTGATAATTCACCTTGTGACTGTTCTGCACGTTAATGAAAGATAAATTCACACTTCTAAAACCTCAAACATTCCTTTTTAAAGAACCCAAATAAGCCCAAGATGCCTTATAGACACTTCCCCTCCCCTAAACAAATTGATGACTCTCTTTCACACCTAAAATTAAAATAGTTAATGGCAGCAAAAGATTTTGATGGCAAGGAAAGTTGGTAAACTGTATTTCAATCTCTCTCTCTCTCTGTTTTTTTTTTTTTTTTTTTATTCTCAAAGTATAAGATGCAGGGGTCTCAATCTTTCAGTGGTGTTTCTCCTGTAGATAATCCTTCATTTGTTTGGCAAAGGCAGTTTCTGAATTAAGTTTCTTCTTGAATGCTGATGTTTTAAGAAACGACACAGGTACCGCAGAGAGCGGGTTCCTACATGAACTGGGGCACCAGAACTGGTCAGTCTGACGGAGTAAGCTGCAAATTGGGGAAACGGAGACCTTGAATATCAAAAAGCTCCATTCTCAGAGTCCCTGTTTGCTTGATTAGATCAACCATGGATGTATGTTCTTCCACATCTGGTTGTTCATAAAAGCTAAACCTACCATTTGAGAATTCAATCCCAGTGTGAACTGTTTTACCAAGGAGGAAAAGCACTAGCTTAAAAAATAACAGTCATCATAACTACCCCGAACAAGAAAAGAACCATCTGGCATGCTTGCTAGCTTCCCTGCTGCCTCCAAGGATCTGATTGGTCCCCAGGACTGTCCTTGTTTTGCAAGTTTCTTCAGCTCCTCTGGAAGGCTTGTCACAACCATGGGCTCACTACTACTTTGCACGGAGTTATAAACACTTGCAAACCCAGGAGCAGAGCTGGGATCAAAATTCAAATGACAGCACATACTTTCAGCCACATGGGCATCTGTGCCAGTGAATTCATTGAAGTTCCTTTGGATTTGATTAGTCTGTGTTGGTGGTAGCCGTGGCAAGAGTAGAGAGGGGTGTCATCGTGACTTGCTCTGGGCTCTGCAACACGACTCCCGTGATGCCAATCAACAAGCCATCCACAGACTGGCCCACAAGGATCCCTGGGGCAATGACTAGGTCCTGGTCTGCCCGATTTTTATCTTCAGCAAAATATTCCCTCCCACTGGAGGAGGAACTGTGGCGACCTTCATGGGCCAAAAGTGTCCAGGAGATGCTGTGTGATCCTTCCCCCGTCAAAAGGCGTGTGTACTGAGTGAGTCCACTAGCTGTAGGCACGTGTTCATCCAGGTGGACGTGAAGTCTCCACTGGGAGAATCTGAACTCTAGTGAATCGTTTTGCTCTGGGCACAATGAAGGCCGTGAGAATCCTCCGGAACCCCATTCAGTGAAGGACAGGGACTGGAAGTGTGAACCAACCCTTCGACTCTCACTTCCATTTCAATTTGTGTCTCAGAGTTGGCAGGTTAGAGAGGCCAGGGCCAGGGGTCTCGCGATGACCGGGGAGGGAAGTGGATCTCATTCTTCTCTGAGTTCTGATATCTTTAAGGATGACCAATGCAGAGGAGGAGGACAGTGCTGGTGAGCAGAGCGCCCCAGAGCATGCTGCCCCTGCCTTTGGCTTCTGCTTCCTGGAAAGCCACCGTTTCAAAGTACCCATCAAGCTCTCACTTTTTTTTTTTTTTTTTTTTTTTTTTGGTACTGGGGATTAAACTCAGGGACACTTAACCACTGAGCCACATCCCCAGCCCTATTTAATACTTCATTTAGAGACAGTATCTTACTGAGCTGCTTAGGGCCTCGCTGAGTTTCTGAGTCTGGCTTTGAACTCTTGATCCTCCTGCCTCAGCCTCCTGAGCCTCTGGAATTACAGGCATATGCCACCACACCAGGCAAGCTCTCAATTTTCAATCTTTTTCCACCTTTTTATCTTCACTGTTCATATCACATCTGGCCATATCTTTACTACAGCAGCTATCAAATAAGGGATCATCTTTCCCAAAGTCACTGGCTAGTGATGGTTGTTATACAATCATGAAATCAGTTTCTTCTTTATTTTCAATCAAATTAAAAAGAAAAACAACAACTTCTAAAAGATTTTAAGATTAACTTTCTTCATTGGAGCTACTTTCCTAATCCAAAAGGATGCATTTCTCTCTGGAATTTTATCCCCAAATATCTGGAGAGGCTATAGTGCTGCATCTATGTATTTTTCCAGCTTAATTTGTCCTTTGGAGCCACACCCTCCTCACCCCAGGGTGTCAATCCCTCCTCTTCCACACCTTTGCCTTCCGCTATCTCCTCCAGGACCCTCCCTGGAGATGAAGAGATGCTACCCATTGCCCACTTCTCAACCGTGGGGTGAGCAGACTGAGATCAGGATTCACATCCATTAAACTATTCCATTCAGTGCCTTAGTAATGCCTAGCACATAGTAGTGGCTCAATGTAATGTTTGTTGAATGAATGATTTATGTTGTTCTTGTTGGTAAATATGATGTACTTTATAATGTCACAGGGTGGAACTACTGCCTCTGAGGGGGAGAGGCTAGGTTGCTCTGCAAGTATTCTGAGTCAAATTGATGGAAAAATATGTTTTATTCAAAGCCAACTTTGAAGGAAGATAAAAGAAACTTTTATTTCAAAATTTTCCATCTTCTTAGAAGTGGCAAAGGGCAGACAGAGCTGGTTAAAAGGGGAAAAGGCACCCAGAAACTTAAGTTCACTTTTCACAATCTTCTTTACCAGTTTCCTTCCTCCAGAGTTGGCTAGCCAGGGGTAGCACTACAGTCCCATCTGGGTTACCATCATGGTGCCCATCATCCAAGTTTTATCAGCTGCATCAAGTTCATTTTTCCTTTCTCCATCTTTCGTTCTTTTCTGACGCAGGTGGCCAGCAGAACCCAGCAAGCCAGCATCCAGGCTCTGTCCTGGGCTAAGCCGCTGGTAACAAGAATTGTTTCAATAATGCTTCCAGAAACCCATGTTGAAAGTGGGACATTTTCCATATTTAAATTGCAAAAGAAAAGAATGGTAATAATTTTGCTAGTCTCAAACATATACATTATTAACCAATAATTTCTAAGTAGAAATTCTAACAATGCTACTTTAATTAGTAGACAAACTTATTTAATAACTATTACATCAATTATTGGCAAAGGAAACTGCCAATATCCTTGAATATGTTTTGTTCCCTTAACCAGTTGCCTCATTCCCCACCCTAATCCAGTAATTTTGTTTATAGGACTATTTTGTTTAGCAGTCTCTTAATTCATAAACAGTATAAAAATAAATATCAGTTTTGCACCAGCTGAATTATCTATCGTACACCTCAAATCACTGAAAATGCAGTTATTAATCGGCAGAATCATTTCTGAACATATGACAAGTATAGATTAGCCACAAGCCCAAATTGCACTTGAGGAACATAAAGCTATTTCGAGGCCACTGGCTTATTCTAGAAATCTCCAGCACCTTTTTCTGACATTGGTGGTATGGTTGAGAATGATTCTGTAAGCCAGAGTCACTAAAAGAGGCTATGTTCAAAGAGGAGGTGATCTGACACCATAGTTAAAGATCAGCTCTTACCAGCTGGAGTAAGTCTCTCCGTCTGGAGGGTCTAATATTAATTAAGATAATCCTTAAAGCTTGTAGATTTTTAAGCAGGGGAGTAAGCAAGGGGTAAATGGAGGAATGTGATTTCCAAAAGGGCACCTAAATCAAGGGCCATCAGAACATAAGCTACATCGAAGACATATTTGTACATCCCTGTTCAGAGTAGCACTAGTCACAATAGCCAATAGTTAGAAGTCACTCAAATGTCCTTCCACAGATGAATGGATAAACAAAATGTGGTATGTACATACTTTAATAAGGAAAGAAATTCTGAAACATTCTACATGGAGGAAACTTAATGATATTATATTAAACAAACAAGTCACTCAGACACATATTGTATGAGTCCAATTATATGAGGTACCTTGTGTAGTCCAGTTCATAGAAACAGAGAATGGTGGGTGTTGGGGTGGGGAAGGAGGAAATGGGGAGTTGTTTAATGAGAGTTTCAGTTTGGCAAGATGAAAATATTCTGGAGATCTGCTGTTCAACAATGTGAATATACTAGGAACTACACACTTACAGTGGTAAAGATGGCTAATTTTATATTATCTGAGCTTTAAACCACAGTTGAAAACAAAAACCCAGCACCCCAAGTAAATAAGTAAAAATAACTATATATGGAATAAATTTAAATAAAAGGAAAACCAATGGAACCAAAATTCACATGATTGGCACCACTGTGTACCATCATAAACCAATTCAGACTTTCCAACGACCATGATGCTTCATTGCAAACTTGATTTCTACCAGTATTCTAATTGTGGCAACTTTTCTTGACCTAATAGCCTGGTCATAAAATTGACAAGCAGTTCCCTCTTGATGGTGCTCTGATCTGCACCAGTTACCATAGAGAAAGGGGTTTTAAAAGCGAGGCTACTGAAGCAGTGACATCACTAGTCTAGCTTGCTTTGTCCTTGTATGACCAGCATCCCAAAGAACTTGGCATGCAGGCAAGAAAGCAACTTTCTAAAGATGACACTAACTTGCCCTACTTCCCAGCATTACATGAGAGAACGCCAGTGTCCTTCAAGATACTATGTATCTGGACGTTCTGACCCAAATTCACTCTCATTGTTCCCTTAACTTGGCTAGGTTTTTGGGGACTTGGAGGGACATTTCAGGGACATGGTTTTTGACTGTCTTCCTTTTCTCCAAGGAAGCAAGAGACAGGATTGGCTATCTTAGTCCACTTCTCCACATTCAGGAAAAATAATTTGAATGATCACTATATCAAAGAACCCACCATAACTTTTCTTTTCAGGAAAGTTGTAATCCCAGCTACTCAGGAGGCTGAGGCAGGAGGAACACAAGTTCAAGGCCAGCCTGGACAACTTAGGAAGACCTGTCTCAAATAAAAAACAAAAGGGCTGGGGATGTTGCTCAGTGGTAGAGTACTCCTGGGTTACATCCCTAGTACGGCTGGGGTTGGGGGACAAAAAAGCGGGAGCAGCAGCCTGACTCTGTGCTCTTCAGTTTTGCTCCCTCTCCCTGCTCTTTCATCATGATTTAAGGCACATGTGTAGTTGACATTTATTTGTCACATCTTTTCTTACAAGACTGTATGTACTCCCTTAGAAACTGAGATTTACTTTGTCTCCTATTTGCATCACCAACGGCTCTTAGGAGATTTTATATAGAGATACAGATATAGATATAAATATAGATAGAGACATACAGATATACAGACACATACCCACACATACAATAAATGTTACTTAATTTACCCTCAAATTTCAAAAGAAATTTCAAGGAACTCCAAATAACCAAACAACCCTGAAAAAAAAGAAGAACAAACTTGGAGGTCTCATAGTTCCTGACTTCAAAACTTGCAATAAAACGACAATAAGGGAAACAGTGTGTCACTGGCATGAAGACAGGCATAGACCAGTGAGACAGAATAGACCACTCAGAAGCAAACCCTCACTTGTGTGGTTAAGTCAGTTCTAACAAGGCTGCCGAGACCACTCAACGGGCAAAGGGCAGTCTTTGCAACAAGCAGTGTTGGGTGGTGAGTGTTAGATATCCATATGTAAAGGAATTAATTGGGACCTTTGCCTTACACTATACACATATACATTTACCTTACACTACATACAAAAGTTAACTCAAAATGGATCAAAGACCTAAATGTAAGAGTTAAAATTATAAAACTCTTAGAAGAAAACTTAGGCAATAATTTCTTGGATATGACCCCAAAAGCATAGACAGCAAAAGAAAAAATAAATAAATTGAACTTCATTGAAAAAAGCCAAAACTTCTGTGAAATTGAAAGATACAACTGAATAAAAAGACAACCTACAGAGTGTGAAAAATATTTATAAGTTATATAGCCTATAAGAGGTTACCATTTAGAATATATAAAGAACTCCTCTAATTCAGCAGCAAAAATATAACTTGGTCAAAAAAACAAGCAGAGGGGGCTGGGGTTATAGCTTAGTGGTAGAGTGCTCACCTAGTACATGTGAGGCACTGGGTTCGATCCTCAGTTTATAAAAATAAACTAATAAAATAAAGATATATTAAAAAGCAAGCAGAGGATTTGTTTAGACATTTTTCCAAAGAAGATATACAAATGGCTATTAAGGACATGAAAAAAATATTCAATGCTACTGATCACTAGGGGAATGCAAATCAATACCCACGATGAGCTCTACCTCACACCCGTGAGGAGGGCTATAAAAATGAACAGACGAACAAAAAAGGCGTTGGTGAGGATGTGAAGAAATCATACGCTACTAGTGGAAATGGAACAGGACACAGCCACTGCAGAAAACCATCCAGTGGTTTCCCAAAGAATCTAAGTAGAGAAGTACCACGCTTGGTAATTGATGCAGCAATTCCACTTCTGGGCGTCCACCAAAGGAACCTAAAGCAGAGCCTCACACGGATATTTGTGCACTCCTGTTCACAGTAGCACTATTGACTATAGCCGAAAAGCAGAAGCACCCCAAATGCCCATCAATGAATGAGTGGGAATCCAAATGTAGTATATACATCCAATGGAGCATTAATCTAGTCTTAGGATGGAAATTCTGACATATGCCATGACATGGATGAACCCTGGGGACATGCTAAGTGAAATAAGGCAGTCATAAAAGGACACATACCATATGATTCCACTTATATGAGGTGCCTAGAGGAGTCAACTTTATAGAAACAGAAAGTAGACTGGCTGCCTGGGGCTGATGTGAGGGGAAAATGGAGAGTCACTTAATGAAGGGACTTCTGTGGGCGGTGAATAGACAGATTCCTCTGAACTGTCTACCTAAGATGGTTAAGATCCTACATTTTACGTTCTGTGCACCTCATCCCTTTCCCCATTCTTCATATCAAGATCACTTCATATCATATCAATCTTCATATCCAAGCCTAGAACAGCATCTTGCATCTGGCCTGCATCAATAAATGTGTAAGTGAATGAATAGTCAGAATCAAGAGTTGGAAGTCACCTTAGGGCTCAATGGAAACTTCTACTCCGAGGATGAGTACCTTCTATAATTCTCCACCTTTGCTGAGACACCTCCAGGCTATAGAACACTCACTGCCCCTCAAAGCATGTCACTCTGTGGTCACATACTTTGTCATTAAAGAATTCTTTATATCAAGCTGACATAACTTACCTGAAATATCTCTCCATCCCCAGTGACCCTAGCTCTGCCTTCTGGGTTCAGGTAGAACAGATAAAATTTCTAATGCACCTGCCCACCTCTTGCAATAAAAGATAGCGCTGTGTACCAGGAAAGTGAACGTCCACTCCAGATGCTTCTGTTCCTGAAGAGAGACTCCTTTTGGAGTTAAGATGCCTCAAAAGGAGTTTCTGATCCTGGTTCCTTCCAGAGACACACCCGTGACAAAAATATGGAGATAATCAGTGGTGACTATGTGAGGAAGAGGATTCTGATAATTAAAGAATGGGAATATTTAGCCTGGAGTAGAGAGGTCACCAAGCAAGACACTACTTGTCTTTTATGAAAGGAGAATCCTTGTTCTGTGTGTAAGTACAGGAAGGCAGATTTTAGCTTAATTATAAGGAAGAACACTAGAACTGTTCAAGTACCTAATAACTCATAAGTAGTAACATATTATAGATATTTAGTAATTGCCGTGGTCATTATTATCAGAGCCTGGTTGAACTTCATCACCCCTTTGAATTCATAAAGTAAACACACACACATGCCACATAAACACTGGGCTTTCTGGCACTTGGCCTTGCATGGAACATTCTAGAAGTATTTCTGTTAAAACAGCTTGTTATTGGTTTGTTTGTTTGTTTCTAAAAAAAAAAAAAAAAAAAAAAAAAAAGGCCAACCAAAGGAAAACTCACTGTTGGCAAGGAACTATGCAGAGGCCTGTGGTTTAGGACCCCTACTCACTGAGGAGTACCTTGAGACTTGCTTCTCCCTGCTGGGCTGCCCATGGGTTCTAACCTGATTCTTCCCACGGCTGGTTTCCACTGACCTTTCATGTCTTGGCAATGACTTCTATGCATTTCGGCAGTGACTGTCTAAATTTCTGATTCAAACCTGATCTCGGCCTCCTGGGCTTTCTCTCTCTTTTAATTCCTTCAGAGGATGGTCAAGGCTTCTGCCACCCTTGCCCCTCCCAGAGCAACCCTCGCTATTGCAACGTGACCATGCCAAAGGGGAACTAGCACTCCCAGCCTGGAGTAGGTCTTGTCAATCTGATTTTTAAATGATGGAGGAGGTTTGAGGACAAAGCTCATGGAGGCATTACCGCTATCCCAGAGGATGCAAAAAGATCAAGTGAAAGGGAGGAAAGACCTTTGGACTGTGAGCACATTCTCAGACTCAGAGGACAGAGAGGTATTTAAAGTGAACTGGAACAAACCTGCAACATCAGGTGCAGTTCTGCCTTCAAAAATAGCTGCCAGTTAGAAAGGGTTATTTACATATTGATTTCATGCTAACTTTGTAATGGAATGTGCTGCCTGCCTGCCTGAGACCTAACAACTGTCATCATAATTTTTTCTAAAAATACAGGCAGAGAAAAACACTTGGTGAACCCTCCACTGGAAAGTGGCTACAAAAGACCCTCATCCCAAACCTACTCCACCAACCATGTCCTAGAGCAGGGATTCTCAACAACCACAACCGAGCAACACTTCCCAGCTGCAGTCAGCCCTTCCTTCCCTCTTCCAACCAGCTCTCACTTGTTTTTTCCCCCCCTTACCTTAGAACAAGAAAAATCTGTCTTGTTCTAAGGTAAGGGGGGATGCCTCCTTTGCACAGAGCAGCCTTTGTGGGAAACTCCAGCTGGCCCCTTATCAGAAATAATGGATGAGAAAGGGGCCCCAGTGGCCCACCAGCTCCCAGGCACCCTCCTGGGTGCATTTCTGTCACTATTTCTTGGGATGCTTCCTTACCTAGGATCCCAATTTCTGGGGCCTCCTGACAGCCAGCTTCCAGTGTTTCTCACTTGGGCTCTTTCCGAACCCAACCTATCGCATCTCCAGGTTTGTCTCTGTGGATCCTGCAGAGCTGGTCCTTGGCAGCTCTCCGGCTGCTCTGCAGTACAATATTAGCAATTTAAATGCCTCTTTGCCAGGCCTGATGGAGCTGATTCGGTTGTGATCCTGGGCATATGGATGGCATATTTGCTGAGAGCTAGGTGAGACGAGTCCCAGAAGGACTGCCGCCAGCCCCGCAGCCCCTTCCCCGCCCGCCCGCTCCCCTCCCCGGGCCGGCGGCTGTGTGAGCAGTTAAATCGGCTGGAGCCAGCGGTAACTGCTGCCCACTTCGCTTCCAGCCGGGCCCCCGCTGCTGGGGACAAATCTTTCATTCACGGACAGGAGCTTGTTAGGCCAACTCCGGACTCCAAAGCCACTTAATTAAATTGTGGAAAGTTGCTTGGCCCCGGTGGGAAATTTGCACACAAAGGCCCGGGGTCCGGGGGCTCCCTCCACCCGGGACCCCACAACAAAACCGCGTCCTCGCGGCTCCCCAGCCCCCAGCTCTGCCCTCGCCTCTCAGCGCCCCCCTCCACCACCGCTGCCGCAAAAGCGGCGCCCCCTCATTAGAGGGCGTTTGTTGGGGAATGTTTTCCCAGCGATTCACTGACGGGCCTTTCATTCCTCCTTCGGCAATCAAGGGCGGCAAGTGCAGGCTGAGAGCCCTCCACGGCCTGATTGCTGAAAGAATTTCCAAAAGGAAAGAGTGTAAACAGGTACATTGAAAAAGCCTCTTTTGAACAATTATGTAAACATTCCAAACACTATTTGAAAACTTTCACAGTGGAACTGTCACGTTGGAGCATTCTTGGTTAATTGCAAGGGCACAATGGTTGCTTTCCGGGTACCCTGGCTTCCTGCAGACCCAGCCCAGAGAGCCAGCGCTGAAGGCCATGGAGAGCCGCAGATAAAGAAGTCACAGGGCACATCTTTCTGTGTGTGTTCTTGCTCCCTCTGCTTCCAGAAGCATGCCCTGGGAGCAGGAGAGGTGTGCTCTTTCTTCTGGCTGGATTTCTCCAGAATCTGGTCCATGGCTCTCTGCACACAGGGTTGGTTGAGAATTCTGGATGCAAGATTCGACTAGAAACACAGGGGAAAGTTCTGTGTCATTGAAGGTTTCCTTCAAAGCATTAAATGATCGTTCTGAGATACCAAGCAAAATTGGGGGCAACCTTCCCCTCCCCAGGGGAATGTGCCTGGCTTGCTTTGCACGACTCTGGTTCCCTATCTAGGCTTCTTCCTCTTTTCCATTCAGCCCAGACTCTCATGGTTCACTAACACAACCACCAGTGACTCTGATTATGTTACTGGGAGTTAGGAAAGTTTAGGCTGCACAGGCAAACTGCTTAATCTCATATTTCACGGAGAGACGAGACTCCAGGTGAGTTTCCATGCATATTGGTTGAATCAGGTTAGCCAGTCTCCAGATATTTAGGGTCCATTCAGCCTATAACCACCAAGTCTTGCAAGAGGTATCTAAATTGGAACTGTCATTCTGGTGAGTGGGGCATGATTTGTTTTTAGTTTTGTTCCCTAAAATCTATTTCTTAAATGCCTGGGAGGTTAGGAGTGGGGGATGGGAAGAAAGCCTAAATGTTTAACAAGAAGGGACTGGCATAGAAACACAATGAAATCTTACAAATGTGAAGGCCGTGTAGAGGCATGGGAAATATTTAATGACAACAAAGTGGAAAAAATCAAGCCACAGAATCATGTTTGCACTGTGCTGGCAAATTCAAGAAAACGCTGCTGCATGCTACTGAGGAGAAGAAAGGACCAGAGCAGAATGAAAACACTCATTCTGGGGAATGGGAGTGCCAAGCCTAGCTTTAATGTCACCGCATTGCATCGTCAAGGTGAGGTCTGGGGGTGCTGGAAAACACCCATGTACATACAAGGTTGGACATAAAAGGCCACCTGAGTAACCCAAAGAGAGATGCACACGCCAGCCGGCAGCAATGAGCATCCTTACCAAGAATGTGGATCAGAGCTTCAGCGTAAATTTCTCAGACCTAAAGAGGAGCTAAGGCTTGTCAGCTTGCTGAGTCCCTAGGAGGCAGATGCAGAATCACAAAATGCAAGATAAATCAGAAATGTGGTTGGTAGAAATGGTCATGTTCAACAGGGTCAGTTGCAGAGCAAGGGCTAGAAGGAAAAATCACTTCTCTCCATTTCAAAGGGCTCCCTGAACACAGGAGGGGCCAAATATGCCTGCTTCATAGGCTTACTCAGTTTGACTACAGTCAATGCTTATTATGTGTCTGTTCTGTACCAGGAACTGTGCTGTATATATGTTAGGCATGTGAAGCTGTGGAATATTTTGATCCTAACAAGTTAATTCACAATGTAGTGTGGAACCAACATCTTTAAAAATGCATGTGAACCAGCTAATTTTGACAAGGGGTTCAAGATACCTCAATGAGGGAAAGAAGAATCTTTTCAACAAATGATTCTGAGACAACCAGATGGATACATATAGGCAAAATAAATAAATAAATAAATGGACCCCTACCTCACACTATATGCAAAAATTACCTCTAAATGAATCAGAGATGTAAATTGAAGAGCTAAAGCTACAAAACTCTTAGACTAAAACATAGGTGTAAATATATGTGACTTTAGATTAGATGATGATTTCTTAACTATGACATCAAAAATACAAACAAGAGGGAGCTGGGGTTGTGGCTCAGCAGTAGAGCACTCGCATGTGTGAGACCCTGGGTTCGATCCTCAGCACCACATAAAAATAAATAAGTGAAATAAAGGTATTCTGTCCAACTACAACTGTAAAACAAATATTTTTTAAAAATTACAATTGAGAAAAAAGAGAGATAAATTGGATTCTATCAAAATTTAAAACTTTTATGCTACCAAAATAAAACTACCAAAATAAAAAAGACAAATTACAAGATAGGCAAAAATATTTGCAAACCATATATCTGATAGGGATGCCCAGAATATATAAAGAATTCCTTCAGTGCAACAATAAAAAGGATAAACCAATTTCAAAATCATCAAAGAATCTGAGTAGATATTTATCCGAGGAAATGGCCAAAAGGCAAACGAAAAGATGCTTGACATCATTAAGAAAATTAAAATCACAGTGAGATACCACTTCTCATCCACCAGATGGCTATAATAAAAAAGAGAGAGAATGAAAAAAAGTTGGTGAGGATGTGGAGAAATTGGGACCCTCATACACTGCTGATGGAAATGTCAAATGGTACAGCCATCGTGGGACAGAAGCTTGGCAGTTTCTCAAAAATTAAACACAGAATTAGCATATGAATTGAGAATTGAAGATATATGTCCACAAAATTTTGTCCATAAGTGTTCACAGCAGCCTTATCCCATTTTGAAGCCAAAAATGTAAACCTCAATGCCCATCAACTGATGGATTGATAAACAGAATGTGGTATATCCATATAGTGGAACATTATTCAGCCATTAAAACTGGTACTGTTTTGTGACTGCACTAAAAACCACTGACTTGCACTCTTTTAAAGGATAAATTTTATGGTATAAGTACCTTGGAAATGTTGGTGTTGGTGTTGATTCGTGTGTTTGGATGTGTGTGTGTGTGTGTGTGTGTGTGTGTGTGTGTATTAAATACATGTGGAAGGTTCTACACACTGTAAAGTATCACTCACAATTTCTACTGCTGAAATGGGGTGTCAGGTATTACATGAAAGTCCTAAATGCTTATCCACTTAATTTGTGAGACCTTTCAGGTTTCATGGCTGCAATCTGCCAGAATGAGCTGGCCATAGTGGTCAGTCCCAGCCTCCTGAAGGAGCTAGAGCACATGGGTTCTGCATCTGCTAAGCGCTCTAGGATGGAAGAATAGAGAAACGACAAATAAGCCTGTCTGGAAAGCCGGCACGACTGGGTGCCCACAGGAACCAGTCAGAGCATAGGACTTGCACTAGAATTCCATGCTAGGTGATGGACATATCTGCGCTCCCCAATGTTTTCATCAAACTGGATCTGACTGTGCCTTGAGGTCTTGAGGAGCAGTTCCTTCTGTTCTGTGGCTCTGTTACAGCAACCAAGGTAGGCAGGGTTCCTGGACCCAAGCCCAGTCCTGCTGAGAAGAGATCCTTTGCTTCCCAGGACAGACCTGCTGTGGTGACTGGCTTGGTGCTGCAGGAGCCAGCCTGATTTCAGTCTACGTCCAGGCTGCCTCTCTGGACTCCTGAGTCATGTCCCTAGATCCTATTTGTCTCTCAAACTGGACTTTGGACTCATTGTTATGGCTGCATCCAGAATCCACCCTGCTCTTCAAAGGAGCCCCCAAGAATCCCGTCTTATCTTTGGCCATAGCTCTCTGAACTCCAGCCTGGGCTGCCCAGAATTCAGAAGGTGGCCTGGGTTTCAGATCATCTCCATGTTAAGACAATCTCCTGGGCTGGGGATATAGCTCAGTTGGTAGAGGGTTTGTCTCACATACACAAGACCCTGGGTTTAATCCCCAGCATCACTAAAAAAACAAAAACAAAAACAATCTCCTGACCTTGAAGGTCCATGTGACTGAGCCCCTGGCTGCCCCCATCCTTGTCTACCATCCCCACCTTCCTTCCTTCTGCTCTGGCCCGCCTAGGCATGGCTGACTCCTGCATTCCTTTTGTTCTTGGCTTAAATGTACCCTCCTTGCAGAAGTCTTCTCTGGCCACCCTTAAAAAACAGAATCCTGGGCACATCCTATCGCTGTGTCCTGTTTTACTTTTCCCTTCTTTATTGTTTTTTGTCTGTAACTCCTTCAAAATGGAAGGTCCACAAGGGTGGGACTTTGCTTCGTTCGCTGTTGTACTTGTACCAAGTATTCTCAACTCCTAAGAATACTTGGAATCTGGCTCACTCTTGAATGAATGAATGAACGAACAAACAAATGAATATTTTATTCCACTCAAACATCTGCACCATGAGGAAGGCAGATAGTAGGTTTCATTTTAACTCAGAAATTTAAAGCACAGGGCAATAAATTGGTTATGCATGTTCATGACGAGTTGGGGTGAAAGAGGAACTTGGGGGAATCTCAGGGTCCTTTCCATGACCCCAAAGCCATCCCTTCTGCTCTGTGGAATCTCTTGTTTGGAAAAGTAGCAGAATCCAAGAGCCCAGCTGGGGGCCATGAGGCCTGGGGCAGAGCAGGAACTGAAGAATAGCTGGGAAGATGGGGCTCCAGCGGGAAGCTCAGTCATGGCTGGCACAGCACACCTCCCCAGCAGGCCGGGCGCCAACTTCCATGTGCAGCCATGTCCCCAGCTGGAGATTGCTTGGATATACCTAGGACCACCCTTTACCTTACTGGTCCTCGAGTAGGCCAGAGTTTTCAGAAATTCCAAAGCATGAAGCCAGAAAGCCTGTGTCCTCCGCAGAGTCTCACACCATAGGGCCAGGATGCAGATGCTGACACCCTCAGGAAGGCAATGGAAGAACAAATGTCAGCCCATTGTCAACATCATCTCACGTAGGTGGGCCCCTGCCTTCACTGGGAGAAGCCACACCAGGTCTGGGAGTTTTTGCTCCAATGTTCCTCACTCAGAAGGCGCTGGGATAAACAGACCCCTAATTCCTCTGAACCTTTATTTTCCCAACCATTAAACAGAATGAATAAACCCACCTCCCAGGGATGCTGTGTGGATATCAGGGATCTGAGCATCATCAGCTGAAGGACAGCATGACCTGTTAGAGTCGGGGATATTTTGTGCACGTTGACAAGCCTAGGAATTTATCTGGCTACTCAGAAGAAACTGTCCAATCAAGATGAAGGTCACTCTCTGGTCCTCAATTGTATCCTCTGCAAAGTGGGGAGAATAATGAACCTATCATACAGTATTGTTGTAAAATGCAATATATATAATGTGCTTGGGATCCTGCCTGGTGCCTGGGAAGCCCTTCATAGGGCTTCACCATTATTGTTGTTGCTATTATTAGGACTGTCACACATCAGCATGACATTCCAGAAATAACGTTATATCAGCTATGAGATGTTGATACACCTGCTCCTGCGAGGCAATGTCCATTATCCATATTCCACATCGACTCTCCATGCCAGGCCCCTGTCAGGTGGGAATGACCAACTCATCATTTCAGCTCCTTCCTTCCACATCTGAGTCCAAAACAGGTTTTAGTTCCTCCATGTAAAAAGCATTTAAGGGATAAAATATTATATTGCTTTTCCATGACAAGAAAAGTTTCTGATTTATATCTGAGTAAATCAGTTGGGAAATAGGAAACTATGAAATAATCGACCTAATAAAAATTAGTTATCATGCCCAACCTGGAAATGCTGCAATCCCTAAAGGAAGAGACCAATGTCTGCACCCACAGGTTGTTTCTAACTATGGAAGAAGGACAGATGAATTCTCTGTGCATTGAGGGTAGACTTAGCACCAGGGCTGCAGCTATAAGGAGGCAGACTGCAGTTCAATATTAAAAAGCACTTTCCACCAGAATAGCTGCCTGGAAATGTAATAGTCTGACTCAGGGGGAAGGGTGTTCCCTGTCACTGGATGTGATCAGGTAGAGGCTCCTGCTGCAGAAGAGATTAATATATTGGATAAAGGTCTGAGTTACATTACTTTTAAGGTCTCTTCCAATTCTAGGATTGTACGGCTCTCCAAGCATATGAATTGCCTATCTAGGAGAGAAGGAAGACATACTAACCTGAATCTCAGACCATGATTATATGCACAGAAAACCAAAGGTGCTCAGTAGTTGCCTCTGGCCATCTCCATTGCACCAGCCAAAGAAATACAAGGACTTCTTTCATACTACCTGCAATGTTGGGCTCACAGCCTTATCCCACTCTCCTAGGAGGCCTTCTGTAACCAAAACTCTTCTCCAGCTAATTCTCTGCAAATGAATATAGCTTAGAGGGCTGAGGTTATCCTGCTCAGCTCAGCTGGTCACATCTTTCTTTGTTCCACAATGCTTATTGAGCATCCATTTCCTTCCAGACACTAGGCTAGGTGCTGATACTGAATCAAGTAAGATATCATCCTCAAGAAGGAAACATACAGAATGAGGAAGATTCATATGAGCTGACTGAGTACATTGTCCCAGAGGCAAACCAAAGGTGCTCTGGGGAGAGATGTCTTCCCTGGACTGGAAAGGTTCCCTGGAGGAGAAACTCAGGCTGAATTTCAGAGGTGAGCAGGATGAGCCCTAGAATTTTCTGCAATGATATCAGTGTTCTATTGCTGAGGACCATTACCAAGTAGGTATGACGCATCGTAATCCTTGCCAGTGTACCCCATGTTAAATGGACTTGCCTTGGAAATTTGCTGCGACCTTGCTTGTGTGTTTGAGAAAGGTGACCCTGCTCAATCACCAGGGTGGATCCAGGATTAGGGTGTATTCCTGCAGGAAGTATCTCCGTCCTTGGGTTTAGGGCGTGACAATAGGAGTTTTAGGGAAGTTGAGGTTGAAGATTATTGCTGCTGGGATTAGGGTGTTCCTGCTGCTTGTTCCCGTTGAGTTCTCGTGAGATTAAAATGGGATTTGGAAAAAGCCTCGTGGAGTAGGATTTGGGATCGGACAGATTGGAATTGCCCCTGAACGTGTGTGGAGGCTGGTGTGAGATCGGGAATAAAGAATTGCTGTTTGAACCTACAAAGCTGTGTGGTGCCTCCTGATTCTGGTGCCCCCCAAGACATCGGCATTCTATTATCTACCAATATGATAGCCACTAGCTAGCTGCACATGATGACTGAGCCCCTGAAATGTGGGTAGTACAACTTGAGAAACTGAATTTTTAATTTTATTAAAATTAAACTATGGCTATATTGGGGAGCATAGATAGACAAAGGGTGAAGGAAGGCTGTTCCCAGCAAAAGACAAAAGTGTTCAAGGATGTGCATCTTAAGGGCACACAGCCAGGCAGACCATGGAGGCTAGAGCATGCGGGCAGGTGGTGGGGGATGGTCAGACTGATCCACAGTCAGCTCCCGAAAGGCCTGTGTGCTAAGCCAAAGAATTGGCACTTCATTTATTCTGAAAATGCAAAAGTTTTAAGAAGATAATGATAAATTTAGATTAGTTTTTTTTTTTTTTTTTTTTTTTGTGTGTGTGTGTGTGGTGGGGGGTGAATTGATGGGGAAAGGTTAGGGCAGAAGACCAGGTAGGGGGCCACTGTTGAGAGCCCCAGGTGCTGGATTGAATGAGGATCTGGCCTAGGCAGTGGCAAGCAGGAAAGAGGAGGCTAAGGCTCCATCTGTCTCAGGACTTCTACTCCGGGGTTGACTTTCTCAAGGGTGGAGTGGCCAGGTCCCTACTTTAGGTTTCTTATTGCAGGGGAAGCCAGGGTATGAAAGTCCCAGGGAGCAAGATCATGGACAAGCCCACTTCGTATGTGTGCATTAGGATCCTTGGAGCTGACACAGGGTGAACTGAGAAAATAAGCCAGCAAAGAATATGGAAAATAAAATCAGAGAGCCAGGAAATCTAGAACATTAGTGTCAATGAAGCAGGGAAGAGAGTCTCTAGGGAAGAGAAGTCCAGAGCGTCAAATGCCCTATGGTGGGGGAGGTAGTGGTGGGGACAAGTGTGCAATTAGGAGACTGATGTGGGGGTGGGGTGGGAGCAAATTTTCCCATCTGGATTTGACAATTCAGATTGGTCTCCTTCCAAGATAGCCCGAAGTCCCAGTTCCCTGTGACTTTTCCCCTCAGTTTAAATGAAGCTATTTTTAAAAGATTTTTTCTTAATTTTCATTGGTGCATATTAATTATACAGAACAGTGGATCTCATTGTATCATATTCTTACATGCACGTAACATAATTTTATCAGTTTCACTCCCCCCAAATATGAAAGCATTCATGATTTGCATGTCCTCTTTGCACAGGGACCATGCTAATCTCTGTATCCTTCCAATTCTAGTATCTGTGCTGCCCTGTGGCTTTTACACATTTCAAACATTTTGGACTCAGAAATGCTTTGACAATCTAATGAGAGCTATGCCTCCTCTCTCTCCAGAAAAAAAAGTCACCCACAAATAAAATGCTGTATTTCATATTAGGGAACCCTTAAAGCTCATCCATGGACCCCGGGATTTAAAAAAAAAATCTAAGCACTGAGTTTTTATTTGCTGTGTTCTTGCTGCAAATGCCTGAATTCTAACAAATCTGCTTCTACTCAGGATAGAAACCTTCAGTTCCTCCCTCCCTGAGGCCCTGTAGCCTTGGCTCTAGCCTAGTTCATTCACATTTCCGGGCTTATTGTCCTCCTGCCTGTCAATCAACTGTGAACTATTATACAAATTAGCATCTCTAAAGCCCACCTTCACAGCTTCTGCCTGGATATGTGTAACCAGCATTTCCCAACGTCCTCAGCTTTGAGTACAAAGGGGTCACAAAAACAGTTATACCACCAGGGGAACCACTTGCTCTCCCACACGAAGCTGGGGTGCTAGAGGAGGGCTTGCTTCCCGTTGTTTGAGGACTGGTGGCCCAGGGCCAAGATGGCCCTTTTCCTTCCCATTGAATGTTTGGTCTCAGAGACCTCTGATGGCACCCCATTGGCATAGCTGAGCTAGGAGACATTTCCCAGCTTCTTCCTGTGTTAGGGGATCCCCCAGATATGCTTTTGGATACTTAGCCCTAAGAAGGAATGTAAAGGTAGTTTTTTCTTTCTTTCTTTCTTTCTTTCTTTTCTTTTCTTTTTCTTTCTTTTTTTTTTTTTTTTTTTTGTTGTTTTTTGGTTATTTATTTATTTATTTTGGAGAAAAGAGGGAGAATGGTGGAGATAGGGTAGAGGAACAACAAAGGGAAGGAGGGAGGAAAGAAGGAAAGAAAGAAGGTCATCTTGTCCCAGTATCTTGTATTCTTAAGCCAGTCTTAGCTGTAAAACCTTTACAAACTTGCCTGAAACCTCACAATGCTACTAATGACTGCAACTAACAATAAAAATGGCAACAACAGCCTTAGGAGTCGCTATTTTCTTTTTTAAATAGCCATTGTAAATATTTAGGTGTAGGACACCTGTCATGCATCTGACATGCAAAGGCATGGCAGAACGGTGGTGCAAGTCAAGTAAATTAACAAATCCATCTCATGCAGTTACTTTTTTCTTTTTTCTTTGTGGAGAGAATACCTAAAATCTACTCTTAGCAAATTTCCAGCATACAATATAGTATTACTACCTATGGTCCTCATGCTCCATGGTAGAGCTTTAGACATTTCTCCCTACATGTCTGTAACTTGGTACCTTTTGACAGTACTGCCCCCTATCCCCCATCTCCCCAACCCTGGGAACCGCCTTCCTAGTGCTTCCTTCCCAGCTAAAGTGAGTGGCTTATGTATGCTTGGTTATGGTTCCCCAAAGCTGTGGAAAGCCAGCAAACTCCCCCACGATCCACCCCACACCAATTCGCACATTCATTCCAGGACGCTATTACAATTGGCTGAGCCTCGCCCGGGATGGGGCTCCCCAGAGCTGCCACTATGGAGTGCGATATTGGCCCTTTAGATTTCACAGACAGCCTCTCCAAGTGCAAACACACTCACACACTCAAGCGCCCACACCCCCGCACGCGCCCCTCCACCCCCGCAGGCTGCGCGGTGTGTGCTGTCAGAAGCTGTGTGGGAATGTGCAATCGCACCTCGCCTTCGGAGGCAGCGAGATTCGGGGTTTGAGAGCGGCAACAGTTTGCATGTTGAGTGGGTACCGGAGGTTTCCAAGCGCCCCCTGTGCAATGCGGTACTCTGGCTCGGTTCACCTGGTCCGGGTTTTGCCAGATTCTTTTCTGGAGGGCCCCCGCACATGCCTAGGGAAGGCCCTCAGCAGAGCACAACCGAAATCAGGGGCTCTTGTTAATTTGCTCCAAGATAATAGGTAGGTTCGTTCAATATTTGACAGTTTATGTGGATGATTTCTGTTTCTGACTCTGTTTGCTCCTTGCAGAGACACTGGGAGGGATCACAAACTGGAATTATTGACCCTATTTTTCCAGCAGAGGAATGGGAAGTGCAGAGAAGTCAAATGATTTGCTTAAGGTCAATGTCATAGGGGTAAGCATGAGACCAAAACCCTGGCTCCAAGGTCAGGGGCCGTTCCCCTGCATGGCTCTTACCATAATCACAACCTCAACCCATGCCTAGGATTATTATTGACTTTACAGCACATAAAGTTACAAAGAAAATTCCGTATAGCATCCTGTTCTGCTCCTATTAAGACTGAGACTATGTAACATTTTCTGTTTATTGATCACTATCTTTATTGTCCTTCCAATCCTAAGATTCAAGAGACTTTTAGCTAGAGACAAGTTTCTATTTTTAAAGGCAATACTGATTGATAAAATGATGATGTCAGATTTTGGCCTCAGGTTTCAGCACTACTGTTCTATTTGTGTGACCTTGAGTGATTCTCTTCATGTCAATGAGGAAGGAGGTGCAGCCCCTGGACTCACTCAGAGTGGTGGTACTTAGGTTGGGATCCCGGGTCTATTACTAGCTGCATGGCCTTGGACCAGATCCTGCCCACTCTGAGCATCAACATGCTTGTTTGTGGAATGGAGCTATTAGTAAGTACTTCATCTTGAGGGTCAGGTATTAGTTATAACAACATACCACGGACAGGGTGACCTTAGCAACAAATTCATTGCCGTACAGTTCTGGAGGCCAGAAATCCAAGGTCAAGGTGTCAGCAGGGTTGGTTTCTTCTGAGGCCTGCCTCCTGGGCTTGGGGATGTCTTGCCGACTAGCTGTGTCCTCACATGATCCTCCCTCTGTGTGCACACATCCCTGGTGCCTCCTTGTATGCCCCCCAACTTTCTCTTCTTATGAAGGCACCTGTCAGATTGGATTAAGGCCCACCCTGAGAGGCTCATTTTAACTTAATTGCCTCTTTAAGGACCTTGTCTTCAGATACAGCCAAATTCTGAGCCACAAGGCATTAATTAGGGTCTCGCCATATGAGTTTTGGGAAGTAATTCCGCTCATAGCGGGTTGTAAGGAGTGAATGAGATATTCTGTTAGGCACATAGCATCGCGCCTTTACAGTAGTTGGTGCTCCAGAAATGTCAGCTGTTATGACCTCAGTGTCTTGATCTATAAAGTGGCGATAATAAAGCTTCTCTTGTGGGATCGTTACAATTGATGAATGCCAGGTGCCACCAAGGAGGCAAGTTGAACTGGTCATTCAATCTGAGAATAAGTAGGCCATCCTGAGGGTGGACCTCAAAGGTGTCCTTGTTGGATCACGGCTGCTCCTAAGCAACAAGTGAAGAGAGTTTGGGCAACACTCTTTGGATTCTGGAAAGAGCATTTCTAGTTCTGGACAGCAGGAAATCAGATAACGCTCTCTGTGAGGAGGGGCAGAACCGGAGTGGACACCTCCCCAGTGAGACCCGAGCCTCTGCAGTCGGCTGACAGCTGGAGCCATCCTAGAATGAAGCCACTGGAGCCCAGAAAGGCTCCTCCCTACTCCCCCGGGACTGGAGGATTATTAGATTAAACCACGTGAAATGGCCAACGTTCAACTGCTTTTAACCCATAAAAATAGCGATTTTGTATGATCCAACTTAATAGTAACCCCTACGCTGTGAATTCACATGTCTATACCACTTTATTCTCTCAGCGAAGCCCACGGCTCAGGGATTCAATCTTCATCCCATGGTGTGTACTGCTGTCTGTCCTGAGGGCTGTCATGCCTACCCCTCTCCTTCCTGCATAAATTCTGGACTATGTGAAAGAGATGTGGAGTCTGGCAGACGGAAACACAGAGAGGTTGTCTTTGTTGCCGATGGCAGTCATGAAGAGCGCAGCGTGGTCACGGGTTACCATGGCCTTCCTAGTGTTGGAGCCCACCTGGGATTGGGCAGACCACCCATCCAGTCACCACTGCCCTGGCCTTTCCTGCGAGGGCTACCCAGGCTCAGCTCTCTGCTGAGGCAGACCCCAAACAGGAGGAGGATGGGAAAGAGGCTGCCTAACTCATCCCAGGGTGGAAAGGGGATGCACAGGGCCAATTCAGGCAAGAGTGCCATGTGCCATCCCTGCCCATGGAAACCAAGCCAGAGAAGATTTCCTCCCACAAACACTAACAGCAGCCAAACCACCCAACCAACAAACCAACTAAGCGAAACATCCCACTTACCAAAGACCAGTATGCAGGAGACCTGATTAAAGGTTTGGAGTAGTAGAAATGCGTTTGCATCGCAGCAAAGCTAACAAATTATAGTCACTAGAAATCCTTTCTTGACAGGTTGCCGTGTAACTCTGCTGTCCCTTGTTTCTTTCTGTCCCTTCCTTCTCTGCTCTGTCCATTACCTCTTAGGAGCATCTTCATTCTTCCCTTTATGTAGAACATTCTGGCTCTTTTCAACCCTCACCCTTTACTGTCTGTTGAGATATTTCTTTGTGTATTTCTTCTATCTCTAGGGGATGAATCTCTTTTTTGTTATGTAGAAAAGGCTCACTTAAGAGGACACAAATAATTTGTCTAAGATCCAAAATCCTTACACTTCCTCTTACCCCCTGTTCTTCCAGCCACACACACACACATACACACACACACACACACACACAAAAAAAACAACACCCAAAAACCTAAAAACTAAATGTCAGCGATGTTAGCATCCAACAGATGTAGAATTTCCATCCAAATATCTTTTCCTAAGTTAAATAATTCTTATCATTAACCCCAGTGAAGCTTACCGTTCAAAAACACAACACTAACAATCTCTGCTCTCCAAAAGCAATGCTAATACATTCAGCTTTTAAATAAAAATTAATCTCAGACTGAATCACT
Source organism: Urocitellus parryii (assembly GCF_045843805.1). NCBI lineage: Eukaryota > Metazoa > Chordata > Mammalia > Rodentia > Sciuridae > Urocitellus > Urocitellus parryii. The sequence goes on from NC_135541.1 coordinate 23,739,172, forward strand.
GATTTTCATTACCCCCCTTCTCCTCAAATTAAGAAAAAGTGAGGGAAAAATTAAGAAATTAAGAGAAATCTCCTGTGGCTCTTTCTCCTTAAAGAAAAGGGTCCTTTCTAGTAATCAGCTTTCAGGGATTATGGATTCTTTCCCAGTGATTAATCATCCACATGACAAATCTGGGAAGAAATGTAAACTCAAAGAAAACTACACTTTGATACCATTCTAAAAGCATATTTCAAAAATGGGATCAATAACACATTCCTGCTAGATGATCAGTGAGGATCCTGAGTATCAGACAAGTAAATGTGGACCTGGGAGAGGGTTTAGAAACCATCAGGGGCACCCTCCTTGCTGAGACCTAGTTCAAGTGTCTTGCTCAAGATCAAGGGAGCAAGGGCAGAGCAGGAACTGGAACCCTGGTCTCAACCCCCAGTCCCGGGCCTTTCCCTTTTCATGCCTCTTGTCAAGTCCCAGGGGTTTAAAAACCACTGAAACATCAGAGCAGAAATAGGGTTCTCATCTTCCTTCATGACCTATAATAATGAAATTGTACCCAGTCTAATAAAAGGACATTGAGAAATAAAACAAAGTACTTAGGACAGATTTGGAATCTTGATGATGTCCTTCCCACTTTTCCAAGAAGCTATGTTGTTTCCCTGTTTGCTGTTATGCTGTTATGCACCTCTGTGCTGGGACAGCTTCCTGCCCTGTGCATCCTTCCAGCAGGACCCCTGTCCCCTCTTCTCCAATGCACCCACCTATTGACACCCACCCTGGGGGAGCGCAGTTTACACCTCTCTAGTGAAATGTTCACACGAGCTTGCGAAAAGAAGACTCCATCCTCTTTATAGATGTTAGGGCAGGGGTATTTCTGACCCTTGCACTGGAGATAACATGCTTCCTTAATGTGAAAGCATACCACACACACACACACACACACACACACACACACACACAATACAGCATGCAGGACACATGCTTCTTGAGTTGTATTAATTGATGTCCAATTCTAATGCCCTTAAAATCAACTTTAACTTACTCTGTGAGCTCATTCATGTATTTGCTGTCAGAAGTACAATATATAGGCTGGGCATAGTGGTGCACACCTATAATCCCAGTGACTAGGGAGGCTGAGGCAGGAGGATTGCAAGTTCAAGACCAGCTTCAGCAAATCGAGACACTGTCTAAAAACAAAAACAAAACAGAACTGGGGATGTAGTGGTCAAGTGCCCCTAGGTCCAATCTTCAGTACAAAAAAAAAAAAAAAAAAAGTACAACATATTAACATATATGGAGCAGAAATGGAACCCAATGACATTCCATTCCATGTATATCTTGCCAATAATCTGAGAAATCCAAATGCCACCAGCTGCATCCTATTCATCTTTGGAATCAGGGACAAATTTATTCTTTTAGTAGAGGAAGGGTAATAAAGGTCTTTTTCCAAAGTGACCCCCACAGAACAGACAGAAAAGCTTGTGTTGGAGATCCAGAGTTCTGGTCCCAATTCAGTCCTCTGAAGGAAGAGGATTTTCTTCCCCACTGGCGTCTCCCGACATTGGTTCTGCAGTTATGGCTTGGGGAGGCAGAGAAGAGAGATGGAGGAGGATGTCACAGGCAGTTGTCAAAGGAATAGGGAGTTATACTTTGGGGACAAACACCTTGACTTTGCTGAGGCATAAACTTAACAGCGGGGAAACCATTATTTCGGTGACAAAGCTTTGTTCGGTTGACATTATCTCTTAATTATCTGCATAAGAATGCATTTGTCAAGTTTCACGAGATGGGATTGATAACAATAAACCTGCATTTCTGCACAATATTTTAATTCAGCAGGCAGAAGCAGCACAACACACAAGGAGAGAACCGTAGGCGGCTGTGTGCTTGTCTCACAGCCGATGGCGGTGCATAGATTCAGACCCCAGATCCATACAGAGCCTGTGACCCGGCCAGCCCAAGTGGGCCTCCAGGCTGTGTCAGGGATATGAGGCCACAAGTTCCAGAGGCTAAGGCAGGGTTCCTGGAATGTCTTTGACCAAGTGCTTCATATCTTGGGAGTGACCCTGAATTGCCATCTCCAAAAAAGATAAACCTGCTGCTTGTTGGACAACCTAGAACTCCTTGAGGCGTCTTTGATCCTCTGATTCTATCAGGGAATTTAGAAGAGATTTCTCAAGGAACTGGGCCACCTAGTATTTCAGCAATCCCCTCTGATATTCCATGGTGTCCAGGTTGGGTGTGCAGGATAGTGTCCCAGTGTGACCCTTGCTATATACAGGAAGCCACAGGCAGAAACTGAGGGGACACCAGCAGTCAAAGGATAAGCAGGGGCGAGGAATCCATAGAGGAGACTGGGAAGGACCATCAGATGGAACTGGTATGTCTGCCCACATCTGTCCTCCTGCTCTGGTCAGAGAAAGCATGAAACCGACTTGGCAAATTGTTGCAACCAGAGCCTCCAACTTGTTCACACCTCCCTGGACCCACACCCTTGGGTAGTTCTCTGTCACACTGACTCGAGGCTCCCTTCGTAATTTGCTTTGGCTAAAGGGGCAGAAAGGGAAAGACGCTTGGGCTGGCCTGCTCCGTTCTCCTCTGAACCCCAGGGAGGGGGGGGCTGGAGTGGCTTGAATGAGGTCACCTAGGTTGCCTAGATAAGCTACCTGCTGTTGCAGTCCCGGGAGCGAACTCAGTGAGATCTGCCTGAGAGTTCAGACCAGGAGAACTGCACTGTGGCCTGCTATAATAATATAGAGAATAATGAATACATATAGATCATAACGAATGCACTGACCAGGGTGAACTCAGATCAGAGATCCCAAGTATGACAGTTTCTTTAATGTGTCAACTTGACTGGACCATACAGTGACCAGACACTTAAAACATCGTTCTGGGTGTTTCTGGATGAGATTAACGTTTGAATTGGTAGATGGAATAAAGCAGGGAGCAGGGAGGGCCCCATCAACCTACTGAGGGCCTGAGGAGATCCTAAAGGCTCAGAGGGAATTTTTAGCTGGGACACGGGTCTCTTCCTGTCCTCTGATTGGAACTACGGTGCTAGCTCTCCCGGTTCTCATCAGGCCTCTGGACTTGGACAGGAATGACCGATTGGTTTTGTAGGGTCTCTACCTGGCTCACTGCGAGTGTAGAGATTTCTCAGCCTCCATAGTCACACGAACCATCTTCTTATAATAAATGTCTTTTTTTCTTAGAATAATTTTAAATGAATTTCATATTTATAGTCTCCTATTGGTTGTGTTTCTCTGAAGAACTCTGACGGAGATATCAGGTTTCCTAACAGTGGGCCTCCTCTGCTCTGGCTCTGGGCCCTGGGTCTCTGCAGCACACACAGCGCTTCTGTTTTCTCCCGTTGGTTGAGAGCGTCTGAAGGTGGGTTCTGCACCCTCCGGACTCATTTGTTCCAGCAGACCCTCCTCCCTGGTGCCACCCATCAGCTCCTCTGCTCCTTCTCCACAGCTGTCACCCTCAGAACACGGTACTTGGGCTGAGGGGGAAGATGGATGCAAGGTGGGGAAGGATGGGGCAGACTTATGTTGCTCGGGGCCATTCTTTTCCCTCTTTTACCCCTCACAGAACCAAATTCAAAATAAATGAACAGACTCACCCGTTTCTGAGTTTTAATGGAACTAATTATCTGATTGCAGAGTCCCAGCTCTGAGACTGCTTCCATTCTGGCTAGCGTTAGATTGCATTACTATTTTCATTTGTTTTCATTATTATTAGCTTTTAGCAATGAAATGGAGTTAAAATTATTACAGTTTGTAACATGCTTTTTGTACTAATAATTCAAGTACTTTTGAGTAGGAGCTGAGAGCATTAATTTGTCAATCACTCCTGCTTTGTATCTAGTCCCACTTTAAATAGACTAAACAAAAGAAATGAACACTATATATTTCCCCAAGGGATAGAACTTGTAAACATTCAGATATGTTAGGCTTTCATGAAATTATAAACCGTAATTCCAAGGTATATTGCACAAATAATAGGGTATTTCAAAATCAGCGCAGCAGACACACAAAAGCCTCAACTCTGGTTCAGCTAATAACACGGGGCAGCCATCTGTGCTCAGAGTCTACTAACCGAGTCAGGAACCAAGGTGAAGGTGAATACATGCAAACCTTTTTGGAGGTTGAGCTGAAGGGCCTAGAGAAGCTCTGAGTCAGAGACCCCCGAATTAAGGAAAATAAGATCCTTTCCCAGCTCCCACACCCACTCATTCAGAAGCAGCATTGAAAAAACAACCACGATATGGGGATAGCCTGAACCAGCACCAAGAAATGCCACATTAATTCTCCCAGGAATGTTTACAACAAAGAGGAGGCGAGCTCCAGAACTGGGAATAAACGTGGTGTTGTAAACGGCATGTAAATGGAGCGCAACCTCTCCATTAAACATGATAAAAAAAGATCAGCGTGGATCAGTGGGATGCAGGGATTACAGGATGCTTCTTTCAATAAGGAAATGCTGTCGTGTTACCTTAAAATACATATAGCACTCAATCAGATTAGCACGATATTAGTCCTCCAGGAAGAATGAATAGGAACGATTTGTAATTGTCGCATCAATTGCCTTCTGTAATTAGGTCTTTGGGTAGTCTTCAAAACAGTGCATTGTCTTAACTAGGTTAGGTGTGCTCTTCCTCCCTCTCTCTGAACATCTTGTGTATCTTTGTTTCTCAAATCTTTTTCTTTTTTTTTTTCTCTAAAATGAAGGAAATCGATAACTCAACTCCATTGTTGAGGCATCCATGGAATAGGGACCTTGAGTGGACCAGTCCTAGTCCCAGAACTATCCAGAGAAAGCCACAGCACCCATGGGGTGGTGGGAAGGTCCATTCTGCAGGTTTGTCTTCTTCTAATTGCTCTGATGCCCCTTTTTCATCCCATCTTGAGAAAATCCAGAATGTTAAACTTGCCCTCTAAGATGAAACATCTGAAAAAAAAAAAAAAAAACCAAAAAAACAAAAACAGGAATTGCTGTTACTGGATCTCACACCCCCTGCACAGGACTGTGTGAATTTATTAATCTCATATTTCTGACTAGAATATATTTTGTCATTAGTAAGAGACGGTGCTGCACATGTTCACTATACCAGGGAGGATTTGCAAGTTTGGAATTTTCTTTGGCAAAAGAGACCTTAGAAATTGACCAGTTGGCTAATCCTGTTGACTAAAGAGTCCCTTCCACGTGCCCTGCCCCCCAACCTCAACCTCTCAGGCTGCTCAAAAAATAGCTTTTGACTGTGGCCTTTAACAATATGATAATTTATTTAAAACAGATACAGTCCTGAAAGTGACCCACTTAAAATTATTAAAGAGATACTGTGTTTATTTTTGCTGTCCATAAAACAGAAAATGGTTTATGAATATGCAAACCGATCTGATGTAATTAGCATGATTGGCTCCTACTGCACTCCGGTTTATGTGGTTAGAAGAGTAGATGCAGGAACTAATGAGGTCATGTTAATGTGCCTGTGAAGAGAGCTTCCGCTGTCAGAACGACGAAGGCAGATGTCTGGGAGAATCTTTTCTTTTCCACGAAATCACTGGAAGTGGGCACGCATTGGGGTGGGCTCCGGGTGGGCTCCCTCCCGTGTGCTGGGGAACCACCAGGTCTGGGAGCCTCCACCTTGCATGCGAGGAATCGAGATGAGAAATAAAAATCTGTGTCCATTCGAAGCAATGATTAATGTGGTATTTAATTATCTAGAAAGTCTTCAACAAGTGCTAATAACCGAAACTCCTCTGGCAGTCAGCACATGCCACATGGTCCCATTAGACATGCTAACGCCCTGTCCCCTGGCCCTTCTTAATTAAAATAAGAGGCAAAAATGTTAATTGTGCGCCGACCACCTCTGGGGATTAATCTGCCCTGATCACTGGGCCCTGCTAAAGGAGGAAGCAGGTTGCTCATCCAGGGCTTCCACAGGGGCACAAAGGCATCTCTTCCTCGGCGCTGCCCCCTCCCCATACATTCAGCCCTGCTGGGGGAGGGGAAGAGGAAAGAAGGCCGGCTATGAATGGGCAGGATGCTTTTTCATCAGAATGCTGGAAGGCATGTCGCAGAAAGCGTCTTAGATATTGAACAGGACACAGAGACAGCCACTGAGCTTCTCCTTCTACGTCTCTTCTAAAGCATAAACATATGATCTTGAAAACCTTATCTTCAATTTCTGCCAGTTCCTCTGTTGTACTAAAAATACATTTCACCTCTTTGTACCCCCTCCCTCCAACACACACACACACACACACACACACACACACACGCACGCACATCCACATGTACACACTCACACACTCATATTTTGTCACAGAAACAAAGAACATCTCCAGTGCTCAATGTTAAGACAGAGGGACCACGCAAAAGTGAAAAATGAGGCATTGGTACTAATCACATACTCAACCGAGTGTGTTGTACAGGGACCCACCAGCAAGACATTGAATCTGCTCATTCCAAAATACTTCAACTAAAAAAGAAAAAAAAAAAATGGTGTTCCTTAGCCTGCCCCCTGGCATCAACCTTGAATCCCCAATTTGGAGAAGCAGCTGGTCCACTTATGACGACCTCCCCAGTTACAGGAGCACAGAGAGAAATATTCGGGTCAGTGTCCTATGTGAAGCAGGGATTTCTGTTTCCCCACTCTACAGAGGAGGATATCAAGTGTGGCTAGGGTAAATAACTTGTCCCTAACCAAAGAGCTATTAAGTGGCAAAGGCAGACTCCAAATCCAGCTCTGTTTTCCTTAACAGTTCGTGTTCTTTCACTGTAGAATCTTGGGATGTGGGACAAGAGGAGTGACCCGGTGCGATGACTTAAGTTTGACTTGCTTAAAGAAAAGATGGGCATCCGGCATTTCGCCAAAAATAGTTTTATAACCTTGAAAACTGGTGAGAACTCGACAGTGGAAAATGACAGCATCTCCTGCCCAGGTAACCACAAATAAAGAGACTGATGGGGAAATGGAAGCCGGGTTTTCTTCATGTGGCCCCCAACACTCACTGCCCTTGCACCCTACATCCTGGCTACAAGGAACTCATGCGTTCTTCTCAAGCATGTCAAAAATGGGCACATCCCCATGCCTTTGCCCACGCTGTGCCCTCTGCTTGGATTGTCCTCTTTCTGAAGCACCCACTCCCTTCTCCGTGGCAATGGCTTTATCCTTCAAGGTCAAACCCGAATTTCCCTCCTACAGGATTACATTCCTCCAGAGGCAAGAACATTGAACCCACCTATTTTCCCTCATTAACACATTAGATCAAAGCTGCTAGCTCATAAGCCTATCTTATTGGCTAGACCATGTTTTCTTGGAGAAGAAGGACATGCATGTGCATCCAGAGTCCTCAGTTAGTGCCAGATACATGATGGTATTTCATAAATGTGTGTGGAATGTGTGGATAAGTGAATGAATAGGGGAGAAGTACGTTTTTTAGAAGAGTGTGATCTTTTCCTGTGGTTCTTGAACAACTTTAGAGAGTATACCTGGGACAGCTTTCCTTTCCTTTGCTCACAGAGGGCCATATACCTGGGCAAGATGCACTTCTCATCCATGAAAGCCAAAGTGTGACTGCGCAGGTGTCAAAAGGTTCCGTCCTAATGCGGAATCTTTATCTGTGTCTCAACTTTCTTGATCATATGATATCATGTACCTCTCTCTCATGAATGCTCATCACAATGGGAACTTTGAGTCTTTGATTGATGGCTAGTAGCCACCTCCCTCGCTGGCCTATTCAATTCACAAGGGAAGGTTTGATTTATCATGTTAGATCTTTAATCACCATTGTCTCTCCTACACTCAGCCCAGTGCCTGGCACACAGTGGGTGCCTTTTAAATATCTGCCAAATGAACTAATGGGTGGATGACTAAGTGGTTTGACTTTAGCCATGTAGGTCCTTTTTTTCTGATCCTTAGTCTTTCCATCTCTGCAGCAAAGCTTCCTGCCAATTTGATGGGCACATCCTGGGATGCTGAGATAACCCCATGCTTGGAGTCACTCCTGGGAGTAAAAGCTACAAGACCCATGCTAAAATTGAAATTTATTCCCAAGCAAGAGTTCACAATGTGAGAGCAAATGATGGCCTGCAGGTGGGCACAGAAGCACCATCAACAAAGCCTCAACACCAGGCAAAGAGCGTGGTGGGATGTTGATGGTGACCAGTCCAGGTGAGTCAGAGAGGGAGCCTGCTGGAGGAGGGACCAGGCTTAGGTGTGCTTCTGGGGCCCAGAAACCCAAGGGAGGGAGTTCCATGGCAGAACAGGCCAAGAAGAGGAACAGGAATGTAAGAGGAACTGTATTAGTTTCCTGGGGCTGCTATGACAAGTACCACAGACCAGTGTGCTGAGTGCAACCGAGATTTATTGTGCTGGAGTCTAGAAGTTTAAAATTAAAGTGTGGAAAGGACCTGGCTTCGTGCCTTTAGAGGAAGTTCCTTCCTTGCCTTATCCAGCTTTTGGTGAGCCCCGTGGTTCCTTGGCTTGTGGCAGCATCGATGCAATCTCGGTCTCCATCTTCCTGTGGCCAGCTTCCCTCCACATCTTTGTATCATCTTCCCTGTATCATCTATATTTTGTTTCCTTTTCTTGTAAGGACTCCAGGGATACTGGATCAGTGTCCACTCTGCTCTAATTTGACCTCATCTTAACTTGATTACATATTCAAAAACCCCTTTTCCCAAATAAGGCCATGTTCAGGGGTCCTGGGGGTTAGGATCTTCTGAGGGGACACAATTCAAACCATAACAGGTATTAATAGCAAATTCCTGGCTCAACAAACCTTTGGCCACTACCATGTGCCAGGCCTCATGGAGTCCCTATGGAGAAAACATAAATCAGACACAATAAGAGTGTTCAGCAGGAAGTAAAGAGATTCTATTTGGGGTTTAGCAAAAATCTCAGCCAACTCAGGAAGGCTGCCAGGGCCCCGGTTGATCCTGGCTCTGCCTAGGTACTCCTCCAGCCCGAGGACTGCTGTACCCACAGTCCTGGAGGCATCAGACACAATAGGTTGGTCCTCACTGGGCACCCACTTAATTCTGCCCCCTAAATTCTCCTTTCCTGACTTACTGCCAGGCAAAAGCCCAAATGCCTTTTATAGCTCAGTTCCAATGTCACCGGTTTGGTTTGTTGTGACTGGCAAAGCTGTGTCGGCTCACCTCTGTTGCAGCACTAAAGACAGAGGTTGTCATCATCCGTCACAGGCTGTCCTCCCACCAGACCGCAGGCTTCTGGAGCTCAGGGTCTGGGTCTGGTTCATTTCTGCATCAGCGGTCACCAATACAATGCCTGACATGCAGCTGATAGGCAATAGATATCGCTGTCCACAGGCTGAGGTAGGAGCAGAGATGAAACCGGAACAAGGAAGACCCCGGTAGGCGATACCCACAGCAGTCCTGGCAAGAGAATGGTATGACTGAAAGTCCTCCTTAAGGCAGAGTCGGGAGATGAAGGAGGAAGGCAGACTCCCACACAGCCTGGACAGACTGGCTACCTATTCATTTTAGCCTACAATACCCTGAATGTCCCTTTCTGAAGCTCCACTGGCTCAACCTGACCTTGTCTGCCCTAATTCTGGGCAGAAAACTATAGCCCTTAGTCCGAGGCTTGGTGTGGAAAGTTCTGGGGTCTGGCACAATCCTCTACAAGGCCCCAGGGCAGCTCTCTGCTGCCAAAGACCTGCCCTTAAGGTCTTAAAGCCCAAGAAGCACCCTGCGATGGGTAATGAACTTGGGTGTGGAAGCCTGGTTTTGCAGAGGCCACGAAACCATGTGGTACAGTTCCTACAGAGCTCCAAGGAATAGTCCACACCTAGCTGACCACGAAACCATGTGGTACAGTTCCTACAGAGCTCCAAGGAATAGTCCACACCTAGCTGACCAGGCTGGAGTAGGGGGAACCGCACTCCTCCCCCCACACACTCTTCCCTCCCCTCTAGGGCTGACCACCCACAATAGTCAGGGCTATTGCAACCACCCTAAGATACAAAAAGGAGGGAAAGAAGTTACTGGAAGTCTCATCATCCCAATTTCTGTAAATTCAGTGCATATGACACAGCCACACCTCCCTCTGGGAAACCCCAGCTAGGCAAGACAGTCAGGGGGTCAAATGAAATGACGGGCCCTGTAACTGGGTTGCACATTCTCTCCCTCCCCCTTCCTGCTATTCCTGCCTTGGACTCAATCATCTTTGTATTCTGTTGCCATTAGCTTCCATTGTAGATTCCCCATTTTCTCTGTTTGCAAAATTGTTTTGGTATCTATTGATTGAAGGCAGGATTTCAGATAGGAAGCCAGAAAAATTCAATGGACCTTCCCATTTTGACAATGCATCCAGTGAGCTCTTTGTTCTGGATGGCACAGAGGGGAGAAAGGAGAAATAATTAGAAGACAAGGCAAAGGATGGAGAAGGGCATGCTCTGGGGTCATTGGCAAATCTCAAAAGCCAAGGGAGGGACCTCTTTTTGCTGCATAGATATGGATACAAACCAGCCAAGGATACAGGACATATTCTTCCAGCAGACATTAACTGAGTCCCTGCTGTGTGACAGTTGTCTTCAGGTCTCTACACCTTCCAGTTTATAAAGTGCTCTCACACCTCTTCTTTCTTCTGATTCTCCCAACTTCCTACTAGGCAATGGAGAGACTGGAGCTCAGAAAAGCCATAAGGAGGAGCCAGGAAAGAGCCCATTTCTTCAGATTCCTAGTCCAAGACTCTCTCCTATACCAGTCACAGACAGGTCTTCAAGTCACTTGGTCTTTAAATAATCAAGTCAAACAGTTTTGAAGCCCAACTAAGTTCTGCAGTCCTACGCAAAGTCACTGGCCTTCAAGAAGACTGGAAATAAAGCCAGATGTGGTGGTACATGCCTATAATCCCAGCTATTCTAGAGGCTGAGGCAGGAGGATCACAAGTTTGAGGCCAGCCTTGATAACTTGGCAAGACCCTGTCTCAAAATAAAAAATACAAAAGGCTGTGGATGTAGCTCAGGGGTAGAATACCTGTCTAGCTTGCATAAGACATGTGTTTGATCCCCAGTACTGGTGTGGGGAGGGGAGAGAAAAGAATGAAGAAAGAAAGCGGGGAGGGAGAGAGGAAAAAGGAGGGAGGGAGGAAGGAAGCAGGGGAGGGGAGAGGAAAGGAGGGAGGGAGGGAGGGAGAAAGCAAGCAGGCGGGGAAGAATCTAGAAGGTAAGGTGTGTGACAATGACTGTGTGGTTGGGGAGAGGCAGAGCAGTAGACAGATAGAAATGAGTCCTTCACAGCATGCGCAGAAGGTTCAGAAGTGTCAAGATCCAAGTCCACGGTCCCTATGGGAACTGAGTCAACAGCCCCAGTCAGTCAATGCTGGGTAACTTCAGTTAGAGATTCCCTTTGATACTTGGAGGAGTCTATTTAGAAACAATGTAGAAATTGTTATGCAGTTTGGGATAGGGTTTTGAATTCATTTCTCTAGTCACAATAAAAGTACAGTCACAAAGGAGAAAGGAACTGAAGGCATTAAATAATATCATCTCTTTAATGCTTAAATTTATCAAAATGATTGAGATAAAGTTGTAGATGGTAACTTGTAAGATGATCTGGAATATTCTAACATCATTAACCTTTGAGGTTGACAACTGGTCAAATAGCCATGCCCTTTAATATAACATTCTTACATCTCCTAATCAATGTCATAATTCTGAGCCTAATGACCCAGGGAGGCATTTCTGACATCCTTAACTCATTCATTTTATAAATACTTATTGAATGTCTAGGATAAGCCAGAGCCTAGGCTGGGTACCAGGGATATAATGGTGAACTAAGCAGACACAGTTTCTGCTCTCAAGCTGTGGAAAGGATTCAGACAACACAATAATAACACAAAATTATAGGTTTTACGTGGGAGAAGTAAAGGATGTTACAAGAGCCCAAAGAGAGACACTCCACCAAGCTTAGATGGTCCAGGAAGGCGACTCACATACATTATTTATTTATTTAGCAAGTGCTCTTTCAGTGAACCAACAACCCAGAGTGAGTGGTTTCATAGCTGGGATCTGAAAGAGGAGCTACAGTTAACCCAGTAAAAAAGACAAAGGACAGAGATGGGGTGACAGTGGAAAGGTAGCAGGGCAGCTGAATTCCAAGCAAAGAACAGGAATCCAGTGAGAATGTGAGACACAGAAGAAATTGAAAGCAGGTCAGAACAGTTGCAAAGTTAATGGTGAGATGAATGAGAGAAGGGCTGTAAGAGAGATGAGATTGGAGAGGCAAAGATGGACCAGACCATGAGCCTCCCAGTATATGATGCTTGGGAATGTGAGGTTTGGAAACTTAACCAGACCAGAAAGCACCTTTTAGAAGGTGTAGCTCAGGTTGGGATCTGTTCCCAAATGCAAACATTCTCATATTTTTTTGAGGGTCAGTGTCCAGAGCAGGCACAGGTATATGTCTTTGCCCTGTGCTGCATTTCATGGACAAAGGGGTAAAAGTACATGAGAGTCTGGGCCGTGGAGCAGAGACATCCAGGGTGCCAATGCTGGTTCTGCAAATGAGCAGCTTCCTTATGTTTCTGAGTATCATCTACCATCCCTAGGACTTAGTTCCTCATCTGTAAAATTGGGATAACCACACTGTCCACCTTGAGGGCTACTGCAAGGGTAACAAATGTAAAATTCTTATCACAGTGTCTAGAACATATGTGCTCAATATATGGTACTCTCGCTTTTAAAAAGATATTGCCCCATACTGTGAGTGCTAAATCTAGTCAGGGACCAGTGAGATTTGGTGAAGACAGAGAATCCAAAATGGTAGCTACAGAAGCCTCTCCAATCCCATCCCATAAACAGGCTCTTGTTCCTGGTTCTAAATTGCATGTCACAGGGAGGAATTCTCTGTGTTTCAAGCCTGGTCTCTGAGCTCCTGGTAAGGAGACCAAGAAGAAACAAGCATAAAAATTTAACAAGCTTGGGTGTGACCTAGGGGACTCAGGAATGATTCCAGTTGCAGAACCAAAGCATGTCAACATAACCCAAAATGTGAGCCTTGAAAGATTACGGGATGGGGTAAGGTACGGCTCAAGTATTAGAGCGTTGTAACAAATTGCTACCAACTTGGGGACTTAGAACAATAGAAATGCACTCTCTCAGTTTGGAGTCCAGAAATTTGAATTTGAAATGTCAGCAGGACCCTGCTTCCTCCAACAGCCCTGGGAAATCCTTTCTTGCCTCTTCTAGTTCCTGGTATGCCTTGATTTTTGTGACCTTGATTCCAATCTCTACCTCCTCACATGACCTCCTCATCTCTTTCCACGTGTCTATCCTCCTTGTGATTCTTATAAGAATACTTGTCACTGATTTAGGACTTACCCAGACAAGACAAGATGGTCTCATCTCAAGCTCCTTAATTATATCTTCAAAGATCCTTTTTCCAAATAAAGTCATATTCACAGGTTCTGGAGATTAAGATGTGGATATATTTGCAGTGGGGAAGGGGGATACCATTAAGCCCCCTATGGTGCATTTGAAAGGTGGGTCCCACTGCCTGAGATTTCTATTCACTAATGGGCTATTTGCCCCCAAATGCATACAGGGTGAGTAAGGGGCACAGGCCCAGAAGCCACCTCACTGCTTCACTGCTCAACCTCTCAAACGTCCTTTGTCCAACCCTATGTTATCCATTCTTTTGTCCCTCCTCACAAGAAGGGTCTAGGTATGGGCTGCTGAGGTGCCCTGTTTGCCAGGGTCCCTGGTTGTTGCCTCTGAATGTGGGACACATTTCCAGAAGCCCCAGCAAGGTAGCCTTCTTTTTCTAGAGCCTTTCTCACACAGAAGGGCAGACAAGGGTCTCATTTGTGGGGGAAAGAAAGATACGTCATGGTGGAAATATTAATTCAAGCAAAAGATTCATTCTTTTCTTTTTTATGTACAAATTATGCAACGTAATTGTTTTACAATGATTAATATTATTTCAGGGCCCCGAACAAACACCATTTACAATGCAAATCTCCTCAGGGCTCCAGGAAGGTACCTGTAATCAGGGAGGGGATGAAGGCTGCCTGGAGGGAGTGAGGCCAGGATGGAGCAGGTGGGAAAGGGTCACAGGGCAAATCTTTGAATGCAGCAGCCGAAGGCACCTGTGGGCAGGGTGGCCTCCTTCTTGCTCCATCCAGCAAAGGTTTTAGGATGCTGAGCATGACCTCTGAGCTCAATGCCAATGTCTTCACTTCTACCCTCCCTTCCAGAGACTTCCCTTGAAAGTCACTTTTAACCAAGAGAAAGGCACATGACTAGGTGGTGGGAAGATGGGAAATTGGAAAATAACAACATGGGAAAATGTGTCAAAAGTACCCATCTGTTCTAATCCATCCCCTCATTAATAACGTCACCTCCCCCAACCAGAAAGAAAAAGCAGGAGGCCTCCCACTGGGCTATATCCCCCCCCCCTACCCCCCATCTCCTGGTGCCATCTCCATGTCCCTCGCTGGCTTGCATGATCTAATGCTTTGATGTCTTTGGATCCCTTAAACGTGTGATTAGCACACACTTTGCTCTGCACACCCCATTCTGGTCTTTCCTAAGTGCTCACCAGTGAGAGGCCCCCAAGCCTGGACACCAGTGTCCTTGTGAGATGGTTGTTCCCGCTAACTCAGCTTCCTGCACAGAGGGGCTCCTAATACAGAATGTAAAAATCATCTAGTTCTGCCTATGCACAAACAGCACAGATCGCATCCCTAGGAAATACCTTTGTCACTCTGGGATAGGATTTCTCCTTACCACCTTACTTCCATTGCTTCTAATGTCCTGTGTTATAAATGTACAAATTCATTAAGTGTGAAATTTTCTAGAGAGAGAGAGAAAAAAAACATAGTACGGTGTATTATGCTGCAGAGTGGCTAATTTGTTAGAACAACAGTATCACTACAATGTTACAACTGGTTTCCTTAGTAACATGTCAAAGTATATGGGAAAACATTTGGGGGTAATAAAATGTTCCCATTTGAATTTTGAATAAACTTTCACATGAGGTAAGGAAGTGGTATTCTAAAAATAACAGATCAAGCAATCAGTTAATTTATTCAGTCATTCCAAGGAACTTTAAAGTATGAAAATATTGTACTTGCTGGAAATATATTGGACTACAAGAATTGTGTGTGCTGGTCAGTTAAATTTTAAAGAATCACTTGGAAATTTTTTTTTCCTGTTGAACATTCAGCAATGTATGGAAACAGCTCACCTGGGCATTCTTGAAATGAAGAGAGTTTATTCTTAAGGGTCCAATAATCCAAAATAAATTACTCTCCTAGTGCCGAAATCCAGCAGCCCAGACTTCCAAATCATAATTTTCTAGGGCAGTAGTTTTCAAACTTTATGGAGCATCAGAATACCCCAGAGGGCTTGTGAAAACACAGATTGCTGGGCTCCATCCCTCAGAGTTCCTGATTCTGTAGAACTGCAGCAGAACCTGAGAATGTGCATTTTTAAATTAGTTCCCAGGTAGTGGGAATGCATTTGATTCAGGGGCCACACGTTGAAAGCCAGGCTCTTAGGAAAGCATCCAGATGGTCACTCTGGCCCCACATACCTCAGCAATGAAAAACTGATTTTTGTATCACCCTCACACAACCCGGAGCCTAAAGCCACACCCCAGAGATCCTCTATTCTTATTTGTCACTTAGAAAAATATTCAGCAGATAGGTCTATTCTCCTAAAACGGGGGAGATATAGATGGGCACATAGGCTTCCTACTTTCTTAAGAGTAAACCAGAAGTTGGGGCTTTACCTGGCATCATCAGGCCAATATCACAGATATGCAGTAGGGATTCCTTGTTTTTCTGTTTTGTTTTGTTGTTGGTTGTGGTGTTTGGGGAGGAACCCGAGGACCTGAACATGCTAGGCAAGCATGCTACCTCTGAACTGCTCCTCCAGCCCAAGGGACCTTGTTTCTTCATCACATCTATCCTTAGTCTCTTGCTGAGTACAATTTCCATAACACTTTGTGCTTCACAGGCGGCTGGACACTGAATAGGAGCTCAGTAAAGGTCAACCAGATGTGCTGTGCTCTTCAGGTAAGGTCACAGTCGGTGAGAACCTTGGTTTTGTGATGGTTTTTACTAAATGTATTCACAAAGTCATCGGTGACAGGAAAATGCTTAAATTGCAGTCCTCGCCCTTTGGCTCCTGATATGATAATCCAGGTCTCCAGTTTGACAGTCAGTTTATAAAGTGGGAAGTGCCCTGGGCTGGAGTCCGACATCCTTGCTACTGGTCCTGAATTTTCCCCACTCACCATTGACCTTGGGCTCTCCTCTCTCCCCAGGAGGGTCACACTAGTGTTCTCTGAGAGTGTGCGAATGCATTTGATTCAGGGGCCACCCTGAGCCTATGCTTGTGGGTTCTGTTTGTTTGTTTTTCTTTTTCTGTCCTTCAGTTCGAGGTAAAGGAAATTCCCAAATTATGGTTTTGCATCTTGCAAAGGCTCGCTTCCCACAGCTAATTTCTCAACTTCAGTTTTCCTTCCTCCAGAAGCTTGCTGTGTCCACATTTCAATTAATTGCCATTGGCACACACCCGACTCTAAATATTTGTGCAGTTCCTAAGAAAGCCTCATTCAGCTAAGTACCTGATCGCGTCAACCTGCTCTCTGGTTCCAACATCTCAGAATATCCAAGCGAGGAAATATGCAAATGCCAAAGTCACCCAGAGAGAATTCATCAGGGGAGGCAGTCACTGGAGGCAGGGAGAGAGGCTCAGATGAAAGATATTATCGCTTGCAGGAGGCGAGGGAAATTGGGGTGGGGGAGGGGAAGAAGTGGAGAATCTGAGGGCTGCAAACGCTGCTCACACCTTCAGCACTGGATGCTGTCTCCTAGAGAAAGGGCCAGCAGAGAGCTAAGTTCCAGGCATACAGTGGAGGCAGAGTTCAGTTTAGGAGCAGGCAGAAAAGGGAGTACAATTAGAGAGCCCAATAAATCAGCCCTAACTCCTACCTCTGGAGTCACTCTTCTGTGTGTTTTATAACACCGTGGAAAGGTTGGGATATGCTGCTTAGAAACAAAAGCGCATGCAAAATTACACAAACCTAGGATCTCAAATGCATATCAAAAAGGAGGGAAAAAATGCCAACACTGACTTGCTTCCTGGTAGGGAGGTCATCAAAAGGACTGTCCCATGGGAATGGGAAAGACAGTCGAATGAGTCAGACATAACTTCCCTGTGTTCATACATGAACCCGCGACCCGTGAAACTCCACATCATGTACTGCCACAAGAATGGGAAGTCATACTGCATGTATGTTTGATAGGTAAAACACATTCTACTGTCATGTATAACTAAAAAGAACCAATAATTTTTTTAAAAAAGAAGGACTGTCCCCTGCTTTATATTTTTCTTTACTTTCCAAGTTTTCGATAATCAATATGTGCTGTTCTACAACTCTTAAGGTCAAAACCCCATCTTTCAAGGTTTCATTTTTTGTTTTTTGGTCTGTTTTGTTTTTATAAAAAACAAGTGTGTGTGTGTGTGTGTGTGTGTGTGTGTGTGTGTGTGTGTGTTTTGAAGGCAAGCCACTATCTTTCAAAAGCTCCTGGTAAAATGGAAATCTCTTACCTGCAAGAGACTATTAACAGTCTAGTTTGTCATCTTGGTTGACTCTCATCTTAGAAAGTTAGACCAGGGGCCAACTGTCTTCTTTCATTCATCTTTGCACCACCCCTGGAGATTTAGAGCTGAGCTAGGCACAGGATGGGCACCAGATGTTTACTGAATTGTACTAAAAGCTGAGGAGACCACAGACCTGAAAAAATGGAAGCCAGGCTTTGAAAGAACAAGAGTGGTTGGGAAAGGCTTAGGGCAGGGTGAGCCCCACCGATGATGTACTATGGGAGCTGTGGAAGAGAACAACCTGAGGGTCTTAAGCCTGGGCCTAGGGATAGAGTCAAAATGGGGTGGGGGTGGGGAGGGAGGCATTCAAGTCCTGGACTTGCCCCCTGTAGTTTCACCACCAGCCGTGCCTTACAGCAGCATGGGTCAACCACAGGGGGAACTCTCCTGTTGAGCTTAGGGTCTGGAGTCACTCCATTCACACCAAAAGCAAAATGGAAGTTAAACAAAGGAAAAAACGAGGAGCTTTTGTAAATTTGGCAAGGTCTGCCACACTTGGACTCGTGACATTGTGCCAGAGATCCCCAGGGAAATGTCAATAGCTTTAAAGTTTGGGCAGGACCCCACCATGAGATTTGGGAAGATAAGGAAGAAACAGAAAGCACAGCCAAGAAATCTAAGACCTTTGACAAAACCTAGTGACATAATGTAGTCTGCCTAATTGCTACCACACATGTACCCAAGGGAGATGACTTATGTCAAGTAAATGGAAAAAATGCTTCCTTGATTTTCTCATTTGGGGCAAGCTGCTTACACATATAATTATACTTACTCATTTAATAAATATTTATTGAGTATCTACCATGTGTTAGGAGCTAGAAATTGGTAATGAATAAAGAAATCCTCCCAGCTCTTGAGGAATATGTGAGCTGGAGGAACATCCTTCACCATCAAGCCCAACAGCTGCTTTTTGGGGATCAAGACATCACAGGGCACAGGGGGGAAGCCCTTGGGCACTGGCTATGCCAGGAGGTTTCACACCTCGCGACGTCCCAGGGTTTTCGGTGTCCTTGCTATACTCTATTCTGCTTAACCATGAAGGATTGCTAAAATAACAACCTCTGTGAAACTTTTTCTATGCCCTTCTTTGGGTTCCCACAGCCCCCTACACCTTTATGGCAACAATTGTCACAGTATGCCTTGAACTTTAGTATTCTTCTGTCTCCTCCACTTGATTCTGAGCCCCCTGAAGACAGAGGTGACCTCTCATTCATCACTGTGATCTCAGCACCCAGCAAAGCTGGAGGGGAGATGCCAATTATGAAGTAGCTACCCAAATCTGGACACCGCTAAGCGCTTTACACATGGGCACATTTAGTCTCCATTGGACTTTCTAAAGTGGATTCTCCTGTGCCTGCTGTGCTTGCCTTAAAGACGAGGAAACAGAAGTTCAGAGAAGTTAAGAGTCTCAAGTGGAAAAAACAAAGGTTCAGCCAGTTCTATGCAGCTCAAGTTCTTCTCTTTCTGCTCCATCAAACTCCATGAGGCCAAAGACTGTGCCTGTTAGTCACTGTATCACTAGCACATAGCACAGTGTGTAATCCTGAGACGGTCTATGGTCATGCAGACCCACCCAGGTTCAGTGAGGGTGGGTATTGTGAGAGCATGAACACCAGGAGGCAGGGGCCACTGGGGGTCATCTTGGAGTTTGTCTGCAACAGAGGGACACATTCAGATACTTTGATGGTCTTGCCATTTATTATGGTAGCCTAATAATATTCAAGGGCAGAGGTCAAAACAAGCACACAGAAACTTAAAACAAGTAAGCAGAGCAAGTCCCAAGAGAACAGTTCGGTTGCCTGGAGATGATATACAAAGCCAAGCCACATGGACCAAGCCAGGAAGATAGGTAGAGGCTGGGAACCTGGTGACAAGATGGAGATTTAGGGATCGGCCAGACAGAGGAGACTGGGACTGCATCAGTATCGGAGCACGGAGACACCTTATAGTGCTTCATTTTCCCACTAGGTCACTGGCAAATCCCATCCCCACCTCCCTCCGACCCTCCACATCCTGGCCTAGCCGCAAACAGCAGATCCTGATTTTCAGAGACTTATGAGCAAACCTGAGAAGGCACAATAGATCCACATTTTTTGTCACCTTTACCCAGTTCCAATCAAGAAATGACTCCCTGGAGAACATCTCAGAGACGGATGCAAACGTGGAGATTTTTTTTCCACTGGGTCCCTTTGATTGTTGTTGTTAGCATTTGTAACAAGGAAGGAAAAAAAATATCTACCTCTTGGGAGGGCTGGGGTTGTGGCTCAGTGGTAGAGCACTTGCCTCGAATGTGTGGGGCTCTGGGTTTGATTCTCAGCACCACATATAAATAAAAAGTAAAGGCCCATCAATAACTAAAATGAATAAAATAGATAAGAATTTTTAAAAAACCTCCCTCTCCATGAACTTGCTTTCTTTTATTGCATGCTGGGAACTAGGTGCCCATTGATCCCTCTGCATGTTGCCTTCTGAGAACCTCAGAACTAATCCAGTGTTGTCTCACCCTGGATCCTAAGTGTCCTACAGGCAAGAGAGCGATGCCCTTCTGTGTTTGCTCCTATAGGGCCTGACACTGTGTTCAGCAAAAAAGATGCAACAAGGATTTTGGAAATAAAATGTTCAAATACAGTGTTCCTACACCCACCCCCAGATTCCTAACTCCCCTATACCCACCCCCAAATTCCTGACTCCCCTTTAGATATCTTTAAAAATACCGTCTTCTAATATATGTGGTTTTGTTGAGTCCTACCTTAAATCCTTTTTGTAGACAGGCAGGGAATAAATGAATAAATAAACAAATAAATGAATAACAGATTCCCTCCTGCCTGGGGGTGCTTGTGCAGGGTTTTGTTAGCTCTGCTTCCAGAATATTCACCCTAACAGACACAGAGCAAGGAAACAACAGTTTGGGGGCTCGGCAGGATCCTTTTCTTTTTTTTTTTTAAACCTAGATAAGCTTGGGTGCCTCAAGTAAATTCCCCTTTGATTGGTATGTTTCATCAGTTGAACTCTAATTGGTGCAAACAGGTAATTTGGAGATTACAAGATTTATTCTTCTATAACAGTGATTACTGATTGCTAATGATAGTGCTGATTTTTAGGTGTTTAAAACCTTGACAGTTACAATACTCATGTGATTTACTACAGTGTCTTAGAGACAGCCTTCCCCCGATCCTTGAGGACAGAGGCTGGGTCCTCCCTGAGCTCTGCCCAGAACCCCATGGGTGTGTGTGTGTGTGTGTGTGTGTGTGTGTGCTTATTAATATTAATAATAACAACCACAAGGCTATCAAGCATTCATCCAGAGCACTGAGTCATACAATCTGCTTGCAATTTCATGGATTTTAAAATGTATACCTTCTCTCACGGATGCCTAATTCAACAGAGCATTAGAAATAATTGGCCTTAAAGGCACATCATAAAAGGACCAAGTCATAAACTCTCCTCCCTGACATCTGGAGAGATTCTGGTTTGGAAGCGTTGAGAAGAGCTAGAACTAACTACGAAGTCGATGTCTTGCCACCACCCCAGGGGAAAGAGCTTAACAAAGCCACCCTGGCCGGCTGCCAGCTCAGGAGCCAGGCACCGCCTTTGGGCGCCTTCCCTGGTTATCCCCCGTGAGCAGACCAGGCACAGACATGTCAACACACCAGTATGTGAAGTGAATGGAAAGTGGCAGTGCCCAGACAGGAAAGCTGCCTCCACCCAGGGCGCTTGGGCGTGGGTGTCCCATCCTACCAGGAGTGAGCTTGGCCCACGAATGCACTTGCCAATAAGGAGAGCACAAACGATAAGCCTGGGCCACCGCATTCAGACATGGGCACCAATGACCACCGGGTCACCGGTTGTACCCAGAACACAATAGCAACTCCCCTCGCCCGGGTACCTATTTAAATTTCCTTTCTGTTGAGTGAATAATAACAGAACTCACGCCTCCCATTTCCTGCCTCTAACCCTGTGCCAAGCGGTTCACTGTGTACAGGGCTGCACCTGGGAGACCTTCTTATCAGGCAGGGCCCGGCTCAGGGCCACTTCCTTCCCGGGGCCTCCCCTTCTTTCTCCCTTCTGTCCTAGGTCATGTACCCCTCCGCCGCCTCCCCTGGGACTCTGAGAGCATTTTCAGGTGGTGGGTGCACTTTCTCTGAATGGGGCCCCTTACCAGATATGGGTGCCTGTCTAGTTTATAAGCACAAAAACCCAACCTTTGGGGGTGCTCCCACCTGGCTCAGCACACTTGCTTGCATGTCACCAGAGTCACCAGATCTGCTCTCACTCAGTCAAAAGCTTTTCTCCAGGTTTGTGGAGTCACCTAGGATTGAAGCGCCACTAGGGACATCTTTTTGACCGTCTCATTTCAGGGACACAAAAACAAAGGCTGAGATGGGTGGAAGGGTGGGAGTAAGGCTGGCGGTAAGGGGCAGTGTCAGAAGGCTTTTTAGCGACCGGGGTCTAAGGTTAAAGAGTACCCTGGTTACCTATAAGGATAAAAGACAGATGGTCCCCGGTTTACGACGGTTCAACTTGTGATTTTTTTGGCTTTATGTTGGTGTAAAAGTGGTACATGTTCAGCAGAAACTATACCTCAAGTTTTGAATTTTGATATTTTCCAAAGCTAGCAATATGCAGTATGACACTCTCTTGAGATGCCAGGCAGCAGCAGGGAGCACAGCTCCCAGCCAGCCACGAGATCTCAAGGAGAAACTGATACATGTGGCTTAACTGTGGTGCTTGGTAGATCACGTGTATTCAACATTCTTAAGATATTTTGAGCTTATGATGGATTCATTGGCACATGACCCCATTGAAAGTTGAGGAACTGCTGTACTCTTAGACCTTTTGCTTTCAGAAAAGAGCAGATCTTGTGATTAAACCCAAGCCTCATGGACACCAGATTGTGTGGTTATGAACAACCCCTGATCCTTCTGCTCCCCACACTCAGGGCCACATGGGAATTGCCATACCCCACTCTGGTGTAGCTCTTTGCAATACTCAAAGGGCTTTCAAATATGCAATTTGATCTTTACGACCATTTTTAATGGACTTATTACTCCCATTGTACCTAGGAGGAAATTTAGGTGAAGTGATTTGCCTAAGATCACACAAGAGCAGTGTATAGAGCTGGACCTTGAACCTAGGCTTTGATTTTTAAGCCCAGTGTCTGAGCTCTTGGTCTCAAAGCTGCGATTCCCAGCCACACTCCATGGAGACAAAGTTCTAGCTCCCTTTGGTCCGTTGCTTCAAGAGTCCTGCACCTTTAAGCAGGTTTGACCCTCTAACTTCCTCATGTCCACCAGAATGTTCCTATTCTGCTTCTAAGACTCTCTAAAAAGGTAGAAGCAGGAGGCTTTCTGGGGTTTCAGCTAGACATAGAGGGGGGCTCAGGTTTGGTCTGCATGACACGAAAACCTTGGCCCCTTGGGGCTGGGGTTGTGGCTCAGCGGTAGAGCACTTGCCTCACACATGCAAGGTCCTGGATTCGATTCTCAGCACCACATAAAATAAATAATAAAACAAAGATATTGTGTCCAACTACCACTAAAAATTAAATATTTAAAAAAACAAAACAAAATCCTTGGCCCCTTAGACTGAATTCTATTTGCTACAATGTTTCTTTTACCCTGAAATAAATGGAAGCGTTGGCTCTTTCTGGGGTGGGGGGGGGTCCTCCTATCATCATGAAAGTGAAGTCATAATGAAACTCCTGAGACAGAAGGGAAATGAGGATTCACCTGGCCCACCTCCTGCACCTGGCCCGTCCCTTCCCCTTGAGGAGGAAGGAACTGAGGGCTGTGGCTCTGGTCGACTCCCTCAGCTTTTGCTACCAGGGTATCTTGATTTGGAAGCAAAAAGAGAAACAAACCCAGCTGCCACCAGCTGGAGTGGCTCTTGATAGGAGACAACACTGGCAGCCTCCCAAGACTCCTCAGACAGGTCGACCACACCGGCATTCTCTGAGTTTTCCTTCTAGGATCAAAGAGGCATTGGTAATGTGCTGATCCCACAAGCAGAGGGAGAGACCTGGGAGGAGACAGGCCAGATGGCTGCCCCTTGTCCCTCTCCTAACAGGAACCCTGGCCCCAACGGCTCCATGTTGACTTTGGCGACTTCATTAGGCTCTATGTGGTCACTACACAAGGCTAAGGGATGCCCCTCTTACTCTCTGAAAAGAATTTCTAAAACAGCAGACAAAATGTTTTCCAGAGAATATGGAGGCAAAATCAACAATGGCCACACATCATCATTCTCTAGGAAGTTCCTCAGGCCATTGCTTCCCTGTAGTATTAAAATTTGCAGCATTACAATATTTTATCCCTCGGCCCTCGCCTCGCACCCCAACACAGAGGCTTGACATAAAGAGCAGCACCCCAACACGATTTTGAGCAATTCCCATTCACACACACACCCAGAGTCTTGCTTAAATAGAATATGAATCATCATTTCACATTTATTATCAGCCATCTCCAATTATCCCGAGAGAAGCCAAGCCTGTGGTCTGATGGTGAGAGACTCACATCGTCCTGAAGGTGAGGGCTGGGTTTGCCGATTTCAAGTTAGAACCCAGTGGATCTTCCCAGGTGAGCAGCTGGGCATTGGCCCAATGAGCACGTCTCTGAGTCTGTGTGGCCTTGGATATTCAAGAGCTCAGCTGCCAGGGACAGACTCCAATCTCTACCATCCTGGTGGCACGGAAGATTGGAGAGGGCAACGGGCCAGATGACTTCATGAGTCTCTTCCACCCCTCCAGCGGCTGCTCCTTGCTGTGACATCATAACAATGAAAGTGGGTGGGCCCTGCAGCTTATTCAGTTTGAGGGAAAGACTCTTGGCTGGGCGTCCTCCTGTTCTCCTTTTCCTCCTCCCATCCTCTTCTCAAACACCCACAAGCCAGGACGAGGACAGTGACCCCCACCCAGATACCATTTTCCCCAGAGGAAACAGGCAAGGCCAGTGGTCCACAAGGGCACCTTGAGGAGCGAAGTGCGTCCTTCTTGCATCGGGAAGAGGAGCAGCCCTGGTGAGGACATGCCTTGGCAGGGAAGAGGTGCTCAGATCGTAGATGCACTATCTCCTCCAACATCAAATGGCACCGGCAGGCACAGTCCCAAAACTCCAGACTCCACTAAGACCTGAGCCAACTCGCTCAAGGCCACAGCAATCCCTCCCAACACTCAGGGAGCTCACAAACAAATCTGCCAACGAAACCATCCAGGGAGCTCTTCCTGAGGGTCTAGGGCCCAAGGAGGACAGTCTTGGCTCCAAACACCCTTGCCTTCTTCAATCTCAAAAGAAAAATGGGGCACACTCCTATAGCCAACCAGAGATCCTCTGGTCTGTCTTCTGTGCAGACTGCAGACCTCCTGCAGGATTGCAACCCACAGAGGACCTCAGAGAGGGGCCCACCCGCGCTGGATGCCTTCCCCACCTTGTGGTACCCCTTTCTACAGTTTCCACTTGCTCAGCCATTCAACTCCAGCAAGAAGATTCTGTAAACACAGTGTCACAGAGGTCACAAGAAGAAAGCCCGTGCATGCTTTCCTATGGTTGCCATAACAGATGATTCTCCATTCTAGAGGCTAGAAGTCAGGAATCAAGGTATCAGCAGGACCATGCTTCCCCTGAAGGCTCCATGGGAGACTCTCTCTTGCCTGTTCCTAGCTTCTGTTGGCTCCTTGGCAACCCTTAGTTTTCCTTGGCTTGTAGCAGCATCACCCAATCTCTGCCTCCTTCACCTCCTGGCCTTCTTCCCTGTGTGTTTACATGGCCTGATAAGGACATCAATCATTGGAGTTGGGACACACCCTAATCAAATATGACCTCATCTTTACTTAAAATTTAATCTCTGAAGATGTTATTTCCATGGGTTAAATTCTGAGGTTGGAAGGGGACATGAATTTTAGAAGGACATTATCTAACCCACCATAGTTAACCCAACTTGAGGAGCCTATGACATCCAGCCTGTCAGACTTGAGTGGGAGCCCAAGGTGTATCTGGGTACAGGAACATGTTGGTAGGAACTTGTCGATCCTGAAACTAAAGTAATCCTTCCCGGCAGATAACCACGTTGCCTCTGGAATGACATCACCATTTCACAATATTTTAGTGCTCATACCCTCACTTGATCTTCACAGGACCCCAAAGAAATAGGAGGAGCAAGTAATGTTAATTGTTAACTTCAAAATACAGAAGGGAAAAAAAAACCCCACTGAATTTCACCAAGATGGAACAGCTTGCCCTAGGCCATCTTGTTGGTTAGAAACAAAATTGG
The DNA here is from genome assembly GCF_045843805.1 of Urocitellus parryii. Taxonomy (NCBI): domain Eukaryota; kingdom Metazoa; phylum Chordata; class Mammalia; order Rodentia; family Sciuridae; genus Urocitellus; species Urocitellus parryii. Next base: position 23,765,082 of record NC_135541.1, read on the forward strand.
GCAGAATTGGGATTAGGACCAGGGTCGTCTCCTGCTCAGCCTGATACATGCACCGCCCCCCCCCCCATCCATTTACCATTATAACCTGTGTTTAAATAAGATCAGGAGAGAAGAAGAGACCCCTCTGAAAGTTTCATTATGTTTCAAAAGTCCTAGCTATTCTGTTAGAGAGTCAGCACTGAATTCATTTCTATAATAGACAGGGGGGTGATAAGGATTAATTAGATGCAGCTTCTGTTCTCAAGGAGTTTCCAAAACACCTAACACACACGAAAGAAAATTTTGTACACAAGATAGTGGAGGCATGAAGAGGTAATGTAGTGAACACGGAGCAGTGGCCATAGCAACAGGCAAAGATGAATTGAAAGGCTTCAAGAAGCAGATAGCCTATAATCCCAGCAGCCCGGGAGGCTAAGATAGGAGGATCTCAAGTTCAAGGTCAGCCTCAGCAACCTAGTGAGGCCCTAAACTTAAACTTAGTGAGAACTTGTCCCAAAAAATAAAAAGGGCTGGGGATGTGTCTCCATCGTTAAGTGCCCCTGGATTCAATCACCAATACCAAAAAAAGAAAAAAAAAAAAAGCAGATAGCATTTGGAGACAGTTTCTACAAAGATATTGATGGTCCTGGAATAGGAAAAAATAAAAAATAGCATGCAGACACTTGAATATGAGACCTCTATTAGAGAATGAATTATTATTAATGTTAAATATCCAGAATTTGACCAATGCATCATGGAAATTTTTACTGACATCTTTTTTTTTAAACTATTTATTTATTTATTTGTTTGTTTTTTAAAGAGAGTGAGAGAGAGAGAATTTTTAACATTTATTTCTTTTAGTATTTGGCGGACACAACATCTTGATTGTATGTGGTGCTGAGGATCGAACCAAGGCTGCACGCATGCCAGACGCGCACTACCGCTTGAGCCACATCCCCAGCCCCTACTGACATCTTTAGTGTTAAGGATATTGGAGTCTATAATTTTACTCTCAAATGATTAAGCAAATAATAATAATGTGTGAATAAAAATGCATACACATACACCTACAAATAGAGAACATGAAAAAGAGACGTAAATGTGCCATAATGTTAACAACTCGTGAAAGCAGTTGAAGGTATTCTGTTATTGCAAATTTCTGTACATTTAAATTTTTTTCAAAATGAATAGTTGAAATAGAACAGGATGAATATGGACAGGAATGAGTCATTTAAGGAATAAATAGGACTAAAAAATTATTAGATTAAGATGTGACTAAATATTCCCACTACCCATCAAGAAAGGAACAAAGGATGAACAGAACACTGAGTGGCAGTTATTGGGAAAAGGGAAACTGTTTCATCTTAAAAAAAAAAAAATTATTTGGAGTTTAAGGCTGAGGAAAAGGGCTGGGACAATGGCCTGCAGGAGGAGCCGCCCATGGAGAAACCTGCCATCCTGGGCGAGTGCTGGGTGGTGTGCCTGGTACAGGGAGAACTGGAAAAAGAGCCCGAGCCAAAAGGGTAGCCAGGACAAGACCACAGCAGAACTTGCCGGCTACAGAGAGAAGTTAAAAACCCATCTCAGGGGCAATTGGGAGTCACTGAAGAAAGTCAAACAGCACAGTGATCAGGATGCCCACGTGGAGAGGGCAGCAGTGGGTTGGAGCAGAGCTGGGATCATTTGTGAGATGCGTGGCAAGTCATTTATCATGGATCATAGCTAAAGACCGAAAAGGATGTACTTATTTTAATAAATTAGAGTGGATTCAAGGTTATGCTCACGATAGCAGCACACCCGTCCACCCGCATTCTAATTGCCTTACTGCACTCCAGGTGTTTACACAGGACAGCAAGGATACCGGGCAAGTGAACATCGCCCCACTGTGCATCTCCACCAGGGAAAGGTGAAGAACCGCTGGGCAAAATGGACGAGAAGACAGGGAAGCGCGGTCAGCCGGAGTTTTGGAAAGAAAAATCCAGGAAAGAAATGCTAAGGATTTAAGACCAATGGTTTTCAAGTGCTGAACCACTGAATGCTCTTTGAATGGCATGAAAAACAGAGAGACATGTAGCTACCTAGGGTGAATCAGGAACGGGAAGCCCACCGTTCTCCCTGCTCAACATCCATTTCCACTCCAACCTCAAAAACCCCTGGGAGGTCTTGAGTTACACAGTTTCAAAAGCTACTGGTCTACTGAGGCGGGCAGCGTAGTGGTGGGAACCCAGAGATAGTGAAACAATCAGGAGGGGAGGGTGGGAAAAGCCACCTCAGTAATGGAAAGCTACTAGGCCAGAGGCTAGAATTCCAGGTTTCTGAGTGGGACAGGGAAGCTGGGGTGGAGATAGCAGGCTTTGAAGAAGATACCCCATGTGCTCAGGTGGAAGTCCAGGTGGGCCATGTATCCAACAGGAAGGGGGATAATTGGTTCTGGGAAACAAACTGAGGATTTATCAGCAATTTGTGGTAACTGAGTCAGAGGAAAAGCAAAAAAAAAAAAAAAAAATCAGGAAAAGAAATGATACAATTAAGAGGAGAGGACCTAAGACAGGATCCTGGTTGATACCAACATTCAAGGTGGGTGAGAGAGGTAGGGAGATGAGCAGATTTATGGTTATACTAGAAGCTAAAAGAGGAGTAAGGAGAAAGGGAATGATCATTACACCTTCTCTGTGTTCCAAGACACTGTAGTCATAATCAACAGTCTAAGCATCATCACCAGCAATAATGTGTGAAGAGCAGAGGATTCACCTATTTCTTCATTTCAGCTAAACTCAGGGAGAGGGATTTTCCTTCTTCATAAATATATCTTATGCTTAACAGAGGCCCTGGAATGTAAGGGCTTTAAAATATTTGTTGAGTGAGTGAACTAATTAATGGATTTTTAAGAACTAATTGGAGAAAGCATTATAATAGCTTTAAATACTGAGCAGAACTACTGTAAGGATCAGGATAAGCTTGAGGACCATCTGGAATGTTCCCCAGGGGAAGAAATATACCAAATTGTGTGTTGACTCCCAGAAGACCCAACAGCCTTGTCATAGTCCACACAGGGGTAAGATTTAAGGAGGAGCAACAGAAACAAAAGGAAGGCAGCCCAAGCAGGCATCAAGCTTAGGAGCACAGGTGGGCAAAACTGTGTGGAACGGAGCCAAAGAGCCAAGAGGAAATGGAAATTATTGGATGTACTTAAGAAAACCTCAAGTCATCAAAACAGAAATTCTGCATTATTGAAACTCTATTTAAGAAGAGAGATAGACATCTCAGAAGGAGTACTGGGCAATGCCAAATCAGCAGCATGGGCTACCTTGCTCCTAGAAATTGGCTCATTTTTAGTCTTTTTCCTGATCCGATAAGCAAAAATCTAAGCTCCAGCAACACTTCCTTCTTCCAAACAACTCAACATAGCAGAAGACTCCAGGACCACGGAGGACAAAGGCCCCTGAAGGGGAGAGGAGTCCAAAGCCTTCCTTGGCTAGTGCTCAAGACCTGGAAGAGCGCCCCCTACTGAGCAGAAGACTATTTGCTCTTAAAAAGGAAGCCACCAACTGACCTTTAATATTATTATAAAAAAAAAATAGAAATACACACTTTAATTCTCTAGATAGAATCCTATGCATAATCCAAGAGGTTAAGGGCAGGTTCCTCAGAAATTCTGACATGGAACTCTAATTTCAACAGATAAGTAAAATGTTGACGGAGAACCCAGCCAAGCAGTTGTTGACCCTGCCCTACAACCCACCCATGAAGCTAGGAGGAGAACTAGTAGGAGCTGCCAAAAGAAAGCATTTTCCTCTCTGGTATGGACTGAATGGAACGCTGCAGATCGTTCCTTTGGCCACACGTCTTCCGAGACTTCTGGGCACAGTGTGTTGAAAGTTGTTCTTTCCAACACAACTTCCAAATGGTCTCAGCATGAATCTGAGCATTCTGATCACACATTTCTTGGCTTCTTTTCAGTGTTTTATCACTTCACTTAGTTTTAGAAAGTGTTCCCCCCTCCCCCATTGGATGGGAAAGACTCAACTCCACGTAGACGAGAACTCACAGAGCAAAGTGACCTCCAAGTTCCTAAGGCAGGAGGGGTGCACCACTGAATCCAAGGGGGAAAGGGAGGAAAACGAGACTCGGAGAGGGATGATTTGGAAGGACACTAAATGTGGCTCTCTCTCTAGGACAAAGAATGTTTTTAACTTCCCCTTTGGTTGTTCTACATTTTCCACTCTGCAATGAAAAACTACATCACATTAGTATTATTAATGTAACATTTTCATGTAACATATTGATATTAACATTAATAATTATCTTACAATTATTAATCATAACATTCAATAAAATGTCATTTTTAAATAGTGATAAATGTAATAAAATTATGTTAATGAAAAATTCAAATTAATGAGACCTAAATGTCCTAAGGTAAGATTTCTTACATGCTTAAAAACATTTTTTTCCTACTGTGGCAAAACACCCATAACATAAATATTACCCTGTTGATCACTTTTATGCAGGTGCATTAAGTACATTTTCAATGCTGCGCAACCATCACCGCTATCCATTTCTAGAAATGTTGCATCATTGCAAACAAAAATTCTATGCCTATTGGACAATAACTAACCATTCCTCTCTTCTCTTGCCCCTTGTAAGCTGTATTCTACGCTCCGTCCCTATGAATTTGTCCATTCTAAGTACTTCATATAAGTGGAATCATACAGTATTTGACCTTTTGTGACTTGTTTCACTTAGCAAATGTTTTCAGGATTTATATTATTGTAGCATGTAGCATGTAGCAGAATGTCATACCCTTTGAAGGCTGAATAATATTCCCTTGTGTGTATACTCCACATTTTGGTTATCCATTCATCTGTTGATGGACACTTGGGTTGTTCCCACCTTTTGGAGAATAATGCTACTATAAACACTGAGGGGCAACTGTCTGTGTAATTCCTGCTTTGGGTTCTTTCTTTCTTTTTTTTTTTTATCCTCCAGTTAGTTTTAATGAGTGGTAGTTCTTATAATATATGGAATTGTTGGCTCATTCAGTATTTAACTTTTTGAGAAAATTTCATCTGTTTTTCACTTCACCATTTTATATTTCCACCAGCAAAGCACCAGGGCTCCAATTTCTCTACATCTTTGACGATACTTATAATTTTCTTTTTTTTATTATACCTGTCTCAATGAGTGTGAAGAAGCACTTCTTTATGTGTTTGATGTGTATCTCCCTAATGACCAGTGATAATGAGCATTTTTCAAGTAATTTTGATCATCTGTACATTTTCTGTGGAGAAATTTCTATTCAAATCCTTTGTCCATTTTTAAATTGGGTCATTTTATTGTTGTTGAGTTGTAAGATATACTCTAGACACTAATCCCTTATCAGATATATGATTTGCCAATATTTTCTCCCATTCTGTGGGTTAGCTTTTCACTCTCTTGATAGTGTCCTTTGATGCATGAAAGTGTTTCATTTTGGTAGTCTTATTTATTTAAACATTCCTTGCTGTACCTTTGGAGTCATACCTAAGAAATCACCAAATCTAAGGTTTTTCCCTGTTTCCAACTCCCAAGAGTTTTATAGTTTTAACTCTTAAGTTTGGGTGATTTTCTTATGTGATTTTTGAGTGATTTTTATATGTGGTATAGGGTTAGTATCCAACTTCATTCTTTTGTATGTGGATGTCTAATACAAAATATTCAAAATTGCATGTTAAAAAGACTGTCTTCTTCCCTGTGTGTGGCATTCACACCAGACTGAAAATCTTACAGGATTTTGACATTGTGAAGGACAAGAGATTTCATGCCACTCAATGTGAAAAATAAAATAGCTACACTTTACACGTATATAAGAGAGGAGCCAGGCGCAGTGGTGCATTCCTGTAATCTCAGTGGCTTGAGAGGCTGAAGCAGGAGGATCTCAAGTTCAAGGTCAGTCTCAGAAACTTAGGGAGGCCATTTCTCAAACTAAAAAAAATTAAAAGGTCTAGGGATACAGCTCAGTGGTTAAGCACCCCTGGGTTCAATCCGTGGTACACACACAAAAGAAAAAGAAAGAAAGAAAAGAAAAAAGAGAAAGAGGAAAAGTTTATAGTGCTTCACCATGTGACACAGTAGTTTTGTGTAAATAAGACATTTTGAGGGCTTGGGAGTTGGGCTGTCTGGGTTTGAATCCTGGCTCCAAGGCTTACCAGCCATATAACCTCAGACAAGTCACTTACCCTTCCAAAGCCTCAGTTCCCTCTTCTGTAAAATGGGGCAATTCTACCTACCTCATAAAAAGTGTTATGAGGATTAAATGAGAAAATTCACATAAAGCACTTAACACATTTCCCAGCACACAGTAACTGCAAGGTTCGTGATGGTCATTGCAGTCATTACCATCATGATTACCATCATATCATGGAGTAGTTTATATCCCATTATTTCTGGGATTCCCACATCAGCCCTGTGCTGTAAGAGAGGTGATGATAATAGTCTCATTACAGAGATAAGTAATGTTAGGCGCAGGAAGTTTCTCATTGGACCAAGGCCACATGGCAAGGAACTGACAGGAGAAAGTGTGTGTTTTCCCACCACTGGTAAAGGGACATTATCCAAAAGAAGGTGACTTTTGCACCAGGACTTGGCTCCTGGGCCAATGTTCCTTTTACTGAGAAACTTGTCTGTCATCACTTATCCTAAAATAGAGGTGTTTTCTGTTCTTGACATTTAAAAAAAAAGGGAAACTATGGAGCAGAGAGGGTCAGGGTGCCAGGCAGTGTCTCAGAAATCAGCATAAGACCTGCAGCAAACACCAGGTGTCCCTTTCAGAGCCCAATTTCACAGAATCAGAAGGAACTAGCGTGGGCTCATCAGAACATTTCTTCAGTGGTTACCAAAGTCCTCAGTGTGCAATATCGAATTCATGCAACACCACCTCCTGGCCGTGAGGCAGTGAAGGTACCGTGCCGGGAACCTCCTGCCACTCCAGTCTCTGGAAAAGAGCGAAGGCTGAGCTGAGCTGCTTACATTCATTAAGGAGATGGTTACACGCTCTGTAAAAAGAGAGTTATTCAGTGCTCACCATAATTCAGACAAGACGTGTTAGGGAATGTGCCGATTAAAAGATAACCGTCTCCAAGAACTTTCTCGAAAGAGACGGGGAAAGAAAATAAGAACTACACAGTTTCAGGCAGGAGGTGCTAAGTGCTTTAAACAGTTTTCTTGTGCAACTTCCGACAACAAAGGCCAGGTCCTTAAGCTCCTCCAATACAACATCCTCTTGGTTACTTCTCACCAAAACCTTACCTAGCGGAGTTAGCATCCCTGGACTGAGTCCTCAGTATGCAAAGCCTCTCCCATATCTTCAGGCTCTCAAAGGGAAACACAGCCTTCCTGATGTAATAATGGGAAGGATGGCGAAGCTATAAATTTATTTGGATTTACGATCTGGCTCTCTCCCTCACCTCCATCTGTGCCAAGCCATCCCGGACGCTCCTGATTAATCATCTGTGGAAAAAGTACATTACTGCAAGGTGCATGCTTGCTCTCAAGTGCTTTCAACGAGACCCTGGGAAGCTAGTGAGAGGCTTTCAGGAAAGAGCTGCTCAGAGGGCAGCAAATATTTGGCCTTTTCTGTACTTCTCTGCTGTCTAAAACTAGAGTGGAAATAAATGCTTTCGGGATCAGGGAAAATAGAAGAGCTATGCAGGCTGCCGCAGAAACCTCAGAGTGGAGACTGTCAGCCACGCCACCTGAACAGGTGATTCTGGGGAGCGGCATGGTCTAGTCTGTCCTGAGAGGCTTCAACCAGCCGCCAGAGGCAGCAGTGTGAAGGAGTGAGTGGAAAGAAGCAGGATTTGGAGAAAGACCGGTTCAAATTCTGGTTCTGCTACTTAGTGTATGAACTGAGCAAGATCTGTAAGTTTCAGTTTTCTTTCAAAAAAAAAAAAAAAAAAAAAAGGAGAACCCTTGTTATCTAGAGTGGGCATAGCAGTGAGCTTGTAAAATAGCTCCCAAGGACCCTTCCTCCTGGAGTTCATGCCCAGAGTGAGCTGGGCGGGATGGCTCCCCTCTATGGAAAAGAATACAGCTATCGTGATGGGCTGTGGCCTCTTAGGCTAGATTGAAAGACAAGGGCTCCCATCTTGCTTGCTCTCCCTCTCTGGCTCTTTTCCCTTGTGCTCTGTTCAAACAGGCTATCTTGCCGTGAGCTGCCCTGTGGAGAGGCCCACACAGGAAGGAATGGAACACAACTTCCAGCCCGGAGCCAGTGAGGAACCGAGGCCCGAGGCCCAACGGCCCACAAAGAGCTGAATCCTGACCACAATTCTGCAGGGCAGCTCAGGAGCAGAGTCCCTGGAGTCGAGCCTTAAGATAACTGAAGCCCAGCCAATGCCTCAGTGGTGGTTTAGGAGACACCCTGAGGCAGAGGACCCAGCTAAGCCTGAGTCATCCAATGATGAGACAGTGAAGAGTTGCCGTTCTAAACCACCAAATTTGGGGGGTGATTTGTTATGCAGCCATGGATATCAGTATATTGAAAATTGAATAAGGCACCCCACACACTGGCCAGTCCATGTGTGGTAGCTGTTATCATTAGTACGAGATGGACTGATTGCCTTGCAAATCCATTTACAGAAACATGGTGGCACGAGATGGAGGGGTGGAGGGAGGGAAGGAGATGGCATTTCCAGGAAGTCACAAACTAAGCAGAAACTAAAAAGAGAAATATAGCCAAATGCCAACTATTTTGTGACATATGATCATCTCCCTTCTCTATAGTCCCAAAATATTTCACTTGTGCCATGATTATAGCAATAACATGGTTGGTCATATGTTGTGCAGTTGTCCCCTTCTCCCAGATCTTGTCCTCAAAGGCAGGGGCCAAGCCTTCCCATTTTGGAATCCATCACAGTGCCTCAAATACTACCTTTGCAAATGATGACAGTGAGACCAACCTGCAACTGATCTTCCTCCCTTTAAAAAAAAAAAAGTTATTGTGGTAAATATTTTCTTCTTATTCTTTTTGTATAGAATTCCTCATCTCTCAAAGTCCCAATCACAGGCGTCTTTCTATGTAGTCTTCCTGACTTGCAGCTCTCCTTTTGGGATTATTCACTCCTTTGATGCTTCTCTTCCTGTTCTCCCAATCTTGATCAGAATTAGTGATGGCACCAGGTGTGGTGGCACACGTCTGTAATCCCAGTGACCCAGGAGGCTGAGGCAGGAGGACTGCAAGTTTGAGGTAAGCCTCAGTAACTTAGCAAGGCCCTAAGTCACTCAGCAAAATCCTGTCTCAAAATTAAAAAAAAAATAAAAGCTGGTAGCAGTGGCCCACATCTGTAATCCCAGCAGCTCAGGAGGCTGAGTTGGGAAGACTGAGGGTTTAAAACCAGCCTCAGCAACAGTGAGGCTCTAAACAACTCAGTGAGACCCTGTCTCTTAAAAAAAAAAAAAATATGGCTGGGGATGTGGCTCAGTGGTTGAGTATCCCTGAGTTCAATCCTTGGTACCCAAGAACTAAAAAAATAAAATTAAAATACAATTAAAAAGGTCTGGGGATGTGACTCAGTGGTTAAGTACCCCTAAATTCAATCCCTGGTACCAAAAACAAAACAAACAAACAAAAAACCGGAAGCCTCCAGAACCACAGGGGCAATCCATCCTCTCACCCTGCCAACTATGGTACCCACCCCACATTTGCAGTAGGTTCCCAGAACCAGTCACTGAAGGAATAAATTATTTCAAACAATCCTCCGAGATTTGAATAAACAAATGTCTGAGAACAAAATGAGGGGAGAAAGCTCAGAAGACATGTCACAAGTTGTAACACTTTTTTTTCAAAGCCACAGAGAGACTTGTGACTCCAAACAACCAAGTTTATAGAGCTTACAGAATCTTTCAGGTTCCTCTCACAAGCATGCCGTGGGTCCTTACTGGCTCTAATCCAGGGGCAAAGAAAATGGAGCTGTCAGCACTGCTGCTGGGGGAAAGGAAGTCCAGGTGAGAGGGCAGAGGTGCACCGTGAGAAACGGTCGGTTCAAGAGGGGACAACAAAAGAGACGTCTGGAACTCATTTCCAAAGCCAACGGTCAACCCATGTTTCCCTGACCCCCAACCCCGGCTTCAATCCACCATTAATCAGGATGCTAGTCCAACAGGACTTGAACCTCCATGCAGCACAGGATTTTGTACTGGAAAGAATGAAAACTCCCTTCTTTTGCAACAGGACAGGGCAGTCAAAGACGTCACAAACAGGTGGGAAAGGGGAGAGCCAGTGATGAGCCTCGACAGCATTGAGGCCACTAATGAAGACAGGTGGGGCAAGGACTGCTCAGAACTCAGGGTAGGTGAGGCAATGCCTGTTGCCTTGGCAATCCCTCCTCGACAGGGTGACCTCTACTTCCAGGCGTCAGAACCTCAGGCTAAGGGAGGCTCCTTGGTCCCCAGTGCTCCCAGTTCCTGGGCACAGGGCTTGAGCCTTGTGGAACTCCAGCTCAGAGGCATCCTCCAGCACCCTGGGGTAGTGATTGGGCGAATAACCCACTCAGGCTGCTGATTGGCTGTTGCCTGGCAGCTTGATTAAACGTTAACACCCACCTGCTTGATGGTGATTGGTCAGCATCAGTCAGTCTGGTGGTGATTGGCCAGGACTTACTTCCTAACCAGACCTATTTTTGGGCACTGGTTGGTCAGCGCTCAGTGGTGGATATTTGTCTGCTTAACTAGAGGAACAGTGCTGTTCCTAAGCTGGCCTGAGTTAAGAAGGCACACTTGGCAAGGAGGCCTGAGTCTTGAATAGGGTGGGGCAAGAGAGGAGGAAATATTTGTCACACATCGCACACTTTCCCCTTAACAGGGCATTTTATCACCTTGAGTGGGTTTTGTTTGTGTTTGTTTTGGTTTGGGGGTGTTTTTTTGTTTTTTGTTTTTGTACCGGTCATTGAACTAAGGGGCACTGGGCCACTGAGCCACATCTCCAGCCCTATTTTGTATTTTATTTAGAGACAGGGTCTCACTGAGTTGCTTAGCGCCTCGCTTTTGCTAAAGCTGGCTTTGAGCCCACCACCCTCCTGTCTCAGCCTCTGGAGCTGCTGGGATGTAGGTGTTTGCCCCTGAACCTGGCTCTTTTGTTCTTTAACACAATCCCAAGAGATACAAACCATTGGCTCATTTTTACAGAGGCGTTCATTTATTTATTTAACAGACATTTGGGGACACCTACTTTGGCCTCAACACTCAGGAAGTTTGGGATAGAGAATGAAATGCAGCTGCTGTTCTCAAAAAGCACAATCCCCATTAGAGAAAACAAGGACACGATTATCCCCATCTTACAGATAAGAGAACTGAGGCCCAGAAAACTTCACTAGATTTCCCAAGTTCTCACAGGTAGCAAATGGCAGTGGTAATATTTGAACCCAAGAAGTCTTGTTTTACAGTCTATACCCTTGGACACTACACTCTAGTTTCCTGGATCATCAAAGCCACTGTGATATGTTAAGTACCAATTTAGAAATTTCCACCTGGCTGCTGTAGTCAAGAGGAATGGGTAAGGCAGAAGAAGGGAGAATCTGGGACAGGAGGAAATTTAAACAGGGCTCCCACAGAGCCCTAAAGGCCCACATTTCTTCCATCTTTAAGGCTTTGGTTTGTTAAAATAAATACATAAAGGAAAAGTTTCAAAATGTTGGTGTATTTTAAATGTTTAAATTTAACAAATGATTTTGATGCATATGTGACATATTGCGATGTAGTTGTGCTAGTCCCAAGAAAATTCCAAGACTATAAAAACATATGGATTCGCCATACATTTCAGGCGGGATGGTCCAGTGACAGGACATGAGAAACCCTGTGAAAAACCACCATCCTCTTTCAGTCCCCTCCATGTTTCTGTAATTGGAGGAACATTTTCACTTGGAGATGAGGTTGAAAATTTTAATCTGTTGCCCTCTGTGATTGAAGGCCTAGGAGACAGATGGCCTCCAGGCTTCCCCGGACTCGCCTCAGATTTCAACAGCGTCCTAAAGTCAGGGAGGCAGCACAGCGGGATGGCTAAAAGGGATACTCCGCAGCAACGTTGCCTGGGCTCAAGTCTCAGTTTTGTTGCTCACTGTGTGATCTTTAGCACGTCGCTTAAGTCATCTTTGCCTCAGTTTCCCCATCTGTCAAACAGGGACAGTATAGCACCTTTTCCTAGGTTTGCTGTGAGTATTAAATAATACTTACTGTGGGAGGAAATTCCCTAAACATGTATTATCACACGCGGTGCCAGGTCCCGGGCGTGGCTCTAGGAGGCTCAGGGATGACTGAGATGGGAGCCCAGTCCAGGGACAACTACACGGTCTAGGTCAGAGTCAGACTCCAGGATGGGTTACCATAGAGCAGCTGATCCTAATCCTAATCTAACTGTCAGATGGCAGAATCTGGGCTCCCCAACTCAGAGAAAGGAAGCTAGAAAAGAGTGGACAGTATCCACGTGGGTAAGGTCACCATGTCACATGGCATGCCACATGACTGTCACCTTACTGGCAAGCTGCTCTAAAGCTTCCTAGTGGGTACCAAGGGCAGCGTGCATTTGGCTTCCACACTCTGCTTACTCCTTAAAATTAAAAACAATCCTGTACTTTACCTTGCAAATTAAATTTTACTTAGTGAATTTTTTAAAGCCACACGTTTTATCCATTGTAAGAAATTTGGGGAGAAAATAAAAAAGCCCAAAGGAGAAAATCAAAATCACCCATCACCCCACCATCCAGAGGCAACCACCGTTCACTTCCTCCTGATCCTCTCTATATACATTTTTAACACAGTTGAGATCATACTGTATAATCAATTTTGTATCTTGCCTTTCAGAAATGTGAATTTAAAAGTCAAGCACCCAAGAACCCCAGCTATCTCATCAACACTTCAGATGCCTCAGAAATGCATCGGAATTTTTTTAAAAAATTGATTCTACAAATCTCCCCCTTCCACTTCCCTTCTGACCACGTGGGGCTCGCAGCAGAATACACACGATATAGACACGTCCCCTGAAGTGTAATAGATTTGAATTGCACACAGGTTGGTGAATGAATGTCTAAATAATTAGGAGGTTAATTAATTTCAAATGTAGGAGGATGAGAGAAATTTGAAGCTGCAGATTCAATAGGGGTCTGTAAGCCTGTCTTGCTAATGTACTTGCTAAGGAAGGTGGAAAGATGGAGCCGTAGGGGGATGGTGACAGAGCCAGTGGGTCACAGCTGGCCACACCCGATGGGAGTCAGGCTCTTCCCACCTGCAGCTGGACTGTGGCCTCCTGACAGCTCAAGCAGAAAAGTTAACAAGAAGGTTAAATATGCAGGTGCTAAAGCCCAGTGATCTAGGTTCAAATTCAGGTTTTGCTGCTTATTAACTTTTGGCCTGTGGGCAAATAATTTAATCTCTCTGAACCTTGGTTTTTTTTTTTTAATTGGTTGTTCAAAACAGTACAAAGCTCATGACATATCATCTTTCATACATTTGACTCAAGTGGGTTATGAACTCCCATTTTTACCCCAAATACAAATTGCAGAATCACATGGGTTTTTTTGTTTGTTTGTTTGTTTTTATGGTAAACAAGGATGATGTTAATACTGTCTATCTCACGGTGTTGTTGTAATAATTAATGCAGCCCATATAGTCCAGTGCATAGTAAAATCTTAGTCAATGTTAGCTTTAACTAGCTGGGAAGCCATTTGACCTAGAGCAGTAGCTTTCTCATCGTTGTTGATTGTGACTACAGTAGGAAATATACATTGCAGTATGATTAAATGCATATAAACATATATGTTATAGTTACATATGTGTGTGTATACAAACACAAACACACATATTTCATGAAATGCTGCTTATCTTTACCCAGATGATGCAACCATATTTTCTATTCTATTTTTTAAAATACTGGTTTCGACTCACTAATTTCATGACTCACTACTAGATCTCAATCAGCAGTTTGAAAAACATTAGCCTTAAAAGAAATCATATAGATTTTTGGTATAAGGAAAATCTAGGATAGAATTTTAGCTCTGCCAATTATTATACCATAAATGACCAGTAAAGAAAGTACACAGGTAAACTTTCTTCATCTGCAAAATGAAGACTGCCCACCTTACCAGTTTACAATATGGTCCCAGACCTGGCACTTAGTAGGTACTCAATAAGCTGTAGCTTTTGTAATTTATCTGCTTTGTTATGCAAACAGGACTCTAAGACCATCTTGCCTCCATTACCAATGCCTTTGGGACCTCCAAATGCAATTACCACGAGGCTTTGTCTCAGGAGTTGGGATGGAAGCAGCTTCCGAGGTCTGTGATACCCTCACTTAACAGCATGCTTCCAAGTCCTGCTATTTGGATTTGATTTTTTAAAGTACTTCCTTTATTTTAATTCAGACCCCAGGGACCTAGAAAGTATACTGCTGCTTTTTCCCAATAAAAATCAGACCAGCAATAAGCATATTGCATTTGAAATGGTGAAGCTGGGCGCGCCTTCAAAGGACACCGCATTAGGACTTGGCTCACTCCCAGCCTGTGTCGGAGAGTCGATTTCCCTGGAGGAAACAGGAAGTCCTGCCACAGGCTGGCTGGCTCAGGGAAAACTCTGCTTTACCCAACTCTTTTATGATGGGGCCCATGAAGCCCTAAGAGGACAGAGGAATCGTCTGAGATGTCCAGTACACGAGGGGCAAATTAGGACTCACCTCCTCCAACTCAGAGCCCAGCCAGGAAATCCTGAGCCAGAAGGGGTTATCCAGCCTCCCTGGAGCCTGACCCTATGAGAGTTCTTCAAGAGGTCTCAGTTATCAGAGGCATTTTAATTCCTGGACACTTTCAAGATTGCTATACTTACAAAAACAATTTCAGCCATAAAAACAATTTAAAAAATAAATAACACTTACTAGATGTCAGTCACTGTTCCAGGTGTCCATTTAATTTTCACTCATTTAATTTTCATGGTGCTGGGAGAGAGACCCTAACATCATCATCATCCCCATTTTAACACCCGAGGTCCCATGGCTAGGAAGTGCAGCAGTTCTGAGATCTGAACCCAAGAAGTCTGGCTCCAGAGTTCCTGCCCCTGGGTAATGACAAGCAGAAATAGCCCTGACTGGGCACTCACCACGAGCCAGGCATCGATCCCAGCCCTTCCCATGCGTTAACTTCTCCAGTCTTCACTGGGGCCTGAAGAGATGGACCTTATTATTATCACCCCATTTCTCAGAAGAGGAAACTGAGATTCCAAGCTAAAATAATAATAATAATAATAATAAAGTAAAATAAAATAAAAATCGATTCTACTTATGCCCCAAGCTCTCTCTTCTGGAAGTTTCCAGGACAGAGAACAGGGAAGGACACTCCACTCCCTAAACAGTAGGAAGGTCAAATCCCTTGAAAAGAAAGAGAGGGTCAGTGGTGCCCTCCTGTGTAAGAGAGGGGCGGTGGCTCCCATTCATCAATGACCATTTCTCACAGCCGGGCACTGAGGATTCAAAGGTGAACACGATTCCTGCCCTCGAGTAAGTTATCACTGAGAAACAAAAAAGGTGGATGGCTACCACTTTAAAACTCTTACTGTGGGTCAGAGGTGGTGTTCAGGGCTCCCACACACAGAATGCTTGTGTCTGCCTGACAACACTTACTGAGGTTGGTGTCCTTACCCCTGGAGGGTCAGCTGAAGCCAAAGTGGAGCGAAACAGGATTTAAATGTGGGTTTGCCTGATTTCCAAAGCCCATATTCTCAACCACTAAATCAAACGCAGTCCCCACCACAGGGTATCGGCTAACTGCAAGCTATTATTACTCCAACATTCAGCCCCCCATCCTCCACTGCGAAGTAGTCTGTGATTTAACTCCACCCTTGGCCCCAGGGTTTGTTGGTCTAAACCAATCTAGATGACCTGATTCCTTAGTATTGGTTCACCAACCAGATTTCAAACCAATCAGCACATGGTACACATGCTCACAGACTGGTTTGAAGTGATCTGATAAGAGAGTAGCTCTAAACTCTCTTCTGGCCAATGTAAGAAGGGTCGTGCTTTCTTCTTTTACACCGTAAGTGAGAAAGCATGACGTGACACCATGGTTGCTGTTGGCAGCCATCTTGCAACCAGGAGGAAAGCCAGCCTGAGGATGGAGCCAACAGCGAGAAGAGAACAGAGATGAGAGAAGATCTGAAAAACTGAGACAGAGCCCCCCAAAACAACTCCTGGAGCTTACACAATCTACCTCCTCTCAGTTTATGACTGTGACTCAAGGAATCCTCTTCAATGTTTAGGTCAGTTAACTTACTAGCAAATATGGACATTCTAACTAAGATATAAGGTATTTGGAAGAGATTGAGATTAATGAAACTCAAAGTTAGCATTCTAAACTTCTCATTTATTTGTCAAGGGAGTATGACAAGACTAACAATTCATACATGAAAAATGTTACAGATATGGCTGATGAATTTATTTTCAAATATTTAAATTCTCCAAATCACAATATCAATACGATTAAAAAAAAAAACATGCATCAACCCCACCCCCCAAAATGTGTCTGGTATCCATATCACTATTAAAAGATATATCTTCATAAATTAGTGTAAATTAATAAGAAAAATGAACACCTCTAAAAAAGAGAGATGAGCTAAACATTTGAGCAAGCCTGCCTTAAATAAGGATAAACAGTAATCAACAAAAATTTAAACCAACATGATACTTTGATATTTATCTATCGGATGTGATGGACTAGAAGGGAGGATGATCCTCAGGACTAGACAGGAGGTACAGAAACTCACTCTCGTGCCTGGCTGGAGTAAGTGCAAGTCTGCAGCTCTCTGCTGGGGGACAATTTAGCAATAATTATCCCAATGCTTAGATAGGCATATCATTCGATTCTCCCACTTCTTTTCATGAAGTTTAGTCTAAGGAAAGAATCTAAATAGTATGCAAACCTATATATTCAAGGATACACGTTTTTTTATAATGATGAAAATTAGAAATAGCCGACAGTAGGTGAATCGTGTGGTCCTATATAATGCAGCCATTTAAAAAGAATATACACAGATATAAAAAATGGAATAATATACTACTACTTTTATAAAAGCAGTTTGCAAAACAAAAAAAAATAACCATATATTGTATATAGGAGGTGCACACGTACAGAAATGGTAAAAGAAATTTTTCCCACAAGTCTAAAATTAGAAGCATCTAGACCCTGAAAGTCGTGTTTTGCAATGACTAAACATCGGACTCCTGCAGTAAAGGGTGGACACGTGGCTGCGGTGCCTGGGGACGGATGCCAGAATGACCTGAAGCCCGACAGCAACAGCCTTGCCTGAGTGAGGCGGGACGGCTCCCACAGGCAGATGGAAAGTGACCCTGTCAGAGGCCGTTCTGTGTCGTGAGAATCCTGTCACCTGGGAGGATGGCCACTTACACCCGCCCCCGCCCCTTCCTGCTGAAGATGCTCCAGATGCCCAGAGCGAAAGAGAAGTGCAGCAAGTGCCAGGGAAAGAAAGAGCAGGGCAAGGGCAAGGAGTCCCGCCCAGGTAGCTTTTTCAACTCCGCGGCTCCTCTAAGGACAGAACAACTTGGGGCATGGTGGCGCAGAAAGGAAGTCCCAGCTGCTGGAGAGGCTAAGGTGGGAGGATCACCTGAGCCCAGGAGTCTGGGCCAGCCTGGGCACCGCAGCAAGACCCCTTCTCAAAAGAGAAGAAAATTGTTAACAACAAATCCCACTGATCAGTGAGTTTTATAACTCCATCGACAGATCAGGAAACATTTACTGGTCGATGAAATTTTAATAGGCATTTTGTTATCACCTAATACTATTTGTAATATTTTGAGAGTTCTGATTTTTCCTGTGAAATTTCATAAAGAAAATGTAGTATCGTGTTCACATCACGAAAGACATAGGTTGTGTGCAAGCCTTCCCCCTCCCCCCCATTTTCAGGTAAAATGAGACATTTTAAACAAATTCAACATGGTGCCATTTGTAATCTATACTTCGGTAGATTCACAGGACATATTATATTCATACAAAGTTTTTTTACATTTCCTTATTTCTTATTACATACAAAATGCCTTCGCTTTCATCCTAATGTATTTTTCTATCCCTGTGCTCCTAGAATCTAGATCTTCTAGGTATCTAATCTGTGTGTGTGTGTGTGTATAAAAATATTAACAGTGGTTTTCTGTGAGTGGTTGGATTACAGGTATTTAAATTTTTCTTTCTTTTTTGACTTGCCAGAATTTTTTCTTTCTTTTTTTTTTTTTTTGCATTGAGCATACTAGTAGTGTAAATTCTGATTAAGAAACTCAGCTATTGAAGAAATGTTAAGTTCTTAATTTTCCTGAAAGTGAATTTAATTCCTCCTCAAAACCCTTCAACCTGTCAGAGGCCGTAATTATTCAAATCCGAATCTCCACCCCCATTTTCCCCAGGTCACTGGGGGATCCAGTGGGCACCTATGGTTCGCTCTTGTCACCAGTCACTTCTGCAGACCCCTTGCAGGAGCACAGGCATCCTCCAGGATGGCTTCCCTGTGGGGTCTTCCATGAACCCTGAAAGGCTCTATCAAGCCCCCCTGCCTGACTCCCCACAGCCACCCTTAGCCAATTGCCCCACCATGTGGAACATTCTGTAAGTCTCACCTCCTCCAGGGCTCTGCTCAGAGGCAAGGTGAGAGCTTTCTATGACCTAGAATCCCTCAGAAGTTGCCATTATCCCTGCCATCCCCAGCACTTAGTCTGGGCGGGACAAAGGGCAGGGCACAGAGTTCCTCCGCCCCCTACATCAGTGACCCCTTTTGTGTTTTCTCTTTCTCGCTCCCCTTCACCCTCCCACTGCTCCCATCCAGCAAATTGACCTAGTTCCTAGGAGCATGCGTGCAAGAATCAACACACACACACGCACACATGCTTACACACATGCACACACACACACACACACACACACACAGAACTGGCTCTGATCAAGCACACATACCTCTATATTTTTGGTTTGGTTTGGTTTCTTAAGTAATAAAACCTCAAGACTTTGACTCTTTTGTTCTCTGTGTCTCATGTCCTAGGTGTGCATGCATATTTATTTAAGAAAATTAGCAAGTAAATGAAAATAGAAAATAACAGAGGTGATTCTTTACTCTCATTTTATCTTGCTTACTTCTTCTGAGACTCAAGTCAAGTAACAAACATGAGCTATCATTTACTACTGTGCTTCCTAGATACCAGATAATGTTCTTGGTACAGTATATATATATATATTAATTCTGCTGAATCTCAAACCAATTATTCAAGCAGCTGTTACTATTCCCAACACCTCATAGATGAGTAAACTGAGTCAAAGAGAGATTATATACACAACACGCCCAAGGTCTCACTGCTTATTAAATAGCAGAGCCAGATTCAAACCCGGAAGCGGGGCTGCTGCAAGGTCTGTGCATCTCTGTACAATACCAGATGTAGCCTGCCAGGGAGGTTTGGCGCTGGTGGAGGAGAACCATCCTATCCGAGGTCGCCAGTTAGTTTAATAGGTTCAAACCTGGGACTTGATCCAGATCTTCTGATCCCAAATTCCATCTTTTTCCTTCGTATCTCTGCTTTTTGAGACTGACAAAGATGAAGATACTGCCAGCCAAGTCCAGTGCGAAACTACCAATCACTTCCACACAGGATTTCTAGGAGAGCTTTCTCTGATTTGTGAGTCTAATCTGGAGTGGGACTGTCATTGCTTCAGATTCTTAATAGACACAATTATCAGGTCCATCTCTCAGGTTCAGAAAAAATAACTGTTCAGGTACAAGACAGGGAAGGAGAGAATTAGCAACTATGGTCATTGAGAAAATTCCCAGTGGGGAACCTTCACTGACACGGAGCTTAGAACGACTCAGCATGCCAGGTGTGGGTTTTCCAAGAGCCAAGAGCTCTGAGCAAGGAATATTCTTACCTGCCACCTGAGTCTAGCCTCACTTCTGGACTCTGCACTTCCCAGTGGGCAGGACCAGCTGGAGCCCTTGGGGGGCTGCAGACTTAATGGGGAGAGGGTGGAAGCCCTGTCAGAGAACCGAGGCTCTTAGGATTGGAGAATCACAGCTATCAGGGAACAGGATCACTGTTTTCAAAACTCTGAAGGGCTATCGTGGGAAAGAGTGAGAAGAAGGCTTGGCCTGTGGATCTAAAAAAAACAAACCTTGAGCCAAGAGGTGGGAGAGAGAAAAAGAGGTTGAGAAAGCAGCTTGAGAAAGAGAAGCCAAGCCAGGCATGTCAGAGCCTCAGATAGGGGTCAGACAACCTGGACTCTGTCACCTCTGAGTGGTTGGTTACCTAACGCCTGGGGAAACATGAGTTTCCTTATCAGTAAGATAGAAGAGCACTTTCTTTCTTTCTTTCTTTCTTTCTTTCTTTTTTTTTTTTAGGATTGAACCCTGGTTCTTAGGTATGCTAGGCAAGTGCTCTACCACTGGGCTATGCACCCAGTTCTCTCAAAGAGTTCTTGCAAGAACTAAATGAACTAATCCACTTCAAGTGTTTCACACTTGGCAGTTAAAGCGTTCTACCAATTCTATCTGTAAGCATGATTATCGTCATAGTGTTGCTATTGCTTTTATGGCCAGGGCTGTATAGCAATGGTTCTCACTGCCTTAGTCACTGCCCCTACCCTGGACATGTGTGACCAGGGGCCACTCTGTGACAACATTGCAGAGCCAAGCCTTTAGGTTCAGGGAGGGCTGGAGAATATCCAAGGGTTCTGCCTCTTTCTGCCATGAACCGGAAGTGCTCTTCGGAGGTCCACCCCTACCTCATTTCTGTGATCTAGAGAGCGGCCTCGTGTGCCCGATGTTTCCTTTTCTGACCATTGCCATGCCAGTCACAGGAAGAACCTGGCCTTGGTCCAGCACCAGAAAACAGAGACTGCTCGTTCCCTACCAGTGGCACCAAAAGTAATAAGAGCAAGGCGCTCAGGAATGGCCACAGCTGTGCCCGCATGAGGTGTGACAGTGAGCCCATAAATCCTTGGGAGGGCACTGCAGGTAGCAGCGTCCAGTACAATGATCTGGCTGCAGAAGGGCCTGCTGGCATGGGATCCACATCTCCACACGTCACTACAGAAAGCTCAGGGAATGCCACAGCCTGAGATGTACAGGCTCCTGGGTTAGCAGGGAGTGGTTGGGGTGGATGAGCACATGCATCTGTTGGGGACAGGACCATGTGCTGTGGACCAGGCCTGTAAGTGTGTAAGCCAGTCACCCCTCAGCCATGCAGGTCTGAGCCCTAGAGAGGCAGCCACAGAAAGTAGCCCTGATGTGGTGGGTGAGCAGAGAGGGCCTTAGGAGACCTACCACAGGGCTCAGGGCAGACTTCCTAGGGCTCCTCACAAAATGCAGTTGGCTGCATGTTGATGGAGTCACAGACAGTGGGAAGGAAATAGTCACCTTGCTTTATCTGGACAGCTTCTATGCAGGTATTAGGTGGGTCCAGGACAATTTCAAAGTCATCCATGAGAGCCTGCACCTATGGTGATAAGCAAACTTGGAGCAATGACGCTCTGCTCATTAATAAACGAATTAATTAACTAAACAATATTTGTACTGATTATCTCGTGAAATGGTTAATTTTATGTGTCAACTCGACTGGGCTATGGGGTTCCCAGAAATTTGGTTAAACATTATTCCAGGTGTGTGGATAGTTCTGGATGAGATTAACATTTGAATAGACAGCGTGGGTAAAGCAGATGGTCCTCCCTGAGGTGGGTAAACTAGTTCAGTCACCTGAAGTCACAAGTGGAACAGAAAGGCCGAATGACAGGGAACTTTGCCAACCTCTTGTCTGTGATGTTGGTCTTCCCTTGCCCTCAGCCTGGATCCTACACCATGAGCTCTCCTGGATCTCATGTCTTTGGACTCAGGCTGAAACTGTATCCCTGGACTTCCTGGGTCTCCAGCCTGCCAGCTGCTGATCCCAGTTTTTCTAAGCATCCATAATTATGTAAGTGAATTCCTTATAATGCATCTCTTCACACCCACCCACCCCCCCCACACACACACACTCACTCATGCACACACACACACACACACACACTCCATATTAATTGTTTCTCTGGGGAACCCTGACAAATACACCTATCATGTGCCACATGCTCTATTCTGTGCTCAAATGGCTTTGATGAACAATCTCTTTAGCAGTAGACATCACAGAAGAAAGAAATAGGTAAACACCTCATCTAAGTAACAGAAGCTGCTCTTAGACACATATAAGTCTTCCAGAAATAACTTGAGGAATAGGGATAATCAATAACTTTAGGGCTGGGATCCTAAAGTAAGAGGCCAGTAAAGGACAAGTTGCTCCTCTTAATGGGATCACATTTAAAACCCCATGAGGCATAGACACGTGTGTGCATGCATACGTGTGTGCGCGCGTGTGTGTGCATGTGTCTACAGCTGGGAACTGGACCAGACAATCCGATGCCAGATTCTATGCACAAACCCCAACTCCACACACCCCCTCCCCTTGAGAAGAATGAAGGCCACAGGCTTGGATTTTCAGTGAAGGATGAGAAAGCATGTTGACCTGTGTTTGTAGATGCATGTCTTTCAGATGTGCAAGTGTATCGGTCCATTTACACAAACACAGACACACACAGAGTTTTTGGTTTCCTTAGGAATTAAGTCTTTGATCAAAACGGAGTCTGAGGCTTGCAGGCCTGATGAGTCCTAGGACTCCTGGGACCCATCAAATAGAACCCATGAGGGGAGAATGTTGCCTCAGGGCCCCAAATACACCTCTGCAGGCAAAATCAGAGCAGGGCTCCCCAGCCAGGGTGCTGTTGGATAAGTATGCCTTGTTCTCATGGGACTCTGAGATGGACCTGGGCTCAGGGCCAAACCTGCGTGGGTGAAGGTGGACCAGCAGGGCCTGCCGGAGGCGAGTCTTCATGGCTCCCTGGCACACAGACCGTTCCAAGGCTGCTAACCTAGTCTCTTGACAAATCTCTGAAGCTCCCTGGCTGGGATTTCTCAGGCCGTCTTCCTTTCTCTGTCCATTGTCCTGACCTGGCTTCCTGAGCCAACTATGGACTTTATTTATTCTTCAAACACTCACTGTGGATTTATCACAGACCAGGAATTGTATTAGACATCAGTTCAGACACTAGGTGTGGACTTTGACACAGAGCTCTGGAAATCAACCAGTTAGTTGGGTTTTTTTTCTTTTTTATTTGTTGGTTTGTTTATTTCATTTTTAATCATAAGAAAACAAAAGAGGACTGGAAAATTCAATATTAACCTTCACTTCCTGAAGTTGGAGTTTGAGAGTGATCATTAATCCCACCCTTTCCTGCCTTTCCATAAGTAAGTTTGCAACCAAGCAAGAAGTAAGACACAGGGCATACATGAAAATCAAAATATCATATTGGAAGGTGATTTGAAGAACTTGGCATTAGACCTTTGGCCACAGTGGGCTTCTCATCCAGGAATTGGCCTGTCTATTATGTGCCTATTTCCAGGGCAGAGCCTATACTGAAAAACTTATTCTCCACCCAAATACACCCTCCTTGAAGGTGCATCCAAGAAAATACAGAGAAGGTAAGATGAGTGTGCTCAGTTCCTTCTCTGAAACTTGCCCATCAAATAAATCACTTCTCCTCTGGGGTCTAATTAGTGGAGGTGCATGAAGCCATCTCTGCACTTAAGAATACGGGACAAAGGTAAGAGAGGTTCCTCCCAATTCCTGGTATGTGTGTCCAAGTTTTAGGCTGCTAATCAGAGGAAGATGAACTTGGGAGGCACAGGCTTCTGGTTCCCATGGAGACAATAACAAAAAGAGCACTGGACCTTGTGCCCAGATGCCTAAGTTTAAGCCCTGACTCTGCTATTTAATAAGCAGGAAAACCTGAGCAAATCATCCCTCCTCGTCAGGCTTTGGATCTGTCCTCTGAGAAATGCAAATAAGGACCAATGGAAGATTATTGGGAAGCCAAAATTTGAGCTGGTGCATGAGCAGATAGGAGGGACCGTGCTAGTTATTTCCAATGTCACCTAGCCCTGGTGCTCTTCTTCCTGAGCGTAAAAGCACAGTGTGTGAGCCTGCCCTTTATCCAACCTGAACATCATCTTGAAACTCAGGCATGACTGAAATAAAAGAGGTAACTTCTAACCACAATGCCTGTTGAATTTCGTCTTTTATAAGATCCATTATGAGTCTGCCCAAGACCAAATCAGAAGACTGAACAGTGACTATCTTCCATCCTTCCAACAAACCCTAAATTGTTGGACAGTTCAAGGAAGGGGTTTTGTATAACACTAAAACATTTTTTTTTATCTCTGTCTTCTGGTCTACCACATTACCCTATGCCAAATACACACATACACACATACACACACACACACACACACACACACACACACACACACACACACCAGCAAGTCTTCCTCAACTCTAATGGCTTAGTTGTTTTTCAAGTACAGAGGGAATTTATAAACAATTTCTCAGATGTTAAAGGAGAGGAAAAAAAAAATATCTTGTATCCTGCTCAGAATGGATTTTTAAAAAATCTCTCTGAGTCAAGCTTTCTCTTCCCCTGAGAGATGATTATGATCTCTCTCTCCCCTTTTTCTCTCTCCTGTTTCATGTGCATTAAATACCCAATGTGGAATTCGTTGGTGCTGCTCACTGCTTTCTGGTTCTCCTTCTAGGCACAGAATAGATTGCATGTCTTGGCTCCTTGTGGCTGGATGCAACCAGGTGACCAGTTCTGGTCAATGAATTGTCAGCAGAAGGTGACATGTGTTGTTTCTGAGTCAGAGCATTTAACTGTTTAGTTACCATCACAGTCTCCTGAGCATTCTCTCTTGGTGGCTATTCCCCCACGCAGACAAGGGCCCTTCTGAGGACAACCGGGACCACTGACTCCTGCTGACCTCTGAGCAACATGAAATAGATCGGGAAGTAACCTTTATTGTCATGAGACATTAAAATTTGAGAGTCGCTTGTGACTGAAGCTTAACCTGTTCTATTTTGTCTGATCCACCTATAATAAATGAAAATATATATATAAGTATTCAGAGCAGTTGTCCTGTTGTTGTTTATATGTCCTCTCTAGGACAAGTTGACCGTAGATGACACCAATTCATGGGAGACCAAAAATGTCTTAGCTCTGCCACGTTCACTTTCATGGCCTGGTTTAAACAGAAGACCATGCTTCCTGGGAACTGGTTTAGTCTTTGCATTAAACATCAGGCTGCTTCCTCTACCGCATGGCAGGTTTTCATCTCCTCTGAATAATTTTTTAGCAACTTGAGAAACTGCAATCCAAACATATAGTATTTTTGGCTGGAAATTAAAACACGTCACTTTTAAAACATAAGCAGCATGCCCTGAATGTTTATGGTAAAAAGCTCACTCCTGGCCAGACTGCAAGCTCGCATTACCGAGAGGCAAACCCTGGAGCAGGCTGGCAGTTTGCATCCCAGTTCGTCCTTCCTACACAGTGCAGCGACTGTGACTCATTTCTCCTCTGGCACATGAACTTCCAGGCTTCGTGACTCCTTCCATATCAAAGAGTGACTGTCTAGAATTCCCCCTTGCTGTGAGGGGACAGCTATAGAAATGGGAAGGCAGATTTCTGTCCACCGGACTGACTGCCTTTGGGATGAGCCAGAGATGTCAGTGGTTCAAACAAAATTTTTCAAGATACTGTGCGGACTCTGGCTTCATAGGCTTCTAAGGCAGGGGGTTGCTAGTCGCTTCATATTACATTTTATTTACGCATTCATTTGTTAATGCTGACAATTAGCAGGTTTCTGTAACAGGTGTTGCAAAGGATCCAAAGACAAAGACGTTCCTTGGCTCTGAGGGACCTGGAGCTGAACATTTGAGCATTTGGTAACACAGGTAATAAAAGAGACACACCAGCCTGACACGCAGTGCCTGTAATCCCAGCGGCTCGGGAGGCTGAGGCAGGAGGTTCCCAAGTTCAAAGCCAGCCTCAGCCACTTAGTGAGGCCCTAAGAAACTTAGTGAGACCCTGTCTCAAACTGAAAAAGTAAAAAGGGCTGGGGATGTGGCACAGTGGTTAAGCACCCCTGGGTTCAACCCTCAGTGCCAAAAATAATAAAAAATTAAAAATAAAAATAAAAGAGACAGATGACATCATGGGGATTGAGAGGAAGGAGATGTGTCTAAGAAAAGGAAGGGGAAGAAAGGAACACTTCTGATGGCCTAGGACCTATTATTTCACTCCACTTATATAAAAGGCCCTCATAAGGAGGCAATTTATGTATGTATTGGGTAAGGAAATAGTTTCAGGTGTCAAGGTCAAGAAACTGTTGGAAGAGACCCGTTTCACTTACAGGTTCATCGGATTCCAAATCCACATCAAGTCGCCTCATCTGGCCAAGCCACCATCTACCCATCTATAAAATGGAGGTGGATGAAGTCGAGGTCTCCTGGAGTTGTTCTGAGGATTGAATGAGATCACTTAGGGAACGAAAGGCTTTGTCTGGCCTGTGGTCAGGGCCCCGAGCAGCAGCCTGAACATCATGACTAGGTACCTGCTGGATGGCATGTGCTTCCTCCGAACTTCAGGCGGGATTCTTGTCGTCCTCTCAAGGATGAGGAGAGCAAAGCCCAGATGAAACAAGCAACCTGCCTGTGGTCACCAAACGGCCAATAAAGAGCCACATCAGGACGGAGGGCTTTCTGACTGGAGCATCCGCCTAAAAGCCAGGAGTGAGTGGCCTTCATCACGTCATTACGTATTGCCAGGCAGCTTCTGCATGTCACTAGCCTGTGACCTTGGGCAAGCTATTTAACCTTGCCAAACTCCTCAGAAGGCTGATGTGGGGATTACGCATAGTACAGAGGGAGTGCTCAGCCAGGCGCCCTGCGTGCAGACAGACCTCGGTGAACATGAATGTGCCTCCTGACGGGGGTGCTGCTGATGACGCTGGTTCTGCCCTCCTTGACGTGGCCCATGTGACACCCATGGAAGCTGCCACAAAAGAGGGGCATTGGCTCCCAGACGATGGTCTTGGGCCAGCACACGCTTCCGGCTGACCCAAGAATGTTCAGGATGCAACAAGCTGAGGAATGATGGTCCCCACCAGAATGGGAGCACTGATTCTGAACGCATTCCTAAGGCATCCCTTCTTTATGTGACTTCTTAAAATGTTGGTTGGCGACAAAGCCAGAATTCTCTTATCAAAAATGAAATCTGTAGAATACAATTTTCAGCTCAAACAATGTGGTTTATACAAAGCGCCACCCTTGCATGTCAGATGAGGAAATATAAAACTCTTCTATAATGGATATATTGTTTGCACACAAAAAGCCTTATGAATCCCTGCTTCATGCCAGCCCTCATTTGGCATCTTCAGTAAAAGGGGGAAACTCTCTCTTCTCCAGAGGAAACCCCAAAGGAGACCTCGGCACCATATTAACTGTCCCCTTTGTTCTTAACAAAATGTCAGAAAGCCACACCCACCTCTTTGTTCGGTGGGACTCCAAGTCCCTGGGGGACAATGATCTGGCACGGATCACGACCGGTCCTTTGCATTGGACTGAGGTGACTCAGATGGCCTCCCTCAGTGGTGGATCCCACCCTACAGAAAAGCTTCGAGAGCCCCTAAGTGCTCAGCACTGCTCTGGGCACCATGGGAGTCCAAGATCAGGTAAGACCAGCCTTGATCTCAAATCACTTCTCATGTCATAATGTGGAGGGGAGGCAAATTTGCCTTGGCAAATCTGTGCTGTCACACGACAGCCGTGAAACCGACTGTCATTTGCCCTCCTGGGCGGTATGCTTCCTTATCCCTCGCCCTCGCCCAGGCTCAGGGTTTCTGGAAGGGCCTCTCTAAGCAGCAATGTGCGAAGGATTCCAACCAGGTTAAGAACAGGGCAGGAAGACACAGCAAGTCCAGTGGCCTGAGGCCGGGATGAGCTTAGTGAGTTCAAGAAACCCAGGTGGGGCAGGTGGGGATTGGAGTTTACACCTGAGCTGGAAACAGGGTGTGTGGGGGAGGGCTACTCTCTATTGTGTATTCATTTGGCTGCTGGGTGAAGGTCGGACTGTGGAGAGGCGGGGTAGGAAGGGAAACTAGCTTTGGGGACTATTGCTGCTGCCCAGGGGTGAGACAGGGACAGCAAGGTAGCACGTGTGACACTGGAGAGAAGGAGGTGGATCCAGGATATAATTTGCAGGTAGCATCCATGGAGCATGCTCACTGATGTGAGAGGGGAGGGAAAGAAGAATCTGGAGTGACTCTTGGCCTTGCCTATTGAGCACGTAGCTAGCGCTGCAGGCTGAGCAGTAGAGGAGAGTGGGTAATGCCGAGGCTCTGGACACCACGGAGAAGGCCCGTGTGGGCAGAGAAAGAACCAGACTTTTGTTCCGAGCATGGAAGGTCTGTGATGTCTATGAGATGCCCGAGTAGAGACAGGGAGCAGGGGGTGGCGATCCCAGGGCAGGGCTGGAGGTACCCGTGTTGAAGTCTTTAGCATATAGATGATATTTAAAGCCAAGGAATGGATTGAGGTCACCTAAGGAGAGACACAGTAAGAGAGGGTATCTGAAGAGCCCTCTGGGACCAGAGAAATGCTAAAGGCGCCTTGTCCCTCCGCCGCACTGCATGCCCCCCTGCACGGCAGGATAAACTGCAGAGGGGAGAGCTGAACCTCCAAGACCATTTTTAACCTAATTTGAATACTGTATGTACATAATTAAAAACATTTGGCCCCAAAGATTAATAACTCCTTTTACATCTTCCTTTGACAAGCGCTCTGATTTGTCAGGCGGGGCGGGCAGGGCGGGTGCTCTCTGAGTTGATTAACACCTCCACGTTGCTTTGAGCAAAGTGTGGGGCGGCGACAGAAAATGCCACATTGCAGATGCCTGACTCGGGGATGGGACTCTGACTTCACGCCTCCCGATAAAGGCAGAGACTCACTTCTGACGGAGGGAAAGTATTACAAAAATATATATGTAACACATATTCTATTCCTGATTTAGGTCTATAATCTTATGAGCCAGACTGTAATGAATAAAGTTATAATTAGCTGAAGATGAAGAACACGCAGCCGTGTTTTCTAGGGTGCACTTTAGGGCTCCGGTCCAATCTGCACATTTACAAGCTGTGCTATTTGCATCGACTTCTACAGACTCCACTCAGAGACAGAAGAGGCTGCATTATTGATTACAGCGTGTGCATCTTGCTTATCTCTCTACTACACCCTGTGGGGTGTACAAATGCAGGAGGAGGGAACAACCAGGAAATCCGGAAAACACTACCCAGTCCTCACAAATAGCAGCATCAATGTTTAATCTATGCCAGAAGACCTCTAGCATTTCCCCATCCACCCTCTAAAACACCCCCAACAAGATCTACAGGCGTGGGATGATTGGATGTAAATCAACAATGTTGCTGAGATACGTGCTGTGTGATCATAGGCAAGTCATTTCCCCTCTCTGGTTTTCCATCTGTGAAATGAAAGGTTGAGCTTGACTATCTCTAAAGGCCTTTTTCAGCTTCTACATTCAGGGATCGATGATTCTATCAAAAGAAAACCAAAAGGGATGTCACTGGGCCAGCTCCAGCTGGACCAAAGCTTACCCTTGCTGCAGAAGAGCTAGCCCCCCTCCGCCTCCTCTGTGTGTTTGACGTGCTGTGAAGTACTTGGTATATTGATCAACATTTGACAACTGGCTCCCCAGTGAAAAAGCTCTGATTTGTAGTGTTTGCCAATTTCTGTGGTGTAAATACTCCCACCACGGTGGATTCCCACCTACCAACATGATGTCATTGAAGACAGAGCTGGAGGATCACACACAATTGGCTCTCTCGGCTGTAGCACATCACTCATGATTTGGGCTGGGAGTCCCTGATGAGTCATTCCCTCTCTCTTCTGGCCAAAAGACTTTAAGCAAGGGCCAACAACCCGTTAATGAGCAGACTGGCTCTCATCCTCTGATGGATCCCCTGCCATGTGGCTGTTGAGGTGATTGTGTCAAGGGGTCTCGAACCAGATATCCAGGGTCTGAATTCTGGCCCTGGAACCTCCCAGCGGTGTAGACTTGATCGAGCGACTTCACCCGGAGGCACTGTAACCGTTACTATATCACAGGTGACTTAGCCAACTCCATCTGCCATCACAAAAATGCCACACAATGGGTGGCTTAAACCACAGGCCGGTTTTCTCACCGTTCTAGAGACTAAAAATCTGAGATTCCCGTGCCAAGGTGGTTGGGTCCAGGTCAAGGGTTCTCTTCCTGGCTTGTAGACAGCCACCTACCTACTGGGTCCTTAAATGGCAGACAAAGCACTAGTGTCCCTTACTTTTATTATAAGGACATCAGTTCTATCAGATGAAGGCCCTACTCTTATGACCTCATTGAATATTAATCACCTCTTTACAGGCATTACCTCGAATATAGTGGGTGTTCAGGGGAATGCTAGGTCTTGAACTTATGAGGAGGACACAATTCAGTCCTCAGTAATAGGGTTCTTATGAAGATCAGTTGAGCTAACACATGTAGCGTGTCTATTACGTGGTTAAGCATGCAATAGATAATAGTCATGGATCTGTCATGGATATATATATGTGTGTATGTATATGTGTATCTGGGTGTGTGTGAGTGTGTGTGTGTGTGTGTGTGTTTAAGATGTTGATCCATTTGAGTTTCACCCACAGAACCAAACAAAGAACACAAAATAACTTTGGCATAAATTTTCTAACTGTAGAATCCAACTTTCTTACAATAGCCTAGGACCCACTCTGGACCCACAAATGTCCATGCTGATGGACAGTTCGATCCATCACTTGTTCTAGAAGGTCTCTCTACTTTTCCGTCTGTGGATCTTGCTTTGTGCTCTGGGTACATTACCAGAGTTAGACATCTGAAGAGCCACATTTGATATCCCACCAGTTTGGTTCCCTTTTGTGATCCCACAGCCAGGAACAGGACTAGGGAGAGGTGGGGAGTCCTTCCTGCCTCTCTTGACATGGTTGCCCCATGCTGGAAGTTGGGCTCTGGGTACCAATCCTTCCAGTTGCCTGGTGAGTTGACATCCAGGATGACACAACTGAGGATGCCCCCTGGCCTGACCAGCCTGACGGCACCCAGCCAGGAAAGGCCAGAGCCGGAGCTCCCACTCAATCCCCTGCTCCTCCCGAACTCTTCCGCCTGATACTCAACAGCACAAGTAATGAGATGGCCATGCATCCTGAAGTGGCCCAAACAGCCCTTATTCGTGGCAGCTGAGTCCAGTGGCCTGGTGACCCAGAAAGTTTTGTCTCAGGCACCCTAAAACCATTACCCATCAACATTCCAAAGCAGAGTAACCAGCTTAACAACAGGACGACCCCATTTAAAAATGGGCAGGGGAGGGCGGGGGTTGTGGCTCAGTGGTAGAGCGCTTGCCTGGCATGTGTGAGGCACTGGGTTCGATTCTCTGCACCACAGATAAATAAAGAAAATAAAGGTCCATCAACAACTAAAAAAAAAAAAAAAATGGGCAGGGGACTTGAATAGCCATTTCTTCAGAGAGCATATACAAACAGCCAACAGACACATGATGTTCAACATCATTAGTCCTAAGAGAAATGTAAATCAAAACCACAGTGACATACCTGTCCACATCAACTAAGATGGCTACAATAAGAAGAAATTTAAAACGGTAAAAAAAAAAAAAAAAAAGTGTTGGTGAAGGTGTGGAGAAACTAGAACCCCTTGTACATTGTTCAGGGAATTTGTTTAGTCAATTTTTTTTCCCTGCTGTGACTGAAAGACCCGACCAGCACGATTATAGAGGAGGTAAAGTTTATTGAAGGGCTCATGGTTTCAGAGGTCTTAGTCCATAGATAGCAGGCTCCAATCCTAGGGAGGCAGAACATCATGGCAGAAGAGTGTGGCAGAGGGAAACAGCTCACTCATGATCATCAGGAAGCAGAGAGAGAGAGACTCCACTTGCCAGATACAAATATATACCCCAAAGCCATGCCTGCCCCCAATGACCCATCTCCTCCAGCCACACCCACCACTTCGATTACCACTCAGCTAATCCCTGTCAGGGGATTAATTCACTGGTTGGGTTAAGGCTACCACCCAATCATTTCTCTTCCAAACCTTCTTCTTGCATTGTCTCACCCGTGAGCTTTTGGAGAACACAACACCTAAACCAGAAGAGAAAAATGGCCGAGCCATATGGACAACAGTTTGGTGTTTCCTCCAAAAGTTAAATGTAGAATTTCCATACAGCTCATCAATTCTACTCCTAGGTATGGTTCCCCCCAAATTGAAAAGAGTCACTCAAATATTTGTATACCAATATTTATAGCAGCACTATTCCCCATAGCAAAAGACGAAAACAACCCATTATCCATCAATAGACGGATAGACAAACAAAACACAGCGTATCCAAATAGTGGAATGGAACATTATTCAGTCATAAAAAGGAATGAAGTTCTGACACCCACTGCACAGGGTGATTCTGGAAAACATTATGCCAAGTGCAAGAAGCCAGACACAAATGGTCACACATTATGGGATTCCATGTATATGTAATTTTCTTTTTCAGTTTCTTTCCCTGATCCACAAGGTCCAGGCCCGGCCTAGAAGGGAGGAGAAGGGAGTTTCTCAGGATGACCGCGCACCTCCCATGGGCCAGGAGCAGGGGCGGGCTTCCAAGGGCCTTATTTCATGACGTTTTCCGTGTTCCAGGCGCAGGACTGCTTGTGTTTCCCACCACCCTGGCTGGTTCTCATAACAAGCCTGAGAAACACCCGGGGGGCTATTACAGATGGGGAGACTGAGTCTCTTCAGGGTCAGAACCTGGTTTGGATCCCAAGCCACTCAGCTCTCCTCTTAGCAGATGTGCCCAAGGCCATCAGGGGAAATCACAGCCACAGCTACCAGCAGTGGGGCCCAGGGGTGGGCGGGGCCGGGGGACGGTTTGCTCAGCCAACCTTCACCTCTCTCTGACTCCTATTAGAATACATGCCAACCGGCACAAGGTGGGGGCAGCAGATTATTTGTCTGAAAAAAGAAAATGACCCTGAGCAGCCTAAGACAACTGTTTACCTGAGCTTTTAGAATGGCTGGAGGTGCCTGTGCCCCTAGAGATCTGGGTTCTACCTTGATGTGGAGACATCCTTTACTGTGGTCGGTGGGATGTCCTTGGTCTGCTGAGGGATGCCCTGATTCCTCAGGTGGTAAGGCAGGTGTGCAGGCTGGATCACAGCAGGGTTGGAACCCCACTATCCTGAGTCTCCCCTGGAGAGTCCCATGGTCCTTCACAAACCTTCTTTTCCTCCACGGCCTGTGCAGGATGAGGGGGATTCGCTTCCAACTTTAAAATGTCGATGATTCTCCCTAACACCTTAACATTTGCTGAGGAACTTGGCAATGGGATGCGGATATAGGTGTCCTCAAAATTTGTGCATGAATCAGATCCGCATTACGAAACCATGCTTGGTAAAGCAGGGGACCGTGGTGCAACGTAAAAAACCAGCCTTCCTTCTATTGTACACCCAGAGATGCTTGCAGAAGCCTGGGAGGAAGAGGAGGAGGAAGAGAACCAGGGAAGGAAGGGAGGGAGGGGAGGGTCGGTGAAAGTAGGTAGAAGAAGGCACCTGGGAGTCAGACCTTGTAAATCTGGAGTTGGCATCTCTGTTCCCCACTCACGTGACCTTGGACAAGTCACTTGATCTCTCAGCCTCAGTTTTCTCATCTGTAAGACAGGAAGACGAATACCCATCCAAAGAAATAATGAAGGAAGGTTCTGGGGAGCGGGGAGGGAAACCCTGGTTGAACCCTGTCAGCGCAGGCCCAGCATTTTCATCTACATAAGCATGCCAAGCGCATGATTCTGTGGAATCATGGAGAAGTTGCTCATGAAACCGGGATTGTGCTCCTCTCTCTTTTACTTTTTCAAATTTGGGGACATGAAGCCCAGAGGCAGACCTGGGATCTGCTTCAGATTACCCTCAGGTTCCAGAAGCTGCCGTTCATGCTGCTTTGAAATAAACCCCCAAATCACCAGCACATAGTTTTCAGAGCTCATCCTCTGCTCCAGCCGAGACCGCAGACACACAAGCACACGGATACACACAAGCACACAGACACGCATGCTCAGGAAACATCTCCAGGTGCCCCTTTGTGTACTGCCTGCACCAGGCCTGCACATACCCAAGCAGGCTTGGACGGCCAAACTCTCTGCCTCTCCTGGTGAGAATCAAAAGCAGTTCCCCTTTTATCACTCTGAGTTGATTATCTAAGCACCCCCCACCCCATATCCCATGTCCCAGCCTAAGTTCAGTTCCTCTGTAACCTGTTGTCAGAGTCCTGTGCTCCTTCAGTGTGTGGCTCTCAGCATGGCTTACCATCGCACGCGGACGGACGGACAGACGGACAGACATGCAGGTGACTGGATTAGTGCCTGCTTCCCCTCTAGACATTCCGTTGCTTCAGTTGGAGAAACAGAGTCTGTTTGGCTGATCCTGCGCCTCTCACCAAGCCTGGCAAAACAGTCAGAGTTTAATAAATACATGTGGAATGTTGGAACAAATGAATGAGCTCCTAACAATGAGCCTTTTCCAACTCAAGGTCTCGACACCTTGCACCCCCTCCCTTGAACGAGCCTCACTTCAGGGCCCTGGACCTTGTAAGATTCCCTAGCTCGGTCACCGTGGTACCCAGGGCCCCTGCTCTGTAGCCTCCCCGGCCAGGTGGGGCCCACCCTCTGGAGTTGAGAATAGCCACTCCTTACCAGCAGTGACACCCAAGGCCTCTCTTCCAGAATGGGCAGCCATTCCACCTTGACTTTCCCCAGTTCCAAACTGGGGTCTTAGTGTCTGTCACAACTAGGATACGGCCACTCCAAAGGGGTCTTGGGGCCAGTGACCCCCTTTTCCTACCTGCCATCCTTAGCACTCTCCCTCCCCTCCTCTATACCCTTGACTCCGGCCTCAGATTCCCTTTAAAAACATTTACATTTCTGCTCCTCCTCCGGGGACTGTCTGTCTCTCTAATAAATAGAACATGCGCCACTGCTCTTGCCTGACCCTAGAGCAACACTGGGGGGCGGGGGGAGTCTCAGGACGCCCCGGCTGCTGCCATTCCTGTCCATGGAGGCCCCGTGGTCCAACCTATCCCTTCCACGCTGCCCTGACCCCCATATCATTGTCTGATCCCTCTCCCAGGAGCCGGGGACCATTCTGTGCCCTCCCCCTCATTAAATCGGTGGCCATCACACTCGGGAGCAGGGACAGAGGCAGCTGCCGGGCTTCCCAGCCCCGAGTGGGCCCAAGGGGTTGATTAGCATATTGTTGTGAGGGAAGGTCTGGAGTAATCCTTTTTCCTATTGACACTGAATAACCTCACCTGAAGCCCGCCCCCACTCCAGGGGCCCAAAGCAGCCCGAGAACCCTCGGATTCCCTCCCCACGCCCCTCCTCCTCCCTCCTTCTTCCTTCCCCTCTCCCTCCCTCTCTCCAGCCTCCTCTCCAGGCTTTTACAAAAAATGCAAACACAGAGGTCGCCTGGGAAGAGCTCATCCTCCCAACCTCCTCCTCAGGCCAAGGCCCCAGCCTCCCTTCCAGCTGGGGGTGCCTTCACCAACCAGTGCTGGGCTCCTGCCTGGAAAGCCACCAGAATGACAAATCTTTGGACAAATTACTGATTTCTCATCTAATTTACATCCAATTAGTGTGAGTGAAATGAATCATGTGGTCAGCCCCTCAGGGGGAACATTGAGATAACAAATGCCCCGGGCTTCCTTCCTGGGGAACTGACGGGCCCTGGGGGAAGTCCATGATTTACCCCCGGGTCAGAGGCCCCCCTCCCTTCCCCCAGGCAGGTTATCCAACCCATAGATCAACCCCGCCCCCTCCCTGCAGCCCCGACCGGCCAGTAAAAAAAAAAAAAAAATGGGGTGGGTGAAAACCAGATCTGGGTTGAGCCCCCCAGATTTAGAATGCAGCAATAGGGTCTTGGAGCAAGTGGCACATTCTGAACTGGTGGCCCTCGAGCACAGATTCTTCGACCTTGGGAGACAGGCAGTCCCAGGCTCTGGTGATCCAAGCACTGTTGCCACTCACCACACGCCAGGCCCTGTGTTCAGTACCTAACCCCCATGATATGGCCTCCACTTGACAGGAAGGGAAACTGAGGCTCAGACAGGGCTCCCCCAAGCTTCTCTAGCCAGGAAGGTCAAGGCTGAACACTGGTCGGAGGATGCCAGAGTCCAGGAACTTGACCATTGTGGTCTGTCTGCTCCATCCACTTGCAGAGAAGGGTGAGGCTGAGGAGGGCGGGCGAAATACCTGCCCAAGGTCACAGAGCCAGCTTTGGCAGAGAGGGATGGCCACAGAAGGCATTTCCTCTGCGTGTAGCCAGGCTGCACCTGGGACTCCTGGGAGTGGAAAGCACTGTTCCAGGGTAGAAGTGGATGGATTATCCAAGGCCATCCCCACCCAGAGGAGAACCAGAGACCCATACACACACATACACACACACCTTCCCGCGACTGGGTCACCGCTCCTGTCTTCCTGCCCGAGGAGCAGCAGACGGAACTCAGCAATGTTTTTCCAAAACAAGAAAGATGACTTTCCACAACCATTTGAAGTGGGAAGACAGGGGCGAGCGGGCAGGGCGGGGTGGGGGGCACGGGTTTCTTGTCTGAACAGTGCAGTAGCTGCATGTTTGGGATGAGTTTGATCTTCCTGTGTAAACTTGTTTCTAGTCTGCTATTTAAAACCTGGCATATGGATGGGATCTCAGCTCCCAGTACTGGCAGTCCTTAACATTCACAGCGACTAAATAAAAAGGGAATTTTAAAAACCAAATGCAGTTTTACCCCAGAACGAGGCAAAAGAGAAAACTACTAAGAAGTTAACAACTCCTGAACTTGAGCCCAGCCAACCCTCTAAGTGTGGGGGCCTCTGCAATGCGGTGCTGGGTGAGGAGCAAGGGGACTGACATTTTCTGAGCACCTCATGCAGGACTCGCTTTCTGAGCTGGGGTCTCAATCCCAGGATTAGAGTTAGGGTTAGGGTGAAGGTTAGGGACATGGCCTTCACAGCAAGTCACTAGGGTTTGAAGCCCAGCTCTGTCACTCACTACCTGGGTGACCTTGCAAAAGTTCTTAACTTCTCTGAGCATCCTCAGCTGGAATGGACCTAACTCACAAAGATGTAAAAATGATGCGAGGCCATGTCTGTAGCCGTGCAGCAGGATGCTCACGGCACGTAGTAAGTGTGCACAAGCCCACTGCAGTTTTTAATCTGCCTGGGGGAATGAGGATTATTTTCTCCATTTTTCAGTTTCCGAGGTTGCAGAAGATGCTGGGTGCATGGGAGGGGGTGTCCGATCCATCTCTTTCAAGGGTGGAAGGTAACCTGTAGTCCTAGCAATGTGGCGAGTGGAGTGGGAAGAGAGGCCTAGGATGGGCAGGAAATGAGAGTATTGAAATCTGCCGAGAAGGAAGCAGGGTCATAGGGGTGGGTGACTCGGGTCACTACAGGCAGGAGTGGAGAAACGAGGCTCCTAGGGGAGCAATCAGGCTGATTCCTCCATGGGCCCCCCGTAAAAACAGCAATTATTAAGTATTTTGC
Organism: Urocitellus parryii; assembly: GCF_045843805.1. Taxonomy (NCBI): domain Eukaryota; kingdom Metazoa; phylum Chordata; class Mammalia; order Rodentia; family Sciuridae; genus Urocitellus; species Urocitellus parryii. The sequence goes on from NC_135541.1 coordinate 23,802,642, forward strand.
ATGCGCCCAGCTCTGCCCTAAATGCTTTAAAAGTTCCGGGATGTTTGGGGTTTTTTTTTTTTGTTGTTGTTTGTTTGTTTGTTTCACTTAAATCTCAAAATGGCTCATTGAAGTGGTTATTATTTTCAAATGGGTCCAGACAAATAAAAACCAAATTTATGCAGCTCATTAGACAAGGAGTAAACCAGCGGTGAGGCCCCCATCTACTGCCTCTGAGAGCACACATCTTGGCACCAGGGGGCATCCTGTGGCCGAGAAGGAAGAACTGTACCAGGGAGAGAGCAGAAAGAGCCCCTGGGGCCCAAGTAGGTAATCAAGTCAGCTATTGCTGAGGGCCATTGCCAAGTAGGTATGATGCATCAAAATCTCCTTGCCAGCGTACCCCATGCTGCTTAGAGGACATTCGATGGGACGTTGCATGTATGCTTTAGTAAGATGACCCTGCTCAAGGTGATCGAGGGTGGATCCAGGTTTGAGGAAGTATCCTGCAGGTTTGAGGAAGTATTCTGGTCCTTGGGTTTAGGGTGTTCCCGGTTTAAGGCGTTTCCCGGTTTAAGAATATGGGTTTTAGGGAAGTTGAGGTTGAAGATTATTGCTGCTGGGATTAGGGTGTTCCTGCTGCTTGTTCCTGTTGAGTTCTCGTGAGATTAAAATGGGATTTGGAAAAAGCCTCGTGGAGTAGGTGGATTGTGAGGGCAGAAAGAGACTGCCCCTGAACGTGTGTGGAGGCTGGTGTGAGATTGGGAATAAAGAATTGCTGTTTGAACCTACAAAGCTGTGTGGTGGCTCGTGATTCTGTGCCAAGCGGAGACATTGGCACTTGGCATTCGGCAAGCTATAAGCCTGAGGCTGGCTCCTTGGGACAGAGGCCCCTAAGACCCACCTGGGATTTCTTACACAGCCCCCTGACAATCAGACTAAGCCACTTGACCAACCAGCAAGAAACCATGCCCTGATCACCCTACAGAGGGAACCACCATTCCCCAGATGTGTGACCACAGTTTCCTGATCTATAAATGGGGAGCTCATGAAAGCTACAGAGTTGTTAATGAGGATGAAGAAGGCAGCCAGAACCCTACCAACGAGGAGACTGAGGTTCAAAGTGGTGGGAATGCTTGTCCCACTGAGCAGCAGCAGAGACAGAGAACAAAAATGCTTAATTGGAGCACTGCTTAGTCAACAGCGCTGTAAATGGGGCCGTGGGTGTTGCTGGGGGGAATCGTCTGGCTGCCTGTGTGGGGAATCCAGTCATCTGAGGACCAAGACCCATGTCTTGGGTTATCTTTGACTCACTTGTCCCCAGACACATGGAACTTCCCTGCTTCTCAGGGGCTGCCTCCCCGCCACATCCCATTGCAGCTCCGGTTTCTCCAGAGCATCCCTTGGGAGGAAGAACTGTATCCTGATGCAGAGATCTGCCCCAGGCACTGAGGACTTGCGGGCTCCCAGCTCCTGCCTCCGAGCCTGCCACTGTTAAGACTTATGGCTGCCTCATCTCTCCCCCTCGCTGGGTCTGGCTACATCACTTATCTCTCCGACGCTGACCTGCCAGCAGCTGCAGGAGGCTCTCTCCGGTAAGATTTGATTAATGAGGTTCAGCAGCAACAAATCAGTCTTATGGAGCAGCCCTCCCCTCTCGGGGACACACTCTCACAACACCCGCTGCATACAAACCGCCCCGCGGGTGTGGGGCGGCTCCCAGGTCTGCCAGTCAGCAGCCCCAGGCTCTGCACCCCAGTTCCAGCTCCAAGGCTCAGACCCCACTGGAGCTCAGGGCCCATCCTCTAGTGCATACTGCGCCCCACACTTGTTTTGTACCCTTCTCTTTATGAGAATCAGAGAGAATTATTTTAACAGTGCACATGATAATAGCTACTATTTGTGGGTTCACCATATGCAAGGCACTTCACAGCTTATTTGATCACCAAGCCCATAGCATGAGGATATTATTATCCCCTTATTACAGATGAGGAAACTGAGGAGTGAGTGGACAGGTCGAACCTGAACTTCTGGATTCTGGCCTTTACACTGCTTCACGTGATTGAAGTCTGGATAATCTTTGGAAATACGGTGAAAGGCATGTTCTTCTTGGAAAAAAAGTGTGTGTACTATACACACATTGCAATATGACTTAGCCTATGCACCTGAAACCCCACCCACAGTCCTGAGGACCCCCCACTCACACTCACTGTGAAAAGAGCCTATCCTACTCCGTGTCAAATGCACCAAACCCAAGACCTGCTTCCCGATCTCATTGACTCGCTATCCTTTGCAAAGTTCACGCCATGGGAGAGTAGAACGGCTTTCCTCCCTGAGTTCCCAACCGCTCTGTGTGCATCACCCACCCCACCCCTTTCCTTGCCCCAACTCTTTTATTGGAACTGTTTGTTTCTCCAGCAGTTACAGGAAGCCCATGGCACATTGCGGTCCATCTACTTCTTTGCAGCATAATCGGCACATCATTCAAGTGCATGTCCCTCCCACCATTGGTGACCCCATGTCACCTTCTTGGGAACCTTTCTCAAGTGGGCATCCTACTCGCTTGTCCAGCCCCCGAACATGCACCTGCTTTTGCCCCCAGACTGCCAGACCTTGATCCACCCCTTCCTTGCAAGCTGAAAGGGCTGCAGATCTCCCCTTTCCATTCCCCTCTTTACCTTCCCCAAAGCCCTCACATCCCAGAAACATTTGTCAGGGATTTGCCAATAGTCCCTTTTTCATCTGCTGGGGCAAGAGTCATCTTTGCATATAGATGTTTTGTAATAGATGCTGCATTGATTATGTAAAGTTCTTTTGGGAATCGCCTGACCATTTCTGGGTCCTTACTGACCAGGTCCACCTCCAACATACATCTCACATCTCCTGGGTCAGCAGTGCCGAGTTGCCTGAGCCACTGGCCGGGGGGAAAATGGTGCAGGCCCAGGTGTGGTAGGGACTTTACCCATCCCAGAGGAATCTGCAAGGCCAACTCTGCTATGGCTGGGCTGGCCGAGGAATGGCCGTTTAATCTGAGTATGTTCCTCAGCCGGAAATTAAAATCACCCTGGTGATGAGCATTTTTTATACTTTGCAGTGTACAAAGCAAAGCACACTCTTCTGGTAGCTCATCCTGTCCTCACAACATGCCTGAGTGGGAGAGGTTATAGCTGTACCCACTTTACAGAGAAGGAAAGTATGGTGTGGAGAAGGAACTTGCCCAAGATGGTGTAGCTCACGTGTGGCAATTACAATCCTGGAGTCCAGCTCGTGGGATTGTGAGATCTGTGCTTTTTCTCTTACATCATTTTGTTTAAAAGCTCATTTTGGGAGAAGGGCATTTACAAAGTGCTCTCAGATTTTCCCCCAAGTCTCAGTCCTCCAGGAACATGGGGAGAATAGCACGGGTTATGTGCAACTGTGCTTCTTAGGATGAGAAGACCAGGTGGACAATCATTTGTAGATTATTTGAGGATGACTATAACATAAATACTTTAATAGGTGTGCCCAGCCCTCTCCTAAGCTCAAAACAAACCCCAAGTTTTTGGCATTGTTCTCTCCCCAGGGAATGGCCCTTGGGTTAGTGTGTAAGTCACCCAGAAGAGGGAGCTAATCATTTTGGAGGTGTGGGATGTGGACACAGAAGGTCAGTATCAGATCAACAGCCTAGGTGACAGAAGTAGAAGGGGGTTCCTATGGAAGCCTTCACCTCCTGTCACTGGGTTTAGGGAGCTTCCTGGGACATTAAGGAAGCTCTGCAGGGATGCTGAAGATCTGTCGTCTCTGGCAGCAGACCCTTGGGTGGGGTCTGAAGGCACGGTGACCCCTTGTCTCTTCCTCTAGCCAACTTCCATCTACTGGACAGCTGAGGTCCCAGGAGACCCCCTGGTTGAGTGGCTCACAGAGAGACTTAGTGCTGCCTCCCCTAATCCCATCGTGGCTTTGGCACTTGCTAGCTTCCAAGAGCACAGAACACTTTAAAAATGGTTCCTACAGCAATGCAGAACATGAGCTATGGGAGAGAGACAAGGTCAAGTGGAGTTGGTGGGGGATCCGGTGTGCCCAAGCCAGAGGCAGCAGAACTCCCTCTCTGCCTGCTCGCTGGCTGGTATTCCCTGCGGTAACTCCGGAGCTTCCCCTGGAGCTTCCTGCTCTGGCTTCTACCTGAACTTGGCATCCCCATGTGCCAATTAGAGTCACACCTCCCATTTAACCAGAAGCACATTTTCCAGCTTGTTCCTCCACCAGGCTGGGCTCCAAATGCCTCTTGTGGTTGTTTCCCGAAATCAAATCCAACCTCAAAGCATGAAGATTTGCCATTATTAAAGACGAGCAAAAGCATATGCCCCAGGCTCTGGAGAGAATTTCTAATGAGGATTCCAAAGATCACAGCCGACTCATGAGCTCTTGGAAGCCGATGGGCCCTTAACAGTCATGAGCCCTCTAATTACGCTCCCTGCACATCCCAGCTGTACCCACCGCTATGCCTGCGCCGCACTGCTCCCACGACAGTCGTCTCTGTGATGTAGAGACGGTGTTTAAAGCCAGCGTATAAAGGGGGAAAACCAGGCATGGTCAAAATTACCCTTACAAATCCCTTAGGAGGGAGGCCAGTATCCCACCTCTGAGTCAGTCCAACACGGCGGGGGGTTCTCCCTCAGTGTTGGAACAAATCACTTTTCTTTGGGTTAAGCACCAGATGAGGCTGTTGGCTTGATTTGAGGGTCCATGAGACATAAAAGATGGGTGTCTGGGAACACTGGAATCACCCTCAGGGCGATACTCATAGGAAAGAGGCACAGAGAACTCAAAAGCCACTGGGAAAACAGCAGGATCCATCTTCTGTCTCATGTTTGTCCCTTGAGTGAAACAGGGAGTCACATCCCCTACCTTATTTTTCAGACACACTCTTTATTCTTGTTATTATTATGCTGTATGCATATGCGTGGCAGAATTCAAATATATGAAGTGTGATCTCCTGGAAGTACATCCGGGCATCACGTGTGTTGACACCCTGCAAGGCTAATTCTGCATCCGAAATGCCACTTCTTCCAGGAGGCACTCTCTGACTGCCTATGCTAGAAGTGGTACAGAACCTCCTTTGTGCCCATCTGATGTCAGATGCCACCCCTGCCTCCTAACCTTGTAACTATGTGTATATCTTACCTCCCCAAATGGGTCAGGGTCCTCATCTGTTTCACCTTGGGGTCCCTCTAGCACTCGGTTCGGTGTCTCCCATACGTCCCTAATTGATAATCATTGATTCAAAGACCAGGTATATGGATGAATGAATTTCCAATAGTGCTCATCTTGGGACATGGGAACGGCTCTATCTTGCTGACACAGAAGTGCTGTACCCCAGGATTTCAGGTAGACTAGGTCAAGGACCCACAGATTCTATAACTCTGGGGAATATCTCCGTGCCTCCTCCCTTCCCTGCCTCCTCCTGGCTGCCCTTCCTGACCAGCTTCCTCCTGTTCTGATGCAACGTGCAGAGACGTCCACAAGGCAATGAGTGCAGAAGCCTGGCCCCAGAGCCCTCCAGGTAGGAAGGGCTAGCGGCAGCATGCCCATTTCATCAGGAGGACACTGAGCCTCAAGGAGGCACTTGTCAGCTCACAGTCATATGACTAACGAATAGCAGGGCCTGGATTGGTGATTGCCAGCTGTGCTCCTGCCCCCGCCTTCTATTTACTCACACTACCTCTGGGCAGGGGTGCCATTCTGGTCATAATATACATCCAGATACTGTAGTGAGCCCCATTCCTGCCTGACCAATGAGAGGCCAGTGGACAGTGTCCTGGTAACTCCAGTCCCATGTTATGCTGTCAGTAGCACCAAATGTCCCATTGCAAATGCCAAGTCCTCTGTCCCCTTTATAGGATCCCTTGGGGGTTCTGGGGCTTCTGTTTCCTTCCATGACCCAGGTATGTGGCTCTGTACCAAACACCACTGGCTGGGTCCCCTACCTTCCTCCTTCTTGCCCATTTCCCTGTGGCCCAGGACTGTCTCCACTTCTCCAGAGGGATGGAACTAACACATGTGGATTCAAATCCTAGCTCAACTGGGTACTTGCTGATCATTGACAAGTTACTAAAGTGCTCTGAGCTTAGTTTCTTCCTCTGTAAAACTACGATGACAACACTCACATCAAAGTTTTGCTGACGTGAAGTCAACGGCCTAGAAGTAACTGGAGTCTTGGCTCAGACCTCTTTTAGCTGGAATTCAGAATAATGTGGGGGCATACCACACAGCAAGCAAGGGCAACTCAGACCAGGGTTCCACTCCTAGATTCTGCACTTACTCACTTGCTGTGTGACTCTGGGAAATTTACTCGGTGTCTCAGCTTCAAATTCCTTACCAGTAAAATAGGGATAAAAATAGTAACTAACCCATGGGGCTGGTTTGCAATGAAAGGAAATAACTCACATTAACAGCTTAGCACAGTGTCTGGCACTTAATCAGGACTCAATAAATGTGATCCATTAATTATTAGCCATTATTAATTATGTCAGCGACTGGTAGAAAGAGCTGATTTGCATGAGGTTTTATCTACAAGGATGGGGAAGTAAAAAAGATATTTGTCTCCAGTATTGGTCCTCAGGGCTGTCTGCTATCTAAGCCCTAACGAGGGAGTGAGCAGAAGACAGGAGGGATGGGAAGGAGCCGTTTTCAGGTACCAGGTTACAAAGACGGTTTAGGACAGTGACCTACCCAGGAAATGTAAGCTATCTACTTACTGAGCAGCTACTATGGTCCCAGGACCAGGCTCAGGATCAAGTGGCAAACAAGAGACATAGCCCTGCCTTCATGGAGCACAGACTAGTGGCACTTCTGGGTCTGTACCTTGGGGGCACCTTTCTGGGGGTGTTCCAACAGTAGCAGGAGGGTGACATGCCAGCCTTTCCAGTTCCATGATTCAGATATCTGTGGAAAAGTCTGGAAAAACAGAATGTTGGAGAGCAATGATCCATCTCACAGAAGACGCCCCAGGATGCTTGCAGCAAGAACAGGTGAGACTGTGGAGGAACAGGTGTTATGCAGGAGAAAACCTGAGAGAGTGCATTTAGGGCTACTACTATTGAGGGGTCACATCATTCCTTAATGTTAGTGAAACTTGAGGAAATCAAGGATCCCACTGTGGTACACCTCCTGCCACATCCAGAAGGGATGGCTTATGCCCCTCGTGGGGCCTCCCAGATTCAGACTCACCTGACACCATCGCTCCACTATTTATTCTGCACACAGTTTGCAGGACACAGCCAGCACTCAGCTTTCTACGAGGTACACAGGGACATACCGCACTGCACCTAGGAGACACACACCTCATAGGTCCTCCACCAGCCGGGAAACCTCTTCCACCCACATACTTCACCCACCTCTGCTCTCTCTCTTCCTCTCTTTCTAGCACCCAAATGGGCTTCGGGGGCTGGACAGAGCTGGACTCGGCCACTTACCAGGTATGACTTGGGATAGTCAGCAAACTCTTTGAGCTTCCGTTTCTCCTTCCTATCAAACAGGAATAGCAAGAGTCCCTCCCTCACAAAGCTGCAGCAAGGATGGGAGGCGCTCCGCTCATCAAGCAATCTACTTATTGAGATAACATCAATGACCCTACCTGGCATGGATCAGGTGGTTAAGACACGTACTCCGCACCCCTGCACACAATGAATCCTGTAGGACCCTGAGCTGTCTGACCCTAGCCTGAAAGACCACCGCCCAGGCCCTGACACCTCAAAGTCCCCAGCACTGGCCTGCCTCCTCTCTGCATCCCTGTCAGAAGGTCCCACGGAGGCAGTTAGGCCCGCGAATGTCCTGGGAGCCTGAGCCTGGTCATAATATACATCCAGATACTGTAGTGAGCCCCATTCCCTTTGATGTGAGTGTTGTCATCGTAGGTCAGGATCAGCTCTGCGGGTGGGGGCTGGGTGGGGCAGCCTGGGGGCAAGAGGTGCTCCTCCCCTCCTGCCCCCGCAGCAAGACCCTTGTGCTCCTGGGTCCACTCGGGATCCAGCCCAGAGGCTGCCTCTCCTCCTCCCCCCCATCGCTCCTCTGCAGCCTTTATTATCTCAACTACTTTAAGAGACTTCTCTCCCCCCTCCCCTCCACTCCTCTGATGCTAATCTCTCTCCATAAATCATACCCTCTAATCTTTTCATCACCTTTCTCTGATTAAAGCAGCCTCGGGGGTTGGGAGCCCCAATCCTCGGTGACTAAAGCGCTTTGATGTCCAAAGACGGTCCCGGAGGCGGCGGGCTGGCTGGCGATCAGACCTCGCCCACCACGTGCAGCAGCCTGGCGCACGCGCCGTCTAGGCGGACACGGTCCCGAGCTGTCCTGGGCTGCCGGCGCAGCCCGGCACCTCGAGGATTTCACAGATCTCTTCATGAATATTTCTCACTACATACTGGATGTCATTATTCTATTGAGAATCAATTAGCCCAAATGTTGTTATGACAGCTACAGAAAAATGATATTTTTAGCTTTGCTTTATGCTGCTCTGTCTCTGCACAGAATTATTGAAAACCTTAAAACTAATCTAGTGGTGACATGGGCCTTCGTGGCAAGCTGAGGAGCGATTGATCTGGGAAGGTGGAATTGTGGGAAGTGCGGGGCTTTTCTCAATGAAGTCGGAGCCCTCCCAAATGGCTTTCAGGAGGGGAGGCAGAGCTGGACCCTGAGCCAGCTCCGTACCCAGTCGGATCCCCAGTGTTTGCATAGGTAAAATGGTAGCACCAGTCCTCCCCACCTTTGGTGTTTTATGCAACAATTCATGAAATGCACTTAGCAAGTGTGTGGTCCTTCACCCAGGAGTGGCTCTACTGCCAGTGGCTGACAGGGAGGCCCCAAGCAAGGATTCCTGGGTTTGAGACTCAGCTGTGACGCTTTGTAGGTGTGTTACCTGGGATTGGCCACTTGCCTTCTCTGTGCCTCAGTTTTTATCAACCGTGACAGGGATGAATCATACCTAATATTATATCAACTGGGCTACTAAAGTAAACCACTGAAACACCCAGCCTGGCTTCAAAGCGTTCCATCGTTATCATCTGCTATCCTCCTTTGTTCATCCCAACCCCTTCCCATCCTAGCAAGTTCAAATCCTCCTGACAATCAAATCTGGCTCAGATGTCACCTCCACCACTACTCCAGACAGACTGAGATTGAGATTCTGGTTCCAATAATCATGGGTGACTTTGAAGAAAGCATTTAACCTCTTTGCCTTTATTCCTCTTTGGTAGAAGAGGAATAAAAGTTTCCTTATTCATATAGGGGCTGGCCACGGTCACCTCTGGCCCCTGTGTGGTGCTGAAGCTGGGTTAGCAATTCCTCGTCCAAATGCCAGCTCTCCTTGCAGTCGCTCCTTTAAACACCTGCATGCTCTCCCGCCTCCAGGAGCAGTTTTACAGATTTATAGTAAACAAGGAAGCTGTTTTATGACAAAAAAAGCGGGGGGAGTTACCCTTGAGCTGGAAACCCTTGGGGAGAGGCAGTTCCAGGATGCCACCCTGCAGCCGCATACTCTGCCAAGGCTGGAGCTGGGTCAGAGAAAAGGTTGGAGCCCTCAGAACACCTTTGCTCCCAGCCACGTCCTGCCCCATTCTCCTGTCCAGTGGGTTTTGTCCACTGGAGTTTAACAGCACCTGATGGCTGACATCTTTCAGCAGGGAAAGGGTCAGAGGAGCAGGCCGGCAGAGCACCCCAGGGACCCCTGGAGTGCCCTGTATCCTAGGCTGGCCACCTGGCTCTCTGCCTGAATAAATTCCTACAGTGCTCCAAGGCTCAGCGTTCACCTGCCCTTATTATACAGCCTCCCGGTCCTTTCATTTGGGATTACCTTCGCCCTCTTGCCCCTGTCCCCACATTGCACTCTTTCTGGTTACTGCTGTGATGCTTGTCATAGTCACCACCTCTGACTTCAGCTCCTTATGCACAGGGCTGGAACGGCAAGCAAGCAGTGACACAAGACCCATTTCTTTCTTTCTTTCTTGGTTGTCAGTGGATCTTTATTTTATTTATTTATATGTGGTGCTGAGAATCAAACCCAGTTCCTCACACATGCTAGGCAAGTGCTCTACCACTGAGCCACAACCCCAGCCACAAGACCCATTTCTAATGCTTGAAGCATTTACCCTCCTTGTCTCAGCACCCACTTCATCCTGGGCACAGTTAACCTCCCTGGAGTCTGCCCCACCCAGTATTACCCATTCTTTGATCTCTGAAATAGCAGCCCGCCCAATCCTGTGTCCAGGATCACCTTGTACAGTTGTGTAAATTGTATACTGCATAACTCCCTGATGCCATTCACATAGCCCATGATGTGAATGATGTCCTCTGAGTTTTGTGCCATGTTGGCCTTGCCTGTCATCGGAACCTTATAAGAACTTTCCTTCATTGCTTCTAGGTGCGCTGACTTCTGAAAGGCTCACCCCAGACACACATATTGACTCCTCTATATACTTCACTCAGTAATTTCATGCCATAAAAATATTTTGAGAAGATTTTTGTAATTTGACTTTTGAAATGATTTGGCTATGAGCAAATGATTTATGTTCAGCTATGATTTCTCAGCAATCATTGAGTATTCTTCAGGATTGAGAAAAGAAAAATCTAATCTGCAGACTAATTTCAAATGTCAAGCAGTTTCCATGCATTTAGCCCCTAATGAAGTTGATCTAATAGTTGGTTTATAGACATCTCATTAAACACCTTCTCCTTTCTTACATTTGTCTTGCAGTTTTCTTTTTGCATTTCAGAGTCAATAATTTCTTCCAAAATCAAATATTTTCATGGGCCTCAAGTATGAGCAAATTCTTTTTCTATTCTATTCCCCTTCCCCCAAATGACAGAGGCCAGTCTGTAACTTTTAAAGACACGTTACTGAGGAGTTTGTGATAAGCAGGTAGTTAAAAGCCCTCATTTATTCCTACAGTCTGAGCACACCTCATAATAGTGCTCCTCTTGCTTCTTAGGGGTGCCAAGTGTAAGGTCTCTGTGTAATGAAGAACAGGTACCCTAGGGACAAGGCTGGCCCTGGGCACAGACCTGCCCCAGCACCTCCTTCAGGACAGGCTCTGGGCCTTTCTCCTGGCTGGTCTCCACATGGTCCAGGGACCCTCACCCTCCACCCACCCACCCCCACCTTGAGGAATATTCTAGGCATCTCCACACCACAGAGTCCAGAACAAACTACCCTCAGCAGCTCAGACAGAAAGTCTTTTTCTCATCGCCAACTAAGGCCTGCTTACCAAAGTCCTCATTTCCTGCAGCAGGAATGACATCTTTCTTAGAAGGCTGACAATGGACATTTTCATTTCCTTTTGTGAAAACCCCACTCCCATCCATAAGGGTGTGCTCTGGCCCTCTGACCCCAACCATACAATCACAGAATAGTTCCACATTGATACACATCCCAGAGTCTCAATCTACATATCTTTAAATCTTAAATCTTTTGTGGAACAAGGCAGAATATCAATTAATCAACCAATCAATTTCTCTTTTTAGCACCAATCAGATTGTAGTATGATTGTATCCATGAGTCCCCCTCCCTGGACCGTGACCTCCTGTGGAGGGATGTGGGTGCCTTGCTCATCTCTGCATCCCCAGTGCCTCAACCTGGTGCACAGCAATGCTGTCCAAGGGATGTCATGAATAACCATGACAGCAATTTTCTGTTCAGCTGTGAGCTCCTTAAGCACAAAGATTGTGCTTGCTCATTTCTGCCAACACCATAGTATATACTGGCCCCCGGCAGAGGCTCACTGGAGGCACAGGTTCCCGGAAAGTTTGGATGGAAAGAAGGAAGGAAGGGAGGGAGGGAAGGAGGAAGGGAGGGGGATGTTAGGTGGATGGTTTCATGGATGGTCAGAGGCATGCTTAGCTGGATGGATACTTAGCCTGAGAGATTGGGGTCCAGGAAAAAGACAGAGCTACTTTGACCCCTGTTTCATTCAACCTTTTTTTGTTGTTATTGTTTTGTTTTGGGGTTTTGTTTTGTTTTGGGGTTTTTTGGTGCTGGGGATTGAACCCAGGGCTGTATCCCCAGCCCTCATTCAACTCTTACATCACTGTGACTAAACTACCTGACATGAAAAACTTAGATGAGGGAAAGTTTATCGGAGACTCAGGGTTTCAGAGGTCTCAGTCCTTGATCAGCTGACTCCATAGCTTTTCGGGTGGAGGGTGAGGCAGAACTTCATGCCACAAGGGCGTGGCAGGGGAAAGAAGTTGCGAGTGGAACAGCCAGGGAGCAGGAGGGGGGGACACAGGAAGATGCACCCTTCCAGGCCACGCCCCCAGATGTACCACCTCCTCCAGCCACACCCCACCTGCCTCCAGTTACCACCCAGTCTTCAAACCCGGATGGAAGGATTAGGTTCCAGCTCTCTTGATCTAATCATTTCACCTTCAAACATTCTTATCTTAACAGGAGCTTTGGGGAAGGGCAACTCATATCCAAAGCGTAACACCTCCTAATAGTTTTTCAATTCTGAGCTCCAATTCCTGTGAGGTCTGACTACCCAGTGGTTCCTATCCTTGGTTCCCAAGACAATTTTATGTGTCTCTACAAAAAAACTCCTCTCCATGTGAAGCAGTTTGAGGGGACTGGTTTCTTTTAACTCACATAGGTTACCCTCCTCCCAGATGGAGTGGGAGTGAAGGGGAATGAGCACCACCTCTGGAGTGTCCCACAGGTGGGTCTTGGGAAGCACGGCATACTTGTTCATCTTGATATCTTCCCAAGACACGCTGCAAGGCTGGGCTGGTTATGAATGAGCTTGGCTCAGTTCAGTTTAATGAGCTTATTCTGGGAGTATAGGTCTATGCCAAAGGTTGGGTGAACTTTTATGAACAATTGGCTGTTGGCTTGAAGCAGTCCACCCAAATCCAGCTTCACCTCCGACAGCTGCTGTGTCATCGTGGGTAGTCACTGACTGCTCTGGCCCTCCGTGCTCCTGTAAAATGTGAACTTGGAAGGAAATCATCAAGCCTTTTCTGCTTTAACATTTTTAGTTCATGTGACTTGCCCAAGGCCACCTGTATAACCCACTCTAAAAGAGTCTTTTGAGTGGGATAACAAGTTTTAACTCACCTATACTGATGCCCACTCCTTTGGGAGCTTCCACACAAGCATCAAGAACATGGTGTAATTTTTATCATTTTTCACATATTCCCCTAACATGTTCTTCCTGATTCCCAGAATTCCTTCCCCATTTCCCCATAGTTCAATCCAGTCCATCTATTTGGGTCTAAGCCAGACCTCTCCTCCAGGGTGCTTTTCTTGTTCACTATTCTGGAAGAAGATTTCTCCTTCCTGGTGCCTCCTGTCCTGTGTTTTAGCAGATCCCATCTCCTAGCTGGGGGGTGGGGTGGGATCTGATTGCCCCTGCAGGATGGGGACAGAGAGGGGCTTTCTCAGGGCTCTGCACCCAGTAGACATTACTGAACCTTTAATGGTACAGATGGCCAGAGAGTGATTTGATGATATTGTAGGAGAGCTTGTGAATTTTTTTTTAAAAGATCACAAAACAACCAGTATTTATATATATATATATATATATATATATATATATATATATATATATGAGATAACTGTGTTCTGAAATGTATCTGAAGAAGTGTGGGGAGGTGTGCCCAGGACATTTGTTCATGGCAGTAGGATTCAGAGTGACTATTCATTTTCTTCTTTCAGCATATCTGTATTTCTCAATGTTCCAGAATAAGCGCGTATTATTCTTGGGATGGGAAAAAGAGAAAAGCTATTTAAAAATAAATAAGTAAATGTTTGTTTAGTGAATGAAAGTATGAGGCTCTAGTGTGTTACACGAGACTAATTTGGAGCTGGATCCTGTAGCAGAAGCCATCCCCTGCCAGCCAAGTCTCCCTCACCGCACTGCCATTGCCAATGGAACCCGTGTGCTTCTAGCTGTGGAACTGTGCCTACGGGGTTTGCAGTGAGCCCTGTGGTTCAGCAGGAATCATGGAGTCCTGCTTTTCCTAACAGCAATGATCACAACCCCTCCGTGTTCACAGCACTTTTTAGTTTGCAAAGGATTTTTAGACGCCCTTTCTCATTTGCTCCTTACAATCCAGCAAAGCAGGTGTTAATGCCTTTTGGTCACCAATGTGGAACCTGGAGTCTAGGCAGACTAACTGAGGAGGTGGAGGTCAAGGTCACACAGCTAGTAAGGAACCCAGGACCAGGACTCCTGCCTTCCACTCAAGCCAGATCCTCTTCCTCCGGCACCAACAAATCACCTGGTGCACAGATTAGACATGTTGTGTGGGGGTAACCATCTAGGCCCCCACATTCTGCATGCATTGCGTGGTCAATGTTCAGGAAGGCAGGTGTAAGGAACGGGCACTTTCTGCCTGGAGTCTGCAATGATCAGGTGTGCTCCAAGGAAGGGCCTCTCAAGAGCAAACCCTTCTTTGGAGATTGTGTCTACACCATAGCTGGCCCATGTGATCACTGTCATGGTGGTTGGCTCCTATGTCCCATGGGATAGCTGTGCTCATGGAAGTCTGAGGGAGTGGCATTTCTAGCCCAGACACAGTCAGTGTCCCCTTGGGGGGACCCATCCCTCTGCACTGCTACTGGGGGGAGGCACAGTAGTGGCCTCTAAAGCTGGGGTTGCTCATGACTGTGATTCCTAGGGGGGAAAAGAAAGAAACAAAGAACCAACCAAGCCTCCCCCCCCCCAAAAAAAAACACCCTCTGACCTCAGAAATCACACATCTTCAGAAATGTCCCATTTGGTGCCAAAAGGCCAATTCTTCTTCCACTCCCTCACAGACCTCATGCAGATTCATTGAGAGGTGTCTAAAAATTAATTACAGTTTCTTTATAAAGTATAATTATGATAAAAAATACAAAGTGCTAGAGAATATATTAAATATTGAGTTTGTATATAACTTCCAAATAAAACTCTTTCCAATGTTTTAATGAGAAATTGGAGTTTGCTTCTAGAAACATATTTTTTAATATCAGGTTTTATACTGGAAATGATTACACAATTGATCAAATGACTGTACAGAAATAATCAAAACTTTTAATGAGGATCCTTTCAAATTCTTGATAGGCTCCATCAATGAAAAGCTCACAAATGATAAAATACTCAAATTCATTTTTAGACAAATATGTAACACAATGATTAAAATTATATTTACAGAATATAAAAGATCTGCTCTTTATTGACAAAACTAATGTTAGAATTTCTTGTACTAAAGAAAATGAGTGTAGGGCCAATCGAACTTGTCTGCACAGAGTAGTTCAAAATCACAACGCAGCTCTTATCTGCAGACCGGAAATGCAGCGCTAGAATGGTCAGTCTGCAGGGATCCCAGATACCTCTAAAGGGGCAAACCAGGTGAAAGAGGGTATGGAAAGAGTTCCAGGCCTACTTCTGGAGCTTCACCCCCACTTCCACTTTCTTGAGTCCACCCTAGGCTGGGAACAACATGGACACCAGCCGCCAGGAGCCCCTTGTTCACTATGAACATTATGTGCACCTCATATGTGCAGGTAGAGAGCACTCCTTGACCACATCCAGTCCACTTCAGCAAAGCAAAAGTGCCAGATGGCATTCATCCTGCAGGCCATTTGCAGGAATCTTAGGGTGCCACACACCCAGCCCCCAGAACCCCCGCAAGGAGCCAGAGCCCAAGTTGCTTCCAGATAATCAGCCCAAGAGTTCCAAATGTCCCTGGTGGCTGTGAGTGTGGGTGGGGATGAGGCTTCAGTATTTCTTGGCCCATCAGGTAGGAAGATCTGGCTTGGAGGTGCCATCTGCAGAGGAAGGCTGGAAGGTCCAGATTTTCCAGAAAGGAGTCTCAGCCAGCTTTGGAGCACTAGTGGAGCACTGTGACTGGGAGAAGGGGAAACCAATAGCAAACTGGGCTGGAGACCAGAGTTCCCGGCCACTGGAACCTGGAATGTTCTCCTGCATTGATTGTCTCAAAACCCAAATGCATAAGGGAGGTTTGGCCCAGGTAGAACCGGAGCACCCTTCCTCTCTATTCTTTCAGGTCTCCATGGACTTTTAATAGGACCTGATGAGTACACAGCATCCAGTGATCAGGCCCAAACCACCAACAAGGCATCTACTATGAGATGCATCCTTATTGCCTCGGTTGAAGGAGAGGACAGGGAGAGAGAGAAAGCCATTGGGAGAAGCAGAGAAACAGAAGTCAAGGCGGAGATGGGAAGAGAGACAGAGCTAGACTTGGGGAGACAGACAGCTGGGGAAGGGCAGAAAGGGGAGAGAGCAGAGAGGTGGAGCGAAGGGGAGGAAAACAGATGTGAAGAACCTTGAGGGAGAGCGTGACCCGGTGCAGCGGGGAGCGGGAGAGCAGGGAGCGAGAGCCGGCGGAGGGCGGAGGCGCCGCCAGCGGAGCCGCGCAGCGCCTCAAGGATTCGCCGTCGTTCCTCAAACACAGGATGCGGCGCCCTTTGGAGAAGTCGCGCTGGGCGGAAACGCTAACTCCATGGGCAAGTGCAAATGTAAAGAGGCCCTGAGAGCACTTTGTGCAAATATCAGGCCGGGAAGTGCTGCGCCCGCGGAGCTGCCGGGCACCTCTGCGCCCCCGCGCCCTTGGCTGCGCGCTAATTCACTTTACCGTCACCTCCCGGGCGGGGGGCAGGCGGGCCCGGGCAGCCGGAGCGTGCAAAGGGTGCAGAGTGCCTCGCAGGGCCAGAGGCCATGGCCCTGCCTAATGGAGCAAAAGACAGATCAGCAGAAGCCAGGCAGGTGGGCGGGAGGGGGAGCGCAGACGCCCGGGATGAAGGCGCGGGGGCGGGGGAGGGAGGCACCGAAAGACACGCAGAGGACGGGAGTCCCGGGCTGGCCCCCAGCCCTCGCCTTGAGTTTGAGGCTTCCACCTGTAGCGGGGGAGCCTTTCTGCAAGAAACCGGAGCCCCAGCTTCCTCGCCTCTAAAATTGGAAAACAAAGCCTTTCCCGTTCACCTTAAGGGTGTTTTTTGGGGGGAAGTAAGGGGTATGAACTGGGAAGGAGTTTGGAAAGCAATGATTTTCATAAATGCCCACTAATGACAATAATAGCCAAAGCTTTTACAACGATGTAAGAGCCAGGCACCCTTCTAAAGGTTTTACAGACATTTGCTCAGGTAGTCCTCTCAGCAACTCCATTTATGCCCCTTTTACAGATTGTAAAACCGAAGCGCAGAGGACCAGTCACTCATCCAAGGTCACACACAGTAATCGGCTGGTGAACCCTGACGACAGGGATCCAGAGTCTATGCTACTCTATTATGCAGGGGCTGACACTATTAATGTCCACGTTTTACATATGAGGGAAGAAAGGTTCAAAAAGTTGGGGCCATGATCTATGTCCCATAGGCAGGAAGTAGCAAAACCAGGTCTTGAAGCTTGGGACACTGGATATGGAAAGAACATGGACTGATAGATCAGGTGACTTGGGTTCAAGATCCTGTTCTGTCACTGTGTGACACTGAGAGAATGGATTCAGCTCCCTGTCCTTATTCTGACCAATTTCATTAGGTTATTGTAAAGATCCAATGAGAAAATGTATATGAGGAGCTTGACAGATAGTGGGTGCTCAGTAAATCCATTTGGTCAGTGTTTATGGGGCACTGTACCCAGTCCTGAGGATACGGTGATGACTAAGACAAGATCCTGGCCCTAGTGGGACTTGCCTTGTAATAGAGGAGACCGAGAACAAGTAAACAAACCACCACAGATTGTTACCAGGGAGCCTAGAGAAGAAACCAGAGGGAGTGTTACAATAGATCCTCAGAGGGAGACTAACCCCTGGAGGAGATGAGATGAGCCACCTGAGAGGAGCTGGGAGCAAGGCAAGCACAAAGGTGCTGTGGCAGGAAAGGGCGAGGCAGAGTCCAGGTGTTGGTAGAGGCACCGTAAATGGGGAGCACAGTGCAGAAATGGGGTTCAGAGGTGGGGAAAGGCATGGGGTTTATCTCAAGCTCTGAGAAAGTCATGGAAGACTTTTAGAGAGGGGTGGCAGGATCCAATATATAGTCTTAAAAATCACTATGCAACGTGCAGATTGGAGAGGAACAAGATGAGAGCAGCAAGTCATTAGGATGTGAGGGTCTCTTCAGGCTTGAACTGAGAGGGGTCAGGGAGGCAGGAAGGCACAGAAAGATGCAAATGGAGTTTCTTACACTCTAAATGCAGGTGGCTGTTCACTGAGTCATCACTGATCCATGCTATCTGGACTCAGTTTCCAGGTCCAGTGGCAATGAACGGGCTTTGCAAATTCCACTGGGGACAGGGCAGTGGCCCCCAGAGATATCTAGCTGACTGCTCTGCCCAGTTGCTTCCTGAACTGTGCTGGAGATCAGGCTCGCCCATGGCCCTGTCAAAAGCTACAGATCAAATGGCAGTATTGGGGACGGTGGACACTGACACGGCACCCGGACACCAGAATCTTTGGAGGTTGACTATCTCTCCTCCATCCTCTTCCTGTCTGCTGCGTTAGGCCTGCGAGGGTGGAAGAAATGAATCAGCCAGGGTCACTTCCTTCAAGGTGGAATATTCTGGGGAGCGGGTCATTCTGGAGGAGATCTCAGGAGAACAAAGTGGAGATTATCCTGTTGTGTTTCTTTAAGCATTTGTTGTTGAAATGGAAGTTACAATTCAAGCTAATTTGAATAACAGAATCATAGGAAAAACACCCTCTAACCACAAAAATGAATATTCAACATTCCCACCTTATCTTCTTTGCTTTGTGGGGCTGTTTCTCAGCTGCATATTAAACGGCCCCTTCATGTGAAGCTGGCAGAGTGGTGGTTTTGCAAGACAGAATGCTGCTGGGCTAAGGTGCTAAATTCAGAACATAAGTCATTTTGGGCTCCCAGAATTTCAAGGATCTTACAGGGACAGGCCGAGAGCCAAAGGAAAGGTGGGAGGACTGGGGAAAGTTTGGATGGAGACCGCGGGCTGTAGTGAGTGAGAACTGAGTGTTCCCAAGCAGCTCTCACAGCCCTGGGGTTGCCAAGCCTGTCCGTGCCCCAGTGGGGTTTGCTGCAAAACCTGCAGAGGAGGAGCAGCCCATAGGTGGAAGGCTGCAGTGGCGGGCCCCGCTGCGCTGCACCAGTGGGCTTGGCCCCCTCAGCAGCTGCAGGTTCAGCTCCCACAGATTCAACCACAGATTGAAATATTCAGGAAAAAAAAATCGTATCTATACTGAACATATACTCTTTTTCTGGGAGGATCATTATTCCCTAAGCAATACCCTATAACAACTGTTCACCCAGTATTCACATTGTTTTAAGTATTGTAAGTAATCTAGAGATGATTTAAAGTATAAAGG
The DNA here is from genome assembly GCF_045843805.1 of Urocitellus parryii. Classification (NCBI taxonomy): domain Eukaryota; kingdom Metazoa; phylum Chordata; class Mammalia; order Rodentia; family Sciuridae; genus Urocitellus; species Urocitellus parryii. The sequence goes on from NC_135541.1 coordinate 23,821,932, forward strand.
AGGCTGGACATTGATTATAGGCAAATAACACACCACAGGGAGGGTGGTGTTCTGGGGATTGAACCCAGAGGTGCTTTACCACTGAGCTATATCCTCAGTCTTTTTTTTTATCTCATGTCAAATTCTTGCTAAGTGACTGAGGATCTTGCTGCCCTGCCCAGGCTGGCCTCCAACTTGTGATCCTCCTACCCCAGCCTCCTGGGTCACTGCGATTACAGGCCTGTGCCACCATACCCTGCTAATAATACACCATTTTGTATAAGGGACTTGAGTGTGCATAGATTTTGAAATCCTCAGGGAGTTCTGGAACCAATCTGCAAAGACACCAAGGCGAGGACTGTTCTGTGTGCCTAGAGGTGCCACTGTACAAGTCACACACATTGTGTTTGCACTGAAAACTTCTTTGGATTCCGCTGGCCTGTGAAAAACACTCAAGACACTGATGTCCTCCTTCATTCACTTTCCAGCCAGGCAGGGCATCTACGTCCTCAGCAGAAGCACTAGACGTACCGTACTGTGGGTAGTTTCCTAAACACTGCTAACTCCTAGCCTTTGCCCGGGCTGTGCTTTCTTCCCAGAATGTCTTTCCTCCCAAACACCCTCTCAGGGTTGCCTCTGCTTGCATTTCCCGGTACCCACCCCCACCAGGTTCCCACGGGACTTAGACACTGTGCTGTGCTGCAATTACCTGTTTTCTACCAAATTAGATTGTACCTTCCCCTGGGGATCTGTGCGTCTGCAGCACATGGCCTGAACCTGGCGCGAAGCCAAGGCCAGCCCAAGCTTATAAATGCACAAATGAGACATGGGTGGCTTTGGGTGGAGACCTGGGGGTAACAAATCAAAAAGAAAGAAAAACAGTAAGTCTGTTGGATGATGGAATCGGGATCTCAAAAGATCCGACTTGCTGGATCAATGGGCTTCATCCAACAACGCGACACTTAATAGAGACAAATGTCATGCCTTGCACTTAACATTCCAAACCAATGGCCCTGGAATAGGAACAGGGGGAGAAGAGACAGAGGAAGGGCAGCCAAGGCAGCCCCTCACATAAAGGGAACGCCTGGCATGGTCAGTAGGACAGCCGTCTGTGGGCTGCCATAAGAACCAAAGCAGAATTAATAAAGGTCTTATGCCTAGAATACGGGGGTTGGGGAAAAGAATAGATAAATTCCCAAGAGACTCCAAAAGACATCATTTGAGGGAACACCTCAAGGGGATAAGTTGAAAACATGAAGAAGAGCTTGCTTCAGATCTCTAAGAGAAATAAGGGCAGGTGGGTTCCGTGGGTTCCAAGAGGCAAAATAAGAGGATGGCTGGAAGTTCGTGGATAGGAAGAACATTGAAAGTCAAGCCTGTCCGAATATGGGCAATACTGCCTTGGGGAGAAGTAAGCTCCCCAGCCTCAAAGGCATATGAACAGGGATAGGACTGACCCTTGGCTGGGAGGCTGAAGGGCCTTGCTACTTCCTCAGCCTCCTTTCCTACAATTCTCCCAGCCACACTGGCCTGGCTACAGCTTGGCCACACCAAGCACAGCCTCACCTCAGTGCCTTTGCACTTGCTGCCCCGGGAGCTTAGAAAACTCTTCTCCCAGATATAGTCTGTCTCCTTCCCTCACTTTAATCATATTTCTGTCCATCTGTCAACTCCAGAGAGGCATGTTCCATGAACACTCTATCTAAACCAAATAGCTGTCTAGTTACCGTCTCTCCTAGTATAATAGAAAGTCCCTGAGAATAGGGCCTTGGTCATATTCACTGCTGCCAGCTCATCTAGACAGGCCTGTCACATAGTAGGTACTCAATAAATTCTTGCCAAATGACAAAATGAATGATCTCATTTATTCCCCCACAATAACCCTTGCTCAATTTAATTCATACAAAAGGTCCTCATGTAGAGTGAAGACAGAAGAAACTAATGGCAGGTTCAGTGGACAACTCAGGGAGACAAAGAGAGGGAAGGACCTCACTCTGACTAGCCACCTGCCGGGCCAGGCACATGCTCATTTCATTTAATCCCCACAACAGTGCTATGGATTTGATTAGTCTCAAATTTCAAACCTCAAAGACCATGTAACATTAGGATTTATTAGTTGCAAGCAACAGAAACAATGCTTGCTAATGTAGGCCAAGAGGGAATTCAAGAATTGAAGGAACAAGACTGAAAGAAGGAATGAAAACCCAAACTTCAACAGATGGAAAGCAGAGAATCTACAAAGATCCAGGGCTGTAGTACAAATGGTCCTCCAGTGTTCTGACCTGATATATCACTCCGCACAGATTCTTTCCAGAGAGTCTGGTTGGACCAGCTTGGATCACGTGAGTCCCCTTGGCCTGCAGAGGTGAGAACATGATTGATAGGTCTATGAACATTGCATGATGGGAGATGAGGATGCCCAAGGGAAATGGAGCTGTTGTTACTAGACAAATGGGGAATGGGTATTTAACAAGAAAAACAAAGGGTCAATCACTTTCAGTACTCAGAGATCCTGGGTCCAATCCTCTGGCTGGTCAGGAAGGGTAAGTGTGGTCACACAGAGGCCAACAGAGGCCTGAAAGACCCGTGTTCTGGCTCTGAATTTGGTGCAAATGTCAGGTCTCATCAGAGTTTGGTTTCAGATCCTTTTACTTCCAATAAGCCCTCCAGAAACAACTCTCCATCTTGTCATGCTCGGAGGTCTTAGCATCACCACGGACTTTCTACAACAGCCTCTGGACCCAGGCCCTAAGATACGCCCATATCAAGGCTTTTCCAAACTTCTTTAACTGCAACTCCGATGGCCACTGGATCTCAAGTGAAAACTCGCATTGCCAACTTCAGGAAGTGACTGTCATAACTAATTTATTTTCATGTCTGTTAGGAAGCCCTCCTGGGTGGTATAATCCACAGATACAAGCCTGCTTCACCTCTACTAGAAGGGTTTTAAAAATGAAATTAGACATGTTTTTGAGGCAAAAATCTCTCAGAGTTGACTCCCTGGTTCGGCACAAATTCTCTTAGCATTCGTGACCAAAGGAGACTCCTCCAAACCATTTCCTGTCATCTTCTCCGAGCTGTCAACTTTGATTATTCCTTTCCTGGTACTGGGCCTTGTCTTATACTAAAGGAATATTAAATACCTCCCTTCCCCTCTCTGAATCTAGGACTCCAGCACTTTTTATTTCCCACTTTACACAAAACTTTTCAGCAAGAGCACAAAGGAGGTAACAGGAGTTGCAATAAACCATTAGGGAATAAGATTGAGGCTGTCTCTAGGCAGCGACCCAGAAATGGGCTTGCCTAACGTTTGGTGAACCTACTATGTGCCGGGCCTTTTCTCTTTCTTCACTGGGCCACTTGCAGCCAGGTTTTCACCCATCAGTACCCCAGAACTGTCATATGTGCCCCACAGAAGCCCCTTTTCAACCCTCATTCTGGTTAAGCTCTTTGGCAACACTTATTCATCATTTTCTTGTGTATCTTCCTCACCAGAGTGTGAGCTGCAGGAGGAGAGATTTTGTTTTGATCACCACGGTGTCCTCTTCAGAATCCAGAACGGTGCCTGCCACATAGTAGACACTCAATAAATAACTGCTGCATGAACGGATAGATGAACCCTTGGATGAATAAATGAAGGAGCCCTCATGTTCTTGAAATGCTTTTGATCCCAACATGCCACCATCTCTGGATTCTAGTACATACAGTCCACAGTCAGTGCTTTAAAAATGTGATGTCTTTGGATTAAATTCCCCTCTCCACTGTCTTGTTGTTTCTTCCCTCCTTCCTCTGGAATTTCATTCTCACTTCTTCCCTCTCACCCTTCATTCAGTGCTTGCATTTCTTGAGGTTCTGTTCTTTCTCCTCTGCAGAGAATGTTCTGTGAGAGAGCTCATCCACTCCCACACGTTCAACTTCCATCCCCACACCGATCCGGGAAGCAGACAAAATTAAGCTAAAATTGTTGAGTTGAAGTCCTCAGGCACCTCAAAGCTTGGCAGGTTGAAGATGTGGCAGAATAATGGATTGAAAATTTAATTTACATTTTGTTTTCCCAGATATAGGAGAACTAGAGAACTATGTGTATTTTATTTCCTGTATTTTTTCCTTACTGATTCTAAGACAGTACCTGGGACAGCTTGCCTGGGGGGTGGTGGCGTTAGCAAGGCTAAAAGCACAATTCGCCTGAAGCCTGGCACTTGCCTTTGAGCATGAAGTCAGGGAGATTATTCTAGATCAGAATTTCTCAGCCTCAGTACTGCTGACATTTTGAGGTGGGTAATTCTTGGCTGTGAAGGGCTGCCCTGGGCATGGCAGGTTGTCTAGCAGCACCCCTGGCCTCTGTGTGCTAGATGCCAACCATACCCTCCACACAAGCTGAAATGACCCCAAATTCTCCAACCTATGTCAGACATTCCTGGGGGCGGGTGTTGGGGGGGGCGAGAAGGGAGTGACTTAACCCTAGTTGAGAATCACTGTGCTAAATCATCCAAAAAGGGAGAGAGGAGGGGGCCGATGGAAACTGCCAAAATTGGGGCATTGCTACACAGGGAGGGAGGATTCCGGGAATCACCCTGACTCCCTGCTATTTGATAGGCCACAACCAGTAAAAAACCATAGGTCTCCTCTCCCAGAATCTTCCTGGCTGAACACCACCCCCATCCTTCCAAAGTGGCATTAGTGTGCAGAAGGAAAGGAAAAATGCCAAAGGCACTTGGGATGTGGCTTCCTTGGTCCCCTCTGTCTTGTATGCTTACCTGCTTCCCAGACTTTCCCTGGGCTGGGTCCTGGGCCAGTGATCCCTAGCCTCCTCTGTGCCCTGTGGTTGCTCTTGGCTGCCCCCTTGCTGTCAGGAGGCCCCACTGCAGTCAGACATTTGTCAAATCTGTGGGAAGCTTGGTAATTAATATTAGATTAACTTTTTACAGAGTGCCTAAAGCATCCCCTGAGTCCCCTAATGTCTCTAGTTCCCCAAGACAGGAATCTTCTGGAAAAGAATAACACCCTTCCTGGATCTTTGTTCCCCTCCTGTCAGAAAGTTGCACTCTACTGACTAATGAATGATGATTGCAACTCCATCTCCTCAAGGTGACCCAGCCCTGGACGGAATCTCCTGCTCCACTGAGTTCTCATGAGCAGGTGACGTCGTCCAAACACCTCAGCACTTTCCAATGCTCTTCCTGCATAGCCACCAGCCAGTGGCCCTACACTAGAGATTTAGGAGTATCCTCTCCATCTGACGAGTCCTGGGCATAAATAGAGGAGGCTTTCTCTTTATCCTTTTCTTCCTGGAATGTCTGGAAATCTCAGTCCTTATAAATAATCCTGAAGTCCTGTATTCCTTCCAAGTTACTGAAGCTGCTGTAAACTCAGGGCACAGTGTCTCAATTGTTCCTGATTTGTTTAGTGTCCTGTAATGCACACATTCCTATCTTTCCCATAGTTGGAATCTCACACAGACTCCATTCACTCTCGGACTTGGATGTAACACCATGAATTACTTCCTCAATCTGCTCCTGTGAAACCATTTTTTTTCTTTTGTAGAGGAATCCTTCTAGAAGGCTTTCTCCTAAGGTCATATAGTCTTTCTTCATAGCCCAATCATGAAGGGAAAGCACCTTCCTCCTGGGTAGAGGCTTCCCCATCAACTTCTCTGCCCATTCCTCAAGTATTAGAACCACCAAGGTCAAAATGGATTTATGCTCCCAGAACAGCATTGGCAGAAGCATGCCACACTGTCCCCTGGCCTTCCAGCTTCCAGCAAATATCATCAGAAAGGGCCTATGTCACTTGAGTAACAATGCACCCCTCATCTGCCTATGGCTAAGTACAGTGCACAGAGAATGTGTGGGGAGACTGGCAAGACCCTGCTGCTCCACGGTCCCTAACAAAAGCAGACTAATGCCAGAATGAGGAGCAACTTGTTTCCCCTGGGGGCCAAGCCTGTCCCAGGATGCTGAGACAATGCCTCACAATCTCTGGGCCCTGCCACTCTCAGTGACCTCAGGCTCCCACTGAGGTCCCACTCAGAGCGCCCCATGCACAGTTGCTCCCTGAACCTGCGTGACAGATACCATGACCCAACAGAATTTTTAAAGGCACATGGGCCAAGTCATGGTCTTAGAATGACTGAAAAACAATAGCAATTTCTGGGTCTGAAAACTCCAGTTGCCTGGGTATTTGCCTGAGGGTTCAGCAGCCTTGGAGAGTAAAGCCTGAAACTGTGGGGTAGGAGCTTCAGTGGAAGGGTCTTGGGTCACAGATAGGTTTGAACCTATGATTTCTTGGGCCTAACTTGCTCTGGCCTGGGGCAGAAAGCCACCCTCGTTACTCACTGTGCTACATTGCACCCACTGGTCATCCCTGGGACCTGCCTGTCTGGGGACCCAGAGCCCCACCCAGCTCTTCCTCCATTGGGTAGAAGATGCAAGAAGTTCTGCCACTCTAAACTCTGGGCTCGCTGAACCAGAGCCTAGCCCTGGAGAAAGAGTCTTGTCTTCTGTCTCTGCCTGGTGAACTCTTCCCAGCCTCCCCAGGTTTCTCTTCACTTACATAAATCACCCTGAACCATGCTCTGTGAAATCTTTTGTAATAGGAAATAACCCAGCCCAGGGTCCAAACCCCACATAAGAGCCCTCACAAGTCTCTGAAGGTCACACCAAAGCTGCTTTCCCTCTGGTCTGTGGACTTGGATGCCTGAGGGCAAACTCACAGCGGGGGGGGGGGGGGGTGTTCATTTCCCAGACTGGACTCAGCTGTTCAGGTTTTCTTCCTTCTAGCTAAACCCTCCATTCCCCAGCACGCCTCCAACACAGATGCTCCGTGTGCAGAGGGATGGATTGGTGATAGAATCCCGTGGGTTTTGGAAATTGTCTACTCTCTGTGCTGACGAATGGATCAGAATCAACTTTGGGGAAGGTTTAAAGATTTCCCTTAATCTCTGTTTTTAGTGCCCCAAATCAGCACACACTCTTCGGGGGACAGCCCCTATGCCAGGGCTGTGCACAGCACAGGCACAGATTCCGGCCCCTGGGAGCAAATATAGCATCCAGGACTGGTGGAGCTGGAGGGCAGGAAGGGCAGCAAAGAGGCCCGGAGCCAGTGAGGAGCTGCAGAGAGTTCTCTGGCTGGCATAAACTGCCCGGAATGGAATGTACTGGAACTTCTGGCCAAAACGGTGACCTGAACTGATACAAAAGGGCTTCCGACCTCCCACAGCCAAGTGGAAACACTAAGTAAAATACAGCAGAAAAGTTGCAAGCATATAGTCAGGCTGAAGTGGAAAAGGCTGACTCCCTTGAAGTCCAAGAGGAACCTCAAAGCCAAAGCCAAAGCAGAAAGGGATACTAGAGTGACCCGCAGGGCATAAGGACTTGGGAGCTGGGGTTTTAATAGTGCCAGGGTCAGCACAGTTTTCTGCAGCTTATCCAAGGGGAAAGCAAAAAATCTCTTAAAGGGTCAAAAAAACAAAAAACAACTTTTTCCAGCAGCTCAAGGAAGCATCAGACAAATTGCCAGAGCCATGATTGGAAACAAATTTTAAGCCACCCACCAAAAAATCAAAATCCGGGCTAGGGTTGTGGCTCAGAGGTAGAGGGCTCACTTAGCATGCATGAGGCACTGAGTTCAATCCTCAGCACCACATAAAATAAAATAAAGATATTGTGTCCACCTAAAATTAAAAAATAAATATTTTTAAAAAATCAAAATCCCAGGTAAGTCTTACATTTATATTCCCAAGGTGGTGTTCCCTGATTTTAAAAGACTAAACATTTCAGACATTTCACTCTCCAACCCCCCCCCCTCTCTCTCTCTCTCTCACACACACACACACACACACACACACACACACACACACCAGGATGATCTGAACCATGATAGACATTCCACAGCCCAGAAAACAGTCTGAATATTCACCCACAGGAGAATTAATGAATGATAGTGTCTTTATACAATGGAACAATGTTACACTCCATTTGGAATGATGTAAAACTAACTACATGTATCAACAAGGCAAACTTCTTCAAAAACATAATTTTCAGTAAAAAGAAGAAAATTGCAGAAGGATTATGTTTATTTCTTTTTCTATATGAATTTTATAATTGCCATGTCTAGATCCTCAGTCCCTAATCTTTCTTCTCCAAAAAAGAGCTATTGGTATTTTCATAAGGATAATGTTAAGATTTGCAATTAATTTAGAAAAGAGAAACTTAGAAAATGAAATTGTTCCGAGGTCAAATATAGACAGGCTTCTCATTTGTTCAAGATTCTTTTAGGATCCTGCAGAGGTGGTTAAAACGGGTTTTTGGTTTGATTTTTAGTATTTTCTTTTGTTTTTCATATATGCCTGGGGCATTTCTTATTAAACTTATTCCTAGGTATTTTGTCTTTTTGCTGATTTTGTAAAGAAGTTCATTTCTTCCATTATATCTTCTAGTTGGAGCTTGTTTAAATAGATGAAAGCTAATGATTTCTGTACACTCTCTCTTATTAGATTTTCTCATTTTTGGCAGTAATTCCAAAGAATATCTTCCAGGTTTTCCAGATATAAAATCATACTGTCTGAGAATTGTTATTTTATTTCCCCCTTTACAATTTTTGTATTTCTAATTTCTTCCTCTTATTTAATTTCATTACTACTACCTCCAGGATAATACTAAATAATTGTGCTGAAAATGGGAATTCTGTTTCTGACTTTGGTAGGATATCTTCCAGAGATTTCCTGTTACATAGGATGCTGGACTTTGAGCTGAATTAGATTTTTTTTCATCTTAAAGATCTATTCTTCTTTTATTGAATTTTCAAGAATTGGTGACATTTTCCATAAATTAATCATTTTAACAAATCAATTAGCACAAGACCATCCTTGCATTCCTAGAATAAATTCTACTTGGGTATGATTTATTATGCTTTCAAGTGCTAATAATTCTGTTGTTAATGTTTTATTTAGGATATTAAAATTGATATTCATGAGTGAAATTAGTCTGGAATTTCCTTTTGATTTCAGTCTTCAGTAGAATTTGGTTCCAATGTATTGCTTTATAGTATCTTTATACAATTGAACAATATTACACTCCATTTGGAAGGATCTAGAACTAACTAAATGTTAGAGGTTCATTAAAGTAATTTGGATTTTTTTCCTTCTTGTTCTAGAACAGAGTAATTAATATTGGAATATTGGAATTATTTTTTAAAACATGTAAAATTCTTCCGTGAAACCATTTGGCCTGGTGCTTTTTGAGACATGTGGCTTTTGACAACTGTCTTTATTTTCCTATGAATATTGATACATTTAGAATGTTGTATGTCTTCTGGAATCATTCTGGTAAACTATATTTTTTTAGAAAATTCAATAATCATTCTAGTTTCAAAATTTTTCCCATAGATTTGTCTATTTGACTAATTTTGTCTCTGTGTTATTCCTTTTATTATTTCTCACTTTATTTGTATGTATTTGCTTTCTAAAAGTCTTCTTGGTGTGTTCTATTTCTAAAGGTCTTCTTGGTGTATTCTACTATTGTCTTTTAAAATATTTTTATATTTTATTTATTATGCAATTGTTTTCCAACTTATTAAATTATATTTTGTGCTTCATTAATCTTTTTCTGTGTTTTCTGCCTTTCTTTCTATCTTCTTTTCTCTCCCTTCCCTCCCTCTCTCCGTCTCTCTCTCTCTTTCTTTCTTTCAGTACCAGGGATTGAGGGGCTTTCAACCACTGAGCCACATCCCCAGCCCTTTTTATTTAGAGACAGGGTCTCACTAACTTGCTCAGGGCCTCGCTAAGTTGTTGAGGCTGGCTTTGATCTTGCAGTCCTCCTGCCTCAGCCTCCTGAGCCACTGGGATCACTGGTGTGCACCACTGCACCCAGCTCTCTGCTTTCATTAGGTTTTGGTTTTGTTTGTTTTGTTTTTCTTTTTTTACTATCCTTTTTATAGTTTCCTGGGTTGAATGCTGTCCTAATTCATTTTCTGTTGCTACTAACACAATACCACAGACTGGATAAATTATAAAGAAAAGACATTTATTTTAGCTCAGAGTTCTGGCTCAAGTTCAAGGACCCACGATTTCCTTCTTGTTGGCAGAGTGCCAGGGTCCCAAGCATCTCAGGGTATCACAGGGCAAGAGATGGGAAGGGCACAGGAGTGTCTGTCTGGTCTCTCTTCAGGATTCCATCACGCCCTGCCCTGATGATCCTATCTAGCCTTAATCATCTTCCAAGTTTCCACCTCTAAACACCGTAGTTGGATTAAGTTTCCATGATAGGGATTAACCTCCAACATGAGTTTCAGAGGAGGCAGACCACATGCAAACATAGCAGAGGCTTTGTTCTCCTTCTTGTTCATTGAATTTAGAGCAAAATATTTTAGGCTTTCCATTTTCCCTCTGGCTCTTCCAGCTCTTTCCCACCACCTCTCCTCCCCCATACCCACAGAGTAGGGTTTGGGGTATTTTGTTTTATTTTGTTTTGTTTCCTGATATTGTTATTTTTATCTTATTGAATTAGTTTCTGAAAATGGTATCTGTACTATTTTTATTTGAGGGTGAGATTTGTTGAGGTTTGCTTTGTAGCCTTTGGTGTGGTTCAAGGTTTGGAAATGTTCCGTGGACACTGAAAGACTGTGGCAGAGGAGTCCTCTCTAGAGACCCCTCCGTGTCTCTCTGTGTTTTAAATATATGGCATTCGTGCACATCATACCCTGCTGATTATACTATTTAGATTATCATTTATTCACATTTGCTTTTTATCAACTTAAATTTTCAAACAGGGGGCAAAAAGCAACATCTTCTGTCACCGAATCTTTTTCCTTGAGTTCTGGTGCTTTTGGTGCACATGGTACTTTATATGATACATAGGTAGTTGGTAGCCATTACATCTCCATTAGAGTTGAGGATGTAACGTGCGTATCGTATTAAACACTTGTTACATCATTAGACTTCGAAAGTGCTCTTCCTCAGCTCCCTTAATGACTTTTCTCCTGAATTCTACTTTGTCTGATATTAAGATGCAATCTAGACCCAGGCCTTACCATCTCTGTTGGTTTCTAGGGCTGTTGTAGGGAAGAGTCACAACTGAGTGGCTTAAAACAGCAGAAATCTTTGTCTCACATCCCCGGAAGCTGGGAGTCCGAGATCAAGCTGTCGGCAGGACCAAGCTCTCTCTGATGGATGTCGGGGAGCATTCTTCCTTGATCTTCTAGCTTCTGGGGTTTCTGGGCAACTTGACATCCCTTGACTTAGGATGGTCCAGACACACATCATCTTCCTGTGTGTATGTCTGTCACTGTGCTCAGCGTTTCCCTTTTTTTTTTTTTTAAAGAGAGAGAGAGAGAGAGAATTTTTTTTTAATATTTATTTTTTAGTTCTCGGCGGACACAACATCTTTGTTGGTGTGTGGTGCTGAGGATCGAACCCGGGCTGCACGCATGCCAGGCGAGCGCGCTACCGCTTGAGCCACATCCCCAGCCCCAGCGTTTCCCCTTTTATGAAGACACCAGTCGTATTGGTGTCTGGAACTTCATTCTAACTTGACAACCTCCATACAGACCCCATTTCCAGATCAGGTGACATTCTAAAGTGCTGCAGGTTAGGGTTTTAACATATCATTTTTTTTTTTGAGGGGGAACACAATTCAACCCATAACACCACTCCTGGGCCTGATGGGGAAATGTGACAGGATGGTCACCAGAATCTGGAGAGGGTGGCTCTATGGAGAGAGCTTCTCTGGAAAGCTGTGGTTTCTCTAGAGGGATTTGGGCTACCCTTGATGACTAATCAGGGAAGGAGCTGGACAATAGACAACCCCACATCTCCTTCTCCCTCCGCAGACTCACGCGGAGAAGCTAGAGGACGAGGTCGCCCCATAGTGGAGTTTGTATTGGTCTCCTTCCCCAAGGCACAGGCCAATCTGGAGCCGGGTGGATGGTGGATCCCAATGGCAAAAAATTATCCCATGAAATTATTTTTCAAGTTCATTTTTTTTTTGGTTGGCATTTTAAGTTCTATTTAATGATTTTTTTTCTCCTTATTCAAGTAGCATCTTTGATTGGATTATATGTGTGTCCTTTTCACCACTCATCAGTGAATTAATTGGGTTTCCTGAAAGAGTTTTTGTCCCCAGAAAGAGGGTCAATAGGCAGGGAGGTGCAAAGCAGTATTCTGGTGGTGGTTTGCACATCCTAAATATTCTTGTTTTCTGCTGTCAGAGTCAGACTGATTCTTGAAAATACAGCTTGTCTGTGATTCTTTCTGTAGCTGCAGCTCTCTTGTGTCTCTGAACATGCCAGGTCCAGGGAACTTCTGATTCCACCTCCGCTCCTCCTGCTCCCACACTCATGGTTACAAACGAGAGTTCTGCAAGCCACTTTTGCGCCTCAGATGGTGCCACTTGCCTTCAGGAGGTGAACTTTTTCAGATGATTTCTGAGAGCTGCCAGTAATGAGTCCTCTCATTGCTAAGATCTTCTCTCTTCCATTTTTTTGGTCCTCCCTTTCTTCCTGGAAATCCTGCCTGCTCTCAGCTGGCTTCAGAGCACTTTCCCAGGAATCAGAGCACAGGGATGGAGACTGCCTTCACTGGAGATGTCTTTTTCAATTGCTGAATAATCATGATCAATTCAAATTGCTCTTAAAAGGTTGTTAGACCAAGTCAAATGCGTCCTGGGGTCACACTCAGCCCATGGCATGACAGTACAGGTCTTCCTCATTAGGATGTTGTAGTCAAACACGAAACTTTGGAGACGGCCACTCCAGAGTAGTGGGTTGAATGGTGCCCCCTCCAAACCCCCCCCCAAAAAAAAAACAAAAAACAAACGAACTCAAAAAACAACAAAAAAATACATCCACTGGGAACCTGTGAATGTGACCTTATTTGGAAAAAAGTCTTTGCAGATGTAATTAAGTTAAAGATATAGAGATGAGATCACCCTGGATTACTGGGATGATTATTATCAACCTGTCCTGAAGTCCAGTAAGAAGTGACATCAAAAGAAGAAGGGAAGAAAGATACACAGAAGAGAAAGCAGTGTGAAGACAGGCAGAGCGTGGAGCCATGCAGCTGGAGCCAAGGAACATTATCAGTCACCAGAGTCAGAAAAGGCAAGGAACAGATTCTCTCTTAGAGTCTCCAAAATAAATCAACCCTGTGACACTTTGATCTCAGGTTTCTGATTCCTAGAACTATAAAGGAATACATTTCGGCTGTTTTAAGACTTTTAGTCTGTGGTCATTTGTTACAGCAGCCACAGGGCACTAATACACCCCATTTGAGTTCTGCCTCCATTATTTTCAAGCTACATAATCTTGAACAAGTCTCCCAGATGCTGTGGAAGGAATTGCCTGGATTCAAATCTTTGCAGGGTCATTACAGGAGAGCAGTAGTACCTGTGTTGTGTGTCACTGTTAAGATATGGATAAGATGGGAGCAGATTGGGAATTCAGGTAAGAGAAAAACTTTCTGAGAGTCAGAATTATCCAGACTTGGAATGGTGCTCAACATTTTGTTTTGGTTTGGATTTTTTTGTACCAGGGATTGAACCCACGGGCATTCAACCACTGAGCCACATCCCCAGCCCTTTTCAATTTTTTTTTTAAATTTTTATTTTGAGACAGGTCTTGCTAAGTTGCTTAGAGTCTCACTAAATTACTGAGGCTAGCTTTTAACTTGCAATCCTCCTGCCTCAGACTCTGCTAGGATTAGTGTGTCACAGCACCCAGCAGGCGCTCAGCTTTGAGAGACTACAGGGTTTCTATCGTGGAGATGAACAAGGAAAGGCAAGAACCACTTGCAAAGTGGACATCAAAAGAACAGCCCAGAGTCGGAAGGACCTAAGGTTACAATCTTATCCCTAATGGGAGACTTTTGACAAATGACTTAAAGGTTATGGGCCTCAGGTATCTCATCCATAATATGGGGAGTAACAGCCCTGGCTATTGTCATGTGGATTTCAAGAGAACTTCTGCTGAAAGAAAGGGTCCTTCCTATATGCAGACACCAGGCTCAGCATCTTTACGTGTATTCACGCACTTGGGGATGAGCACTCAGTAAGTGGCTCCTATTGTGATTTTGTTGTGATGGTTTCCATGTCGTGGTAGAAATGTTCTTGATCTAAAGGCAGAATAAATTCAGGGACCCTGTAAATTCCACTAAGGTGTCTGAACACTTTTCTAGAAAACTGTTTACAACTGTCTTCTGAGTCTCAAAGACAGTGTTGACTCAGAAAAGCATAGAATATCTGCTTGTTATAAAGGGAATTGGATTCTGCGGGCCCAGGAGGTTCCTTCCAGCCCAGAACTGGGTGAGATGTAGGAAATTTGCTGCCCAATGCAGTCCTGAGCTAAATGAGCCCTTCTCCCTCCCACCTGGTACAGGCAAATTTCACTGGGGGAAGCAGCAAGAGAAGCAAAAAAGAAATTTGAAATTTTGATGCATAAGGGGCAATTTCTACAGACAATCCTTGGTGCCCGTAAACACCCACCACCTCCGGCGGCTCCACCTGAAACCCAAGGAGCATCATTTTCCATTCTCGTCTCTGAGATAATAAGTCAGAGAGAAGCTTCATATTTCAAATCAAAACTATTTTCCAACTAGAAGAAGAGTGGAAACTTTTCAGGCAAATTTCATATGCAATAACACAATTTCCTCCTGTTCCACTTCTTTTTTCACCTAATACATGATAAATATTCAAGATCTCCTTGAGGAGCAGGAGCACAGAGCTGGGAGGTGGCATCGTCACGGCTGCTCCGTGCAGGCAGCCAGCGGGGCATGCGGAGGTCCTTCTCCTTCAAGGTTTGCCTGGATTCCAGGCTCAGTTACTGGCTAACCAACCAGCCCTGGGAGCAGCACTGGCTCCCAGGAGAATTCGCCCTGGCAGCGCTTAAGGAGATAATTGAAAAGTATTTATCATCTTAATGACGGTGAACTGCATTCCTTGGGAAAATACCTCTGTGACCCGACACGGATATTATGAGGATGCTCAGTGATTTGGAAGCTTCCTCTTCCAAGGGTCTGAGGTCAGGGAACAGCATAAAGGGACACAAGAGAGAACGCTTCCCAATGGGGAACAGTGGGTTCCAGGAACATGGTAGAAGGTTGGTGGGAAACCAATGGCAGCCTGTGACCCAGAAGCACAGAGCATCCCTTCTGCCAAGAGAGGCCAGCTCCTCTCTATTGGATGCTTGCCATGTGCCCAATGGGGAGCTGGTGTTTTGCCCACAACACCACATTTAATCCTCATAGCATCACTATGAGGTGGGAAATACTATTATTCCCATTTTACTGACAAAGAAACCAAAGTTCAGGAAGCTTTGTTGTGTATGCTCGTGCTGCTAGCACTTCACACACTCTAGATGCACAACTACCAAGTGTCAGCAAGGGCATAGGGTCACTGGAAGTTTCCACTTTGGGAAACTGGCATTTTCTAATAAATATAAATATACAATCACTCTATGACCCACAATTCTACTCCTAAGTGTTTACTCAAGAGAAATGAATATATACATTCATGAAGAGTGTAAAATGTTCATAGCAGCTTTAATTACTCATAAAAACCCCAAACTGGAAACTCAGCAGGTGAGTGGAGGAATACCTTAGAGTGTAGACATTTGAGGGAAAAATGTTCAGCAATGAAAAGGAGCTAACTAGTAACACACCGCATGGGCCAGTCACCGACTGAAGAAACAAAACCAAAGGCAGAGTGCCTTCCCTATGATTCCGGCCCCAGAGACGTGGCTGCCAGGATGGGGAAGGACAGGGACAGTCCACAAAGAGAAACAAGGTGAGGGAAATGTTTTCTATCTTGGATGTGGTGGTTACATGAGTGTAGACATTTGTCAAAACTCAGCAAATGAACACGCAAAATGGGTGAGTTTTCTTGTATTCATTCTACCACAGTCAGGTTGCTTAGAAAGGAACAGAGGGCTTTCCGTGGCCTGTGGGATCTAACCACCTCCTTCCTCCACTCTCCCCTTTGGCCCTCTATTCTGGCTATTCTGGTCCCCTGCTATTCTTCAGATTCTCCAGCACATCCTCGTCCCTGGGACTTTGCCTTTGCTGTCCCACCACCTGCAGTGCTCTCCTAAAGGTGTCCATGTGACTCCTCCCCTGATTGCCTGCAGATCTCTGTACAAAAGTGACTTGCCAGTGTGGCCTTCTCTGACCCCAGCACAGAATCTCTCTCACACACACACACACACACACACACACACACACACACAGCACTTTGCATGTCCTGATATGATTCTTGTGTTGATTTACTGTCCACCCTGTAGAGTAAGAACTGGGAATTGGTCTCCATGGGCAGTATGAGATCTAAAACCATGATGCCTGGCTTGTTGCACACACACAAGGATCCTCCCTGAATGAGCAAAGGGACCCTTCCTATCCAGCTTTTCTTCTCCATTCCTTGCAGTTCTTATCTAAGGAAAAACTCAAGGGGAAATCCCTTAGCATCAAAAAGAACTCTTTCAGAGATGTACCCACTCTACCACAAAAGAGTTTCTTCTTCCAAAAAAATAACCATAGCAATAGAACATTTCAGTTCAGTTTCCATCATCTGTATTTGGATATTTTACTAATACTCAGTTGTACCCCAAGAACAGTGAGTGGCCATTTGTCCTGCATTTGTATAACTAAAAAGAACCTGGAGATGAAGACCCATTTGTCCAAGGTGACTTCTGTCTTTCACACCAGAGACTGACTGGTAGGAACTTAAATCTGCTCTAGCAACTTGTGAAAAACACCAAGTCTGTCTACAATATTTTTGTTCTGCCTCATTGGTCACCCTTCTACAGGTGTATTTATTTGTTTACATAATCGAGATTCTATGGCATGATGGAATACAGTTCTCTATCCTGTTTTTCACAATTAACATTAGAGAGTACTTTTCCATGTCATTAAAAATTCTTGGAAAATACAATTCTGCATAGCAGTGGAATGTTATATAGATGTACCACAGCTTATTTAAGCCACTCTCAGACTGTGGAATATTTAGGTTGTCTGCTTTTTTAAAAAATTCAATTATAAATAATGAATGTCATAGCGTATAAATTTTTGCCTGAATTTCTGAGTATTTCCTAGAGCTGGAATCCTAGCCCCAAAGGATATGGGGTAGTTTCAAAAAAAAAAAAAAGATTTTTCATACATAGTCCTAACTCATATTTTAACTTTTCCACACATAGTCCCAACTTGTTTTCCAGAAGAGAGATGCCAGTTTGAATTGCCAACAAGAGGTTGAGAGAACACAGCGTTGCTTTGCCCTGGCAAGCACTGGGCGTTACCGTTGCTTATATATCTTTGCTGATTTGGTAGATAAAAGAGCTATTTTGTCTTAATTTCTATTTCTTTGATTACTGGTAAAGTGGAACATCTTTTCACATGTTTATTGACTATTCGTGTTTCATCTTCTGTGAATTATGTTATTTTCCCATTTTGTAATTGAAGTGTTAGTGTTTATCTTAGTGAATTGTCAGAGCTCTGAGTATATAATGAGATTAACCCTTTGAGTTGAGAATTTTTCTACTTCCATCTGTGTGTCTCTAATCACATTCGTGTTGCTTCTCGAAATATATTCATTTTTAACCCTCTGTATCGTTAAGGCTGCTTTGCTTGGGAAGATCTTCCCTACCCTGGGGGTTAGAACCCTGCTAAGTGTCAGGCTGGGTCCACTGTGAGAATTATCTCCTGCTATACAACAACCCTGCTGTGAGGTAGACATTATCATCCCTCTCTTTGTTATTTTCATTATGTAAAAATTTCAAACACACAGAGAAGAAAATAAATATATTGATCCTGAGATTTGCTCAAGCTAATGGAGGGAGCAGGGGTGAGCAGAAGTCACAGTTCCAATGAGAACATAATAAAGGGTGCATTGGTTACAGCTGATGAAGGTTCCTGAGGTTCTCTCCACTTTTATAAGATGATGTGACCTGGTTAACACCTCAGAGAGCAAAAGGGGCAGCCCTTTCCTGGCTGTACCCTAAGATAACTATTCCCTAAAATTCTTGAGTCATCCCACGGATCCCCTTACCCACTCAGGAAAGAAAGAATCATTAGTCCCATTTTACAGCTGAGGACATTGAGATTCCAACAGATGGGTGCTCAAGGTCACATGACATGATGGGTGAGTGCAGACTCAGGATCTGAACTCTGATCTTCCTTACCCAGGTTTTATATTCCCTCCACCAGGCCAGACTAACTCCTTGGAGGCTAGAAATTAAACAGAAAAAAATTTTTTTTCAATTATAAATAATGAATGTTGTAGTGTATAAATTTTTGCTTGAATTTCTGAGTATTTCCTAGAGCTGGAATCCTAGCCCCAAAGGATATGGGGTGAGATTTTTTTTTTTTAAAGATTTTTAATACATAGTCGTAACTCATATTTTAACTTTTCAGTACATATTCCCAACTCGTTTTCACAGAGCTTGTGAAATTTAAACTCTATCAGGAAGCACAGCTTCTGGTTTTCTTGGGCCACTGGGTTCCTCTTTTTTTTTGGAGGTTTATCCCCTTTGTCCCCAAAGCAGAATGAGAGAGAATGAGAAGAATGGGAGAATGAGAAGGAGAGACCTCATGTCCAATCAGCCAGATGAACCTGCCCTACTCTGTGGTCACAGGGGCAGTCAGACAGATGCCAGCAGGTCACACCAGCAGACATTGCCCCAGGGAATATCTGTCTCACCCAGCTTGACTTAGCCATGCACTCAGGAAAGGACTCAGATTAGAAATTAATCTGATTTCTAAAAAAGTGGGCTCTATAGGTGTAATCTGAAACGAATTTCACTCTACCATCATGTATAACAAATTAGAATAAATAAATAATTAATTTTAAAAAGAAATTAATCTTATTTCTAAAAAAACAAGAAATGTAAATACTTCTTGTTGGACTGAATTTATGGACCAAGATTCCGCCCTGCTACTCATTCACTTCTCAGTCATTAGTTCAGTGCTCAAATTGATTTAAAGTTTCAAAGAAAAAAAGGAGGAGGGGGCAGACAATCAGAAGAGTTTAATACTGTCAATACCATCAAGGTCACCCTGCCCCAAATGACCCTCTGGACCTTACATCACAGACATTTGGCCAAGAGACTCCTTGCTAACACAACACTTTAATTAACATGCTAGTGTATCAGTCAGGTTTTGCTGTGATGATGCTGCCTAATGAACAATTCCAACATTTCCGTGGCTGACAACATCAAACCATTTTCTCCAGGCTGCCACCCCACCTCCTACAACAGGGGTGCTCATCCTTTTATCTCCTCAAATCCACAAGTTCACCCGTATTCTGAAGCCTCGAAAGCATGCCCAGATTTTGATGATACCAAAAGCGATTTCCAGACACTGAAGCACTCTGTGAAGTTGTCGCCTTATCAACAGCACAGGCGAGACAGAGAGGAGACGAAGGACACAATTCCCATTTTTTTCTTTTGCAACCTTTCCTCCATCTCACTCAGAAATCATGCTGGAACTTGAAAAAGTAGAGCCCTTTCCTGACAATGAGGACCTTGACTGGGCTCTGATGTATCCCTTTCTTGTATAAATTACTCACTGCACTAGCGCTTCATTATTTACCACCAATCACGGGTGATCCGGTGTCACAGACCTGAATGACACGGCAGAGGGTCAGAAAGGGAAGTCCTTCACCTATCTGGAGAACACATCCTAGTTAAGCATCTACCACGTGCCAGGCGCTGAGGAACCCCTGCTCTCTCACGGGGCACATTCTAGTTGGGCGGGTGGGTAAAACACTCTATAAATAAATGTGTTTTTGAAAGATTGTTAGAGGAGATGATAAGTGGGATAACTGAGGAAAATAAAGCATGGCCGTGCGACCCAGTGAGAGGAGGCGCACAAGCTGAGGGCAGGCGCACCGGCTTATTTATTCACAAGGGTTAGGCCCTTGGAGGAGGGTGATGGGGCGGAGTCTTCCATGGGGAGGAGTCAACATTTCACATCTGGGAGAAGAGCGGTTCAAGCAGAGAGACCTGCAGGAACAAAACCTGGAATAGGAGCAGAACAAAAAGCAGGCGGCGTGGCTGGAGCTTAGTGAACGAGGTGGTGTAGCTGAGAGGGAGGGTGGCTCCTGGAGCACCCCAGAAGCCCAGGGAAAGGGTGGGGTTTTGCTCTAAGGACCCTGGGACCCTGGGGCATTGTCTGCTGATGGGATCTGCAGGGATCTGTCTGACTGCCCCTGTGACCACAGAGAATGGACATGAGGTCTCTCCTTCTCATTCTCCCAACCACTGCTTTGGGGATAAAGGGGAGGAACCTCCAAAAAGAAATAAATAAAAGAGAGAGAGAGAGAGAGAGAGAGAGAGAGGAGCCGTGTGGCCCAGGAAAACCAGCCGCTGCGCTTCCTGCTAGAATTTAGATTCCTGTACAATGGAAGCTTTCCTTCCAAGCAGTGCTTGGGTCTTCCCAGAAGCCATCAGCACATACAGTAGCTATGTTCATCGGGGCGGCTCCAGGGACCAGGGCACCAGCTACTGAGGACAGAGAGGACAGGGAGAAACCGGGAGAGTGACGGGACCTTCAGCAGCCCACGTGCACCAGCTGCCCGAAGCCAATGCCAGGCCCAGCTGGGGTGTTGCAGATCCTGGGTTTCTCCAGGCCTCACCAGAACCCAAGCCCCCGCAGGCAGTCAAGGTGAGGCTGCTCATTCCCATCTACAAGACAGGAAACTGAGGAAAGAAAGGAAATTCGAGCCCAGAGTTACAGAGGCCTAAGTGACAAAGCCTTCAGCTGATCCATGCCCCCAACCCCAGTCTCTTTCCTTTTCAGAGGCCACCGCAGGAGAAGCGCCCATAACCTAGGACCACGCAGACAGCTTTGTGCACACAAATAGATATTACACTCCTAAAAATTCTGTGAGGTCCATATATTATTATCCCCATCGTGTAGATGAATAAACTGAGACCGACATTAAGTGACTGGCTCTAGGTCTCACAGAGATAGAAGGTGGCAGGGCCAAGATTTAAGGTAGTCTTTATCACAGTGCTGTGTTTCATTTAATACTCATTTGCAAAGGAAAAAAAGGAATGGAGAAAGAGAGAGATGGAGGGAGAGAAAGGTATGTAAACACAGTTTGTACATTAGGGTATCAGCTGTGTGTAGGTGTGTTCACTAGTGTGCATGTGCACACTTGAAAGTGTGTGCAGGCCTGGCTCTGCATGAGGCTTTTGCTGGGTACTTACACGTCTACTTGTTGTGCACATGGGCACATATGAGCGTGGAGGTGTGGTTGCAGGCTGTTTGCTTATAAGTGCAGGCAGGCGCACGACTGGTGTATTTATATGTGCTCATGCATCCATGCATACAAACATGTTTGTTAGTGTGGCTATGCCTCCCCACAGTGTGTGTTAGTTGTGCAGGTAGCGTTTCTGTGTATGTGTGTGTGTGTGTGTGTGTGCGTGCGCGTGCGCGTGCACGCACGCAGTACATGTGACCTTGAGCATCTGCCTGTGCAGATGAATGTGATTTTGAGGGCAGGCGCACCAGCTTATTTATTCAAGAGTGTCTGTGATTCTGTTGGGTGTGCCCAGGAGTGCATATCCCCCTGGGGTCAGTTCTTCCTGGCCCATCTCCAGCCAGGGCTCCACATGGATCACAGTGTTTTATAGGTGAATAAACAGAGACAGGGTTAGAAGAGCCTCTTTGTAGGCTCAAACTTCTGTGTCATCATCACCAGAAACTGCAGGAAAAACTGTGTCAAAAGTAGAGGAATCAGTTTGTTTCCTAAACCTTGAATTATTCACCTCCCTGGGGTGATTGGGAGCTGCCTGTAGCACCTTGGAGAGATGCTGTGCGCAACCTGGTGCAGCTTGCACGTGATCTGATGCTAAAGGACATGTGAAGGTCATTTCTAGGTGAGGTCCTTAGAGAATGCCACTGCCAACAGTCAACTGCTCCATCCTTGCCTCTGCCCTGGTCCTGTCCATCCTGAAACCACCTATGCCAGCCGGATTCTACCAAGCAGTGGTGCAAACCAGGCAAGAGGCAGGAGCTGTGGAGTGGGGAGCCAGGGGAAAGGGGAGGGCTGAGAGGCTGTGGCCGGCATGCTTTGTTTCAGTGGGCCTTTGGTTTTTAACTCCATGCCTGAAATATAAGTATCTACAAATACAGGGCTTTGCTGTCCTTTGAAGAAGCATCTGGTTAAATCAGGTTCCAGTTCAGCCTCTCTTGCACAACTCCAGGGGCCGGCAATTCACCACCTCTTACAGCAACTGGTTGTCACTGGATGCCTGTTAGGAAGTGAGGTCATTGAGCATCTCCTGACTCACTGTGTGCTCAGCAGAATGCCAGGTGCACAGGTGTAGAAGAGAGTCACCATCCTGCTGTAGCCCACTGTCCTGCCCAGGAGAGGCAGAGCTACCTTTGTCCCATCCCACCATCCTGTTCCCAGGTCCTGTCCTCATCAACCACACAGACTAGTGGCTCCTTCTACCCCAGGGAGCCCTGCAGAAATGGGCAGGCCTTTTTCCCTCAAAACAAGCACCCCCTTTCTGTTCACAGCTCCTCAATGCTAAGACATGTGTTCTGTCTCTACTTCCTTCATCATTTCCTTCCCCTGCCCTCTGCTTCCCTGGGAGACTCCTGTACTAGCATGCACCTTCCAGGCTCAGTAAGGTGATGGGATCTCAGGCCCGAGCTGCTGAGGAAGGAGGAAGAAAAGGAATCTCTGGATGCTTCCTTGGCATGTGATGAGGTCTCACGAGGAGGCCAGGCCTATCCTACTCAGAAAATCACTGGATGGTCAGCCAAAAACAGAATGTGAAGTTCTCTGATCATGCCTGTAAGAAGGACATGTTTTACAGCAACATCCAGATTCTATCTCTGGCTAAAATGATGAAGTGGGTAGGATGAGAGAAGAAACAGAAGATTCACAGGGAGAGAGAGAGGCAGATGGAAAGATAAAGACACCAACAGAAATAAAGACAAAGAGAACAGAACAGAAAGAGACGGGGAGAGAGATGCAAATGCAGAGAGGGTCATAGTAACAGTGTCAGAGAGTCAAAGATGAGAGGTGCAGAGAGGGTATCAGGTTAGGATGCACCCAGAGGAGGGAGAGATGTCAACCAGGGGAGAAAACAGCCACAGAAATGGGAAGAGGGACCTGAGACCCAGAGATTCAGGAAGAGACCTGGAAAAGGATGGTCAGGGAACACTCACACGTCCTGTTTCTCTCTTGCCTAATTCAAAAGAAGAAAGAGCGAGAGTAAAAAGAAAAAAAAATGATTTGATGTGAAGTCACTTGCAGTGGAGATCTATGCACAAATAAATGGCAAGTATAAAAGTAAAAATTCAAAGCTAAACTATTATGGAAGAAGGAAAAGATAGTGTATACCAAAGACTCAGGGGCGGTTACTTCATCAACGAGCTGCCTCGTTTTCATGCCCTGGATGCTTCCCTCCTCTTGAACCAGCTATAACCAGTAGAATGTGACAGATGTGACACTGTGCCAGTTCTGAGCCTGGCCCTTAAGAAGTCCTGGCAGCCCCCCTTTTCCTGTGGTGGCTGGTGGAAGGCAGCGACTCTGTAAGAAGTCTGACTGTCCTAAGGCCATCTTGTTTTTGTGAGGATGCCCAAGATCATCCACTGCCTAGAGATCAAGGAACTCGGCCAACAGTGAGAACCAAGGCCCCCACACACATGCCCCAAATCAAGTTGTGCCACAGCCCTCAGCAGGAGCCATGTGGAGCAAAGATCAGCTTCCCTCAGCAAACACTGCCCCAATTCTAAGCACAGAACAAAATGGTTGAGGGTTAAGTTGTTAAATTTGGGGGTAAACTGCTATGTGGCAATAGACAATGGATACGCTGCGTGAACACGGGAACCAAACCCAATGAACTCCAACATCGCCTTTGGCTGAATTATGTGGAAGCTTCCAACCATCCCCCTGTTCTCTGAAGGACAAAAAATGATACCCAGTTCCTAATCGCAAAGCCAATGAAAGTCCATCAGCGACCCACAGAATAGAACATGGTCATCTGCACACTCACCTGCTAGAGAATGATAGTGACAACATTGGGCTCATCCATAAATGATTGACAGTGCATAAAGAAAATCAGAGACTGTTTTGTTTGTGCCTACCATGTGCCAGTCCATCCTGTTTTATAGCCGAGAAGACTGAGGCACAGAGATGTGAAATGATGTCCCGAGGTCTCACAGCCAGTACTTACGGGGGCCAGGATTTGAGCCCAGAACCCACACCAGAGCTATTAGAGTTTAATGAAATCAAGCAGAATAAACAAATCCCTATCCAGAAACCCTGAAGTCAGAGCCACCTCCTGGGACTTGAAGGGACTCAAAGCCCAAGTGCTCAATCGACCATCTTGTGTATGTGGGAGGCTGGGGAAGGGCAGGGAGGTGCTCCCCTTCTCCCAGGGTGGACTGGCTCTTTATGGGGTTGCTTATCCAGACCAGAACCGTGGGCAGATGAATGTCCAGGCAAGGGTCCCCATCTAAGCCACTGCCTGGGCCCAGCCCTGTGCACATGTAAGGCATGGCCACAGCCTGAGCTGCAGGCTCGATTGCAAGACCCAGAGGAATCGCTTGACTCTGAAATTGGTTCCAGGAATACTTTTGCTCCCATTATTATACTGCCTTCCCTGACACCCCCTCCCCCAGCTCTTTTTTTTTTTTATATATACTAAACTTTCTCTGAATTCACCTGATTTTTCCCATCTCCTTTACATTCTTTATGGCAATGGAGAAATAATCACCGCTTCTCCGGCAGGGTGATAGGAGTGTGCAATATTAACTGTAAATCAGGCAGAAATTGGTGGAAGGGGAAGGGTTTGATGAGGTGCAGAGACATTATATCATTTTAAAGCACTTTCCTGGTCTCCAGTAATCCCCATGTAAATGAAAAGGAGAGGACGTGCCTCTCTCACGCAGGCTGCCTTGAGGAATGCAGAGGAACTGCTCTTGGAAAGAGCACTCGGGGCAGAGAAGGGTTGGCTGGGGCTTGACAGCCAGGGGAGGCAGAAATGCCCAGGGCTGTGTCCCCAGTCCCTCCAACCAGGCTGGGCGCACACCTCGGAATTGAATTATCCTGGCGAGGCTGCATCTTCTTGGGAGATGAGGACCCCAGCTATAGAGAGGGATGAGGACAGAGCCGTTCGCCAACAGGGGGCAGGGCTGCATCAAGCCATGCACGTTCTGTAGCCCTCTGGTCCCCATCCCAAGTGGTACTGTGACCAAGGTGCATCCAGAAAGTACAGGAGCTCTGGCGATTTTGTCCATCGTCATAGTGACCAGAGGGCACTACAGAACTTGGTGAGAACCAGGAAGCGAACATTCTGCAAGGAATGCTCCCACATCACAAAGAGCAGTCTCTGCTAAAATGCCTGTCCCTTTCCCCGCCACCTTCCTGAAAAATGACCCTCTTTAAAGACCCATAACCTTAGAGACCGTCTGCAGGGAACGGTTCATCCCCTCCCCGACCTCCTGGGTTCCTTTCAACTTAAGTCAATTTGTCTAGGCTGACTCACGGCTGGCTGGACTAACCAGCTACCTGTATTTCAATTATTGGAGGCTACATCACCACCGCTATTGCAAGAGCCGCAATTGTAAGACAATAGGGGTGGACTCTGATTTCAGAGATTCTAAAATGGAATGAAGTGTGTATCTTAGAATCTATGAAGCATGATATTAGAAAATTAGTTGGACTGCATGGGTATGTGCCCAGAACTACCGTATACTGACAAAACTAAGAAAGCTGCTTCTGAGACCACGCAACGTCTGTCCCAGGGTGGTGCGGTGGATGTGTCCCCACTACAGGGCTGGCAGATTTAGGAAATAAGAAACAAAGACGCCCGGTGAAATATGAATTTCAGATCAAAAATTTTTTTAAAAAAAATTTTAGTATAAGTATGTTCCAATATTTCATGAAACATACTTTTGACTGAAAAAGAGAGATTGAAATTTAACTGGGCATCTGTATTTCACCCTGTGTCAGGCTCCCTGTTCTGTAGCTTCTTATCTGTGTGACCTTGAACAGGTTTATATCACTCTGAATCTCATTTTTCTAAACGCCAAACCGAGAAGGGCCAAGCCTCAGAGCTCCTAGGGTACCCAGTGGGACAGTTTGCAAACCAGTTCTGAAGGAATAAGGATTAACCAAGAATTTCAAACATGAGATGGGCCCAATCAGATTTGTGTTTTCATAATAATTACAATAACAGCCACTGACAGAGTAGTACGATATGCTAAGCATTTTGCACTTTTAGTATATATAATGTTAATAGCAGGCACTGTGTATTAGGTACCAGTCCTGGTTTAGTACTTACCTACGTGATCTCACTGGGTCCTCACAACCTCCTTCTGAGGTTGGAGTCTATTATCCCCATTTCACAGAGAAGGAATCTGGCACTCGACCCAATCACCACACTTCCCCAAAGTTCCACTGGCATTAGCTGCAGAGCCAACATTGAACCCAGGCTGCTGACATGTAGGTCCAGTGGCCTTGGGTCCCTGAGTCACTGAAACTCCCGGAAAGCCGCAGAAGTTCCCTTGCCTGGCATATTCTGCAGACTTCCCTGGGAGAAGACTCGCCTCTCTGAGCACAAAGAACAGCTGGAATCAAAATTCCATGTGCATCCTAATTCCTGTGCATAGTATTTTAAATGACAAATCAGACTGCAATTAGAAACCCCCTAACCAAAATTCAAGCCGTATTCACACGGGCTGCGGTCAGCATCGGCACAAGGGTCGGCTCAGTTCAGCTCAGGGAGCCAAGTCTTCATGGGAGGGTCTCTGAACTGGGGGTCCCCAGGGAAGGCAGCCTAAGGGACTAGAGGCAGGCGCCTGATTTCTCTGCCAAGTGCCTGCAATTACAGCAATTCTCTCAGAGCTGCAGACTCCTGGGGAAGAGTCATCTGTCGCTCGGTTAAGCTGATTAGGAATCACTTGCTCGGTTGCAGAGTCTTGCCTGCATCTCTGCTGCGTGCAGAATTGCTGTCCAGGCTTCCAAATCAACATGGATCTGAACGATTCCAGGGTCATTCCAGATGCCCTTTGCAGTCTGGGCATTTCTCCTTCTGCCCTTTTCCCCTCTTGCCAGGTTTGCTCACCGTGTATCACCCAGGGAACAGCAGTATCCACTTCTTTGAGGCTTCATCTTGGGGAAGTTCTGAAAATACAGTTCAGAGGCTTCTCCCAGCTCCATTCAGGAGTCCTGTGGCCCCTCTGGAGCCTGAGTTGGCCCAGACAGTGTTAGAAGGAGGTGTGGCCAGTGATTGGCCTGTCATGAGATGGGGCATCATGATCTGAGAATGGCCCTGGCTGTAAGAGTATAGTGGGTTGTCTATTGTCCCCAGTTCCTGGGCACCCATAAAGAGCTCATCAGCATACCATTCCTGGAGATATTGCATGCTTTGGGGGGGGTTATATTTGTCCATTTTATAACCTCAAAATCTCATGGATTACCAAAGCACACATTTATTTTCAAATTCATGGATTTAAGGTCCACCAGGTTTGGCTATCTAGAGAGTTCACATGGATCAGGCTTCAGGCTGAGGGCAGGTCTCCTCCACATGTCTCCATCTGGCACCCAGGCTGAAGAGGCTGCCAAGAGTATGCACAATTCATGGCAGATCACAGGGACCTAAGAAGGATGAGGCAAAAGCAGTGCATCCTAGGGGTTCAGCTCCAAACTGGCACACTGTCACGACAGCCTGCATCCCTCTGGCCAAAGCAAGTCACCTGTCTCAGTTCATCATCAGGGGAGCAGAGTAATAGGTATGACCCTCTATGGTTTCAGGAAGGGCAAAGTCCCATGATAAAGGGCATGATGCATAATTTTAATGCAGGGAGCGATAAGACAGTATTTGAGTTCGCACTGGACACCTTGTTACTAATGTCTGCATCAGAATTAGCTGGGACCCCTGAATGAGGTAGTGTGGCTGGATCCTGAGGCTGTCCATGTGCACACACATCTGAAGCTGCTTTGGGAAAGCAGTATGGGAATGCAGCTCCTTCCAGAGAGCTCGTGTGCGAACCCACCATGGCCCTGTGACCTCCCTGGTCATGGACACAGCCGTGGAAGGAAGCCTCAGGAAATGTGAAAACAGAATGATCTGGACATCTGGATTCACAGGAACAAAGGGGCAGGGCTGTCCCACAAGGACCTTGAATTGTCTTGGAGAACCCAGTCTTCTAGGAGGCAGCCCATCCTTCTGCAGGGATCTGTGAAACACCCCAACATCTTGGCTCAGAGACACTTCACCTCAAGACTGAAGGGCACATGCAGGCATTTATCAGATCCCCTTGTGGAGAAACTGAGGCCCAAGACAAAAAGGACACTTCCTGTCTCCCAACTCAGTGCTCTGCCCAGCACCCCATCACCTCTCCTTCCTTATATGATTCTACCCCCTCCTGATCTCATCTGACCCTGATGTGGGCTCTTCAACACCCCAGCAGAAGCTGCTGGGTCAGTTTGTCCATTTCACATGAGAAGAGTGGCGTGGGCAAGTTGGTGGCAGAACCAGGGTCAGGAGCTTGGCCCCAAAAGCCGGGGCTATACAAGGCTGGCTGAGTGGATGGAGAGGCGCCTGGGTTTCAGCATCCAATTAGCACCCTCTGGTCTAGAGCTGCCGAGCGATCAGCAGCATAGTGCTGCAGGGGAGTGGGCTGGCTGGTCAGCTGGTGAAGGAGCCCTAATTGGGTGTCAGGCACTATGAGCCCCACTGGCACCCCTCAGTTCCCCCACCAAACTCCCAAACACCACTACAGAGCGCCGAGGGGTGGAAGGCAACTAATTGGTCCAGCCTGCCCAGCAATCCTGTGCGCCACATCCTGACGCCCTGTCACTCAGCCACTTTTGTTTTCCATTTCAAGGGCTTGGGAAAAATTGCCCGTGTCTTCGAGAAGTTTGCTAGAAACCTCGGGGTGGGAGGGAAGCTTATTTTAAAAGAGGCTCTTAGCAGAGACATTTTGGCACATTTCCCACAGTGGCCCCAGTTGTCCTGACTGTGAAGCACTGTGGGGACAACCCTCCTACACACCCCTTCACACTCCTGCTTGTCCGTATTTTTAGATGAGTTTTCAAGTCACCCGAAAGCTAATGAAATGCTTTTTGCTGCCTTTTGCCTGGCAGATCACTGTTCATTTAGGACGAAAAGAAAAACTATTAATAAAACTTAATCCCCCTCTCCCCGCTTTATCTACAGGAAACCACACCTACCCTGGGGGAGCAGGCATGGATTTGAACAGGCACGGGGACACAAACATGCAGACCTCGGGTGACCCTCGTTTTAAGTACCCCTGACCTACAATGGGTAGAACTAGAGAAGTGAGGATGTGGGGCTGGGAGTCCTTTAAGAGGCCTGGCGGAGGTGATATTTTGAGAGGTGAATCTATCCAACCCATAGATTTTCTCCCCTGTATTTTTCCGGGCTCACCCCCCACCCCCTAGGAAGCAGTCAGCTCATTGCTCAGTGCAGCAAGAGAACAAAGAAAACAGAAACAGCCTGCAGGTCTCTCTGGCTTTCCAAGAGACTGAGCCCTTAGCAAAGGGATTTCTTGGGACTTGGCGAGCATCTTGGCCAGGGGCACTCCTCAGGGGTCCATGGAAACCCCATCCTCAGCACCCCCCCCCTCCCCCGAGGCTAGAGGAGAGAAAGACAGAAGAAGGAAGACAGCAGCCCCTCTGGGAGGGTGACCCAGGCAAACAGAACCATGACCAGCCCATAAATTGTCCCCACCTCAAGCATGACCCAGGAGCAGCAGAAAGCTACTGGACATATAGGGAGCCCTAGAAGAGGTGTTGTGGGGCTCAGCAAGAGAAGTGTAAGGCCCACTCCAGCAAAAACCATGAGTTCTGTCTCCTCACCCTCCCTCTCAAGGTTTGGCTCTGCCTGAAAACCCAGAAGCACAACTCTTGCCTGTGCACGGGATCCCTAAGGAAGACTGAGGTTTATTTTCACCCCTCAAGCTCTAGGAAATGAGAATTTGGAGGCAAAAATTCCATTTAGTAACAGGGGAAAGAATCTTTTAAGGTAGTATGCTTGATGCATGTGAATGTGCACACTGCACCATCTGTGGCCTGAAGACATGTTTATTTTACCCTCACACACAGGCCTTCCTCGACCAACCTGTCTAAAGCAGCCCTCCCCTCCATGTTGGCCTGCCCTTTCTCCATAGCGTTAACCAGTGTCTAACATCACAGCATCTATCTAGTGTTTCGTCATCGTCCTCCCTCATGAAGTCAGGGCAGTGTGTTATGTTGGTTGTCCCTGTGCCCAGCAGAAAGCCTAGCACACAGCAGTCTCCATATTGAGCTGGTGAAGGGATGAGCACATTTTTGTGCTCAATGGTGACACCTGCTGGCAAGTGGGATATTGCAGCCCAGCTCAATTAAACATTGTCACTACGTAACCAAAAAAAAAAAAAGAGGGAGCGTTTTTCTAGTTACTAAAACTGATGGGATTTGGAAACTTCAGGAATAGGGAAAATTTACTTTACATATTTTTCAACAGAAGATATAGGCTGAAGAGGGAGACTTTGGATTGGATAGAAAAGGGATGGGAGAGGAGTATAAGTCTGGTGAAGGAAAGAGGAACATGATGAGGCCTTTGATTGACAGTGGTAGCCACGTTTCATACTAAGCAAGGAAGTAATGTTTCTTCAGTTGAATCTTCCTATTCACCTTTATTTCAATTCACTTTCCTCAGGAAAAAATATTTATAATTTAAGCACTTTGGGGAAGAGAGAAGGTAAGGAGAGAAGACAGTTACAAGAGACGTATAAGGCCTATTCCAAAAAGCTTAAGATCAAGCGAAGAGGACAGGATGAGTTTGTTTTGACCTCTCTGTAGCATCTGCAGAACACTTTGAGGCTGGCAAAGTACTTCCCAATATATTCCTTCCTGGATCTCCAAATGACCAATGGCAAGGAAATAATTCAAAAGCCTCATAGTTTCCTTATAAAAGAGGAAATTGAACTCACTGAAGAAAGTGACCTGTCCAAATTCCCCCATGAAGAATTCTGGCAGGACCAATACTCACACCCAAGTCTTCTCTGACCTGGAGTTTTATTGTAATGGTCTCAGCCATGGAAGAGGAAAAACACCCCTGTGGAGATGAGGCTCACAGTTAGGAAACAAAGACCAGAGCAGAGCACTTGAATCTCCAGGACTCGGGGAACCCAGGGATAGAGATCTAATCCCACCACCTATGTAAGATTTTACAGTCATTACCTACAGTGTCTTATTCCATTTTCTGGTGCTATAACACAATACCTGAGACTTATTTTTAAAAGAGCTCATGATTTGGGAGGCTGCAAGTCCAAGATTGGGCAGTCTCATCTGTTTGACTTTTAGTGAGGGCTCCCTTGGCCATATCACAATGCTGTGGAGAAGTAGGAAGGGAAATGGCCACGTGCAGAGAAGGCCAAGCACACAGGTGGCCTCACTGTTTTGATAACAACCCATTCTTATAGGAACTCACTCATTTCAAGAGACCAGCAAAGACAATAATTCCTTCCAGGCCTCACCTATTAAAGGTTCCACCACTCTCCATATTGCCACACTGGGGACCATGCTTCCAACATATGAACCTTTGGGGGACACACTGGAACCATCTCCAGACAACCGTACCTTCTCATGAACATTACCTCTTTATTACCGGAACTTTGATCGAGTGAGTACTTTGATTTCTCCAGCAGGAGTCAGAAATCCAGGTCCTCCCCATCAGGGTGTCCACACCCTGGTCTTTGTAACAGGAAACTCCTGACTGCACCCCTGGGAATGTTTGCCCCAATTCATTTTCAAATCACTTGCAATTATCAAACTGTGCTCCCTTGGGTTGACCTTTAGCTGGGGAACAGCTATATTTAGAGAAATCCAGCCCTTTGTAATTACCCCCACTCCGATTACTTAAAGGTCGGCTGAAGATGTGACAGAATGATCCGTGGGAAGGGCTGTTTCCAGGATCCCTGGATAATTATTCAAACCAGACAATAATTAGCAAACATTTTCTTCAAATGAATCCATCCCTGTTGCTCAGCCCCAGAGGGAGCCCAAAAGGCTTACCTAGGCCAAAGTTATTCCTTCTGCCTGTGATAACCATAATCCCCCCAGGCACATCCCTTTACAGTTTACAAAGAACTTCATAATCTTTCGTCATTCACTCCTCATATCAGTGATCTTTATTGGATATGGAAACTGAGGCTCAGAGTATTAAATGGTCTCTGCCAAGTCACATAGTTGAACCAAGACTTTAAACTAGATCTGATCCAAATCTCTTGCTATTTCCTAGGAAAATCACTCATTTTGCAAATGTGTATTGAGTACCTACTATATCTTATAGTGGACTGCAGAAAGGAAAGAAAGATTCCAGAAGTATCTCTGCTATTTAAAAAATTCATGATTGTGGGGGAAGGTAGAAGGAGAGACATGAACCGTTGGCATTTCTAGGAAATGTCCATAAACTCCCCTGCAGAAAAAACTGGACATCAGAAGTTAAGAGTCAAGCCATGCATGATGGCGCATACCTGTAAACCCAGCAGCTCGGGAGGCTGAGGCAGGAGGATTGCACATTCAAATCCAGCCTCAGCAACTTAGTGAGGCCCTAAGCAACTTAGCAAGACCCTGTCTCAAAAAAAAAAAAAAAAAAGGCGGGGGGAATGGGGAGGGCTGGGGCTGTAGCTCAGTGGTAGAGCACTTGGCTTGCATGTGTGAGGCACCACACAAAAATAAATAAAAAAGGATATCGTGTCCCGCTACAACTAAAAAAATTTAAAAAGGGTGGCAGGCTCAGTGGTTAAGTAAGCACCCCTAGGTTCAATCCCTAGTACCAAAAAAAAAGGGAGGGGGGATTTTGGGTGCAAATGAACCAGGACAATGGATGAAGACTCTAGATTGGGAGAGAGAAAGATAAAAAAAAAAAAAAAAGCATAAAAAATATGGTTCACCATGATCCCAGGTTAGCACATTTTAGGTAGCTAAGTAAAGAAATGGCCCATGTCACTGGATCCCAATTTGAAGAGGGATTGGGGGTATGAATGACCTATCCTCAAGACTAATTTTCTTTGTTTTAAAGGATGCTCCTGGAGCCCCAGGGTTTCTCGGGAACCCCTGGAAGGACAGCTTAGGGAGGAAGGTTCGTTAAATTCCACCTTCCTATCACCTATAAGCCCATTTACATCTATTTTACATTTTGAGCTCCCATTAAATAAAGTAGCCCATGGTTTTAAAAAAATATAAAAAAACCTATCCGTTTCCAGACTTTCTCATAGGTATGGTGGTTTGGGTATTTATGTATTTATGTAAAGCACCATGAATATTGACTTCACAATTTCTTGTTAAAAGTGCAAAAAACAAAAAGAACAGATAGTTATCAATAATGTCGTTTTGAAAATTTTATCTCAACTGATCCGCCAATCATACAATTCTAACAAAATGAAATAATGATTAAAACCAATCATGTTTCACATGCATAGTTAACACCTATTGGGAGCTTACTGCCCCTCTGAGGGGTGTACAATCATCTCCACTTTGTAGGTGAGATAATTGAGGCTCCAGATTATTCACACAGGTGTCTTGCATTTAAGCTGAGCACCACAGGGTGAGTTAGCAGAGCTGCAGAGAAGAAGTAGCCAATCATGAAAGAGCGCTGATGGACAACCATGCTCCATCTCTGTGGACAGAAGGACAAGTCAGCAGATGAAGAGGACCTTGGACACTTCCCTCTACTGATGATCACTAGTGAGCTGGGCTTGAGAACGGTAGGTGGTGGGAATGAGCCAAGTGGCTCCTGAGTGCTTTCTAATTCAGAGATCCTGTAGATTCCTAGATGCACCTTGGGAATCCAAAGGTCTTTGAAAAACCCCGGCTTTGAACACACAAGGAGATTGGGGTGACAGCAGCTGCATTATAATCACCAATCAAGCCTCCACTGGGGATAAATGAACAACTTGTGCAAATTTGAATTTGAGGTTTGCTCTCACTAGACTTGAGAGAGATACAGAGAGAGAGAGAGAGAGAGAGAGAGAGAGAGAGAGAGAGAGAGAGATGGGGAAAATGGCAGACTTAATAAACTCTTAAGATAAACTCCTCCATAAAGATATTATGTAACTCTTTAGGGAAGATATTTATCCAACGTTTCCAAAGTACCCATTAATCTACAAACAATATTTATTTTTTCATTTATTAGATCAATCTCCATTATTCTATTCATTAGTGTGAATCCCCAAAGACCTCGCTGGCTGCATGCCTTTAGTCGGCTGGTGTTTACTTAGCCGTCTCCAGTGTCAGGTACCAGGCTGGGCTTGGGGGACACAAATGGAGGACGAAAAGAAGGGAACACCCGTTCTACTTCTGCACTCTCCAACACCCTAGCTAATAGCCGAGTGTGGCTATGTAAATTTAAATTTTAATTAATTAAAATTAAATTAAATTACAAATTCAGTTCCTCTGTCACATAAGCCACATTTCAAGCGTTCAACATGTGGACAGCATCGTGTCCCGCGCAAGACAGCGCAGATATAGAACATTTCTGTCATTGCAGAAGGTTCTTTTGGAAGGTACTGGAAAACAAAGCAAAGCCTGTGTTGGATGGGAGGCCAGCCTGTGTTCATTGCTCGCTATCCTAGCACTTCTGTACAGTAACAGTTGCCTATCTTTTTAAATATTCAATAATTCTGGGGTTTTGACCGGTTCATCTTGGCTCTGCCTAGATTATTCTGAATGAGTGAGGTAGAGTAGTTCTTGCTTTCTTTTGGACACCCAGAGCTTGGTAGAAAAAGATTTTTCAGAGGGTTCATGATGTATGGACACAACCAGATGGCACCACGCAATGCACCTGCTCCCCTGAGCCCGTATGGCGATGCCCATACACATGGACCCACACAACTCACACACATGCACGCCTGAAAATATCTGCTCACGTAGATGCACATATATAGGCAATGGCACAAACATGGGCATGCACACGGATTAAAACACACGCTCACACGCACAGCCCCTGACATGCATGCGATTTCACATGCAATCACATCCAATTTTTGCAGACGCGCGCACGCACACACTCACACACGTGGTGGTTGACACAAACACGCCCCACATTGCTCCTAGGTTGTCACACATGATTGAGTTGGCTACAGTTAAGTTCTGTGAATTTTTGCTATCCTGATATAATACAGAAACAGATGGGCCAATTTTTCTTGCATTTCCAAGATTCAAGATAAATGCTCAGGAGCTCCACGGTAACCCTGTCCTTGGGATCTGTCCATTCATTCACCATTCAGCAAACATTGATTGAGGGCCTCGGATTCCGCAGCGCAGCAGAATCACAGAGGAGGTTCAGAACTAAACCACAAAAAATCCCACGACGGGTGTCTGTCAGACAGCCTAAAGGGGGGGTGGGGAGATTAGGTCAGTTTACATAGAACACAGTCCCTAGCCTGCGACCAAAAATTGAAAGCCGTGAGCCTATCACCTAACCCTTCTGTGTGTCCCTGCCTGGGAGATGGGGCCGGGAGTCAGGGACGAAAGAGAAAGATGGAATCTCCAGGTTAGAACAGATGGCGTGGATTAGAGAAGCCCAGAGGTAGACGGATCTGGCAGCCGCAATCTACCTTCCTGGCTCTCTTGCCAGGCCTTCAGCCTCACACATGCCCAGCACACAAACCCGCTCAAGCCTCCCCCTTGAAAAAGTACCTCATGTCACCCCACAACCCCCCTTCCTAACTGTCAGCTATTGTCCACACCTCCCTCATCACAGCCATCTCACTCCCTCATCACCTTGGCTCTCAAACCCACCCAATATGACTTCTGCCTGCCACCGCCAATCCACAGAACTGCTCTCCCCCGTCACTCGTGGCCACCACACTGCCAAGTCTGATGGTCACTTTTCACGCCAATCTTAGCAGACCGCTGTGCTGCAATTGACATCCTCAGCGTGTTCCTCTAGCACCCCTCTGACTCTCAAACTCCGCCACGTGCCAACCACATGGTGGGCACTAACCTGTGGGAACCTCAGGTGCTGCCATCTGGGATCTCAGGGTTTCGCTTGCTTCTGTGGTGAAACCTTGCTATGATAGCTTAGGATGCCACAAACACTCTGGGTTTGAGAGAAAATTGTGTTGTCCAGCAAGGAGGGATCCAGCAAATCTTGTACACTGCAGCAGAACCCCCATGTTCAGTCTTGCCTTCCTGGCCCATTCAGTGGAGGGCAGTTGATGGATTTGGGGAAGGTAAATAGGACCTACGTTCTTAGAGGTCCTTGCTCTGGGTTGAATCCTATCACCCCCAAAAGATACTATAGTCCTAGAATTCAGAATGTGATTGCATTTGCGATTAGGGTAGTTGCAAATGTGATTGGCTAAGATGAGGCTATACTGGAGTAAAATGGGTCCTCAACGCAGTAGGACTGGTGTCCATTTAAGAGTCAAAGACACACGAGGAAGGACATGGGTGACGATGGAGGCAAGTTTGGAGTATGCAGCTACGAGTCCAGGATCGCCAGCCAAGAGAAAGTCCTGGAACAGAGTGTCCCTTACAGACTTGAGGGAGCACGGCCCTGCCAGCACCTTGACTTTGGACTTCCAGCCTCTTAAGTGTAAGACAACAAATTTTATTGTCTTGAGGCTCCTGGTTCGTGGCACTTAGTTATGGATGCCATAAACCAGGAAACCAACACTGTTCTGCTGCCTATTTTTGGAGGATGAGCCAATCCCCATGAGGACTCTTCAGGAGTACTTTCCTGAGCCCCCAGTTCCCTTCACATATGAGGAGATAGTAAAACATAGGGACATGTGTAAGCTTCAGAGTCACTCAGACCTGGTTTCAATTGCAGGCTCCAGCGTGACCTTTATCACCTCACGACTCCATCCTCAGAGACACTGTCTCCTCGTCTAGCACTGGGAGTACTGTGTGGACTACCTCCCGGGATTCTCGCACCAGCCTTTGACTAGAAAATAAGGTCACACTGACATCGAATGACCAAATTATGGTGGCTCCAGGCCTTATTGGCTTGACTCATGGAAATGAGCACCCCAAAGTGTCCCCCAATTTTTCTAAGGAAACTTGTACCTTCTCACAAAACCAGAGAGTACCCTCACCATTTGGGATCAGGAAATGCAGCTGTTCTCGGCATAAGGAACCTCATCCATGGTCACTAATCCCA
The DNA here is from genome assembly GCF_045843805.1 of Urocitellus parryii. Classification (NCBI taxonomy): domain Eukaryota; kingdom Metazoa; phylum Chordata; class Mammalia; order Rodentia; family Sciuridae; genus Urocitellus; species Urocitellus parryii. The sequence goes on from NC_135541.1 coordinate 23,859,030, forward strand.
GAGTGACCTGTATTTAGCAGCCAGGCAAGGTGAGGGTACAAGGGCCTGGCCATCTCTATGGGATGTGGATATTCTGATGAGCTCCCAGGAGGTTGGCCAAGGCTTTGCTAGTCTCCCACGGTGGTTCCCTGACCCACGCCTGCAGATGTCCCCTGTCCTTCCCAGCTGTCAATCTCTAATGACCCCTTGTGCCCCACCCCCCTCAGCACCTGTTCTGGAGAAGGCAACTTGGACTGTGCATTTGTGGTGGCCTCTGTCTATGCCAACATAGGGCAGCCTAGCAAAGCGACTTTGGAGGAACGTGCCCCACCTCTGCCTGGACCTCATGTGGTCCTCCAAAGCAGCTTTGCTCTGCCTCAAACCTCACAGTTTCCCTGGATTTCTGCCCGTTGCTGTCCAGAACTTTAAATCCAGAAGCTTATCAAATTTCCCATGGGGGAAAAAAATAAAAGAGTTCTGTCCGTCTCTAGCCTTGTCCTCCTGAACCTAACACTTAAGCCCAAGCCACATGGGGGCCCGAGAGGAAACAGAGCATATCCTCCACTTCCACCTCCTCCCAGATGGCCCTTCCCTTTCCCTGCACTAAAACAGAAGCTTCTATGCAAATCAGTGGTTAGGAAGCAGCCCTTGGTGGGAGGGAGGCGGTGGGAGGAACTGGGGGAGGAGCAGCCGTGGGCCCTGTTCCGCATGTAAAACACCTAGCCCGGGCCTGGCCCACAGCAAGTGTCCAATAAATGATAGCTATTATCATCATTGTTATTATTATGAACCGCGATGGCTTTGCCGTAGTTGGTCTGCTGGCAGCGGGAGGCAGTGAGCGGGCCTGCTCCCTGCTCCAGATCACTAACCCAGGCTAAGTGGTGGTAATTATGACTTTGAGGAACACTGGTAACGGTGCCAAGCTCCAGGACAGCTACGGTTATGAGTGGAGAGGCCTCTGGCTCAGGTCCGGACTGCAAGGCTAAGAAGGAATTTGTGCAGATGGCTGTGTAACAACGCAGGAGCAGAATGGGAATGTGGTGGGGAGACTGTCCCTCCTGGCCACCAGGCAAGATGAGCTCCTCATGGGCACACAGTGGGCAAGGGCTCAACACATGCATGCAGAAGGAACAGGGGCTTCCAAGTCCTGTGCACTGAACCAGTCTCAGTGACCTGGGCCCTTCTGCAGCTCATGAGGGGCCTCTGTCCGGGCCTGGCCAAGGGGGAGCCACAGAGTGCTTCTGCAGCCTGCTCAGGCCTGGCTCAGGGCTGCGTTACGCTGCCAATGATCTTGCCAGGAAAGCACCACTGCCCCACGGGGCTTTTGGGGAGTTGCCCAGGCTGCCCGCACAGAGTTCAAGCCGCTCGGCTGCACATGAAGTGTGGGGCCCACCGCACTGGAGTTTCCCTTTACAGAAAAGTGGCCCCCCAGCTCCAGCCCATTGGCCCCCCGTCTCACCCCCCTCACCCTTGGAGCCAAGAGGCAAGCAGAGGGGCCCAGTGGCATCCCTGCTGCTGAGAGGGCAGCCGATGTGATGTCATGCCCAGGAAGGGCTGTTGTCATCCCTGCAGCTGCCCCTGCCTCCCTCCTGCTCCATGGCTGGCAGTCACAGACGCAGCCAGACAGGACGAGGCAGGGCAGGACCAGCTACAGGTAACTCAGCCCCCAGTCCCCCTCCTGTCCAGAGCTCATCATTGCCCACCTACGGAGCAGTGAAGGTCCAGGGAGCCTGAGCCGCTGAACCTTTTGCTTCTGGTGTGGATTGAACGTCCACCTATTGCGGGCCCTCGATGGGTGTCTCCTGTTCTAAGCTGCATTTGTCTGGTGGGAGGGAGCTTCCACGTTCAGCTCCTTCCTACCAGACACACCCCTGGAGATTCAAGAACACCAAGCCCTAGTACTTTTCCTGTCTCCAAACATTTAACATATGCACTTTCTTCTTCCCCAATGGCCCATGGACTCCCATCTCAAGTGTCAGTTCCTGGTGGTACAGTTCCTTGACCTCATCTCCCAGGCACCCTCCCTCTGACACCCACTGATTTAATCAGCACTCATGCTCCTGCTGCCCTTGAGCTTCCTCCTAACTTCACAATGTGCTTGTCTCCCTCCACGCTGCTTCGCGGTGGGGGACCTTGACCCTTTCATTTCTTAGCTCTCCCCCTCCCTCACAACTGAAATTGGAAAGCATTGCTTAGCATTCGCTGAGATGATGTAAAATGATCGCCAGGTGAAAGGAAAGGACAGGTCACCGGGGAGGAGAAAAAGGGACTCAATGGAGACAGGAAAAGTGTCACACAGAGAGAGAAGGCGGGAAAGGGAGGAAATGAAAAGGAAGAAGCAAGGAAGAGAGGGAGGGCGGGCGGGAGGATGAGCTAGAGAGGTGGAGGAATGTGGAGGAGTGGACATGTGTGGACTCAGCCCTCCAATACCCTCCAGGGCAAGCTCTTTTAAACACAAGGGCCAGGTGCTGCTTTTAAAGACCAAGGACTTCCTGCCTTGGGAGACACCCAGTGGCAGTAAGGGCACAGGCAGGAACTACAGAAAGAAGGTGCTGCTGGTGTCGTGGGCCCCTATGCCAACCTGGAAGCAGCCCATTGCCAGCTTCCAGCAGCTTCCACCAGCTCCCAGTCTTTACTGTCCGCCTTCTAGTCTGCCGCCCTTGGCCCTGACCAAGCCCTCCCCGGGTCTTCAAAGATATTCTATCCTTCTAGACCCCACTGCATATTCTCTTAGTCCTGGCTCCCTCCCTTACCCCCCAACCAGGTTTAATATAGAATATAAAAATTGTGAATTTGACTATACTGTAAATGATTTCAAACAGATTCCCAAGTCCTCTTCGTGGTCTACATGCACTAAAGCGAGACTTGCCTCGTGGCAGCGGGAAGTGTGGTCTGAGTCCCGACCTCTTTATTAAACATGAGCTGGATGGAAATCAAGCGCCTTTTTATTTATTCATAAAACTTTACAGCCACATTTCTCCAGTGACTTGCCTACCTGTGCCAGGAAGCTGAGCTGAAGGAGGTGATGTGTCCTCATCCCTTGCCCCTGGGCTTGCAGTTCTGCTGCTGTAGCTGAATGCTGGGGTGGCCTGGCACTCACAGACCTCACAGACTTCAAAAATCTGCAGCCGTTTTCACAGTCAGCAACTGGAGACGGCGTAGATACCCTGCAGGACCTCCCAGAGAGCGATCCCGTCCCCTGTGGGGCAAATGCCTGTTCATCAGTGAGGGAGGGAAGAAGGACATGCAGGGGAGAGGACATGAACCAATGTGGGTGGACAAATCAGCCAATGAGTGAGTGAATGGATCAATATGGCCATCAGGGTCTGAGGAAGACCCATTGAGCCCCTGGGGATACTACAGGTGTCTGGAGCATGGCTGCAAGCTTAGCCCCTGGACAGCTGCGCTCAGTCTTTGGAAGCCCTTCCTTTTCCCATTCCAAGCATGATCTGTCCTTTGAAAAGACAAATGCAGCTTAGAATAGGGGACACATATTGTCCCTTCCACTTTAAGTCAACCTGCCAAGACTTTGTGACCATTTTCTATAGCAAACCTTCAAGGAGAACCTCAAATGTGAAGTCTGTTACTATCTGGGGCCAAGATGTTTGATGAAGATGTGGGGTCCTGCGGGAGGCAGTGAGGTCCCCATTGATGGCGTCTCTGAGTAGACGCTATTGAAGGTAACTCATACTCTGACAGGGCTGGTCCCTTCCAAATCTGAGCCTCAAAGGGTTCCACATAACTGAAAAATATCACTTAGGTCTTTTCCTCCAGTTTTTCCCTCTGAGTGACACTCAGTACTTGGTAAAAAGAAGCATTCAATAATAGGTAGCTCTATACCATTAATCTGTGCAAAGACAGGCAGGATCCCCAAGCACATAAGCTCTATAGCACCCCCTCATGGCACTAATCATAGTTGCAGTTTCACATGTACGTTGTGGGAGTGTTTGATTAACGTCTGGTTTCCCTACCAGGAGACTAATTAATATTTCTCACCTTATTTTAGGAATTAGTGTAGGATGGAGGTCAGGAGCATAAACTAAGTTAGCACCCTGTGTCTCCTGCACTGTCTACTTACATACCGTGTGACCTGGACCAAGTTAGTTAACCTCGCTGTGCCTCAGTTTCCTCATCTGTATAAAGGATGATAGTACCTACCTTACGGGGTTGTAATTGTTAAATGAAATAATTCAAATGCACTTTGAACAGTGACTGGTGCATGGTAACAAAAATAGCTATTCTTACTTTAGCAGTTTGTTGTATAGGAAAAACTACAGAGTCACAATTATCTTTCCTTGGAATTTTGTAAATATTTGAGCACAATTTGGAGCGAAATCAGACAAACTTCGGATCCTCTTACTGGCTTTTCTGAGTGGAACGTGTAGGGTAATCTCTTAAATTTTGAACTTCAGGGTCTCTTCCCAACCATTGGTGGATATTTTTAGTTGAAGACTTGTTAATTTTTCCCAGCTCAGGGACATTTCCTCCTAGTGTTTCCTTTACTATAATCTCACCTCTGTAACATCCTTTTTCTAGGGCTTCTTTTACTTGGGGTGACCTTGCTGGATCTGGCCCATAAAGTTTGGGTTTTTTTGGGTGGGGGTAACCAGAGATTGAACTCAGGGGCACTCGGCCATTAAGCCACATCCCCAGCCCTTTTTTGTATTTTATTTAGTGACAGGGTCTCACTGAGTTGCTTAGCGCCTCACTTTTGCTGAGGCTGGAGATCTTCCTGCCTCAGCCTCCTGAGCTGTTGGGATTACACGCGTGTGTTACAGTGCCTGGCATCCTTTCCCCCAACCATTCTGTTCCTTTTATAATTGTCTCTGGGCTTAGGAAAGAATTGCTCAAGCTAGTCTTCTAATTAACCAGGTTGGTTTTCTGAAGGGCCCATCTGTTGTGCGTGGCCTTGAAGGGGGCTTTAATTTGGAAAGCATGCCTTTCCTTTTGAAGAAGCCTTCCCTGGACTTAGATTGGTCTTTTTTAATCAACATAGAAGCATCTCAAATCTCACTAAAAATACAACTAAGAGGACTTTTAAAAATGCTTCCCTACTTCCTGAAAAATATTTCTTTTGCTGGGTACAATTTGCGCTGAATGTTTGGCTTGCCGTGTCCCCACCCCATCTCTCTCTCTCTTTAAATTGCTAAGATTTTTCACAATACCAGTAGCTTGTCACCATTCATTCACACTTGCTGGTGACATTTATAATTGGTTTGCTTTGGATAATTCATGGGTAACTAGTAAGTCACTGTACTTCCCCCAGTAGTGACTGAAGGCAGTCAGTAATTGGGGTTTTTAAATTAGAATGAATTAGCTTAATCTGCAAGTGGAAGCAATTCCAAAATAATAGTGCTTTAAACAAAATATAAGTTTATTTCTCTTCCAGGTGACAGAAATTCAAAAGTTATCAACAGAGTTAGTATGGTATTATACAGTGCCAGGGGCTGTGGCTCATTCAGTCTTGTTGTTCCACTCACCTTCCTCCACATCCAGTCTCTATAGTCCAAAATGGATGCTTCAGCCCCAGCCATCAAGTCTGTAGGCCAGGGAAGGTGGGGGAAGATCACACATCATCCTTTTAAGAACACTTCCTGGAAACGACCCTCATCATTTGTACTTACATTCCAGTAACTAGAACTCAATTATATGACCATATTTTTGTGAAAAAAAAAAAAGCTAGAAAATATCATCTTTACCCTGGATGGCCATTTGACCAGAAAAAATAAAATGAGAGAATGTCTATCAGGGGACAAACAGAAGCTTCTGACATAGAACCTGTGTTTCCTTCTGCACCACACGGATCCAAAAAGCATTAGGGGACATTGACAGAATAGGAATAGCTTCACGGACCACCCCAACCAAAGCAAGCAGTTACTGCTCCTCTGAATCTACACACTCACACTCTCTCCCTCTCTCTCTCTTTTTTTTTTTTTTTTTTTTTTTAGGAGTGGGTAAGATCTCTTCAGCAATTACCCAGAATTTCCCTGTTACTTTGGTTTCATCACTTCAGGAGGAATGATGAGAAGAAATCAAATTCGAGAACATAAGTTGTCATCTTGCTGAAGAGCCTAACACACAAATTAGATCCTACGACTCCACTTACATTTCAAATCCTGCCCTCAATAAGCCCGTGAAAAGATGTCAATATGATTAGCCCCTTGGGGAAACGCAAATTAAAACACAATGAGATGACATAACAGACACACCAGAAGGGCTAAAGTTGAAATGATGTGGGATCCTGGAATCCCTACACACTGCCGGTGGGAATGCATCATGTTGCCACTTTGGAAAAGAAACTGGGACGATGTTCAACACACTCCCGTGACCCACCAATCCTCTCCTAGGTGATTACCCAAGAAAACGCAAACGTCTCCACGCAAAGGCGTGTACATGAATGTTCCTAACAAGTTTATCTGCAAAACTAATCATTAGAAAACAACCCACCTGTGCATCCATGGGCACGTTTTTAAAATTGTGGAAATCCTTACCATGGACTACTATCGGCAATAAAAAGAGAAGTACAAATGTGTGCAAAAACATGAATCAAAAACACTGTACTGAATTCTAAAATGAGCTAAATGAATGACCTCTAAAAAGCTAAGATAAAATAAGCTGTAAAGTCAGTGGTGGCCTGGGCCAGGGGTGGGCTGGGGTACTGAACACACAAAGGCATGAGAGAAACTTTTGGAGCAGGTTGAGAATATTCCATATCCATTGTGGCAATTTTCATGCAAGTGAATGCATTTGTTTAAATTTATCAAATCATACACTTAAAACAAGTGCGTGGGTGCATTTTGCATATCTCAGTGAAGTTGACTTAAAACAAAAACAAAACCCTGCCCTACTTCCTATGTCCTGCAGCATAAAGCTCAGATTCTTAAGAAAACTTCAGAAGGCTTCTGTGGTGTTCCCCCTACCTTCTCCACCCTTCGGAGTCATGGGGTCATGGTCACTGCCATTGCTCCAACCTCCAGTCCCCAGTGTGGTAGCAAAGAAATCCGTTATTGCTCCATAAATGTGGTATTCATGGCAGATGCCATCATCCAGGTCCTGGGCTACAGAGAAATAATAAAAGCAGACCTTACGGGTAAGGGGGTTGGGAAGGGTTGAAAGGCTTCCCACTGAGCCTCAGCACCAATCTGCGAACCCTCAGCAGAGCTTATCCATTGGAGCAATATGCTCCCAAATACCTGTTTTTGCCAGGACAGCCCTGGTATTTTCCCACTTGAGAACGAGTGTCAAATTTTGAAGAGGAAAAAAAAAAAAAAACTCAGATACTTTCAGTCACTTGTTCTTACCACCCATAATGTGTCACTCTGTCTTAAAATCCTGCTCTATATGGCTCTTCTTTAATGGGTTCAGCATTTAGTGAGCTAGGCATGGATTATGTGCGAAATGCATTAACCTCTCACATGATTGTAAAAACTGCCTTAATAAAATAGAGCTAAATCCTACTTAATAGCAATAAAACAGAAGCCACTATGTTCCAGGGATGCTAATGACCTGTGAGTCATTCCTTTTGATTTGAGAAGGTTGTGCATTTGGAATTTGCCCCTTTTTGTGAAACTTTTAAGCTCAGATAACTGCTGGGGGTGGGGGGGGGAAGCATACAAGTTAAAATAAGTTTCCTGCTCACATATAACTGGAGAGCCAAGAAACTTCCATCATCTTCTTAAAGGTCCATCAACCTGACACGTGCTTTTGAGGTCACAGATGCAAATGACAAAAAGAAAGGTATTGATTATAATTAATATTGCCTCACACTTTACTATCAGCTCTTTTTTTTTTAACCTGTCTCAATCGATTTATAACAGACTCACCTAATAGACTCGTGAGGTACCATTACCTCCATTTTATAGATTAAAAGAAATCGAGACAGAGGAGGTAAAAGAATTTATCCCAATTCTCATAGCTAATGAGATGAAGGATTAGTGCTTGGATCCAGGTTCTCTGAATTGAAGTCCAAGGCTGTCCCTAAATATTGTTCTTGTATCTATCTTAAGCAATAAGCATCTGCTTAGAGTAGTGAGTGCCCGTAACTTGAAATGGCTCAGCTTCTTCCTACAGTGGCAGCATGGGCTGTCCCTCGTCAGAACCAGTGCAATGGGTTGAGTGCGTCCAGTCCTCACCCCCCTTGCTTTTGTGCTAGAAGTTTGGCCCTTAGTGTGGCCAAGTTAGGAGGTGGGGCTTAGCACCCGTGATCCAGTCCCTGGGGGCAATGCCCTGGTAAGGGATTGATACTAGTCTTGCAGAGTACAGGAGCTGTTCTCCAGAGAGCAAATTGTGATTTAAAAAAAGCAAACCTGACTCCTCCAGCCTCCTGTCAGCCTTCAGAACTGTGAGCTAAATCTCTTTCTCCCTCTACCACTTTTTTTTTTCCAATGTTGGGGATCAAACCCAAGGCCATGTGCACACTAGGCAAGCATTCTAACCCTGAGCTACATCCCTCTTCCTGAATCTAAATAAATCTTTACACGGTTTTAAGACTCGGGCATTCTGCCACAGCAATGGAAAACCAACTAATGCAATGGTTTTCTGCCAGCCCTTGTAATAAGCAAGATAACAAAAATTATTACTGCAATAGCAACAACAGTGAATGCTGTCCTCAATGAGCACCACAACTGCTACATGTCAAGCACCGTGGCAGGCATTATTAAGTGTTTTGCATGTTTTAACTCATCTAATCCTCACACAATGAGGAGGTGTCATTATTGGTCCCCTTCATTTTCCAGATGAAGAAACTGAGGTGTAGAGGAATTCAGAAACCTGACCAGTCACGGGCTGTGGTAGCTTCACTCTAAAGTTGCCCCCAATTTCCACTTTTTCTGTATCTGGGCCTTTTGCAGAGTGACTTTATAGACCTTTCTCTAAAGAAGTGGAGATACTTCTCTGGCCTTTGAATCCAGTCTCTGAGTTGCTGCGACCAGTGAGTGGGTTGTGGCAAAAGTCACAATGTGCTGGTTTTGAACTTGTGGCCCTCTACTGTCTCCTGGAACATTGCTACTGTCATGAATAAGCCCAGGCTGGGCTGCTGGGCAATGGGAGACTGGGATACTGTTCTACCACCAAGTCTGAAAGCCCAGCCAAGAGCAGCCCAGTTTGTCCCAGATCAACAGAACCCTCTAGCCTACTCACAGGCTAATGAAATTATGAATTGCTCTGCCAATATTTTGATACTAAATAAATAGGACCTACTTTGGACTTCTGACCTGCAGAACAGGAAGAGAATAAATATACCATTATATTTGCCTGATTTGTTATAGCAGCCACAGTATACTAATACACTATACGTGGTTCAGCACTTAAGATGTCTTTCAGTACATAAAAGGTGACACCAAATAATTTCCTCATGATGTTGCTAGTCTCAGGCCCTGAGTTGCTTCTCGAGAAGTTCTCCTGAGTGCTCAGTCTTTAGGTCAATGCTTCTACAGACAGACCTTAAGGAAGAATGAGAAGTGATGTCTGTGGGGGCCACCAATTTCCACCACCTCTTGCCTTCTGCTGCTTCTATCCAGTCACATGGATGTGATTAGAGAATCTGAACAAAATCCATAGCTTCTGACCCCTGGGTGGAATGACCTCATCTTCTACATTTAAAGTCAGGGGCTTTCAAACATTTGACCAAGACCCACCCTTCACAGGTATGAAAGATCCTGCGTACCTTCCCTCGGCACACACTTCTGTGTATATGTGCACATGTACATGGTTAGACAAAAGTTCCACCCAACAGAACTTAATTCACTTGATACATCTGGTTATCAACTATTCTAATCCGTCCATTAGTTGTAAAACTTCTGGCTCTAACTTGTCCAAGTGACTTCACAACCTGTTGAGGGGTCACAGCCTGCAGTTTAAAATCACTCCTTTAATCACTCCCATTAGCCCCCTCCCTGGGCTCCTGACTCAACAGAGTATCACAGTTGCAGTGGCTCGGGGAACTTTTAACCAGCTCCGGTATTCTGCATTTAGAGAGTCTGATGTCACTGGACCAGGGAGGGGTCTGGGCATCAGTTTTTCTATTGAGCTCCCTAAGGGTTCATTGTGAGTCACATATGTCACCAGGATTGAGAACCACAGCTCAGGGACCACATGAAACAAACTAAAGCAGAACGAGGACCAAGACACCTGCCCAGGATATGGCACTGCAACACACAACCGTGCCTACACTACACACACGCACACACAGTCACACACAGTCACACACAGTCTCTCTTTCTCCCTGTCACTTGCATGTGCATACACACACACACACACACACACACACACACACACACACGTAAACTTTCCTACAAAATCAATTGCAGATTCCTTGTCAGAACATCCAAGGCTTTTCATCCAACCTCTGTAGACTTGTCCCCAATGCCTTGCCACGCCCTACCTCTTCCCCACCCTCCCCGCCTGGTCATACGTGATTGTTGTCCATCAAGCCCAATCTGCTCACAGTTCTGGGCTTTGCATCTGGTGGGAAGCCCTTCCCTGTGTCACCCTTCAGGCCCAGCTCAGGTCACGGTCCCTCTCGGGAGCCTTCCCCACATCTCCGTTTCTCCGTGTCCATCACTGGAATGAGCCTGTGCCCCAGTGCCCAGGAATCACCCACCCACCTCCCTGCCGTCTCCATTTATGTATTGACTGTATTTTTCTGTTTTCTGTTTTCTTAATGCTCTGGCATCTGAGGCCTCACTGACAGGGAGAGGCCACACTCCAGGGCTAGCCATTCCTAGGGACAGCGGATAACCAGCCTCCCCCCCCCACCACCCCTGCAATGAACCTTTCATACAAAACCCACCAGCCCAAAGCCCTCGTTCTCTGATCACCTCCTTGATCAGACTCTCAGACTCGAGGCCAATGTTCTGCCATAACCACCAAGCCAGGGACTAGACGATTCCAGAGCCCTGAAATGACACCAGTTAGCCTGTCCTGAGACGGCTTCCCTCCCTGCCTGTTCCTTCCCATGAATTACAGCAAAGCTCTTGCCCCTCCTCCTGCCTTTTACCCCCTGACCTCCACTGAGCTTCCCCAAGTGGCCCTGTGGGTGTGGCAGGCACATTCCCTGTCACCCCCGGAAGCTCTAACAAGCTGTCTTTTCAATGACACTCGCCTCCTGATCTGGTGGCCTCATTGTACCCAAACAGCAACAACATTTTAAAACCGATTGTCTCTGAGCTCCTCCAAGGCAGTGGGGGGAGGTGAGGGGGACATCTTCCTAACACTACCTCTGTTGACCATCCCCTGAGGGGCCAGCAGTGTCCAGAGCCCCCCTGATTCTCACAGCTGCCTGGTGAGGTCAGGACTGACCACTCCCATCCTACAGATGAGGGAATAAAACCAGCCACAGACAGAGCCAAGACTCAAGTGCAGTCTGTCTGGGTTCCAGGCCACCTCCCAGGTGATCCTCCCAGAGGACCTGAGCTCAGTCACAGGACCCTGCCAACCAGCTGCTGGGCCCAGATGTGCAGGTTTCCTGGAGGCACCTGGAGCGGAGCCAAGGGACGGAGAAATCAGCCTCCCCCTGCTAGCCGAGCTAGAGAGGTCAGGCGGCTTCCTTCCAGAGGGGCCCCTGTTCCTCAGTCTCACTCAGGTGCCACGTAGACCAGCCCCACATCTGGCTCAGGCCTCCTAGGAGGCCGGTGAGTCTCTTTCCCCACTGCCTGGTGTGCAGAAGACGCACTCTAAAGTGCATCCCAGCGCAAACACCAGAGGCTGTCAGGGATGTGTCAAGCCAGCTCCAGGCGCCGAGATCAATCCCGGCCCGCCTCTTTAATTAATTCTCTCATCCTCTTTGTGTTAACACAGACGGGGTCTGTTCCTCAAATTAGTTCATTTGTCTCTGCAAGTGAGGATTTCCAGAGACGCTTATTTTAAACAAGTCTTAACTTCTGTCATTGCAAGTGTGTGACGAGAGCTTTCCACGCTAGCTCTGTCCTAATACCAGGCCCTTGTCCCCTGAAACTGGCCTTGGGAACTATACATGGCCTCCTGCTGAGCTCTAGGACACAGCTTGGCCCTGCACACTGAGGCCATCCTATGCCAACTATCTTCATGAGCAGGTTACTTTCTGTCCTAACTGGAAAGCTGGGTCCCCAAAGCCCAGAGCTATTGCTTCTTCAAAGTAATCCCTGAAAAAGCGAGGCACAGTACGCACACCTCTAGTCCCAGCTACACGGGAGTCTGAGGCAGGAGGATGGCTTAAGCTCAGAGTTCAAGGCCAGCCTGGGCTGCCTAGCAAGACCCTGTCTCAAAAGATAACAAATAAATAAACAGTCTCCTAGCTTTTAGATGAAAATATCATTTTTACCAAACACCTGCAGAGTAGCACAACCACAGATAACCTCAATGAAACTGAGGACCCTCAGTTATTAGCTAGGGACCCAATGTTGGCACCAAGATATATGTCTATGTTGCTTCAAATTAATGACACTCTTCAACCTTCAGCTATGGGAATTCATGAAATTAGCCAGATGATGCCTTCTGCACTCCAGGCAGTTGGTGTAATGTATCCTGGGAGCCCCAAGGCTGGTGGCCCTGTGCAGAAGTTCCACCCACCCCTGCCCCCGGGCCTCTGCCCTTCCTTACCCTCCAGAGCACCTTCCTTACTCTGGCTTCAGAGGGCTTAAGGGAGGGTCAGAATTTGTTGGGCACAAAAAGAACAATATGTTTTGTTCCAGAAAGTGGGTTTTTGTTCCAGAATCAGAAAACACCATGTAAGTAGTCTATGAAAAGACCTGGTAATGATTGTTACCCTTGTCACACAATCCCCACCCCAGCCCAGCCCACGTGACTAGTTCTTGCTCTGGGATCATCGATAACTTCGCTATAATCTCAATTCCTCCACTGACTGTGGGACCTGTGCTATCCAATCTCCCCAGGCTTTAATTTCCTAATTTGTAAATTTGAGATAAAAATAGTTCCTGCCCTTAAAAATGTTCTATAATTCAGACTTTCCAGTTCAGCTTGGTATTCACCAACCCTGTGATGATCCCGGGGCACAGGTGCTGAGCAGACCAGGGGGATGGGAGATGAGTGGTCCCTAGGGTGTGCACAGCGGGTGCAGGCCTGGGGAGAGGCAGGCAGGGGCTAATGGGGAGAACTGTCATGGGTTTTGAACAGATCCTGAAGGCCAAGCGCCCGGTGCCTGACACAGAGTGGTAAGGTCACAGCCATCGTCGCACTTGCAGCCTTTCCCCCTGCTGTCCCCTCAGCCCCCACTGTCCCTCCTCTTCTCCTGGCCTGGAGACGTCCTCCTTGCCACTTGCTTTAGGAAACATCCCCCATCCTGTCCTTTGAACCCCTCCACAGTCCTTCTGTGCTCCCCCTCTAGGAAAACACCGGACACTCCAGAGGCATCATTAGCTTCAGATGGGTCCCTTGCCCCAGCTGGGAAGTCTTGGAGAGGAGGAACTATGTCACCCATCGCTGGACCACCAAATCATGGCTCCATGCTGGGTTTAGACACTCAATAAAATTCTATATGAACTGAAATAATGAATTAACTGCACTCACCAAAAAGGAAGAAGCAACAAAACACACAGAAGAGTCCGACAGCCAGATAAAGCAGCGTGGGATTATGGGTCTCTTGGAGCACTGTGAATAATGCTTACAAACCCTACTGCCACGATTCTCTACCCTATTGATTTAATTGGTCTGGGGAGAGAATCAGTCAGGGGTTTTGGTTTATTTGTTTGTTTTATTTTTTTAACTTCCCAGGTGATGCTAATATGCAGCCAGGTTTGAGAGCTACTGCTTTACTGGTTATGCCCCAGCAGCATGTCCTAGGAATTCAAAGGAAGGCCAATTGCTGCCCATCCCATAGCTTCAGGGCCAGACACAGCACCTGCCTGCCTGCAGGAGTTGACTTTAGGCTCTGGTTTGACAGCTGAGCATCATGTGATAGGCAGGACAGGGTTTGTTTGTTTGTTTTGTTTGTTTGTTTAAAAAAAAAAGGCTGGGCAGACATGGGGTAGGATGGGAGAGAGGTATGAGCTACGGAGCAGGTCCCATATCAAGACAAGTCCATCATCCAAAGGCAACCCTCACTTCCTCCTGAGAAGCCTTACCCCAGGTACTTCCTGGCCCCAGAGGCTCCCCATTAGCCCCTGCCTGCCTCTCCCCAGGCCTGCACCCACTGTGCACACCCGAGGGACCACCATCTCCCATCCCCCTGGTCTGCTCAGCACCTGTGCCCAGGCTCATCATAGGGTTGGTGAATACCAAGCTAAAATGGAAAGTCTGAATTACAGAACATTTTTAAAGAAAAGCACTCTGCCTTCAAACGTAAAAGTTTCTCCAGCTAGAAGCCAACGGACAGGATCCAGGGAGTCCACTTTGAGGGAGAGAGGAGTACTTTGTGATTGGACACTGTGGACATGTAAACAGCAGCTTCCAAATAGTTGGCAACCATTTGCTGGTGTGAATGAATGTTCCCTTGCAATGTTATGATAATGATGGCCGGCCTTAGTGCCTCTGCACTTCTCCACCTAATATTGTTCACACTTACATTGATAGTGAAAAGGAGGCCTGGTTTTACTTACTTCAAATCATGCCAGACTCTAGACCACTGAGGTCTGAACTCCTGAGCTTGAACTGGGTACATGAACCTCTGGACGCTGGGCCAGCGCCCCCTACACACAGTTTCCTTCAAGGACTGTGTCTCTCTCGGAGAACAGCCTCCTTCCTCTTGGCATATTCTATTACTGTCCCCCTTTTTACAGATGGGAAATCAGGGGTTCAGAAAGTGGATGAAAATTGCCCAAGTAGCTTAGGATTCAAGTCCAGGGACTCTGCATTCATAATCATTAATGTCCCATTTCTAGAGAGTAGATTGGTGGTTACCAAGGGCTGGGTAGTGGCAAGTTACTGTTAAATGGGTGCAGTTTCAGAATGGGATGGCATAACAAATTCTGGTGATGTTTGGGAAAAAAAATATGTGAATTTACTTAATGCCACCAAATTCACTAAAAACTAGTTAGAAAGGGCATTTTTTTTTGCTATATATAAAATTATGGTTAAAAAAAAAGATTCGAATTCTAGCTCGACCATCCACTGGGCTCTGTTCCACTAGTGGGTTCACTTCTCGGAGCCTGTTTCTTCATCTGTAAAATGAGGACAATAAAACCCACTTCTCATGTTTCTTCTGGTGATTAAATGAGATAATGCACATAAAGCAGTTGGCCTGTAGGAGCTTAGTGAAGGGCAGTGTTACCACCGGCCTTGTTCCTGTGGTTATGAATGTTCTTCAATCCTAACGCCCACAGTTTACAGGTGAAGAAACCAAGACCCAGAGGTGTGAGAATCAAGGTGACCTGCCCAGTGTCCTATGGCCTGTTGATGAAGGACAGGCAGGACACAGCCTCCTGCCTCCACCGCCCCCTCCAGCTGCTACATTCCCAGCTGGTCCTGCTGTGGCCTCTGCAGACAGTGCGAATTGTCAGGCGCAGTCTTCATACACACCACTAAGGAGCATTGCTCTCGGGGATCACGTGCGTGTGACCATGGAGGCTTCCTTTGGTTTTGCTCCCCAGTTGACTCCAGAAGCCTCTCCACATGTGACACAAGGAACAGGACAGGATGTGGGATCACGAGGCTGCCCCCTTCAAATCTTGTAATCAAAACCATTCAGGGAACAGGAAGTGGGCTCCAGCGAGGGCTGTCTTTCTTGGTCTAATTCTTCTCTAATGCGTTGGAAGTAGTGAGCAGGAGTGCTTCCCTTTCTCCCACTCCCCCAAAGTGTCCACAGCAGCAGCTGCCAGGGAGCCCACTCCAGCACAGAACACAGAGGGAGTGAAGATCCTCATCACTAGGTTCCCATGCCTCCTCCCAAACCTATTCTCAGTTTCCCAGCCAAGGCTCTCTTTCCCAGGCAGGACCACTGATAACTAAGTGCTTCTGCAATCGTAAGTTCTTGCATACAATTTGAACAAAATTAAAATAGTGTTGGATTATAACCCCAAGTATAAAATAAATATGTCTGAGTCCAGGCTGGGAGTCCACAGTGAGGTAAATATATATGTTCCTCCATGTACGATGGCTTATATCCCAGTATACCTATTGTAAATTGAAAATATGATGTCAAAAATGCATTTAATGCACCTGTGTTAGTGAGCTTTCTGTCACTTCAACAAATACCTCAGATGAATCAACTCTTTAGAGAAGAGGTTTATATGGTCTATGATTTGGAGGCTCCAGCCCATGCTCCACGGGCCACAATGCTTTGGGCCTGTGGGTAGGCAAGCACACCATGGTGGGAAACACTTGGTGGAGCAAAATTGCCCACCTCAGAGACAGGGAGCTAAAGAGGAGAAGGGGCTGGGGTCTTGTTATCCCCTTTGGGGGACACCCCAAAGATCCAAACTGGAGCAGCGCCTACCTACCAAGTCCTGGCTTAATCTGGCCTACCTTCCAAGTGCCCAGAATACTTACATTTGCTTACAGAGTGCAAAAATCACCTAGTGCAAAGCCTATTTCTAATGAAGTGCTAAATATCTCACAACTTATTGAAGGCCAAATTATTTATGTAGATGCTCAGGCCTCATGGAGGTGGAGGAGAATTCCCCACCCTTAATGTTGGCTGTGCATAGTGACTTCCTCCCAAGAGTACAATGTGGAAAGGGAGGATAAAGACCAATTTCACGGAGAAGAACCTCAACAGACACTCCCTTAACCAAGGTCAACATCAGCAGTGATGTCATGTGGATAGTATGTACCCTTGATAGGATGTGATGAAAGTGGTACTTCCCCTCTGTGGTCTATTCAGAAGCCCAGAATCATCATGAAAAAAAAAAATTCCAGACAAATCCTAATTGAGGAGTGTTCCACAAAATCCCTGACCAGCACCCTTCAAACCTAACCTCACCAGAACAAGCCTCGGAAACCCTTCTGGTCTGAATGTTTATGTCCCTGCCCCCCTAGATTCATTTATTGAAATCCTACCTTCCAAAGTGGACTGAGCATCAGGAGGGGGCCCTTGGGAGGTGATGAGGTCATAAGGGTGGTGCCCTCTTGACTGGGATTAGTGCCCTTAGAAGAACAGACCCAAGAGCTTGTTCTCACCCCGTGCTCTGCACTGAGTGAGGCTACAATGAGACAACAGCCATCTGCCAACAAGGAGACCTCTTCAGACATGGGGTCTGTCCACATCCTGACCTTGGACTTCACAGCCTCCAAAACTGTGAGAAATAAAACTCACCCAGTCTATTTGTTCTATCATCCTGAACTGAGATAGAGACTGTCACAGACAAGAGGGCCTAAGCTAGAGACGTGAGTGCTATGTGTCTGATGTGTCCTGGATGGAGTCCTGGAAGAGAAAAAAAGACATGAGGGGTAACTATGGGACCCTGAAGTATGGGTTTTAGTTAACAGTGACGTGCCAGCAATGTTTGGTTCATTAACTGTGATAAATGCACAGCATTGATGTTAGATGTGAATAACAGGGATAGGAGGTGGAGTTATATGAACACTCTCTGCCCTATATCATACTTTTTCTGTTAACCAAAAACTACCCTAAAATAAAAGTTTACTTACAAAGCCAGGTGTGGTAGTGCTTGTCTGTAATTCCAGCAACTTGGGAGAAGATAGGAAGATCACAAGTTCAAGGCCAACCTCAGCAACTTAGCCAGGCCCTAAGCAACTTAGAGAGAGACCCTGTCTCAAAGTAGAAAATAAAAAGGGCTGAAGATACAGCTGAGCGGTAAAGTGCTCTTGGGTTCAACTTCCAGTACTCAACAACAACAACAACAAAAAGTTTATCTTAAAAATCACAAAAACTGGGGCTGGAGCTGGAGCTCAGTGGGAGGGTGCCTGCCTTGCACACGTGAGGCACTGGGTTTGATCCTCAGCACCACATAAAAATAAATAAAGATACAAAAAAAAATCTTGAAAACTTCCTTGGATAGTCTAAGAACTGCTTATGTCATGGCCTTCGAATCAGGAGTAGTGCTGAAGGGCCCTTAGCTAGCCAGCCCTTGGATTTGGGGGTTCATCTGGGCCCCCCAGGCACAGGGTGCACAGACAGAATCTGCCTCCCCTTTCCTGTGGGCTCCCTTTTCACCTGCTTTATATCCTCAGCTTCCATGTGGCATTTTTACTGAAATAAAGGGTTCCTGATCAGAAGAGTTTGATAACTACTGATCTGGTCCAAATCTGTCATATAAGGTAGAGAGAGAGTGACATCCTCAGGGGGCGCACTGAGGAAAGGACAGAACTGGAGCTGGAACTACACCTGGTAGGTACCCGGGACCCCTTTCCAGGAGTTTCCCAGCTCTCACCTGTGAATCAGGATCTCCCTGAAGCAGAGACAGTGCCTGGTTCACCAAAGGACCCAGGAGAGCACTTGAGTCAGGGAGGAGCCCAATGGGTCTCATGGGGTGAATAAATGACACTGTTCCCATCACATGACGGTTCCAAAATGCCAAGAAAGAATGCTACTTAAAACTAGAAAACTCTTCTGACATTTAGATAATGCAAAGTACAGATCTCCTGGTCTATGTCCATATATTTGGTTTTATTAAAACAGATTTCTATATATTGAAGCCAAGGTTGGGCTGCAGCCATGTGGGGCCTGTCATGACAGCGTGGGTCTGAGGTGCAGCCAGCCAGAGCTGAGGTGAGCCAGAGTACACAGACCTATCATGCCGAGGAATCCTAGGTGATATCCCACCCAGGCTGGTGTGAATGCACCACAGCCTTGAACCACTGAGCATCCATGATCTGCTGACTTCAACCTCCTGAGAAGCTGGGATTGCAGCCAGCTTCGAAAAAATAAAAGTGGGGCAGGCATGAATGAAGTTCAGACTCAAGGGCTAACCAATAGCATGAGTACTTTTCCAAACCCTGGTTAGCATACATTTGAGCCAATAGTGTTGACCCAAGTGCTATATAAACCCCTAGACCAGCACACCCACGTGGCAACTCCTCTTGGTTTTCCTCTTGCCCCTGCAAGAGTTCTGTTTCTATTCTTCACACTTGAGTAAACCCTATTCCTTTCCTTCTTGCCTTATGTTGTCCCATGAATTTCATTCTTTGGATTTGCAAGACAAGAATCTGGAAAGAAGTTGGCAGTGAGCTGCTGGGGTCTCTTACAACACTGGAGGGCACAGCCCACCATTTAGGGTTGCAACACGGAGTGCTGCTAACAGGCACTCAGTGGTAATGGAGAAGAATCAGGCTTTGCTGGCTGGTACCCTTGGAGCTGATGCTGGTAAGCAACCCCCCACTGTGGTTAGCTGCTAACATTAAAAGGGGCTTTCTCAGCCCAAAGGGCCTACAGACTCCACTTGCCAACGGAAGTAGAGAATCAGGTTTCATCTCAAACTCCGGTTTGAATATCTTTCAGTACTGCAGCCAAGTTTGGAAGGATGTGCATGCATCCATTTGTTCATTTGAAGAGCTTTATTGAGCACTTCCTATATATTATTAATTAATGATGGCAACAATTCTAATTTATACAATAAGCATTCATAAAGCACCTACTGTGTGTCGGGCACAGCTCCCGGGAATGAGAGATGCAACTCAGAAGGAGGCAGGCAGCTAGGGGTGGTGGGGCATGCCTGTCATCCTGGCAGCTCAGGAGCCTGAGGCTGGAGGATCACAAGTTCAAAGCCAACTGCAGCAACTTGGCGAGGCCCTATCTTAAAATAAAAAATAAAAAGGACTGGAAATGTGGCTCAGTGACTGAGGGCCCCTGGGTTCCATCCCTGGTACAAACAACAACAACCACCAAACTAAAAACAGAAAAAGAACAAGAACAAGGCAGGCACACTCTTGCCCTCTTTCCCTACAGTCCAGTGCCCTTCCAGGCCTCTCCCCCAGAGGAGGATGCATCCTGCCTGCCAGGCGTGGTGCCAGGTATGGTGCCTGGGATTTCCCATCAATCCTCACGGAGGCCCTGTGAGGTGGGTACTCTTGATTTCTCCATTTCTTAGTTGAGGAATCGGAGGCCTTGTTACTGCCCAAAGTCTTTCAGTGGACAAGTAGTGGAGCCGGGAATTGAACCCAGACACTCTGAATCAGAAACACACATTCTCAGTTGTCACCTTAGAGAGTCAGTGTGGGTCATGGGACCTGCTGGCGAGGCTCACACACCAAGTATACTGTAGTCAGATGGAAAGCGATGCAGCCCTTCATTACTAGCAACTGGCATGCAGCCAACGTCCCTTCCTGTCCTCGCCTGCAGGGCTCTGTGGGAAGAGCTGAGGTGGAGAGACAAGCTCTGCGGGGAGGGCTAAGCTAGGCTTCCTTGCGTGGTGACGGGACCTGAAGAGCAGGCCCCTCGTGGCGCGCCCTCTTGGCTCAGGCACAGAGCTGCATCCCTCAGAGAGGAGGATGGCAGGTGGGTGCCTGGCAGGCGGAGGAGGTACGGAGCCTCTGTTCCTGCCTTTAAAACACAGGCATCCCACCCACTGGTGCAACCTGTTCCAGAGAATGTCCCTGCTCTGTCCAGTGGTGCTCTGAATGTCTCCTCCCCTGGGAGAGGCACCATCAGAGGAAACTGGAGAGAGGCAGTCCTCAGGTGCTACAGAAGCCAGATGTTCTTTCTCATCTCTAGGCAGAGAGGAAATATGGGGAGAGGAGTGGAAACATTTCCCTGTGGCACCACTGGGCACAGGAAGTACCAGGAGAGTAAGACAGGGTTCCTGTCCCTAAGGGATTCAGAAGAGGGTGAAACAGACCACAGACTTAGACCTGAAAAACACTCCCAGCAGGACCAGGGGAGCTGATGGGTGATGGGAGAGGCTTCCCAGGGGAGGGCAAAGGCCTGGGTTCCTGCATCCAACAATGGGGCTTTGAAGGGTGTGTTGAAGTTCTCCACCAGAGAAAAGGGACAGGAGGATCCAGCAGGAAGGGTCAAAAACCTGAACCCAAAAGTCCCTGGTGGGTGAGGAGGTTGTAAAGGGCAGGGTGTCCCTGGGGCACAGAGTCTGGGCAGCAATGAGGAAAGGAAACCGGGAAGACAGGCAGTTAAGTCAGACTGCAGCGGCTGGTGTACGGTCTTGGAATATTTGGCCTTGTAGTTGATAAGCAATGAGCAGGGATATGTTTTGGGTGGTTTGATTTTGTCAGAGCAAGGGACAGTGAGTTGCAGGTTAGGGCTCATGCATTCCGACTTTTTTAAAATTTTATTTAGAAATGTATTTTGACAAACAGTCTGAAGAGTTCATTGTCATCTAAATAATTACTGGGTGCCTACTACTGAGTGCGGACCTTGTCCCCAATGCTGTGTAAGGGACTGGAGATACAATGATGAACTGAATAGACATGATCCTAGCCACCACTGAGCTCGCTGACAGACAGAAAAGATAGACATCAAATAAATATTTAATTCCAACTGTGACACATCTGTATAGGAAAAGCCCAGGGGGTGATGAGTGTTCTCTATGCAGGGCATATATGAACTACGGGGGAGGTCAGAGAGGGCTATCCTGAACTAATGGCATTTAAGGTGAGACTGAACCTACTAGAAGTATCCACTTGGGGCAGAAGGAAGGGTTCCATGGGGAAGGAACAGCGCATGAGAGACCTGGAGGTGGGAAGGGGTGCGGCACAGTGGGAAAGCACAGAGGTAGCCCTTGTGCCTGGAATAGAGCAAGCACAGGAGAAGGGGTCAGGAGATGAGATTGGAAAGGGGGACAGAAATGAGACAAGGCAGGCCCTTGAAAGCCACGGTCAAGATCCCAGACTTTGGGCTGGAGATGCAGCTCCGTGATAGAGCACAAGACTCTGGGTTCCGTCCATAGCGCCACAAAAATAAATAAATAAATAAAAAGATTTTAAACTGTATCTTAAATCATCAAAGGATTTTAAGCAAAATGGTGACAAGATCCCCTTAGCGTTTTAGGAAGAGTTTTGTTTGTTTGTTTTGTTTTCTAATCCCTGTTACAGGAAAAACGTATTGAAAGAAGTCTCCCAAAATGTGGACAGCTCATAAGGAGGCAGGCTCGGGAGGATTGTCTTTTTTTTGGTGGGGGGGAATGAAGAAGAAAAGGGAGACGTTAGTGGAATGTGATTCTAAGGATTTGAGAGGAGGGGAAGAGGCTGGTGGCAACCTCTGGCCAAGAGGGAGCACATCGGAGGAGCCGATGCTGGTGAGGAGCAGGAATGTCCTCACAGGAGAAACCCGCACCCCTCACTGGTAAAGATCAAGGAGCAAAGTGAATTTCCAAAGAAACTGGGGTGGGACCTGGGCTGGGAAAAGACCAAGCCAGGCAGCAGGTGAAGGTATCTGGCACCTCTAAAGTGCACCACTTATACCTCTGAAAGAGGCTAGCAAAGCCTCAGAGCCCCTGTCCTGACCCCACAGGGGCACAGACTTACTTCCAGCTGAGTCAGGGAACCAAAGGCACAAAAGTTCCCCACTGGTGACATTTTGGGGAGCTCACAGAATGGTGAGTTTCTCAATTCCAATCCCAGCACCAATGAGGAGCTGAAACATATTGTACCCATTAGAAAAGAAATGCAAATCGGAAAGTCAGGCATTTGTGTCCATGACAACAGGGGGAAACGTATTTTGGCAAATCTGAGTTCATTTATATTCAAATAAATATTTCAGTCTATGACTCTGGCACTTTTTTGCATGAGATATTTCAGAACCATATTGAATGTTGCTCTCATGCTAAGAACTTGAGAATTAAAATGAGGGCCAATTTCAAAGTCTATCAGGCTCCAAGATTTCAGGGTTGGTTTTACCTCCAGGAATGAAAAGGGATGATAAACTAGCAGGTGATTCAGCACATTTGTATAAAGACTTTTGGGACTGAAAAGGCCAGTTCCATATTCTCCCGTAGAGCCCCTTCTTTGTACAAATGGGGGAAGAAAGGCCCAAACGTGTCCAGAGATCACACGGCAAATCAATCTAGAACTGGAGTCTCCCTGATTCTCAGGCCAATGTAATCTTGAGCACATCAAACCAGATGTTGGAAGAGTAAGTACAAGGGGACTTTGAGATACGATCAATTGTTTTCCTTTTAAAGGTAGACATGGCCCTCGAGTTATAAAAGCACTGTATGGCCCCTGTGGGAAACCAATATGTGATGGTTTGGATATGGGGTGCCCCCACACACACACTCCACCACCCCAAAGTTCACATCAGGCAATGCAGGAATGTTCAAAGGCGAAATGATTAGATTACAAGAGCTGCAATCGAATCAGTGAATCAATCCATTTGACAGATTAATAATTTGAATGTATTATTGGGTACAACTGCAGGCAGGTGGGGCATGGCTGGAGGAGGTAGGTTACTGGGGGGCATGCCTGTGGGGATGATATTTTGTACCTGGCTCCTCTCTTTCTGTTCCTGGTTGCCATGAGCTGAACAGCCTTCTTCCACCTTGGCCCTCTGCCACCGTGCTCTGCCTCATGGGGGCCCCAGAGCAATGGAGCCCACTGATCATGGACTGAGACCTCGAAACTATGAGCCCAAATAAACTTTCACTCCTCTAAGTTGCTCATGTCAGGTATTTTGGTCACAATGACAGAAAGCTGACTAACACACTGTATATCATCAAAAACTCCAAAGATATTATCTCTAGTAAACCCTGCAATTTCCCTTACAATCACCAGTAACATTTTTGCACATTTCCTTCCAGTTTTTTCTATGCATCCTTCTTATATACGATTGAACTCTTAATATTTATAGAATGTTGCATCGAACCAATTTTGCCATCATTAAAAATCTCCCCTATGCCGAAATGAAAATAAATGAATAAATAATATTCCTCTCTACAAACATACTATATATTCCCTAAATCATTTATTCTTTTTACTTTGGATCCTTAAGTAATACCCAACATTTTTATCAGTTAAGTAATATTGTACTGGATATCTATGTGTTTAAATCTTTATTTACACATGAGATTCCTCCATCATTTCCTTTTTGCCATGCTATTTAGAACTTGAATTCAATGTAGAGCCAAATCCTAGCATAGCCACTGCATAGCTGTGTGGCCTGGCACAAGTTTCTTGACCTCTCTGTGTGTGCTCACTGCTCCTCTGTTAAACAAGGACCACAAATTCAGGGTCATGGGGTTCCTGGGTTAAAGGAGATGGCACATGAGAATGGTCTTAGGCCCAGGCTCTCAGAAGGTGAGCTGGCAGAATCTGGGTCCAAATGTTTACTGAAAAACATGGCTAGTCCTGGCTAGGTTGTTTATAAAAAGCAAAACAAATAACCGTCCTTGAGGATTTTACATCTTAATAAGGAGTCTAAGGAAAAACGTATGTGAAAGCCCTAGAGAAAGAATCAAGCCTTCTCTACACACCTACAAACTCAGAGAAGCTGGGCGGTGGTCTCAGTGACCTCTTCGATGTTTGCATTTTAAAATAGGTGGCATGGTGGACCAGGGGAGGGACAGGAGGACCTGGGTGGGGTGGGATGACGGGCGACATTGCTTCTTTTCAAGGGCAGCAATTCTAGACGCATTCGTCAACCTCAAACTCTACCACGCCTCTTCCACAGTACCTTTCAGAAGCTCTTCTCCTAAAGGGCCCGCAGTCCTGGCCACAGAACATTTTTAGCACATTTAAACCAGAATATTGAGCATAGATTTAAAGTGGTCCTGTGACATCATGTGTGGAATATATAGAAATCTTCCATGAGCAGAATATTTGATTGAGCCTCATTGTCAACTGCACATCTGTCTGGAGCAGCTGCGAGGCCAGGCCCTATTCTGGGCACTGTGAGCAGAAACAGAGTCAGGGTGTAGTCTCTGTCTCCTAAAGGCTCACAACCCAGGTTGGAAGGAGGACGGACCCACGGAACAAGAACACACCTTCGTTAGTCAGAACTCTTTGGGCTGCAAGTGATAGATGTGCTACTCAAACTAACTTAATGAGAATGTTGGGGTATCTCACAAAACCTAAGGAATAACCCAGGCCAGGGACTTGAATGCTGCCAGACCTCTCTCCATCTCTCATCCTGTCCTCTCTCACGTAACCACATCCCTTCGTCTCCATCGGCCGGGCTGCCTCCTTTCACACAGTGCAAAACATGGCTGCCAGCAGCTTAGGGCTTGAGGGGAGAGAAATCTGATCCTTCCAATTCTAAGTCCGAAATTCCTAGGCAAGCCATCAATGGCTCATTTTCAGATGGGTTTTTCTTCAGAATAAGGAGATAGAAGTACAATGCACCCACGTAAGGACAGAAGATCTATATCCAGGAAACAGAAGGACAGCACACCAACATGGCAGTCCCCATGGGGATCATGGGGACGGTGGGGCCTGTTAGGGTGTTCCTGGAAAAGAGATGCTGCAGACAGCCGCTGAGAACCCTACAGGATCCTGCATAGTCAGAACCAGAGAGGAACATTTGCAGGAGGTCAGAGGAAAAAGCAAAGAACCTAACACCACAGGACCTGCGTGAAGCAATGCTACCAGGTGGTGCTCAAGGGCCCAAAGTGACATGACAATGTGCACTTGTGTTTTCTCCCTTCTTACATGGGGGGAAAGGGGCACTGCTGGTGAGGGAGAGAGGGAATGAAGCCCTTAGCAGCCAGCCCCATCCAGCTCACTGCGTATCAGATACCATGCTAAACCCTTCTACACGTTACCCCAATGAATCCCCACCACAAAACAGTGAGGGGAAAATGAGCATCTCATTTTACAGATGAGGAAACTGAAAGTAGCAAAGATGAAGTAACACAGCTTGAACCGGGGGTGTATGTGATGCCATGCCACTGCACCTGGCGAGGCACCCCCCTGCTGCTTGCTGCACCCACTTGTAAGGCACCTGATGGTTTTGGATTAAAAAGGCACCTCATGAAACAACTATTTTTTTTTCCTCTGGAACACTCTTTTGAGAAAGATCTCCTCTGGGTCCACTGAGAGCAGATGCCAGACAGGACAAGATGTGCCAAAAACTCATTAGAGGAAGCACCTATGATTGAAAGTGGGCAGGGTGCCGGGAGAGGCTGGAGCAGAAGTGTAACCTCATGCAAAGGAGAGAAGAAAAGAAGGAAGATTTGGTGGAAGCATCCTAGACTGCCCCACAATTGGGGAAGTTTGGTAGGCTGTCAGAGAATTCTCACACCCAAGTTCCCCATCGCAAGAGCCCCGGAGACACAGCCTCAGTGTCTGTGCCCCACTCTATCACTGGCTGCGAAAGACCTGTAGCATGCACTGCCTCCAGGCAAGGGTATGAAGGATTGCAGAGCTCAGCAAGAGGGGTGGCTGGCCACTGGAAACCTGAGAGGTGCATTCTGACTGCCTCTACAGAGGCCTGCACCAAACTAACATTCATTTTCAACCATTAGCTGGGAGAAAAGAAATGCATGTTTTATACCCATCATAGGGGATCAATAAATGACTTTAAAAGCAAATGATAATTTTTTGATCCTTTTTTTTTTCTTCCATGATTGATGAGTCTAATCCTGTTTTGCCCATTTATCATTGGACGCTGCAACTCCTTTCTTACATTTACCTTCTGAATTATATCCACACTCAATAATGCTATTTCTTTCTCTTTCTCTTGGCATCTGGGGTCCTGATACTTGTTTTCTCTCCAAATCTGTTATGATGATTCTAGATTTTCTCCCAGAATGCTAGACGCCCAAATTGCAAAACATCAGAAAGCTTTAAACATGGACCCTGCGATGGCACCCAAAGCATTTGGGACTTGCTCTATCACAACGATCGTTCTCATACTCTGCTATCCTTTTTTGCTTGCCTCTCACCTAGTTATCTGTAAACTCCATGAGGGCAGGGATTGATACTCAAATATTGTATACCAGCTCCATAGCTTGACTTAGCAAACATTACTTGAATTAATAAGCAAACATTACTTGAATTAATAAATCACTAAGTCTAGTCTCATATTTTCCATCAAACACATTTTATGATGGATGGATGAGTTATTCCACTTTTGGAATAAGACCATAGAAATATAGCATATCAGTAAAGGGATCTGTTTTAGTCAATTTTTTTTTTTTTTTTTTTTTTTTGCCACTGTGACCAAAAGACCGGACAAGAATAATTTTAGAGGAGGAAAAGTTTATTTGGTGCTTATGGTGACAGAGGTCTCTATCTATAGATGACTGACTCCATTGCTCCGGGCCTGAGATGAAGCAGAACATCATGACGGAAGAGCCCAGAGGAGGAAAGCAGTTCAGGAAATAGCTCAGGAAGAAATCAGGAACAAAATATAAACTCCAGAGGCACATTCTCAGTGACCTACCTCCTCCAGCCACACCCTACCTGTCTTTAGTTACCACCTGGTTAATTCCTATCAATGGATTGATCCACGGATCGGAGCAGATCATCATTACCTAATCACTTTACCTTTGAACCTTCCTGCATTTTCTCACATATGCGCTTTTGGGGGACAGCTCATACCTAACCCATAACAGGATCACAGTATTGTATCCAGGAGAGAGGAGAACCAGCGCACGAACATGTCAGCTCCCAGGGTGATCTTGTCAGGGGCTCTTTCCTAAAAAAGAGGTAGTGAATATTTCAACATTGATATTTCAACATTTCTAGTTGATCAGTTTAACTTGGAAATGTATGTGATTTTGCCTGTTGCAACCAAACTAACTCTATCTGTATGTACTCAATTAAAGGTTTCAGCAGCAACCAAGACAAGAGTATTCCCTGTTGTTTCCTGTCTCTCCACTGCCACCATCAAACTCCTCCTACAGCCACCACCGTGACTGAATAGTGGGAGCCTATTCTGTCCCCTGCAGAGCCTTGAGAGGTTTGCATATGATGGGTTTTTGAGAAAAAGAAGATGGCATGATCAGAATTGAGATTCAGGAGGCTATGCCCAAAGACACGGAGCAGGATGGCGATCAGAGCAGCTGAGAAAGTACAGAGGCAGGAGAATGGTTAGGAGACCATGACATTAAGCACATGAGAAGTACAAACAGTTTTACATGCACACTAAAAGAGTTTAAAGTCAGTAATTTAAACATCCTGGCTCATGTAGTAATCAGACCTCTAACGCAGATTTTAAATTGAGGCTTTTCCACTCTGTTCCACTCCACGCTGCTGCAGGCAGGAAGCCTGCAGCCAGAGCAGGGGACATGGCAGATCTCTTCCTCGCCTACACTTCTCCTCCCCATCTCCATTTGCTGGCCACCTTTCTGATCTCCTCTTGGATGGAGCGCAAAGAGGAGGGAGATGTAAGGGAGCCAGAAAGTTCTGTGTGGGATGGTACATGGGGATCTAGCCCAGGGTTTTTCTCTAACTCAGCAGGTGTTTAAAGCTGACTTCTTCCCTCGCTCCCAGCTGTAGGTCTCCCAAGGCAGATATATCTCTGCTTAGGCCAGTCATTTGCCCTTCCCCAGTCTCAAAGCATTAGGTGACAGCTCCAACTTCCGTCTGTTGATGTCCTTTTGCCCCCTCCCAGTGGCTGTCACAGACAGGACATTACACTGATTTTCTCTGCCTTGCACATTCTTGGGAAACATTTATTCTGGAGACTCAGGGCCTCCAGATGCAGCAACTTCTACTAGGCTGATAGAGGCCACCTCATCAGTCTCTTGAGCTTTAGATCTCTTGATCTTAGGTGTCAATCAGACACCAGTTAACTGTGTCCCTCAAACTAGAGGAGGTTTATTAAATTCTTCAAGTGACCCAAAAGGCTGGGATCCCCACCCCTTTCTGGAGCTCCCAGCATGGAGCCTCCTTTTATAAATCTTTCCCCAAATTCTCCTTTCCTCCTGGCCTCCTAATGGTTTAAGATGAAGAGGTAGCAGGTCTCACCCCTCCCTGGTGAAAGGGAGGGAGCCCATAGCCTGGTCTCTGAAGAAATCTTCCCCTCCCCCATATTTTTGATTCCTCACCGTTTTGAGCCTTTAATGTGGGTGAGGGGTTCCAGAGTTGTCACCTTTGAAGACTTTTCCTATGATTTAGCTCTGAGCTCTCCAAGACAGCCACAGCCACATGTGGCTATTGAGCAACTGAAATGTGGCCAGTCGAAATCAAAATGGCTTGTCGGTATAAAATGCACAGTAGACTTTGAAGACTAAATACAGAAGAAGAATGTAAATGAAATACCTTCTTAATAATTTTAGCAATGATTAAGTTAAGGTATTTTGTAAATATTAGGTTAAATACATTGTTTAACTTTGCATGTTTCTTTTTTTTTTTTTAAATGGCTACTGGAAATTTTTAAAATACATGAAACTCTTAGAAATAACACCCAAAGCACAACCCACCAAAGAAAACTTGATCAACTGAATTTTTTTTAAAAAAAATATTTTTATAAAAATAAATACTAAGAAGATGACTAAGACAAGCTACCAGCTGGGGAAAAAAAATATTCTCAAACTACTTGTGTAACCTAGGATTTGTATACACAATTCATAAAGAACTCTCAGAAAGCAATAATAAGACATAAGCAAGGGATTTGAACATCTGTTCACAAAAGGAGGTCAAATAAGCACCTAAAAAGACATTCAATATCACTATTGTTAGGGAAATACAAATTAAAACTACCATGAGAAGATACCACTTCATACCCACAGAGTGGCTAAAATAAAAAATGTTGACCAAACCAAGTGCTGGTGAGGACGGGGAGAACTGGAACTCCCATGAAGTCCTGCTGGATTTGCAAAGCCACACGGCCATTCTGGGGAAGGGTTGACAGCAACCTACAAAGTTAAACACCCATCTACAGCACCGCACACACCAGCAGCCCTGCCCAGGGCTTTTACCCTAGAGAAGTAAGAACACATTTACACAGCAGCCTCGACAGCAGCTTTCTCTGACAGCCGAAACCTGGAAATGACTCAAACGCCAGGATGAACAAACCTGGTCCGTCCAGGCCAGGATGGACCACTCGCCAGTACAAAGGATGAGTCCTACGGATGTCACTCTGAGTGAAGGAAGCCAGTCGTGTACTTTTGGCTTCCATTTATCTGACGTTCTTAAAAAGACCAACCTGTAGCAGTGGAGAATGTTGCCAGAGATTCTGGGTTGGGGAGGGTGTGGTGCCAAAGGGAGAGCTGGAGGGGTGGTGGGGCCATGCTACACTCTGTGGTCGCAGTCACAGGAATAACATGTGTTAAAATTCATGGAACAGAACACAAGAAATAAAAGTCAATATTACTGAATGATTTTTAAATTTTAATTTGCAAGTCGACTCACATTATACTGATGCTCTTCAGTCTTCTATGGGGTTCTGCCCCAATGAAACCATCTTACCTTGAAAAGGTCATAAGTCAAAAATGCTTTTACTAGCCAGGTACAGTGGCACATGCCTGTAATCCCAGTGGCTCCAGAGGCTGAGGCAGGAGGATCTCAAGTTCAAAGCCAGCCTCAGCAACTCAGCGAGACCCTGTCTCAAAATAAAATATTAAAAAGGGCTGGAGATGTAGCTCAGGGGTTAAGCACCCCTGGGTTCAATCCCCAGTACCAAAAAAAAAAAAATTACAAAATGCTTTCACCACCCCTGTCCTGTCGCACACCACAGTTCAGCCACACAACACACAGTGAAGTACTGGTTGTTCCCTCTCGGGATCATGTAGCTGGCTGGGGACTGTCACTTGTTGTCATTGCTGAGCACCAAGAGAGGGTATTAGAATGGATAGCCTGGGAAAAGATACAATTTTAAACTCAAAGTATGATTTCTACTGAATTTGTAAAGCGTTCCCATCATGGCAACATCAAAAAAGTCTTAAGTCTAAACCATCTGAGTCGGTGATTGCCTCTTCCTATCAGGGAGTGCTGGTCTCTCTCCTCCACTGCACCGTGTCTGTTCAACTTGAACCTGAGCAGAAACCTTCATCCTGCCACCCTGCACCCGTCTATTCCACATTTCCCACGTGGTGATGTAATATCTGGTCTACAGCTGTCCACCTCCATCACTGGTCTATATGCACTCTGTGGGTAGGAATGTGTGCTCTTGCCTCTCCAGTCCCTGGAACACTGTAGATGTGTAATGGTATTTGTTGAATGAGTGCATCATTCAATCAATGGAGTACATTCTTCAGCTGTTGGGGGGATTACCATGCAATGTTGAAGGTAGTGCTTTTGAAGCCCTCCTGTCCTCTGAAGCTGAGGGTGGGAGTAGACGTGACCCACCTTCAGTGAGGGGAACAGGAAAGGGGAATGGATGTCCAAGTCCTGGCCAGGGTAGCAGGAGTAGGAGGGGGAACAATAATGGGCTCTGGAGCCCCCAGGAGCCACAGAGGGGAAGCAAGACAATCAGGTGGTTCTAGAAGGCAGAGTCTGAGCGCAAAGCCGTCTGGCAGAGAAGAAGTCTTGCCAGTACATATCACCAGCTAGCAGGACTAATCCCAAGCTCATTCTTCTTTGGAAGACTGATACACCAAGGCAGATGGAGGAAATAGAATGCACATGGTCATAGATACATTTAAAATGGCCATGTTTTCAGCCTGGTGCATTTTCCAAGGCAAATGAAAATTGTTATGAAAACAATTTATACCCAGCAGACATGGATGATTGCCCATGATGACCTTTTGCCAGAGAAAATGGGCCCGATAAAGAAAAAAATGTGAGCTCATTAGGACAAATTAGAAAAAGCAAATGATTGCTCTTAAATTATGGAAATTCCAAGGCTGGTGAATCTCTCTGTCCTTTTAGGACATAAAAACAATAAAACACACACACACACACACACACACTCAAAGAAATTGTTTTTTCAGAAAAAAAAAGTGTTGCAATTTGAGTGAATATATATTTTGTTTCTTGGAAGGGTTTAGAATGGAGGGAGTTTTTTTGTAAACTAAATGAAATTTAATTGACTTATTAACTGCTATCAATTCTCCTTCCATAAATCTATCAACAACTAAAGGAAAAAGAAGAAAAGCATTGAGAGTGGGCAAAATAGCTTTCTCTAAGTGCTACCCAAGGAAGATTTCCACAAACATGACATACTAGAATTTGGGGTACAACATTGGTGTTTCCACTAAGGGAATGTGGGTACCCAAGATGCAGAGGGAGGACGAGAACAGGAGGAGCAAGGCCTCACTCAGGAAGGTTTTAACATCCACCTGCTTCCCTGATAATCACCCATGGGCACACAGAGCTTTACAGTTTACATCATTGCCATCACTGCCTCAATGTTTTGGGGAGTGTACTGGGGATCGAACACAGCAATGGTTTACCACTGAGCTACATTCCCAGTCCTTTATTTATTTTTTTTCTTTTTGAGACAAGGTCTCACTAAGTTGCTGAGGCTGGCCTCAAACTCAGGATCCTCCTGATTCAGCCTCCCCCATCACTGGTACTGCAAGCTCCCAGTTGTTGCCTTGATCTTGACAGTCACCACTCTTACGCATGTATGATGCTCTGGTTTGGATGTGGTTTGAGTGAGTCCCCCAGGGTCTCATGTGTTGAAATGCAGTACCCACAGTGAGGTATTAAGAGGGTGGGAACTTAATCTGGCCATGGTGTTTAGAGGAGAAGCCCTTAAGAGGTGATTAGGACTAGATAAGTTCATCAGGTTGAAGCCCTTGTGATTTGAATCCTGGTGGCTTTGTAAGGAGAGGGAAAGGGGCCAGAAGACACACACACACACACACACACACACACACACACACACACACTCACACACACACACTCTCCCTCTGTCTCTCCACCTTGGAGCTCCACCAACAAGAAGGCCATCAGCAGATGCAGCCCCCTGCCCCGACTTTGGACCAGAACCATAAGCCAAAATAAACCTCTTTTCTTTATAACTTCCCCAGTCTGTGATATTGTGTTATTGGCAATAGAAAATGGACAAATACATATGTCCATCACATAAGTGAAGACACTGAGATTGGAGATTAGGTGATTTATCAGCTAGTATGATGGAAATCCAAGGCTGTTCATGCTCTCTCCTAAGCAATCTACTGCCTTCACTCTATCCTAGGTATGTTTTTTGCATCGGAACCAGAAGTTATTCAATTCAGGTATTTCTCTGTAGGGAGAAGCAGAAGGAAGGAGGGGCTCTTACAGTAGTGCTCAGCCAAGAAATATGTATTGGGAAGGATAATCTAACTCCCACATCAGAAAACTCCAAAATCTCAGTGTTTAAATTCAAGAAAGGCTTTTTTCACCTTCATGGTAGTGTTTAGTGTAGGTGCACGGGTGGGTCTCTGCTCCATGGGGTCATTCAGGGACCCAAGCTCCTTTCAACCCACTTTCTCTACTATCTTTTAGAGGCTCAGAGTCCTCCGCTGGATCACTGAAAAAGCCAGAGAACATGAAGGAGAGAGAATGTGGGGGATCCCATTGCAGGGGACAAGCATGGAAGGGTCATGTCAGCTGAAATAAGCCACCTGGCCCCACCCCATTCCAGGAAAATGTGGATGCCAAGGAAGAAGGGGAAAACGTGGATACTAATGGAACATTAGCAGTAGTCTCTCCCCTGAAATTCTAAGTCTTCTTTGAGTATGCAATATTTTTCAGGTGCCCATTGGAAGCCCATTCCTGTGAGCCCCCAGCCAGACCCCCCTCATAACTCTGGTGATTCTTCAAGTGGGACCACCTGACTACCCGGGGCCTGGCACCAGACTTTTATCTTTTCAGTTGGAAGAAAGTGGACCTTTTGGGCTTATGCAGCAGAATCTCTCTCTATATTTTCTTCCAGCGTAGCTGGGTGAAAGGGCAAACAGAAATTTGAAAGAGATGATTGCTTCCTTTGTGGGGGAGAAGGGTACCCACTGAGTTGGGAACATATATGAATTCTGATTTGCAATCATTTCCACTATTTATGAGGTCACTGGACTTACTCCTGCTGAGTCCAATTTACAAAGAGCTTTGGTTGGATCAGGGAAAGGAATATTAGAATCCTGTTGGCTTGGTGATGGCCAGAGAACTGTGGAAGGAATGTATCAATGAACTGCAAGGAAGCAAAATCCTCAACAGCAGCTCTAACATGCTACATCCCGATGGGGAGGAAGATGCATCACTCCCAGGAAGCTACAGGGGTTGAGGGCACGGACATGGTGATTTGACTACACGCCCCGAAAAACAGATGGGTAAAATTTTCCAAATAAAAAACTTGTTAGAAAAGATCCAAGATGCCTCAGATAAGCAAAAGAGTCTTTCTTATATTCTCATCATGTCTCGCTCCCAAGGCAGTTGTAAGATGCTGTCTGATCATTGGTATCTCTGCTTCTGACCCCTCTTGGGAGTTCTACCCCCAAATAGCCAATATTCCATCTCAGCATATTCAACTCTGAACTCATCCTTTCCATCCTAGCCCCACCCCGAGCCTACTCCACTACCTGCCACCATCTCCATACCTGGTGTCACCACCACAAGTCACTGGAGTCCCTGACCTCCTTCTCCTTCAACCCTGCTCCACTCAACCAACATCAGTCAGTTCTACCTGCCATGCCTTGTCATTCTGTTCTCTCTTCTCCATCAACACTGCTCTCCACCCAACTGGGTTTTCTAACGGCAAAATTGTCACCCATCCCACCCACTCAACTGCCACCATAAGAAATCAGCCCAGGAGCACCATTCCCCTGCCTAGTCCCTTCCATGGCTCCCTATTACTTTTAGGATAAAATCCAAATTCCTTCCCTTGCTCTGAACGCCCCCTCTCAGTCTGTCCTCTGAAGCCCTCTCAGGTGTGATCTGCCACTCATTCTACCCATATGGCCATTCACCAAGTGATTTTGTGACATCTGGTGAGTTGAAGTTACTCCTGACTTTCTCCTGACTTTAGTACTTGCTATTGCCTGTTTCAAATGCTTCCTCACCTCCCTGCCCTTCTCTATGTGGCCCATGCCCACCTGTCCAACACTGCAGCCAGCTCCTGCAGAAGCCTTGCTACCATCCCCAAGTGGATCTAGAAGGCACTCTTCTGGAGTCTGGCAACCCCTGTGCTTGCCTCTGCAATAGCACTTGGGATGAGGTGCCACCCTCTTCCCCACACCCACCAGGGAGCTCCTGGGAGACAGGAATACAGACATTTGAGCTCTCTGGTCACCAGCACAATGTCCAGTAAAGAGGAGGTGCCCAATGAATGCTAAACAAGCACATGAATTCATAAATGCAGTACCTGGAAGTGTAAAGCCCTGCTCAAATGGATCCATCCATCCAGTGAGGCAGGGAAGGAGTGACGAGAAGTTCCTCTTGGCCATGGGCTGCTCAGAAGAATCAAACAAGCTGGGCAATTCAGAGTCACCAGGTGCCCAAGAGATGTGGGATATCAAAAGGAAAGCAAATCCACTCAGCCCAAAACCAAATACTCAGTCACACTTCAAGTACAATGCTTTGAAAAAGATTCTGTGAAAATACAAAGCAGATGTTGTTGTCACTGATGTCATTGTCAAATAGGATACACCCGGGGGGGAGACAAAAATTCTTTGCTAAACTTCTGTTCTAGTTGGGATTGCTTAGTGCTAAGGATCTGAGACTGATCGTGCAAGCCAGTGAATACAGAGGTGGCTTGGGGTTTTACTGTTGTTTATTTGTTGTTATTATTACTAATGGCCTCAAAGTACAGTTATAGAGAAAGAAGAAGCACCACTCTGGATGGAGATCACATGGATCCAAATCCATCTGAGCCACTTTCCAGCTGTGAGATGGAGGTGAGCCAGGTCCTCCACTCTAAAATGGGGTGAGAATAGAACCTACCATAGAGTTGTCTTAAAGTGACATGGGATCATGTATGTTAAGGCTGAGTACAGTGCCTGGCACATAAATGTTGCTAATTCTATTTGGGAGAATGTTCTAGAACCTCCTGGAGGACGGAGACTAAGGACATCCCAAGGGTTGGTATCTCTTTCTATTCCTGCTTCTGGGTGACTGTGTCCCATTCACCTCCTCCCTGAGCTGTTTCCTTCCAGACTCAGTGTCTGCTCCCCCATGCTTTAACCTGTCCCAGGCTCTGCCCTGCCATGTCTCTGATCCTTCCTGATTTCCTAGTTCAGCATCCCCAGGCAGGTCCAGGCTCCCTGAATACCAATAAGATTATTGCTGGGAGAAAGACAGTGCATATAGCAGCTGGAGATCAAATGTACACACCTGGGTCAACCAGCTGGGGGAGGTGAGGAGAAAGGTCTGGGCCTCCTCTCTTTACTGTGATCTTTAGGATCATCTGCATCTGGGTTTGAATTCCAGTCCCTTCATTTACTTCATGAGCGTGGGCACACTGCTTAATGTCTTTGAGTCTCAAGCCCTCATTGTTAAGTGAAGCTAATCCTGGATCTTTTCACATTTTTGCTAAAATTGGGGTATGTTTTACAATTGATGCATGGATTTAATATGATAGTGTCTCCCATCCCTCAAACCATTAATAAACGGATAGTAACTACATAATGAGGAATTATGTAACAAAGACCTGCACATTACTGTAGTGCATTCTGCATGAACCAGTGCAGAAAAGTGCTTAGCAGAGTGTCTGGCACATAGGGAACCATCAAGAACAGAGCTCCATGTTATTTGACACAGGGTGCTCAGGCCCTCTTCCAGTGAGCAGGGCCTGAGTATGTGTCATGACCAGCATTTCCAACATAGTTTCAAATAGGCAGAAAGCTGGCAGTTGGACAATTAGCTGAGAAGCAACCATGAATTCACACGTACAGTCTTATTTGGAGCAAACTTGCTAAGAACACAGGTGCTGAGTAATGCAGTGCATAAAACCTGATCTACAGAGCAGGCAAGGTGGATTCCAATCCTGTCTCTACCCTTGCCACATCATGTGACCTTGGGTTAGTGCCTTGGTTGGGTTCTCCCAGAAGTGGTTCCAGAGAAAGGGATCTGACTGCAAGTGGTTTGTCTGGGAGGTGAAGGAGACACTGGCGGGGAAGTGCAGAAGTACAGCAGAGGAGGCCAACGATACAGGGTTGTTCTTGACCAGCTATTGCAGTGGGCAATGGAGTCACATCACACTAGTAAATTCGGGTGGCAAAAGCCCCGGGGTGCAATGGGACTGGCATAGTAAGTATCACTCCTGTCCATCATTGGTTGGAGGCTGTTGTGGAACAGCTTTGATTCCCCAGCCCTTCTGCCTGCTACAGAAGTCTCAGCAGCCAGGGAAAGCCCTCAGCCACAGAAATGCAAGTTCTGGCAGATGTAAGTAAACGCAAGGCCACTGAAGTATTCGGGGCAAGGGGAAATGGGCAGGGCGCCAGCAGCATCTGCTACAGGAGATATGCCTCTCCCTGTTCGTCTCGACTCCCCAGCTATGAAATGGGAATAATAAAATCTAATTTGAATATTTGTGTTTCCATTCTTTGATGTAATCATGCTTATTCAACCTGAATGTATTAGTAGAGGTACAATCAGGAGAGAGAAAACACACAGTAATTTGAGCAGGGATAGTTTACTGTAAGAATCGGTAACTATAATCAGAGGTTGAACTAGCAAAGGATAAATAAGGAGAACTCTCAAAATCTAGCCCATTTAAGGAACAGCCACTACTACCCCCAGGGCTAAAATACAGCAGCCAAGGAAATTCCACGGGTGTGTTCCAGCTGGCCCTCTTTCCAACTCTGCTACATTTTGGACCTAGAGCCTTAATATATATAATATGTAAAAACAAGGATTTTCTTAAAATTATATTCATGGTTATCTTTCCTGGGGACATAAAAAGAAAACAGCAAAATACCCAGCCCTCCATATCTGCAAGTTTGGCATCTACAGATTCAACCAACTGGAAGTATTACTTGAACACGTACAGACACTTTTCTTATCATTATTCCCTAAACAATATGGTACAACAACTATTTACATAGCATTGGTGTTGTATTAGGTATCGCATGAAATCTAGAGATACTTTAAAATATATGGGAAGATGTGGGTAGGTTACATGCAAATACTACTCCATTTTATTTAAGGAACTTGAGCATTGGAGGATTTCAGTATCCATAGGATACCTGGCCAAATCCCCTGCAGACACAGAGGGCCAATCATGTGAGGTGTGTTCAAGTTGTTTAAAGCTGGGATAAGGGGGCTGGGGATGTGGCTCAAGCGGTAGCGCGCTTGTCTGGCATGCGTGCGGCCCGGGTTCGATCCTCAGCACCACATACCAACAAAGATGTTGTGTCCGCCGAGAACTAAAAAATAAATATTAAAAATTCTCTCTCTCTCTCTCTCTCTCTCTCTCTCTCTCTCTCTCTTTAAAAAAAAAAAAAAAAGCTGGGATAAGAAAACAAAAGTAGCTTTAACTCCACAGGCAAATAATGCTGATACCAAGATGTATTCATTTCTGACATTGCTCTCTCTCTCTCTCTCTCTCTCTCTCTCTCTCTCTCTCTCTCTTTGGTACCAAGTGTTGAACCCAGTGGGCTATTAACAAGTGAGCCACAACCCCAGCCCCTTTTTTATATTTTATTTAGAGTCAGGGTCTTGCTGAGCTGCCTGAGGCCTCCCTAAGTGGCTGAGGTTGACTTTGAACTCTCGATCCTCCTGTCTCAGCCTCCCAAGCCACTGGAATTACAGGCATGCAGCACAGTACCCAGCACATGGCATTGCTATATCTTGATGTACCAAGATTACTGCAGTTGGATCAATTAGCAGAAAGCCCTCATTTCTGCTATAGCCACACAGGGGCTGGGGAGTCACCAGGAAATAAGCCTCCCCTTCTAACATAGCCATGATGGGAGAGATGGACCAATGAGGAAAGTGTCCACATCTGGCACCAGGAGGAGGGAAATACTCAAAACAAGACCTGGGCTTAGGGTGGGATGCAGGCTACATGAGCATCCGGCTTGTGGTCTAAGCGACATCAAGGCCCAACTCAACCAGTCAGCATAAAGTCATTTGTCTCCCATTTCCAACACAGCTCAGGAGGGAGCTACCTCCAGACACCCTACGCTTACTTCTCTTGAGGGCAGAGAGAGCTGACTTCATTGCTCAAGTCTAGACATTTATTTGGACCATATCTTTTTAGTGGGGGAAGTTTCTGTGGTTAATGGCAAGAAGTAGGACATCCCCTTCCTCTTGCCCAATAGGATTTTTTTTCCCTACTTCTGGGCAGGATGAGCTCTTCTCTAACCTCTCTCTAGTCTACCCACGACTAAGGGGATGAAGCAGAGTCCCCGTTCTTCCTACCAGTGCAGGAATGAGAGAAGGTCCCGCCTCAGGCTTCACCTCCCAAATCTGTTTGTTCCTAAGGCCCAGCCACATTTTTCTTTGGAGTTCCCGAAACTTCCCTCAATCCCCATGAAAAAGCCTCTTTTTCTTTTTCTTTCTGCTAACCCTAACTGAGTTCATGACACTTGTCAGCCTTGGTCTTCATTAACATAGAGAAATCTAGAAAAGAGCAACCTTGGGTCAGAGAGACCAATGATGAGAAGACTCTGCTGCTAGTGGAAGAAAAGGAGGAAGGACAAAAGTCTTCAGTCACAACCAGAGAGCACTAGGTACACATCTAATTTGCCTTGGTAATACTTTGAAACCTGGCTGGATTTCCTGGATTCCTGAATTAATAAACTCCTAAACTCAGGTGCCAAGAGAAATGCAGCCATGGTCCAAATGCAGCACCCTCCACCTCTGGGGAAGAAAGTAGCTCCCAGGAGCTCAGTAAGAGAGATCGAAGAGCAGGATATCATCACAACCATCGCAACCCAAATAAACAGACCTCTGGGTCAGAAACCTGGTGATCATGCTTAATCCCTTCTACCCACTTGGGCAGGTTGGGTGAAGCATCCTTATTTCTCTTGCTAACTCTAGGGACACACGACATCTCCTAGGACAATATTCCTGTCATCATCTCTCTCTCTGCCCCTTCCTGTCCTCTCCTGGTCTCCCTCTGCCCTATACCCACCTTCCTGGGTATAAATTTTGAATCCTCCAAGCTAGTTAATGTCCCCTCATCCTTCATCTTGAAAGTCACTTCCCAGCAAAGCTCTCCCTAACTCTGTCAACCAATGCAGGGTCCCAGTGACATGTTCTCAGGGCCCCCTCCCATCACACTGAGTTTATACTTGGATGGATGATTGACACCTGGTTTCCCCACTAGATTGTGGCTTCTAACAGCAGAGGCCGTGGCTGTTTTGCTCTTTGCTTTCTTCACAACTGAACATGGTGGGCACGTGTCTCAATCTGTTCAGGCTGTTGTAACAAGCTCACTCGGACTAACTAATAGATAAACAAACTTCCCAATGTTCTAGAGGCTGGGAAGCCCAAGATTTAGGCTCCTACAGAATCCTTGCCTGATGAGGACCTGTCCCTCATGGACAAAATCTTTTATGTATCCTCATACATCGGAAGCACAGGCACCTTTTAGAAGAGCACTCATCCCGTTCACCTACCCAAGGCCCCACATTTTGATAGTACTGCATTGGAGACTAGGTTTCCACATATGGATTTGGGGGGACGTAAACATTCAGACCATCTCAGCACATAATAAATAATCAAATAGAGTCGTCAAGGCTCTGGAATTACACTGACTGGGTTTGAAGCCAGATTCAGGGGGATAATGTGGAATGATAATAGTCCCCTTAGGGGCTGTCAGAAGGACCAAATGAAACCACTCGCGACAGTGCCCGACACACAGTAGGTGCTCAGTAAAGGTTTGTTAGCACTGTGGCAGTTAGTCCCATCTGTGTGCATGGGAGGGGTGAAGGGGCACATGTGGATACTGGTCAGCTGGGGTCACGGGTGTTTGTGTGCACAATGGGGTCTTGGGGAAGGACACTGCCCTCCATGAGTGACACTCAGCACAGAAAGGCATGGGTTCATGTTTCTGGGAAGGGTCAGTTTAGCAGCTCAGGGCTGGGTGACTTTCAGATTGCCTCTTGTTGCCATTTCATAGACATTTAAGTGGTTGGGGATGACTTGACACCATAGAATGATGTTGAAATGATGGGGTTAATCCAATCAGTGAATTAATCCCCTGATAGGGATTAACTGAGGGGTACATGTGCCTTTAGGGTGTATATTGTGTATTGGTAAATGGAGTCTCTGCTTCCCAGTATGAGGTCTTGAGCGTCTTCCCTCTACCGCACTCTTCCACCATGATGTTCAGCCTCACCTAGAGCCCTGAGGCATGGAGCAAGCTGTTTACAGACTGAGACCTCTGAAACCGTGAGCCCCCCAATAAACTTTTCCTCCTCTAATTATTCTTGTTGAGTCTTTTAATCACAGAAACAAAAAAGCTAAAACAACCTCCAACACAGGGAGTTACAATTCTCATTCGACTTGCTTTCCACAGGATGAGAGGGTGTCCTGTGGGCAGTGAGTTTGAAATCTATCTGGGGATGGACATAAACTAGTTATTGTGATTGTTCCTCATTCAACATTCCACACCTCCTCCTACATGCCAGACACTGGGCAAGGCTCTGGGGATACAGGGGACAAGACCTGTACCATCACTACCCTCACTGAGTTTCCTGTCCCATAGGTGTGAGAGTTTTAAAACAAATGGCCACCAATTCTTTGTTTTCTTCCCACAGTGTATACAAGGTGGGGACTGTGTTTCCTTTCTGGATCTCAGAGGGCTCAGGAGAGCTTCAACCAGTAGGGTGCTGTTGAATAACTTCCAAGACGAGGTCATAAAAGGTCAGGCAGCTTCTCCCTGGTTCTCTTGACCCTTGTTCTGAGTTAGCCACTGTGGCAGAAGTTCAACTATTCAGACACTGCCATGTTGTGGAGGCCATATGGTATTCCAGTCAACACTCCCGCTGAGGACCAGCATCCACAGACAGTCAGTTGAGGGTGTCATCTTGGGTGTCCAGCCCATCTGAGCCTTCAGATAACAGCAGCCCCAGTTGAGAACTGGTTGCAAAGTATAATTCAGGTTTCATGGCACCACTAAAATTCAAGGTACAGACAATTCCCAACTTGGGATAATTTGACTTATGATCTTTTAATTTCACGATGGTAGAAAAGTGATATAATTCCATAGAAATCATACTCTGAATTTTGATATTTCCTGGGCAGGTAATATGTGTTATGATACTATCTCATAATGTTGGGTGTCAACAATAGCAAGCTACCACTCCCAGTCAGCCACAAGATCACAAGGGCAAACAACTGATGTTCTACAATGTTCTACAATGTTGTTGTGTTATGATGTCCTACAGGTTAGGTATATTAAATGCATTTTCAATGTGTGATATTTTCAATTTAAAATGGGCACAAAACCTCATCATAAGTTGAGAGCTTCTGTTACTGTTGCTCAGCGACAGCTCGTACAGTGTTGTCTAACTTGGTTGAATACAGCCTCACCACTCCAGTGTGAACCCCCAGTATGTACTCAGTGCCTGCCAACTCTGTGCTGATGATCCTTGTATGTAAATGTTGTGGTAGAGAAAACCAGAGAGCTATTAAAGGCAAATCTGCAGATTAGAAACAGATATGGATCATTTACAGACATTCACAGACACCCTCCTTGGAAGTAGGCTCAGTTCTTCCAGGAAATATTACTTAGTCAAGAATTTTGATTCCACAGTCCATGTAGAGTATTTAAATAATGGCCCCTGTAAGGGTTTGAATGTGGTTTCTCCTTCAAAGGTTCGTGTGCTAGGAGCTTGGCACCAATTGTTAGTATAATGAAGTGGTGGAACCTTCAAGAAGTGGGGCCTAGAGCAAGGTAAGTGTGTTCAACAGGACATCACCCTTGGAAGGGATCAATACTGGTCTCACAAAGTGAATTATTTCCCACAAGAATAGGTTATTATAA
Organism: Urocitellus parryii; assembly: GCF_045843805.1. NCBI lineage: Eukaryota > Metazoa > Chordata > Mammalia > Rodentia > Sciuridae > Urocitellus > Urocitellus parryii. Next base: position 23,901,529 of record NC_135541.1, read on the forward strand.
AAAGAATGAGCCTGACTCAAGTCCCTCTCACTTCCTGTCTCACTATATAATCTCTCCCTTGTGCACATACTTCTGCCACTGTGTTGCCATCCTCTACGTTGCAACACAGCCAAGGGGGCCCTCCAGTAGAAGCCAGAACTTTGGGGTTGCCTCATCTTGTATTTTCAGTCTCCAAAACTGTGAGTTAAATAAAACCTCTTTTCTTTACAAAGTATTTAGCTTCAAGTATTTTATTATAGCACCAAAAAATGGACTAACACAGTTCCCCAAAGATGTCCATGTACTAATTCCAGAATCTCTAAAAGTTTTGTTAAAACAGCAAAGAGGAATTAAAGTAGCTGATAATCAGTAGATTAGCACATAGCCCTGGATAGTTCTAGGGGCCCTTTGCATATTCAGAAGGGTCTGTACATGGAAGAGGAAGGCAGGAAATTCAGAAGAAGGCCTTGAGTGATTTTCTAGTTCTCAGATAAAATGAGTGGCATGGACAATGTTGTTCCCAAAGTCCTTTTTGATGTCAGCTTTTCTGGCAAGTCCTTTCTGGCACGTGCCAGAAATTTCTGGCATTTTATAAATGCTCAACAAATTGGGCTCGCAAACTGGTCCTTCTGCGTCTGACTGACACATCTGGTATTTGGCTTTCGAGGTTGTCTTCTAACCACGGATTGTAGGAAAATAGACAGTTCTGTTTGAAAATATGGTTTCATCACCCAGCTTCTTATCCCAGGGGGGAGGCCTTCACACCGGAAAAAAGGAGCCACCCATGGGTGGAATGGGGAGGGGACACCGTGGTCAAGAGAGCCTGAGGTCATCAACCAGTCCTCTTCTTACTCTGGGAAAATCCCTTCCAATCTTCAAGTTTGATTCTCTGATTTCTATTATAAAATATAAATACACCCTGGGTTTTAAACACATATGTACCCTCTGAAGAATAACAATGAAACAAAAATCTGTTGCCCACAATCCTGGTCAAAAAATCAAACATTGGTGGTAACTCAGAAAGCTCTGATATATTCCTTCCTTGTTTTACATCCACCCGACCCTAAAACTGAGGTGGACACTCTCCTCAATTTTGATTTAATGATAACTTAGACTTTTTCTATAGTTTGACCATCATGTATAGATCCCTAAACATTATTTTCATTCACTGATCATTAACTTTTTATAAACAGACTCATCCTATATAAACACTCTATGCCTTATTTCTCTCAATATCGATTGGCAAACTCATCCTTGTTAATACACATAGTAATAATAAATCCATTTTACTTCTTTATATTATTAAATTATGTCAATTTAATCCAATTTCTTTATCTGTTATACTGCAGACAGGCCTATTGGTTGCATCCATTAATTCTGCTATTATAGAAAATGATTGCCGGGCATGGTGGCACACACCTGTAATCCCAGAAACTTGAGAGCCGGAGGCAAGAGGATCGCAAGTTAGAGGCCAGCCTGGGCAGCTTAGTGATACAATGAAAAGAACAAATGGCTAGGGGCATAGCTCCATGGTAGAACAGACCTGGGTTAAATCCTCAATACCACACGCACGCACGTGATGCCGTGAAGATTCCTGGGTGTACCTTCCGGTGTACTACTAGGATCTACTCTGGGAATGGAATCACTAGGTCATGGTATTTATGTGTGTGTTCAACTTCGCTGGACAGTTCCACTTTTCCAAAGTGGCTTTACAAGTTGACTCTCTCAACAGCAGTAGATATGAGTCTCTGTTGCTCCATATCCACACCTACATTTGACAACACCGTCTTTTTCATTTTTGCTCCTTTTTCATTTTGGCAATCTCATAGATGTATGAGATTTATAATGATGGTGATGGTTTTATAATGGTAATCCCTTATTATTAGTGAAGTTGAGTATCTTTTCACCTGTCCATTCCCCATCTGTTTTTTCTCTTCTGGAAGACACCTGCATATCTTTTGCCCACTAACTTATTGAAAATGTATTGTTGTTACACACTTGCAATCCTTTTCGTACGTACTGAATATCAATCCTTTGTTGGTGTCAGGTGTTGCAAATATCTTCTCTCAGGATGTGGCTTGTCCTTCCGCTCTGTGGGGTCTTGTCAGGAATACATTCTTAATTCCAATATACTCATATTTATTAACCTTTGTCTTTATAACATGCATGTGTCCCAACCTCAAAGTTATGAAGTTACTCTCATATATAGTGTCCTAAAAGTTTTCTGGGTTTTTCTCCCCCTTCATTTTAAAATATTTAATTCACATGGAATCTATCTTTGTGTAGATTGTGAAGTAAATCCCCTTTTTCTTTTTACCCCAATAAGAATAATCAATTTTCCCAGCACTATCAATTGACTATTCTATTCTTTCCTCTACTAATCTGCAATGTCCGCTCTGTTAAAAAAAAAATTTCCATGTACACATGATTTGTTTCTGGGCTCCTTCTTCTGTTCCATAGTCCAGTTCATCAGTCACTACCTTAATTACCACAGCTTTAAGATAAATCTTGCTATCTGTAAAAGAAAATCCCTCCAGCTTCTTCTTCTTCTTTAGGAGTATCTTGACCCTTTGTTATACTATATAAATGTTAGAATTACCTAGTCAATTTCCAACCTTGTTGCAAATCTAATTGGAATTGCATGAATCTAAAGAGCAGTTTGGAGAATTTATATCTTTATAATATAGGATACTTTGTCCAAGAACATGATATATCTATTTATTTAGGTCTTAATGTAATGTATTTCAATAAATTTTTTACAATATTCTCCATTAAAAACTTTCATAGCCTATGTTATATTTACTCTTAGGTACTTTTATATTTTTATTGCTAATATCAATAGTTTATTTTAAAATAAATTTCCCAACTGATTGCGATTGGTATATAAAAATTGAATTGACTTTTGTATATTGATTTTGTATCTAGCAACCCTGCTAAAGTCTAATTTTTATTCTGATAGTTTATCTATAATTTCTTCTGGGTTTTAGCATAGTCAATAATAGATCTGCAAATAATAACCAGTTTGTTTCTTCTCTTTCAATCCTTACACTAACATGTTTAATTTTTTTAAATGTTTATCTTGGCATGGAGCTGGCAATTGAGGTAAGTACAACTATTACTCTCATTTTTATAAATGAGGAAACTGAGCCACAGAGAAGTTAAGTAACTTGCCCCAAAGTCTCACAACTGAAAACAGTCAAAATTGGGACTCCAAACACTGTCTATGGCACACACACAAACTCAGGAGCCTGAGGCAGAAGTATCACAAGTTCAAGACCAGACTTAGCAACTTAGCAAGACCCTGTCTCAAAAAAAAATAAAATAAAAGTGGTGGGGCAAGCATCCCTCTTGGGTTCAATCCCCAGTACAATACAAAAACAAAACAAAACAAAAACAGTTTAACCATTCCAAAATCCATGCTTTTACCCACTATGCTTGGATTTCTTTTCCTTTCCCAACCACATGAACATATTTGAGTTCTGTAATAAAACATTTCTGTAATAAAAACATTAATCTGCCACTAAGGGAAAGGATTTTTATTTCTTTGTATCTTAAAAAAAAAAAAAAAAAGATGGCTTTGAATGGATCAATATATCAGTACCACCAAGAAGTACAGGAGAAAGGAAACAAACAAGTCTTCTATGTGTTAGTACATTCCGTCCTAATGGTTATCAGCAAGTTGGGTATTAGTATTCTAATTTTGCATCTGAGGAAACTGAGGCTCAGAGAGATCAACAATCAGGGGGGAAAGATTTCAATGACAAGCAGAAGGGCAAAATGTGCATATTGCATCACACACAGTATTTGGAACAGCCTCCAAGTATAATTTGCAAATTTGTCTTACAGTCCCAGGTAAATGCTCAAAGATAAGGTCTTACAAAGGTTCCCGTGCGTGTGTTCTCTGCAAGACTCTCCAGGCAAGGAATTCCTCTGGGGACTGAGAAGGAAAAGGACTGGGCAGCTATTTGTTCTTTTGCATGCACTGATGTATTTAATAAGTGTAGTGTTGATTAAGGGCCACCTGTCTGAGTCCTGGTGCTCATGCTGGGAATACAGGTGAGGAAAAGTCAGGCACAGTCCCTGCCCTCATGAAGCTTTCCACCCAATGGGAGTCAGGCATTCAACCAGTTCCTACTGGTCAGCACTTGTGTCCCCAAGCCCAGCCCCACTCGCCCCACCCCCATCAAGCCAACAAATCCTATGTGAGGCTAAGGCAGACAGTGTTGTGCTCCTGAGTACCCCAGGTCCCCGTCTGGAAGGTGCCCCACCCTACAGCAGGCTGGTGATCCGCCTCCCTCCCCTCCTGAGTTTCCAACAGCCCCAGTGTTGCTGGGAACCTGTCCATCAGAGCGCCAGTCACGGGGGAAATTGGATCCAGGGGCTCTTTCTGGTCGTGTTTGCTCACTTTTTTTCTTAGCATGATCTTTGGTTTCATTATATTTAGGTATTTCTTTTATTTATCCATGCACCAAGAAGAACGGGAGGGAAAAAAAAAAAAAAAAGGAAGGTGTCTCTTTAAACCAAGCATAAAATGTATTAGGAACCTAAAGTTGAGAATAATGGGCTTTTTTTTTTTTTTTTTCCCCTTTGGCCTCCTGGAAAGCTTGCCTAGAGGAGGGGGAGAAAAAAATCCATTCAAATAATTTCGTTTAGTCCTAAGTATAAAATAACCGAAGTCAAGGTGTCTCTGCTGTTATTATTTTTTCTGATGTTTTTGACACCCGTGTGTGGAGTTCTCGGGCATTCGCAGCTTCCAGAGCTGTGAGCTCCCACTTGGTATATTCGTAATACTCCTTAATATTTTCATTTTGATGTAATTTGCGGCCCCAGCTTTTTAAATATCCGCTCTGTAATAATGTTTAATTTCAGGGGTCACTCCGCCAAGGAGTATATTAAAGCTTATAAAACTCATTTCCAAAGCTCAAATATCAAGCTGTGATCAGGTTAGGAGGGCAGCATGTGTGAATATTTCATCTTTTATCATGCTGATAATAAGGAGATGACAGAGGCACATTATTACAATGAGAGAATTGCTCATTTCAGGCCTGGTGCTGGAAGCTGGGGTCTGCAGTGTGTATTACTCAATAAGAGCAATTCTGATATGAAAAGCAAGTTTACTGAGGCACCACTGTGTCTTATTTGATTGGAATGAATAATATATGGAGCTGCCATTCGGGCGGCTGCCGGCCGGGGGAGGGGAGGCTTGCATGGAGAGGTGCACTTGGGGATAGATGGCGAAATAATTTATCAAAGGATGTGTTTTATGGCCTGAAAATAAAGTTAAGATAACCACTGTTTATTAGAATCATTATTTCGGAAATCTGTATTCTGGAAATCTTAAACATGCGCCGGCTTACACACGAGAAGAATCTTGATGTGTTGGACGGGTAGAGAGGCCTGGTAATTATCTATTTGCACACAGGGCCTGAGTGAACTTGACACCCAGGCTGATTCCTGCCACATTCTCCATTGGCAACTTTCATTATTGCTTTGCGTCAGGCCAACTTCATCAAGCGGGAACCTTAAAACTCGGGTCTTTCAGCTCGTGAGATGATAAAACGTCATCGAGCATGAAAATCAAGCAAGAACCACCCCTCATGACTGCCCCCACCCTGCAGCCGCCACTGCATCCACTGGTCCCTCCCCCTCCTCCTCCCCGACATGGTGGGAAGGGGCAGCTCCTCCATCCAGGACTAACCCTTTCTGGGTGCCATGGATCTCATCCTTCCCCACCTGCTCTGACCCCAGGTGGTGGTATCCATCTCCCCGTCTCCAGGGTCTTCCACAGCCCCCTTTCAGCTGCCTCCTTCCCTTCCACCCATGAATGTCATCCTAGTGAAAGTTATTTTAATTAATCCAGCATCTCCCCCTGTTTACCGCCCCAGTGATTTTCTTGACTTCTCATCCAAGTGTCCCATAAGGATGGAATCCGCTGAGGGCCCCACGGATTCACTCCGGGATCATCGCACTTGGACCTCCCTATCCACCACGGCGGTGAGCCCAGGCCCACCAAGGCTGTGGATGCCCTGCCAATGACCAAAGGCCCCTGGGGGGACATTTCATGTTGTACCTTATGGACCTTTTGGTTGCGTTGGCTCCATCATTCCAGTCCACTGCCCTCTGCTGGTTTTCACCCTTTCTAACTCCCTGCTCCTCCTCTGGTGCCTTTCCTGGGAACGCTTGCTGCCCTCCCTGGGCACAATGGTGTTCAACAGGACTTCACCTTGACCTTCCTCAGGCTGCTCTCTCTGCTGGGCAGCAGCGTCACTGCCGTGTTCATAATTACCACACTTGGGCTCACAACTTACTAAAGGGGATGGGTTTATAATCCAGCCTCTTTCTTAGAGCTCCAGACCCATGTGTCCACCTGAGTACCCCACTGGCACCCCAAATGCAACAGGTGGAAACTTTAACAACCAACACACATTACATATACTCCCTTCCTCCTCCTTCTCCTCAGTTCTGTATCTCCAGTGGAGGCAGAACCCTTCAAGTAGAGATCCAAGCTGAAACACAGGCCAAGCCAGACCCTCACCACTTGGCGTTTCTTTGTGCCCACTTACAATCCATTATCAAGTCCGTTGATTCTTTTTGTTTTCTTAGAAAATAAATAGATCTATTGCTCTGATTATAAAAACAGCATACACTTACTAAAAAGTTTTTCAAACTATACAGAAATGAAGAGAGATTGTAAAAAAAAATCACCTGAACTCCATCCGCCAAGATTGTTGACATTTTGATACTAGATACATACTTGTTTCTAAAAGTCATGCAGTCTGTCAATATCTACCCTGTGCCTACTGCGTGCTAATCATTGTCAGGTACATTCCTGTTTTTTTATACAGCAAGTGGGATCCGGCTGTACATTACATCTGTAATTTAATAAGGGACATATATTCACTTCAATAAATATGTTTCCATATACTCTACTTAAATAATTACATAGTATCTCATTAAATGAATGTAGCACAATTGAGTTACCTAATCAGGTCCCTACTGATGGATATTTAGGTTGTATCCAAATCTTGATATTATTAATAACTTGTGATGAACATCCTTTTACATAAATCTCTTCTCACTTGTTCAATTATTGTCTTAGAATACATTCTTGGAAATGGAATTGTGGGATCAAGAATGTACAGATTTTCAAAGCTTTTGACAACTATTTGCAAAACTCCTCCAGGGATGTCATACCAATTGCTCTCCTGCTAATGTGAGAATTTTCCACGCTCTCCTTGATAGTACATATTAGCAATTTTCCTAACTTTGCTTATCTGCCAAATAACATATATTATTGTTAAATTTATATTTATATTTATATTAGAGCATTTTTCATACTTTTGCTGAATACCATATATTATAAATCACTCATTCATAGCCCCTGAACACTTAAATGAGATTGTTCTAATTTTTCCAAGTGATGTATATAAACTCTTTGTCTATTAGAAATAACAGCAATTTATCTATCATTGATGTTGCATACATTTTTAACTGGGTACTAATTAGTTTTCAATATTTGTTCATAACATTTTTCAGAACAGTGATTTCTAATTTTTATATGTTCTTACCTAATAACATTTTTATTTTTTCGTGACTTAGAAAGGACTTCCACACTATTAAATTATAAAACATATAAAAATATTTATCTGTATTTTCTTTCAATAACCCTTCAGTTTCAATTTTTATTCCATAAACATTTACCTTCCACAATTTCTCTTGGCATATTGGTTATTAGTTTTAAAATAAGGGAAATAATCTAAATCAATATAAATGTGGTAGCGTAACTCCAAAAATTTATAACCAAAAAAGAAATTCCTATCCAAGGAAATTCCTCACCCTGATAAAGAACATCTCTGAAAACAAATAAGCAAATAGATAACAGCAGCTATTCATGCTAACACTCTTCTCCCAAGGTCAGAAACAAGTCCAGGATGTCTGTTCTCATCATTTCCATACAACCTCACATCAGGTTCTGGGCAGCAAAGGGAAAAATTTCTTAAAAGAGGATTAGAAAAAGAAGTCAGGAAGATCAGAAAAGAAGCAATCGAATGGTCTTTTCTGCAAGTGACATAATTGCAGAAAATCCCAAGGAATCTCCCCATCCCAAAATTTTTTAAATAGGACTAATCTTACAAATTACTCAATTACAGAATAAAAAAATCAATATGCAAAAAATCAGCTGCACTTCTATATTCTAACAAATAGGAAAATGAAAATATTGTGATGACATAATTTGCAATAGTATTGATTTAAAAAACAAAATGCTTAGAATACCTTGGAGAAATGATTTCAAGACCTCGACACCGAAAAGTACCGTACTACCAGGAAAAATTAAATGTAATCCAAATAAATGTAGAGTACACCATTCATAGTTCAGAAGGTTCAGTATTGCTAAGCTGTCCAGTCACCCCAAACTGATCTATAAATTGATATAATTCTATTCAAAATCCTAGAGAAATTTTTGTTGTTGCTTAAACTGGCAAACTGACTGTAAAACTAAATGGAAATGCAAAGGATCAAGAATAGCTAAAAGGAAGAAGAACAAAGTTATAGGACTTACATTATTTGATTTTAAGACATAGCATAAAGCTACAGTTACCAGGAAGGAATGATATTGATGTACCAGCAAACATATAGAACAACTGAACAGGCTAGAGAGTTCAGCAATAGTCCAATGTATACATGGCCATTTGACTGTCAACAAGATAGGTTCCAACATAATTCAATGGGGAAAGGAGAGCATTTTAAGCAGAAAATAAGGCTGGAACTGCCGCATGGTCATATGAAAGACAATGAAACTCAATCCCTACCTCACACTACACACAAAAGTTAACTTAAGATGGATCATAAACATAATACTATGAAAATTTGAGAAGAAATAACAGAAGACAATCTTTGCAATTTTGAGTTAGTCAATGATTCCTTTAACAGAAAAGAAAAAGAACTGATAAATTACACTTCATCCAAATAAAACACTTCTCCCTACAAGACACAAGCCAGAAAGTAAAAAGGCAAACCAAAGACCAGGAAAAAATATTTGCTTCACATATGTTTATAAAGGAGCTTGTATCCAGAGTACACAAAGAACTCTTAGGACTCAATAATAGGAAGACCAACCACTCAGATTTAAATGGGCAAAATTTGAATAAACACTTCACAAAAGAAGATCTACAGAAGGCCAATAAACACACACACACACAAAGATGTTCGACAACAAGTCATCAGAGCCAATTAAAACCGCAATGAGACACACTTCACACCCAGCAGAAAGGCTAACATTTACAAAGACAATTCTAAGATGAGATGATGCAGGTGTGGGGAGGTAGAACTGTCCAACACTGCTGATGAAAATATGCAATGGCAAAACCACTTGGAACACAATTTAGCAGCTTCTTATACAGTTACACATAAATAACCACAACTCCATTCCTGGATACTTATCCCCCCAAATAGAAAGTGTCTCCACAGTGGGAGCCCTTCAGTGGCTTCTCTGTTCTCCTTCTGGATCCAGCCACTTTCCTCCCTTGGGTCCAAGAGTGAAATCTTCATTTCCCCTTCACTCTGCTCTGCAGTCTTAGAGGTCACGCTGGTCTCTGACCTTCTTTATCTTACCAGCTTCCACCCATGAAAAGAGGAGATTTTTCCTTCCCTTTTTTGGTTCCGGTAACAGGTGATATGTGAGGCTCAGCTGCTTTAAGAATGACTGATTGGTGCCGTGTGAATATTTTTTAAGGGCTTCAAGATGGAACAACGTTTTCTCCCTCCGTGAAATTCACTGCAGAGGCACCCACACAGACACTTGGATTCATAGTAGCCCCCAACCGGAAACAACCCAAATGTTCATCAACAGGTGAATCAATGAGCAAATTAGGCTGTGTCCAGATAATGGAATACAGTCACCCTCCACATTAGGTGGGTGGGAGGGGGGGATTGGGTCCAGAACCCCCATGGATACCAAAATCCATGGATGCTGAAGTCATTAAATAAAATGGCACAGTATTTGCATATAACCTACACACATCTTCCCTTTAAATCACCTCCAAATTACTCATGATACCTAATGCAATGTAAATGCAATGTAAATCATTGTTATACTGTATTGTTTAGGGGAAAAATGATAAGAAAAAAAGTCTGTACATGTTCAATTCAGACACAGTTTTTTCCTGAATGCTTTCAATCCACAGTCGGACTCAGATGCAAAACCCACGGATGTGGAACCCATGGCTGTGGAGGGCCACTTGTAACACACTGCAATAAAAATGAGCTATTGATACACTCAACAACATGAATAAATCTCAAAACAATTATGCTGAATAAAAGAAGCCAGATAAAAGGGGATACAGACTGTATGCTTCCATTTGTACGATATTCTAGAACAGGCAGAATAATTTAGTATGATAGAAATCAGAAGAATGGTTGCATAGCACAGTCTGGCATAGGGACACCAGGACACTTCACGCGTAGATGGAAATGTTCTATTTCTTGAGGCCGTAGATGCACGGGTATATGCATTTATCAAAAGTCACCAACCTGCAGGCTTCAAACTGGTTTCATTGTATGTTAATCACAACTCATAGAGGTTGATTTTAAAAACATTAGAGCAGGGTTTTGATAGTACTTCAAAGGCAGTATCTTTTCCTTATGTAACTGGTTCTTTTCCCCCGTATCATTTAGTAAGAGAAGTATTGGCAATACAGGCCAGGAGCATATTAACCAATTCTTTTGGGAACAGAACACAAGTTCAAAGTAATTTTTTTTTTTTTTAATTTGGCTGATGGAACAAGTATCATGGGTAGAACTTGCAGGACTTTCCAGTAATTCCATTCCAAGAGTACCCAAGTGGTTGACGCACGGGGGCCCCTGTTCTGGACAGTGGCAGGTAAGGGGGAAGGTGGTACAGAGCTGGGAAGGGAAACTCACTTGCAACTCTTGCCCCTGGGGCAGCCTAGGGTGTACTTATTTAAACCATCAACTTTCTTTTTTTCAGAAAATGGTGTACATTAAAAAAATGGGGAGGAGCTTTTGGGTGTCCGCCACTAAAATGGCTTCTTTTATGAGGACTCAAATACCTTCAGTGGGGAGAGGCAGCGAGAGCAAGGAATGCAACGCTTTTGACTACTAGGGTAACTGGAAGAGAGAAAAGATTCTGTTTTGCAACTTCAGTTTATCTAGATGGATGTTGCAATGTGCAAAAAATGATTCCCTTCAGAGCCCACGGGTTGTTGACTCCACCAGGCGTCCGTCCTTCTGAGTTCAGGTGTTCCAGGGAGCAGCATGTCTGACCACGTGAGAAGGGAACCAGGGTCCACCTCTTGGCATGCACAAAGACCCCCAAGTACTAATGAACTGTGTGTGCTCAATCCAGGGCCAAGCTCTTGGCAGGGCTGGGAGAAAAGATTAAAGAAGGGGGAGAAGGTGAGAGGGAGGAGGGGAGAAGGCTACACATGAAACTAGAATCTTCTCCAACCAAACCCAAGAGCTCATTGTTCCTCAGTGCCGCTCCCTCTCCACCTGTGAGCCACAGTCCTGATGCCTGCCTTTGAGAGCTGTCTCCCGATGCTGGAACCGCTCCCAGACACCACCATGAGGTGCAGCTGCAGGTTGGTCCCAACTCCCAGATGAGGCCACCCTCCTGCTCTCTACCAGAGCACCCCTCCTGTCCACTCGGCCACTCCATTAAAAGACCAGCTCAGCCTTATTAGCAAGTCTATAGCCTCAGAAGCAGAGAAAGTGCTGCTCGTCCCATTTATTGGGCATATTATTCTCGTCAGCGGCTTTTAGAGGATTTTGCTAATGGCTCGGGGACTATATGAACCATCACAATTAAGACATTGCTAATAAATTAAGTTTTATGGACATAAATCAGCAGGTATGCTTATTCAGCTGTTACACCTCACTTAGGAGTAGGCTTCGCACCTCAAGATGAGGTATGTTTCTATTCAGGAGTTGTAATGGCCTTGTTAATGGAATATTAATTACCTCGGTTGTTGGACAGCAAGATGTCTGTACCTGCTCTCTTGCCACTAGTGTTCTTAGAGGAAAACATTTTTCCAACTTTATGTTCACTAAGGCTGTTGAATCTGAGCCAAGCCCACTCCATCCTCCCGAGCAGGACAGAAGGATGTTCACCCTTCTGTGCCCTGCACACCAAAGTACTGGCTAAACAAAGCCTGAAGCCATCACAACAATTCCGCTCTCCCTCCTGTGCCCCGTCCTCCACAGGAGTGAGCTAAACAAAACCCGAGGCATCAAGGTGATAGAGCACAGTCCACCGAGACAGCTCACGGTCACCCTGGTGTTGGAGAAGGAGGGGTGAGTGAGAGTCAGGAGGCCTGGTTTCTCACCTCCTGCCTTAGTCTAGGCTTCCATCAACGGGGTGGTTTCAACACCAGGCGTTTACTCCCCACAGTTCTGGGGACTGGGAAATCCAAAGTCAAGGCGCTGGCAGACTTGTTGCCCTGGGATGGTTCATTTCCGGGCTTGTCGGTGGCTACTTTCTCTCTGTGTATTCAGCTGGCCTTTCCTGCATGTGTGTTTATAGAGAGAGTAAAAGAGAAAGAACTCATCTCTTCTTGTCAGGGCACTAATCCCATCCTGTGGGCCCCACCCTCGTGACCTCGTCTAACCTAATCACTTGCCAAAGGCCCCACCTCCAAAGACAAACCCGTTGCTGGTAATTCATTCACATATGAATTTGGGGGGTGGGGGATACACACATTCAGCCCATCATAGCACCACTCCAACAAGAGCCAGCAGTGTGACATTAGCCTAGCCACTTACAGTCCCTGGACCTCAGTTTCCCATTTATTCCAGGGGTATGATAAAGACTATGGCTAAAACTAACTGAAAAAAAAAAACCTTTCAGATACATCAATTATGGACCATTTTGTGTTTATCTTTCCAAGATTATGGAAGAAACTCCATTCCCCAAGGACAGAAATGGATTCTGCAAGGGAGGGGATGAATGTTCTGTCAATCATTCTATAAAGTTAATATTATAAGAAAGGAGACAGTCTTGCAGATGTAAGTTGGGCAGCTGGCACTTCTTCCTCTCTGCAGGTGCATGAGGATCGATTTGGCTCCAGAATCTGCAGCATGGAAGGGCTGGAGAAGAGTGGGCCAGAGGGCACGGCGCGACACGCCTACACAGGGCAGCCCAGGTACCAGCAATGCAGAGGGGCATCCATATTCAGGATAGTTAGCATCTGGAGCAACAGGCATCCAAGAGTGACTGTTTAGACACAGGAGAGCAGGGTCAAGTCATGAGAAAAAAATTTATACTTGAAGAAAAGTGTATCCAGCAAGAAGATAGGTGACAACTGCTAATTCCATAGGAAATTGAACCAGAGGGGATGTTAATCCCTGCCCTAATCTTGGACCAGGTTGGTCCTGAAAACCTGCTCAGCAAAGAAAGAGCTCAGCAGGACCTAGTACACCTGCATCCCAGTCCCTGCTCTGCCCCCACGTCACTGTGGCCCACACCACTTTGGTCCTAGTTGCTTTCTCTCTACCACTGATCTGGAGGTCAAACAGCCTCTGCCTCTGAGAAATACCAGTTAAAACTTTTTGGTATTACAATGTCAGAAGCATCCATTGCTTTATAACATGTATCACCTTCCTTTTCTTCATCTGAGGGAAAAATTCTCAGGACCTGCCGGAAGAATTTCTTTCTTTGCATCCATTTAGCATATCAATTCTCACATTTTCTGCTTGAACTTCAGAGCAAAGGACTGGGGAAACTGAACTTTTGCCTGTTTAATGCACTGTTTTGCATATTCTCCTGGACTCTTTCAGGTCCTCTTTGCCCTTGAGGTGCCCACCACACACCTGTCCTGTTCTCTGGGCAGAGGCAAGGCTCATTCTCTCCACAGTCAATTGAGGCAGCTGTACATCTTCCACTCCTCCTATAGAGAGTAAAAGTCCAGGCCAATGTGGAAAATGGGGAACAGACAATGAGGATCCCAGAAACAGGTTGCCAGTATAGGTGGTCGGAGGGAAGCTATGGTTTGCAAAGCTGCTATAATGAAATCAAAGCAGCTGATGTTCGGCATTAGGTCTGTGGACTGCCATTGAATTTTGTCTGCATGAGAGCTTTGTCTCACACAAATTTTTTGGTATTGCAATGTCAGAAGCATCTAGAAGCCCAAGACTTCTTCCAGAGGTGGAAGGTCAATCTGTGACACTGTGGCACTGTTGTCTTTTATTCACTCCACAATGAAACTGCAATCCCAGAGAGAGAGGGAAAAAAAAAAAAATCTTGCTACTTTTTTATCAGTGCATTGGTCAGCTTTTCGTTACAATAATGAAATGCCTGGTGCAATTAACTTATAAAGACAAAATGGTCATTTTGGCTCACTGTCCTGGAGGTTCCAGTCCCATGGTTTTGGTTCTCTTGCCAGGACAGCACATCATGGCAGGAATGCATGGCAGAGCAAAATTGCTTACATCACCATCCAGACTGGAAGAGGATGATCTGGGGCCACACAATCAGAGTCATAGTCCCAGTGACCTATGGACCTCCCATAGACTTGACCTCATAATTCCACTACCTCCCAGTACAGCCACCCTGAGGAGCAAGTCTTTAATACATGAACTTTGAGAATACTTATTCAAACCATAGCAACAAGAAATAGCCTTCAGAGGTACCTAAGTCAACTACAGCTATGTAACAAACAACCCCAGCCACACATCAAGCATCTGCAGGAAAACTGGGAGTCATGGCATCAGGATGGGCTCAGCTGGGCAGCTGTAAGCTGCAGGTTTAGTCTGAGTCTGCTCCATGTTTCTAATTGTCCTTGGACAAGTTGATTAGAACACATTCTTATGTCAGTGACAGGCACAAGACAGCAAATGGAAATATGCCATGTCTCTTGAGGCCTGGTTCAAGCCAGTAGCCTATGGTTTTTGTCCCCTTCCATTGGCCAAAGCAAGTCATATGACCAAACATAAAGTTAAAGATCAGAAAAATATACTTCACCCAGAACTGCAAAGCCATGTGGAAAAGGGGATGGGTACAGAGAGAGGGGAAGAATTGGGACTCATGAGGTAATCTTCAAAGGATGAATCCCACAGTGCCTCAGAGTTGACAAGACACTTTTTCCAAGTATTCCTTAACTCACTCTTCATTAAAATCCAGAAGCACACTGATTCTATGTCCATTTTATAGGTGAAAAAAATTAAAACTCAGAAAGATCACACCATCATTAAACATAAAAGTGTACCCTAATCTTCAAGTCCAGAATCTTTGCCAAAACCCCAATGTGGCTTTCCTTCAGTAGAACCTGGGAAACCTCAGATTTTTTTAACGGTCTTTCACTATTGATGTCCAGCAACAAATCTTAGGGAAGGCCAAAAGGACCTCAATTTTCTTTCTTTTCTTAAAAATATATTTTTAGTTGTCAATGGACCTTTATTTTATTGATTTATATGTGGTGCTGAGAATGGAACCCGGTGCCTCACACCTGCTAGACAAGCACCCTACCACTGAGCCCCAGCCCCAGCCCAGGACCTCAGTTTTCTTAATCATAAAATATTTGGCACATATGTCGCCACTAGCAATTCCCACATCCACAACAGGCATCACTAATCGATGATGGCCCTCTTTCCTCATGAATCTCAGAATTTTTGCACACAGCACTACAGACAGCCATCGCTATTGAACTGGAAAGGACACAGAAGATGGAGACTATGTGTAAATGATAAACTTTTTCTGAGGCTCCCTCAGCTCCAACTGCCTATGATTCTGAAACTCACAATATTGTGGAACAACAACATGGAGAGGACACTTGGCTGAAGTCAGAAAAACGGATTCTAGTCCAAGCTGTGCTGTAGCTGTGACCTAGGAAAGACATTAAACTCCTCTCAGCATCCTTGCATCAGCTTGGTGACCTTCAAAACCAATTGCTCCTATTCCACACATGCTTAGTGCTCATCGTGTGCCAAACGCTGCTGTCAAGAGACCAAGGAAATGAATGGAATGAGACGGCCTACCCTGGAAGGAAGGCAGAGGATTGGGGGATGCTCTGATTTCTGAGGTTCAGTCCAATGCTAATATTCTACTGATAACATTTAAAAGCACAAGACAGCTGGTCATGGTGGCGCACGCCTGTAATCCCAGCAGCTCGGGAGGGTCAGACAAGGAAGATTGTGAGCCAGCCTCAGTAAAAGCCAGGCACTATGCAACTCAGTGAGACCCTGTCTCTAAATAAAATACAAAATAGGACTGGGGATGTGGCTCAGTGGCTGAGTGCCCCCTGAGTTCAATCTCTGGTACAAAAAAAAAAAAAAAAAAGCACAAGACATTATCACAGGACTCATAAATCCTGCCAGCTCTCCAAGCTTGAAGATCTGGGGTGATTAATGAAAGAATCTGATCTCAGAGTGGGGGTTACCTGTCTCACTGTTATCTAAGGCTCCCAGAGTAAAACACAAACGCAACCTCTGAGCCCAACCTCTCCAGGTTCATCCTCCAGATTTTAAGGTCAGAATCCCAGCTCTGCTGCTTACCAGTGTCAAGACCTTGGGCCATCCGCTTACTCCTTACCTGAAAAATGGAAAGAATAATCATCACCAACACATGGAGTTGTCCTGCGTACTATTAAATAAGTATCACCCAGGCACATGCCTGCCACACAGAGATGCCCTAGTGAATTCATGTCCCTGTCCTTCACATGTCCTGGGCCCCAGCTCAGAGCTTCTCCACCCTAGTTGCACAGTGCCCTAGAGAAATTTTAAGAGAGGTGTCCAGGCCCTACCCCAGAACAAGGGAATCAAGGGATGTTTTAAAACTCTCTCCACCCATTTCCACTGCCAGGTGATGCTAACATGCAGTCATAGTATAGAATCACTGCTCTGGCTACATGAGTCCAAACAAGCAGAATGCAGATATAGATATAGATCCCTTTATTAGTCCTATTTTTATCCCAAGATCTGCTATTGGCAAGCTGGAGGCCCATGAGAGCCAATGCTGGTAAGTTCCAGTCCAAATCCATAAGCAAGAGAAGACCCACGTCCCCACTTAAAGAAAGGAAGAGAGAAGGGATCCTTTCTTACTCAATCATTTTATTCCACTCAGCCCTACCTTCAGGGGATTGGCTGATGCCCACCCACTTTGGGAAGGGCCATCAGCCAATCCCCTGAAGGTGGGTAGAAGTAGTGCAAGACTGTTGCTGTGCCTCAAGTGCTCTCTGCTCACACTGATTCAGAAACACCCTCAGACACAGCCAGAATGACATTTGACCAAATGTCAGGGCACCCCTTGGTCTAGTGCCGTTGACCACCATCTTGGCCTCAGCCAACTTTTCCTCACTCTACACATAAGACCAGCACTTAGCAGAGTTCTTGCCTCGCAAGCACAAAGGCCTGGATTCAATTCCCTGTATAAAAAAAAAAAAAAAAAAAAAAAACAAAGAAAAAACTTCCCAACCCCACCTTTTGCTAAGCAAATTCTATTCAATTCAACCAGAATGTCCAATTCCCCCTCCAGGGAGCCTTGCATGAGCTGTGAGTTCGTCGTGGGTTTCTGGAAGCAAAGCGACTCCAGAGTGACCAGGTTGCCACCATCCTCTGCACTCTTGTGCTTACCCCTCCAGACCCAGAGCCTTTCAGAGCTTTAGGCCCCCACCCCTGCAAGGCAGGGTGAGAAATGTCATAAACCCTTGGGAGGTTAAGAGTCCACCCCAAGGAGAGGTGTTGGGTCACCTGTTGCTATTATTCAAAATAGCTTGAGTGTCTCTAGGACTGACCGACCTGTGGGCTTGACTGGGGTCACGTAACAGAACAACCCAAATCCCTCTTGCTCACACCCTTACCCCTGACCTGCCTACTGCAAACTCCAGCCCCCTTGAACGTGATCCCTGTGCCTTATGGAAATGCCCAGGACCATGCAGACTCACAGTGCTTACAAAGAAAGCTCTCCCATTTTCTGATCCCATCACCTTCAGAGATGTACAGGGTGGCCCTCAACACGGCCCCAGCCACCAGCGTCCTCAGGAAAAACGTCCTCCACTAGGGGAACACCGTGTTCAGGGAATCCACACCGCGTGCCTGCTGCTCCCTCCCAACCCAAAGACACACTGGGCTCCCGGTCAGGGCGGGAAGGAGGCTTCTCTCCCGGCTCAGCGTCACCAGCCCCTGGGCCTCAAAGCCACGCTACCTATGCCTTCAGCCACAGGGTCACTAGGAAACAGCTCGCCCCTGGGGTTCCAAGGCCAGTTCACGGGGCTGGGTTGGGCTGAATTCCAGCTGCCTTCTCCTCCTTTACCTCTGCCTCCAGAACCCTGAATGCACCCCCTGCCCTGGACCAGCCGACTCACACAGATGGACGAATGCCCAGAGACGCACCTATCCCGGCTCAGACATGACCAAATTTCCACTTAGCCTTATTGGCAGCATAAAAATCATCCTTCAAAATCCAGGCAGGCAAAGAAGCACTTTGGATAGAACAGCCCCATCAATAGAGGATGTTATGAGTCTGACTCCCCCATCCCTGGCCACACCCCTCCCAACTCTGGGAAATATTTTCTTGGGGGAGGGCCAGGAAGGCGCTTGTATTTGGGAATTATTCTTCCACTTATGGTCCGCTTTATTCAAAAGTCTAAAGTGAGTCTCATTCATATTTTCTTTATTTTATTTTTTTTCTGTACCAGAAATTGAGCCCAGGAAGCTTAACCACTGAGCGTCACATCCCAGCCCTTTTTATTTTTTATTTTGGGACAGGGTCTCACTGAGTTGCTAAGTGCCTTGCTAAGTTGCTAAGGCTGGCTTTGAACTTGTGATCCTCCTGCCTCAGCCTCCCTAGCTTCTGGGTACAGGCATGTGCCATCCTGCCTGGCCATATTGTCTCTATTTTGCCATGATTAGGGTGACTCACGGCTGCATTGCCCAGAGGCCTGCTCAGTGCTTCCCTGCTCAGGAGCACAGCGCTGGCGGTTGCCACAGGATCAGCTCCTCGCTGCCCACAGCTGCTCTGGCGTCTGTTTAACTCAGCTCTACCTTCTCCCCTTTTTCTCCCGTGCATACCTGAGAGCTTGCCACGGCCCTGAACGTAGAGGTATTGCAAGACTGTTGCTGTGCCTCAACTGCCCACCGCATCCAACACCCAACCATCCAGCCACAGTATGGGGCAGGGCAGAGCCAGATGTGTGGCTCTGTGAGCGCGCAGGAAGGTCAACCAGAAATTTATGTTTTAGCAAGGGAGACACATCATTTCAAATGGTGATATGGGTTGGCTCCGTTAGCCTTTGCCACATACCCCACCATGCTAATACTTGGTGGGGTTTTTTTATGTTTTGTAGTTATAGATAGACAGAATGCCTTTATTTTATTTGTTTAGTTTTATGAGGTGCGAAGGATGGAATCCGGTGCCTTCCACATGCTGGGGGGCAAGTGCTCTGCCCCTGAAGGACAGCTCCAGCCCCATACTTGGTGATTTTTGTGAAGATTCATTCATAATTGCTCGTGGGTCCACAAATCAGTTCCACAGTTCTGCTCACCTTGTCTGGACTCCTTCAAGAATCTGATTGGCTCCAGGTCAGCCAGGTGGCTCTGCTTCTGGAGAAGTCAGCCATTGGCTAGTGACCCAGTTTTCCTCCATGGAGCTAGCTTGGGCTCCTTCATATGGCAGTGGCTGGGATCCAGGAGTAAGAGTAGAGGGTGGCAAGACCCCAAGCTGGTGCACCTTTTCTCCCCCAATGTCCTGCTGGTGGAAGTGAGTCCTAAGTCCAGTTCAGAATCAAGGAATGAGGAAACAGATTCCACCTCCTGATGGAAAGTGCTGCAAAAAGGCAGAGATAAAAGGAGGGGTGGGGAAGGGTGCTATTTTTGCAAACAATGACATGAGTTTTAAAAAAAATAAATAAAAGGGAGTCATGGGATGTAAAAGCAACATTGATGAGAAGCTTTTTTATGCTAAGTGGCCAGAGAAGACTTCTCTGAAGAGATAATATTTGAGGTGAGATCAGGGTTAATAAGCAAGAGCAGCATTACTCTAAAGATAGGTATCTGAGCACAAAAAGCAGAGAGGGCAGCATATGCAAAGGCCCTGCATGGGAAAGAAATCTCAATTGCATTCAGGATTCAGAAAGGAGTTGTGTATGACTTCAGTAAACAGATGGTGGGAGAAATGCTAGATTAAGTTAGGGAGGCCAGGGACCATCTTATTTAGCCTTATAGGTTATGGTAAGATATTGGGGTTTTATTTTCAACGTAGATATGAAGTCATTGGAGGGTGTTGAACAGGGAAGTGAAATGGTGTGATTGAAGCTTGAAGAGGTCTCTTTGGCTGCTGTGGGGAGAACAGACTGAAGTGGGAACAGGCAAGAACAGATGCAGGAAGATCACGTAGGAGACTCTGACAGGAGTCCAGGTGAGAAATGACCACAGCAGAGACTAAAGCGGTGGCCGTGAAGGTGTCGGGCCCAGTGCTCTGAAATGTATTTTTGAAGCAGAGTCTGCAGAATCTTCTAATGGATTCCGTGTTGGAAACAAAGGGGGAAAAAAGTGAAGATGTTTCCAGTTTTTTTTTGCTTGAGCCTCTATAAATGAGGGCTATGGTCTGAGAATTTGTGTCCCCCCCAGACTCCATGTGTGGAAATCTTTCTTGTGTCAGTGTGTGTGTGTGTGTGTGTGTGTGGTGCTGGGGATTAAACCCATGGCCTTGTGCATGCCAGGCAAGCACTCGACCAACTGAGCCACATCCCCAGTGTTGAAACCTTAACACCCAAGGTGATGGCATTAGGAAGTGGGGTCTGTGGGGGAGTGATTAGGTCATGAGGGCAGAGCCGTCCTAAATGAGACTAATACTTCTTTATGATAAAAGAGACCAAGGAAGCTTGTCTGTCCCTTCTGTCATGTGAGAAGACACTCACCAGGAAAGGAAACGGGCCCTCACCAGACACCAAATCTGTGGGTCCTGATTTGATCTTGGACCAGCTTCCAGAAGTAGGAGAAATAAACCTCTGTTGTTTTTAAGACCCCTAGTCTATGTATTTTGTTATAGCAGCTCAACAGACTATGATAATGAGTTACAGATTAAGCCACGTGGCTAAAACAAGAAGACTATGGGAGGAAGCAGTTTGGAAGAAAGAAAAGTAAATCTGGGATGTCTATGGTAAGTGGCCACAGACATCCCAGAAGAGACATCAATCAGGCAGTCTGGGTGTGAGTCTGAAGCTGAGGGGAAGATTGGGCTGGAGACACACAGGGCTAGACCAATGGACCCATGGAGAGATGGGATAGAGAAGAGAAGGGGATCTAGGACGGAGGCACAGAGATAATATTATGCTGATGTTCACAAGTAGATTAGAGGAGGATAAAGAAGGAAAGGAGATTGAGTGGTCGATAAGGTAGAACAACCGAGAAAAAGAAGGCATTTCAGGGAGGAGGGAAGGAGCATTTCCAGCCGAGATGGAGTAATAGAGACCAGACACCCTCCCACTTACACAGCTCCACTACTAAAGCCTTGCTCCTTAACCACAGTTTCTGGTCAGAGTACGATAGCAGCACAGACCTTTAATCCCTGAGAGAGGGAAACCAGTCAAGGAAACCACCCATTGTTCCAGCTCTCAGTCTCCAGTCAGTTCTCAGGTCTAAACAAAGGAAATGGAGACCCAAACAGCAGCCAGCAGTCTGACCAGGTTGAGAAGTCCCAGACGAAAGTGCAGGGGGCCAAGATGATAAACCCAGCCCAATTCCCTCTTAAGATTGGGAGCCATCTCATCACAAAGGCAGGTAAAATTAATTTCTGC
Source organism: Urocitellus parryii (assembly GCF_045843805.1). Lineage (NCBI taxonomy): Eukaryota > Metazoa > Chordata > Mammalia > Rodentia > Sciuridae > Urocitellus > Urocitellus parryii. The sequence goes on from NC_135541.1 coordinate 23,923,254, forward strand.
TTTACTATAAATTACTGCAATTTCTAAACTTGTTTGGAATGCTTACTCATGCCTTGAACTCCCCCATGCCTGGTTTTCCCTAACCAGATATCAACCCTCTCTGAAACTTTAGTGGTGCCTCATATATTCTGAGGTTGGGATCTAGATTTACTCCCTAAGTGCAGAACCATTTAGACCATTAACCTACTACCTGCCTTTGTATTATGCTTGTCAAAATCCAGTTATCTGCAAGAATCAACAAATGGGACTTACTTAAACTAAAAAGTTTTTTTCTCAGCAAGAGAAACAATAAGAGAGGTAAATAAGGAGCCTACATCCTGGGAACAAATTTTTACCCCTCACACTTCAGATAGAGCCCTAATATCCAGAATATACAAAGAACTCAAAAAATTAAACAATAAGATAACAAATAACCCAATCAACAAATGGGCCAAGGACCTGAACAGACACTTCACAGAGGAGGACATATAATCAATCAACAAGTACATGAAAAAATGCTCACCATCTCTAGCAGTCAGAGAAATGCAAATCAAAACCACCCTAGGATACCATCTCACTCCAGTAAGATTGGCAGCCATTATGAAGTCAAACAACAACAAGTGCTGGCGAGGATGTGGGGAAAAGGGTACACTTTTACACTGCTGGTGGGACTGCAAATTGGTGAGGCCAATTTGGAAAGCAGTATGGAGATTCCTGGGAAAGCTGGGAATGGATCCACCATTTGACCCAGGTATCGCCCTTCTCAGACTATTCCCTGAGGATCTTAAAAGAGTGTACTATAGGGATACTGCCACATCAATGATCATAGCAGCACAATTCACAATAGCTAGACTGTGGAACCAACCTAGATGCCCTTCAATAGATGAATGGATAAAAAAAATGTGGCATCTATACACAATGGAGTATTACGCAGCACTAAAAAATGACAAAATCATAGAATTTGCAGGGAAATGGATGGCATTAGAGCAGATTATGCTAAGCGAAGCTAGCCAATCCTTAAAAAAACAGATGCCAAATGTCTTCTTTGATATAAAGAGAGCAACTAAGAACAGAACAGGGAGGAAGAGAATGAGGAAAAGATTAACATTAAACAAAGATGAGTTGGGGGAGAGAAAGGGAGAGAGAAGGGAAAGTATATGGAAATGGTAGGAGACCCTCAATGTTACACAAAATTACATATAAGAGGTTGTGAGGGGAAAAGGGGAGGGAAACAAGGGAGAGAACTGAACAACAGCAGAGGAGGTAGAGAAGGAAGATGGGAGGGGAGGGGAGGGGGGATAGTAGGGGATAAGAAAGGTAGCAGAATACAACAGTCACTAATATGCCATTATGTAAAAATGTGAGTGTGTAACCGATGTGATTCTGCAATTTGTATTTGGGGTAAAAATGGGAGTTCATAACCCAATTGAGTCAAATGTATGAAAGATGATATATCATGAGCTTTGTAATGTTTTGAACAACCAATAAAAAAAAAAAAGAAAGAAAACTAGTAAAATGGACTGAGACAATTCTGTCCCAATTTGTTGAGGCTTTGCTACATTTTGGTTATGCTATGTCAACTTTGAAAAAAAAATTATTTGAATTGAAATTAAAAAATAATATTACCAAAAAAAATCCAGTTATCTATAAATTCTCAAGACACTCCCCTTTTGCAACTTTTTATGTTATAAAACTGTGCTCCTAGAGAGCCAGGGACTGTCTTCTATTCCCACGGATTTTGGGAGAGGGACAGTCCTGGCTGGCCAGAATAACAAGCTTGCTTTACTTTGATTTAAATTGGAGTGGTTGGGGCTGGGGATGTGGCTCAAGCGGTAGCCCGCTCGCCTCGCATGCGTGCGGCCCGGGTTTGATCCTCAGCACCACATACCAACAAAGATGTTGTGTCTGCCGAGAACTAAAAAATAAATATTAAAAAATAAATAAATAATTAATTAATTAAAAAAAATAAATTGGAGTGGTCTTTTCTTTGTGTCATGGTTTAATAACGAGAGCTATCATTTGTAAGGCAGAATACTAGAAAGAAGGAACCTATACACTGAGGAGTTTCAGAGATCTGTAGAGTGGTCCCCCCAAGTCTGTGGCTGGGTGCTGATATGCACACACATAAGAGGAAATTATCCAAAGATGAAGAAAGAACCAAAAAATAGGCAGATCAAATCCCAGAGCTCACAAAGACTGGGAATAGACCTCCTAACATGAGGGGCACTCACTGGGTAGAATGCTCAAAAGGGAATGTCTTAGTATTGGAGCTCAATTATGCCCAGAGTAGAAATTGCTTTGGACCTGACCTAACAAAGCTGAAAGGGATTTAAAGGAAATGATTCCAAGTAACTGCAATAGGAAAAAAAAAAAAATCCAACACAATTTCAATAAATAGAATAAAACCAGCAACCAATAAACACTGTGCAATTAACATATCTACCATGGAAGCAAAAAATTACCAGGCCTGCAAAGAATTAGGAACATTTTTTTCTCCATAACCAGGGGGAAAAAAAATCAATCAGTACCAAGAGAACTACAGATGGTAGAATTAGCAAGCAAGGATTGTAAAATAGTCGTAATAAATACATTCCATTTTTTGAAGAAGACAAATAAACACATAACCATGATAAGAAAAAGAGAAGAAATTTAAAAAGTAGGAAATGGAAATTCTAGAGATTAAAAAGCACAATATATGATAGGAAAAACACACTGGATGGGATTAACAGATTAGACACTGCACAAGGAAAGATCAGTGACCTTGAAAACGTAATGATATAAATTATCCAAATGAAGCACAGAGAGAAAAAGAAACAAAAAATTCTTCAGTGACCTCTAAACCAATATCAAGCAGCTTCACCTTTGTGTAACTGGAATCCCAAGAAAAAGAGGGGGCTGTAAATGAAATTTGGGAAAAAGAACAAAACTTTTTCAAATTTGTTGAAAATTATAACCCCACCAATCTAAGAGGCTCAATGAACTGCAGGCTGAAGAAATCTAAAGCATACCACTCCAAGGTACATCAGAATCTAAATGTTGAAAATCACAATAAAAAGAGAATTTTAAAGTCAACCAGACACATTACGTACAGAAAAACTAAGATTCAAATGACTGAAAATTTCACACCCAAAACTGTGCAAGCCAAAAGAAAACAGAAAGACATCAGTAAAGTTCTAGAAGAAAAGAAAGACATTACCAACATAGAATTCTTTACCCAACTTAGAAATCTGAAGATAAAATAATTTTTAAACAAACAAAAGTTGAAACTGTTTATTCCAGCAAACCTATACTAAAAGAAATGCTAGAAAAATTCTTCAGGCTGGAAGGAATGATACCAGTTGGAAATCTAGCTGATCACAAAAGAATGGAGACCAACAGAAATGGTAAACATATGAGTAAACATAAAAAATTTTTTTCTCATTTTGAATTTCTTTAGAAAATAATTGGTGGCTTAAAAAATGTATTTATAATTTATAGCATATATATAAATATATCATATATATGACATGATTTATGATATATGATATGGATAGAATCCTCATATATATTTATTATACATGGTATATGATTTATGATTTATGAAAACAACAGAAAAAATAGGAAGATAGAAATGGAAATATACTATTATAAAGTTCTTATACTACTGAAAATGATATAATATTATTGGAAGACAGACCATAATAAATTAAAGATCTATATAAACTTCTAGATTAACCACTAAAAAAAAAAGTCATTATGGTTCAGATCTTATATGTCCCCTAAAGGCCCATATGCTAAAAGTTTGGTCACAAACCTGGGGCACTATTGGGAGATGGAACTTACTTGTCTAAAGCTTTTTATTGTAAAAGAAGGCAAGGGACTGGGGTTGTGGCTCAGTGGTAGAGCACTTGCCTAGCATGCATGAGGCACTGGGTTTGATGCTCAGCACCACATACAAATAGATCAGATGGACAAATAGAAAATAAATAGCAAGAGGGTAGATTTAAACTCAACCATATTGATAATTTTGTTAAATTTAACAAACAGTCCAATTAAAAAAAAAGACTAAAGAGTATTATTAGATTGGACCCATTTGTATGCTATATACAAGAAGCCCACTTTAAATATAAAGACATATGTAAGTTAAAAGTGAAAGACTATAAAAAGATATGCCATGCTAAACTAATTTTAAAAAGAAAGCTAAACAGTTAAATTCATAATAAGTAGATTATCACAAAAATTTCACATTTACCAAACATACAATCAATAAGAGAACACACAAAAATCTCACATTTACCAAACATACAATCAACAAGAGAACACATATTTTCAAGTTCATATAACCAAGATCATATTTAGGAATATAACAAGTTGAATAAATAAATCTAAGATGATTAAAATCATGCAAAATATGTTTGCTGGCCACTATGGATTTAAATTAGAAATAAAAACCAGAAACTATATTTTTTATCTAAAATCCCTCAAATATTTGGAAAATAAATAATGTATTTCTAAATAACCCATGGATCTAAAGAAGCCATAAAATAAATTAAAGATACTTTAAACTATATGAAAACTAAAAACAACATCTCAAGTTGTAGCTAAAGCAATGCTTCAAAAACAAAAGTTTTATAGCATTAAGTGTTTATTTTAGAAAAGCAGAAAGTTCTCAAGTCAATGATCTAAATGTCCACATAAGTAATTAGGGAAAAAAAATCAAATTAAACACAAAATATGCAGAAAGTAGCAAATAATTAAGATCAGTTAGTAAAGTAGAAAACAGAAAAACAACCAAATGAATCAATGAAACCAAAAGCTGGCTCTTTGGGGGGAAAAAATCAATAAAATTGACAAACCTCTAGCCACACAGAAAACAAAACAAAACAAAAAACAGAATTAAAATACTAGTTACCAATGTCAGGAATCAAAATGGATACATCACTACAGAGCCTACAGAGCCTAGAAGGATGGAGGGAAGGGGGTGGACAATTTACGTTAATAAGTTGTACAACCTAGATGAAATGGTCAAATCCTTGAAAGATACAAGCTGCCAGACTTTATTCAAGAAGACACAGATAGCCTGAAATTTGAATTTATAAATAAAAACCTTCCTACAAAGAAAACTTCAGTCTTGGATGGCCTCACTGCTGAATTCTAACAAACATTAAAGGAAGAAGCAGTCATGGTTCTAGATGAACTCTTCCAGAAGAGAAGGGTCCATTTCCCAGATCATCTTATGAGGTAAGTATTACCCTGACACTAGAACCAGATAAAGAAATTCCAAGGGAAAAAAGAAAACTAGGGACCAGTCTCTCTTATGAATATAGATAAAAACATCTTTAGTGAGCAATGGGGTCAACTATGTATACTTTTGCTGAGAGGGGAAGAAATCGGGATAGAGAAGTCACTCCCGGATTTAGCAACAAGAAACCCCAACGTGCCCACCTTCCAGACTCAGAACCTCTCTCTCACCTGGACACAACCTCTCAGGCCACATACCCTGCTTACCAGTCTCAGATAGTTGGCCACCTCACCTAGCTCCCACTCACCACAACTCTTTGTATCATCTCAGGTCCCAAGATGATGTCAGACACAGTGCCTTCTTCAAAGTCAGACCTACAGACTTCCCTAAAGGTTCGGGATGGGCATGAGGGAAGCCGGGTGGCACACTCTCAGACACGAGGACCAATAGGTGCCTCGGGCTACAGGGGCAAGACCTTTCAGAAGCCAGAACTGAGACTGGCCGATTGTGGTTGAAGATCTCTCTTGAGGTCCAGTGGTCCCTAAAGAGTGTGCAGGCAACTACTTTATCAATGATTGACAGACATAAGGGAAGGGAAGCTAAGCAAATCAGGTCAAAGAAGACCTTCCAGGTTCCCAGTTCTGCCTCCAGACACAAGGTTTACACTGTGTTCACTCAGGCTGGAAGAGTCCTACTGTCCCTCACTCGCTGAGCTGGGCCCAGGCCAGACACCACAAGAGACACCAACGTGCTCCCAAGAGCACCATCTCTCATGGAGCCTCTATTATGGGCCCTTGAAGGCACCTTGAAGGTGTAGATGATGCATGAATATATTTTTGTTTGCTTGTCTCTGAGCATGAGTGTCTGTTCATGTCCTCCTGGAAGCTGATGCTAGGACAGAATTAGAGGTGTGAAGTATCTGTGCTGGGGAAATGCTCGTGACAGATAAAGGGAGAGGAAGCCAGAACAGGCAGGGAAACCTCCCATCCACAATGCCCATCTGATACCTTGAAAGGAAAGGGGGAAGGAACAAGATTTTAAATAGGAGAGCCTTGGACCACAGTGTGGCTCTAACAACATCTCGATCAGCTGATAGTGATCCCTGAAGCACAGACTACCCATCAGAGGCATCCCACATCAGGGAGAAAGTGACCCAGGTCTAGTACCCTGCAGGGCTCAGTGGCTGGCCAGGTGCAGTTCTGGGAAAGTGGTTTTAGCTAAAGGTCCAAGGATACAGCACCTGGGTGCCATCAGCCACTTTACTCCTCACAATTAGTTCTTTTAAAGGGACAGTTGAGTGGCTCACATCTATAGTCATTATCACATGGCTGATCTCATCCTCGAGAAGCTTGTTCTCAGAGGATTTATTAAATTGGGTGGCAAAGGGATTAAAGAATCAAAGTGTTGATGAGTCTGAAATAGTTGATCATGAACCAGGAGAGAGTAAGTCAAAGCAAAGCTATTAGAACTCCAATAAGAACTAGGACGCTTCTCTTTCTTTTCATTGTATGTGTGTTGGGGGGGGGGGCATTGTTTGGTTTTATCAATTTTGGTTGATGAAAGTGAGTTGACTTTTTGAGTTTATTTACATTGGCTTATGAGGAATGCTGTTGAGGTATTTTCCTGATGTTGGTTGTTGAATCTTAAGATGCCAGTCTAAATCAATTCAACCTCCGTCAATGAATATTCAAGCCCAGGCCCCATCTTGGTCTGAGGACAGAGGCTGGAGGCAGAGGGAGGCAAATCTGACCTAGCGTAGCTCATGGCTCTCACGCTTTGCTCCAGGCTTCCATGAGCTCGTTATGGGTCCCGAGGAGCCAAGTTCAGGGTCAAGAGCCAGCCAAGTGAAAAAAAAAAAATTAGTAGAAAGCAGTAGATTGTTAAGGAAACACAAGACTATGCAACTGTGAAATTGAAAGATAGGGTTGAGCAAGGAGGAACAGCCATGACGTATCTGATGTATAAGGACATGGTCTAGGTCCCCTTGGAATTTCCAGCCACAAAAGGTACACACAAAGGTTTGTTGAATGAATTGGTAAGTGTGCAAGGGACCTCCTCCCACCCCCATTTTAGTGGAAACCGAGGGGGATCCAAAGAGAAGCCACTCCCAGTCAAGGGGATAAAGAAGGCCTTCAGAGACCCAGCACCAAGAAGCCGGTTGGAGACAGGGGAAGAAATCAGCACTGAGCGGGGAGCTACTCCCTGTGTCCAGGAGCCCAAGGGGAGGAAATCATGGCAGCGCCCTAGAAGCAACAGAAGGTGACAGCAAGGTGAGTACTCAAGGAACATGAGGGGAGGGATTGGGGACAAGCTCACGGTGAGGTCTGACTCAGGGACACACAGTTAGTTGGCTTGTTTGTTTTATTATTCCTGTGACCTTCTCCTAAACTAAGCCAAGGGGACCTGAAGCATCCTGGATTCATATAGTTTCACACATTGTCTGCACAACAGCTCTGAGAAGTAAAGATCATGCCCCTGAGGAGGCCAGGGCCAACGTGCAGAAGGTCTGCTGTGGAAGGCACCGGAGAACCTGCTAACAGAAGAGATAGTCACACCAACAGCAGCAATAACCATCTCTCCAGGACCCAGAGCACCAGGGACAGATTGAGAGAACAGGTGAATAGGCCTCAGGCTTTCCTTCCTAGGAGATATAACATAAAGGGTTCAGAGTTTATATCAGAAGACCTGATTCAGACACCAGGACCCCCACTCCTTGTTGCATGTACAAGTCATTTAGTCCCCCCTGATTCTCAGTTTTCTTGTCTAGATAATGGGGCACATACTTAACACCCACCTCAAAAGCAGTGGTGGATACTAAATGTGTGCGTGCTGGTGCAAGAACTTCACACGCCCATTCTTGTGCTATCTGCAAACCCCACCACTGCCCAGCACAGATCTGGGCCCTGCTGATACCCAGAGTGTATCGCCTGATAAGGCCCTGTGAGGACATAGGTGCACCCTGGGAGCCAGCCTCAGAGGGGAGCCGTCTTGACTTGTGTTCTCACACATGGGCCACCGCAGAGGCCAAAGCCAGCTTCTCTCCAGAGCAGGCTTCTCCTCAGGGGCATCTTGTTCCCTCTCGGTACAATACAAGCAAACAGAGCATGTGCTCCCCACGCCGAGTGCAGACTGGCAAAGAGGGTGGGAGATTAATGGCTCAACAAAGGCCTTCCTGCACAGCGGCAGGATTCAATATGCAAACCCACCACCCTGGCCTCGGACCCACCTCCCAGCCCGGTGGACAGCAGCAGCTCCAACCCGTAATGTATGCACGCTCCGGCTGCTGGGCCCAAGTTATTATTCATTACGGTTTTCTATTACCCAGTGATAAATGACGCCCCCAGGCTGGCGTTGCCCCCAGAATGCTTATTACGGCTCACTTAAGTAGGCGTTGATTTAGCTTAAATCGGTTGTTCTGTTCAGCCCAGACATGGTCCTGCCCCAGCTCTGCCAGGAAGACTCCCTTCACCAGGGCTTAATTGAATTCTAACTACTCGGGGCCTCCTATTAGGGAGAGGTGGGGTAGGAGGCCCCATGCGGGGCCACAGGGTGGCCCACGCCCCAGTGGTCTCTCCAGCCCTGTGCAATCCTAATTTGATAAGGGTCTTGCCTTTGACTCTAGCCAATAAATTTTGACAAGCAACTCCAATTAGACCAGACAGAACTTCCTGGATGGACTTAGCACACAGGGAAATGATTAAATCAGGTAGGGGCAGGCCTCGGGATGCCAATGTAACAGTCTCTAAGTGCTGACTCTAAATTGGGTCACTCAGGACATGGAATCTAGGGGCTGTCCAAATCTTTCCATCCAATTACTTGCCAGAGTGAAGGCCCAGCCCTGGCCCTTTAAGGATCCAACATGGTTGGGTGTCCCTAGAAGGAGACACAGTGGCCTCAACCACCAGCACCTCCCACCTTTATCCAGGTGGCACTGACCGAGCACCCATAGTGTGTGCCAGCTGCTGGCCCAGGCACTAGGTGCACAGTGATGAGCAACGCAGAGCACCCTCTGTTGTCGTGGAGTTCACATTCTTGAGTTCTATTTAATGATCGTTGAATATGTGCCAGATATTGTTTTAAGGGCTTTACCCGAAACTTACTGAATTTAGCTGTCCCCACAACCCCATGCTGTTTTCCTGTTTTACAGAAGAAAGAAGAAGAAAAAATCTGAGCCTTGGAACATTCAATGATTTGCCCAAGGTCACTTACAGGATTAAAGAGGTGGGCAGGATTTGAACACACACTCATAACCCCAAGCTATACTTCTTGTATGATACCTCTTTTTGCGTTCATAGGCTCCACCACACATTATCTGCTCGCACACCAGAGGTTCCAACGTGCTTTTCGCATTCACTGAGTGCCCACCACAACCTCCTGGCCAGTAGGGGTTAAGGTCAAGCTCTCGTGGCTGTTGTGGTTAGGAGGGGACTCATGCTCACATGGCTCAGATCTAAGAACCATTGCTCTGACTCTTACTGCAATGTGACTTGGGCCTCCCTTTCCTTGACTGAGAAATGCTGACCAACAGTAATAGTAATAATAAAATAAGGACTGGTATTTATCCAGCTCTAAGAATGGGCCCGGTCTACACAATGTGCTTCAAATACCTCAATCCATTTAACTCCACCACCACACTCTGAGGCAGGCAGTCTCCCTCTCCTCCATTTTACAGACATGGACACAGGCTCAGAAAGATGAAGGAATTCGCCAACAGGATTGAGCCATCTTTCATAGGTAGCTAAGATAGAATTTAAACGAGAGGGGAGCACGGACCTCCACCTCACCCCTGAGGAAAGAGTTTAGAACCTCACCAGATAAGACGGGCAGTTTTCATAAGCCTGTGTCTTTCACTTTGTTTTCAACTGTTCAAAGAGCTCCTCAAGCTGAGGAATAACTAAGAAGGACTCAACACGGGACACCGCACAGCCCTGGCTGGCCTGGAAGGTGGTGGGTTGCAAGACAGAGTCATTCTCAGCTGGGCAGGCCACAAAAATGTTCCAAACCACCAATCACATCCTTAGTGCAGTCTCCAGCTTTTGCTTTTATTCTGTTTTAATTAAAAAAAATAGTTAGGCCAGCAGTAGCGTTGCTGGCCCAGCATGCATGAGGTGCTGGGATTGCTCCCCAGCACCACAAAAGATTAAAATTATAATTAAAATGGGGAGTTTGACTACCAGAAGTTTCTTTGTTTGCTTCTGAACTTGCTGTTTGACCCTTGGGAGACACACCCATGTGCAGAAACAGGATGTTCCAGATGGAAAAGGAGATGGGGGTACTTATGTCACCCAGAAAACTAGATTGCCCTCCTGGTGAGCAGTATCTGCAGGGCCCCTGCTGGCGATTTTCCAGTGCAGCCAGACACACACAGGTGTCCACCAATCCCGTAACCCCAGGGTGTGTGCCACACATTGCCCCCCTGCCTGCATTGACCCGAGGCATCTTTCTTAAACAAGGTCACCTTTGGCTGCTATAAAATCATTCATCAGGGGCTAGGGCTGTGGCTCAGCGGCCAAGTGCTCACCTAGCACATGAGAGGCACTGGGTTCAATCCTCAGCACCACATTAAAAAAATAAATTAAATAAAGGTATTGTATCCAACTACAACTAAAAAAGTATTTTAAAAAGTCATTCATCAGCTTCAAATATACATACCTATGGATGTGTGTGTGTATATATATATATATGTATACATACATTATTGTCATCATAGAAAACAATATAACTATTTTACAGAAAAAATTGAAAAATAGGGAAAAAAGAAAGAAACAAAAATAAGCCATAATTCATTATCCTGACACAACCACTGGGCATTCCTAGTCTGTTTCCTCCCCGCTAAGCTCTAGCTTTTACCCTCATTGTGACCATGGTACATTCACAATTGTATGTCCCATTTTTTTGCAGCCTAATAACACAGCCTAAATGTTTTTGGAATCATATACCATCTTAGTAGCTGTCATCGGAGCAGCCATCTAGTACTTGATGGCTCATGCCACAATGGTCAGCTAGGCTGTGGATGAGCATTTAACTGCCGTAAATACTGCTGCAGTGAACATCTTTGTACTTCCTGTTTTCTTCCCCAGCATTTGTGATTCTTTCCTTTCAAGACAAATGTGGTATCTGAGTCAAAGGGGGTGACCAGCTTTTTGAGTCAGCATTCATGCCACAAGGAGAAAAGAGCATCTGGTTCCTGCAACATTGTGAACACTCATGTTGTCTTTTTTCCTCTTTTAACAGATTAATTAGAGAGAGAGAGAGAGAGAGAGAGAGAGAGAGAGAGAGAGAGAGAGGTCTCCTTGTTGTTCTAACTTTGTTGTTGTCACTTTTAAGAGTCTTTGAAGAGGTTAATCTGGGAGGGGATAAACAAGAAAAGAATGAACCAACTGCTTATTGTGACAATAAGGCTCAGGATAAGGTCATGCTGCCCAAGGGATACAAACTGAGGGAGGTCGGGGCAGAACCAAACCACACCTGGGATTGGAGGGAGCAAAAAGGGCCCTAGGGAAAAGGCACTGGTGGAGATGGGCATTGAAGGAAAGAGTAACATTCTGACAGGTCGACATGGGGCGCAGGGGGCCAGGCAGGTGCATCTCCATAAGCAAAGACTCAGAAGTGGGAAATTTCACTCAAAATAGACAAGGAGGGCAGCAGCTAGTGCCACCGGATTCATGAGCTGTAGACCTGGCCACCAGGTAGCAGATCTGATTGCAAGGTAAGCTCGCTCTCTGAACTCCACTGGTTCCACAAGCCTCCTCATCCAAGCTTCTATTCCACATGGCGGGTGGGGGTGGGTGTTTAAACGATAAAGCTTCCCTCTTAAAGTTTACTCTTAACATTTTGAGATAAAAGGATGCTAATAAAGCCATCCCCATCCAGAACCACAGAGCGCTCACCAGTATTTTGTCAGACTGGATGGAGAGCCCTGACACACAGTGGGACAAGGGTTCCGCGCCTTGCCAGGAAGTCTTACTTTGAGAATCTCTTTCTCGGGATCCAGCTGCTTCCTATCCATAGCCACGTGTGTCTGGAGGCAGTAGACATGGCTCAGCTCCACAAGGGAAGTTCTGACAAAATCCGTTATCCAAGACCCAATGCCACCTTGTCCTCCTCCATCAAACCCTCCACCCTCTTCAGCACCCATCAATGCCACATCCCTTCTTTATCCTCTCTGACACCCTTTCCCACACACAGGTAAGATCTGATCACTGCCAGCAAGACTGGAACTGAAAATCCAAGCACTTAAGCATCCTTAGGGATTCCTCCCTCCCCGCCACTCCATGCACTAGAGCAGCAGCTTAAAGGGACTCAGACTCTCCAATCTTGGTTCCAAATTTCAGAGAGAATATGGCCCAGCCCATGTCAGATGTCCACCTGGGTCCAAGAGTACCCACAAGAGCTGCCATTTGTGAGGTGCTCCCTCAGCACAGGTACTGCTCTAGAGGCTAACGTGTGCCGATCACTTAACCCTTGCAACCTGCCTTGAAGGCAGTTGCTCTAGCATGAGCCTCGTTTCACAGACAAGGTAAGCACTGTAACAGAAACCTGATTTGTATGACCAGATTCAAGTAGCTGATAAGTGGTGGAGCCAGGACATAAACCCAGGGCGTGTGGCTCCAGAGCCCAGGCTTTTAACATAGGGTAGATTGGTTTGGGACATTGTGGACAGGGCTGTAGTAACCCATCCTCAACGGTGGGCACCTGTCAAAGAAATGACATCTTTTAAAAACCCTCTACTACTACTCAGAGTACTGGAGGGTAGGGAATGGATGGATGGATGGATGGATGGACGGATGGATGATGGGTGGACAGACAGATGGATGAATGCACAGACGGATGGGTGGAAATTTGACAGTACCATCTCCTTGTTGCTCTACCAATTTCACAGCAAAGGAATTCTAAGAGTACCCTTGCCATTTAATAAGAAGAAGGGAAGGGACACCAAGGCTTTGTGTTCTCTCACACCAAGGGCTTTGGTGAAGGGACAAATGCTGACATTCCTAGGCAGAAAAAGATAACCCACGGGCTGGGGATATAGCTCAGTTGGTTGAGTGCTTGCCTTGCATGCACAAGGCCCTGGGTTCCATCCCTGGCACCACAAAAAAAAAAAAAAAAAAAAAAAAAAGATAACCCATTCTCACCTTTATTCATGGGGTGATCAACCATGTGCCCTAAGTTCAAAATCCATCCATTCTGCTTCTTAAACCCTTCACTAACTCTCCATTGTTCTCAGAGTAACATCTAAACGCTTTAGCCCACCGGCAAGGTCCTTCGTGCACTGTCCCTCGCTGTCCCTCAGCTGCATCAGCCACCACCCCTTCCTCTAAAGCCACACGGGTCTTCTCTGGGCTCACTGAGCAGTCCCCTTTGTCTCCAGGTCTTCAGGCCTGCCGTCCTCTCACCTGAAGACTCTCACCAAGGTACACTTTGTGATCGTCCCCTGACCTTGCAGGAGGGCTTCTCATGAAGTCCCTAGCGTGTTTTCTAATCCATGGTGCATGCTAGATTTTTTAAACTACAGTGATTATTGAATGAATGGAGCACAAGCCTTCCATCCCTTCCTCTGCCGCCCAGTCTTCTCTGATTCTGAGACCAGCCTGCCCACTCTCTTGTTCCTTGAGGCCACCCAATATGCACTCTGCCTGTGCGGGCTTCTGTTGTAGTCACCCCATCCACAGCACACTCGGAAAGCTCTGGACAGGACAGCCTCCTTTAGGAAGCAGAGGGGCAGCCTGCCTCCCTGCCATGCCATCTCGGACGGAGTACCTCGGATCTCCCAGGTTCCAAGATCCCCATGCCCTAACCCAAGTGGGAGACTCCGATCCTTCACCATCTGAGCAGCTCAGCACACCACGGTGTTTCCTGCAGAAGAACCAAGTTGTTGCTGTTGTGGGTTTTCTTTTCAATGTTCTAGACTGAATTATTATAGCCAGAGGGAGTCATTCATCAGCTGTGACACCATAGGAAGCTTCCTAGGCAAACAGCTTTATTGCTGGGTGAGATTAACCCAGACTGTAGTAATTTGTAACAAAGATAAGAAAATTACACCGGTCTCTCAGAAATAAATCTGAATTCCAAAGTGGACAAAGGGGACTTCAACTTGAAATCTGCTATTTCAGATATAATCAAATTTATAACAGCCCCTGAAGAGTCTAAAAAAAAAAGCCAAGAGCAGCTTCCGGCTGGAGGCATCACTTCAGGACCTACCATGATGAAATCAACTCAGCTGGGATTCCTCACCAGCCACACGCCCAGCCCCACCTCACTTTTATGGAAGACTGTCTGGCCTGTTTGAGAACCATCCCCTCATCCACCTGACTTGGTGCTATGAGGAGACCTCGTGGGGTAGTGAACGCAAGACTTGATGTGAGGTCAGGCAACCTGCCTCTTACCAGCTGTAAGATCTGGTGAAACAGAGAGATGATAATGGGAGTTCCTCCCAGAGCTGCTGTGAGGATGAAATGAGATAAGAATGTGAAAGTGGAAGGCAGACGTCAGATAGTAATGAGAGCCTGTTCACCTCATAGATTCCTTGGGCTGAACTCTTACAACTGCTACTGAGCGAGGACTTAACTGTACCAGCTTGGCTTCGTTCCATCCTCCCAATCATCACACGAACGGGACTCTCTAATGATCTCCATTTACAAATGAAGAAACTGGAGGCCAGAGAGGTCATGGAACTTACCCAAGGTCACGCAGCCAATAGGTGGCATGACATGGATTTGGACACCTGCTCTTGGCTAAGATACAGTGTTTTCCAGTACGCAGTGGTAGTCACAGGGATGAAAAGGTGACAAGACCTGGCAGAGCACACGGCCTGGCTGGGACACACAGCCTTGAGTAAGGACCTGTACTACAGTAATAATGGGTAGTGCTTATTAAGCGATTCTATATGCCAGGCGTGGTTCCAGGAGCTTTGTACAAATCCCATTTAGTCCTTAGACAACCAGCAGAGAGGTGGGCGCTGACTTACGCCCTCTATGGATAAGAGAACAGAATACAGGATCACACCCAGGTAAGCAGGGGAGCCAGGGACCTCACAGGGACTGCCGTCCATCTTCTCTAGTTCAGAAGACCCCATAGGAGAGAAAGGCCAGTAGAGCCCTGGGCTTGAAAAGGCACCCAAAAGTCTCCTCGGAAGAGTTAACTCTGAGCTGGAGCCGAACCTCAGTTTGCCCTGGGTTTACGCTGTGCTGGGTCCAGCCACTGTCACCCAGCTGTATGACACATGCAGGAAGATGGTCAGCCCAATTGAGCTGTCTGGGCAGCTGGTCATCTAGAAGGCAAGGACCCACGTCACCTGTCTCTGCACCCAGAGCCCCTCGTAAGTCTACAGAAACTGGGACCCAGAAGGTACTTGAAGCCTGGGCCATCACAGTTCCATGTTTTATAAGAGGGAAACTGAGATCTGAAGAGGGAAAGAATGGGTAAGACTTCAAACTCCATGTGTATATGAGCCCACAGGATCCCAAGACCCAGGAGGCAGGACAGACGTGAATGGAGTCAGAGGAACCTGCCTTGGATGTGAACCAGAACTGAGCCGGGTCTGGGTTAGGTAATAATGGCAGAAACTGGTAAAAGGAGGCCAGAGAACATGGAGGTTGTTGCCAGGTTCATCCCACTGGCTGCATGAGCTTGAACAGATTAACCTCCGAGAGCCTCAGTTTCCACATTTGGAAAACGGGGATACTAGCCTCCATCACAAGTTTATTGTGATTAAGGAAAATTATGCACATAAAGAACTCAGCACAGTGCCTGGCACATAGTAAATGCTCAACAAACAGAACTGATTACTAGGGCCCCATTTACACCTCCTATGCCAATCCTAATCAATGGTCTATTGAGCACAGTCCCCCCTCTTTTCACCCCATTGTCACTGCTCTTTGGGCATGTCAGCGCCCCTCCAAGAACTCAGGAACTATGGCAAGACTCAGTGACAACTAATAATCCCAAATAAGAGATGAGGGAGATGTGGCTGATCTGCTGGTCAAAATGCTTGCTTTAACCAGCAGGAGAGGACAGAAAACCCTTTAGAGACTGGCCACACCTGCAACCCCCCCCCCTTGAAAATGCAAACCTGTTTAAATGTAGACAGGCTTCCAATTCCCCCTCTTTACCATCCTGAATGCCCCTGAGTGGGGACAGAAGTGAGTGGTGGGAACAGGAGATGAAGGGAATAATTCTATAAAACAGGCTCACTGTACGGACCCCCACATGCTTTCTTTTCCAAGAAGCAATTTACCTGCAGCCTTGCCTGGCTAAAGTGGACAGGATGTGTCACATTCCTCAGCCAACTACCTGCTGTCTGTAGGAGAAAATGCAGGCCCCAATTCATTCTGGTAAGAGGAACATAGTTATCCTGAAGTGGGTCGGGGTGCAGGGGGGGGGGGGGGAGGGACACACGACTTTTGTGATCTTTTCTCAGACCAGATCCAGGGACTCAGGGAGATAAGGATAATTCCCCCCCCCCCCCCGCCTAATCATAAAAACTGTTAGAACAGTTTCCAGTTAGAATTGGGTCAGCATGGACCAAAGTGACCTAGAGTGGCCATGGAAGCAGGGACTTAAAAGTCTGATGTCATCCTGATGTCACTCAAAGATCAAGAAGGGGTCCTGGGCAGGACTCTAGAAAATTCCCCGGGACCCTTAATAAAACTGGAGGGGCGGGTAAAGCCCACTGTCCCTCTCCTCTCTGAGAGGACCCACCCTCTCCCTTGAGTGTGTCCCCTTTTCCAACCCTCCTAATAAACTCATGCCTGTTACTTTGAGTGACATGACCAGAAGTCTTTCTGACTCGGTCCCAAGAATCAGGGTTTGAAGAGAAGTCCTTTGTACTGCCTCAGTTTCCCAGAAGGCCCCAGCTCTGTAAGACCATGGGGTCTCTGGAAAACTGAAACACAAGTTGCAGGATTTTCCAGCAAACCACCTACGCTTCTTATTGCTGCCGATTTTTAAAAGGGTGAGGTTAGTTCATTTTTGGAAACTTGTAAGAAAAATTCCCCAAAATGCATCCAGTGCAAGGGTGAGCACAGGGCTGGGTCATTTTGTCAACCATTCCCACGAAGCATTCACTTCCCTCCAAACCCTTCCTTCCACAAGGGTCCGTCAAGACATCTTTTTCATACTTTGCCCGGAAAGTAAATATTTTTTCAATGAAATTCAGCAATCAATTAAACACCGTCTCTCTTTAATATGAACGTTGAACCAACAGCGACTGCACATTCCAACAAGAATATTTAAAGCAATTAAACTTTAGCTACTTTTAAAACAAATTCTTTTAAATGCTAATGACCATTGTTTTCGCACTTTGTAAGTAAAATTTTGTGTCGAGCAAGGTTAGATGATTGCAATGATTTAATTGTACTTCTCAAAGAAAGGAAAATGTTAAGAAAAAAAAGCTAAGATGGACCTCTTACCACATCCCTACCACAAAATGTCCTGTAACAATAGAAGCGTGATTTGCTGGAATTAAAATGCTATTATGGTGAAATTAGGGCTTCAATATTTTTAGCAGCTTTAATAGGCCTTGCATTTTAAGGGACATCTGATAATAGATAATTACATTTCATCTTAAAGAAACTGAGTTGTTTTCTTAAGGAAAATACTTTTCTTTCTTCCAGAGAGGTTAAAGCCCAGCCATCATTAGAAGCAGCACCAAGCTGGAGGTTCCTGCTTCAGCTTGGGAAATAGAGATTAGCATATAAATAGCCTTCGGTGCCTGCTTGATTCCAGCTATTTTGCGTTTCAATGTGGCATCAGAATGCACTTAGCAAGAAATGTTCGAGAGGAGAAAGAGGTTTGTAATATGTCGCTTTTATAGAGGGGGGAACTTTAAGTATAAAAGATCATCCACTCCTCTGTGGGCTTTTTTTTTTTTTTTTGTATCCTTTCAATGCCCCAATTACAGACTCCAAGGAGCCAACAGGCCCCCTAGAACGGAGCCTTAGTTTACGCCACAGCTTTCTTTGGACTGGGGAAATAAGTCAAAATGGTGCACAGGAAATAAGATAAATATGCGGGCTTCCTCCCGGATTCGGTGGGGGTCCTCTGGGGCACAGCCATGCCCTTTCTCCTCGCCCCCACGCTACCCATCAGCGGCGGGGACGTGGACGGCTCCTCCAGGATCCATTTGCTAGAGCAATGAGCGAGGCTCCTGGCTTTCTGCCTGGAGGCCAGCTTCTCTCCTGGGAAATCGCAGAGACTGGCATGGAGCCCGAGGTTCTCTCTGCACCCCCTTCCCACCACCTACTCCTCCTGCTACACACACACACACACACACACACACACACACACACACACACACACTCAGGCTGACAGTGGTTCAGACTGAGTCTTGGGCTGCAGCAGGATGATTCACAAACCTCTTACTTGTTCTGTGAGGCGCAGGACACAGGACATCTCTGAGAAGAGAGGTACTGCACAGCTGTTTGGGGACATGATTTTTTTCCTGGGCATAGCAGTGGTAGGAGAGTGTAGGCCAAGCAGTGGTGCCCCTAGGAATCCTCCCAGGGTGGCTTGGACTAATCCTGGGCTCTGGACCAATCCAGTCTCCTGGTGAATTTGCATATGTTGGGGCTGGAAAGAGGAGTGATCTCCTGCTGCCCATCACAAATTGCCATGGCTGACACCCCTCTAACAAAAACTGATGAACAAGAGGAAAGCACCCACCACAGATTTATTTCACCTTAGTTTTGCTTGACAGGTGAGGCTTCAGATTGAAGACCCAAAGAGCCAGGGGGCAATATCCATTTTTATGCACAGGTTCCATGAAGCATGGATGGCCATAGATGACTACACCAAAAGGATCTAACAGTAGCAGACTGAGAGGGGAGACCCAGCAGGTCCTGTCTGTCCGGGTTCTTCCCCGCCAATTAGTTGTAGCATTTCTTCCTCCTGGGGGTGAGGCAGGACCTCTCTGGGGTGAGGGTCTTAATTTCCCTATTGCAGGCTCTTCTACAGAGAGGCCAGGGGAAAGTGAGAGTCATATTTTAAGTTGGAGTAATTTGGGGGCTGACTTTGGGGAAAAGTGGCTCTGGTTCCTATGACTTGCTTTAGGGACCAGGAATTCTCATTTCTGTGACTTGCTTTAGGGGAGAATAGGGGGTAGGAAACAGGAGGGCAGGAAAAAAAAAAGTCAAAGAGAAATTTGGCTTCTGAGGCTTTCGCTTTGGGGTGTCATTTTCTGAGCCCCAACATAGGCCAGTCACGGCCAGCTCTCAGCCTAAGTTTCTGCCCTTCCCTTCCCATGATGGAGCCCGTGATAAGGAAGAAAGGAGAAATGGAGGTGGAGAACTTTGTGGCACTGTGTGGCCAGGGCCTTCCGTGAGGTTTCCCCTGGACTCTCCTAGAGCTGCAGCCCCGGGTTTCTGCCCAACCACCCTAGCAGCTCCTGCCCTGACCAACCTCCCAACCACCACCACCACCATCACCACCATCACCACCCCCAGGTTCCCGGGGCTCCCCCTGAAGTGAGGCAGGTAAGGAAAAATGGCTTTCCAAGATGTGGGTTAGAAGGTCCCAGTCCTCAGGAACAGAGCAAATGCTGAGTGGTTTGGAAACCAGTGGGTGAAAAGGCTGGAGCTCAGGGGTGGATCCAGAGGGATGGGCTACAGTCCCACCCCCTGATCCCAACTCCTCACCCAGACAACACCGTCCAGGCCCACTGGGGCCTCCACTTCCCTTCCAGTAGCAATGCACATCTTTTGAAGCACTTTGAGGGGCTTTTTATGTATTTATTTATTTTAGTTGTAGATGGACACAATACCTTTATTTTATGTATTTATTTATTTTTAATGTGGTGCTGAGGTGGAACCCAGTGCCTCACATGTGCTAGGCAAGCGCCCTACCACTGAGCTACAGCCCCAGCTCCTGCAGGGATGTTTGGAGGCCAACAAAGAAAGCACCCTGAAAAGCCCTCCGTTGCCATTGGTTTACTTCTTTTCCTTTTAGCTGCATCATGCTGATGCTGGGCTCAGCAAATGATGCCCCAGAATATGCCACTTGGACTTCCAGCGGCGAGCCCCAGGAACAGCACAGGAGGGAAGGGCTCTCCTAGGGCTCCCCTGTCTGCCATGACTTCCAGAAGATGGGGTCTTGCTGCAAGTCTCTCCCCAGGTGTCTCATCAACTAGGGACTGGTGCAGAGTGCAGGAAGGAAAGCCAGAGCTGATGCCACACTAGAGCCCGACGCTTTGTCCCCAGCTACGTATTCTTGAGGTTCATTTGTCCCCTCGAAAAATAATTTACTCTTCCTACCCCTGCTTTCCTCTCCCTGACTGGGTGGTCAGGCGCTCACCCTCCCGTGACACCCGAGTACATGCAATGCAGTTTGTATGTGTCCTGTTGGTCTGTCTGCTGCCAGTTAATCTCTCGGACTCCAATACTGAACCTCCAGAGTGGAAAGAGAAGGTTCTTGCACTTCTACACAGGGGCACTGGCAGCTGGCCTCTCCCACTCTTCTCCCCCGAGTAGTGTCATGCTCCCAAGTCCAGCAGCAGCAGCCTTCAGCAAGGGAAAGTGCCCTGGTGGGTGAGGGCCCACCCTGGTTTCTACATTAATTGGCCCAGGCTCTGCAGGATCTTTCTCAGGCTGCACCATGTCCCAGAGACCTCATGGGCACTGTCTCTGTGGAAGGGTCAGCCCCACTCCCACAGGAGCCCTGGGAAACCTGAGGATTCTCATCAGGCTGGTGGGGATGCCTCTCCTGGGCATGTGGGAGAGGTGCCAACATGCAAATTTTTCATTCTTTTTCCCTCTCTGTCCTGAAGCTTCAAACACTTGGTGTTGACAGAATGCTAATTCTGGACTTCACACATGAAGTCTGTTTCTATCCAAATCAGCTATGTGTTTGGAAGAAAGGTGTCCCCTTTCAGGAAACCTGAGGGGGTTCCTTGGGTGAGTTGGTGATACACAGGCAAGGTGGCCTAGAAAGCAGTGGGGTCAGCCACATTTCTGCACCCTGGTCTGCTCATCTTGAGCAAGTTCCTCCCACTGGGCAAAGAGGTTCCCCATCTATAAAGTAAGGATTTGGAGACAGTCTCCAGAGACTCTTCTTGCTCAGACTTTTGCTTTTCATATACGGTAGTTCTCCCTTATCCATGGTTTCTCTTTCTGCAACTTCAGTCAATAATGGTCCAAAATTATTAATTGGAAAATTCCAGAAATAAACATTTTATAGTTTTAAATTGAATGCCATTCTGAGTTGCATAATGAAATCTCATGCTTTCCCATTTCTTTCTACCCAGGATGTGGATCATGCCTTTATCCAGGGTGTCCACACTGTATATGCTACCTGCCCATTTATCACTTAGTAGTCACCTTGGTTATAAAGCCACTGTCACAGTATCTGGGTG
This sequence comes from Urocitellus parryii, assembly GCF_045843805.1. Classification (NCBI taxonomy): domain Eukaryota; kingdom Metazoa; phylum Chordata; class Mammalia; order Rodentia; family Sciuridae; genus Urocitellus; species Urocitellus parryii. The sequence continues at coordinate 23,944,799 of NC_135541.1, forward strand.
CTTGTTTTCAAGTAACCCTTGTTTTACTTAATAATGTGCCCAAAGTATAAGAGTAGTGACGTTTGATTATAATAATTGTCCTAATTTATTATTATTGTTAAACCTTATTGCAAGTATGTGTTCAGGGGAAAAATATAGCGTATCTAGCGTTCAGTACTATCCATAGTTTCAGGCATCCACTAGGGGGCCTTAGAACGTATCCCCCATGGAGAAAAAGGGATATATTACTGCATTACCATCCTCTTGGTTTCCTCTGGCTTGAACGTTTCTCATTTTAGACAAGATGCTCAATATCATCCATTTTGCTATGATATCAGCGTTTATTTATGGAGTCATTTATTATCCTCACATTATATATTAGAAAATCAAGGATCAGAGAAGTTAACTGACTGACCAAGGGGAGAGCCAAGACTCCACCTTGGGTTCTTATTCAACTTCAGGCCCCAAGCTCCTACTCGCCTCTCTGGTCCTACTCAGCACTCTGGTCCTTTCATGGGTGATGGCCTTCGTTGACTAATGCACTATTGACCATCAACAGGATTTATAGGACAACCTGTTTCTCTCAGGCCTCAAATTGCTTTCCAAGTTGTGATGCAAAGAACACTAATTCTACTGAATGTTAACAGATTTTTCTTAGAAAAAATTTTCATGGATCAAATGAGTTTGACCATGAATAAACAGTTTCAACTTCAGGACTTCTCAGGGCCTTTAAGAAATGGATAAGATGCATTTCAAACCTATAAAAAGGGAAGGATATATCATTTTCTCCAAACCTGTTTGTCTATAAGCCATTTCCTCCTTGAGCAACTTGTGTTCCACTAACATATTAGAGTTCCACAACTTAGCTACTCAAAGTGTAATCCCCAGACCATCAGAATCAGGTATTCCCTGGCAGCTTGTTAGAAGTGCAGATTCTCAGGCTCCATTCACACCTGCTGAACCAGAGTTTGCATTTTTAACAAGATGTCCAGGTGATTCACCTGCATATCAAAATTTGAGAAGAATTGATCTCCGTTATACTTACCAGAAAATGTGGTTATTCATCATGGAATGTGTCCAGGCAATGGCCATCGGCATAAGATCCAGCAGTGAAAAAAAAGTCAAGCATTATTTGGCATCATGTGGACAAAAGACATAAATTGGAAATTAAGATGAAAGACTGAAACATCACATAGACATAACCCAAGAGAGTTCACACATGGACCAACTGAATGCATTTTGCATTTCTAACTGAATGCAAAACTGGATGGAGAGGAAGAGGTGATCAATAGCCTTTGTTAAGAGCATTCCTAGGATGTGCACATGACTTCCTAAAGTGTGCAGATCTCTGAATTCTTAGAAGGAAGGTGCCTTCATTTCCTTGGATCCCCTCTTAATAGAGAAGTAGTTAAGGTAACTGGGTGTCCCTGATTTATCACCTGGGATGCTCTTGGGAAATGGCACGCTGACCCCTAACCTAGGAACTAAAAAGACAGCCTCGGGGGTATAGAAGCTTGTCTGAAGGTTTTAAAAATCACAGCTGAAATGATCCATTCATGCAAGATAAGACCTAAAGAAAAATGCGTTTGCTCTTGGCTGCAATTATTTCAATTCGTGTGGTCACACACTCTCAAGTTGGCCTGACATTTCAGGTTGCGGTTTGATATATCTTTGGTCAACAAAAAAAGGGGAAATAAATTAGCTTTCACTCCATAAGTTCAGTTATTCACACACACACACACACACACACACACACACAAACAAAAGAAAGAAAGAAAGAAAAAGAAAAGAAAGACATATAAGAAAAGAAAACTTTCAAAGTTTATGTGCAAAGAGGTTTAGTAACCAGCCAGAAGACAGAGGGTGAAAGTGATGGCCCAGAATCCAGGTCAGGATCTCCTCACTGTGGAAGCAGCCAAACACACACACACACACACACACACACACACACACACACACACTCCTCCACATTTGGTTCTTAGGGGAAATACTCTCTGTTTATAATGCAAAGTACTCCTGCTAAGCCCTCTGCTCTTCCCTATCTCCCCACCCCTTTCAGTCTTGGGATTTAGAACCTTTCATTCACCTTATTGAATTCCTTCTTCCAGGTGCTGCCCAATGTACCAGATGGCCAAGATATTTTCCCCATTCTAAATCATCAGGCAAATCCTTCTTCTAGTCCTCCTCCTGAATTGGATCATTCTGCCTCCCTTGGTCAAGGACTGAGTTCAACAGCCTCCTCTGATAATCAGGGAACTAGCAATCAAGTAGGATGCACCTCGCCCTCAAGGTATCAGAAAGGACTTCCCGATTCCTCCCCCAGCCTTCCCCCCTGCAGTGTGGTACCACCGTCAGTTTGGCTGTGAGGGAGGGTGTCTGTTCTTCTCTGTTCTTCATCCCCTACCTGTTATCTATCAGCACAGCAAGTCCTTGCATCTCAACTTAAAAAAAAAAAATTAAAATCCATCACTTCTCACATTTAACATGGTCATCAGCGAGTCTAACCTACTGTCATCTGTCACCCAGATCACGGGTCCTCCAGCTGGCCCTCCTGCTTCTTCTACTCATGCCTCCTCTAGTGTGATTTCCTCTAGGCAGCCAGGACAAACAGCCTCCTGTCACACCGCTCACCTGCTTAAAACCCTTCCCTGCCAGAAAACCAGCTCCATGAGATCTGGGACCCAAATTCCACATTCACCTCTTAATCCTAGTGTTTGCCACGGAGCCTCGGCAAGAATAGGTGCTCAGTAAGTACTGCCTGCCTGCATGAATCAAGCGATAATCTTAATTCCAGACAGTGAAAATCTTTTATTTATAGGAAAAAAAGTGACCCTATTTTGTTTTTAAATCCTTACATTAAAGGTGGCTCTATTTTGGTTTTAAATTTTAACATTGTGGTTGGCCTTCTCGGTTTCATCTTCTGAGTAGATGTCAACATATCTAGACCCTAAGAATGTATTCTTCCCCTTCCCTCCAGCCCAGAGAGGCAGGGTAAAAGCAGTGTGTGACACTCTCAGATGTTATCTCACTCCCGTTTTGTTGCTTGAGAATGGATGGGAGATTATGCTGATTGAACTGGACATTTTCCATTTTATTATTTTAATTATAAACATAAACTATTGGGGATAAAATCAAACGGAAATCTGCCTATCAATTTCACAATTAACATCTCATTTCAAGAGACCAATCAACTCAAATGAGGGCCAGTGACCTTAATCTTTCCCCAAATATAGTGCCTGATTCCTCTTATTAGTGGAAGACCGCCAAAGTATGAAATATGTGAGTTAGCCCTATGTGTGTATCAATGATGGCACTGACACATCTAAATAAGTCAAAGGGTCTCTGTGACCTTTGTGTTACGGTTGGTATGGGCGAAAGCCAGAAAGCTAGGGCTGTGTGCCAATCAAGCAGGAGAGATCACAAGGCCACTTAAACAGGGCCTCTGTTTTCATTTATTTTTCTGAGACTGTGGAAGGAGTATGATTATTTAGGAGACTTATTTTGCTACCGAGTTGTTAAAATGAACCCAAGAGAGAAGTCCAGAAGTCAAAGGCAGCTGGCTCATTTTAATCACAAAGTTCTGTTATAAATCCAACTGGAGAAAAAAAAAAAAAAAAGATTTTCCTTTGTGATAGAAGCGGGGGTAAAAACTTTTTAAAAAGTAAGATATAGAAAAAGACAAATTTGATCTAGTAAACAACACATCTACTTAACAGGAACATCCCTGCAAAGATTAGAACAAGACCACCTATTCTAAAAAGCCAAAGGTTCTACCTAGGTAAAGAGGGGAGATCTGTACCCAGGGGCCAACCAGCCATTAGAAGGGGTTTCTCAACAGCTTTCTGAGATATTTCACTTTGGAGAAGACTCAGATGGACAAAATGCCAAAACTATCCATAAAACCTGGAGGTCATCCAAGAGCTACCAGTCTTACCTACCTGACTCTCAATGGAGGCACCTTGCACAGCTCCAAAAACAGCTTCACTGAGATGACTGATATTTTTTTTCCAATTTGCTCACATCGATGATTGGCTGTTTGGGATCTGGATGGCCAGAATCCTTAAGCTGCAAGAAATAGAAACCCACATAAGCTAAGCTGCTGCAGTATGGAGGGATTCATTAAAAGGATATAGGGCTGTGTTTCCAGGAACTCCAGGGCACAAACAGCACCAGACCTCAAAAAAGAATTCACACCAAGACTCTTGTCTCTTATTCTCAGCACTTTTTCTTTTCAGTTCACAAGGCAGGGAAAAAAAAAATGGCCACCTCTTGCCCACAAGTTCCCGTAGAGTCTGTCCCAGCCAGCACTAGAATCTTTGGGTCTCAAATTCGGCAGAAAAAGAATCTGAATCATCAAGTTGCACTCGGGCATCCATGTTAACATACTGAAGCACGGCCAAGTTGAGGGTCACATGGTACAGACGTGACCACAAGGGTCATGAGGAAGGCAATTCAGGAAGGTGTCCGTGTGCTAGGCACAATTCCCCAGAAGGTATCTAGTAACTGGCTGTAGATCTTTTACAATCCTTTTGTAAAAGTGGCAACTGAACTGGCCTAATGCCCAGAGCCAGGGTGAGGTCAAGTGATCCCAATCATGCCCCTGGTCAGTCCATGTTCTTAGGCTGAGAGACTGGCACCCAGTAAGGATTACTACTTTGGAGAGGAGCAGTGGCCAGCCTCTCTGAAAGCATCCTGCATTCTTCTTCATTCAGCTTATTACCATTTATACATCTATTTGAAACTTAGTTTAATAGAGTATCCCTCTCTGAAAGTGTGGTGCTGAAGCTTGATGAGACCCAGAACCATATTGGTTTTACTTTATTTCATTTACTGGCACCAGACTGGCACATAGTAGACATCACTTAAGAGCTGATGGATGAAAGAATGACTGAATGATTGGATGGAGGGAAGGAGGCCAGAGAAGTCGTGCCAGATGATTTGGTACATGAGTTGAGTCTTGAAGTGCTAACAAGAGCCTTCTAGGAGAACAAGTAAGGAGAGCGTTCCTGGAAGAGGACGTTGACAGAGGACACAGTTACATAACACAGACACTCTGGAGACTGTGAGGCGGGTTGTGTCAAGAGAGCTGGCTTGAAAGCAGAGGTGACGGTCATCTCTTGGGTGGCCTTGTGTAGAGACTGGGGTAGAGCAAGGAATTAGGTGTCTAGATTTTGGACAAAGCCATCCATGGGAATTTGGAGGCTGGATTGCAAGCAGGAAGGCGCGTTAGGAAGTTTCTGAGTCATCGCAGAGAAAGGAACAAAGGCCATGGAGATGGGACAGAGATTCTGAGTCTGTAGGAAGCGGAACCCGAGAAAGTTCCAAGATGGATCTCATCTCCACTGTAAGGCTGTGAGCTTCCCACTCTGTCTTCCTCCTTCCAGGGCCACCAGGGCTGGCACGGTGCCCACCCAACAGCAAATAAACTCACAAGAGATTGATTGATGACAACTAACCAAGCGTGACAGCAGCCTTGGGACAGGGTGCCAGGCAGTGTCCTTTGAGGGTTTTGCAGAACCTTGCTGCTTGTACGTTAATCTTGCCTCCATAAAAAAGCTTGGAGCTCCTAAACTTCTTTTATATGCACCTCAACCTCCAGCAAGGCCTGGGCTCCTGGTAAAGTGCCAGCCCTATACCCCTGTCAATCATCCACACCGGGATAGAATAAAATGGAATAAAATGAACCTCCCATTTTTTTTTTTAATAAATTACCTAAAATGCAGACCCAAAGGAGAGGAAATCAGCTGACAGAGACTCCCCCTGCAAAGACTCTGGATAGATGAGGCAGGAGTCTCTGCCCAGGGCTTCTAACAGAACTGCCCTCTCCACTGAGCAGCAGGAGTAGAGAGGATAAAACCCTTCAATGGATACAAAAGCACTGGAACCTGTGGGCAAACTCTAGGGTCCACAAAGCTTCAAAGAGCCAGAACTGAGCTTCAAGAAGCTCCTGACCTTAGGAAATGACACAGTGAGGAACAAGTGCTCCCCATTCTCGGGAAAGTGAATGACCTTAGGAAATGACACAGTGAGGGACAGGTGCTCCCTGTTCTCAAGAAAGTGAATGAATGATTGAATGAACGAATACAAATGAAGGAAGGTTTTCTGCCTAATCATGACAATTTCAAAAAAAAGAAGTAAGCCTATTAATATAGAATTCTTAGTGTATGAAGATACTGCATTTTACTCAGGAGTCTCTATTATTGTCTTGAACTGTATTATTTACAAGCTAAAAAGCACAGTTTTATTCAAACTTTGTTTCATCTCAATAAAAATGCCTACATGGAGACTATAATGTAACTGGAGTGTGACATGTAGGCTGCTGGCCTCTATGAGGGTGACCTGGACATTCAGCCTTCACAGCAAATGACACTGTACCTGCACATTCCTGGGTGGGCAGCTACTTCGAAGGGAGGTGTGAAGCCTGAGGAAGTCATCCACCCATGACTATTCCAAGCCTTTAAGTGGCCTTGAAATCACCACTGTCCTATCGGTGAGTGTTTCTCCATAATGGCTGTGGTGGAAATTTCTATACACAAAAATCCACTTGACTGAATCAAGCATTAGGAAGGAGAAAGGAAAGAAAGAGAAAACTGCATTAAAAAAAAAATCAAAACAAAACTTATACTGTGCTATAAATACTTTGGTAGGTTTTCTTGTATCTTTTCAGTTACACAGATTAAACTCATACATGTTTCTCCAGGTTACTTAAAACCTCTGCACAAACAAATTTTTAGCAGTTGCATAATATTCCTTCAAGCAGCTGAGCCGTGGTTATATAACCAACAGCCCCCACCCCACCTCATTTCAGGCAATCAGACCTGTCTTCACATTGTTAAATGATTCACAATGCCATAATGAATGACCCTGTACCTAAAGCAGTTTCCATATATCAAGTTAACTAGCTTGGGGGAATTCTGGGACAAGCAATTGGTCATGGATACACCTGTGTACATATTCTAAAAGAAGATATCACCTTTGTCCTCTGTACAGATTATGAAGCAGGACTAAGATTGTGACTTCTGAGTCCCTTCCAGCTAGATGATCCACCTAACCCCAAATCCCCAATGATGATTGCTGCAGAATCTCAGGGGAGGGTCCTGATGACCTGTATCTTCAAGCCTTCCAGGGAAGGAACCACTGTGGCTAATCCCACCCATACAAATCCCTTACAGGGGGCTGGGGATGTGGCTCAAGCGGTAGCGCGCTTGCCTGGCATGCGTGCGGCCCGGGTTCGATCCCCAGCACCACATACCAACAAAGATGTTGTGTCCGCGGAGAACTAAAAAATAAATATTAAAAAAAAAAAAGTGGAGGGAACTTTATAAAAAAAAAAAAAAAAAAACAAATCCCTTACAGGTGCTCAGCTCACAAAGGACTCTCTATGCATGGGGCGCTTCATCAAAACCATTGAAGGCAATGATAGGTGAGTTCAGCAGCATGTTAAGACCACCCATCAGCTCACAGCAGCAAGAAGAGAACCCGATCCACAAGCAGATGGCAACCTAGGAAGTCAGGAGGAGTCGGGGTAGAGCACCCCCTCCCCCGGCTAGCTCCACGGCCACCAGGATGGATTCTAATCTCCCTCTACTTGGTGCCTCACTGGGGTCAAGAATCGCTGCATGGGGAAAGAGCCCGTGCTTGTGGGTACCTGGCCCCATCCATCTCTGCACGGGGGGCAGAGCTTTCCCTCCTACCCACCCCACAAACAGAAGAGTCTCTGGTCTGCAGACAATCCCCAGAGACAAATATCTGCTTTATTTGACTTTTACCCAAACCAACAGCAGAGCTGCCAGTTATTCCCCACCTTACCAACAAGGAAATGGAGGCTCAGACAGAGAAACTTCTCAAACTGATGCCAAAGGTGGAGATGAGCTCCTGCTGTCGCTCCCCACTCTCTGTTTGTGGTCCGGTTCTGTGAACTATTGACAACAAATGTCCGTCACTTGAGCAATGAGTTATTGGAAGAGGATCGGCCCTCACAATCATCAGACACCACACTTCATAAACATACCAACCTGCACGTCATTTGTCTTATTTTTTATCGTTGTTAATACTTTTTGCCTCTGGAGAAAAGACTCTGAGCAGTGAGTTCCTAAGTTCTGCCACTCAATGTATTAAATGAACACCTCAATGTGTGGACCAAGACTTAGAGGTGAAAAATCTGGTCCTTGCAGCCCAGACTGAAGATCGTTTATCTTAACCTTGCATAGCAGGAAGACTGTCTAGAAATGCACATTTGAAGTTCATGGGGGGAAAAAAAAAAGGTTTTCATTGCATCGTTTGGAGAACTAGATCTCAAAGAAAAAAAGTTAGGAATTTGTAAAATTTGAGAATTGTGCTAAATAAATCTCAGAGGCACCTTACCTCTTTCTGCTTTGCATTTTTCTGGGTTTTGGAAGCAGACTACGACAGGTCCAAGGGTGGGGGCCTTTAGGGGGTCTTTCTGGAAGAGGTAACATTTGAACAAGGCCATTTTGACACGGACTGAGGTGCAAACTGTTAATATTTCATCTTTTTTCTTCTCAGCACAGTGGGAGGCCGGCATCCTCGGCCAATTAGCAACCCCATCCCGCGAGGTTGGTGAAACTGGAATGATCAGAGATGGAGCGTGGATCCAGGATGTCTGTGGAATGCCTTTTTTTTTATAACAAAGTAACTGCCTGCAACCATAGATTCTTCCATGTGTTGTGTAATCTAGGATTCAGCCTACAGGACTGTCCTCTCTAAGAGTGGTAGGACTACAAGGGATGTTCACTTTCCACATTGTGTGTTTCTGTAAGGTTTGAAATTTGTTTTCCCATGGTAAGTACTTCTTTTGTCATCGAGAACTGCAAACAAACCATCAAGATAAATGATGTCTTTAAATGGTGGTTTCCAATCTGTCATACCACAGACACGGCACATTTAATGTGCTATGACCACATTGAAACATCTCTTGCCATAGAGTGGCCACGTCACCACGGCAGCATCCCCAAGCCCTGCTCAGAGCCACCCCAGGAGCTGTGTAGCCAGCATCCTGCCTCTCCCTGCCTCTCAGCCTGTCCCAAACTCACTGGATCCCCAGGAAGAAGTCCTTTGGCAATAATTTTAGTTGGAAATTTTAAAATCTCAATGCATTCAATGGAACAGTGGATGAAGGGGGGGAAAATGCTTCTTCAGCCCCTGTCCGAGGAGAAACCCATCTTCCACCGCATTTCACTGCTTTCCAGAGTCTGTGTAGAGACGTGTGTAATATATAAATAATAGAACGTGGAGGTGGGGGAGGAATCTGGGAGTTCCTAATGACCTGACCAGAAGACGAATGGAGGAAGAAATAAGGTGGATGTGAAGAGATCTAATTCTGGGTGGTTATTAGAATTATGAGCCAACCGCCCCGGGCTTTTAAGTCAAGTCATATTGCCACCGAGTCACTGTTTGGAGATGCACAGAGGAGGGGGAAGCCTTTCATGCTCAGGCATTTGGGCTGAAATGTCAAGAATGTTGTCCGGTTTAAAAGCTGACTTAACAACATTAGCACCTCCTGCCTGAGCCCAGCACAGACCTTCACGGTGCAAATGTCAGCACACAATTTCTTGCATCCGGCCAAGGTGTCTTTGGGTCCAAGACCTACAGGGAAGCTTTGCAGATCAGAGAAGAGGGAGCATAGCCTACTATGTGTAAAGTCCCAGGCTGGCCTGGCCTCCAGGACCCCCATGAGGGAGTCCAGGGAACAAGGCCCCTGGCATATATGAAGGCCAGGGGTGCAGGGCTGCTGCCTGACCCACCTGTCACAGGACACTGTGGGCAAGGAGCTAAGGTGCTAAAGCCAAGAGTTCCAGAGTCGGCAAGAACGAAACTGGGCACCACAGGTGAGAGAGCAAATATCCAGAGTGCTCCCTGTCTGGCCCTGGCCCTGGCCCTGGGAATACAGCTGTGAGTAACCTTCTGTCACTCATCCCACAGGAGAGAAGGGCCTGACACAGATAACTACAGATAAACCTGAGTGGTCACAGCTCCCAGGAAAAGAGGGATGTGCTGAGAAGTCACGGCCAGTGGATCCGGTCCTTCTGGGAAGTGGCACTAAGGTGGAACCTAGAAAATGGGAAAGAATCCCATGTTGTAGGCCTCAAGAATGGCATGTGTCAAGGCCCTGGGCTGGGGAAGCCCTGCAGATAATCAGGGAGTGGAAAGAAAAGCAAATGATCAGAGAGCTATGAGAAAGGCAAGAGCTGTCCAGATAGGGCAGGGGAGGCCACAGAGAGAGCAAGGGAGGTTGAGGGCCTGTGCTTTGGAGCCAGCCAGACTTGGGTTCAAATCCTGACTCAACCAGTTACTGGCTGTGTGATCTTGGGTAAGAAACTTCACCTCTCTGAGCCCATCTCTTCAAACACAATCATCCCCTTCCTGTCTCACAAAGTTGGTGTCAGGATTAAATGCACACAAAGTATTTTCCTGGTATAAAAATGACTCATAATAAACATTCAATGGATGAAAATTAGGGTTGATGTTGAGACCTGAGGGAACTGGGAGTGGCCCTGCTGTCTTCCCCTGATGCCACATGCCCTGGTGTAACTTTTCATTACTCACTGTGACCTCTGACACGCCCATCACAAGCCTTGTCCTGTCTTGGATGCCTCTTTCGGTGATTCTGCAGCTCTCAGTCTCCCATTGATGCCTCCTCCCTCTGCCTCAAGAAGAGCCCATGGGGGTCCCTCGAGGCTGGAACAAAGCCAGAGTCCCCATCCCGGTCTCAGTGGCCCCTCCATGACCACCTTGCCCCGTCCTCCAGGCAGAGCTTCCAGGGCCAACAGTCACCCATGGAAGCCCCCAGCATCCCTCCTTGCCTTCCTGCCACTCACCCACTGGCCCTGACAGGACCACAGGACCAGTGCCCTGCTACGGTTGGGACCCATGGCTCTGAGCCTACCCTGACCATTCAGCCTGGCCCTAGTGGCCTCCTTGTCAGCCATGACTTTGCCACAGTGGGTTTCTAATCTGCCATCCTCCTTTCTCTCTCCCACCTCTCCCTGCACATCCAAATTTTACCCTCCAAAGAGCACAATCCCCAAGTCTGTAGAAGAGATCACTAGGAATACAGGAGTAGATGTGTTGCTGTGTTGTAGATAAATTTGTTGAGCAAATACTATGCATTAGCTATAGGTTAAATGTTCCACATGCATTACCTTGATCAATCCTTGTTTTTTTAAAAAAACAAATAGGTACCACAATTACCCTTGTTTTTATAGATGAAAACATTGCAACTCAGATCAAGTAACTTTCCCAAGATCACACAGCTAATGAGGATAATCAGATTCAATCTCAGGGCTGTCCATCTTCAAAATGGGCATTCTCAACCACTGCACCACACTGCCTTCCCACCATCAGAGACTCCAGGCCCCCGACTGAAGATGATACCACTTGACTCATCTCTGTACAGATGAGAAATCGGTGACTCAGAGAAAGAACTGGGCTGGTTGAAGTCACACAGTGAGCCAGTGGCAATGCCTAGGGGTTTCCAGGCCCAGCAGCTCAGGGCCTGGATTCAGCTCTGTCCTGAATCTCGGTCACTGCAGTCTCTCTGTGGGGTCAGAGAGGGACAGGCCCTGGTGTGTGCAGGTTATTCTAAGACTTCAGCTTATTCAGCTACTGTCCATCGCTAGGCTGATTTGAGAAGAGATAAACTGTGCCCGATCAGTAACATCCTGGGAGACTTGATTCCAACAATTCTACTGCATCAGGAACAGAGTGGTGACCCACGAGCAGGTCCCAAAGGTTGCAGTGAACTAGTGACCACTGCTACAGGTCCTGCCATGGCCTCGCCTCTCTCATACTCCAACTGTTGGAACCCAGGCTTTGCCTCTCCCATTCCATTTTTTTGGACCCCAGAATTTGGAGTCTACTACAAACCTGCCCCGAGAACTGAGGCCGTTAGGAATTGATGCCCTTATATAAGGGCTGGAGGGGACCCTTCTGTCCTGTGCCCTTCCACCACATGAGGACTCAGTGTGTCCCCTCAGGAGGACACAGTAACATGGTATTGTCTTAGAAGTGGAGAGCAGCCCTCTCCACACACTAAATAGGATTGCACCTTGACCTTGGACTTCCTACTCCCTGAACAGTGAGAAACACATCTCTGTTGTTCATAAATCACCCAGACTACGTGGTATTTAGTTATAGCAGCCCAGAATTACTAGAGTCCAGAGACCTACATTTTTTTTTTCTACACAAGCAAAAGCTTGGTGTTGCACAGAGAACAGAAGGGGTCTGTGTCCTACCCTGCATCTATCCCAACTGGCCCCTGACCCACGCTGTGCCAAGCAGATCATCTCCTCCTGAGGCTTTGGGATGAGGACCCAGAGCCTGTGTGGTTACATCTGGGACATGGGGCTAAGAGAGGTCCGGAGACGCCCGTGCTGATGCTCCCATCATTTGGAAAGGACCACAGTGGTCTTGATGGAAACACACATGTGAACAGAGTCAGGCTACAGAAGGGGAGAATATGAGAGACCTGAGGACATGAGAGGCCATGAGGTCCCTCTCCTGGGTGAAGCTGGCAGGATAATAAACAGCCCCTCATATCCCTCCCCAGTCCCAGCACCACAACCACTGCAGACTGCCATTTCAGTGTCCCTGCCAAACGGTGCAATCATCAAAGCAAGCAAAACCCCTTCTCAGTCAACCTCCCTTCCACACCTCTAGCCACAGCAGACAGGGCGAGTCCTTTAGGTCATGACCGCCCTCCATCCACACACCTGCTTTGTACTTCACCAGAGGACTTTCCCAGGGCCTTGGCAGTAAGGTCTTCTCAAATATCTGAACCCGGCTAGCCCTGTCACACTGGTCCAAAGAATAGCATTTGTAGTAGCCCTTTCCAACTGCGTAGGCTCTTCTATTTTCCAAAATGGTCCCACAGCCTCTGGTTGGGACTGTCGATCACATGACCCTTGCCCAGGTTGGCCATTCAAAGCGGCTCGTCCCCAAGGGTCTCTGGGATTGGTGGAGGGATGAGCTCATGAACCTAGCAGATTCACTCTCTGAACCACCCAAGAGGAAAGCATAACTTGAGTACAGACAGACAGACATCTCCAAGGTCAAGACAAAAGCCTTGGTCACAAGCTGGTGGAGAGGATTTCCTTTTTCTACATTAGCCTTTCCCTGAATGTCTCTCAGAGCAATTATGAGATGGTCATTTTCTAAAGCTGGTGACTTTCACTAGGACCATGTGACAGGCTATAATAAGTTGCAGGAAGAAGGAAAATACAAAATCTCAGAGGCTTAACTAATAAAGGGTTATTTCTTAGTCAAAGTCAGGTGCAGATCAGGTTGCCTCCCTCTGGAATATTCCACTCCAGGGTCTCTGTGTCAGAGGCAAAAAGAGATGGAGGAGATACATGGGCTCTAGATGGCTTTAGTCCAGCAGTAACCTATGCCACTTCCACTCAAAGTCTATTGGCCAGAACTGGTCACGTGGCCTGTGCCAGCTGCAAGGGAGGCTGGGAGATGTAAGAGACCATAAAGATGCTCAACGAACACTGATAAGCTACACTGAATTGTTTGGTTTTAATCACCAAATATTATTTGAGCCAGAGTTCTTACTTTCTTTGAATTTCCTCCATGGTCCGGAAGAGTCATGATTTTTGGAGAGGAGGCCAGAGCTCAGAAGGCTGGGACTCATTTTGCTGATCCTGCCCTGAGAAAACAACAGCCCACTTGCCTCTGACGGGGAGCTCCAGGCAACCCAGCCAGCACCAAAGCTGTCCTACCCTGAGGCGCTGGCTCAAGGACAAGACTCAACTGGTGCCACCCCTGGATGGTCAACCGAACAGTGGGCTTCCCACAGCTCATCCGGGAACCCTGGGGATTGGGCTGCAGAACTGCACCAAACCCTCCAGGCTGCTGCTTCTGTGAAAAATGCTCTTCCTGCGCAATTAGGCCAACACAAACAAATTGGCCCAGAAAATCAAGTCTCCCACAAGCGCAGGGACTTGATCTTGAAGGAAGACAACATTGCCAGCCTTGTACCTCTTAATCAACACAATTACGCAGAGGCCTTTGCCGACAGTCCCCCTGCTAGTCTCTACCCACCCCCAGTTATTGCTCAATTGGTAAGAGCCTAATTAGTGCAGAAAGGAGCACAGGGAGGGAGGGGGCCATCTCCCTGCTCCTTTTCAGGAGGCTGCTTGCACCTTCAAAGGAGCCATTCTGAGCAAGTGGAGGGCTCTCCTGAGCTGGGAGCTCAAGGTGAGGGGAAAGTGGCCCCTCCACGCTTGTAAATCAGCTCTGCCTAATGCAAACAATGTGCTCTTCCTGCTTCTAATGAGCCCATTTTCCCGCAGCTGGAAGGGGCCGGCCATGGCAGGGAGGCTTTGATGTGATTCATTGGAAGCTTGATGCTGGCGCTGAGGCGTTCTGTAGCAGGCTGAGCCCTTTCATCTCAGCAAAGACAGGCACCCCCTGATATCAGCAGCTCACCTAGAAGACAGGTCTTTTACAACTGCGATTCTGGAATCAGCTGTCGAAGAAAACCAGATGGTTTTGCTTTTACTCCTCCTGATCAAATTAGCCGGGAAGCTGTCTGGCTTCCTGGAGGCGGAGAAGGGTGGGTGCAGGTGGGCCTGTGCGGAGAGGAGAGGCTGGGGAATGCCACAATGGAAGAGATTATGTAAATGTATTCATTTGTATAAACGCAAATGTTCTTAAGGAAATCTTCCGACTAAATTAGGAAAAATTGTTTAGGATCAATGAGCAGAGTTAGACCAAACTCCCCCAAATAATCTGGACGGTTTCCCTGAGTCATTCATTACCAAGGATGAAGATCCTTCTACCAAATGGGAGGGCCCAGAGGTGGAGGCAGGCGAGGCCCCGCCCCAAGCCGCCTCCAGATGCACTGCCCCCACCAGGATGGAGGTGGAAGTGCCACGGGACATCCCAGGCTTCCTGGCGCTCCTGGAGGAAGTTCATCCTCTGTTTCTGCTTTCTCCACCCTCTGCTTGGGACTCAGGTGCTTGTCTGAGAGCCGCTTCTCTAAGACCGATCCAAGCTACTCTCCAAATACTGCTCCCCTTTGTTCTTCTGCCCCAGCATCAGCCTCTCTCTGCCTGGCTCCCCATTCCTGGTGCTGTCCCAAAGCCAGGCCTTTCCATGTGAGGCTTGTGTTTCCCTGGGAGACCTCTTCCCCATGACCCCCCATTTTCTCCCCAAGACAAGCCTATGAAGTGAGCAGATCATCCTAAGCTGCGCGCAGAGACCGAACACATGCTATCCGTTCGTTTTGTTTTGCTTTGTTTTACCTAAGAGGAAACCAAGGCTCAGAGAGGTTACGTAATTTTCCCAGGTTGACCCAGATAATAACAGGCAGACAGAATGTAAACAGAATACCTCAAAGCTGTGCCTTTTTAATACCTCAAAGGTGCCAATGAAAACCAGTAGCATCTCCTTCACTCCCGGCCCTACTCATTCCAGCTGTTCCCCCAGCCTCTCGCAGGAGCCAGGGCAGAGACCAATGTGACCTTTCACTCAACGGTAACGGGGTTTTCCAGCAGATCCTAAGCAGAGCCTGGGTGTGTGATCCAGTGGTCCTCTGCACCTATACACCCCTCTTTGCATCCACCGATTTACGTGGCAGCTCTGGAAAAAGAATTCAAAGAACTGGGCTACAGGCATATTCAGGCTGTATACAGTCCTAGCAAATCCTGGCAGGTGTCAAATCCTGCCCCGAGAAAACAAGAGCCCACCTGGCCTCTAACAGAGCATTCCAGGGGGTCCTGGGAGAAAATCAGAAAAGGAAAAACCTGCTCCCTTGCCCCCCCCCCGGGGGGGAGGGGGCCTGAGGACCTTGGAGAAGTGGTGCATGTGGGCGGCTCCCTCTCCAGCCTGCCACAGAGCCCAGCCAGCCAGGGAGAGAGAGAAGGACTGGGAAGCACAACACCAAAAGAGCTGCCACACGGGTGACCTCACAAGCCCCCCGCCACCCTGCAAAAGCAGAAAACAGCCAAGGGGATGAAATGCCCCACTCATGTGCAGCTGAGTGACAGATAGGGTCCCCAGGGAGCAATGGTGACAGGGTCCAAGAGGAGAGTGAGAGCAGAGGCCCTGAGGCAAGGGGTGCATCCAGAGACACACACAGCGACAGGCCGAGCAGCCACAGCAGCACTAGAGCAAGAGGGACCCACGTGACACCCCCCCCCCCCACCATGTCAGCTGAAGACCCTGGGAAGGGGAGGGATCTGAAAAGATAGAGTCCCAGCTCTGGTAGCTCTGCACACAGGGGCCACTAAGCAGGGGACAGCTGGATCTGCCTTGGGAGGGGAACTCCCTTTACACTGGACACCCTGGAAAGGCACCCCAACCCCTCAGGGCTGGACCCCAGAGCAGGAGTAACGCCACATATGGCAGGGGCCACGGGCTGACCTGTCGTGAGCCTGCCCAAAAGCTTGGAGGAAGACCAGGAGGGATTGGTTCTGAGAGCAGGACAGAGCTTCCAGGAGTGCCACTCTCCTGTCACACCTGCCTGGCGGTGTTGGAGGCACTAGCTCCCCATCTCCATCCTAATGCAATCCCAGACCCCAAAGAAGAGACAGGGATGAAGACAAATAGACAGTGGACCCAGCAAGGAAGGAGTTATGGGTTCCCTGATTCAGATGAGGGAACTGAATCCAGGTAGGGAAAGGATTTCTAAGTCCCCTACAGGTGTGCTGGCAGCCCTGACCCCAGAACACACAGTTCTGGGCCCCCATTGATGGTCTTTCTTCTAACCCACTCATCATCCCCTAAATGCCTGGGTTAGAATCTGTCCTTTGACCATATGAGCTCCCAGAGTAAAGTTTGTTATACGCAGTTACTGAAGGAAGGGGTGTCATTCTCGTCCCCCGTGTCCATGATGATAAGAGCAAAAATAATAATAGCCCCTCTGGGTACCAGGCACTGGCCAGGGCTTCCAGGCCCTTTCTTGCATCATCCCCTAGTCATCCCACACAGTGGGGACTGTTCTGCTCCCAATTTTCAGGGAGAGAAATGACACTCCCGGTGCCAGGCTGTCAGCACACTGTGAACACGACACACACAAAGAAACGCTCCATGTTTGCCACTTGCCACCAGATCAACCCAGTTCCACTTCAAAGGTAAAAATGGCTGCCAGAAAGCCCGTTAACCCTTCCTCTGAGTTTTCCAGGAAGACCTGTGGGACCCCAGGACAGGGGGTGGATCCTGGAGTCCAACAAGCACTTTCAGACCCAAAATTTGGCAGGCCAGAGAGA
Organism: Urocitellus parryii; assembly: GCF_045843805.1. Lineage (NCBI taxonomy): Eukaryota > Metazoa > Chordata > Mammalia > Rodentia > Sciuridae > Urocitellus > Urocitellus parryii. Next base: position 23,962,012 of record NC_135541.1, read on the forward strand.
GGATGCTACAGATGTGGCCTCTTGGTCTCCAATTTTACTTCCCCAATTAGTACTGTTCTCACCATCACTGACCTGAATTCAGGTGGCATTTCAGCTGCCACATGCCTCTCATTTCTCATTGGAGCCACTGCAACAGCCACCTAACCTCTCTCCTTCATCCTCCCATCACTCCTCCTCATTTCATCCATTGCCCAAGAGGTAACCATAAATCTGTTGCATGAATGCATGCATGATCACATTCCTGCTAAGCTCTTTATTGGACAACTCTTCATTTAAAAAAAAATTAATTGAACTCATTCATAGGACCCACAAGTTCCCCTGATTGTCTCCTCTCCCATGTAGCCATATTAGATTTATTTTCAGTTGATGGAAGCATGCTCCACTTTTATCTCTGGACCTTTGCACATGCTGTTCCCAGAATTCTTCCCAACTCTACTAACTGATATAATCCTTTAAGCCTCCGTTAAATATCACCGCCCCGTCAGAGGTCTTCCCTAACCATCCCCACCTGCCCCAGGCTCTGGATGATCTCCTATTTTATACTGTCACACTACCTTCATTCCTTGTGGAACCCTTCCTGCCCTGGCTCCTGCTGTCTCAACTCCATGTACCAAAAAGGCAGAGACTAAGTCTGTCTTGTTCTTGAATGTCTTGTGTTCCTCACTCCTCATTCATAATAGGGATCAATAAATATTGATGAAAGTAAGAAGGAAAAGGAGGGAAGAGGGGAGGTCTATAGAGGTCAAAGAACTGCAACCCCTTTCCTGGCTGAGCTGAGAAAACTTGCCTTCTGCATTCTAAGGAGAAGTGGCCTTTATGGGGCATTCCATGTGTCAGTCTTCTCAAAACGCTGTGAGGTAGGGACCCTCACTAACACCATTAGAGGAGCCCTGAAGGTCAGAGAGGAAATTGTCAAGTTCATGCAACGAGGAAGTGGCAGTTAGTTGGGTTTAAAGTCAGGTCTGAGGCTGGGCTTTTAGGCCATAGCCTAGACCACCTCCTGGGGAGATCCAAACTGGTCACACGGGCTGTGAGGATCTCCTGCCTGCAAGACACGAAGATTGTCATGAAAGAAAAGGAGCATGAGGTGAATTATGTAGAGGAGAGAGAGTTTAATCCTGAAACCCTTAAAATATATCCACATAAAGCACCAATCAGTCATTCTTCAAGAAACTGAGCCTCACATATCACCTGTTACCAGAGCCAGAGAAGGGAAGGAAAAATCTCCTCTTGTCAGGTGTGAAAGCTGGAAGATAAGAAAGGTCAGAGACCAGCGTGACCTCTGAGACTGCAGAGCAGAGTGAAGATCCCACTACAATGTTTAGGCCCAAGAGAGAAAAGTGCTGCCCCCCTCCATGTCCAGGAGGCACTCAGCGGGCAGGGTGGCCCAGACCCCTTGGCCAGGCCAAACCAAGCCACCCTGGACACAGAAGGAGAGCAGGACAGAGACGCCACCACAGGGCTCTCACTGTGGAGATGTTTTCTGTTCTTTCTCAAAATTGCAAGTCCTTGCCAGGTGCAGAGCAGTGTGGTTGTGGTGTGGTATTCTCCCTGGGTTAATTATGTAATGTCATTTCCCCTTCCCTGGTTTACAGAAGCTCATTTTTTTTTTTTCCAGTATCAGGAGGTCACGACTCATGCAAGTTTATTTTGATTGGTCTAAGCCAATTCAGGCCATCCTGTCCCTCTGGCCAATGATTATTTAGGAATGGACACAGGATGTGATTCTAGCCAATGATACATCCAGGAGAGTCCTCTGGAAGACTTCTGGCATGGAGCTGCTGCAGCTCTCTTGTGACTGTGAGGGAAACAAGTGACATACCAAATGTCAAAGAGGAAAGAGGGAAGGAACTTGAGGCCTTGATGAAACCATTGGGTGGTGGAAGTCCAACCCTAGAACCATCCTAATTCCAGGCTTCTTACTATGTGAGCATTAAATTATTCATATTGACCAAATGTTTTTGAGCCTTCTTCTTCTCATAGCTGAAAGCATACAGGTTGATACATGTTGTGAAAAAAAGCGCTGATCTTGAAGTTCAAACAGATTCAAGTTCAAATCCCAATTCATCACCTCTCTCAGGTCCACCTTTGTCCTCTCCTCTGGTGGAAGCCATTAGATTCATTCATACAATGAAAGTTTTTTGATACCTAATGGCATCGTCCCTACATAAGAGGGGCTCAATTTGGTCAGAGAATTCTGGGACTTAACAAAGATAATTACCATATTCCCTTTAGTATATGATAGCATTGATCATTAGAGGCATCATCACGTCTTGTATTGATAAGAAAGAAAACACTGCAGATGAAACTAAGATACAATGGTTATATCACAGAACGTGTATTTTATTCTCATCAAAAGAGCTCTATTCAACTTAAACACTTTTTTTTTCATTCTAGTCACTCTTGAGCATCCACATAAAAAGAAAGCAAGACACAAATTGAGTTGTATAAGGTCTCTAAAACTTTTTCATTTTCCAAATCCAACTCTTTGTGAACCACTTTTCTACTCAGAGGGGCTATGGGATGGCTTCTTCATATAACATCACCCTATATGACATCAAGAGCCCAATGATGATTCTCCAACGAGGACTCTGTCCTCCAGACAGCAGACCGTCATCTTACAAGTTTTAATTCTGAACTTTCTTGGTGTTCCTAGATGTCAACAGAAAACTGGCAGACAAAAGCCCAAGTTCATGGCCTTCCTCAGCTTCAGCTCAGCTGTTACTCGTCCAACAGTGATTGTGACAATGTCACGCCTTGTAAAACTGCATCCCAATTTCGGAGATATGAACACATGGAAAATCCTAGAAGTTATGAAATATGGTGGTTTGGTCATTGCGCTTCAGTGGGTGAAGGAGATTTACACAGTACAAGAAACCGTAGGAAGAATTCATTTGTGCAGTTATGGTGGAGGTGGCCTTTGAGCAGCATCCTGAATCATAAGGAGGAAAGTGCTATAAGGTCAGGGAGGGCATTCTAGATTGAGGGAGGAGCCTGTGCCATTCACAGAAACATGAAGAACCAAGGCGCGTTTGGCCAACCGTCAATACTTTGGTGTGGCTGAAACAGGAGGACACGTGAGGTGTACGTGTTGGGCTGAGGAACTTGTGCTCAACTCTTTGGTGCTCGGAACATCCACCAAAGGAGGTTTAAGATAGTCACATGGTCAGATGGGCATCCTAAAGTGACCTCTGTGGCTGAAGAACAGAAAGGAGAAGAGACAGGAAGCTGCAGCCCTGTGAGGAACCTATGCATAGCAAAGCTGGGCCTGAGGCCAGGGAGGATGGAGTAGATCATCTCTAGATAGGGCCACCAATGACTTCTTCCACCCCTCTGTGCAGAAGGTGCTCTGCATATCAAGAGCTGGAGACTACTTTCCCTCCTGCTAAAGCTGGGTGGATCTGTGACTTGCTTTGACTATAGAGTACAAGCTGTGAGAGAATTGGCAGTTTCTACTTTCCCCTCTGGAAGCCAACGACCATGTCAGGAAGTTCCGTAGTGGCACCCCCCTCCTCTACAAAAAGTCTTCACTGGGCTTCTTCAGAAATCTTCACCCTGGCTGACTTTAGGACTGTCAGCAAAAGAGTCTCTACAAAAGAGTTCAGTGTAGATAAACTATCTTACTTGGCCACTGGCCGGGAAGATACCAGCACTCCAGGTGCTGGACACCCCTTTACTAGTTTTTCATAAATATATCCAGTATAGTAGTTTGTAGAAATGTGCAAACAAGGCCTCTGGCCTTGAGCTGGGCTTCACAGAGATGTCTACATTTTTAAGATAAGTTACCAACTGGGCTCCATGGTAACAGCTGGCAGGGGGAGGACAGAAAGGGGAGAAGAAGCTCTCCCCTTCTCAGGTGTTGTCCTTGAAGGGTTAACTCGCCCAGAACAGTGGAAGAAAAAGCTGCTTTATGTGAACTTCTGCAGACTGTGAACTCCTGAGCCCCTCCCCTTACATGCTGGGTTTAAAGTCCTGAAACTACCTGAACTCGGGGTTCAGGAGATTGATTGATTACAGCAAAAAATGTGCCCTCTGAACCTGGCTGCAGCCAAATAAAACTGTTTCCTGCCGTCTTCAGTGCCTTCTTCGTCAGTCCCTACAATAGTTCAGGCTAAATTACTGACCCTCTTGGGCACCAAGATGCAGCCATGTGGGTGACCGCAGTTACCAGGAGCAGAAGAACCATTCAGCTAAGCCCAGTCAGCCCGTGAGAAATGATGAAACTGTCATTCTAAGCCACTGGGTTTGGATGTGCCCTGTTATCCAGCCACAGCTAACTGATAGCTGCATGGGTGGAGAGCAGGGGAAGCACGGGAGAGACATTTGTGAGGATGCAGGAGGGAAAAACATCCTGAATGTTGTAAAAATGGAGTCTCTTTGTGCGGGGATGGGGTGGGGAAGGTGAGCTCCCAGAAGGGCTGCTGCAGGTCAGAGCAGAAGCTGAGAAGGAACGAGCTCCGTGTGTGGAATGCCCAGAGAAATTCAAAAGGCAAAACTCCTGGCTTCTGATGTAACTTGACAAATAACTGCACCCCGTTCCCTAAAGGAAAGCTACTGCTGAAGCCAAGGACAAAAGCCCGTGGGATAGAAGAAAGCTGTAGGAAAGACGGAGGACAGACAGACGTGAGGAGTGGGAACCCAAGGCTATGGAATAATTCTGTAAGATGGGCCCACTGTGCCGACCTCACATTCTTTCTTTTCCAAGAAGCAATTCACCTGACTTCAGTGGACAGGTTCTGCCATGTTCCTCAGCAAACTACCTGTTATGTGCAAGGGAGATGCAGGCTTAAAACAAAATGTCAATAAGAGGGACCAGAGTTACCCCAAAGGGAGAGAACTTCGTGACCCTTTTCAAAAACCAGATCCCAGAACTCGGGGAGATAAGGATAATTCCTCCTAACCAGAAAACCTGTAAAGAATATATGGTTAAGAATCCAATTAGAACTGGTGAGCACGAGCTGAAGTGACCTGGAGTTGTCAGGGCCGTGAGGACTTAGAAGTCTGACGTCATTCTGCTGTCTGTCAAAAGTCAAGAGGTGGGCCTGGGTGGGACTCTCGGGAAACTTCTCTGGCATCTCCAATAAAACTGGAGTGCAGAAGAGGCACGCTGTCCCTCTCCTCTCTGAGAGGACCCACTCTCTCTGTTGAGGATATCCCTCTCCCCTTTCCTATTCCTTCAATAAATTCATGCCTGGTACTGAGTGACACATCTGAAATCTTTCCGACTTTATCACCAGAATCGGAGTTTGAAGGGAGGGGCCTTCACATTGCCTCAGTTTCCTGGAAGGCCCCAGCCCTGTAACATGGGGTCCAGTGGTACATAAAAAAACGACTCAGAGGAGGGAGATGGCATACTTGGATGCAGGAGGCAAGCCAGGCTTTGTGGAGGAGGCGAGCACTTCAACTGTTCCTTCCAGGACAGATAATTTCCACAAAGGTCGATAGACAGAGCATCCCGGGAAGAGGGATCAGCATGTGCAAAGGCACAGAGGCAGGCAGAGAGTGAGGGTGTGAGGAGGGCCTGGGAGAGTTCAGACTGCCCTGCAGTGAGTGCAGGGCTCTGGCCAGGTGCTCCATGTTCTGTGACAGAAGCACCTTTAAATTCCACATCAACTCCAAGAAGTGTAGGATTCACTATCCTTGTTTTTCAGATGAGGAATGAAACACCCGGTTAAGTAATTTTTCCAAAGTCACAGAGTGGCCCTGATGGAGTTCAAACCCAGGACCCAACTCTAAAGCCCACGTTCTTCTCGTGTGGAAGGGCTACCTCTGAGGCTGTATCCATGAGCCTGGCCTTGAGAGGGAAAGAAAGGTCAGGCTATAACACAAGGGTGTGAGACAGGCTCAGAGTCAGCCATGAGAGCTTTTCAAACTGCTTGCGATGAGGTCCCATGGAGGGGAAGCTGCTCAGACATCTTGTCCTGGGACAGAGCACGACGACATAATGGAAAGCAACTGGCCTCAGACTCAGACAGTAGGATTCCACTAAATGGCCCAGAAAAATCCTGTCTCCCTTCTGGGCTTCAACTTCTCCATCTGTGAAGTCAGGGGGTGGGTGGGTTGGCCTGGAAGGCCCCTTCCAGCTCTGGTAGGCTGAGTTGTAGTCCTGTAGGGCCCGTGAGGAGAGAAGCAGGGGTCCACTCAGCAGAGCAGCCTCTTGACACAAGGCAGTGAGTCTTGGTCAGAAAAGAGGTTCAGGTCTAGAAATAGCATCGGGTCAGCTGACAGACAACTCCTGGCCCAGCTCCCAGGTTCAGCTAAGTCCACGGAAGAGGCAGACGAGGACAAATTAGCACATTATAAAACCTCTGTAAAGCCTGAGAGTAAATCCAGATCCAGCCCAGTCTGAGGGCCATATAAAGAGCCCTGGAAAGAACTCTCTTTATTCAAGGGGGTGGGAACAGAGGAACGGCAAGCAGCATAGCTAAAGCAAGAGCAGAAGACCAAGCACAGGAGGGGTGCCCCAACAGCCCCCTCTGTCCCTAGGCGGCAAATCACAAATACCTGTGACTGCTTAACAGCCCTTTCTCCAACCAACAGCAAAAACTTGGGGAAGGAACAATACCCCAGCTTTCTCTGCCCTCAGGGAAGCTAACTCCAAGACTGACACTAGTTCAGACTGTCCTCAGAGTTCTCCAGGGGATCAAGCTCAAATGACCATAGTGGACACCGGACCTTCCCTGGATCCTCTTTCTTCTCTGTTCTACTTCCACATTCCCCATCCACCCCACCCCCACCCTGCAACAAACACACACCAATATTGCTTGGGATCAGCTCCCCAATAAACTCATTGGCCAGGTGCGGTGGCACATACCTATAATAATCCTGGTGACTCAGGAGGCTGAGCCTCAGCAATTTAGCAAGACCCTCAGCAACTTAAAAGAGACTCTCTCAAAATAAAAAATAAAAAAATTAATAAAAAATTTTTTAAAGGACTTGGTGTGTAGTTCATTTTGTAAAGCCCTCCTGGGTTCAACTCCCAGTCTCAAAATTATTAATAAGTAAATAAATAAGAAATAAATAAACTCCTTGGATTCAAATCCTTGTTTGGTTATTTTGCAATGTGTCACCTTGGCTAGGTTAAACCCCATTTCCCAGGATCCCATTTCCTGTAGGTTTCAGGTTAATGTCAGTCTGACGAACTTCCTGTGGGAGATATAGGGGCAGAGAGAAGCAGGAGCCATTTTCTGGCTCCCACACCTCATGGCCAATTGACAGACTCACCTCCTTAGCATGACGCCTCATCCACCCCACTATCCCCTGGACCTTTCTTCTTCTTCCCTCAATTCTTCCAGGTCAGACAAATGTGTCAGCCTTGTCACCGAGGGACCTGGCTTCAGCCAGACACCCAATGCTATCAGAGGCCACAGACACCAGTCTTAGAGAGCTCTCACGGGGTTCTCAGGTCTCAGAGCTCCCCCTGGAACCTGTTCTCCATCACTTTCCATCCATCTTCCCAACGGCCTGTCTTCCAGACTTCAAGCTCCAGGATCAGGCCTCAGGATCACAGCCTTCCTCCCATAATGGGTGAAGTCAAATGCTTGAATCAGATTCCTTGTAGGTGGATCTCTATTCTTCCAGAAGAAACCTCAGAGATCAGGGTTCAGGCAAATCCCCTCGAGGAGACCTAGGTGGTGGCTCTGCCTCTTCCTGGCCGGGCTGCACTTCTCTCATTGAGTTCTCACTGGTGCAGCTTGATTCAGGTTGTGCTTTGAGGGGAACCCATAGCCAGAGAGTCAGGAACTCCCCAGATCTGCTGGGATGGCTCCTCTGGGATTGGAGCTCCGACGGGTAGACAGACCATGGGCATAGCTTGCTTAAGAGGATGGTTGGGGGTACAACTTGATCCCCCCACCCCAGTTGGTGAGGCCCATATGCTACACAATCAAGCTTTATATTCACATTCCACACCTCTTCCTGTGCTAAGAAAACAACATTGGCGAACTCTCGAGCACTCAACAAGAAATATTTCTGTTAAAAATGTCAACAACATTAGCACTTTGTTTCTAAGTGGTGGCATATTCCCTGTTGCTCGAAATTAAGAACCCCAGCGTGTATTCAGCCTATGTTACTATTCAGTTCCCCAAGGTCGGACCAGAAACCAAGTTCCAAGGAGTTACAAAAGAACCCCACAGCCCTTGTCCGGTGAAAGGGGTCAAGGGTCAGCTGGAATCAGGCTTCCAGCTTCTAGAATTCTCTGGATATCCAAGAATGTGGGAATTAAAGAAATCTGGGATCCTCCAGCTTTACAAGTGAAGCCGTTTCTTTTCTCCTCTGCTTTCCTGGAGTGCTCTAAACAAACACCCCTTGGCCCATTTACTTCCAGATCATGACCCCAAGCTCCCCAAGATCAAGAGCCTGATGGGCTCCTTCCTGGTCCATGAGGCAGTGCTTGGGTAGAGTTTAGTGAATGAGATCAAAGAATAGGTGCCAGCTATCAAGGCTTTTACGGTCCCAGAACACTAACTAGAAGAGCCCTCAGTGAACTTGAACTCCAACCTCCTTTCCATGAACTTGAACTCCAACCTCCTTTCCATACAAGTAAGGAAACTGAGGCACAGGAGGGTAACTCCTGTGAGGAAGGCACAAGGAAGCTCTGAACTTCTTGAAGCAGGAATGATGGCTTACTGACTTTTGTGTCCTCAGCACAGAACCCAACACAGAGCGGGCACCAGTAACTGGTAAAGGAAAGAAGGGAGGGAGAGAGGCAGGACTCCAGCTAGTAGAAACTCACCAGGCAACCCCCTGACCACTAGTCCCCTGGAATCCTTGTTCTTCCTTCACTCTTTCCCTGCCCCATCCCCAAGGTTGCATCTGATCTAAAATGCAATCGCCCTTCTTCCTTTACCCCACATCTTCTTGGCATATTCAACTCAGAATCCCCCTGAGTTGGTCACCCAGAATCCTGGCTCCTCATCTCAGAAAGTAGAACTTTTGGAATACCAATCAAAGGCATTTGAGTGGAAAGACATGAAAATCCTGGTTGCTAGGGCAGCTTTTCCAAATCCATCGAATGAGGATCTCCAGCTGTGAAAAGGAGCATAAGAATTAGACAGCTTTCAGTCCTCCTCACCACCACCTCCAGCCCCGCATTCCCCCGTATGATGGTCACTGGGAGATATTAGCATCTAAATTATCTTAAGGAGATATAATAAGATTCACCCAGCAGGCCATTAATGACGAAAGAGATTATTACTGGAAAAAATCCAAGACTGACTTTGAGCAGAGTTGGTTCATCTAAATGACCCTTTCCCTGCACCCCAGATCATCTGGGTCCCCAGAGACAATACAGATTTGAAAAAGTAACTGCCATGGAACATGCTCACGTTTATGCAAGAGGATCTTACGAGAGGAATCCCTGGAGAATTAGGGTCAGGAGTGCATAGCAGTGAGATAAATGAGATGTTCCCTGAATCGTAAGAATGCTCTGTGGCAGAATTTACAGGAAGCATCTCGAGTCTCCATACTTGGCAGGCATCCAGCCAGAGTTGTCAAGTATTAGATTAATTTTAATTCAATGCAAAAAACCACATTAGTGTAGTGTTGCAATCGAGAGTTGAAACATACAAAAGCCAAGAGTCCTTGAAGTGGATCATTCCAAAGCCTGAGCACCCTTTCAAGTGTCCATCAAAAGAGACACATCTTCAGAGCATTCCCCAGCTATCTGCCGCCTTCAAATCATACTACTTAACCAGGTAAATGAGCCACTTGGTAGTGACCTGAAGGAACGGAGCTGTTGATTAATGTCACTTCACAGATTCTGGTCACAGGAGTTAAAGTTCAAACTCCTTGACATGGCATTTAAGACCCTCTACGCTCTAGCTTCAAATGCCCTTCATGACTTCCCCTTTTAGTACAACCCTTCATGTTTTGCAGGATGCAACCACATCAGCCCTGTGATTACCACTGGTACACTTAACTTGCTCTCATAGCTTAATCTGCTCCACTCACAGTCCTGAAAGGGAGTAACCCAACACGCTAAGTACAGGCAGGGTGCCTCCTCCACCAAGCCCCAGCTTATTGTTGAGAGGAGAAGCGCCTGACCCAGGGAAGGCAGCCCATTGGCTAGCCATCAGCCAATCAGATTTCTCTTGAAAATTTGAACTAGGAGACACAAGAGGTAGGAGCAGGTCTTGAGCCCATGAATAGGGAAGGCCTTCTGAGGCACTAATGAGGATCAAGCAGAGACTTGCCCCCAGAGAGGACAACCCAAGAAACCACAGAATGGAATGGCGATGGGCCCAGCTTCCTGCCAGTTCTTTCATTCTCAGTTCTTGCCTCTCTCTCAAGTCTTCTCGCCACACTGGCTGTTCTGGAAGGCTGTGGGACATCTCTATATGCTGATTAAGCTATTTGTCTCACAAACTGTTCTCAGCACATGGGTTTCTTGGGCTCCTTGGAAATGTTCCCACTGGGAACATGCTACGGCAGCCCGGGGATACAGCAATGCCTGTCACCCAGATGGCCCCCATCTCTCCATATGGATGGTCCCCATCTCTCCATATGGATGGTCCACATGCCATGCTCTTTTCCCAACAGGAAGTTCCTCTCCAGGTCCTTTCTGCAGAAGTTGCCTCACCCCTGGAAGGAAGTCCTTTGGGTAGTATATTAGGCAGTGTTTTCCAGAGGACAGAACCAAAAGGTGTGGGGGGGGGGGTGTAAAGAAATTTCTTTATTTTAAGGAATTGGCTCATACCATTAAGGAGGTTGGTAAAATCTTCAAAGTGGGTCAATAGGCTGGAGACTCAGGAAGGGTGGATGCTACACAAGTTAGAGGGCCGTCTGATCATTAGAGTTCAGTCTTTTTTTTTTTTTAATATTTACTTTTTAGGTGTAGTTGGACACAATGCCTTTATTTTGTTTATTTATTTTTATGTGGTGCTGAGGATCAAACCCAGGGCCTCACATGTGCTAGGCAAGTGATCTACTGCTAAGCCACAACCCCAGCCCTAGAGTTCAGTCTTTTGAAATAATTGATCCTTCAACAGATTGGACAAGGCCCACTGACATTATAGAGGGTAATGCTTTACTCAAAGTCAACCAACTTGAATGTAATCTCATCAAAAAGAAATCTTCACAAATATCTGCGCACCATAGCCCAGCCAAATTGACATAAATTTAACCATCCTGTCCAGTATTTTTTTTTTTAATATCTGTTCATACCCTCTGGCCTGTGGAAGTTCAGTGTACCCACTGTCACTTTCTACACCTCCTATACACTAAACTTGAACCCATGTTATATACAATGGTACCCTGGATCTCAAACTCCAGCAGTAACACAAGGCCCTCTGATTACACTTGGGATGAGCATCCACCCACTCCATGGATGGAACCCAGGACAGAAATACCACAGTACTCCAACAACTTTTTCAGAAAACAAACAATTTCTCAACTGTCTTAGAACCTGAGCCAACACTGAGGCATAGGACTCCATCCTCCATATTCTTAGAGCAGCTTATGTGGAATCCCACCTGCTGTGGGGTGAGTCCTCAAAGCATTCTGGGTTGAGCCAATCCTCTCTCTTCTATTGCAATAATCTTGATAATGAATGTCAGAATCTCTGGGTGCTATGGCACACACTTGTAATCCCAGAGGCTCAGAAGGTTGAGACAGGAGGATTGCAAGTACAAAGCCAGCCTCAACAACTTAGGGAGACCCTAAGCAACTTGGTAAGACCCTGTCTCAAAAATAAAAAATTAAAAGGGCTGGGGATGTGACTCAGTGGTTAAGCATCCCTGGGTTCAATCCCTGGCACCAAAACAAACAAACAAACAAAAAAAGTGTCAGAATCATTTTTTCTTTAACATCAGCAAAGGATATTAGACCTGCTATATAAGTTTCCTGTTGCTGTAACAAATCACCACAAACTGTGTAGCTTAAATGACACAAATTTATTATGGCATAGTTCTGAAGTCAGGAGTCTGAAATGAGTTCCTTGCCTCATGGCTGCGTGTAAACCAGCAATGATGCCACTCTGACTGTGATCCTCTTCACCCTCTTTTCATTATATGAACCCATATAGTTTATTGAACCCACACGGGTGATACAGGATAATCTCACCATCCAGAGATCCTTAATTACATCTTCAAAGTGTCTTTTGCCTTGTTGGGTAATGTATTTGCAGGGCCCGGGGATTAGAATGGGCAATTGTGTCTAAGGATTAGGTAAAATAATGCATATAAGCAGCTTATACCCAGTATATCATGCCCATGGTAAGTACTCAGTAAACATAAACCGTTCTCTTCTCACTCCACCCTGTACCTACTGCTAATAAGTGTTTGATAAATGTTAGAAACTGTTATTGCTGCTGAGGTTGTCCCTGGGCTTCCCCAGTGCTGTGCCTTGTCATCCCTCTGCTATAACATTTCTTACACTACATGCTACTTAATTGTTTGCATGTCTCTTCCCCCAACTCTGCCTCCTCAGAGCAAGTGACACAGTGAATGCAGCACTGGCCTGGCAGGGGCCTGGTGTAGAGCAAGCACACAGGTAACGATCAGGAAAAGCTGGGTAAGTCAGATCCTGGTGGTCCTTAGGAGAGTGGGTACAGTGGTGGAGGAGGAGAGTGGGTACAGAGGTGGAGGAGGAGAGTAGGTACAGAGGTGGAGGAGGACCTCTGTGTCCCAGGACAGAGGGTGACACTCTACCCCTTCCCATTTAGCCTTCACAATGGCTGGAGATTAGCCACTGTCGACCCACTAGTCTGGGCTGGGAAGCTGAACAGTGTGATCCCCCCATTCTGTCTGCCCCTGTTAAATGCCAAACTCTCAGAGGAGGAAACGTTCAACAGCATAGTTAGCCTGCCCATGAGGGGAGCCACATCTGGAATGGAGCAGGTGCTTGCTCTGTATTTATTTCTTTGCCCAAATGCATGAATGGGTTGTCCAGCCACTGGCCTGGAAATTTTCTGTTTAGCAAATAGCACTCCTAGCCCGGGGCTAGGAGAAGTGAAACACCTTTGTGCTCTGAGTTCTATCACGACAGTCTTAGTGAGACTGAAGAACAAGGTAGAAGCTGGGAACTGGGGGCATTTTAACCCTTTCTTCTTGTATTGATAGGGCTGCTGCAGGGTGAGGTACAGAGTTCTTAATAAACTGTACTCTCCCTTTGCTGCCCCCCCCCCATCCATGCTGTTCAGGTGGCCAGGTGTTTAATGTCCCCTTTTCTTTGGGAAGTTTGCTTGAAGACAGTTGATCCAGAGAGGAGGCAGAAATTGCTTTCAAAACACTTCCCCTCTTGGCTTTTGTTTCTTAAACCCTGCGTCCTTTAAGGAGCATGTGTGGTTATCTTCCCTGACCACATTCCCAGCCTCAGCTCTGCCTAGCTCCCCAGCCCTCTGCCCAAGCACAAGCACACACCTACATATGCACACACACACACACCCATGCACATTGGTGTGTGCTCACAGGCATATACCTATATGTATGTACACCTGCACACACACATCTGCAAGTTCTCTCTCTCTCTCTCTCTCTCTCTCTCTCTCTCTCTCTCTCTCTCACACACACACACACACACACACTGTACTTTAGCCATACTAAACTACTTCCTGAAATCATTATATTTCCTCTTCCTACTATCCCTCCAGTACCCACCAGGCCATTGTACCTGCTGCAGCCCTTTTCTGGAACATACTTTGCCCTTTGCCCTTTTTTTACCTAGCTATTTATACTGTCTACTTATACTGTGTTCACTCTTGAACTTCCAACACTCCTTATTGTAGTTGCCTGTTTACCTGTCTGTCTGTCTGTCTGAGCAACAAAATACACATCAGTTTTGCTCATATTTATATTTGTTGTAAGTAGCATGAGACTGTTATAACATTTTGTGGGATGGAGGGATGGATGGATGGACATGGAATCAGATCACTAGCTCATAGCCTCATCTACCTCAAGGAAATTGTTTGAGCCTCAGGCCCTGCGTCCTAAGGGGTCCCCACAATGTCTAATCTATGTTCCAAAATGTCCATAGAGCATGGTTTCCTGTGTACTGCCTCTTCCTGGGCTCCTAGGGAATCTTTCAGGTGAGAAATGAGGGTACTCCATGCCTTCACTGTGATCTAGAAGCATCCTCAAGTTCTCCAAATAGTTAACATTTCATCCAGCTGGCCCGCTCCTCTCCTGGGCGTTTAAAAACACTGTGACTCAAAATGAAAGCCCACTGCTGATAGCATATCAGGACATCTCCATGAGATACTGTCCCATGTCCCATTGCAAACTGATGGTCATGCCAAGTTGAAAGATAACAGGTGAGGGCTCCCAGGGGTAGCTGGACAGGGATGAAAAATGGCTGCCTTGTGCTAGGCTTCAATATGGGTTTGTTCTAAGAATAAAAGAGGTTCCTGTACTTGGGGAAGGCATATGCAGCGTCTCTCTAGGGAGAGACCATGGGGGTGGAGGAGCGTAACCTGGATGGCTCATAAAATGTACAGCCTGCTGGGGATCTAGCTTAGTTGGTAGAGTGTTTGCCTCACATGCACAAGGCCCTGAGTTCAATCCCCAGCACCAAAAAAAAAAAAAAAAAAAAAAGGAAAAAAGAAAAGAAAAGAAAAAAAACTCATAGCCCCTCCCTTTCCCAATGCATCTGGCACCCAAGTGCCCCTCAGTCTCAGCTTATATGGAACAGCCTCCTTGTAACCTCATCCTCCTCTCCATTCTGTACCCCCAGACCTGCCCTCCTCCTGGAGTCCCCACCTTGGTGAATGATACCACTCTCTACCCTTCATAAGGCACAGACCTCTGTCTCCCAAATTCTCCCTCTCTTATGTTTCCCACCACCACCATCTCACAGAACAAGAATCCCTGTCAATTCACCCTCCTGTGTGACTCCCTAAATGCTCTTTACTCTCTGCCCCGAGTGCCCACGCTGGTCTGTCTCATCATTTCTAATCTGAACTATTAGAAAACTCCCTTGTCAGCCTCTTCCTTGAGAACTTCATTCTAACGTACACTCAGTCCTCTGTACAAAGCATCTTTTGAGCACCTACTATCTACCATGCACCAGCAAGAACATGAAAACAAGTCACCAACCCGATTCTATCACTTGCCTGTTCAAAAGCCTAGGACAGCTAGGGACATGGCTCAGTGGAAGAGCACTCACATATCACACATGAAACTCTGCGTCGCACCTTCCACGATGGAGCCTCAAGTTTACCCTTTGGCCACAGCTCCCTCCAAATAATCTAAGGGTCAAACTGCAACTAACAATGCCCTGCCCCACTCCACGCCCTTCTTGACCCATTTCTTTTCTCTTCCCCTTATCAAGATCCTCCTTATTCATCGGTGGGAAACAGCTCAAGTGGCATTTCTTCTCTGGAGTGCCATAATCCTCTAAGGTGGAATTAATCACTCAATTTCATCCAATTCCCTTCGCTTCCAAAACAGCATCAACACCAGCATTTAGACATTTATTTCTTCCAGGTTCATGGTTTAGGTAATCAAGTGGGGAAATTATTATCTAATGACTGACACCAGAATTTTTCTTAGGGAGGAAAATGTCCTTTGGGAAAAAGAATACCTTGAACTCCAGTCCCCAGTTCCCTCCTGATGTGGGGAGGGGGATCTCCTCCCAGGGTGGTGGGGTGAGGGTCCTTCATGTGCTGCCTCTCCCAACATCCTCTTCGAGGAGATGGCATTGGCGTAGAGACATGAATGGAATGAGGGAAGCCAAAGATGAGAATCCTGCATAGCTGGAACAGCAGGAGGTGTGCGGCTGCAGAGCATGGAATTAGAAGCAGTCATCTTTGTAGGGGCATAGGAGCCTGTTAAGGGTCACCTGAGAACTCTGTCTCCCCTGCACACGAGGGCACACTTATGCATAAATTTTGCCCTGAATTTTGGAGGTTTCTAACCCTATCTCTAAAAATCTGGTAGAAGTTAGCACATGGATCCCAAGTTAAGAAGTGATGTACTTTGGGTCAGGGGCAGAGCTCAGCAGTATAGCAGTACAGTGCTTGCCTAGCATGCATGAGGCCCTGGGTTTGATCCCTAGTGTGCACACATGTGCACACACACACACACACACACACACACAAATTGCCATACTAAAGCATAAAGAGTGAGGCAGGAAGAAACAAGAGATGAATCTGGAACCATAGGCAGGAGTCTAGTCATAGCCAACCTTGAACACCATGTCAGAGGGCTAGGCCTTAGTTCTGAATATGATGGCATCAATATCATCAACAGATTATAAAATCATATGTAATACAGAAAGATTTGAGAAGATTTCGCAGGCAAGAGGTGATGAAGGGTAGTGGGTACCAACTGGAGAAACATCTAAAAGGGAGGTTATGTTTGGTTCTCATAGCTGGTGTAACAAATGACCTGTCATGTTGGGTTTTTGTTTTGTTTTTTTTACTGGAAATTGAACGCAGGAGGGCTTTACCTCTGAGTTACATCCCCAGACACCCCTCCCCGCTTATTTTTCTTTTAAATATTTTGAGATGGAGTCTTGCTGAATTACTGAGGATCTCACTAATTTGCTGAGCTTAGCCTTGAACTTTTAATCCTCCTGCTTCAGCCTCCCTAGTTGCTGGGATTACAAGCCTGCACCACCTCATCTGGCTTTTGGTGGCCTTTAACAACGCAAATTTCTTCTCTTGCTGTTCTGGAGGCCATAGTCTAAATTTGGTTTTCCTGGACTAAATTCAAGGAGTCAGTGGGGCCTGTTCCTTCTGAAGGCTCCTGAGGAGAATCTATTTCCCAGATTTTTCTAGCATCTGCAGGTTGCCTGCATTCCTCAGCTTGCGATCCCTTCCTCAGGTCACTCCAGCCTCTTGTTTTGATGAGCACTTCTACTTCCTCTTCCATCATCTAATCTCCCTTTGCCTCCCTTTATGAGAACACTTGGGATTATATGAGAACCCACCCAGATGATCCTTAATTCCAACACATCACATACAGCAGACTTTCTTTGTCCTATGAAGTACCATTCACAGGTTCCAGGGTTTGGGACATGAAGGTGTTTGGGGGCCATCATCGAGGGTTTCACAGAAGTCTCCTGGCAGAATTTGGCCTTGATGAGATGGCGTGAGTTGAAGGGAAGGGAGACAACCAAAAGCTCTGTGGTTTCTGGCTTGGGCTGCCACCAAAAGCTGTCTCCAAAGGGCAGAAAGAAGAGGCCCAATTTGGGAGGTGTCCTGCAAGCCATCCAACATGGACAGTCAGGTCTGGAGCTCTAGGAAGCCTTCAGGAATAGCTCAGAGACTGGAGATCTCCATACTGAAATGAGGGTTAAAATGGAGCCCAGAAGATTGAGCATGCACCCTGGGAAGAGCGGCAGGGGAGAACAGAACCCTGAGGGCACAGGACATCAGGAGCCCTGGGAGGAAACCACAGCACAGCAGCCCGAGGCTGCAGGAAAGTCCAGCAGCTGCAGAGCCCTGGAGATATTCAAGTCAAGGGGAGCAGTGGCCAGAGTCCAAGGCAGGCCAGTTAAGAGGTAAGAAGGAAACAGAAAGGTTGCTCCTGAATCTGGCCATCAGCCAGGGAGTAGAGTCCCTGCAGAGAACCGTTTTACGCTGCTAGAGGAGTCAGAAGCAAAGAGAATGCAAACCACGGAATTGGCTGCAAGAGAGACAATGACTTTAAACATCAAGAAGTAACAGCTATGCAGTGGTCGCCTCTGAATCAGCACACAACCCCATGAGAATTTACTGTGGCTGTCATTTTCCCCATTTTACAGAGGAGAAAACCAAGGCTCAAGAGGTGATATGAATTCCCTAGCATTACAGAGCCAAGAAGTGGCAGGATCAGGATTCCATCCCAGACCAGCCCCAAAGCACCAGGTTCCTTCTCACGTTCATCCCTGGTCCCAGCCTGAGGGACCTTCTGATGGGTGACATATTTCAGATACCAGGCTGAGCAGCCACCAGTAGGGATGGACAAAGTCTGACACTCCTCTGCCTTCCACTAAGGGCCCAGAGGGCACTTGGCATTTATAGAGGGGAATCTAGCCTATCCAGACAAACTTCTCCATAAAGCCTTGCAGTCCTGGAGCACTTGCTGAAGTCCTCACAGGCCAGAACGGCAAGCTATGATTCTTGTCCCAGATGTCTGCTGAGCAAGAGGCCCCTGGGTGGCCTCACTGGACAGTCACACTCCTGCTCTGGATGACTGAGCTCAGAGCAAGTGTAGCGCACAGCACAGTCTACTCAGGACAGCCGCCCCCTCCCTGGGGTCACAAAGCATGTCTCTGTGTGCTGCAGCCTGCAAAACCTAGCTGGCCCCACACTCCAGTCACATGGATGAGCCCCTCTCCCAGTGAATGGCCACCACCAGGGCTTTCCAGGAGCAAACAGATCCACACTGACCCCAGCTCTGACTCTGCCAGGCTGAGGGTCAATGGGCATCCACCAGAAGTCTGATGGGACAAGTGTGGGGAGCAGGAAAAGGACAAGGACCCTCTTAATCTGTGTCCTTCTCAATAGTTTGGATGCTACATGTTTGCCTTAAATTAAACACAAATACTGAGAACTGATATGCTGGTTAGGAACACAGATGCTTCACTGGGGTCGTAGCTCAGTGGTAGAGCATGTTCAAGGCCCTGGGTCTCATCCCCAAAACCAAAAAATAAAAATAAAATAATAAATTTTAAAAAACAGGTTCTGACATCATCTGGATTCAAATCTGGCTCCCTACTTACAAACCAGGCAACTTTGGGTCGGTGATTTTCTCTCAATATAGCTTGGTTTCCTTACCCGTAAAAATAGAACAACACTAATAAATTAGTAAACAGAATGCCTAACAGGTGCCTAACTATTAAACATAATGCAATAATTAAAATATATAACCAGACTGGCTTTAAATTCAGCTCCATTAGCTGTGTGGCTTTGAATAAGTTCCTAAGCTTGTCTGTGCCCTAATTTCTTCATCTGTAAATGGGGCCAATGGTAATAACTGTACATCTCTCACAGAGCTATTATGAAGATTACAGGAGGTTGGGTAACTACCTCACTTAGAAGAGTGGCACACAGGAAGCAGGGTGTAAATATTAGTTGTTAGTAAATAAATATTAGCTGTTATTACAAATACACATTGTGTGGTTACTTTTACTTAAATAAGATCTATCAATACTGTTCTGCAACTTCTGTATTTTATTTAACAGTGGGCATTTCTTGTTGTTTATTTATTTGTTGGGGTTTGTTTTCTTGTTTTTGTAGGGCTGGGGATGGAACCCAGGACACAACAGGTTCACTACTGCTGAGCCATATCCACAGCCCCGGGCCTGGTATTTCTTGGAGATATTTTTACACCAATGCTTGAAGATATTCTTTTTGAACCATGGAATCACAGGCTCACTGCATTAAACCATAATAAGGAAGTTCCCAGCTTATTTAACTATTCCCCTGTTGGTGGACACCTAGGTTGCTTCCAAGTTTTTGCTTTTAGAAAGCATGTTGCAATGACCATCCTCTCTCTGATGGCTGCTGTGGGTATTCCTCTGGATAGATAACTGCAAGTTGCACATGTAGGTTTCTGGGTATGTGCTTTTTGATTTTTGATGGATGCTGCTAAGTGGCCCTCCAAAGAGGCTCAGCCAGCTCCCCTACCACCCACAGTGCATGAGAGGACTCATTTCCTCACCCTTTCCCAACACTAGAAAGTTAATCCATATTTATAAGTTTCCATCAGTCTAATGAGGGTAAAAGAAAGCTTGGTTTTATTTTGCCTTTCCTTCTTTCTGGGGAGGCTGAGTATGCTCGTGTCCATTTGTTTTTCTCATCTGCGATCTGCCTGTTGACAGACTTTGTCTCATTTGCTGTTGGGTTGTTTGTCTTCCTATTGATTTTTAGGGGTTGTTGATTGATTGGATGTAAGGAATGTGAAAATGGAGAGAATTAAAAGTCACACCTTTAAAAACCCTCAGGCCAATCTGGAGGCCATGGGGTCATCATCCCCTAGTACCCGGAGGACCAGAAAGCCAGCCCCCAGGGGGGACTGTGGCGTTCATGGTTGGACCGAGGCTGGGCTGCACTCTGGGCTGCTATCATAGCCTCCTCCCCTCATTCATGTGGCCCTAAATAGGATCCTGAACTCAGAGGGTCCCAGACCTGTAGCATTTGTGGTCATCATTCATCCAACAGCTCCTGAGTGTCCACCATGTGCCAGACACAGAGATGAATACACGGGCCAACTTTTTTGTTATTGTTGATACCAGAGGTTGAACCCAGAGGTGCTTAACCACTGAGCCACATCTCCAGCCTTTTTAGATCTTATCTAGAGACAGGGTCTCACTAAATTGCTTAGGGCCTCGCTCAGTTGCTGGGGCTGACTTTGAACGTGTGATCCGCCTGCCTCAGCCCCCTGGGTGGCTGGGATTTCAGATGGGCATCACGGTACCCTGCACATGGGCAACATTTAGTAAAGGGAAGCAGAAAATCAAAGCAGACCGTAAACAAACAAGATAATTTCAGAAAATGATAAATGCCATAAAGGCAATAAAACAGTAGTTGGCTAGAGTGCAGATGGCGTTTGGTGTGGTGGCCAGAGAGAGCCTTTGTGAGGAGGCAACACTGAGTCTACATCTACGTGAGGAACAGGAGCCCTGCGAGGTCCTGGGAGAAGAGCATCCAACACAGACAACAGCCGGAGCCAAGGCGGGAGGCAGGGAGGGGACGGAGCATTACAGGGACGGCTGGTGGGGCCACAAAGATAGGCTGCAGGAGGGGAGGGGCAGGAGAAGGAGCTAGAGAAAGGGGGAAAGGCCAGTTCAGTTAGGGGCCTTTGGGGACACGGCAAAGGGCTTGGGGCTTCTTTCCTGTGAAAAGGGAAGTTCTTAGAAGCTTCTGAGAGCCTGATGGGGAAGAGTTGTGATGCAGTTCATGCTGCATTTACAGAATGGATTTTAGAGAAGCAAGAAGACCAGTCCGGAGGCCACTGAGGTAGCCCCGTGAGCCACCATGCTGGATGTGGGTAGTAACCACAGAGATGGAGATACAGGGAAAATTCAGGGCTAAACGTTAACCCCCTGGGGCAAAGAGCTGAGCTGGGGAAGGAGTGGAGGTCATCAGCGTCCTCTGCATCTTCACCCACCTCCTGAGACCAACATGCCACCTAGCTGGGCCCATCAGACCCCTGTTTCTGATGCTTTGAAACATGAGCAAACCCTTCCAGATGGGGGACAGGAAGATGGCGACCCGGCGGTGAGGGAGTCGGGCGTGTGGTCCTCCAAAGGCCTGGCTTCCACGGCAGCTCCTGCTGCCGAGTCTCCCCTTCCTCAAGTCTGATCCCCAGCTCGTGTCTGTCCTGAGAGCACCCCAATAGCGTTCTACTCTTTGCCTGTGTTCCCTCCCAATCAGCACCCCTGCCTCCTGTATGTAATACGAAGTCCTCCAGACCAGAAGCACCTTGCAGGGTTACAGTCTCCAGGGGAACCATGGAGGAAAGAATGGAGTCTTGTAGAGGAACTCTATTTAGATCAAAGGCTTGAGACCAAGACCCCTAGGGAACCAGAGCTCCCAGGGGGAAGGTTTTGCTGCTGTCTTCGCCTGGAGGATTTTCTCCCAAGCACTAGGCTGGGGAAGGAGCCAGACAGGGCCTCCTGGGGTTGGAGACCCTGGGGTGGTAGAAGATGGGATGGTTCCTTTAGGAGCAGAGCTGGGGGAGGTGATGAGACCGTTCGTAAGGATCCAGTGTCACCAGGGTTGCCACTAGTAACTTAGTCCTGGGAAGAGGTGACTATCTCAGCATGGGGACAAAGACACTGCAGCAATTATGAAGAGGCTTAAAAAAAGGAGGAGGAAGAAGTGGAGGAGGAGGAGGAGAAGGAGGAAAGGGAGATGGGCACAGCCAGGGCAGGGAGGGGCCCCTGAAGTCCCTGCCAGAGCAAGTGCTCCCTATAGCCATAGCAGGGTCAGGTAGCCATAAGGCGGGGCCCACGTCATTAGTCCCCACCTAGGTCCACCACCACCACCCTCCCACTCCCTCCTGCACCAAGGCCCCGTTCCTCACCACCCTAGCAGCTAGGGCCCTGGCTACAGCAGTGAGCCCAGAGCAAGGAGAAGAGTGAAGATTCAGGTCTGGGGCAAGCCCAGCCGAAGCACAAGCCCCCTGAACTGGGGGCTGACGGCACTGAGCGGGGACAATTAGGGGGAGGCTCAGCCGGATGTGAAAGCTGAAGGCTTCTAGTTCTCAAATTTTGCCATACATCCAAACCATTCAGGGAGCAGATCCCCTGGAATGTGTATCCTGTATAAACCCCTCTCCCATCCCCACTTCCGGGCAACTGAGAAATCCCAGCCTTTGCCAAGAGCCTCCAAAAGGTTATGTTCATCATAGGGAGGCCTTCAGCAGGACTTTCTAAGTTGGAAAGCATTATTGCCAACTGGCCCTTCTGAGAGAGAGAGAGAGAGAAACAGAGAGAGGGAGGGAGGGAGGGAGAGAGAGATTGAGGGGGCTGAGGGAGGAAGAGAAAAAAAGGAATAAAAGGAAAAGACTTCAAAAACTTTTTCAAGTCAAACTGCAGCTCCAATGACGATCACCTTTAACCCCCCAAAAAGCCCCATCGTAGCTTTCAAGTGTCAATCTGAGTGCTGGGCCTGAATTACCTAACCTTCAGCTTTAAAGAGCCACAGCCAAAGGTCAGAAGCAGGAAGCGGGAACTTTCTCAGCTTTGGATGATTGAAAGGCAGAAGACTTTCAGAGGGGGACCCAGCTAGGAGAAGTCCCCATTTGGAGTTAAACAGCCTCGGCTGTTAAAACAGCTGGCTTGTGATTTAATTAGGTCCCTATTGTTTAAATAACGAGGAGGAATCTTTGCAAAACACAGACCTGACCCCTCACTCCTGTGCTTCAAGTCTTCTGATGCTGCCCTAAGCCTATAAATGCATCCTCCAGAGGGGGACCTACAGCAGCGAATATTAGGGGGATAAAGGGTTCCCTGGGGTGGCATCGGTTTGTAGAACACGGGGTTAAGCCAAGTGAAGCAGGATTTATTCTTATAGGACTTGTCAGAGCCTGATGCTAATGGGCGTGGGTCACTGGCCAGGACCCGAGATTCTAGGCAGCATTTCCCTCCTGGGTTTCCCCACCGCTGAATCCCAGCATCTCTCAGGACTACGGTCCACAGGACACCTTTGGGACTTTCAGCAAAGCCTTAACCTAGCATGCCGGGCCTTCCACACCCAGCCCCGGGCCCTATTTGCAGCCTCTCACCCCTTGATTGCACACATGCACAGCCACCTCTGAAGTTCTAGCTCATCCGCTCTTTGCCCTTCATAAAGCACTTGAGACACTTAGCTGGCTGCTTTTGCTGCCAGAAATGCCTTCGCTCCCCTTCTTCACCTCCCACTCCACTCAGGCTTGGAACCCTTGCTCAAAGTTGTCACCTCTGTGGGACCTTTAGTTCTATCAGGCTCCACCTGCTGTCTCCTTGCAAAAGTTGCCTGCCCCCTGCTCCAGGCCCGGTCACAGCCTGATAGACCAACACTGTGATTAGTCTCTCAGTTACTAATTGAGGGCTACAGAAGGGCTGGGAGCCCCAGCTGACTGAGGAAATGCACACCGCCAATACTAATAGCATCCATCCGTCAGTCAGCGCTCACAGGCATTACCGGAAGCTCTCCATGTGCACGAGAACAGGGTGACATGCATCAGGTACATCCTCACAACTTTACTCACCCTGTTAATAAGCTTGCTATCAATTCTTATTGTCCCGATTTTATAGATGTGGAAGCTGAATCTCAGAAGAGGTTACTTGGCCCACAGTCATAGGACCAACACGTGGGGCAGAGGCAGGGTTCAATCCTATGCTCTCCAACACTACGTTACTTTACATAAGACAGCAGAGGTGAGCTTGATTCTAGGGCCCACTGACTCAGAGGCTGCACAGTGTCATCCGGGACTCGGTTTCTTTGCATCTCTCTACTCTGCAGCCTCAGTGAATCAGTTCTGCCCTGGGGCTGGCTTCCCGCATGATGCCAAAGCAGCTGCAGCAGTTCCAGATTTGCATCCAGATACAACAATGTCCGGAGGAAGAAAGGGAAGAGAGAGTAGAGATCAAGAGCACTGCTATGGAAACAGACAGCCTCACTTCCTAGGTGTTGACCTTAGATAAGTCAAGTGTGCAAAGATACGGTGAAGAAGAAATGGGCCATCTTGAAAGGAACTGCCCATCTTTTCTCTTTTGCCTCAGGTTTTACATAGTACACTTTTCTATTCCATCTTTGCCCAACAAACATTTTGTGTGTGTGTGTGTGTGTGTGTGTGTGTGTGTGTGTGTGCGCGCGCGCGCGCGTGCTCTGGGGATCAAGTTACACTCCTGGCCCCACTATTCTATTCCTTGAAAATCCATTTCAACCTCACCTCCTCCAGGAAGCCTTCCCTGATGGCACCCCTAGGCTGGGTTTGATGCCCCTGCAGTGCATCTCTGAGTACTCTGCATTGTTGACCCCACTCCCTGGTACTGTAATGACCCTAAAAAAATACCTGCTAGATGTTCAGGCAGAAGACTCACTTCACTGAGATGAGGTAGCATGGGCTAGACGCTTTGTTTATTTATTTATTTATTTTTTTAAAATATTTATTTATTTATTTTAGTTCTCGGCAGACACAACATCTTTGTTTGTATGTGGTGCTTAGGATCGAACCCGGGCCGCAAGCGTGCCAGGCGAGCGCGCTACCGCTTGAGCCACATCCCCAGCCCTAGACGCTTTGTTTAGATCAACTTTGGGCCTTGGTGGCCAGTTCTTGGATACACCTGCTTGTCCTTGTTTGGAGAGCACAGGGGAGCCATGGCCACTGTATCCAAAGGACGAGAAGAGTCAAGTTCAGAGAAAACATCCCTTAGGTTTCCCCCATCACCCGGGATAACCTAAAAGATGTTAGTCAAGAGTGACACAAACTCTTAGGCTTACGTTCTTTCTCGGCTGCTTCCTGGGCCTGCTCTTGACAGGTCTCATCATCTCTCTGGGCCTCATTTTCTTCATCTGTAAAATGAGGTTAAAAGCAATACTTCCTCCAAAGATTAAGTGACACAAATTAGACAGCAAGCCAGGCACAGCGTCAACCCTCCCGTGAAGGTCGGCTCCTCTCATCAGCCTGTACTGTCAGTGACAAAACCACGCAGAAGCGGTGACCTACCTACCTTATAGTCCCAGCTCTGGGCTTAAGTCTCTGGAGTCCCAGCGAGGCTCCCTACTGGGAAGGGCAGGATGGACGAGGGGTGGAAGATTCATGGGCCGAGTGGACACGCCACTGTCCCTCATCAAAGCCGGACTAATGAAGGCGAAGATGAGGTCATCCGCGGCTGAGAAATGCCCGAGGGTGGGCAGGCTGAAGCCAAGCTCCCTGATGAAGACAGGCTAATTGTGTATTGAGTCGGGAAGTGTTTTAGGAATAAAATTTTCATCAATTTTTTCTTTTAGGACAGTTTTAGAAATCAGTGCAGAATACATGGCTCTATCACTCCCGAGTGTGAGAAAGCAGGCTAGGCCAGGAGCGGGGACACTTGGATTCTTGTCCCAGATCTGCTAGGATGGCTTGCTTCAGGACCTTGAATAGTTTTCCACCCTGCTCTAGCCTCAGGGGAGCTCGGAGACCTCAAAAGTGCCTCTGAGCCTGGCGTGCCTATAATCCCAGCGGCTCAGGAGGCTGAGGCAGGAGGATCTCTAGTTCAAAGCCACCCTCAGCCATTTAACAAGGCCCTACCCAACTCAGTGAGACCCTGTCTCTAAATAAAATACAAAAAGGCCTGGGGATGTGGCTCAGTGGTTAAGTGCCCCTGAGTTCAATCTCTGGTCCCAAAAAATTAAAAAAGAAAAAGGGAAAAAAAATATGCCTCTGAGCTCTGCGGCAGAGGTTATGGCCGCCCCAACCGGTCTGAGTTCAAAGCCAGCTCTTCCCTTAGAAACTGTATTCCTCAGCAAGCCGGCAGCCCCTGTGAGCAGCCCTCAAGCTTATTGCATTGGAACTGGGAATTTTAATTGTTCCCACTTCCCAGGACCTGCCTACCCCTGATCTCTTACCAGCTCTTCTGGGGATTAGAGGAAGTAATTACACAAAGCTCCTAGCCAGTTCTGGCACAAGAGCATTTAATAAGTGGTAGCTGTTGTGCTGATTCTGATTCAATAAGTCTCTTGGCACTTTTGGTGACAGCATAACCTTGGGAAGGCTCATACAGACAGTGCACTTGACAGAGATGCGAAAATCCCCTCCAAAGAGGCACATCACAGCCCAAAGAGAGGAAGGGCTTCCATCCCAGGGCTGTGTGCTTTCTGCTTCATTCAGCCTTGAAGGCCCTGTGAAATAGTCAGGCTCTTCCAAGGTCCTGGGCTCGAAGCCCCCCAGCCACATTAGGTGTGCTTTGCTACCTACTGACAGTTGCTATCCCAGGAAGAAACTGATTCAACCTCAAAACAGGAAAAAAAAAAAAAAAAGAGGAGAAAGAGAGAGAGAGAGAGAGAGAGAGAGAGAGAGAGAGAGAGAGAGAGAGAGAGAGAGCTCTTAGTGTTGGGAAAGTGGCAAGTTGCACTTTGTATCTGCTCTTAGTTTTTAAGCCCTTCCTCTCTCTCTCTCTCTCTCTTTTTAAGAAGGCAGTCTTTTTAAAAAATATTTCTTATATGTATGGACCTTTATATTATTCATTTATTTCTATGTGGTGCCGAGGATCTAACCCAGTGCTTCACACACGCTAAACAAGTGCTCTACCACTGAGCCACAGCCTCAACCCCTTTAAGGGTTTTTTAAAAACCTTGTGCCCTGTCAATGGTTCAAAAGATGGGCTAGAGAATCAAACAGACTTGATCTTCACCCTGGGCTCTCTACACTCCCCCTGCAAGGGCAAGTATCGGGCTACTATCCAAGTCCAAGGGCAAGTTATTTCATCCCATCAAAGCTGTGTTGTCTCGTTAGTAAAACGGGGATTAGAAACAGCACCCATCTCTTGGGGTTACTGATGGGCTTAAATGTGACATTGCAAATAAAGCTCAGCACAGCATCTAGCACACAGTAGGGACTTGGTAAGATTGCCACATTATTATAACTTTGTTATTCCCAAGAAAAACTGGTAGGAAGTTAAATCAGCAGATGAGAAGGTGTTTAAAATACCATGAATGCTCATCAAATAAGGTGGGGCTGTGGCTCAGTGGCAGAGCGCTAGCCTAGCATGTGTGAGGCACTGGGGTCAATCCTTAGGACCATACAAAATAAATAAAGGCATTCTGTCCATCTACAACTACAAAAAAAATTTTTTTAATTAAAAAAAAATAGCTGAGTGTTTAACCAATTGGAAGACACCAGCCAAGCACAGACCACCTGACTACTGAATGGCTAAGTGACTACTGAATGGCTCAGACACACTCGAGATAGGATGCCGTCACTTTCCCTGGTCCAGATTGTCAGAGTCCCAGCCCCACTCCCAGCCCTGCCCTTGACACACATTGAGTGATCATACAAGCTCCTTCCCTTCTCTGAGGGTCCTTTTCCTTGCTTCTCAGAGGTGAGGATTGAGCTGGAGGGCCTTGAAATGTCTAACTCCCCATAATTTTAGGATCGCATTGAACTCGTCGTCTGTGTATTCATCTGATTGCAGAAGCGGGTCCCTGTTGACTCTTTCAGGGTTATCTAAATTTGCCATCTTTAGGCTGTAGTGTAGGTTTGGGGAGATGATGTCCTTAAATTTCTCTATGCTCTGCCTTGAGATTTCTTGTGGACACAATGCAAGCTCTAGGGACAGAGAGCATGTGTCCTACTTTGAGGTCTGACACTGTGTCAGCGTGCAACCCCAGGGAAGTCACTGGCCCTTCCTGGCCTGGGTTTTCCCCCTACTGTGTCATGAGAATAAGGACTGCAGTCCACTGGAGTCCATTGCAAAAGGACAGGGAAGAGGACAGGTTCGGAGAGGGTCTCTCAGGGCTTTTTCCAGCAAGGTGGGCACAGAACCTCACTCTCTCCTGCTGGGTTGCACGGGGGGGCGTTGTCCAGCACCTCTGACCCCCCATGAGAGGGGAGCCACCTGGTAGCAGAGTTAGCACAGAGGAAGCAGAGGAAGAAGCCAGCTCTGAGGATGACAACAGAGCCCCAGTGCCCTTCCCCATGCCCCCATTACGAAAGACAAAACACCTTTTTTTCCTTAGCAATGAAAAATTGAGATTTGTTTTACTTCTTCTGAAGCAGTTATGACTTTCTAATATGTAATTCACCTATTTGCTTATTATTTATTATCTGTCCTCACTAGAATGTAAGCTCTATGGGGTAGGATTTTTGTCCCTGTTGCTTATTGGTTTGTCTCTAACATCCAGCAAAGTGCCCAGCACATAGTGCATGCCCAATACGTACCTGTTGGGTGGATGGTGAAGACTCTGAAATCTGGAGAATGTTGCAAATGTCCATAATCATAATTTACAGATAATTTTTCATAAGACTTTTTCCTCATCTGCTGATTGGATTTGCCCTTTAGTTAATAGCCTGAGATGAGCCAGACCCTCCTCAGATCTAAGACAGTGCCTACCAATGGTCAGGGCCTCTTCTCAGAAAGTAAATGTGTCAACAGGGTCATTGTGTTTGGAGGTCCTGCCCTTTTGGCATCAGCCAGTACGATTCTGGGTGTCTCTGGTCCTATTCTTAATTCTCTTCTTGCTCCCTGTGTCCTCCCTCAGTGAGGCCATCCTCTCCCAACTTTGAAGTACCTCTCCTTATGCTGCTTCCAGACCTCTACCTCCAGCCCTGACTTGAACCGGAAATCAAGCTGTTGACTTGGCTGTTTACTTGACTTTTCCACTTGGATGAACTGCATTACAGGTTCTGTACGAAATGAAAAATGCAACATTCAACATCAATTAAGATTTCAAGACAGTGACAACAGAACACTCAACAAGCACAGAGCCTGTCTGAGCACAGGGCAACCGCCCGGGTCCCACACCCATGAAGCTGGCCCTGACTGCAGATGTATCCACCTCCACATGTCCAAAATTTAACCCTAGCATATTCCCCTCATGAGAGTTTCATCTTAAAAAATAGCTCACTATCTGCCCAGTCACTCCGGTGAGAGAGCAGTCCTTCTTCCCTCCCCATCACGGCTGCCCACACCTCCCCTTCCCTCTGTTCCCTTAACCCAGGCCAAGGTCATTCTTGCAGCAGCCTCCTAACCCACCCTGCCTCCTGCCTCACACCCACTCCAAACCATTCCCCACATGGGGGCCACAGTGACTTCTGAAGTGCAAACCCTTAACTCCAGGGTCCTCAACACGGATCTGAGGCCTGAGTGGTGTGACTTCTGCTCTCTCTCCAGCCTTACAGTAAACACCAACCACCCTGAACTTTCTTGTGGTGCCTGCCACCTGCCATGCTGGTAGCTTTTCCTTGCCCCCCTGTTCCTCTCATCATCTTCCCTCTGAAAAGCTTCCCTGACCCCCACCCTGAGTGCCACTCCTGTGGACTCCCTCAACTTCCCTTCTTCCCCTGTCACAGCATCATTCACAAAGTGGTACCAATCCCTCAACAGATAAGAAGCTACCCAGGGAGTCCGTCTGCTTCCCACTGCTTTCCTGGGACTGGCACAGTGCCTGGCCACGTAAGCCTTTATTGCCTGACTAGCGCAGGTTCTGGGTAGGAAAAGGGAGAATGGTGATCTTCCAACCATCAGTGGACCAAAACCAAACCACAGTGCCAGGCATGGTGACACACACCTGTAATCCTAGCAACTCAAGAGGTTGAGGCAGGAGGATGGCATATTCCAGGCCAGCCTCAGTCACTTAGAGAAGCCTTAAGCAACTTAGCAAGACCCTATCTCAAGATAAAAAATAAAATAAAAAGGTCTGGGGATGTAGTTCAGTAGTAGCACCCCTGGGTTCCATCCCCAGTATCAAAACAATAACAACAAACAAACAAGCTCTATCAACGTGCCTTCTTCCAAGTCTTTTTAGAAGAGACATGAGAGACACCTATCAGACAACTTGCACATAAATTTCACACAAGACACAGAGGTATGCCTTTAACATTAGGCCCCAGACAATGAGGTCATTCTGGAGCAACACTGAGGCTGCCTCACCCCACCAAGGGGTGAGCTAAGGTGCCGCTACCATCTTGTGTCTTCATAAATTTCCTTTTTATAGAATCAAGAAAGAAAGCAGATCCCTGGATGAGAAGCAAACATTTGTGCTCCCTATGACTTCATTTTCTGGTATCCTGATCATTTAAAAACTTGAAAAAGAACAGGATGTCTTTTCTTTACCCGCATACCTAATTATCAAGAATACTGAAACCGTTTATATCATTTTAGGGGAATAAGATAAGAAAACATCTTAAGAGGAAACATGACCCATACTTTAAGAGATGGACATCATATGCGGGAAAACATTCCGAATGAGATCAATATCAACAGGGTTCACTGTATTTTAAATAGCGGGATTTAAGTAGGCTTTTATTCATAACACGATGAACAGTCCCTTACATTATGCTGAGACATCAGGGGGACAAAGGGAGAGAGAGGAGTAAGTGATGGTCCAAAAGCATATCTGTGGGATCCTAAACCATGCAAAATTAAAAATGCATTCTTTCCAGAAAACCAAACAAATTATAAGTAGGAACAATTAGGTGACGACAATTCCTCTAGTAGAAATATTTACATATATTTCTGCTCTCCTATTTATAACAGAGCTAGAAGGTGTCAGAGTCCCCCAGTTCCATGTGAGCTGGTTTGAAGCTAGGCTTCAACTGAAGATGAAAATAACCCAGGAAAAAACAGGGGACAGGGACTTTGGTCTAGATGGAAGTGTAACCCACACTTAAGACTATGCAGCTAGTTAGTACTGATTTTGAACATGAAACCACAAGAGAATAAACAGTTCCTCGTGAGCAACCGGGTTCTGATTCATTAAGGAATTCTCATTGTCTGAAAATGCACGTGTTGTTTAAGGAGCGATTGTTGCAAGTTACGTCATCTAAAGGCATGCTCAGAGATATGTTTGTTTCTTACAGAAAAGAAAAAAAAAAAATATATATATATATATAGGGGGCTTTCATAGTTCAGTTAGGACTTTGGAGCCCAAGCTTGCCGTGTACGCTCAGCACCATTTTGTAGGGCTTCTGGTTAAAGATTCCATTTTGATTTTAATGGAACGATCAGTTACAGCTGCAACCCAAGCCAAGTTCCTTCCTGCCTCCTCTCCTGGATCTACCCAGAGAACAAACGAGAGGAAGACTTGAGTCCCAGGAAGTAGTCCCCCCACACACGTGGATATTTCTAATTTACGGATAGAAAACTCTCCAGTTAAAAAACAGGCTAGCTAGTAATCTATTTAAAACCACGACTGACATGATAAATGAAACAGAATAAATGTATACAGCGAGTGAGCCTCCTCGGGAACACGAGGGGACTGGAGCGCTTCTGCTGACAGCGACTTTCCCGTCAGTGGCCTGTCTCTCTTGGAGGCAGCTGTCAATCACGGGCCAGCCCGTGCTCCCGGGGGAGTTCATTGTGCCCGCAGACAGTTGTGGAATAACTGCTCCTAGGCGTCGGAGCAGCAGATGGAGTGTATCTGTCAATCATTGTCACTAATTATTAACTTCTGTCACTCAGAGCAAGGCAACATCTCGGCGCCTGATCCGCTGTGATTTGATCTGCCACGCCACCTCGGAGACAGACGGAGCAACCCTTCATTCCGGTCACACTCGCAGCACTTTGCTGGGTCAGCCGCCGTGACTCAGTGTTCGCGCCCCCGACCGGGCTGGCACACGTGGGTGTGTGCACACGCCTGCGAGCTTCCGGAGGCGCCGCGCCACGAGGGGCCTCCTCGGGAGCCCAGGCCAGGGGCAACGGTTCCTGCTCATTAATTATTAAAGGAGGACGGTTTTATCTTGGCCGCTGGCAGAACCAGGGCCAAAGTGTAAGAGAAGACCAATTTAGAGGGTTTTCTTCTCCTTGCACCACCCTGGGACCAGCGATTATCAGTCAAGTTCACATTGATTATATTCCTATGATCTTTTCTCAGCCTTCTGATTTGGGAGCTGGAGATGTCAGCCTGAATAATTAATTAAGGCATCTGTGTAGCACGCTTTGCAAACAGGAGCTATCACCCAAGGGGATATTTGCTACCATGGGCTCAGAGAGCTTCTTCGTGACCAGACTGGGAAGGGGGCTTAGGGATCTTCAGGTCCAACTTCCCCCACTTGCCTAAGGTCACAGAGCCCACGACTCTGACACCTTAAGGAGACTTCCACAAATACATGGAGCATCTTCAAAGCTGGGCAGCTTGAGAACTCTGGGTTCTTTGTCAGCTGTCCTCCACCAGATGGTTTGGAAAGGTCAGCAAGGCCCCTTTGAGAGGCAGAGGCAGCATGATCACCCACTCCTGTCCAGAGGAAGGTTGCTGGGAGCCCCTGGACAAGTGACTTTCCCTCTCTGACCCACGATCTCCTCATCCACAAAACAAAGAGAATCACGGAACCTCCTTCAATGGTTAAATGAGAATATTCCAGGTGAAAGCACCCAGCACAGTGCCCCCGTAGCACATTCCAAGCTCTCAAGGAAGAGTCCATAGCAGTCCAGCACCAGGTAAAAAATGATGCTGGGTGCAATGGCATACCCCTGTAATCCCAGTAACTCTGGAAGCTGAGGCAGGAGGATCACAAGTTTCAGGTCAGCCTCAGCAACTTAGTGAGACCCTGTCTCAAAAAATAAAGAGGACGAGGGGATGTGGCTCAGTGGTGAAGTGTTCCTTTATATGCTGGGGTTCAATCCCCAATACATAAAAAGAAAAAGAAAAAGTTGCATTTTTAAGAACTATTGGGGGGGGGGCTGGGGATGTGGCTCAAGCGGTAGCGTGCTCGCCTGGCGTGCGTGCGGCCCGGGTTCGATCCTTAGCACCACATACCAACAAAGATGTTGTGTCCACCGAGAACTAAGAAAAAATAAATAAATATTAAAGTTCTCTCTCTCTCTCTCTCTCTGTCCCCCTCTCTCTCTCACTTTCTCTTTAAAAAAAAAAGAACTATTGGGGGGCTGGGGTTATGGCTCAGCGGTAGAGCACTCGCCTTGCATGTGCAAGGCCCTGGGTTCGATCCTCAGCACCACATATCAATAAATAAAATAAAGTCATTGTGTCCGACTACAACTAAAAAAAAAAAAGAACTATTGGGAAATGTTCATCAATTATTATTATTTTTTAAATACAAGGGATGAGACCATCGTTAGCCAAGCTCTAAAATTTAACAAACCTCTTGTCATTTCCATAACTAGGTCCTCAGGGGCCTGCTTCTGTGAATCGACCAGGATTTGTGTTAAGCATATCAATTGTCTATGTGTAAATAGTGATGCACACTCAGTTGGGTCTCCTCAAAATCAGTGGTGTGCTCTTAGGTGAAGAAAGCACCCCTCCCTCCGTTCCAGTCTCCTTTCCTTTTAGCTTTTGGGAACCCTTCTCTTGATGGAAAGTGCTCCAGGGAGTTCTAGCCCAAGCCTGATTAGAAACCAAATTCCAAATCCTGAAATCACAAGGTCTGACTGCACCCTGCTGCCTCCAGCACCTGCCCGGGAGGCTCTAGGCCACTCAAGATGAAAAGCTTGGCCCACCCAACTCACAGTCCAGTTAGACAGTGAGCAAATAAGTTATCCTAAAACCTACAAGGCAAGGCATAAGTATTTGTCTATTGTGCTCATGGGAATTCCAATAGAATACGGCAGGGGAGGCTTCTCTCTGTTACATGACCACTGTGGGGCCTCGTAAGTTGGACCCAATGAGTATCCTTGGGCATTTCTCTCTTTATCTACTTAGGTTCTTCTCAGAATCTCTCCAGCGTGTCAGTTGTATAGTAGTCAGATTTCCTGGATCTATCCAGGGCTCCTGGGGCCCATGGAGAGGAGAGGGAGCAACTATTACCTTTTATACTCTGTTATGGTTTAGATATGCAGTGTTCATGTAAGGAACGATGAAAGAAAGTTCAAGGTTTGAATGATTGGGTTATGATAGTTTTAACCTAATCAGTGCTTTAATCTGCTGATAGGGATAACTGGGTAGTCCCTGTGGACTGTAGGATATGGCTAGAGGAAGTTATTGGGGGTGTGTGTTTGGGGTATATATTTTGTCCCTGGTAAGCAGAGCTCTCTCTCTCTGTCTGCTTCCTGATTGACATGTCCTAAGCTGCTTTCCTCTGTCACATCCTCTGCCCTGCTGTTCTGCCTCACCTCCTGCACAGAGCAATGGAGTCAGCCATCTGTGGACTGAGACCTATGAAACCATGAGCCCCAAATAAATTTTTCCTCCTCTAAAATTGTTTTCATAAGGTCTTTTGGTCTCCACCACAAAATAAAACTGACTAAAACTTGTCTTAATCTCCAAAGTCACACAGCCTCACCTCCTCCATTTTCTCTTAGTCAAAACATTTACAGACATCTGCCCAGGTTTGAGGGGTCAACCTCACATTGCAAGAACAGCATGAGTCAGGTATATGTTGGTGCAGCTATCTTTAGAAGATGTGATCCACAAAAAACACCCTCCATGGACACTCTCCTAGAAGTTGGGAGCCCGAGTGACACCATCTTTAGGGAACCTCGTGACTCCAGCTCTGGGAAAGGATGAAAAAACCTAGGGTCTCATAGTTGGATGTGAGAAACTGATGTGACTCCATTTTCGAAAATAATAAATAACAGCAGCTTCTAATCTCAAGGCCTGTCCTAAGGAAGGGTGAGACCCTTGTCATTGGAAAAACCCACAGAGCACTCCTAGGCACATACCCACCCTGCTGGGTTGTTTGTCTGCAAATAACAGGAGAGAGCTACAGAGGGCACCAGGTGTCCCTGACTCAGTTAGGCTAGGTGAGGACCCATAGCAACTCCCTAGCAACCATCAATCAGCATGAGACAGGGAAAATACCTGGGATGCCAGATGATCTCCCCAGTAGTTTATGGTGGTTGGGAAACCATGTAGTTTAGCACATACACCCCTCGTGGCCTAAACCAATCAGTTTGAACGAATCCCCCTCTTGTACTAACCAATCACCCCTACCCAACTTGTTCCCACCAGTGAATGTGCTAATCAATGTTAAGAGTTGTTGTTTGACTTTCCAAGGTATGGAATGATTTGCTGTGTGATGTTGTGACGCATAGAGTATCCCCCCAAAACCTATAAAATCTCACTCAACAAAGGACCGGGATTCACTCCCTGGGACCGCTGCATCGGAAACAGTTGTGAGACCAGGCTAGAGCTTGCAATAAAGACTCTTGTGTGACTGCATCGGATTCGGCTCCTGGAGGTTTATTGGGGTCCCATTGAAAGGGTAAAGTTTCTAAGCTGGAAAGCTTGAATGTAAAAGATTAGGTATTATTGAGTTCCTCTGTTACACCCAGATTCCTGAGATAGTTAAGACAACACCCTACTGGCCATTTAGCCTAGGGCCCTGTGCAGTTCCTCACAGGGCCCCGACCAATCAGTTTGCATGTGTAACCCGCTTACGAATGACCAATCACCCCCGCCCGATCTGTTCCCACCAATGAATGTGCCAATCACGTCTCAGAGTTGTTGTTCAATTTCCCCGAGCCTCATGATGATTTGTTCTGATGTATGCAAAGCCTCCTGCCCTCCCCAAAAAGTGTACTTAAGCTCTGCTTGACCTTTGCTCTGGGCTCTGGGCTGCTCTCCCTTCTTGAGTAAGCACGGAGCCCCAGGGCGCTGGAATGGATCCCCAATAAATCCCCTTTTGCCAATTGCATGGAGTAAGTCTCTTGTGTGGTCTCTCACTCCGACGCTCCGCCGGACCCCCCCTTACACCATGAATCTGGCATTACAGGGTGCAGTGGTGCACACCTGTAATCCCAGCTACTGGGAGGCTGAGGCAGGAGGATGGCAATTCTGAGGCCAGACTGGGCAACTTAGCAAGACCCTGTCTCAAAATTAAAAAGCTCTGGGGGCTGCGGTTGTGGCTCAGTGGTAGAGTACTCACCTAGCATGTGTGAGGCACTGTGTTCAATCCTCAGCACCACATAAAAATAAAATAAAGGTATTGTGTCCACCTACAACTAAAAACATATATTAAAAAAATAGGTCTGGGGATGTAGCTCAATGGTAGAGTGTCCCCAGGTTCCAGCACCAGTATCATGAAAGAAAAAAAAAGAAACCTGAGGCCTCAACTAAAAAACACACATAAGACAGACCCTCCCACGCCCTGCGTGGGAAGAGGTCTCCAAGGTACTACCTTGACATGATGCTTGACCTCTGCACTCAGTGGGTTCAATTTTAGCCAATGAGTTTCTTTGCCCAGCATTAACCCTACCAGTTCCTTTAGATAAGTGATGCCCTTCAATTCCTGCAATATACCATTCTTTTTCCTGCCTTGAAGCCTTAGCATATCCCATTGCCTCTGCAGGGAACTTTCTCTGTCCCCTGCCCCAAACTCGAAAAACTCCACTCAATCTTTAGTTCTCTGGCCACTTCCTTCTACACTCCCTCCCCAGCTTAGGTCACACCTCCTGGTTTTACACTCTCTGACACCCTGCACCTCTCTCTTATAGCTCTTCCATCACTGCTTTAAAATGTCCCCCGGATTTTGTTTTAATCAGGTTTATAAGATCACAGACACGGGGACAACCTTGAAAGAAGAGTCTCTTACAGTTCCAAGGGGAAGGGTACACCACATGGTTAAGCAACAGGTTCCTTCTAGAGGAAGAAGGATAGAGGGAAGAGTTTGGTCCAGAGCCCTTAATGTGGTTTCTCCAGGAAGGAACAGGTGAGGCAGGATAGATAGCCGGAGTGACACCATCTTTAGGGAACCTCGTGACTCCAGCTCTGGGAAAGGATAAAAAACCTAGGGTCCCTGACATTCAGGAATGGATAGTGTGAATAGTTTCCACAGATTCTGGAATATAGGGGTGGCCCCCAGTTCATAGTCCCTGGTCCTGGGGTGATTTAGGGCAAGGGAACTATTGCTGTAGTGTTTGAGAGTTGGATAAATAAGGAGGCTGGAGATAGGAGATTTGGATTGGCTGGTGTTGGGTTAAATATTGATCAATGCCTAGGAAAACTTGCAGTGAGGTAAGATGGTCTCTAAAGAATGTGATAATGAAGGAAATGAGGAGGGAGAGCTGGCCCCTTTCCTTATCTCCAGTCTTTAGGAGAGGCTCAAAACACAGTGACCCTGGTTGTAAAGTAAAGGAATGTACTCATAAAACACTTGAGGAAATCCACCTGTGCGACCAGCATGCAGCCTATCCCATATAGTCCCCCTGCGTGGCACCCAGCCTGCTGCCAAGGAGGAGTAAGTAATTAAAAAAAAAAAAAAAAGTCCAAAACCTCTCCATTGAGTTCTCCAAGTTCTTTCTTAGGGATCCATAAACAATTTGCTTGGGGCATTTGCAGCCCTGGGGTTGAACAGCTGGTTTGCATATAAAACGCATGCTCTCAGGCAAATCGTTTACCATCTCTAGGAATTAATGAGCCCAGGGAGGGGCATTCTCTCCAGGATTAGCAAGGCCCCCAAGACATCAATGCACTATAAACACAGAAAGTAAAAAACATGATTAAGTTAGTAACCAATAATGTAATTATTGCCTTAATGTTGGCCTTCCCTTAAGAGTTGAGACTCCATGAGGACAAGGACACGGTGTGTCTTACTGTTGAATCTGAGAGTCAGCTGTGATGAACTGAATCACAGCATCATCATGGTCACCAGGCAGAATCACAGGATAGGGCTCCTTGTTACCCCAACCTGTGGTGGCCAGCAGCTTTGCTCAAGGGGAATTTGTTCTTTCCTCTTCGAGCTAGACACAGGCTCCTTCCTGCTCTCTGCCACTGAGTGGCAATGTGATTTGCCACCTTCAGTCTTGCTGTTGAAACCACAGGGATTGTGTAGACTTTCCAGTTTTGTGCCTCAGGTGTATTCAAGCCCTCCAGCTTGGATACCCAGCCCCAGGGCCAACAGAATGTTCTGAGATGGCAGCAATATACCATATTTGCATTACTCAGTTCAGTAGCCACTAGCCACATGGGTCATCAAGCTCCTAAAATGAGGCTAATGCAACTGAGGAGTTAAATTTCAATTTCAATTTTGTTTAATTACCTTAAATTTAAATAGTGGCATGTGGCTGGAGGCTACTGGACTGGACAGGCGCAGATTCCATCCTCAGATCTAAGTGCAATTCTGAATCCTGAGGCAGAAAAGTGACTTCGCTCAAGGACAACCCTATAGAAGACAGGCTCACCTCTGTGCCTCCAGGGCCCATGGGTCCTGACCAGCTTTGAGTATCGTTTAAAGAAAAGGAAAGAAGAGATTATAAAAGGTGAGTTCTGAGCCCTTCTCTACTGATTGCTCCATTCAATCGAGTCTCTTCTGAAAATTATATTCAGATGGTTCCTCTCACTAAATATTAGAAGGCCAGGGAGCTGGAATTCAGCATCAGAAAAACCAACAGGCTTCTGCCCGGAGCGCCCTCTCCATCATCCTAGCACCTGCACAGAAATCAGAAAACATCCCAAGCCAATTTTTTTTTTCTTCTAATTCTAAAAAACCAGAATGCTGGAGCCACGCTGCAGGTGGTGAAAGCAGATAGAGTGTGCTACCACGGAAGCCGAGAACACCAGGAAGGGCCATAAGCTTAATCTGGGGCTGACAGGGGCTTCAAGCAGAACTAATGGCGCAGTTACATACCTCATTAGCCGAGTGGGATTTTACCCCTTTCCTTATTGTGGTGGTTTTTTCCCTCGTCTGCTACTGAGTCGAAGAAATTTTGCAACACAATGTTATTTGCCACTTCCAGGTGGGGCGGGGGTAGGGGGTGATCAATTAAAAACGAATCAAAAAGAGTAAAAATGAATTTCTTTATCACCTGTGATGATCATTTAAGATAAGAAACCCTCCCCCCCCTTTTCCCTCCACTATGCAAGGATCCTGAGAGGAAGAAGAGTAGTTCTAGGACATTTGATAAAGAAAAAGTCTTCTCTCAGAGGTGATTAACGTTGCCACTCTTTTCCTGCAAAAGGGGCTTGGAATTCAATACAACCTTCAGCTTTGTGTATAGCTTCCCCTACTTCCCCAGAGTGGGGGCATTCAAAATTTGGAGTGTTCCACAAAGGAATTCCTGCATGGAACCCGCCGAGAGGTCCTCTCGTTGGACCACGGCAAACCCTTCACAAAATGAAAATGGATTTTGCCTCTTCTGCAGGTTCTCCTGGCAGAAAACTCAGCTGTGCTTGCTCCTGATGAATCCCTTCTAGGAACTGAGAAACTTCAGGCAGCCCCAGCACCCCACCTCCTTGCCTGCACCCCAGTCTCGGCCAGAAGCTTCCAGCAAGCCTTCATATGTGCTCTCAAACCCCTGACAACTCGAATCGCTAACAATATTTCCACCAGAGAAACTTTTATAAAATATTACAATCAATTCAATTGCATTAACACGTTTGAACCTCTAAGTTCAACACAGAGGAAAACACAATACTTCTCTATTACATCAAGTGTCTGGTCAGATATATATCACATGAAACTGAAACCAGAGGCACTGGGGGGACCCTGTTTATCCCAACTTAGCAAAAGGAATTATCTGACAGTTGGAAATGAAAAACTACTAATAAACATTACGGTTTATTGAAAAGTTTAAACAATAAGATTAAGGAAACTTCTGCAATATTAAGAAATGTATATTATCCGACTTTACCTTGCTTGGGGAATTCCTCCAGGATTTATTATTCTGTTCCACCACCAAAAAGCCTGCGTTATGTTAAGGGATTCTGCCTTCCTGCCTGCATTCCGCATGAATCTAAAATTAAGAGGCAATCTTTCTTCAGCACATTGTACTTCCCTAAATTAGGTTTGGTTTCCAGAGCAGAATTTGGAAGTCAGTGTTTTTTTTTTCCCTGGGTACCACTGGCCCCTAATAATAAGAGCTCTAGAGAAAAGAACCCCCCCCCACCCCTTTCGCCAGTGCTTTTTTTGGTGGTGCTGAAATGCATGCACTCGACGCCAGTGAGGATGCAAGGATGGGGAGCTGTCCATCCAGAGCCTGGGGCCCAAGGCAGAGGAGAGGAGCCAGGCAAAGACCACTGCACGGAGCACTCTGGCCCCTGGCCAGTCAGGAACAAAGAGGTCCAGAAAGCAGCCTCCAAAACCCACATAGATCTTGGATTGAGTGGCCTTGACCAAGCAAAGTACAGCTTCCTGGCTGCCTTGTTCTCTCCTCCACAGCTTCTCTCTCCTGGGGTCACCAGTTGGTCTCAACAGTAGACCATTCTCTCTCCAGGCATAATGGAGTTCAGGAGAAGCAGGTTGGAGTATGGTTGTGGGGATCGAAAGCTCCAGGGGGGAAAGGACTGAACTCAGATTCCCCCACTGCAAATCAGGGATGTTGATGATGTAACTCAGATATAACTGCAGCTGGAAATGGGGCTATCCCCAGGATGTCAAGGCCCCAGACTTACACACCTGTGACCTCAGTTCTGCTCCTCTGCTCCCCTGTGATGTCTCTGTCCTGCCTCACATCACCCTAAGTGCAAAACTCAGCCTTTTGACCAGTGTGTCTGCTGGAAATTCATTCCCACTGAGCTTGCGGCAAGTTCCAATAGAACATATGAAGATTTGGGATTGGCATGGGAAGGAAGGAGGGGGCTAGAGAGAGGTCATATCAAACAGTACATAGGGTGCCAACCACCTGTCCCTCTGTCCTAATTTACTGAGAATCCCACAGCTGATAAGTAGCAATGGGTGTGTCACCACTCTAGGGATGTTTCCTCTACCAGGTGACCTTGTCTTTTTGAATTGTTTCTACCTGGAGGGTGGGAGGGAGGGAAGCTCACTCTGAATCATCCATGCTTTCTGCTTCCTGAGAGACCAGCTGCAGGCATCATGTGGATGACCAGCCCCACTCCCATGCAATCCATGGGATACAGCCTTTGTCTGGGGGTTGAAGTTTCTCTCCTCCACATTGTAATTAACACCCACAGAAGGTGAGTCTGTAATCCTGGTAGTGTGCATGCCAGGGCAGCCTAACAACAGGTTATGGCTGGTCCCCAAATGGAGAGGACCTGCATGCAAGACTGGGAGGGAGGGAACCAGAATTATTGTCTGAAGTATATCCAATTCCGTGGGTAACCTCTAGAGATCTTTGTTTCCAAGCCTTAGTTTACCACCATTGCAGAATGGGTATTTTCCTGTGTCCATATGGTACTGGTTAAATCTTAGCCAGTGCTGGCCTGTTTTATAATATGAAACTCCAAACCAAAACTACTTTCCTGTTCCAGAACCTCTTTATCTCACTAAGCTCCTGCTGCATCTGTTTAACTCTTACCCTTTCTCCCCGTAATCTAATTATCCAAAAGCCCGAGAGGCAGCCATGGGTCTCTTGAACACTCCCGCAGTTGGAGAGATGAGGGCCGAGCCTGCTTTCCCCAGGTTAGCACGTTTAGGACTTGCTTTCATCCATTATGTTCATGTATGTTGGAAATTTCCCCAAATGCATTTTAATCTCCATCTGCCATTATAGGGAAATTTTCCCAAAAATTTTTTTTTTGTTATTACATCTTGTAGTTCTAGAATATAATGTTTAACCATCAAACCTCAAGACAGGCCTGTACTTCAAACTCCAAATCTTTCCTCTCTTGGAAATTCTGCATCGTAAATTGTTAGCTGAACATCCAAAAATGGTTTGCACTGGCATTCAACTAGATTCTTTTTATTCCGCCCAGCACAATGGAATTAACACTCCAACCTGACTCTTCTCAGGTCCACCGAAGATCACAAGACAGCCACATTCCTGGCCCCAGGAAGATCATTTTGTCAAAGCGAACATTCCAGTGATGGCAACATTTCTAACTTACCAAATTTGATAAAAGTAGCCAGTGAGGCCAAATATAACAGAAACCACCCAAGGACACAGCAATTTCTACACATTTCCTGACATCTGTCCCTGGTCCTGCAGACACAGTCCCCATTTGAAATAAATGCTCTAACACCAGCAAGGCCTGCCCTTTGTGGGAAGATGGGGTGGGCTCTGCAGAAGGGGAGGGACAGCAGAGCTCATCTTAATGAACAATGGCAAAGCCATCCCCACTTCACAGAAGCTCCCAGGGAAAGAAATGGCATTTAATCTCTTTATCCCAACTGCTCTACTCAACTTCCTGTGAGGCAGGTCTTACCATCCATTTCATAGACAGGGAAACTGAGACTCTGAAATGCAGTAATTTGTTGGAAATTACACTGTTAGGGAATTGCTGAAGTGAGTTCATACTCTGTAGGGATGTAGCTCAGTGGTAAGCGCTTAGTTAGCATCTAGCGTGCTTGAGGCTGTGAGCTCAATCCCCAGGACCAAATATATATATATCTTCCCAATAGTTACTCATAGCCCAAATCCCCCCACCTGACCCCATCATCCAATGCCTGAATCCTTGCTGCAGCCTCCAATTCTAGTGGCCATCCTACCTCTGCTCCAACACCTGCAGGGACAGGGGTCACTCCCTTCTGAAGAAACCTCTGTCTCCCATCAACACCCCTACCCCTTCTTACCTCTCCACTGGAGACAGCCAGGGAGCCTTCTACCCACACTGAGGTAGAATGTTCAAAAAGAAGCCTTAGAACCAGGTTGTTAATTTTTTTTAATTAGATTCATTTAATCTCATTTTTAAAAAAGACAGAAACTGTAGCAACAATCAGGAACCTAGCCTGCTCCAAACGTTCAATTTCACTTCTTTTAATAAAAATGGGAGCAGGCAGAGGGAATGGGTGATGCAAAAGACATCTCTCCTGGCAACCAATCTGTGTAGGTCCAAGTGGGTCAGGATGGATCCATATGGGATCCTGTGTTCCTATATCCAACCCAGCTGAACTTCCAGGGAGACTTAGGTTGACACTCCTTACCTCCTTACACTGCATCTAGATAAAATGATTACCATCAGGAAAGGACATCAATTTTATGGATTGGCAAAGAGCGACAACAGGTGGACCCATTCTACTCCACTGAGGGGCTGCAGCCTGGTTTGTGGCAGTGTCTCCCATGCTTATTGTCTGCCAGGCTCTGAGCTATGCATCTTTCCGTCCTAACTGCTCCTAAAGGAAGATTCTATTATTGTCCCTTTTTCATAGCAGATTTGAGAGCCTTTGTTATCTCTATGCTCCAAACAACTAATTTGCTTCTCTGATCCTCAGTTGCCTTGGGCTGCTAGCAAGAGGAGGAGCTAGAATTTGACCGTGTGGTTTTCAGGGTCTGTGCCCTTAGTCACTAGCTAACTGCTTCAGTAAACTGTGGCCTTAAACATAGGGTTTACATGGCAGCAGACAGCATGACTGCCATTTAAACAAGGACAAAATCAACCAACCAACAGGCTGAACAAAATCATATAAGCATTGCAAGCTTTCAAAATTCAATTTCGAAGATTCCGAATTTATTTTCTTGAGACATGGTCTTGCTAAGTTGCTTAAGGCCTCGCTAAGTTCCTGAGGCTGGCCTCAAAATTGCAATCCTCCTGCCTTAGCCTCTACCATATTGCTATCATTACAAGGATATGCCATCATACCTGGCTCCAAATTTACTTTCAAAATCAGTATAGCAATCTGATACCAAACCTTAAAAAAAATTCAAAATGAAGAATTTTGCTTATTTATGAATAGTGAGTAATAATCTAAACAGATTATTAGCAGCCAGGTTCTTATTACATGTTAAATGACTAAAATACTTTGACTAAATAGAGTTCTTCATGGAAATGCAAGGATTGTTCAATTTTACATGTGTGGTTACTCTCAATCACTATAATAACAAATAGAGACCATATGATCACTATATAGATGTGAAAGAATTTATAAATTTTTACATTCCTTCCAGATGTTGTAGTTT
Source organism: Urocitellus parryii (assembly GCF_045843805.1). Taxonomy (NCBI): domain Eukaryota; kingdom Metazoa; phylum Chordata; class Mammalia; order Rodentia; family Sciuridae; genus Urocitellus; species Urocitellus parryii. Next base: position 24,005,752 of record NC_135541.1, read on the forward strand.
GCGTAAGTTTCTACCAAAGGCCCATGTATGGAAGGCTTGGTTCCTAACCTATGGTGCTATAGGGAATTGTGGAACCTTTAAGATGTGGGGCTTTGTTAGAAGTCTTCTGCTCATATGGTAGCATGCCATTGAAGGGAATATTAGGACCTGGCCCCTCCTCTTTCTTCTGTATTCTAGTTGATATCAGGTGAGCTGCTTACTCCGCCACATGATCCCCATCATGATGTGCTGTCCTACTGTGAGTCTAAAAGCAACTAGGCCAACTGACCATGGATTGAAACCTCCAAACTGTAAGCTAAAATAAATCTTTCCTCTTTTTAAGTTGACTATCTCAATTATTTTGTTGTAGTAACAGAAAACTGACTGACACAGTAGATTTTAAGTCAGGAAAGAAAAACTCTCAATAAAATAAGGATAGATACTTCCTTAACATGGCTTATGCACATTTAAACATCGAAACAAAGCCAGACAAACACTGTGTCTTGGTGAGATGTAGAGTAACTAGAGCTCTTATGAATTGTTGGACATATAAAACATTTTAGGAAAAGTTCTGGTACTTTCTTATAAAACCTGATACATACCTACCCTACAACTGGGTTAATGTATTCTTGGGTATTTTCCCAAGAGAAATGAAAAAATGTCCCTAAAGAGACCTTTACACAAGTGTTCATAACACCTTTATTCTTATTAGCCAAAATACAGGTATCTATCAACAGCATAATGGCTAAACAAATTGTAGTTTATTCATATGCTGAGTGTTTTGGTCTGCTTAGGTTGCCATAACAAAATACCATAGACTACGTGGCGTAAACAACCGAGATTTATGTTCTCACAATTCTGGAGGCTGGGAAGCCCAAGATCAAGGGGCCAGCATGCATGGTCAGGTTCTGGTGAGGGCTCTTTCCTTGGGCTTCTGACAGCTGCATTCTCACTGTGTCCTCACATGGTAGGGAGATAAAGAACAAGCTCTCTGGTGTCTATTTTTAATAAGGAAACTAACCCATCAAACCAGGGTTTCATTCCCATGACCTCCTTTGACCTGAGAACCTCCTAAAGAGCCCAGCTCCAAGTACCATCACCCTGGGGACTAGGGCTTTAACTATGAATTTGGAGAATACACAAATACATAGTCCATACAAGGATATCTGCATCAATATGAATGAATCTCAAAGACTAAATTCTTCACCAAGGAGGTCACACAGAGAACAATTCATTTCATATGAAGCTCTAGAATAGGACGAGGTAATCTGTAGTGGAAAAAAACAAAAACCCCCAAACTGTGATTGGCTTAGGTGAGAGTGGGGGGCAGGGACTAAACTGGGAAGGAATGCAACAGAAGTTTCTGGAATGATAGCACTATTCTGCTTCCTGTATGGGGTTGGGTTATATAAGTGTATTCATTTGCCAAAACTCAAAGAAGGGTGTACTTAAGATTTGTACATTGACTTGCGTGTCAATTTTACCTTGGAAAAAAAAATAACCATAAGCAAATATTGAACTCTGTTTAACGATAAGTTGCAGGCAATGTACTGATGTCTTCAATTTACTTTGAAATGCATCAAAAATTAAGATGAATTGAGGGGTGGATGAAGGAGAGGCTAGACGACAGACTCGCATAAAAACAAGTATAGTGAGTGAAATGTTAATGGTAGCAGCGAGGTGCTAGGCATGTGGGTGTTCACTGTACAATTCTTTCAGCTTTTCTGTATATTTGAAATTTTTCATAATAAAATATTAAAGGGAAGAGCCAGCCTCATACTTAGTAAAATACCAGAAGCATTTCCATTAAAGTCAGAAACAAGACCAGGCTACCTACAACTGCCAATATTATATAATGTCACCTAGAAAGTACCAGCCAGATCTCAAACTCCAATGCCTTCAGGGACATACGGGAAGGTTAAACAGTGAAGAGAGTTGGGTTTTTAAAAAATAGGGACTGGTTAAACTTGAGCCCAGAACTCATACGCTCCAGGGTATTCTCACCCTCAGGAATGGGGACTCAAATCATCTAAAATCTCTACAGGGTTGTGGCTCAGCGGTAGGGCGCTCGCCTAGCACATGCAAAGATGCTGGGTTCAGTCCTCAGCACCACATAAATGTAAATGAATAAAATAAAGGTATCGTGTCCAACTACAACTGAGACAATATTAAAAAAGAAAAATTCAACAGAAGCTAAGATGTTTGGTTTTGGTATAGGCATGAAAACACACACACATACTCTTTTTTTTTAAGGATGGTTTAATTGTTTTGAAAACAATTGTGCCAGAGCAGTTCAATTTCAACCTCCTTACTAACAAATAGATGAGAAGAAAAGAAAACAAGTAAAAGTTAAATCCAGGACAATCGACTGAAAGTCTATCAGAAAATCTAAGAGTTTCAGTAAGCTTACTGATTACACATTTACAATGCAAAAATGGATCATTTTCCTGTATATAAATGATAAGCCATTAGAAGACACATATAAAATTTCAAAATCCCATTCAAAATAGCAAAAAAAAAAAAAAAAAGAGAGAGAAAAGAAAGAAGAAGAAGAAGCCTAGTAAAAAATGTGCAGGACTATTTGAGTAAAAGTTTAAAATGTGACTGAGTGCGTAGCTGGCCTTGTAGGCTCAATGGTGCTACGGAAACAATTGACACCAAAATCTTGGAGACTTATTTTATTCATTTTATTTAACTACATGCCTGAAGTCAGCTGTGTAGTGATACAACACAGTCTTCCACACTCAGCAGTAGATTGTTTTGACCCTGTGCCTCAGTCCCAAAATGTCACATGTCACTTCTGCTCACATTTCACTGACTAGAACCAGTTCTAGAGCCCTGCCTGACTGCAAGAAGCTGCCAAATGTAGGGGAACAAATTAAATGATGAGCATTTACTGCCTCTGCCCAGAGTAATTTAAAGCCATATTGTGATCCTGATTAAGAAGACTCAATGAAGATAGCGATTTTCCCTAAATTACACCATAATGGTGGTGGTGGTGGTGGGGGGTGCTGGGAACTGAACCCAGGGCCTCATGAATGCCAGGCTAGCACTCTACCACTGAGTTACACCCCCAGTCCTATGCTATAATTCAGTATGATCCCCATTAAAGTACCAGTTAGATATCTTGGAACAAAACAAGTACTAAATCTACAGTTCATATGCAAAACTAAACATGTAAGTATAGCCAGAAGAATTGAGGGGGGGTTGCATGGTGTTGAGCATGAGGATTAGCCCTACTACATTTAAAAATACATTACAAATCATAAAGAATTAAAACAATTTGGTAGGAAAATGAATTGACAGTCCAAGGAATGGAAAGAATAAGCCAGGCACAGTGGCACACCAACTCAGTAGTATATAAAAGCAGATGCCCAAGGGAGGCAGGGATAAGAAAAAGACTTCTCAGTGTATTCCTGTTTCAACTTTTGATTTTTTTTTTTTTTTAATCTGTTGGGTAGCAGGGATCGAACTCAGGAGCACTCAACCACTGAGCCACCGACTCAGGAGGCTGAAGCAGGAGGATCTCAAGTTTGAGGCCAGGCTTGGCAATTTATTGAGAACCCTGTCTCAAAATAAAAAAATCAAAAGGGCTGGAGATGTAGCTCAGAGGTAGAGTGCCCCTGGGTTCCATCCCCAGGACAGCAAAGTAAACAAATAAATAAATGATAAAAATGGAAAGAATAAAGGGTATAGAAAGAGATACAAACCTGTGTACAAAATTTGATATAAAAGTGAGATGGTGGGGCTGGGATTGTGGCTCAGTGGTTGAGTGTTTGCCTAGCACCTGTGGGGCATTGGGTTCAATCCTCAGCACCACATAAAAATATACAAATAAAATAAAGGTATCATATTCCATCTGCAACCAAAAATTTTTATAAAGTGAGAGGACATTTCAAAATGAAGAGAAAATTTTTGATCATTTAATAAGTATTATTGGGAAAATGAGCTAGTCCTGGTGTTGGGGAGCTGAATTCCTATTCAACTTCTCACACTAAAACATATTCTTGACAGATGAAAGATTTAAACATTAAAAACAAATTTATAACAATACAAAAGAAAACATGAAAAATGTTTTTGAAATTTTGAAAAAATGCTTGAATTTCTTTCCTTCCTATTTTCTAATGACTTATAATTAAATGCATATCTCAAGAATTATTTTAAATTTATCTACTCTAAAAAAATTGCCAAACAAAATCAAAAGATGATGGCTGGGGTTGTGGCTCAGTGGTATAGCACTTGCCTAGCATGTGTGAAACACTGGGTTCGATCCTCAGCACTTCATAAATACAAATAAACAAATAAAAGTATCTATCCATATGCAACAAAAAAAATTTTTTTAAAGATGATGGCAAACTAGAAAGAATGATACCCAGAATATTACAGAAGAACATTCATAAAACAAGAAGAAAAATTCCAACAACCCAATAAAAAAACACAGTGACCAGAAAAATCCAATGACTTCTAAACATGTGAAAAACTGCTCATCCTCTGTCAAAACTAAAACAATAAATGATTGTTTTCATTCATCTGACTGGCAAAGATTTTTAAATTATTAATATCTAATACAGGTGAACATAGGGAGATACTGTTAATAGGAGGAAAACCTGATGTGACTTCTTGGAAGGACAAATTGACAATAAGTTTCAGGTTTTCAACTTACATGTCCTTCAACCCAGCAATTTTGCTTCTAAGAATATTTCCTACAGATCCACTCGCATCCATCTGCCAAAAGTACAAGAATGCTTGCTGCAGCTGTGTTATGTAATCATCAAAATAAATAAATAAATGGAAAAGAAAAGAAAGAAAACCTGAAACACCAAAACATTCATCAACAGGATAGTTAAATACAGACCGGGTGTAATGAATGGAGTATAAAGAGACCCTGAAAAGATACATAAATTAACGCAGATGTCCAAGGTGGGGGCAGGAAGGGCACAGGAGAGGCAGGGATAAGAAAAAGATTTCTCAGTGTATTCCTGTTTCAACTTTTGATTTTTTTTTTTTTTTTTTATCTGTTGGGTACCAGGGATTGAACTCAGGGCTCAGCCACTGAGCCACATCCCCAGTCTTATTTTGTATTTTATTTAGAGACTGGGTCTCATTGAGTTGCTTAGCACCTCAATAAATTGCTGAGGCTGACTTTGAACTCATGATCCTCCTGTCTCAGCCTTGAGAGCTGCTGGGATTACAGGCATGTGCCACTGCACCTGGCTCAACTTTTGATTTTTTGACTGAGTGCCTTACCTGTTCAAAAAACAAAATTGAATTTAAAAATAACAAGAAGAAAAAGAAAGATCCATCTATCTGTACCAATTGAGAATGACCTCCCGATATACTGTTCATTGGAAAAAGCAGGATACACATGCTACCATTTAATTGGGAAAATATCTGCACTGAAAATGTATTGAAAACTCCACTAACGAGAGTTTCCTCTGCTAACTGGAGTAATCAGAAATCTGGAATGAAAGAATCACTTCATTTCATACCCTCTAGTATGTCTTGTTTTGCACCACATAAATACAATACAATTTCAGTTCTTCAATCCCTAGATCAAAACCATTGGGCTGGAATCTCCAGGGTGAAATCAGTAAAATCCCACTGAAATACAGATATTGAGCTTGTCTGTGGGATTAGAAGCCTGCTAGGAGGGAAAAGTACCTGCCTGCTAATAGTCAGTGACCTGAATGACATATTTGCTGGGCCCTGAGCTTTGGGGAAAGGGAAAGACTTCAAAGTCAAGTCCACCTGGTCTTGAATCCTGCCTTTGCTGCTTATAAACTGTGTGGCCTGAAATAAATTTCTTCCCCTCTCTGTGCCTATTTCTTCATTCCTTAAAAAGGGAATTATTACTCTTGCCTTATGATGATTAAAATGACACAATACAGGTAAAGTGCTTAAAGGTCTGGAGTGTAGCAAGCATTTAATTAGTAGTTGGAGAAAGGTTAAATTAATTATTTTACCCTGGAACTCTGGACTATTGCATGGCTTTTGGAAAGAATTAGATAGGGCTCTGCCTACTAATATGGAAAGATCTCCAGGCACATTCCTACATGAAAAAAAAAGCAAGTGAGAGACCAGAATGCATACCAGGATTGATTGCGTTTGGAGTTGGAAAAAATAAAACTATTACGTTTCGATTTTGATTTTTTAAAAAAATCAAATTGCTATGAGTATTAAAATTTCTGGCAGGCTAGACCAATCTGTAAACAGAGGGTACCTCTGGAGAGTTTCCAGGAAGGCGGGGCCGGAGGGACCCGGGCTCTTCACTGCACTCATCGCGGTATTGTTTGAACTTTTTAGACGAGCATTGGTCACTTTTTTTTTTCTTTTTAACTCTTATAAGAAGTAAATACTTTTTAATTCTAAATTTAATGGAAAATAGGAACCAGCGCAGCGGGCCGGCTGGGGGCCAGGCGCCCACTCCCCACCCGCGCTCGGGCGGCGGCCGCGGGGCGCGGGCCGGAGCGCGCAGCCCTGCAGCCCGGGCGCCCGCTGAGCCCGCGGGCCGCGCCACCGCGCCATCAGCGCCGCCATCAGCCGCGCCGCGTGCGGCCCCGCGCCCCGCTGCTCGCGGCCGCCGGCCCCCGGCGGTAATAATGAGGCACAGCGCCGTGACCGCGGCCCTCGGCTGCGCCGCGCCAGCCGCATTAGCATTTTCGAGGCCTCCTTGTTTGTTCTTTTGTGCTCATTTTCCAGCCCGAATGCTCGGCACATCCCCGGCCGCGTACTGAGCAGCGGGGCCACCGAGGCAGAACGCAGCTGTCCTGGTTTTAGAAACTGCTGCGGGCCGCCGGCCTGGCTGCCCCCGGAGACCTCTGCCTTCCGCCTTGACAGCAGAGCCTCTGCGCGGTCACCACGCCGGGGAGGAGGGGCCGGCAAGGGAAGGGAAGAGCGCAGGCTTCGCCCCAGAATTCGCCCCGAGCGAGGCCTTCTCCCAGGAAGGCTGGCTTTGTCCCTGCAACTGTGACCCAGACCGCGGCGGGCTTAAGACCTGGCTCTGCGGGGAGGGGGAGGGGGCCCTGGTCTACAGCCTCATCCCTGGGGCCTCAGTTTCCCAGCCTTTATCAGCGAGGCCAAGACTACACGTGGTTTTGGATGCTTGCAAGGCACTTACCCGAGTGCTTGACACATTATCTAATTTATTCTTCAGTAACCCTGAGAGGTGGGTATTAGTACTGTCAAAGGAAATGGTGTAATGGGGGCGAAGTGACTTGGCTGAGGTCTCGACAGCTAGGAAGAGACTCCACTCGGGGAGGAAGCAGCCAAGAGCAGCGGCATTTATCCCCAAGGTGGACTGAGGAGAGTCCTTTGCAGAAGGCAAGTTTTCTGGCCCAGGAAAGGATATCTCAAGAATTGTGCTTGAGGAGAGACGCGTCTAAGAGGAGATCCAGGAGCCCTGAAGTTGGGGGAATGAGCGTGAACTTGCTTCCCCGTGTCAAAGCGAGTGGCTGCCTCTTTCCACCCCGACAAACTCCCCAAATCCTGACACCTAGACATTCATGCACCTGAAATTGCCTGGAAGGGAGAGGACCAAAACCTAGTAAAAAGCTATAGTGCTCAAGACCGTGAGACAATGGCATAGGATAGTCATGTAGATCAGTGGAATATTAACTAAGAGTCCAGAAATAAACCCCTCCTTTTATGGTCAATTGATTTTTGACAAAGAGCAAGATAACTCAATGGGAAAGAATAATCTTTTCAACAAACGATGCTGGGATAACAGAATGGCCACATGATTATAATCAAAAATTAACTCAAGAGCTGAGGATTCAGTTCAGTGGTAGATCACTTAATTAGTATGCAAAAGGCCTTGGGTTTGATCCCCAGCATCATGAGAAAAAAAAAAAAGTTAATTCAGAATGGATCATATACCTAAACATAAGGCTAAAAGTATAGCACTCTTAGAAGAAATACAGGATTCAATCTTTGTGACCTTCAGCTTACTAGTAGTTTTTTTAGATATGCCACCAAAAGCACCAAAAAAAATTTAAAAAGAAATATAAAAAGAAATTAAACTAAGTCAAAATTAAAAACCTTTTGGGCTGGGGTTGTGGCTCAGCAGTAGAATGCTTACCTAGCCCATGTGAGGTGCTGGGTTCAATCCTCAGCACCACACAAAATAAATAAGTAAAATAAAGGTATTGTGTCCGCCTACAACTAAAAAAATAAATATTAAGAAAAAACCTTTGTGCTACAAAAAAAAAAAAAATGAAAAGACAACCCCAAATGTGGTTTAAAAATTATGAATTGGGCTGGGGATGTGGCTCAAGCGGTAACGCGCTCGGCTGGCATGCGTGCGGCCCGGGTTCGATCCTCAGCACCATATACAAATAAAGATGTTGTGTCCGCCGAAAACTAAACAATAAATATTAAAATTCTCTCTCTCTCCTCTCTCTCTCTCTCTCTCTTTCAAAAAAATAAATAAATAAAAATTATGAATTATATATCTTGTAAGGGACTTATATCCAGAGTATATAAAGAACTTTTACAACTCAATAGTAAAAAGATAGATTACTGAGTATTTTTGGAGAAGATCCCAAAGCACAGAAAACAAAAGTAAACAGACAAAACAAAGAAGTTTCTGCACAGCAAAGGAAAAAATCACCAAAGTGAAAAGACAACCTGAAAAATGGGACAAAATATTTGCAAAGTACACACATCTGATGAAAGGTTAATATCCAGAATATAAAAGGAACTCTAAAAACTCAACAGCAAAAATAACAATAATAATAAATGAGCAATAGATCCAAATAATCCTAACAGACAGTTTTCAAAAAGACATACAAATGGTCAACAGATATGTGGAAAAAATGTTCAATATCAATAATTGTCAGGGAAACACTTTTTGTGTGTATGGTTATTACTAGAAAGATGAAAAATAACAAGTGTTGGTCAGGACGTGGAGAGAAAGGAAGATTTTCATGCTGTTGCTGGAGGCTTCTCGAAAATTAAAAATAGAATGACCATATGATCCAGCATTCCCACTCTTGAATATTATATCCCAAAGAAATAAAATTGGCATGTTGAAGACATATCTGCACACCATGCTGATTGCAGCACTATTCACAATAAGCAAGAACTGGAAACAACCTATGAGTTTATGAGTTGATAAATGAATAGAGAAAATGTGTACAACTGAATACTATTCAGTCATAAAAAAGAATAAAATCCTGTCGTTTGCAACAACATGGTTGGAACTGGAGATAAGTGAGATCAATCAGGCACAGAAAGACAAGTGCCACATGATCTTACTTACATATGAGGGATCCAAGCCACTTCATACCCACTAGGATGGCTATAACCAAATAGTCAGGATGTGGAGAAATTGGAGCCCTCAGACACTGCTGGTGGGAGTACAAAATGGCGGTCATTAGAAAACAATTTGGTGGCTCCTCAAAAAGTGAAACACTTACTGTGTGATCCAGCAATCTACTCCTAGGTGTATGCCCAAGAGAATTGAAAACATCCACCCAAAAATGTGTATGTGAATCCCATAGGCGGCATCATTCACGAGAGCCAAAATGTGAGCTGGGTGGTGAATGGATAAGTAAAACAGGAGAGAGTCACACAATATAATATTATACACTCATAAAAGGGGATGAAGCACTGGTATACACGCTACCATGAACCAATACATTAAGCTAGCTGGAATTGTAGCTCCGTGGTAGAGCACTTGGCTAACATATACAAGGTCCTGGGTTCCAGGCAGAGGGAAAGCATGGGTGAATTGAAGATCTAAAAAGAGGGGGGCCTGGAGAAGGTCAGAAGGCCTGGAAATACAGTGTAAGGGGTGCAGAGGCTGGCAATGGGTCAGAGGGAAGATTGCAGGGATGAAATCAGGAAAGGTCTTGTGGGCCATGGTAACAAAGCTCTCCTCTGAGCTCACTAGGCAGTCACGCCGTCCCTCCCACAGACGTGCACCTCCATCCCACTCCTGTCCTCCTGTACTTTGCCACATCCTGGCTTCCCTCCATCTATGAGGCTACCTTGATCTGATCTCCTGGGATCCCTCCACGTACCACTGTCTCTCACCTGTACACATGGTTTGTCTTCTGCCCCCCAAAATCCTTCATCCACCAGGCCATTCTTACCTGTCCTTCAAGCTGTGACTCAGATGTCACAGCCTCTCAAAATAATCCCTCCAATCTCCCACCTTTGTCCCACCCCAGGATAAGCTCAGCTCCTCCCTCCGCTGGGCTCTCAGAGCCTGTGGAGACCCCTCTATTCTCAAGTTTCTCTTGCTGGGCTGTGAACTATGAGTCACATAAGGGCAAGGGAGAGCCACTTGCTCAACGACCCAGTACTGTCCACACGCCTAGTAAGTGGTCTGTACCTGTTGAACACGTGACTACATAGAAAGGTAAGGAATGACTGCAGCTGCCCCACACGGTATGGGAAAGTGATCCCCCACAGGGTAGGCTCTGGCCTGTGTCCTGATCCATCAGTCCTTCCTGGCAATGTCATATAGCCACATCAAATTCAATTGTCCAGTAAATACTTTAATTTTCTCTAAGCTTAAGTCCAGCTCTGAGGACCCAAGACCTCTAAACCATGGGAAATTTAATCAGCCATGAGGACTCTTCTCTGCCCCAGAGCTGCTCCAGGATGCTAGGATCTTGTGGAGCATCAAGCCTAAGAGAGGGCTCCAGTCACCATCCGTCATCTGCCCCCTGGTTCCTGAGGAGAGACACCTGCAGGTCCCATCACCACAGCCCCTCCAGTCAGAGAGCTCTGCTCTCTACATGCCACTCAGCCAGCACTCTAAAGTCACGTTATCACCCCTGGATATGGGTCCCTGCAACTCCCTTGGAGGAATCCACCATGCTGTCCCATTCCAGGTCCATGCACTTTCCATCTTCTCTCCCTGGAGAAGGAATTTCCAAGCATCTTTTATTCAAGGAGCTTGGCCTTACAGAAGAAGAGACCATCTCTCCAATCAATTCCTACTTTGCCCCCTGCAAGAACCCCAGAAGCACAGGAATCCAAAGAGCAGGCTGTGGGCTTGGAGCACAGGGATTGGGGAATAAAAAAAATAAAAATACATTCATATTGTCAAAAAGAGATCCCGCCACAAGCATTCACCAAAAAGCTTTAATAGATTGTGAAAGGTGGTGCCTTGGGTAGAAGTTACACAATACCAGGTCCTGCTCAAGCAGAGCTTCCATTATCTCCACATGCAGATAACATCCTTCCAGAAAAGCCTGGACATAGTAGGCCATTCATAAATAATTACAGAATGGATGAAAGAATGGAAAGATCTGGCTGTCTCAGTTCCAAGTAACAAACTTTTCTGATTGAATCGTAACCATAAAAAATCCAAAACTTAAACTGGATTCCACTTAATCCTGTAATCCTAGCTACTCAGGAGGCTGAGAATTGCGCCACCTTGGGCAATGCAGTGAGACCCTGTCTCAAAATAAAATAAGAAGGGTCCGGGATGCAGCTGTGAGGTAGAGTACTTGCATAGCATGAGGAAGCCCCTGGATTCAATCCTCAGTACTGCAGGAAGACAAAATCCCAAAATTAGAGACTCAGTGCTTGACATCAGCCTTTGCACCCTCTTTGGGTTCTCTGTTGTTCTAGACTCGGGGCAGGATCTGCAGCCCAAGAACCAGTGCTACGAGACTGTCCTGACTGCTCCTGCCTGGCTTCTACTTAGGACTAAACATCCTCCTCTGCCATCTTGGGAACCACCACAGTTGCTGCAAACACTGGACTAATGAATGCAAGGCACCTTCCTCCCTTCCATGCAAAATTTTATTTAATCTGCACAAAAGCCCTATTGCTTTCTTCTTTTTACACAAAGAAAACTGTGCATAGTGAGTTATTATTCCAACCTACATCTATCTGACTCCAGAGCATATATTCACAACCATCCTAGTACGTACCACTGCCAGTTGTTTAGAAAAGAAGAAGAACAAGAACAAGAATGAGAAAAAGAGGAGGAGGAGGAAGAAGTAATAGTAGTCATCTGGAAATAAATCCCTTATGGAAGAAGCCCAAGTGCTGTCCACTCAGCACAGGCTCACAACCAGAATCAATAGGTTTCCCGAGTCTTTACAGCCCTTGTTTGTATGTCATGTTGCCACCAATACCCCTTCCCTTCTAAGAGCCCAGGCCTGGGGCTCCAGGCTCTGAGTGCAAGGTCAGATGCCCAGGCAGTCTCTCACACGTCTTCCTCTCTGTCAAACACCTCAGTGCTTTTCCATCACCAGCACAACCAGGTCCTCTGCCTCTTCTGACCTGCTGAGCAGCAAGGTCTGTGCTGGGGTCTGTGCTGGAGGCCCAGGTTTTCTTTTTCTCTGACCTTGGTGAATCTCTCAGTCCCCCGGCTATGTGGCTTCCTTATCTGTAAAAGCTGTCTGTAGCTCTCATCCAGCTCCTATGATTGACCTCCTGATCTGCCTCTGCAGCCCTATCTCCCACCATGGTCCCAGACTCTACCCAAACTGTTTGCCTGACCCCAGACCCCCTCTCAAACTTTTTCTCCCTTGGGCCTTATGCCCCTTCCTATAAGATCTTCTTCCCTACCATCTCTGCCCACCCAAATCCAACTCACCCTCCCAGATCCTGCCCAAATATCACTTCTTCCAAAAAGTGATCCCAAGAGCAACCATCTCATCTTTCCCCTGAACACCCCTGGCACAACACGTGTGGCTCTCCCAAGGAGCCCTGATCCTTCCTTGTTTTTAGGGGTTTTGTGTCTTTTTTTATCAGAGGCATAGGTTTCAAGTCAAACAGACTAGGTTTAAATCCCAGTTCCACTGACTGTGATAATCTTGGACAATGATTATCAGTTCTGAACTTCACCTAACTCTTGCATGAGTCAGAATAACACAATGTCTCCCACACAGGGTCTTAGTAAATATTAAATAAAATGATGCATGAAAGAGCTCAGTAAATAGTGTGTATTATTCTTGTAATTTCTTATGCAAGCTCCTTGAGGGTAGAAAAAATATCTTTCTCATCTCCTTATAGAAGCATAGCATTGGGTCCATCCTGAACATGGCTAGGCATTTTTAGAATAAAAGAAACAATCAAAAGTAGTTTCAGGGCTAGGGGTGACAGAGCACTTGCCTAGCATGCATGAGGACCTGGGTTTGATCTCCCAGCACTGAAAAAAAAAAAAAAAAGTAATTTCAGGCTGTACATCTAAGTTCCAGCAGTATTACTCACAATAGTCAAATGGTAGAAATAATTCAAGTGTCCATCCACGGATGATTGAATAAACAAAATGTGATTCACACACAAAAAAAATGGAATATCGTTAGTCTTTAAAAGGAAGAAAATCCTGTTACATGCTAGAACACAGATGAAATTTGAGGAAATTATGATAAATGAAATAAGCCAGTCACAAAAAAGACAAGGTGACACATGCATGGTGACACATGCCTGTAGTCCCAGCTATTCAGGAGGCTGAGGCAGGAGGATGGCTTGAGCCCAGAATTTGAAGACCAGACTGGGCAACTTGGAGAGACCCCATCTTTGAAAATAATAATCATCATAATAATAATGGTCTGATTCCACTTAGATGAGGTACTTAGAATGGTCAACTTCACAGACAAAACGATGATCATTTCCTGGGTCTGTGGGGAATGGCAATTGGTTGTTGTTTAACAGGTACAGAGTTTCAGTTTTATCAGATGAAAAGAATTTTGGAAATGGATGTTGGTGATGGTGACAAACCAATATAAATATATTTAATGCTACTGGTCAGTACATTTATTTTTTTTTAATATTTATTTATTTATTAGTTATTGGCGGACACAACATCTTTGTTTGTATGTGGTGCTGAGGATCGAACCTGGGCCGCATGCATGCCAGGCGAGCGCGCTACCTCTTGAGCCACATCCCCAGCCCCTGGTCAGTACATTTAAAAATGATTAAAATACTACCCTTTATGTTATAGATTAACATGCTACATACATTATATATTGAAACAATTAAAAATAAAAAGAGTCACTTCAAGGCTCTTGGTTGGAACAGAAGCAGCTGAAAAAAAGTCTGCTTAAAGTTTAAAATATTTAGATATAAATATTTTTTAATGTCTGTGAGCCTACCCATATATACACGTACTCCAAACGAGCTCATTTTTCTTTTCCTTACTGCTCTGAAGGGTGACATAGAGATCATCTGCACAGGAAGGATCTGAACGACCCGCTGATTACAGGATAATATTCATACAATGAGGTTAAAAGCACTGGCTGAAAAGTTCTTTCATAAAACCTGCTACATGAGAAGAGAAAATAATTTATGAGAACATGAACAATTAGCACTTTGTAAAAAAAGAAATAATGCACTTAACTTGATCCCTATATTTAACATCAATTAAAGATTATCCTCATGAATGAAACTCGACCTGGAAATTAACAAGGGATTTAAACTGCATTATGCAAGCAAAAGAGAGAAGCCAGAGCACTGGTTCAGGGCTTCCGATATTCGGCTACGATGGCATCTGTACAATACAGCTTGGCCATTTCTTCACATTTCTCTGATTTGCAAGAAGTTGCTATAAACATATAGGAACATTTGCTTCTGCACAAAAACCCCATGATAAAGATCCCTAGGCAGCCACAAACACAAGGTTGGCACCCTTCTTCTTTTTTTTTTTTTTAATATTTTGTTGTTGTTGATAGATATTTATTTATTTGTTTGTTTGTTTGTTTGTTTATTTATATGTGGTGCTGAGAGTCAAACCCAGTGCCTCACACATGCTAGGCAAGTGCTCTATCTCTGAGCCACAACCTCAAACCTGCACTCATCATTTTTTTTTAATATTTTAAAGTTGTTGATGGACCTTTATTTTATTTATTTGTATGTGGTGCTGAGAATTAAACCCAGTGCCTCACGCATGCCAGGCATGCGCGCTACCACTGAGTCACAACCCCAGCCCCCTGCACCTTTCATTTTTTTTTTTTAAAGAGAGGAGAGAGAGAGAGAGAGAGAGAGAGAGAGAGAGAGAGAGAGAGAGAGAGAGAGAATTTTTAATATTTATTTTTTAGTTCTCGGCGGACACAACATCTTTGTTGGTATGTGGTGCTGAGGATCGAACCCGGGCCGCACGCATGCCAGGAGAGCGCACTACCGCTTGAGCCACATCTCCAGCCCCTGCACCTTTCATTTTTAAAAATAACTTCTGGGTCAGTTTTTACAATAATAATAATAATAATAACCAAGAGAGTCTCTTTAAAAAGATGTCTGTGCTGCTCCAAGATTTGAATCTGGATCATTTCTATAAGACTATACAAGTGAATCTAGAGGGCAGGGCTAGATCAGAAATCATATTCAGTATCAATTGGTTTCAAATCACCAAACATTATACTCCCTAAAATGGGTGTAGACTCTAGCTCTTTTTGTGTGGTTTTTGAAATATTTAATTTACTATGTATTGAGGCAGCCTCTGTGCTCAGCAACCCATAACCCACCAGGCCTGAATTATTTTCTCCAGATTTGGGGTCTGGGACCTAGGTTCCTCTGCTTCCATGGTTCACAAACCTTATCAGGGAGGGCACATAGGATAGTGGAAGCACAGAAACTCTCAAAGAGGACAAGCCAAAGACCCTCTGGGTGTTCCAGAGCCTGCATCTAGAACTAGAGGCTGAGCTCTCGTTTGTCTGCTGGTACAAAACATCCTTCCACTTCCCAGGGGACATGTCAGGACCAAAGCCCTGAGGCTGATTGCTCTGAATTGCCCCACTGGGAAGAAGCAGAGTGCTTCTTGCCATCTTTCAGACCTCCTGGAAGAAAGGGTCTTGTTCACAGCCTGGAAAGTGCCCCCTGAGAAATTGACTTTTTTTTTTCCCTGTTGCTGTCACTCATGCTACATTCAAGTTTTCTGGTTATTGTGCCTAGTATTGGATCTAGGGACAATTTACCCTTTAGCTGGGTGTGTGTGTGTGTGTGTGTGTTGAGAGACAGAGAAGGAGAGAGAGAAAAAAATGTGTGTGTGTGTGCATGAGTGAGAAACAGAGAGACAGCTTTTGCAAATCCTGGCTCCGAGTGTGCATGTGCTGAGCACTGGTTTCCCATTGTTATCTTGGGAAAAGAGAAAGCAGATGTTAACCATTACCCCTTGAGAATTCACCTTGCTATGCTGTAAAATTCTGCATTATTAACATTCCAAAATCCTTCCACTCTTGTGTGCATCTTAGATGGGAGTGAATATTTGAGAATTCAAAAATGTGGAAGGATGGAGGTGGCAGAAGTTTATTAAATTGGCCCAGGGCAGTTTTGAAATTTGAAAGTTTCTCATACTCCATGGCTCTGGGCCAACTCTCGGCCGCCTCAGCTGAGCAGCCAGTGCAGAGCCTTCTCATCTGGAAGTCTTCTTTCCATCCTTGTGGAAGGTGAAAGAAAGGCAAGTATTTGGGGGTACCAAGGGAGGGCAGATTTGTCCAGCTCCATCTGGACTCTGGGGCACCCCAGGAACAGCGGGCACAGTAATATGGGGAAAATGCTCAAGGTTGCTTCGTAGTAAGTTCTATCAGATCTTAGCTAAATTAATGGATAATTTTTTTAAGAAAAGCCATTCTAAGACAACTTCTCTTTTATAGAAGTCAGCAATGAAACAGTAGTTGCTTCTTCCTCTGATCTGGCTGACCCATTGGAAAGTGAGAGATTTGGTGGTGGTGGTGGGGGGTGTTTTTTTCCTCTGTTTTGGGGGAAAAAAAAAAAGGAGAGAAGCAACAAGACCAAATATCTACTCACTGCAAAATTATGCCATAGTTGTAAAGGGTGTTTTCCAAACATATAAATGTGCCTTGAAACGAGACAACTGCAATAGAGCAGAGTGCTTAAGTCCAGGGCTTTGAAAACAGAAGTTACTTGAGCTGGGTTCTGTTTCCCAGCCATGTCACTTTAAGCAAGTTAATTAACCTGTCTGACCCTCAGTTTCCTCCCCTACAAAATGGGAATAACAACAGGACTGCTCTGAAGATTAAATGAGATAATAGATATAAAAGGCACAATATCTGGCACATAGTAGGTGCCCAATAAATGCAGTCTGCTATACATTATTATTTTCATCATCATCATTATTGTTAGGTCATTTTAAGTAGGTTGGCCCCAGAATTAGTAGCATCCCCAAGTCCTATCCTAAAAGCACAGCTGGGACTTTGTTTCATCATTAGCTAGATCTAGCTAGACCCCTGACAATAGGCTAAGTGTAGAATAGTGCCCCCTTCCAATGAATGGCACTTGTCCCCAGATTCCCTTCTCAGTTCTCATCCTCATCCCTAGATTTTAATTTCAGAATTCCCAGCTACAAAAGACTTACTAAGAACATTCTGGAGTACAGAAAAAAAGACAAAATAGAATCTAATTCCTGTAATTAACTAATTAACTGGAGCCCTCAATTAATGGAATTTTAAACTGTATTGCCTTTAAAAGAAAGGAGGGCCCACTACTCATCTCTGTCTCTTCCCAAGGGTAAATGGACCCCTAATCTAACTGCCACCCTAAGGAAACTCAGGTGAGCCCTGGTACATCCTGAGCCTCAGGCATCCCAGGAAGGAAGATGAGTTGTGTTTGTTGCAAAAGGGTCCAACCGCGCCCAGAGGAAGCGATACGTTTTTGTGCAAGATTGCCACAGATCAGGGAGAAACCGAAAAGGATGGTCTCAGCCCAAAATAACAGGGCAAGTTAGCTGACCCAGAGCCCACGTTCCCAGGCGTGTCATGCAATGGGAGTTTGCAGAAGCCCCTGCGCCGCGCCGGGTGTGGGAGGCTGAGCGCCGCTCCCTGCAGAGGGAGCTGTGCAGGCGCTCCCCCGCCTCAGCAGACAGCCATCCATCACTCCGGAGCGGCAGCGGTGGGGACGTGAACTCGGTCACCTCCTCCCCCAGTCCCCTCCCCGGCAGGCTCCGAGGAGCCCAGGCGGTGGCGGCAACGCGAGGAAGGGAACGCGTTGCACACTGGTTGGCTACCCCTCTGCAGGATGACGCCGAGAGAAGTTTTTCCCTTTCTTCCAACAGCCTCTCCCGCTGCCAGTAAGGACCGCTGCTCTAGGCCGTCGCGCACTGTCAAGGGGGGACTTCCCTGAGCCGCTAGGAAAGCTCCTCCGCCAAGAGACAGCGCCCCAGGAGAAACCCACTTCCCCCTCTCTTGGCTGGAGGACAACGGACCCATGCAACGGCCCTGGGGAGTATTACTAAGTAATTTGATGGCAGACCTGATGGCTGCCCGGTTCGAATGCCTCTGAAATCGAATTCTGCCACCCTATGCATCCTCTGTGCTCAAGTCCCAGTTAAAGCCTGCGATCCCACATCCGGGTTTCTTACAGCCTAAGCCAAAGTTGATAGGTTCCATTGAGAGGGTGGCTCTGTCATGGAAATTGTGATCTCAACAGAGTGGCATTTGGTAAAAAGCAATTCTGCACACCTCCTTGCGCTGTATGTCAGGCTACTTCCCCTGGGGGTGACACAGGATCAGGAGATATTCACAACACCTTTCCCTGCTGCCCTCATAGGACCTGCCCTATTAGACCCAAAACGGTGTAGGCATGGCCTAGAGAAGCCCCCAAGGGAAAATCATGCCCCTTAGATGCCCAACCCCACTCCAAGGGCCTAATAATGGTCCATGGACTCTGAACAAACTTTCAAGTGCTTTTCAAAATTAAAATTAAAGTAGGAAAGTCTTTTGAGCAGGTCTTGCAGCAGCAAGAGCACTGGAGCAGGAGACCGGGATGCCACTAGTGACCTTGGCAAAGACCTGCACTACCTAGGGCTGAGCATCCTCACCTTGGAGGGCCAGGATAAAGCCCTTCTGCCACTCTGCCTAGGGTACAGTTAAAGAAGGCCAGTAGGCCAGGCCAAATGCAGGGTAAGACCTTTTCCTTGTAGAAAGGAGAGGCACCACTTCCTGGGGAGAAACTAAACGGAGAACAGAGATGAGAGGGACTTTCTAGACCCCATCTGCCCAGGAGGTAGATCCCAGTACAGGAAGAAAGGCCCTTAAAGGAACAGACTCTAAGACTCTGTGCACAAAAGAAAGAGGCAGTAAGGTGAATGGATGAAGTCACTGACCCCAGCCTCCTGGGTCCCACCTCCTCTCTGTTGTAGGAAAGACAGGTTTCACTCCACCACAGCCTTCTCTACACATTCTGAAGGCTCTTGCACAGTGGCTAGGCCAGGTCCCAAAGCATGGTCATCTCAGCTACCAGCCAGTAGCTGCACACCCAAAGGTGCGACCATAGAACTAGGCAGGAGTGACTCCACCTGCCATCGTGGGTCCTGGGTGGGAGGAAGTCTTGATCTTGGGTTAGTTCTAAGGAGATTAGGCCAAAATATTGCCAGGAGGCCTCCGGCCTCGGATACCCCATTCGCAGCCTCGTCCACGTCGCGTCCCGCACTGCCCAGGCAGGGCTGAAGGTGCCAGTCACTGAGCAGAGATCTCCAAAGCCAGAACCGCTGCATTTTCGGACCCCAGGTAGGAAAACCAGAAAGAGGGCCCGCTCAATGCCTGCGGGGGACGGGGAGCTGTTTTCGGCAACGCTCTTCTTCCTTTGGTCATTTGGACCCTGCAAGACCGAACTTGGGTACCAACGAGAGCGCCACCCATTGAGCAGCCCATGGGGTCTCCAGTCAGACCCTGCTGAGCGCTGCCACCGCACCCGCAGCGTCCCTGCAGAGCCCCCTCCTGCCCGCGGGCCGCCCTGCGCCGCAGAGACCAAGGCTGCCATCTAGCGGGCACCGCGGGCGGGCGCCGTCGGGGACCAGAGCCCGAGCCCGAGGAGAGGACTCCAGGGTTTTCTGCAGCTCCGCCGCGATTGGGAGCGGGAACTAGGGCTCAAACTTAAGCACTGCTGTGTGACCTTGGCAAGTCCCCAACCTTCTTTAAATCAAACGTCTTCTCCCTGTAAAACTGAGAAGCTAACGACTCCTCCACACAGGGTCGTCGGGAAACGCGAGACCCAGGGGATGTCGCACCCTCCTTCTCGAGACCACCTGCTGTATCCGCTCCACACCTTACTCTTGTCCAGCGGAGTGATGAGCTACCCCGGTACCCCAAAGGCTGGAGGTGGAAGGAGGCGCTGGGGAAAGCCCGCAAAGCAGGAATCCGCGCTGAACAGCAGGATCCTTTTCTAGGAATTGTAAACCCAGAATTGTAAATAAAATGCTAATGATTTATTCGTGCTCAAACTCCGGGGGCTGCGTTGCAGCTTTTGAAGACAATTCCAAGCATGACTTTCCAGGAAGGCAGGCCTCCCTACAGCGCCTTCCAAGGCTCTGCAGGGGTCCTCCCAACTTGCCAGGGATGTGGCAGGACCGAAGTGGCTCCTGGTGGAGGCCAGGGAACCTGCCCTCTGGATGGGGTCAGAGGAGGACCGGACTTTTTTCACCTATGTGAAACTGCATCAAACCCTTTAGCCCTCACCCCTCCTTCATTCATTCACGAAGTCCTTAGTGGAATATTGGTATTCAAAACAGTCTTAGGGTTCACCTACCTTGGAAAAGGTTGACTTAACAATCCCACTACTAAAGACAGGGAGTGCTTGGAGGAGAAAAGTCTTTAACTTGGACTTTAACTTGGATGATGAGCTCTATGACAATTCTGAGAATCTCTAGGGGGCTCCTTGGAGATGGAGTCCAAATTTCTTCATAAGTCTTGGCCTCCTTCCATATGTTAAGGTATTTCTTTAAAGGGTGAGCCTTAAAATAAATTAATTAAACTTAAAACTATTCAAGCCGTGTGCATTTGCATCTTCAGCTACCAGGGTAGCCTGATGCCTGAACCTGCTGGGTCAGGTTCACCAAGAAAACAGGGCCCAGCTGACTGCAGTCCAGAGCAGCAGAGATGACCTCACTTAGCTTCCTCTCCCCACACAGCCAAAGGTGCTCAAGAGACCCTAGTTCCTGGTTCAGAGCTCCCTGGAAAGGTTTCAGTAGACCCAGTCTTCCTCCTCCAGGCCAGGACACACAGAACTGCTCCACCCAGCTGTCCAGCAAACACCTCCTGGCAGAAGCACATTGCAGTCTTTGTTGGTTTTTATTAAGAGCTTCTCTTGCCAGCACTTCTTTTATGCAATTTCTTGAGGAATGTTGAATCTCTGATTAATAATGACCTTTCTAAGTTCCTTTTGAATATAAAATTCAAATATGATCATGATACCTAACTCCACCAACAAGCTGGTTTTTTGCATTTGGTGACCCTCCATGAGACCGCTAGGGAAACGTTCCTCAGCCACTGGTAGATCTGTGTCTGAACTGTTGAGGAGATTCAGGGGTCCTGTAGAAGAAGCCTGTACTAAGTGACCTTTATTCTTTTGTTCCTTGGAAAAACTTATTGATCTGTTCCTATGAACTGACTCATATGGGGGAGCATTGGGGATATCAGGCAGGTAAAACAATCCTGCTCCCAGGGGGCTCATAGCCTAGGTCTGGTCTCCTTTGTAAAACAAGGAATTCTGGGATTCCTCCTCCCTGCCCACCAGAATGAAGATGCAGACCCCAGGCACAATCCTGTGTCCCAGAATTTTTTAAGGAATTCGTGGGGTGGCGGGGGAGATCCCTGCAGTTAAAAAAAAAAAGAAAAAAAAAATAGCATTTGGTCAGGGCAGCCAGGATCAGAGTTCAAACATTAACCTCTTTGGGACACCCTTATTCCAAATGCCCACCCCTAAACTGAATTATATCAAGTATCACACTTTATTTCACAGAGCAGGCTTCTAGCATAGTTCTTAAAAATACAGTAAATACATTAGCAATGAAAATTAATCAAATTCAACTACCTGCTACAACATGGATGAATTTCACAATGCTGGATCAAACAAACCAGACACAGAAAAGCATAAGCATACAATATGATTCTATTAATGTAAGTTTAAAAGCAGGCAGGAATAAGCTAATTGGCTGTAAAATTATGAAGGCAATCAGAGAAATGGTCATTACCAGGGCTGGGGGTATAGCTCTGTGGTAAAGCACTTGCTTACCACGTATGAGACCTGAGTTCAATCCTCAACACCATGAGAAAAAAGAAAAGTGGTCATCACTGAGGTCAAGATAGTGATTTCCTCTAGAAGGGAGAGGGTTGAGGTAAGGAATCTTATCTCACACAGTGGGTTTTTGTGGGTCCCACAACAGCTCAATCTTTTTTTAACTTGGGTGGTAGTTACAAAGATATCTGCTTACAAATTATTTGTCAAATTGTTTCTGTGTTTTATGGACTTCTCTATGTATGTTTCAGCTCAGAGTAAAAAAAAAACATGCTAAAGAAAAGGGAAGAAAAATATCCAGCCTATTTTTAAAATGTATTGCAATCTTCTCAAACTGAATTTTTTAGTTTGAGTGTCTACACTCTGCCTGAATTCTCTCTGTGTCAAGCTTTGGGTGATTGCAACAGCTTCTGACATGACTCAGCCTCATAAATACAGAGGAAGCAACAAGATCTAGCTCTGCAGCCTTACTGATACACTGAATGACCTCTGGCCAGTCCCTTCCCTCTCTGAGCCTCAGTTTCCCCTGCTACACAGTGAGAGGGAGAGGGGAGATGATTTCCCAGACTGCTAGTTATGTGAGAGGTACCTTGTGTGTCAGATGAGGTTTTCCCTAGACCTCAGCAAATCCTGCAGTGATGTTACACTCCCACAGCAAGCGAGCATCCCCAAACACAGGCCATCAAACACTCAAGGTGGCCTCTGAAACTGCCACAAAGACTGCTCCTGGGGGGTGTGGGCACCCTTCCTCTCACCTCCTTTCAGAATCTGCAGACAGAGATTCACTCCATCAGTTCTCAGATTCCCCCCTGCAGAGGCCAGAGCTGTCTTTGGGCCCCATGTCCCTTGGGGCTGTGAACACCGCTAAAATCCCATTGATTAATCGGGTCCCACCCTCGGATCAATGGCTGGCATTAGTCGAGCTTAGCGCAGTTTTATTAGTCTGGCTGCCCTCTTGCAGATGTTATAGATGAAGAAATAAAATGAGGAGGAGAGGGAAAAAGGACAAAATCATTAGTCTGAAAGAGGCAAAAGAGCATCTTCTCTGTTTTGTATTCAGATTCAGAGCTGCGCTGTCCAAGCCAGGAGCACACACAACAATCCATTTGTAAGCTGTTTCCAGAAGTTCGGACCAGCCTCCTGATTTCCCATTTTGCCTGAAATCTAAGATCCCAGGAGCATTTGGTCTGTTGCAACCGCCAGCTCCGTCTCTGAAGCCATTTTACAAAGCTTCGAAAACACCTGAGGTCCCGTTCATTCGTTCGTTCATTTCTCACAAGGGCAGAGGATTTTGCCTGATATGGGGGAACAGGCCTAACTATCTGCCAGATAATCTATTTTGAAAGTGTCATATTTGCTCAGAAGGGACCAGTCCTTCCAGGACTTGCAGAGAAGCCTGCTACATGGTCCCACCTTGCCAAAGCTCTGCTTCAGCAGAGGAAACCCACAGGCTCTGCTGGCTGAAACTCTCCAGAGAGGCCCTTTGAATTAAGACCAGAAATGCTTTTAAAAAGACTTCAGTGCATGGTCTTCTGATGATGACCTCTTCCTTAATTTTGTGATGGCTTCATCTGCCTTTTTCCATCATCTAGGTAGCTATAAAAAGCTAAACACCTCCCACAACCCCATTAGGATGAAAGCGGAGGATTTTATTATTCGTTTTTAATAGGAAGAAGCTCAAACTCCCCCAGGAAGTGTAAAAGGTAGGGTTTTGATGTATCAGGTGATGGAGAAAGGTTTCAACCAAGTAGATCCTCCAAGAGTGAGGATGTCCTGTTGGGGACAAGCAGGAAAGGCTAGGGTAACCAATCTCTGCACAAAAGGAAAGTCAGCAGTCCCAGGCGGTCCCCTCCAAGGTGCCTTAATCCCATGGGTACAGGCTGGTTTCAGGACCTGCCAGGAAATCCAGGGAGAACCCCAACCTCTAGAACATCATCTCCTGAAGAAATTTGTCTCTTTAAAGATTTGCAACACACACACACACACACACACACACACACACACAAAGGTAACTAAATGAAATGGTTCCCTCCAAGACCGTGCTATTCATAACAGTAATAAACCCCTGCCACAGACTGTGTCATTATCCAAACACCATTAACATCAATATTCGTATGAATACCATCTGGCAAAAGAGCCTGCAGACCGAAACCTCGCCGACTCTGGGATTTTCCAGCCCGTGGCCACCTCCTCCCTCCTGATGCATAGGGGATAAGGAGGCCTGAGAATCCCCTGCCAAACCAGCAGGTGCACCCTGACAGAACACTAAGGTTTAGAGGGAAAAGAAGGCAGGGGAGGGTGAAAGACATCTAAGTCTAATTTATTCACTGTCATTGACTTCTCTTCAAGTCTTAATTATGAAGATGCAACCAACTGCTTCTTCACATTGTCATAATAGGAAACTGATTGAGTATTTATATAAACCTCAGAGGAATCATTGTTTTGAAGAGAAACGGAACCTACCCTCCTGCCAGTCCCCAGGGTTGTCTTACAGACAGTGTCACATACAAAACCCTATACTTAAGTTGGAAGAGCTTTTTGTGGAGAGTAATTATGTGACCCCAGAACACGAGTTCTTCCTGGGGAGAGAGGCTGGGTGCTTAGGTTACAGCTCAGCTCCTCCTCTGGACTGGATCCTGCTTCCCTAGCCACTGCATGGGTGTCATGCCTGTGATCCTCTGAGAACCAGAGGTCACCGGCACAGCCCTGAGGCAGGCATCCCTGAGCCTCTGCAGGAAGAATGCAGGAAACTTGTGGGTCTAGAGCTTGACTTGACAGTGCCACTGGGCAGGCAGGAAGCAGTACAGCAGTAAACCTCAGGGAGATCCTCCCAAACCATGCTGAGCCCCATTTCTCCTTGCGTTGATTTTACTTATTAGGGTGATAAATATCTATAAATGAATAAGTGCATACCTGCCACGTGGGGTTATGGTGAGATCTGAATGAATTAGTACTAATGATAATGATAATAATAAAAAATAATAATAGCTACTTCATTCCAGGCATGAGATTGAGTGATTCACATTTTCTCATTCAGTCTTCATCATAACCACATGAGGTTTAAAAAAAAGCATTAATCCTCATTTTAGACAGGATGAAGCAGAGGTTCAGAAAAATTAGGTAATTGACTCAAGATAAGGACACCAGTAAGTGGGAGAGCCAGAATTTGAGTCCAAATCTACCTAATTCTAGTGCCTGAGCTCTTCGTCCTAGTTCTGTCCCACCACCGAATGCATTTTGTAAGCTCTGATGTCCTGAGCACAGGATCTTGAGTCCTGGCTCTACCATTTCCTTCGGTGTGATTTTGGGTTAGTTGCTTTGCCTCTCTGGGTCATCTGCATGCCTAACAGTGGTGGTGCTCTTATGAGATGAAAGCTGAGGCTAACAGCTCTTCCTAATGGATAAAGAATGTACAAATGAAACTAGCAATCACAAGTTTCACTCCTAGGAACATGGCACATCTGTAAACAGCTGGGAAGCAGCAGCAGCAATGCAAAGAGAAGTGACTTTGGGGAAATGCCAGGAAAGAAGACTCTGTGAGCCAAAGTTCTCGGGCAGCCATAAAGCAGAGGGTCCATTCCCAACCTTATGGGCTCCTCAGGGAGCAACCGAGGACCAGAGAGATGTTGCTTGGACTATGGGCTCAGGAGAGGACTTTAACCCCCCACAAGCCTGTTGGGAACAACCACATCCCCAGACCCGAGGACCTGGACAAGGTCATGGGATCACAATTACTCTTAGCCACAGCTGCAGCAATCTTTCTCACTGAGAACTGCTCCGACTTGCACAGTCCCAGTGGCCGTGAAGATATTATATAGCAGGAAGCAGTTTATTCCTGCTTTAAATGTTTTCTGGAAAGACAGGATTCAATAAATTTTAAAAAATCAAAAGTACATTTCCCAATGCTGAAATCACCATGCTTAGCCTGCCAGGGATGTCTCAGGGAGGAATTACTACAGTGAGAAGGAGGTCTCCATACTGGAGGACTTCAGTTCTGTGCCCTCTGTAATCACCTAGCATACCTTCTTACAGGAGACAGGAACAGACCTGGAGAGAGGACACAGTATCTCCTGGGGGAAGCTAAGTGCTTGACTCCAATGCAGAACTGTTCCCACTCTGTGTCACCTGTGATAAAGTCAAACCATCCAACCCCCTCTAGCCACCCACTAGCCCTTGGGGTTGGCATGGAGGATACAGGCTAAGGGGCTACAACGGGTAGGTTTGGAGGCCAGGGCAGAACTGGGGCTCCCTTGTCTGAGAAAGCAGAAGACATCACTGCCAGAAGGGAGCAAATCCAAGCACAGCTTACAGTCCTGAGCAAGGAAAAGAGTCCAGCAAGGTGAGGTTCAGCCAAGGAGGTCTGAGTGCACCAAATGCCAGTAGCTTTCAGAGCTCACTTTTCCGGCCAGTGAGAATGTGACTCATAGCTGGGGGTGGGGGGGCTGGGGGGTGTACCTGGAGTGAGGGCAGCAGCTCCTGCCACTGAGCGCACAGATGCCAGCAGCCTGCCCTTCACCACCTGCAGTGCCCTCTGAAAACCCTGAGCACCGTCTGCTCTGACTCCAGCCTGCTAACAGGCAGAGGGAACTTTTTCCTTTTCTGCTTTTCCCTAACACATTCAAGCAGAAGTGTCATTAATACTTCACAAGAAATGGAAAATCAAAAGGGGAAGACTTTTTTTTAAAGCTGTATTTTTTAAACATTTGGGTAGGAAAAGTCAGATGTCAAAAAAAAATCCCCATTTACATCTTTTAAAATATGAGCAATTAATATTTTCCACAGAGGTTCAAGCTCCCTCTCTCCACTGTTTGCAGGGTATTGTTAAGCCTCGCTTTGTAATTTGTTGCATGCTTAAATATTCAGTCTGTATTTCATTTGGGCTACACATTTAATTCAGCCAACATGTTCATTTTAAGATCAATACTGTCATAACTATGTTGAAAAATTAAATTATTGTAACTTTATTTACATTTCTTAAAAGTACTGTGAAAATTATTCTTAACCAGGACCTAATCAATGTTAGAGTCTAAAAATATGCCACTCTGCATGAAGCTATAAAAAGATTAATGTACATTTTTTTACAAGAAATTAGTAGCTTAATGAAGTGGATAAAAACGCTGTCACAATTTTTATTGGATCTAAATTGCATAGTAGTGGAGGTACAGTAAGTGCCTTCTACATAATGACATAATGAGTCATGACTAGTGCTGGAAGGCTAATTTGCCCTTAACTGACACAAAACCAGGGAATTAACATCCCAGTCGCTCTACGCCAATAGCAGATGCATTATTTCATTGCACAGCAGGGTTTTTAACTAAACTCTTAACTGTAGAAATATTGATCTATTCTTCTGTGAAATGATGAAATTGGAA
Source organism: Urocitellus parryii (assembly GCF_045843805.1). Lineage (NCBI taxonomy): Eukaryota > Metazoa > Chordata > Mammalia > Rodentia > Sciuridae > Urocitellus > Urocitellus parryii. The sequence continues at coordinate 24,033,036 of NC_135541.1, forward strand.
TTTTTTAAAAGGACGTCTTAAATTACGGCTGCTGCAGTGTCATTTGCTTTCATGCTGCCACGCCTGCCTACAGAGCAGATGGAACCAGAGAAGTTTTGGGAGGTCCCTACCTGGGTTTTAGGGTCTTCAGTCCGAGGGGTCAAGAAGGAGGAGTTTCACAGGAGATCGAATGCTGGTGTGGAACCAATGGGAGAAAATGACAGCCCATCTACCTGGGCCCAAGTTCTGGAGTGGTTACTCTAGAACATTGTCCCAGTCCATGAAATGGTTGACTCTGAAGGTGATGTATTGCTTACAAGCTGTTTTGAATGCAGCATCACCAAAAACAGTGATATTCAACTTAAGTCCCAAATAAGAATTGAGTGTCACGACAGATAGAACAGGAGGTACTGAAAGGCCTAGTGTTTACTGCCTTATACTACCTTTACAAGAGACTATTATAAGAAACAAGTGTAAAGTGAAAGATGTTGTACTGCCCTGGTTCAATGTTATCGTTCATTCAGTCTTTATTTATTGGGTACCTATGGAGTGCCGGGGGTGGATAAATGCACTACTCTTTGGTGGCTAATTATTACTCTGTCAAATAGTGCAATGCAACATATTTCTTTGTTTAACCAAGTGAATCAAAATTTATCTTGCTTTGAAATTCTCACAATAAACCATGTACTAACTGCAGATACACTGAGCTGTCACAACCCAGGAATTTAGAAGAAAACAGAACAATGCACTAACAGATACACATCTGACACCTCGTATGTGTCTCTGTTTGACATTTTGGGTTAGCACACACACAAAAAGCAACAGCAAAGTCAAAAACCTTTATATTTGAGGAGCTGGGAAACCAAACCCATTTAGTTCATCAGATCTGCACTCTGTCACACAACTGAGGCCTACGCACAGAAAATAACTAGATACAGTTTGATTGGGCCCAGTGACCAGTAAGTCACAGTGGGGCAGCCATACTGAACTGGTTTGGGATGTCCATTATCACTATTTCCTAAGCTCACCCCCAAGAGAGTGTAGAGTGCAACTAGGGCTGAGGATGGCTGATACAAACATGAAATAAAACAGAAACTGTACAGCCTGTGCTCAAAGTACTGGAGACCCTGATGACCTAACAGGAGCTGAAAGGAATCAGCCACAGACAGGACAGAGGTACATACGAAGGAAGGGCAATTTGACACCATGAAAACTGCAGACAATAACTCCATCTCCTGTTCTGAGTCTAGGATTGTGTTCTTCTACGTGTTAAAAACCAGTAAACATCCCCTCATTAGTTTCTTTTCAACTTTTATGGGATTTTTAAAAATGCATATATGGATATTGTTAATTATAAAAAGAATACATATTCATTTACTCTAGAAAAATTGGAAGACACTGTTAATATGGTAAAAAAAAAAGTAATGAGACTTTTCAAATCTATGTTATTTTAAAGAAGTACAAGAATCGATCTATTTAAGAACATCCTAAAATTGGTCGCTGAAGCATGTAAAAGATCCTGTTCTTGTACTCTCATCAACATGGAGTCTCATCCTTTGAAAAGATGCCCGTTTGATAAAGAGAAAAGGAAGCTCATTATTTTAATTTGCGTTTCTCTTATTATTAGTGAGGTGTTAGGATTTTTTATGTTTTTGGCCTCTTCTACTTTGTGCTTATATGCATAACTAATGTCTTTTCCTCATTTTATTTTTGGAATGCATTTCTTACTGATTTGTAAAATTCTATTTAAAAATATTAACTTTGTCTATTACATGTTTTTCCTATTTCTTGTTTTATTTATAGTAAATTTTGACCTCAAGCTTTCATTTTTTTCTTTTCTCTTGTTTTTGTTTTATTGGTACCAGGGATTAAACCCAGGGGTGCTTAATCACTGAGCCACTTCCCCAGCCCTTTTTATTTTTTTTGTTGTGAGACAGGATCTCCCCAAGTTGCTTAGGGCCTAAGTTTCTGAGGCTGGCTTTGAACTTGTGATTCATCTGCCTGGGAATCAAGCCGCTGGGATTACAAGCATGTAGCACCACGCCTGGCAAGCTTTCCATTCTTATGTAAACACACACACTAAACAGAATCCTTAAATTGCCTCTCATCTCTCCTCTCACCCTCTTGGTATGGTGACAAGCCTGTGCGACCTGGAGTCAGATGATCAACACTCACTCACCATCTGGGAATCTTCAGGGGAAACACTTCACTTCTACAGAGCTCATTTTTCCCTATCTGCATCCTAACTTTTGTCAAGATGAAATTCAGTCAATACTATGATGGCAAGAATTCTGCTGTCTTGTTCACTGATAGAACCTAAAACCTAAAATAGAGCTTTGCACCCAGTAAGCATTTAATAAATCTGTGACTGAGTGAATAAGCCGCTGGTTTGAACCCCAGCCCAGAGCAGACAATCAGCACATCATGTGCTGTTCACAGCAAGCCCCCCCCCCCAAAAAAAAAAATCACTGCTCCTAACAGCCTCCAGTGGGTCAGCATTTACATCTCCCTCTCCTGTTGTTACCTCGTTCCCATTGTTCCCCAGCTCAGCCAAGTCCATACTGAGTGTGCAGCGAAAGCCCAGCTGGATACAGAAGGGATCCAATGCCCTGGCCCTGGCCTTTGGCCTAGTGATGGCCCTGACAGGACTTTATTAAACATACAGCAAAAGCAAAGGAGGCAATGAGATGGACTAAAATAAGGGCCAGGAGACCTAGGGAGAAGTGAGATCAAGAAGAAGAGAGCAAGGAAAGGAAGGGTTGCTAGAGGTCCAGGAGCGAACCCCCACCCCTGAGCCAAGCAATGGAGATACCTGGACACAGAGAAAAGAGGCCAGTAGGCCTGATGGGTAAACCAATGATCCAGGCTTACTTTTATTCCTAAAACTATTGCCTTCTACTTGACCACAAGACAGGTACACTTTAAATTCATGATTCTGTTGCCCAGACTGTTTCACTTGCTCGTTGACACTTGTGCCACATGCTAATGCATCAGCTTCAAGAAAAGAGCTCCTTTTATAGTTTTTACATGTATAAGGGGCAGAATTGGAAACCCCAGGGGAAAAAATGTGAAATCCAGAACACGAAGTCAAGTTCCGTTTTGCATTTTTGTTCCAAATAAGCCTTATAAGTGGCTTGTGCTCAGTTTCACAACCAGTTCTTCACTTTCTCGAATGCAGTAAAAGGTCCAGTTCCCTACATCCATTTTGCACACAAGCTCAGTAGCTCTTGGAATGCCTCTAGTTCATTCAGTGAACTCCCTGCATTAGAATTTTGCTCTGAAGAGCAGCCAACAAACCCCAGACTTCAAATTCTGTAATCATTATAATCACCTTCTCCTGAGAAACACTTGTTGTTGTCATTATCGTTGCTATTCATTAGCAACTGGTCACAAAAACTGGATCTCTTTAGTTCATTTTTTACAAAGATATTTCCTTCTTCACTCACTGTCTGAGCTCTTAACCAAAAATAATGACCCAAATGTTGTTTAGGTGTATACGTTAGGATAAGATCAGCCGCTATGACAAATAAAGCCCATAATCTCTTTTTTTTAATATTTATTTTTTAGTTGTAGTTGTCAATACCTTTATTTTTTTAATTTATTTTTATATGGTGCTGAGGATTGAACTCAGGGCCTTGCACACATTAGGTGAGCGCTCTACCGCTGAGCCACAACCCTGGCCAAAGCCCATAATCTCAAAGGCTTAAACAGAGCGATCTCTAGGCTGCTTATGTATCAGTTCAATGCAAGTGTTTCTTGTCAGCAGATGAGGCTTCCACAATGTGTCCCAGGAATCCAGGTTCTTTCTAAGTCAACACCCAATGTTAATAAACTCATCTGAAGTGATCTATCATGAAGAGAAAGAGCATGGAGCACTAAATCCAGGAGAGGATGTATGGGCTGGACCTTAAAGCAGTGTACATCACTTCTATTAACATTCTATTGCTAGAACTGACACCACCATCCCTAACTTCAAGGGAGGATAGAAATATCATCCCTGTGCCTAAGAAGAGGAAGAGTGTTTGGTGAACAGGTACCATGCCTCTGCCACAATGAGTGATGCAGTTCCTCTCAAAGAGCTCCAGGTAGAATTGTTTGGGGTCCTCCTGTAGCTATTTACCTTTCTTCTTTTTATAGATTTGACCTATAAGAAATTTTATCACCAAGAAGGCTGAACTTTGTTAGACGGGACTTCAAGTCCAAGCACTACTAACAAAACTAGTAAATATGTTCTTGGGAATTCCTTCCTCTTGATGCCTCAGTTTTCTCATCTGTAAAATGGACCACAACCACCATGACATTGGGTGGATCAGGTGAAAAGGTACAAGTACAGCTCTCAGAATAAGGGCTGGCAAGTTATAAACATTTGAATCATTAAGATACTAATGCTACTGCTAATAATGATGATGATAAATAATATTATTATCATTATAGACTAGTCCAGATTTTTTTAAAGAATCTAAAAGACAAATCATTTAGTTAAAAATGATTACGGTAATATTTACATAAGTACATCGTTGTAGGATTTTCATTTGGGACCTTGTATTATAAAATAAAGGCATTAATATCCTAATTATGAATCTTGACTTCTTAGAAACAATGCTTTCCTTGTAGAGAGTTCATTTCTTGAAGTCTAATGGAACTCTAATGTAAAGGAAAATTTAGTTGAGGACTAGATGGGACTAATTTAAAAATCTCCGAAGGTGGTGGGAAAGTAGGATTAACGGAAAGGCATGATTCTTTATTTTCTTAATAAAAACCTTGTAACTAGAAGAAAAACAAGAAAGACAATCATTGAAACTTCCATTGAAATTGAGACAAAATGTGGGAAAGGCCTACACTGGAGTAAAATGAAAACTAATACCAGTTAAACAAGTTCTTTTCCAACCATTATCTTAGATCTGAAAGAAATCAAGAATGAATAATTTGGGCTGGGGATATAGCTCAGTTGGTAGAGTGTTTGCCTTGCACGCATAAGATCCTGGGTTCAATCCCTAGCACCACAAAAAAAAAAAAGAATAAATAATTTAAGGATTTAATGCTACCTTGGACAAGGTGAGTCAACAACTTACAGAGGTATAGAAGCCCAGATTACTAGTTTGAAGGTCTTTCAAGGACACCAATATTCATAGGAAAAAGTCCTCCCATTTGTTCTCATCTTCAGGTCTCTGTGCTCCATTTTGGTGGTGAGCATTCTTTCCTTTCTGATTTCCTTCTTCTTCTTCTTTTTTTTTTTTTTTAGAATATAGACCTTTTTTTACTTTTTTATTTTTGTGTGGTGTTGAGGATCAAACCCAGTGCTTCACACATGCTAGGCAAGTGCTCTACCAATGAGCCACAATCCCAGCCCTCTTATTTCCTTCTTGATATAAGGACCATTCCAAATTCTGTCTCATCATCCTCCTTCCACAGATTCACCATGGCCCTCCCTAGAGTTCTGGCCCCTTCTGCAGCTCAGCTCCTTCCCCTCCATCCAGCTCTATAACCAAACTGTCAGGGGACATTCTACTGACTCATAATTATGAGAGTTCCTTTTTGCCAAATGGTCTGTCTCAACCATCCTGTTTCCACCAACAGACTGCCATAGGAACCATGTGGTAAAGAAAGAGCCCAAGAGCCTCATTCTTAAACATCTAACCAGCAAGGACTACACTGCAACACAAAAACAATCTCCACACATGGAAATGATCAACAGCTCAATTTCCAATGTCAAGACAAGTATCATAAAAAAAAAAAAAAAGACAAGTATCATAAAAATGGTTTGTAGGGCTATAGGATAACTCTAAGTCCATCTTCCAAAGCCGTAAAGCCAGTGCCTTTGCTGGAACAAAGTCAACACAGAGAATTCCAGTACTGCTTTTTTGAAATAATATAGGCCTGGTCTGCTCAAATAAACAACATTCCCAGGCACAGATGGAGAAAGGTTGACCAATGGGTGCTTAGGAGCAAGCAACTCTGGTGTGCCACTGCATAACATAGGGACTACAGATAACAATTATGCATTGTACATTCCAAAAAGCTAGGAGAATTTGAAAGTTTCACCACCAAGAAATAGTAAATGTTTGAGGAGAAAAACATGTTTAATCTGATTTAAACATTAGTGTATACATGTGTCAAACATTACATGGTACCCCCGTAATATATATACTTATGTTTTTGTGTACAAATACAAAAAAATAATTTAAAAAAATTAACATTCCCTTCCTAGCTGACTCATTAACTGCAACACAAAAAAAGGAGCACTGGAATTCTCGGTATACTCTGCAAATCTGAATAAAGACAGGAGAGGACATCAAAAGAAACGACAAGATATGCACAATTTACTAAAACTGTGTAACAGCACCTCCTTTTAAAAGAAAAACAAAAAGAACACTGCATAAGATTAATATTCCATTTGTATAATCCAAGCTCTGCAGGTTATGATGTAATGAACCAAATTAATTATCTCCCACATTCCTTCTGATATTTGATCACTCAGTTTAGAAGGTGCATTTTAAAATCTAAGAATCTTCAGGTGGAAATTGCAACACCTTGAGGGCAGCACATTTGGTAAAAATGGCTCACTGAAGTTGGGGAGGGGCTGATTTCCTGCCATTCAGTTCCTCATTGTAACTATTCTTTGCAATATTTCAAACAGATATGAACATGCATCCATGAATCCAGTTACTTTTACATTAAAATTTGTCTCTGCAGAACAAAGTCATAGCTGGGAGTTACAGAGATGAGGTTCTAAAAGAAAAGCAAGTGCCCATGGAAAGGTAATGTGATGCAGCCTTTTTTTTTTTTTTTTTTTTTTTTTTGGTAATACCCTCTCTCAAACCCACATGTGAAATAATTTCAACAAACCTCATTTAAGGCAAAGGAAATGATGAAAGATGTATTTTAATTCAGATATGTTGCATTTCCTTCCATGGAAGTCTTTAAGGACACACAGATCTACAACAGATGGCTGAAGGAGCAAGAAGTTCTGCCTGCTATAGGAATGTGTATAGAGCTATCTTCCTAAAGCCTCTAACTCATAATTCATAAAGCAAAGGATGTTATGATCTTCGTCCCTATCCAGTCTTTTCTTTAAAAATGTTGCAAGTTGCTCCACTTCCAATATAATGACTCATATCAGTCCTGAATATTATCTTAGGGGAAATAAGTTCAGAAATTCTTTGAATCTCTACTTGGGTTGGTCAAAAATCAACTTTCAGAATAGAAGTCAGAAAGCTAGCCATGTGTTTATGTAGTACAACACCGCCACCTAGAGGCCAAGTGCTAAGTAAATGGACACAGCCAAACTGAAAAGCTGGAGGAGCTACTTACTGCCTTTCACAACAATGTCCACCGGGATGCAAAACATTTCACCTAAACCCCCCTTAACATTTTTATATTATTCTGCGTTTCACATTCAATTAAATTCTATTTCACTATTCTCTTTAATTGCTCCCTGAATTTAAATTTTTCAGTAGTCATAGCTAAAAGCAATATTTAAGGGGCATCTATGCAACACAATTTTTTTACAGAGAGGGTCTGTATAGCCCAGGCTGGCCCCAAGCCTCCTGAGTAGCTGAAACTACCAGCATACACCACCACACACAGCTGTACCATATATATCTGGAAGTAGTATCTCTATTTAATCAACAAGGGTCTGAGGAAGGAGGTAAAGATAGGCAGTGTGGGGCTGCCAATTCTGGAGTACAAGCCCTGCTTTGCCACTAACTACATCTGTGACTAGTTTGGCCACTCTTGGTTTACCTGGGAGAGAGCCAGATTACACCCATTGCTCAGGCATAATTATGAACAGTCTTTCTTCCTCTTTCAACAGTGTCTTGATTTGGGGTTTAAATTATATAATCATTTATAACCCTCAACAAGGCTCTTTACCCCCTCTGGGCCTCAGTTTCTATCATCTAAAAAAATGATACAGGATTAGACAGTATTGTAAGAGGTTTTTTGCAAACTGTTTTGATTTCCATTTTAGTTTTAAAACTAACTTCTTAAGTATTCCAAATACGAGAGTAAAGATCTTTCAACCTCTATCTCCATCCTGTTGATAAACTAACGTATACTTTTCTCTCATCAGCTTAACCCCTGTGTTAGGCTCTGCATGTATGCAGATAAATGGCTTAAAAGACACTTAAGAGTCAGTAATGAGTATCTCGAGAACTTGGGGAAAAAAAAAAAAAAAAGAAAGAAAGGAAGATGGTACCAATTTCAGCTAACAGTATTCTATGTCACTCATCTTTGATTCCTTAGCTTGAATACAATGCATCAGTCATGCCAGACTTTGGGCAATTCCCCACTAGTAATGTTTACTGATATCCAACTCCCAACCAAAACACATTTCATCTGAGTCTATACCTCCTATCCCACAGGAGAAACGGGCCAGGGAAGATGTCTGCACACAATTCCCATATCAAGATAGAACTCTAGTCCTGAAACATTAACCAAATAAGGCAGACAAGAAAAGAAAATGGATGATGGATGGGAAGAGGACAGAGTGGGACAACCCAAGGTTCCATCACCCCACCCTCTCATACCTTAGGCAAGTAGGAAAACTGATTTTGGAGTAAATACATTTATTGATACCCATTTTATATATAGTTCAATGAAATAATCTATAAATATAAAAGCATTTTCTTTTGGATATCACCATGGTCCATGTAAATACTCAACAGTCAAAATCACCTGAAGGAAGCAGTCCATGTCACACTGTTAGGTTTACAGACCTGAATATATATATTCCATTAAACAGTGGCACTTAAGTACTCAAGTGGTCCAGTGGCTTTGGGACATATGACTACCGGGCATGTGAAGTAAAAATAATGGGTAAATTTAAATCAACAGAAAGGGTATCAACCACTGACAAAAAGAAACAATTACAAATTAATATCCCAGGTGAAGTAAGTACCACAGTTGACACTTGGTGTCAGAATACTGGAGACAAGGTATGTTAAACAACACATGTGGCACGGCATGCTCTCTCCAACACCCAGTGGAGTTCACCAGTGCCTTAGAGTCATTCGTGGTCAACAAACATCAATTCTTAAAGAATCTAGATAGCTTAGAATAAAAGGTATGGGGAGGCTGATATCAAGATTAAAGAAAAGTGGACTAAATATTTCAGTGACATAATGAGTTTCTCCCCTAGAAGGGGATTGTGGGGAAAAAATTAAACTCCTTTGTTACATTTAGCATGATCATTTATCAAACGCAGGAGGAAAAAACTCATACATCTGGTATTCAAAACACAGGTGTAAAAATTTTCTTCCGCTTCAAAGTTTTTTCCTCAATACTTCCAAGGGAATGGGTGCAGCCACTGTTGAGCCTTGCTCTCCACCTGATGCAGCACAAAATTTTCTCTCATTTCTTCAATAACAATCACAGGAATGTCTTTTGCTGCGATCAGACGATGCGTCCTCTGAGTTAGCAAGCGAGTGCATTTCAAGGGTCTTAGAGGTGCAATGTCCAAAACTGAGATCGGAGAGGCAGTGTTAGAACTTAAGCAAAGCAGGGTTTAGAGACTACTCAAACAAAAGCCTAAAGGAAGCATATAAAAATTCAGTTTTTTCTATTATTTTCAGCTGGAATTGATGGCAACATTCCCTGGTATGATGAATAAATGGTGTGATCTCCAGGTCCAAAATATCCCAACTATTTAAAGTAGGACCCAAAAGAGGAGAAAGACACACTTGAGTTCTGTGGTGTCTAGAATTCCTTTTTTTGCCATTTTTAAAAAAAGAAATAGTAGCTTCAGTTGTATACCGCTGGTTGAAGGGGTTTTCATCCAAATGAGAAACTCTACCCCTCGTCTCTAGTGGAACAGGCACCAGATTCCCACAAGCAGCAGCTCCCATGTCCTGCAGCACGTGGCATCTGACCCTCGAGTGAAGAGTAAGCTGGCATCGAGCCCTGATGCTGTAATTCAGACTAGATGGCATTTCGTGGGGTGCCATTGTGTGCCAATGCTTTCAGGCTAGGGGCACTGGTCTGGTGACTACAGCTCCTATGAGAAGTCACACCCACCTCAAAAACCTCATGAATAGCTTTTCGGAAACAGTGGAAGTTGTAGTCTATTAAACCTGCAAGAGAAAAAAAGATCACGCTTCCTGAATGTCAAGTGTGAAATTATCCACTACAAAACATTTGTGACAGAGAAAAATTGATGTGTAAGAAAAAAAAAAAAAAAACACTGAGGAAACACAATAAAGCATAAACTCAAAATGTTAACAATAGTTACTTCTAGGGCCTGACAGTAAACATGAGAGCAATTAATCTAGCAACTAGGGAGGTAAATTTGCTTAAAAAAAATTTACAGTGAAATATAAAGGTAAATACTTTTTGAATTACCAAGCTTCTCCTTTTACAAGTCTTTGGGGCAGCCAAAGAAGGCCTTAAGGAAATGGGTATGCAAGCAAACTGCTCAATGGATTTCTGGAGTCTGGGAAGGGCCCAGGGCACATCAGGCAGAGCTCCAGGCAGCCTGAACCCCCCTCTTCAAGCAGGCAGCTTCCTCTTTAACCTGTTTCAGGAACTGGGCTTTCATACAGGATTTTAGTTGAACAAAGGATATTATTTTGTGACAGAAATGGCTAGCTGCCTATCAACTAACCATTTTTCCCCTTCTTCTCTTAGAAGCACTAAGAGAAGTGCTCATACAACAGTGTAGGGGCATTCTGTTGTTGAGCTAAAACATCACATTTCCCACTTTTCTTTGCAATCAGATATAGTTACATGACCAATTCTGGTCACTGAGATAAATAAAGTATGTGGGAGTTTTATGAACTCCCCTTAAAAGGAAAACGATGTATTTTTCCCCTGTCCTAGATTTTCTTTATTAATGTCCGGAATATGGATAAGATGGCTGGATTATAACGCAACCATGAGAAGAAAAGCAAGAACTAAGAAAAGGCAGAGCAGGAAAAGAAGCACTTAGGAGGTTACCAGGAACTTTCCTACCTCCAAACTTCTTTAAATTTGAGAGGGACTTAAACTTCCATCTAGTGTACCTTGGTCCATCTGTTATATGGATTTGCAGCCAAGCCTAACCCTGACCCATAAACACTACTTGAAGTTCTTTAAACCTCCAAGCCAGAGAGCAACCTCTCAATCTCAGCTGGTCATCATATGTATTCACTGTCACAAAATTCTCTTGTGAACACAACAAACATGCAATTTGACCATCACCATGGCCAAATTAATATCTTCAACATCAAAGTTTCAACTCACATTCAGGAGCAGTAAAATATTAAAATACACTGTGGGGCCTGCCTGAATACAGTATATAACCTTTCAGTAATTTATATTTGATTTGTTGAAAATTATTAAACACTCACTGAACAGCATCTTACAGGGTATCAATGTGTCAAAAGCAGCAGCAGATATGGCCCATGTCTTCAAGGAATGCTAGCTGAGGCATAAAGCCAACACACAAGAAACAAATCAAATCAACGTGATGTCAACTGACTACAAATGTGAAAGAACCCAAGGAAGGCAGAGCCAAGTGCAGGGCAATGTAATCAACAGCCCTGGAAGCTTTAGGGCTGAGGCAGAACTTTGGGCAAATGGGTGAGATTTAATTACACAGGAAAGGGGAGAAAAATTAAAGAAAATTGCAGGGAGTTGGCAATGAGAACACAGTACAACTGGAAGACAGGAAAGAAACTGGGCTGACTGGAGAGAGGAGCGTCAGAGAACTCTTGGCATAAAGCGCTGAGAATCAGGTCTAAATGAGTAGATTAAAATCAAATTGAGGTGGTCCTTCCTACTGAATGGGGAAAAACATATAATATTAAATCACTCTTAATTTTTTATGCTTATTAATACTAATATTCTGAAACCTATGTAGACAAAATGATTTAATATAGGAGATTTGCTTCAAAATAATCAAGAGTCAAAAAAGACACACATATGAAACCAGACAAGCTATGATTTTTATAATTGATGAATGCTGGCGATAGTTTTTTTTTAAAAGAGGTTTATTATTACTTTATATATATACATGACTGCATGACCAATATGATTCTACAACACGTACGCTTAATATCCCATCTATGTATGATATATCAGAGTGCATAAATGCATTCTACTGTCATGTATAATTAAAACAAACTAAAAAATTAAAATGGAAAAAAATTATGCAGAATTTAAAAAATAAAAAAAATAAATGTATCAAACCCATTTTCAGAAAAAAAAAAGAGGCTTATTTTACTATTTTTCTTTAATTCTGTATCTGTTTAACAGTTTTCACAAAAAAAGAGTGAAAAAAAACAATAATAAGGGCTGGGGATGTGGCTCAAGCGGTAGCGCACTCGCCTGGCATACGTGCGGCCTGGGTTCGATCCTCAGCACCACATACCAACAAAGATGTTGTGTCCGCCGAGAACTAAAAAATAAATATTAAAAAATTAAAAAAAAAAAAACACAATAATAATCAAATGGGGGAGGGTAACATACAGAGGAAACTGGATTGAATACATCTGAATGAATGCTGAAGCAGGCAGCCAAAGAAGATTTGTTGGCTAGTGTACTTTTGCACACACCTAAAATTTTCCACAAGTTAAAAAAAAATTTTTTAAGAGTAGAATGGGAAAAAATAAAGACTAAGAATCAGTATTAAAAATAATAAAGAATGGGCAGGGAATATAATTAGTAGTGGAGTGCTTGCCAAGCTACCATATACAAGGCCCTGGGTTCAATCCTCAGCACAACAAAAAATAATAAAAATTTAAAAATTAAAGTATATGAACTAGAAAATTACCAAAGAAACCTGAACAGCCATGAGGAGACACCTGCCCTATCAGTAATAAGGTGAGAACTAAATGAGATACCATTTCATATCTACCAGAGTGAAAATAATTATAACAGTCTGACAATATCAAATATTATCAAGGATAAGAAGTGATAAGAACTCCCATATGGTACTGCCAGCAATAAAAATGTCAAAGTCACCTGGAGAGCAATTTGGTAATGTCTAGAATGTTAAAAATGGATTTTTTCCCAAATACCATTCCTAAATACATATTCTAGAGGAAATTCTCCACATGTATAAAAAGACAAACCTGTTCATGAGCATTTGTCACAAAACTATTCATAATTTTTTAAATAATCTAAGTGTTCAACAAGAAAATGTGAAGTCTATTTAACCCGTAGAATGCTACATGGCAATGAAAATGAACTAGAGCTGTGTGTTATCAATATCTGGATAAATGTCAAAAAACAATACTGAATGTGAAGAAACAGGCAAGTTTCAGAAAACAACTTATATCTAGGAAGAAGTCATTCACACAAACACACACAATATATTGTTTTGGGATCAGTATTACATAAAAGACTAAATCACGTATAGGAAAAATAAAATACACATAGCACAAAGAGACCTCAACCGAAAGAAATACAAAAGACTTCAACTGTGTGTCACATTTCTGTTCTTAAGCTCAAAAGTGAATATTCTACTCATTTTGGCTTTATCAAAAAATTAATGTATATCTGAAATATTTCTTTTAAGAGGTCAGGCAAAAGATTGGGATCTTGTTGCAGAAAATGATACAGTGCTATTATAGATCCTTGGGTAGTGAACATGACAAAACATTTTCTGGCTGGGGGTACAGCTCAGTGATAGGACACCTGCTTAGCAGCTTAGTGCATGAGGTCCTGGGTTTGATTCCCAGCATTAAAAAAAAAAAAAAAAAAAAAAATTCTGAAAACTAGTCTACCTTTGGATAAAATGTGATATACAGGAGATCTTCACAATATATGTCAAATGTATATTATCCAGTAGAAGGTCACTGTAGCACTACAGGCCTGGAGGGATAAGGACCTGAACTGGAGTCAATGACAGTAGAAATGGAAAGGAGTTCCAAAGAACAAGTGATAAGCAAGTGATAAGATCTGGTGAAAAGTCTGGTGAAAAATGGAAAAAGGAGAACATGAAATTCCCTCCGTGAACCAAGCTGCAAGGGCCTCTTCAGCAAAGCAACACATGATCTGACTACAATATATCTAAGGCTGGCTTAAGAAAAATGGCTTAACTAGTGACAGAAAGAGGGCAGCCAAAAGAATCATGAAACACAGGGAAAAATAATCATCAGCCATGATTAACTCAATGGCCAAGAAACCAGTCAAATGTTCAACTGGAGATATCTTACTAATAATTCCAAACATAGGACTGGAACATGAGCTCAAGGAAGAGCTGGAGATGTAAAACTGAATCAGTCACATACAGAAAATCAACCAAAGCCATAAACTGGATGAGTTCACCTGGAGAATGAGTGAAGAAGCAAGCAGAAAATTTTGAAGAACACAGGACTGCAAAAAGTAGGCAGAGGAAACAGGAAAGGCAGTCAGAGAATACACACACACACACACAATATGACTTGAAACATTAGACTTATTAGGGAAAAGAAAGTTCCAAAAGAGGGACTGACAGGATCACATCTTCAGAAGGCTGAAGAGACTGTAGAATGAGAAAATGCCACTGAATGCAGCAAGAAGGTAACCTGTTTAACTTATAAGAAATAGTTTTAGTAGACTGTTCCGATAGAAGCAAACTGTGGGCAGTTAATGAAGTATCCGTAGTAATAGAGGCTGGATAAAAAAACCTGACTTGTGGGCTGGGGTTGTGGCTCAATGGTAGAGTACTCGCCTTGCACACGCAGGACCCTGGGTTCGATCTTAGCATCATATAAAAATAAATAAGTGAAATAAAGGTATTGTGTCCAACTATTTACAAATAAAAACTGACTTGTAAGATTAAAAGAAGGAAGGTGAGTATGGGTAATGTATAAAAGGGAGCTGATTTTATGTATACATACACACACACACACACACATATACATACATATATATGTATAGATACACACATATTTTTAAGATAACCATTTTTCTTTTTCTTTTTTTTTTTTTAAAGAGAGAGGGGGGAGAGAGAGAGAGAGAGAGAGAGAGAGAGAGAGAGAGAGAATTTTTAATATTTATTTTTTAGTTCTCGGCGGACACAACATCTCTGTTGGTATGTGGTGCTGAGGATCGAACCCGGGCCGCACGCATGCCAGGCGAGCGCGCTACCGCTTGAGCCACATCCCCAGCCCAAGATAACCATTTTTCTAACACTCAATATATTTTCAAAAACCTGACAATGTAACATAAAAACAGTTTTTTAAAATGTCATTACCTTTTCGTTCAAAGCTCTCTTCCCTAAGAATGCAGACCAGTGCCAAAAATTTAGTCACCTCCTTTAAATAAAGGACAGTTGTATTATTCAGCTTGATAATTGCCATAGATTCTTTGTCATAAGCACTTCCACTTCCATCTTCCTTTAACCTATTTTAAAAGAAAGGACTACTCATTACAGGTTTTCCAGTTTATTTTATCACAATTGATTTGTACAATGACAAGTCAATCCATCCGGGTTCCTAAATGTTTTGATAAGGAATAACAACAGTAGCTTAACTATATTGAAACAGAGCTCACATTTAGGTATAGAGCTCCCAAACACAGAGCCTCGGGGATTCTCAGCAGCAATAAAAAGCTCCATACCTAGCCATACTATTACAAATAATCAGGCATTTGGATGAAAAAGTGAAGATACAGGTAGATGTTAACCAGGGAAATTACAATATTCCACCTCTGTGCTCCAGGAGCTACTTACTTGCTCAGGTTGTATGTTGTGGGCACAGCTAAGAGGTCTCCTCTCCTTACTTCCCTCAAGCCACAGGGCTCCTCTGGGACCTACCACCACCTCAGCAGTTTCTTCAACGCACCTTTACGTGCCAGGCCAATCACACCTTTTCTCAGTAAGACTTTTTTTTTTCCCCCCTGCTTCTGACAAAAGCAAGAAAATAAGAACAGCCCCAGCTAATGTCCAGGAGGAATTATGTTGAAATCAACAATTTTTAGAGATGGGCTCTGACATATTCTCTGATATACTTGTTTAGCAAAAATCTAACAATTGCTTGGAATTAATTTCTAGAAATTGCTAGGAATTAAAAGAGTTTTCAAAATTGCCTTTTTAAAACAAGTACTTTTCCTCAAGAAAAAGAAAGAAACTGAAGGAAATATATTTAAAAGAAACTGTTAATAGTTGTCATTGATAAAACACTGATTTTTCTCTTTCACCTATTTTGGAGATGAAGGTCTCATTATGTTACCCATGCTCATTTCAAACTTGTGGTTCTTAGTGATCCTCCTGCCTCAGCCTTCCAAGAACTGGGGCTACATGTATTTTCTATGTATGTTTTTCATGAGTGAGGGCTTCTTTTTTTAAACTCTTCTGAACCTTACAACTTACCTTCTTATATGTTAATTTTATCCTCATAACACCCAGAGAACAAGAATTAATATATCTATATCTAACCACTTCTAGTCCTTTCTGAAACAAGTCAAAATAAGCTCAATAAGTAAGAAAACTATACTCATTTTAAAGATGTAAAAACTCAAGTTCATTAAAAGTAAAGTGACCTCTTGGCAATGTCAGGATTCAAACTTAAAAGTATTTAACTCAATTCCATTACGTTTCCAGTATCTTTCCTAGCTAGTATAAATAAAGTTGATTTGGGAAGGTAGACCAATGAGGAAGTTAAGTGTCATTTGCTGCAAGAACATAAAAGAAATCTACTTCCTTCTGATGGAAAAGAGGAAGTCATAAAAGCTATGTGTTCTCAGCTTATAGTTAGACCTGAGTAGATCCTTCTCTGTGCTGTATGGAAAATGAGAGCAGGAGCTAACTCTGACAACAGGCTCTGACACAGACAACCCTGACAATGACTCCTTAAACCCTATGTACCCACAGCCAGCAGCTGAAAGAAGCTGCAAAGTTTCTCATGTCAGGAGAGTATATGATCTTGAATTTCATACTACGATGAAAGAAGACAGGTACATTCTGGACTTGGGATGTAGCTCAGTAATACAGCATTTGCCTAGCACATGGAGGCCCCAAGTTCAATCCCCAGCACTTCAAAAAAAAAAAAGAAGCATATTCTACTCAAAGTCCAGGGATTAGTCAGATTTTATTTTGGTAATTAATAAAATTAAGAAAAATATGCTAATGGCCTTAGACAAAGCTTGCTCAAACAGTGTGTTTAAAGCACAATATTTAGTTTCTATGTTTTCCTATTTTGATAGTTTTTATGACCTTTAGGCAAATATGATTATCTGAAGCTTAAGTCAGAAATTACCAAAGCAGAAGCTGAAAGGTCATAGCCATGAGGAACAAGACTTAGAAGCAGCACACCCTAAGGGCTTCAGACAAGAGCGGAGGGAAAAGGAACCTGGTTAGTACTCAAACCATGAAGTGAAAAGCTTGTAGAAGATATCCTGCGATAAAATGCACACCAAGTGTCCACAACACACTCTTTGCCCTTCTGTAACCAGCAGTATTCCATGCATTCAGACACCTTCCCCTTGTCACACAGGATGCATGGAATACGGCAGGCTTTAAATCTTCCCTCATATAAATATGCACTGACATAGTCTATAAAAAAAGGATCTAAGGATATGAAAACTGCTATTAGTAGAAAGTGATTAAATATAAAAACTAAAAGAAATATAGTCTACTAAATATACTGTGGCATGCTGATACTTGCAAAGTGAGACTTATGGGGCTAAAAGCTACTTCATTTATTAAACCAGCATTGCCAGAATTATATGTAGTCCCCCTTCAAAAAATGTAAATCAAGAGTCAAGTAAGAAACAAATTAACTATAATTAAGCACATCAAATTGCATGCACAGATTATGTTGAGAATAGTGAGATAATGAACTTATTTTCTTCGTTTTTACAGGTACATTATAATGTCTGTACTTCATTATGTACTTTATAAATTTTAAATCTAAATATGACTTTTAAATTGCCAAATGATTAGTTTATGAAATTCTGATTTGTCTTAAAGAAAAAGCAAACATTCTACTCATCCATTATTAAAATTAGGAGTGGGGGTGCTGGGGATATAGCTCAGTTGCTAGAGTGCTTGCCTTGATGCACAAGGCCCTGGGTTCAATCCCCAGCACCACGTACTCACACAAAAAATGAGAAGTGAGGAACATAAAACTTTATTGAGAAATACAAGAGATAACGAGTCTCATTTTCACTACAGAAATAAAACAAGGGAGAACATGTAATAAAAAAAAAAGTGAAAAAGGAATAAGAAATGGAAATAGACAGGTCATGAATGGATAAGACAGGGTTGGAGGTGTATGTAGTTTACACAAGGAATTGAGTTCTAATCCCAACACTGGGGGGGGGGGGGGGGAACAAATGCACTCTCCTGTCCAGAGGCAGCTGGAGAAAAACACTGATAAATCAGACAGACCAAGAAGGATGTGGTCAGAGGTGAAGCAGAGAAGAGAAACAGAGGATACAGGTATTAGAAGGTAAAAAGCAGATGAAAACTTCTTGGGAATTAAGATGTTAATAAAAAGGAATCAGGACTATGACTATCAGAGGACACACAGAATGTTATTGGCTTTTGAAACACCAATAATTCCCCCAAATTTTCATTCTTCTTGGTACCTATTCTACAAAATCACTATTTTTCTTTTTTTTTTTTTTTTTTTTTTTTTTAAGAGAGAGTGAGAGAGGAGAGAGAGAGAGAGAATTTTTAATATTTATTTTTTAGTTCTCGGCGGACACAACATCTTTGTTGGTATGTGGTGCTGAGGATCGAACCCGCGTCGCACGCATGCCACGCGAGCGCGCTACCGCTTGAGCCACATCCCCAGCCCACTATTTTCTATCTTTCATAAATTTCTACATAGTTTTGTAAATTTACATATGGGAAAAGCTCACATTTTAGAGATTTGTTTTGGAAACTCAGATGTATAGGTTAAATTTTTATATGCATAAGTCCTTCTACATCTAAAATTCTGACTACTTTATTTCTTTGCTCTCTGAAAGATTTAGAATCCATCATTTCATAAAGCCTGAGATTAAATTAGGACCAGCACTTTATCATTCAGAAATTTAAATAAATTAACAGTTTTTTGATCTAGCTAAGTCCAAGTAGTGAGTAGACACAGTGCAAATTCCTCAAGTAATGGCAGAAGAAACTTTCAGAGATAAAGAAATCAGCACTCATCACATTTTCCAACTGCTCTTTTCCATGCCCTCTGAAGGAGTAAGAGCCAGCAGCCCTCTTTAAGAGAAGTCTTGCTCCAAGTTGAAGCACTACCATCAAAACAATCCCGTTTCATACAGTACTTGCCAGAGGCGTCAGAAATTCCCTCAACAAGTAGAGCTGTTAGTTTCCCACCTGTCTGAAGTCTTGCAGAATTATGTATAAAACTTACCCATATATACAAGACACATCAATTACAACATCAATCATGTCACAGCAAAGTTCATAAGACTGCATATCCACGGGGGAACTGTCTGTTGCAATGTAGATTTTGCTGACAACATCAAAGAGAAAAGCTTTTTCAATACCTGAATTCTTGAAAAAACAAAATTGGGGAAGTGTTCAGTTTCTTTTAAGAATCATATTTTGTAACTAATCAAAGACTTTAAATTAATAAATAACATACAAGGTCATTTCTAATTGTACAACTCAATACCAAAACACAAATAATACTTGTTTGAGAAACACTTCTATTATCAAGGAATAAAAGTTGAATTATATCTCTACTTTGATTTACTGATATGATTGTCAAATTTTTTTATTCCTCTTTATTTAAATGAATTATTTTCTAAGAGATCACTAAAAAATTTAACAAAAGAATTCTCTAAAAATCAAGCTATGCTACACTGTCTATAAACCTTTCTAGTAATTATAATCCATCTCCAATTTGAGTGATCTTGCTACCGGAAAGTCCTTATGTGGGCAAACAGTAAAACACAAAATAATTACAGTTTGATGTCAACATCTGGCATAACCCAAAAGCCCAAGAGGCCACCACACACTGAATCCTTTCAAAGTAATGTTTGGAAAATATAACAGCTATATGTTAAATTTATTGGGGTGAGGGAGCAATCCTTTTTTTCTTAAGATGACACCTCAGAATAAGAATACAAAATATAAAGCTAAGATTACAGTTGGTGGCTGGGCACAGTGGCACATGCCTGCAATCCTAGCTGAGGCAGGAAGATCAAGAGTTCAAAATCAGCCTCAGCAAAAAGGGAGATGCTAAGCAACTCAGCAAGACCCTGTCTCTAAATAAAATATGAAAAAGAACTGAGGATGTGTGTGGCTCAGTGGTTAAGTGCCCCTGGGTTCAATTCTGGGTAACCCTCCCTACAAAAAAAATAGACTACCATGGGTGAAGAAATGATCAGTTTCTTAATGTGACTTCTAATGAGGCAGAGAATAAAATGATATTGAGTCACAGCCCCAATACCCAGCCTTTTCTAGTTACTACTCTTTCATTAGGAAACAAGCATCACAAAGATATTTTTAAAGGAAGTATAAAAAGCCAGGCACAGTGTGCTTGCCTATAATCCCAGCAACTTGAAGTCGAGTCAGGAAGATTGCAAGTTCAAGGCCAGTCTCAGCAACTTAGTGAGGTCTTGTCTCAAAAAATAAAAAGGGGTGGGGAGATGGCTCAGGGGTAGAGTAACCCTAAGTTCAGTCCCAAGTACCACCAAAAAAAAAAAAAAAAAAGCATATAGAAGTTTTTTAGTAGTTCTCCTTAAAGACAAAATGGGGAGGAAACTAAGAATTCAGAAAATAACACCTCAACCCATATTTACTGCTCTTATTTTATATGTTAAGTGTGTCAGTAGTCTTTTAGCTAATTCTAGTTCCAATTTTTAGAGAATGTGAAAACAAATATATTTAACAAAAATGGAATCAGAAACTATGGAGAATTAAAGAGCTCACTTACTGATATAAAGATATTTAATAGGTTTTCCAAGGTTGGCAGTTGTGGAATGAGTTTCTGCACCACCTTACTAAAGGCTTCAAATATTGAGTGGTCATAGATACTAGTCAAATAAAAGCTGAAAAACATAATATGGTTATGATTAATGTAGAAAATACCTAAAACTTTAGTGACAACTATCATAGTATATAAAATTTTAAGTTTCTAAGCATGTGATTTCAATAAGTTCAAATAAACTTGTCTACCATCCCCATCATTTCATGACAAACACAGTCTCCCACCTGGTCTGTGGCTATTACTCCCTTTACACCATTTATAGAGAGCAACTACAGGAGCAACCAGGAAAGAGTGTTCAGATGGAGAAACTTGAATGTTTCCCTAAGTCTTTGCAACCTGATCCGTAAATCTTGGACTCCTAAGCACATAACTATAACAAAATCCAAGATTCAAACCCAAGAAAAAACTAGAAGCGATGTGTCTCATTTATTAAATAATAATCAAGTTTCTAACAACAAATAAAAGTTCTGTCTTGACCAGCCTACCTAAAACAATAATCCTATACCTGATGCTTCCTATCCCTTTGCCATAATTTTTCCTCATAGCATTGGTAAGTACTTAACATTATACCACATTATTTATTTATAGGTGTTTTTGAGCTGTGTCATTTATCAGAACATAAGCTCCATGAGAAAAGAGACAATCTTACTCATAGCTACAAGCCCATTGCCTCAACAAATACAATTGGTGCTTAGAATTTAGGTAAACAGCATAGTAAGGAGGATGGAAGCTGGGGCCATGTAGAGAACAGAACAGGGGTCCAGAGGCCTAAAAGGGTATAAAGAAGGAACATACACAGATTTAGCAAAACATGTAACTGAAAGGCCTTTAACAATTTAAACACTGGGTGATTCCACCTGCTTTTTCACACAGAAGTATACCCTTCATTATATAATTGTATCCACAATATATTTATATGTACATAGTACAGAGTCATTTTAGACAAAAAGAGTAAGAAGAATTCATAAAATAACACCTCAAGCCATATTTTATGCTCTTATACTTTACTTTGACCCATGTTAAGTGTGTCAGTAGTCTTTAGGCTAATTCAAACCTCTTTTTGAGACTCTGAAAACACAAATATATTTTTAAAAAAAGGAATATGAAATATGGAGAATTATATAGCTTTAATAATAGTTCACCACTTTATAAATAATTTAAAAACTTTCAAGAAGCTGATGTAAGAACCTAATCCTATGTAAGGGACTAGACTCTAGATATGAGAGCACTGGAGCACCAGAGCACACAAAGTCAAGTGACCTCAGAGACATTAGGGAGAAAGAAATATTTCAGTGATTCCTCTCAGTAAAAAAGGCTAGCAAATAAGAGGGCCCTCTTTGAGGTGGATGGGGACAGAAGAATCTGCAAAATATACAGCATTTTAGTTAAGATGAGCATCTAGAAACTGGAAATCAAACAGAGCTTCATCCATAGATCTGCTAGTACTAAATAATAGCCTGATGGGACCTGAGGATATAGCTCAGTAGTAGAATGTTTGCCTATCATGCAAGAGATCCTGTTCCAATCCCCAGTACCACAAAAATAAACAGATAAATAGTAAAAATCTGCTGCAAAATTCTACTTAGGTTAACAAGGCCTAGGGCCCTCCTAGGCCTAGGGGAAGGGGTAGTGTTACCATGGGGTGCGATGCCATTAAAAGGGACAGACACATGGAGTAAAGGCAATCAGAAAGATCCCCATGAATACCTGAGAAGACAGGATAAGCATGGCTTAAAATTCAAATAAAAAATATTAATAGTGGATTCCTAAAATATAAGGTTGAGGGATTTTTTACATGAAGACAGTTTTAGTTTCTCTTACACCGCTGAATTTAACTTTTTTAAGTATGAATTGCCTATAAAATATTTTAAAATTTTAATCCAGGCAAAACAGAAGTCAGTGAGACTTTTCTACGTGGTTTCCTAGGGGCAACTGAAACATTTTGGATTCTGGGGCCCAGAAAATATTAAGAGTAGTAGGAGGGATGGCTTGAGCCTATAGGGATGTCACCATAACAGATCTGGGATAAGGAAATTACTACACTTGTGTCTCTCCTCTGCTCTCCCTTTTTGTTTCTATCATTAAAAGAACATTTTCTTGGTATTTTTAAATGCTCATTTCTACCTATATCACAAAAAATAAAATGTACAAAAATATTCCTTATATACTTCTAGAAAGCAAACACAAAGTCATCAGTCCTAAATAGTTGGTGTTCTCTAACAGTAGTTTAATTATAAATCAGCAGTCCTTTAAACTATTTAATAGCAATAGTATGCAAACTTATAGAATAAATCCACTTAACCCAAACTTTAGAGTTTCATATAAGTATAAAATGTTTTAAAATCTAAGATACATTAGAATCAGTCCAGACTTTAAAGCATACCCCATTTATAAAAGACTCTCCCAACTAAGAAAGATACTATGGAAACTCAAGCTAGACTTCCACAACAAATGTGACAAGAGATTCCCTGCCTAGGGCAACTGGAGGGGGGCTGGGGGTGGCCAGAGTTTGAGAAAACTAAGAGTGGGGAAATCCCTAAACAGAGCCTCTTGACATGAATCTGCAAAAGCACCAATGGAAACATTTCTCATGGATTCAATTACCAGGAAAATGTAAAAAGTAACTTCTTAATAACACCAGGCTCCCAGGATAGCTTGGAATTCAATAAAGAGAAGACCAAAAACATTTCAGAACTGGGAATGGGCATACCAGTAACAGAAAACTATGGTGCCTGTAATGACAGAGATGGGAATACATCTACAGGGCTCTCATATCAAACACACATGTTGTTTTTTCAGGGCTCTCATATCAAACACACATATTGTTACCTAAGATGGAGTTTTTCTAGCCCAGCATCTGCAAGGTCATCATTGGCCCTCTGATGAATGTCCCTCTGTGTTTCTATTTTGTGATCATCAGACAGACCATCAACTTTGTGAATAAAAACCTCAAAATTCATGTCTGGGTTAACTTTGTAGGCTTTAGAAACAGTAATGTGAAGTCTTGTTAAAGCCTCCATGTAGTCATCCTGTAAGTCAGAACAAAATATTTTTTAAAAAGTATCTTACAAAAGGCAAGTAATGAGTTAAGAAAGCCTCAAACCACCTCTTTCCCCAACCACAGAAAATATATTATCCTAAATTATTCATAAATATTCAAGCACTCAAACATACTAATAAGTAGTTCTTCAACTTAAGATAAAAAATTCAATTCCCAAATTAATGCCTGTAATTTTTAATACTGATAGTATAAAGGAAAAGGGACATGGACAATTCTTCCCAACATTTTTTAAAGTAATCCCAGCTCTGCCATTTATTAGGTGTGTGACTTAAAGCAAGTTGCTTCAACTCTGAGATCTCAGTTTATTCATCTGTAACACTGGAATTATAATACCAACCTCACAATGTTGTGATAATTAAATAAGATCATGCATGTGAAAACATCCATTATAGGGTCCATCACTCAGAACTCATTCCTAACTAATATTTAAGCTTATAGAAAGCTAGCTTCCTAAGAATAGGGACATGTACCTTTCATCTGACTGCCTGCCACAGGTTAGGTCTTCAATAAATGTTTGTTGTACTAAATTCAATTTGGACAATTAAGGAAACTAATCACTCTAATATATACTGACTCATTTCTCACAGTCCATCTTACACTATGGGCACTGACAGGATATTTTTGATGAGTTATAGCACTATAATAGTAGCTAATAATAATGTGTAACAAAATTTACCAGAAAGCCAATGTTAACTGCTCATTAACTAGGACTCACAATGTAAACTACATCTCCTAACCAACCGATTCTTTCAAACTGCAATGACGTGCCTGTTCCCAAAGCACCTCTGCAATTGCATATCACAATGTTATGGAATCTACTGGCAAAGAAAAGAGCTGTAAACAAATGACAAAGAAGATAAACAACTTTCTGTTGTTTCTACATCTTTTTGCCACCAGGGAAGAGAAGTAAACATCATTATTTCTAACTACCTGTGCATCAATGACATATATCAATGCTCCTGTTCCCCTGAAGATCATCTCGTAGTCAAAGGTTGGGTCAAAAAAGTCCATCTGCCCAGGAAAATCCCAAATCTGGAAATTCACAAAGGAGCTATTGGAAATGTCGTCTTTATAAATCTTGTTGGTACTTTCCAAAAAGAGGGTCTCATTGGGTGACATCTTATGGAACACCACCTGTTAGGAAAAACAAGACAATTTTATGGCTGTTCAATTTCAGAATTTAAATTTAAAACTCCATCCTGGATTAATATTTAAAAATTTGATCTTGTAGCAAAAAAAAAAACTTAAGGTAAAAACTAAATGTTAATAAATGCATTGGTGCTCATTATCTTTTTAATTATGACTAAAGAAAACACCAAACCAATTTCCATTCAATCTATTTTGAAGCTGAAACTTTTTTTTTTCCTATTTCCTCTGCACCATACTCAGCACTAGTAGTAGCATTCTGTGGTGCCTACATTGTTGGTGTTTTTTTGTTTGTTTGTTTGTTTTTCTTGGGGGGACTGTTTTTTGGTTTTGTTTGCTTGCTTTTGTAGGGATCTATACTCACCACAATCTCCTTTAAAATTACAAAAGTTTTGTAGCTAAAATTTAAGAAGTTTCATTTATTCAAAAATTACTCCAATGCCTACCCCAGGCTCTGAGGAATAAAAAACATGAAACATACCAGATCCTGCCCTCACTGAATTTGCAGTCTTGTGGAAGAAATACAACAAAGGGAGTAATTATACTCAAAAGAGGAGGTGGGCTGCCAGAGCTGACAGGTGATAGGTAGCTCCCACGAGAAATGAAATGGTAAATGCAATTGTCAAGAATCACAGTATTCACAATCCATACAATCCTAATATAAAACTAATTTGCCTCACTGTTACAGCCTAGAAGAGAAAAAACAGTTTACTTCCAAGGTTTTGTAACAAATGAGAAGAGCTAAAATCAGTTTGCTAAAAACCTACAGTAAGTACACCCAAGTCGCTGTAGAGGTAAGCAGCAAAGTAAATAAAACACAGTAATAAAGTTAATTCAGAAGACTACATTTTAAAAACATCACATCTACGAAATACCACAAAGACATTTGTTTTGGACAGACCTCTGCAACAAGCGGAAAGAGGGAAAGACTAGGTGTGTGCGACATTAGTTTAGAAGTTCGTTGTGTGTGTAATGAGGATGGAAAATGTCAACTCTGCCTCTATTTTCCCCTTTACCAAACAGTATCCAGTCCTCCATTCGTTCTCGACAAATCTAAAGTGAAAACAAATGGACTGATATCTGCAAAACATTTTCAAAGTTTCCAAAGATTTTTCTAAGTACACACCTACAGGGAGAATACCACGAGTAACTACACTCACCAGGTCACAAGTATTAAAGTAGGTACAGTGGTAGTACCCAATTCCCAAAACTGTTACAGCCAAGGCTCCTGCAGGCTAGTAACAAAGTATTTAAATGCCCAGTGCCTTAGTCACAACTCTTTTTGACTCTGCTCCTTAGGGCTCCGCTGGGAATCCCTGCAAACTCGGATCACCTGAAGTGAGATGAGGCAGGCGAGGGAATCCAACAAGTTCTCCAAGTGAGATCTGGAGAATACGTCTCGCCCCGTCAATGCCACAGGGGCTGTGTCCCAGTGGCGGAGGTCTAGGGCGGTGCCACGGCGCACCTGCCTCCCTCCAGTCAGTTTCGCCTTCGGCGACCCACTCGGCCTCAGCTGACTTGGGTGTGGACGCAGAGGTGGGGGTCCCGCCGCGCCTCTGGCTCCGCGCTCGCTCGCAGAAGTGCAAGAGAAAGTGCGCTGGTACCCAGCGCTAGGCCAGCGCAGCCGCCGCCCTCCTCCGGGCCTCCACGCCTGCGGCCACCTGAGCCCCTGGAGGGGAGCGGAGGGAGGGCGGGAGGACCCGGCACGGCTCCACTCACCTTCTGGATGGAGGACTTGCCGCTGCGCCGCAGCCCCATGAGCAGAATCCTCGGCTTGGAGCTGTCAGCGCCCCCCGGGCCACAGCCGCCGCCGGCCCCCGCCCCAACCCCGCCGCCCGCCGCCGCCGCCTCCTCTTCTTCCTCCTCCACGCCGTAGCCGAAGTCCTTTGGGAACGAATCCGCAGCGCCGTAACTACCGGCGAGGGGCGTCTCCTCCGCCCCGTACTGCAGGGACATGGTGCTGGACCGCCGCCGCCCGCGCCCTGACAGGCCAGGCCAGGCCGCCGCCTCCCCAGGCCGCCGCCGCCGCCGCCGCTGCCACCGCCCCCGCCCCCGGCAGCCGCCGCCGTCCGGCCAGCCCCCCCGCACAGCCCGACTCTCATAGGCCCCGAGCTGGGATCCAACGCCTCATTGGCTGCCCGAGCCGCCACTCGGAAGCAGCAGGGTAGGTGGTGCCCGTCACGTGCCCGGAATCACCTGACTCCCAGCAGCAGAGGGGGGAGGAGGAGTCACGAGGAGGGCCGCCCGGCCGCGCCTCTCGCCGGGCTCTGTCTCTCTGCCCGCGGCCCAGCCCGCACGCACCTTGGTCCTGCCCTGCACGCACAGTTCTCCTCAGTTTCTCTACCTTCTTCCGAGCTCTCGAGAGCACCACAAGGGGAGAAGAACCGATTGTCCTCCTCCTCCAATTGTACTCGCCGAACCGATACTTATTGATGCCTGTGACATCCTGAGTATCTAACAAGGGGCTTGAAACTGGAACCGACTTGGACCTGCCTGTCCTCACAACTGCTTGAAGATTTAAGAGATCGGACCTCTGCGTAAGTAGCCTCGGCACGAGATAGTGTGTGGGAATGCCTTAGGCACAGATGAAATGCGGGAGAATTGGCGTCCGAGTAGGTCTAGACGGATGGATGCAGTTGGGGTGAGCAGAAGTATGAAGGATGAGCCAGCTGGAAGGCAAAGCCTCAACCAAGGCAGTCATGGGTGGGTGTGATAGCTTCGTTTAGCAAGTAGTAGGACCGTGATAGGAAAGCAAATGCAACCAAGGTAGACTTTCTTTCTTCAGCAAATAGCTGGTATTGAAAGCTGCTACCACTTCAAACTCAGCAGGACTCAATTTCCTGTCCTTCCCACGTAGTCAAAACTTTACTTCTCCAGTAATTCCACCCCCCTACACACACACACACCGTAGAACGCTGCTTCTCTGATCTTTTCGGATTAGAGACCCAAGGAAAGAATAACGGAAGCACACTAAAGCAAATGTTGGTTACCAAGAATGTTTGAGAAAAAATACAAGAATTGTTGCTTTTCAGTCTCTAGAAGGAAATTTGACAACAAAGTACAGCCATACACGTTTTTAAAAGGTTGGGGTGGTTTTCCAAGGAGACTTGATTATGAAAGCAGAGTACACTTCATGCACATCTAGGACTATATTCCAAAGGAGGAGAGCTCACTTTCTCAAAAGGCAGCCATTCCATTGGGGTAGAGTTTTGCTTAAAACTTTCTTATTCAAGTCAATAATCATACTCTGAAGCCTAAAATGGAACACAATATAATGTTTTCATAACAGCCCTTCAAATATTAAACTGCAGTCTTCATTAACCCACCAAGACAGTCTTCTCTGTTCCACACTAAACATCTTAAGTTCTCTCAACTATTCCTTCTATGGAACTGTTCCATAGAACTTTCTGTAATGATAGAAATGTTCTGAATTTCTGCTGTTCAATATGGTAAGCACTGGCCACATGTGGATTGAGCACTAGACCCATTGCCAGTGTGACTAAGAAACTGAATTATTTTTAATTTTAATTGCCACATGGAGCTAATAGCAACCATATTGAACAGCACAGCCTTATATTTTCAAATCCCCTTTCCCTATTGGCTGTTCTTCCTTTATATGCATTCAAGCTTCCAATGTCTGGCACTTACAGAGCAGTACTGACCCACACAGTATTCTTTCCCCTAATCCTTTCCAGACTGGATTTTTTTTAAGTATCTACAGAATATAAGTAGTTCACACTGGCCATCACTGGAACTATTTTGTTGGCAATCTTATTTCCTAAACTAGTATAACTACATTTCTAAGATTTGATATTCAACTTGTGGTTTGGGCCCAGAATTTGGGTACTCTAGATAGATAACCATTTTAAAATTTGTTCCAATATTGTCTACCAACCAGCCCTTCCAATTTTGTGGCACTCACACATTTGGCATTATTACCTCCTGATCTGTAATTCTTTTGTAGTTTTGAAGGCACTTGTTACATTCATGATATTTAATTTGATCCTTACAATAACCTTGTGAGGTAGGCAAGATGTGAAATCTATATTTTATAGATAAGTCAGCTGAAGTATAGCAGGACTGAAGAGATCCATTTTCTAATCCATTGAGTATATACACAGTCTTCATCCAAATCCTTGATAGAAATGTTGAAGAGGCTCTCCAGAAGCCAGGCTGACCCCAAATTCTGAAACATCACTGGATAGTACAGCAGTTAAAAGCAGGTCATTTCCACTTAAGGTGTGATTATCCAACCCATATGTTGCCATTCTGTCCAAAGGGATGGTACAAGACAGTGTCACTAATTTGTTGACGTAAATAGTAATACTAAAAAAACAAGAGGGTTTGCTGCCAGGGAAAAAAAAAAAAAATGTGCTTGTCTGTATCCACAAAGGGACTGCTGCCACATCAACTGCTTCAAGAAGCCAAGTCTTCTCTCTCTTGGGGTCATGTTTTATTATTCTTACAGTTTTTAGCACATCCTAACCTTGTAATTGTTTATGTACCTGTTTTATAAACTACTTCAAGTCATTCATTTTTATTATACCCAGCCCTTAGCTACTGCTGTCCACATAGAAGGCACTCCAAAAAGAAAAGAAATCTATCCAAGTAAATATTCTTCCAGTAGTATCTGGCATTCTCCAAAAACAAACTTGTGACTAGAAGAGACAAATCAGCCACATTGTTGTCAACACAACTGATTTAAATGCCCATATAATTGGCCTGGTCAGTTTTCAGCAGGTGTCAGTGTCTTTGCTAGTTAAACCAGCTTGCTTTGGATGTGTTTTGAATAAAGACAAGTTCTCTAACAATAGGGATGGAATACATGAAATAGGAACACTTCTTCAAAATGCCAGTCTATCAGTGAGGAAAATAAGTGATTAATACAACAAAACAAAAAGATTGTAAATCTTCCAAAAGAAAAGGAAAAAGACTAACAAACAAGAATATAGTGGTTTACCATTTACAAATCTTTCACATACATTCTCATTTGACCCTCACAACAACCCTGTGAGGTAGGCAGCACAGACATTCTTCTCAATTAACAGATGAGGAAAGTGAATCTAAGAGCAGTTAACTGATGTGCCCAAGGTTCTGTAGTTAGCAAATAGTTTGTAATATCAGTCTTTGGCCTAAAAATTCAGTGCCCAACCTCCCCTCATACTTGCCCTACCTACTTCACAGGGATAATGAAGATAAAATGATTGAAAATTAGAAAAATACTCTGAGGGGAAAAACCACTATATAATTATACCCAACATTGCCCATGATATATGGCTCATTCCTCTTCTCATTCCAGTTTGTGCATGAACCAGAATTTTATATTACTTCTGTGCTCAACTAAGCAACTAAGTAAGGCAGGGTAATAGTGTGATCCTGTTTAAAATTATATAAATTACAATCAGGGTAACTGCATTATTAATCAAATTGAAAAACAGACAGGCTAATGTGCAACTAGGACCCAATAAAGCACACAGCAAAACAAGGCAACATTATCAGATAGGGCATGATTGCATAGAAGGAAAACGTGGTGTCAGAGTTAAACTGGCACACACACAGTTACCTAAGGCAAAGTGGTGGCAAAGAAGAGTTATTTGTTCTGCATTATATAAATAAGAGAAGATGATTTGTGGGAACCCATGCAAAAGCATCTTGTCACACAGATCTCTCCAGCTGCCTAAAGAGAATATAAACTCTGTCATCTTCATTGTCGAGAATGATTCTATCTATTCTTATATCCTGAACTAAACCAAGGAATACCTCCATGCTAATCTTCCTTGGCTAAAATACAACTAGTACCATTATTCCTAATCAGACTAATAAATAGATATCTTTTAATGAATTAGATGGCTGTTTAATTTTTTTTCAGGATTCA
Source organism: Urocitellus parryii (assembly GCF_045843805.1). Taxonomy (NCBI): domain Eukaryota; kingdom Metazoa; phylum Chordata; class Mammalia; order Rodentia; family Sciuridae; genus Urocitellus; species Urocitellus parryii. Next base: position 24,063,949 of record NC_135541.1, read on the forward strand.
CTTTGGATTCTTCTGCTTTAAGACCCAAAGCAAGTTATATTGAGTTTTTATTGGTGATTCTAAGTATATGTGTTTATAACAGTTGAAGTGTGAATTTAACATATTAAAAGAGTTTTATAGCATCTGTTCAGAAAAGATTATATACTATACAAACTATTCAAGTCATACAAAACCATTTTTTCAGTGTCTTTTCAACTGAGAAGAATCCTATTCAGCACGCTTCTCCTCCTGAGGTGGTTCATACTGAGCAAGCTATGGGGTAAAGACAGAGGAGTTTAGGTGAATTTTATTCTAAATTGGTTAAAAAAGTTAATAAAACAAAATGAGTTTATTATATTCAATTTAGCTTCTGAATCAGTAATAAGTTTATAGAAACTATGCTTTCTAAAACAGTAATTTAATATAATCAAACCTAATGAAAGCCCTTTTCAAACATTTAATGTTACTGAGAAACTACAATTTCAGTTCATGACTGAACTGTTCAAGTACTTGTTATACAATAATCTAAGTCTTCATAAAGATACTATGCCTTATAATAAGGAACTTTCTTCCACTCCACCAAAAGTTTACTGAAATTTCCCCTAAAAAGTAGAGGAAGCCAGTGTGGTCATGCATGCCTGTAATCCCAGTAATCCGGGAGGCTAAGACAGGAGGATCTCTATTTCAAGACCAGTTTCAGCAACTAAGTCAGTCCCTGTCCAAAAATAAAAAAAGGCTAGGGATGTGGCTCAATGGTAAAGCACCTCTGGGTTCAAAAAAAAAAAAAAAAAAAAAGTAGAGGGGAAAGATTTATGTAATGAGTATTAATATGGCTAGTCTATGTCTTTGACTTACAAAAAAAAAAAAAAGTAACTAATGTCTTTGACTTAAAAGGTGCCAGAGTTTACTAGCACTTGCCTAGTGTGGAATCTTAGATAGTTTAAGATACTGCATTTTAAGATACTGCATTTTCTTTAATATATTAAGTTGTGCTTCCTTAACCTGGTTAAGTTTTGTACTCTTCCAATTAGGTGTCATACTTGAAAAGTTTGTTAACTTCACTGTGCTTTAAATTCTCTCACCTATAAAATGGCCTGAGTACCTGTTTAACTTATCTCAGAGTTATTGAGATCATAAAACACATTATGAGAAATACCTAGAGTAACATAAAATGTACTATGTGATTCAGAATGCAGTAAAATTTCAAAGGCTTAGTTGATGATTTGAAGTTTTTGCAAGTCCTTGTGGGAGTTGGAACAAAGAAAAAAATATAAGCCTAGATAAAATTAAGTGCAATTTACTTCTGTAAATTTGTTAACACAGGGGCTACCAAATGACAGTGCAGATTATGCACAACTCTAGGAAGTACCATTTACAAGCAGTGCCCCTAAACTGACCTAAACTAAGAATTTTAGAATTATCCATTTGCTTAAAAGCAGCCATAACCAATGTTTCTATCTTTCTGTTGATGCAGGTTCCCAAGAACCTCTTCTTGACCACACTTTGCTTATTCTATGTACAGTCTGTCTTGTGACTTTTCTAGATGGGCATAAGTTTGCCTTGCATTTGATTCACATTAATATTCACCCTCCTCCTTCCCCAGTTGTGCATTTTAGTGAGGTTATGATCATATAATCACTAGAGGAAAATGTATTTTTAACATGAATTCCTTAAAAATTTACCTTTGCTTTCAGTTTTTTATTTTCTTCTACAGTAGCTTCATATTTTTCTTTCATTTCTGCCAGTTCTAAGCGGAGCAACTCTATTTCTGGATTTTCTGGGGTAGCAGCTCCTAAGTGATGCTTTAAAAAACTAATATCAATGTTAAGAACTTTACTTCTTAAAGTTGAATGGAATTAATGAACTAGCCCAGAATAGAATCAATATCCAAGACCATAATCAACCACCCACCAATATTTACCCAGATATCATTGTCAAAAAACAGAATGGAGGGCTGGGGTTGTGGCTCAGCAGTAGAGCGCTCACCTAGCACGTGCGAGGCCTTGGGTTCAACCCTCAGCACCACATAAAAACAAGTAAATAAAATAAAGATATTGTGTCCAACTATAACTAAAAAATAAATATTAAAAAAAAACAAAAAGGAAAATAACCTTTTCAATAAGCAAAAATATTTTAAAGGTTATTATGTATATGAAAAAATAAGAATTTCAATAATAAGGCCTTTTTCTGACTTCAAAGATGAAAAGGATACTCCAAAGCACTATTAGGTTTCTCTGGTTCTTCATATAAGGCTACCAACACTGCAAATCAAAAAGCAGAAAGAGCAACAATTAAAGTCTTAAATTTGAATGGCAGAAATTATATTCCATATCTCAGTAAATACTAAGTGCCAAGCACACTGCTAAGACTGTCCATACAATGGTGAACAAAGTCCCTGCTCCCAACTAATTTACAGTTCAATGCTAAAGTAAGGAATTAGACAAGAAAGAGTATCAAGCAGCAATGCTAAATAGTACATTTGGGAGCACACTGAAAGAATTAGGCATCAAACAAAGAAGGAATCCTAAGGGAAGGATAGACCTAAAACTGACATATCAAGTACAGCTGGATGGAGTTATGGGTAATGTGGCAGGAAAGGTGGTCAGGGGCCAGACTACAGAGGGTCATGCAAATTTTGTTGGCCTTTAGTTACAGGATCCACTTCAGTGGAAGACTGAAGTGGGTCAAGGATAATGGCAGGAAGAACAACAGTTAAGAGGTAGATGTAGTAATCCAATTAAACAGTGACCTGCACTAGATAGAATTGTGGGGAAAAAAAATAAATGTAAGAAAACTTTAGGAAAGAGTAAGGCTGTGGTAATTACTTGAAGAAGCTTTCATTTCAAAATGTTCAAGAATGAAGCTCAAATCAGCATTAAAATATATACTACAGTAGATTTTTGCTTTCATCGAATTTTTAGGTTTGAGCATTTAATTTAAAGAAAAAGGTAATAAACAGGAATTAGAGTACTGTAGAAGACAATGAAAGGAGATAACTCATGTGAGGACTATGTTGATCATCTTGTATTGAATGAGTACCTCCTGGAATTTTGTATTCAGATAAAAAAAAAATCTCTCTAAACCAGTGGTTAACTGTTTTGTGCATGGAACCCTTTGAAAAATTCGATGAAAGCAAAAAACATAACTCCATACAAAAAGAAAAATATACATATATAAACTCTAAGTTAATAAGTCCTGTTCTAAACTAATTTGTATGTGTTTTAATTTTTACAGCTTTATTAATTTAAAATAACAGTATGAAAAATTCAAACGTGCAACTACTTTTAACAACGCTGAAATACACTGTATTTTTTGGGAAGTTGGTATATTTACACTACTGTCCTCTCAGCTTCTCCTCTCTCCTTTCATTGTCTTCTACAGTACTCTAATTCCTGTTTATTACCTTTTTCTTTAAATTAAATGCTCAAACCTAATTCTTCTTCCATTCATTTCTACTGATCTCTGTTGAATTCCTAACTTTACAAGACATGAATATCAGTGCTCCTATCCTTCCCCATTTCTTCTCCCACTCCATTTCTTTCAGTTTCTAAATTTCCGTCAGTGATATTTACAAGGTTGATAAATGCAAAACATAATGTAAATGCTAAGTTTTCTGAGTTTTTCTATAAATTAATACACATCCTTCTATTTGGACAAGTCTATTTCAAATCATGTTCCCCTTTTGCCTTAACCAGGATTTTTTTTAAAATATGTATTTTTTAGATGTTGATGGACCTTTATTTTACTCATTTATTTTACTCATTTATTACTCATTTATTTTTATGTGGTGCTGAGAATCAAACCCATGCCTCACGCATGCTAGGCAAGTGCAACCCCAGCCCCTTAACCAGGATTTTTTAGAGGTTAATATAGTGCTCAAAACATCTAAAATGCCACCGCTTCTAAATGATTTTCTTATAGTGTTTTAATGTCATAAGCAATTTCAAATCCTCTTGAAAATAGTGGGATAAAAAATATAAATTTGAGGGGCTGGGTATATAGCCCAGTCAGTAAAATGCTTGCCTCACATGCACAAGGCACTGAGTTCAATCCCCAGTATTACCTCAAAAATAAATAGATAAATGTATGTGTGTGAAATATGTTTAAAGATGAAAATAAATTTTTACATAAATCTTGTCAATAGATACTATGTTTTCTGGTGTTTATTTAGAAGACTGGCTATCTAAGGAGATTGAAGGGTTACATTTCTGTGGGTGTGAACAGGGATAAGAAGCCTCCAGGGATCTCTCTCATGAAGGAAAATCCTTGTATAGTCACAAGGCTGTGCATCTTCTCTCTGGTCAGTCATCTTCTACAACTGTCACTTTTCTGCCTTACCATCTGTCTTTCACTCACTTTAGCCACCATGTACAGTTTCAGTATTCTTTATCCAAATGATATTTTCAGATTTTGGAATATTTTCATATACATAATAAGATATTTGGGGAGTAGAACCCAAGAGTAAACACAAAATTCATTTATACTTCATGCACCCCTCATATACATAGCCTGAAGGTATGTATATACATGTCACATGCAGTCAGGACTGGAATTTTCCACTTGCAGCATCAAGTCAGTGCTCAAAATTTTTCAAATCTTATAGCATTTTGAATTTTAGATATTCTGATTAGAGATGCTCAACCTGTATTTCCTGGAACTCTTGACAATATACTTAGCTCATTCAGATCTCTGCTCAAAAGTTACTTCATAAGAAAGGCCTTTCCCCCATTACCTTGTGTAAAATGGCATACAAATCCTACCCATCACCTTTTTATCTTCTAACATTGGTATCAGTTTTAAATTGTAACACTACCACTAGCTGACACTCTGTATTTCTTGATTATCTGTCTCCCCAACCAGGATGCAAGCTCATGAGGGCAAGAACTCTTTCTTTTCCATTGCTAGCCCCACTGTCTAGAATAGACACCTATTAATTGCTTAAAGGAAAAAAGGGACTGTATGGGGTTTCCTAAGGAATGAAATTCCAAGCATCTATGATACTTGGGGAGACAACATAGCACAGCATTTTCAGAGTATCTCATTATTTGCAAAGATGGAGGGAAACTACTAATTGAACCTAGACAAGAAGCAATTCAAAATTGTCAACATATCCATGCATGGGAATGAAAAGGCCTGCTTTCTGCTAGACCCAGGATTTCTCCCAGAATTTTCCCCTAACCTTTATTTCTGCACAAAATGCAGATATTATTATCCAGTCATTTCTCATTCTCTTATGGATCCATGTCTGCACCCCTGCCAGGATTCCATCATCTTTGAAAATCCCAGTCAATGCATAAAGCAGTATATAACAGGCATTCAAATTACAGCTGAGCTAATTAGTAAGCAGTACTTCACTATCTCTTGGAATCCTCCTGTTTCAAGCACCTTCCTTGTCTACTTAGATCTTGAATCCAGGAAGAAAGAGATGTAACAGTGTAACAGTAAACTTCCATTTTTAAAAGCGTAAACAATATAACTATTTATGAAGCGTCCTCAAATTCTTTAAACTGCAATTCTACTTTATACACAAAATAGGAATTGCTATAGACTAAGAAATAGGGAATTGAAAAGCCACAGCCAAATTGTCTATGAATCACTTACTTCGGGATAAGCCTCACTCAACTACTTTATAGCCCACTTTCAAATCTGCTAATTTCTCAAGTTGCTCTTTGTTCGAGGGAAAATATTTCTTAAGATTCTGAGGACTCTGCAAACTCGGTAAAGCGGAAGGAATTGGGACCTCAAGGTCTTCAATAAACATATTCACTGCGGCTGCTCGAGGCAAAGCAACGGAAGTTGGAGAGACTTTGCAACAGCTGCAAGAGTTTCACTCCCCGCGCTGAGAGCGATAGCGTGAACTAGGCTACCCCACCAGGCAGCGTCTGGCAGCCAGAGCGAGCCGGTCCCCGCTCATTCCCAAGCACTCTTCTCTGGACCCTAGACGGGCCCCACCTGTTCCTCCTCCTTCCCCACGCCGTGGCCCTTCAGGGGCACCGCGCCGAGGGCACGTGAAACCCTCTCCCAGCCATGCTTACCTTTGGTCAGCGTGTCCAGCACCCCCGACTTCTCCAAGTACCTCCGGAACTGCTCGCGCTTCGAGTCGGCGGCCTGAGGAGACACCGCGGGTCAGTGACCGGAGCCCGGGGGCCAGAGCAGGAAGAAGGCGCTTAGAGTCTGGCAACCCCACCTCCGCCTCGCTGCCTCAGGCCCCCGAAACCTGCACGCACCCCCATCTCCCACCCGGAGCCGACCAGCGGCTGGCTACCGCCCGCACTCCCCCAGCCACGCCGCGCCCCCCTCACTTTGTAATGGGCCATAGTGACAGCGGCCGCGGCGTAGCTGGCGCCGGAGACCGTGGCTGGCGGGCTTGGAGGAGCACTGCTCATGCGCGGAGGGGCGCGCGCGCTTGCGCGCTTGCGAACCACGGGCCGGCATCGCCGGGGTGTGGCCTGTTTTCATGGCGACAGGACGCTCAGCATCCCCAGGAGCCGGCAGAACTGAGGGAGACTGCGTACGCCCGCCCCTCTGGCTGTCGGAGTAGCGCCTTTCCTTCCTCTTCCGGTCCCCAGGGCGGTTCGGTTGCTTAGCGAAGAGGCGAGGGTTAGGCAACTCCGAGTAAGCGTCCAGGTGGAGCCCGGAGTGGGCGTGGTGCCTGGGGGCGGGGCCTTCGGGGTCCTGGAGCTTAACACCCTCGTAGGAGGATAGATCGCCCTACTTGTAGTGGGCTCGCCCTTCGAACCCAGGTCTTCGAAGCTGTGTTGACCTGTGTGTGTTGGATTTTTTGGCTCTCATCTGGAAAAAGTACGCACGACCAAAGCAGGACGACTCTTGGATTTCCAATGGCTTGAGAATAATATTTTAAATCGTATGTTTTGGCTCCAGTTTTACATTTGGAGTCTCCTTGTTTTGTGGCTGACTTGAAGTAGCCCTCTGGAGGATCAGCACTAAAGTGCTAATAAAACCTTTTGAGCGCTTACTGTGCGCGAGGTACAGTGCGTTTTAAACATAGTTCTTTTTTCTTTCTTTCCTTTTTTTTTTTTTCATTTTAATTCACACAACATCTTTGTAGGTAAGTATGGTAGTAAAATGACATGACTAGGTTAAATGACCAGTGAATAGGAGAGCCAGGAAAGACTCCAATCCAGAATGTGAATCACCATGCTATGAACTGGTGAGAGAAAGTCTTGCATCTTTTTCAATATTTTATTTACTAGATAGTAATATTATGGTTATATTCAACACACATCAGTTTGCAGTTTATAAAGAAGCTAAGTTATTAAGTCCCAGGGCAAACAACATTAACCTAGTATCCAAAATAAAGGATTAGTAACTAAAAGGAGTAATTACATAGATCAAGAACAATTTTCTAAGGCTGTGAGAAAAATCTGATCCCAAACCATTTAGGATCGAATCAGAACATGTGATTTTCCCCAAGTCAGTTTCGCATATTTTTAAGGGAGGTTAAAAAATACATCCTAATTTGGCTACCCTACGTCTTTGAATTTAGAACTTCCCCCTTCACAGTTCAGAATTAGAGCTGTTTTCCATTTCTGAAATGAGTTTGCAGTTGTCTATCACAACAGCTGGTCTTTAGAAGTATCCTTATCTATTTTCTCCATGTTCCACCACCACTGTTACTACTCTGATGACATAATGTGCAGAATATCTAAAACCAACAACGGTTCAGATCTGAAGGTCTGTTGGAACCCTCCTACCAATGAAGTTGTTCGTCAAGGACATTAAATGATTTGGAGGACAATCCGTAGAATTGTTGCAGGTTCTAATAAACTTTGACTCAAAGGACCACTCTCCCAAAGAATCTGAAGTATTTGGAATGTCAAGTGGTTGAAAGTCTCTCTCTGAAGGAGGAAGGTTTCTGAAGGAGGAAGGTTTCTCTCTGAACTGGCCCCGGAGGTTACCTATAGGAGATGACCCTTGGTTTGCATCTTCTTTAGAGGGACCCCACGTAGTACTGAGCCACCGAGGTTTCCAGGTGCAGGAGTCTGCTGCCAGGGAGAAAGTTGTGTGGGGTGACTGCCCCATGTGGTTGTCTGTATCTATAGCAATACCTGGAATAGAACAGTGATCTCTAGAATAATGGTTCTTTTTGCTCTCTTTGCCATCAACTTCTCTTTTTTCCCGCAAGTGGTTACCATTAACTTCTTTTCTAAATATTTTATGAGTGTCTTTGTTATTTTTTGAGCTGATGTGTTGAGGGTGACTGCAAGTAGTACTAAGTGTGTACATCTCATTAGTTTCCTGTTCATCCAAAATGCTTTTCTCATCATTTATGTCATGATTGTCAGGATCTGCCTGAAATACAGAAGATGAATTTAAACTTGGGTATGCTACTCTGTGTGCTTGTTTTTCCACTATCAGATTATAATCAGGTGCTGAAGGCAGCCGTTTCAGTGAATTTGCAGATGTGCTCTGATATTTGGCTAGACTTTGTTTTGACTTTGCACAGAATTCATTGTGTTCATTCCTCGATTTATATTGTCCCAAGAGCCCTCTTTTAATCTTTTTAAAACCTAGGTGGAAAATTTCTAAAATGTTTAAGAAAAGTGAAACAGTGGCTATGGATTGCATAAAAAATAGAAATATTGTCTTTTCTGTTGGTCTTGAAACAAAACAATCGATTATATTTGGACATGGGTGACCATGGCATTTAAATAGAGGCTCTAAGTGAAATCCATATAAAAGGTACTGTCCAATCATGAACCCAACTTCAACTACAGAACGAGTGAAAATGTGTATCACGTAAGTGCAAAGCAAGGTTCCTCTGAGCGGAGCTTTATTTAGTTTCCTTTGTTCCAGCTGACAGAGCTCTTGCTCTAATCTCCTCTGATTTGCAGGCATTTCAAACTCTATCCCATCCAGTTCTCTCCTTAATTGAGCTTTCATCCTCTCCCTCTCTTTCTCTAGAACTCTCAGTCGGTATAAAGCATGGCCCATGTAGACCAGAGATGGTGAAGACACAAATATCACCTGCAGAACCCAATATCTAATGAGGGAAATAGGAAAGGCCTGGTCATAGCATACATTTCTGCAACCTGGTTGTTGTGTATTGCAGATGAAGCCAGACTGCTCATCATTCCAGACATCTTCAGCTGCTACTCCCAGAACAAGCATTCGAAATATGAATAATATGGTGAGCCAGATCTTTCCAATCATGGTGGAGTGAATGTGAACTTCCTCCAGAATGCCTCCAAGGAGATTCCAGTCCCCCATGCTTATTTATTCAGCCATCTTAGCTCTGAACCCCATCAAACAGGAGGCAGATAAATTCTTCCATTCTGAAGGGAGCATTGTTTCTTAAAGCAAACCTATGGCCAAAATATGAACAAATCATCACTCTTTCCATGTGCTGATTTTTTTACTTTTTTTTCCCTAGATAGCAGTAACAATCTGCCACAAAGAATGTATTTTAGATTTGAGGAGTTTAAAAGAATTTTGTTTAGACATTACAGTGCAAAAAAAAAAAAAAAAGGTGATTCCTAGAGGAAGCATGTATATATTATGAACAGAATTGTTGGGCTAGTGATGTAGCTTAGTGGTAGAATGTGTGCCTAACATGCATGAGGCCCTGGGTTCAATCCCCAGCCCCACCACAAAATAAATAAAAAATAAAAATAGAATTCTGAGATTCCCATCATAAGTCATCTTACTTAGCTTAAGTATCTTGTTTAATTTTCTTTAACTGGGAACTCTTAAGAGACAGTCCTAAAAATACTGACTTGATCTTACAAACAAACCTATTAAGATTATTTTACGTAAGAGTTTATAAGCAAAGTGATTGTAAATTTTCATTTATACTCAGGAAAAATGAATGTGCTTCATCTGATAATTCAATAAAGTACAGCATTTAATGAAACCAGAGGAAATAATCTGGCTCTTGCTATAGGAATTTAGATTAATGTGTTTTTTTTTTTTTTTATTTTGTTTTGTGTTTTGCCTTGTTTTATTTAGTTTGTGGTGCTGGGGATTGAATACAGGTTCTCACACATGCTAGGCAGACACTCTACCACTGAGTCACATCCCTAGCCTGAATTTAGATTAGTTTTTTTAATACACATTTGAATATCTAAATTCTGGTTTCTTTCTGGCAGTTGTTGAGCATTTTTAGAAATCAATTCCAGTAATATTTATGAATATTTATAAAATTCTTACACTTTGCTATAAAAAATTTATAAATTTTTATCATATTAAAATATACTCTAAAATTTCTCAGCTGTTGTATGGTTACTAAAATATTATTAGGAATGGGGTGAAATAAATTCATCACTGGTGTGGTGATGGTATTATAGAAAATATTGTAACAATGTCTTATCTCTTTAAGATGTAGCTTCTTTCTTGGAGAGAACAGTGGGACAAATTAGAATTTAGCTACTTGGATTATTGGCCAATAAATTCCATATAATATTTATGAAGGCTATCTTAGGCTTTCCCACAAAGGAAAGATAGAAATAATGAATGTTTTAATTCCCTTTCATTTAAAACATATAAATGTATGTCCTGTGTCCTTTATATAAAGGGAAATAATACACAATCAAAGAAAATACTAGGATACTATAGTTACAAGATACATTCATCACAAAAATCCTGATAGATTCATCACAAAGATCTTATGAGGTGGCTATTTCACCCATTTGTTATTTATCCCATTTTATCTATATGATGCAGAAACTGAGGCATGCCTTAATTTGCCAAGGTCACACAGCTGAAGCTGGCATTCAAACCCATCAGTGTGGCTCTAGAGTCAGTTCTTAACTATCTTTCCTAACTACTATTTTTCCTCTTAAACATACTTAAAATTTGCATGAAAGAAACATCAAGAGATCATGTTTTCTCTTAAAAGTTCATTTAAGGGGCTGGGGTTGTGGCTCACTGGTAGAGCCCGTGCCTTGCACGTGTGAGGCACTGGGTTTGATCCTCAGCACCATATAAAAATAAATAAAGGTATTGTGTCCATCTACAACTAAAAAAAAAATATTTGAAAAAAAGGTAATTCAACCTCATCTTTTTAAAAAAGTCATTTAAGTTTAGGAATGTTGAATAGTGATAGTTTTAGCTTTTTGGTTCTAGAGTCTCTAGTTTTTTAAAGATTTGTACAGTTAATAAAACTTACAAAAGCAGCAGTTGTCTAAAATTTAGCCATATTCCTGATAGAAAAATTTTATATTGACTATATTATATTAATAATAATATACTCTGACTTTTAAAATGTGAATTGGCATGTTATTATTGTTATTTATATTAGTATGAATTAAAAACATCCAAAATAATTATCCATCCAAGAAAGATTGGTTAAATAAATAATGATGCATCCACAGTGTGATACCAGGCAGCTAGTAGAAATGATAAATGTATACTAACATAAAAAGACATTTAACATTTTGTTTCAGTGCAATTCAAAATAGTATAGTCCACTAATATAAATTTATTTATATGTAGAGTAATGCATATAAAAAACTCTAGAAGGATATCTGTCATAATATTAACAGATTATCTCTGGATAATGGAATTAAAATCGACTTAATTTTTTTATATTTTTGTTTTTTAATGTTTTACCATGAGCCCTTTACTATGGTATAATTTAATTATAAATTAAAACTTTCATGATAAATGATATGAAAACTATTACACACACATACAGTTCCACAGAATTCAAAAGCAAAAGTTAAAAACATTTCAAACAATTATTTCTTAATTAGTTAAGAGAGAGATTAACACAAACCTTTTTAAGCTTTGATAAATCTGAGAAGCAAATCATGCTTAGAAGTTATACCATGGCTGTCTTCAGCTTCTCTGAAAGCATCCCTTTGAGGTATACAGCAGATTCTGGTCAGTTCAGCGCCATGGATGAGTCAGCTAGCAACTAAAATCCATTTCCCTTTCTGCTCATTCTACAACAGCACTAGCCAATAGAACTAACTTCTGCAACATTGGAAATATTCTCTTTCTGCTTTGTCCAATAAGGTAGTCACCAGCTACATGCAGCAATTGAACTCTTGCAGTCTAGTTTGTGTATGACAGCAAATGAAGTTTTAATTTTGTTTAATAGAAACTTAAAGAGCTACATGTACATAGTGGCTACTTTGTTGGACATCACAGATAAAGAATGCTTCCAGGGAATGAAACTAACCACATTATATTGTATACATATGTGAACATGTAACAACAAATCCCACTAATATGTCTAATTATCATGCACTGATAAAAAATTTTTAAAGAATTCCTAATAGTAAAATACAATCTAAAAGAGCATTATGAGCTCCAAATTAAACTGAATAAATGGTTCCTCTGTAATTCAGAGATGTCAAATTTAAGACATCAGGAGATGTTTGTATGTGTTTTTACTGTAATTTTTTGCCAATAAAACATCACTATTTTTGGTTATGTAACCCATATTTCTAGTACCAAAAAAATCTTTCTTTCTTAGTAGATAATAACTTCTTCATCAGCCCATAATCAATGGGTTATGTTCGATTTTATGGTTAGATAAATTCTGTTGCTCTCTCTAGTTTTCTACTAACAATTACATTGTACTTCAGGTCATTAAACAGGTCTCTTCAGAGCTAGTGACCTGGTGCATTGGCCATGGCAGATAAATATTCCTCCCCTGAAAAGCTACTTTTTAGATTAAACAGAAACATTTCATCAAGGGAACAATTATATACATATATTCTTGTTTACATTATGTGTATATTAATGTTTATATATTATAAAACATATATGCTGTGTAATATATAATTATTGGTAAAATTTAAAAATACTCATCCTCAGTAGTCAGAGATAAATTCAAATAAAGCATTATATTCTAACTATCAAAATGCAAAAATTTCAAGATTTCAAATATCATCTTTTTTCAAAGTAGAGGAAAACTTGTATATGTTAGGTAAGAATATAATTGGATACAAATACTCAAAGAGCAATTTAAATCTATCACAATTAACATTTCTACTGGATACTTGAAATATTCATTCAGCAAACACTTAAAAATATACTGCATATACTAGGACATTCACTCTTGGTAACCATACAAAACTAGCACAATTTAAAAGTCCAATAAAGAAATGGTTTAACTATGGACTATCTGTATCATTCAACTCAGAGAACGAAGGTCTCTATGAACTGATACAGAAAGATCGCTGTCATATTGAAAAGCAAGTTACAGAGCAATACATGTATCTTAATCTTGTTAAAACCTTTACTTTATCTGGGCACAATGGTACATGCTTGTAATGCCAGCTTCTCAGGAGGCTGAGGCAGGAGGATCACAAGTTCAAGGCCACCCTGGGTAACTTAGTGAGACTCTTGTCTCAAAATTAAAAGTGCTGGCGATGTAACTCAATGGTAGAGCATTTGCCTAGTATGCCCAAGGTCTGGGTAATCCCAGGGTTCAGTTCCTAGTACAAAAAAAAAAAAAAAAAAAAAGTATATCAAGAGTATAACACAGATAAGAAAAGTTTTTATTTTTCACATAGTACAGTATCCATGGATTCTATGAAACAGTCTCCAAAGTATGTCCTCCAAGTAAAGCCAGTTCTCTTTTATAGAATATATCCATGCATACCATGTGCCTGGAAGACCCAATCTCTGGTTTTTACTACTAGTGTTTTTTCTTTCTCTCCCTGCTCTTGGCATTCAGAAGGTTCTTCCTCTAATCAGAAGGCCCTTTTGTAAGCAGTCCTTGCTTACAACTGATGAGTTAGGTGTTGTTTTATCCTCTTTATAAAACTGCTAGCATTTGTTGGAACTCTGTTTCTTCATAAAGTTTTCCATTTCTCCCTCATATGGCTCTTTTTATTATTGGGCTTAAATTAGGGGCAGGTCAGTTTGCTGGGGACAGGAAAATGTTGAAAAATACAGCAAATAAGACACAAGCTAAATAAGCAGCAATTGCTATCCAAAACCTTGGATCTTTCAGCAGTGCTTTATCAAAGCAGCTAAACACAGTATAACCTATGGACATTCCAGCAAATCCACCTGCGATGTGAGCTGCAAAGGACACCTTTGGAGAAAAGAAGAAAAGTGGAAATAAGAAAATGCTAATTGCATGTTTTGGCTGTATCTCTCTTAGTGAAACACAAATACCATCATAAACAAACAAGAGTCTAAGTCTGGAGAACTATGAGTAAAACAGAAGAGACACAAAACCCCATGTACACAGAGAAAAGATGTTCTAAAACATGCAAAGCTAAAAAATGTCATTTTTAACCATTCTGAGTACATAAAACAGGGGCCATTGTTTCTCATTCTTCTTGATCATCATTACATTTAGGATGGTTCTATATAATGCCAACCAAGAGACTAGGAACTGAGTGGCCATGAGGGATCTCTATGAGAACATCCTATTGAAATGGGATGCAGAGTTGAAAAAATAATAGTATATACACAAATACTCAAATAGAAACTCCAGACTTAAAGATTAATCCCAGCAAAACTGAAAGTCAGTTCTCTTTGTGTTATAAATTCATATGGAGCCAAATTTTCATTACTGTATTTCAATCTGCTTTTTATTCTCTGTGGACAGGGAAATCCTTTCTCTCCTGTTTTGGAATGGCTATCAACATGGCAAGTGCAGTGATCAGTGAGGTAAGTGAGGACAATCCAAAAGTCTGATTTCCTTACGAGTTTTCTAAAACTTCCAAATGGATATTTGACTGCCCTAAATCATAGAGTTGTATTCCTTATTCAATGACCCTTTTGATAAAGAAATTTTAATTAAAAAAAAAAAAAAAAGAAGCAACTCACCGGAGACCCATTTTCAGGGACAAAGAACCTTCTGTAGAGAGCAAATCCCATGTCTGACACAACTAGAAGGAAAAACACCCTGATGAAGGCCCAGGATCTCCACAATATTGCACCAACTGTTTTTGGTTCCCCTCTAATAATGATATATAACAATTCCTGAGTTTTATTCTGTTCCAGGTTCCATTCTAAACATTCTACATGCATTAATTCAGTAATCCTCTCAACAACCCTATGAAGTAAGTACTATCATTATTCCATTTTATATTTATTCATCCAACAAGGATTTATTGATTATTCTCTATGTAACAGGCACAATTCTAGTCGGTATACATGCAGCAGTGAACAGTTCAGAGACCAGCCCCATAGAGCTGATGATCTAGAGGAGCAAACAAGCAAAACATACATTATATCAAACAGTGCTAAGTATTGTGAAGGAAATAACAGAGGAAAGTCAAGAATGCCAAGGGGGCGCTGGGGATGTGGCTCAAGCGGTAGCTCGCTCGCCTGGCATGCGTGCAGCCCGGGTTCGATCCTCAGCACCACATACAAACAAAGATGTTGTGTCTGCCGATAACCAAAAAATAAATATTAAAATTCTCTCTCTCTCTCTAAAAAAAAAAAAGAAAAAAGAATGCCAAGGGTAGGATGTGACTTTTAATAGGAGGGAAGATCTCCTGAGAATATGACATGAGGGAGCAGGCCATGCTAATATGTGAAGTAACAATCTGTTCCAAGCAGGAAAAAGAGCAAGCACAAAGTCTCTTTGACAGGAATGTGCCTGGTGTGTTTGGGGAGTACCAGTGCAGTTGATATGGCTGGATCAGTGGTTTTCAAAATGTGTTTTCCCAAGACCAGCAACACCAGCATCACCTGGGAGTTCTTAAAAATAAAAATTCTTAGGCTGCACCTAGACCTATGAACAAGAAACCGAGGATGAAGTTCAATTCTGTTTTAACAAGATTTCCAGGTGATTCTGGACTAGAGTTAAAGACAAAGTGGTAGGTGATGAGATCACACAGCAGAAGATACATTTCATAAGAGCCTTGTGAAGCACTATAAAGACTTTGATTTTTACTCTGAGTAATTGGAAGCCTGTGAAAGCTTCTGATCATAGAAGTGACATGATCTGACTTGTTTTTACAAAGATCATTCTGGCCACCATATAGGAAAAAGATAATAAGACAGCAAGAATAGGAGCAGGGAAACCAACTAGAGGATTACTTGTGGCAATCCAAGTGAAGAACAATGGTGGCATTTTATACATAAAGAAACCAAGACTCCACTCTTATGCACCATACTAATTGCCTTTATTTACCATCAAGGGTACTGAAAATGGACCATGAAAGGAAAGGAGTCCACATTCCTCAACAGAACATGAGAGCCAGAACTTAGACTTCCTTCCTAAGTCAGGTCTGTGCTGACAGAGGAGTTTCTGGGTTGCTTTGCCTTGAAGAACTCTGCCCTACATGGGAGCTTGGAAACATCTCTTGTAGCTATCACATTCCACACCCATCCCCCAGTTCCCTGCGCTCTATTTAGTGAGCCACCGTGTCCTAGGAGATGGAAAGGCCTAGTCCTTGCCTTTGGGAAAACAGCATCAGGACCATGTGTTCTGGCTGGTTTCCCATTCAATATCATATTGATGTTGAAGTCACGGGACAGAGATTGAGGGCGAAATTAACATTAACTCAATGTTAATTTTTTTCCCCACTACTAGGGATTGAATCCAGGGCACTTTATTACTGAGCTACACTCCCAGCCCTTTTTTCCCCACAGCCCTTTTTTATTTTTTATTGTATGACAGGGTCTAGCTAAATTGCCTATGCTGGCCTTGAATTTATGATCTTCCTGCCTCAGTCTCCCTAATTACTGGGATTACAGATGCATGCCACTGTGCCCAACTTTGATTGCGATTTAATTGTAAATGGCTGTTACACAAAGTTCTGGGTAAATGGGGCTGCATCTTTTTTTTTTTTCTGCATCCTATTTTCATTCATCATTTGCATTTCCTGATCCAGCATAAATAACATGCAGGGAGGACTATGAAAGAACTCTGCCAAAGACCAGGGCAGCCAACAGGAAACCTTCACTTTAGTCTTCCACAGCAGGGGACAGCCTCAAAAAAAAAAAAAAAAAAAAGTCTCTGTGACCATCTCAATTTCTCCATCCCATTTCTTTCTTGTTTATCTTCCCCTTCTTATATCACTGCCTAGATCTTTCTTCCTCCTAGAGGAGCCTGCTCCTGGGTTGCTGCAGCCTTTAAACTGAAACATGTCTTCCCACCTGAAAAGAGGCCCTTATTCCAATAAACCTAATTGCTGCCTCATTAAAAAGTTGGCACTTTTTAATAATTTTTTTGTTGGGGGGGGGTCCTAGGGGTTGAACCCAGGGGTATTTATCACTGAGCTACATCTGTAGCCCTTTATTTTTTATTTTGACACAGGCTCTTGCACAGTTGCTAAGGTTGGACTCAAACTTTGTGATCCTTCTGCCTCAGCCTCCCAAGTCACTGGGATTGCAGAAATGTATTCCTACACCTAGTTATTGACACTCATTTTAAAGGAGTTGGCTTTATGTAGATTTTTTTTTTTTTAAGGATGAAAATGTGAGATTTTCTGAACTTTTACCCAAGGTAAGCTCAGTTTCTTAGTTAAATAACATATCCCATGAATGTGGTCCTTAATCTAATTATCCTTCACAATTAAGGGTAATGTTTACCAATTAAAAGAAAACCAAACAATGTACATGTTTTCAAGAAATGTGTTTCAAATTAAAATATATTTATATTCCTTAATTTGTAATTTTACGAATCTGGTATGTGTTTTAATTCTCATTTTCAAGCCAAAAAACTTTTAGAAATGATATGTCAGGATCAGGGAAGGTTGACAATAGCAGATCCTACAAAGCAACGCAGGTCATGTGGTGATTTTAGTATGCACCTTGAGAATGACAGAACATCACAGAAACCACCTTTGGAGATACACTGCACATGAAGCAAGGGTTTTCACTTCAACTTTGAAAAGCATGAAAATCCTTTCCCCACTAAGGATGTGAGGCTTATTCTACAAAGACTTCATGCAGATTGACTAAAGACCCAGGTCACTTGTATGACAACATTTGTTTGCCCAAATGACTGGTTCATGGGTTCTGATGATGACTCTTAACAACTGAGGAGCTCCCATAGGGGCCAGATATTTGCTTTTCCCTTCTCTTCCAACAATTTTTCCTTAACTTTTTTATTTCTTATGAAAAGAAATTATCTACAGTATGGAATAAGCTATAAACAAGTGAACTCTTATCTCAGAATGAAATGTTGATATTTTTATAGTTAAGTGGTTCATAAACTAAATTTAGGATCTTTCCACAGAGGCAGTTGCCCCTGTTCCTGTATGTGGAATATGGAAACCTTGATACCAAAAACCCGAGATTTTACCAAGTGTGACCTCTGCCTTGGCTTTCAAGTCTGACCCCAGGGTCTGTCCTCCTCCCCCAATTCCCCCAATAAGTATAGCTCCACCGGAAGCAGGTCCCTGAAAACTTACCACCCGTGCCTCTGCCCTTGTTTTCTTCTACCTTGTATGTCCTGCTAATACCCAGATCTATCCTTACTTTCAGACTCAGTTAAAATCCCAGCCTCTCAGGACAGGGGATGTGGCTCAGTGGTGAAGCACTTCCCTGTCAAACACCAGGTCCTGGGTTCCATCCCCAACACCAAAAAGAAAAAAAATCCAGCCCCCCCCCCCATATGGCGTGTTCTTCCATACCAAAACTCCTCTAGCGTGTAATTCTAGAATTCATAGAGATTTCAAAAGCCACCTTAGTCACTCTCTTAGCTCTTGAGCTTCTCGGTTCCTTGACCTCCACTCTTGTCCTCAGTCCTCAGCTGCCACTCAGAGTTTATATCCTAGATCATTTTTTTTTTTAATCTGAAAATGTAAAACTTGAGAAGGCAGCAGATTATCTCAGTGGTTTCCAGGCTTTTCCTTTGCAGACAAAAGTCACATACAGTCTCCAACATTTGAAAGAGAAAGTCCAGTTTATAAAACATTATGGTTGAAGTAGAGGGGGCACCTAGAGCTCTGCTTTGTTGGCTTTCCCCACTCTAGAAAGAAACAGCAAGCCCAAACACTTCACCAGGCCCCTCTAAGAACCGCCCTGAGGTGGTTCCTGTGAAATTCCTCCCTTCATGCCTAATCCTATGAAGCCAACAATTCTTTCTGACCCTAGGCAGTGTTTGGGAAATGTGAAAAGGCCTTTTGAAGGTGGATCCAATTAAACCAAAGGTGTAAAATATTCCCCGAACTCACTTACCTATAAGGATGATGACCAGTAGTCTGAAAATTCCTAAGACAGGAATCATTTCTCGAAAATTCTTGCAAAGAGATAAGTCACAATAATGTAAGCAATCTGTTGGCAAAGGAAACTTCAGCTCTACCCCCTCTTCACCAGCTCTGTGATTTAAACCTATGTTTAAGCATCAGATATTTGCCAAACAAAGCATTGTTGTAACAGCCAAGCTTTAAAAAAGTTTTTAAGAAATACAATGCTAGTGCACTTTGGACAATAAAATGAAGCATGGCATTTAATTCTATGATTTATGACTCAATTTAGGGGGTCGCGGGTACAGCTAAGTGGTAGAGCATTTGCCTAGCATTTGCCTAGCATGGTTCAATCCTCAGAACTGAGGGGGAAGGGGGAAATTTTATTAGCTGGAAATTATCTAAATATAGGTAATAAAAAGTCTGCACTGAATATGTCAATAAATGAATATATGGGTGGATAGTTAGATAAATAAATGCCATTAAACTAAGACTGATGCAATAGTTCCAAGCTTTTTTTGGAAATACTTATTTGCCACTTCTTCACTCTCATTTCCCAAGTAGCTAACAAAGACTTAACTAAAATTTGAGTATCACTTCAATTTTTTTTTAAGTAATTTCAAAAGAAAGGAAAATGTTGATTGAAATACATTGCTCTATTTTAACTTTGAAAAAATGTGCCTGCCTGTGATAGCCCTGGTGTCACTTAGAGAACTGCTGAGTCACATACTCCACTTTAATTTACCAAGTTGCTTCTCCCTCCCCTTTAAGTTATTAACTCCCTTCCTATGAAGTGAAGATGCTGCACCAGGGGTGTTAATTCTATTTTCAAGCTGCTGTGAACATGACCTACAGTAAGAAATAATGTAACAACCCACTGCACACATAAATCAAAGAGTGCCTTCTCCTAGTCCATGTGACACACACTGAAATTTTTGTTTGTTTGATTTTGGAGCCCAGGACCTTCAACTGAGTTCACAACCACTAATGGGTTGTAATCCAAAGTTGAAAAATATTTTTCTAAGAAGTAACTTCTACCTCTGGAACAGTTTTAGAATTGTTTGGTATTTGTCCTCCTAGAGTGTTTTTATAGTACACCTAAATGGGTAAAAGGTTGAAGCCAAGTCAGGATTTTTTTTCCTGTGTTAAGAAATGGTTGGCACTCACATACTATCATGGGAATGTAAAATTATATGCCAGTTTTAGAGGGCAATTTGGAATTTGCATATTGAAATGTTAAAATTTCACCTAGTAAGTTCACTTCTAGGATTTTATCCTATCAAAAAGAAAAAAAATCACAAATGCAAAACATAAATGTAAAGGAACATTCCCTACAGCATTATTTATAATGTGAAAAGCAAAATGGCCCCACATTTTTTTAATATTTATTTTTTTAATTGTAGTTGGACACAATACCTTGTTTCATTTATTTATTTTTATGTGGTGCTGAGGATTGAACCCAGGGCCTTGCACATGCTAGATGAGAGCTCTACGGCTGAGCCCCAACCCCAGCCCCAACCCCACTTTTTTTTCAATGAGATTCTGTTTTTAAAAAAAAAAATCATGATACAAATATACAAAGGATGCTCTAAAGCCCTGCAAAGGCAGAGGGAGCTCTCTGTGTACTAACATGGGTGGATGGCCAGGATGCCCCATGAAGATGCAGAACAGTACAAGGGGAGCCATTTCTGTATAATATTGGTGGAGTTTAAATACATATAGAAAAATGTTTATACATGCATGTCAGACTATTAAAAAGACATTATACTGGGAACCTTGACTTTCTTTTTTTAAACTTAAAATTTTATTTATTCACATTACTTTGCCCTTCCCCCTCCCCTTGCTACTAAGGATAGAACCCAGAGGTGTTCTTCCACTGAACTACATCCCAACTCTTTTTATTTTATATTTTGAGATAGGGCCTCAACTAAATTGCTTAAACTGGCCTCAAATTTGCGACCCTCCTGCCTCAGCCTCTTGAATCACTGGAATTGCAGGTATGTGCCACCTTGCCTGGCTAATCCACATTACTTTTGAGATAACAAGAAAATATAAAATATGAAGGATAAACTCTGAGGGCCATATGATTCTCAAAAAGATGAGTATTCCCTAAATATTGTTAAATGAAGATTCTCTGAACCAAGTAACAGTTATTGTTTTGGAAAAAAGCAGAAGCAAGGGATATAGCTCAATGGTAGACCACCTGCCTAGCATGCCCAAGGCCCTGGGATCAATTCACAGCACTGCAAAAATCATCATCATCATCGTCATCATCATCATCATCATCATCATCATATCCTCCATAGATTCTGTTCCCAAAGTTCTTACCACTAGAACATTCATAAAATAACCTCCCATCAGGGCATAGACTCCTCCTGAAGCACCCACAAGAAACCTGAGTGGATCAAAAATGGAACTGGCAAGGGAACCTAAAGAAATAAAACACAAAGGATCAGACATGATGAGAAACATGAGATACAAATCTTTCCAATCTAAGGTAAAAGTTTGGTCAGTTTGGGCCATTTTCACATTAACAAGCAACAAATTCATTTTATCACTTGTATACTATATAAGTAGAGATACATAGTTTATCTTTAATTTTTCTGAAACAGTAAGTGTTTATTAGAAAAGTAGTATTACAGAAACAAGCGCATTTCTGGAGCTAAATTTAGCAAATGTGTGATATGAAGAAGTTATTTAACCCCTCTATGCTGTTTTTCTACCTACGGAATAAGGATATTAATAGAATTAGCTTCAATGAGTTTTTGGGGACATACGTATATAGTACTTAGAACACTACCTGAAATGTATTATAAACTTGTGAACTATTATTTCAAAATACTCCAAATATTTAATCAAACTGTCAAAATACCTAACATTCCAATATTATCTGAAGGTTATGTATCTTTTTTTAATATTTATTTTTTAGTTGGACACAATATCTTTATTTAATTTATTTATTTTTATGTGGTGCTGAGGATCAAACCCAGGGCCTCGAACATGCTAGGCAGGCACTCTGCAGCTGAGCCACAATCCCAGCCCTGAAGGCTATGTTTCTTATGGAATCAAGATGTAGTCTCAGAATCCTTATTAACATACCATTTAATCAGATTCCCCCAAGCAAGATGAATTTATTCCTAACCCAATCCTTGATCCCTGGACCGAACAATGCTTTACAAACCAACTCATGCAAACTCTAATACAATGTTTTGAGCTAGACAAAGTGGTGCACACCTATGATCCCAGCAACTCAGAAGGCTGAGATAGAAGGATCACAAGTTCAAGGCCAGCTTAGGCAATTTAGCAAGATCCTGTCTCAAAATAAAAAATAAAAAGTACTGGAGATGAAACTCAATAGTAGAGCATCCCTGGATCCAACCCCAGTACCAAAAACAAACAAGTTGGGCCTCAGACAACAAAGACCAGTGAACCTTCAGAGACAGGAAATAATTTAGGTGAGGTATTTGATTGCTGAGGTACTTATTACCTTAAGCAAGATTACAGCCTGCAGTTCATGAAGAGAGAACCCAGGCTGATCCCACCAAGCCAGAAGTTGTTAAGATGGCATTTAGGGTACAGATAGATCAAGGCAACTTGAGTTCATAAGACAGGGTACTAGAGAAAAGAGAGCTGCACACAAAGAAAGAAGCACATAAGGAAATGACCAAAGCCAAGGAAAGAACCACCAAAAAGCATGTGGGAACACCACCTGTTGCTCATACAGCAAGCACCAGGCTAGATAACTTCTAAACAAAAACTTCATAATTCATGGAACATTGGTTAGAGTACACAAAAGGATCCTGACCAGAGTGAGAATAATTAGCACTTAACCTGACTTGAAACACAATTTCACATAACAAATCCTACCAGGAAAGATCAAACTACCTTCAAGTAACTTAACTGAGTTTCAGAACATATCTAAAGAATATGTATGGGAATACAAATATATCTGTCATCCAACAAGATAAAATGTATAGCCTCCAGTCAAAAATGATCAGACATGTGAAGAGCAGAAATGATGAGACACAAGAGAAAAGTCAACCAAATAAAACTTACCCAGAAATAACTCAAGGGTTAAATTTAGGCTATAAAAGCAGTAAACAATTATTCAACTGTATCCTTTGTGTTCAAAAGTTAAAGGCATGTAAGATATAAAACAGATTCAAATCAACTCTAAGGATGAAAACTGTAATGTCAAAAATTATAAAAAATACTAAATAGGTTTGATGGCAAATTAGACATTGCAGAAGAAATATTTAATGAACAGACACAGAAATGGAAACTATCCCAAACAAAACACACAGAATATTTTAAAAATAAATATAGCATTAGTAAGCTATAGGGGAAAATTTCAAGCAATCTAACAAATATATAATTGAAGTCCCCAATAAAGAAGAGAGAAGTCAAATACAGAAAAACTATTTGAAAAAATTAAGGTTTTTTTTCCAAAGTCTGATGAAAACTACAAACCCACAGATTCAAGAAGCTCAACAAATCCCGAGCACAAGAAACATGAAGACAATTATAGTAAAAAACAAAATCAAGTTGCTCAAAACCAGTGAAAAATTTCAAATCCAAAGTAAAAAAACACATCTTTTATATTAGGGAACAAAGATAAAAAACATAATGGATTCCTCATTGGAAAACACACAGCGAGAAGACAGTAAAACAATATATTTAAACTACTGAAAGAAAAGTAATGTCAAGTTTGGATTCTATATCTCTTAAAAATACCTTGCAAAAATGAAGGTGGGGCCAGACATGGTAGTGCACACCTGTAATCCCAGTGGCTCGGGAGGCTGAGGCAGGAGGATCTCAAAGCCAGCCTCAGCAACAGTGAAGTGCTAAGCAACTAAGACCCTGTCTCTAAATAAAATACAAAACAGGACTCGGGATGTGGCTCAGTGATTGAGTGTCCCTTAGTTCAATCCCCGGTACCCCACAAAAAATAGTGAAGGGCCGGGCTGGTGGGGTAGTTTAGTGGAAGAGCATTTGCCTAGGTTTTATCTCCAGCACCAGATTTAGAGGTAGAGCACATGCTTAGCATTCCTGAGACCCTGAATTCAGTCCCTAGCCCTCCCATCCTCCAAAAGAAGAGATAAGGCTCACTATTTTTTTCAGATATAGAAAACCTGAGAGAATTGACCTACAGACCATACCATTAGAAGTGTTAAGGGAAATCTCAGGCAGATGGAAAAAGATCTATGGTGTGATTGGGTACCTCCCTGACTGGGTGTGAGGCACTCAGACCAGCTGAGTCAGAGCTTTCCCCACCCTTTCCAGGTGTGAGGGCCTGTCCGTGTGGGAGTGTGCCTGACCATTGACCTGGAAACCAATCACTGACCCTGACCTTGGAATGCTGTCCCCCTCGACTTTCATTGGATGGAATTTTCCCCTGAATTTTTTGTTCCCCAATAAAAGTTCACTCTCTGGCTTGCCTCTCTCTCTCCTGCTGGTTTCTTGTGTAAACCTTGCTACTGCCAGGTGGCTCGAAGCAGGAGTCAGGAGAAGCCGTCTCTTAGCTGGGCAAGAAAAAGGTAAAATGTGTCTTTATTTTGATCTCACTAGTTAACTTCTATGTTTGGAACCTCTAGTATGAAGCTAGCGTGCTGGTCGTGTGGCAGAAAGATCTCTAAAGGAAATATCAAGCTGCACAAAAGAATGATGAGCACTGCAAATGATAAGAACATGAGCAAACACTACAACTTTTGTTCTTATCATTTAAATCTCTTTAAGAGATAATTATGGGGGCTGGGGTCATAGCTTAGTGGTAGACCACTTACTTACCACATATGACTATTGGGTTCAATCCTCAGCACCATATAAAAATGAATAAATAAAATAAAGGTATTGTGTCCATATACAAATACAAAAAATTTAAAAAGAGATAATTATGTAAGCAAAAATAATAATGTGGCCAGACATGGTGGTGCACACCTGTAATCCTAACTACTTGGGAGGCTGTGACAGAAGGATCACAAGTTTGAGGCCAGCCTCA
The DNA here is from genome assembly GCF_045843805.1 of Urocitellus parryii. Lineage (NCBI taxonomy): Eukaryota > Metazoa > Chordata > Mammalia > Rodentia > Sciuridae > Urocitellus > Urocitellus parryii. The sequence continues at coordinate 24,089,002 of NC_135541.1, forward strand.
GCAACTTGCAAGACTCTGTCTCAAAAATTAAAATAAAAAATAATAGTAATAATGTAATGTGAGATATAACATGTAAAAATTAAATGTATGATAACACCAGGCTAACGAGGATAAATGGAAGTATATAGTTTACAAAGTTATCATTACATGCAAAGTGATATAATATCACCTGAAAGTGGGCTGTGTGATAAAGACAGATACCATAAACCCTAAAGCAAACACTAAACTAGCAAATCAGAGAATCATAGTTCATAAGCCAATAAAGAAGATGAAATAAGATCATAAAAAATACAAAACCCAAAAAAGGCAAAAAGAGAAAAGAAAAACAGGAAAAAAGGAACACAGAACAAATAGCAACATATTGAGCTCAAACCTAGTAATATCATTAATCACATTAAATGCAAATAGTTTAAACACCCAAATTAAATTAAGGGTTTATGAAATTGGATTAAAAAAATAGGATCCAACTATATGCTGCCTACAAGAAATGTTTAAAGATAAAGACACAAATTAGGTTAAAAATAAAATGATAGAGAAGATATACTCACACTAATTTAAAAGAAGATGTTTGGTTTTAAAGTAAATTTTAGAACATACAGTGTTATCACAAATAATTTCATACTGACAAATGGATTGATTCATCAGGAAAACATAACAATCCTAAATGTTTACATACATAACAATGGAACTTCAAAATAAATGAAGCAAAAAATGAAAGAACCACATGATAAACAGACAAATCTATCATTATAATCAGAGATTCAACATCCCCTTCTTAAACTATAGAAAAAGTAGACAGAAAACCAGTAAATCTATAGAATAAACATAATAAAACTGACATAAATGACATTTACACAATATTCCATCCAGGAACAGTAGAACACACATTCTTTTCAGATACACAGAATACTTACCACCAGGCCATATTCTGGACCATAGGACAAGCCTTAATACACTTGAAAGGATTCAAGTTATACAAAGTTTGTTCTTTGACCATAATTAAACTAGAAGTCAATAGCAGAACATCTCTAGAAAATCTGCAAATATTTGGAAACTGAATGACACACGTAAATAACCCATGTGGAAAGAAGAAACCAAAAGGAAAACTAGCAAGTATTTTAAGCTAAATAAAAATAAACAACATATCAAAGTTTGAGGCATATTGCCATTGTGCAATATTTTGGGGGAAATGTATAGCATTAAACACAGGTATTCTAAAAGAAGCAAGTTCCAGTTGGTAGCCTTACATTCCATCTTAAGCAAACTAGAAATAGCAAGTGAAACACCAAGTAAATAGAGGAAAGGAAACAATAAAGACCAGAATAGAAATCAGTGAAATGAAAAGCAAAAGGGATCAGTAGAGAAAAAATAATGAAACCAAAAGCTGGTATTTCTTTTTTTTTTTTTTGGGGGGGGTGGGATGGGTACTGGGAATGGAACTTGGGGGCACTCAACCACTGAGCCATATCCCCAACCCTATTTTGTGTTTCATTTAGAAACAGGATCTCACTAAGTTGCTCAGTTCCTCGCTGTTGCTGAGTCTGGCTTTGAACTAGCAATCCTCCTGCCTCAGCCTCTTGAGCCACTGGAATTATAGGTGTGGGCCACCATGCCCAGCAAAAGCTGTTCTTTCATTAAGAAGCTCAATAAATATGATAACCTCTAATCAAACTAATCAAAGAATAAGGAAAAATACAAATATTTTATTCTAATATCTGGAATGAAAAATATTATACCACTACAAATTGATTAGCTATTAAAGATGGCACATACCTGTAATCCCAGCAGCTCAGGAGGCTGAGGCAAGAGGATACAAGTTCAAAGCCAGCCTCAGCAAATTAGTGAGGTCCTACACAACTTAGTGAATTCCTCTGATCATGTTTTAAAATTTTCAATGTTTAGATCTTGTACATTTCTGGTCAGATTTATCTCCCTTGATTTTTTTCCCCCTTTCCCCTCACATCCTCTTATATGTAATTTTGTATAACAATGAGGGTCTCCTTCCATTTCCATGCAATTTCCCTTCTCTCTTCCTTTCCCCAGATTTATCTCTGGGTATCTCTCTCTTTTTTGCAGTGCTGGGGATTGAACCTAGGGCCCTGCACATGCTAGGCCAGCTTGTATTTTTGTGTGTTCATTGGTTGAAAGTCTTAAAATTGTTAAACTTTCAATTCTAGCCAGGTGTAGTGTGCAAGCCCATAATCTCAGCTACTTCAGGGGCTGAGACAGGAGGATCACAAGTTCTAGACCATCCTGGGCCACTTATCAAAACCCTGTCTCAAAATTTTAAAAAGGGTTTTGGATAATACCTCAGTGGTAGAATGATCATCTAGTATGCATGAAGCCCTAAGTTCAATCCCCATTACTGAAAAAAAAAAAAAAATGTCAGCTCTCTCCAAATAGATCTATAGATTCAATACAATTGAAATCCAAATCCCAGCAGATTCTTTTTGTAAAAATTAACAAGATGATTAATAATGAAATGTAAAGTACCTATAATAGCCAAAATACTTTGAAATAGAACAGTATTAGAGTGCTAGCCCTTCTGATTTCAAGACTTACTAGAAATCTACAATAATCAAAGCAGTGTAATGTGAAGATATATATAGACATATAAGAGAAACAGAATAGAAAGTCCACACATAAACACAAACATACATATGGACAACTGATTTCAACAAAGATACAAAAGCAATTCAGTGGAAAAAAGATTCTTTTCAACAAATGGTATGGACCAGGCATCTATGTGCAAAAAATACTTCAGTTCATACTTTGCAGCATACTTATATAAAAACATCAAAGACGTAATATAAAGCTAAAATTATAAAACTTCTAGAAGAAGCATAGTGACCTTATATTAAACAAAATTTCTTTGATATGATGATAAAAAGCACAATCCCTAAATTTAGGAAACTGATAAATCAGACAATAAAAATTTAAAACTTCTACTCTACAAAAGATGCCATTAAGAGAAAGCAAAACAAGACATGGCTCAGGAGAAAATATTTGCATACCATATATCTAATGAAGGACTTGTTATTACATACACACACGTATTATGTGTGTACGCATATGTGTGTATATGTGTGTGTGTGTATATTTGTATATATAACCATTTTTTAAAGAAACAAATGAATATATATTCATTTGTTTCTTTAAATGGTTATATATATATATATATATATATATATATATATATATCCATTCCTAGCTAACCCAGTTTTTTTAAAATAGGCAGATAGTTTAAACAGACCTTTAACATGCATGACAAATAAGCACATGAAAAGATGCTCACAATCATTAGTCATTAGTAAATGCAAATTAGGGCTGGGGCTACAGCTCAGCAGTAGAGGGCTTGCCTAGCATGCACAAGAGAAGCTCAGAAGAAATGCACATTAAAATTAAAACCCACTGAGATATTACACACTTAATAGATTGGCTAAATTAAGAGTGACCAAACCAAATGGTGAGGATGTGGAGGAACAGGAACTTTGCTACAATATGGCCTGACAGTTCTACTCCTAATTGAATACCCAAGAGAAATGAAATCATATATCCACACAAAAGTTTGTATACAAATGTTCACAGCATAATTATTCTTAAGAGCCAAAAAGTGGAAACAAGCCAAATGTACATGAACTGACAAATGGATAAAGAAAATATCCATACAGTAGTATGTTGTCCTGAAATAAAAAAGAATAAAATGTGATTGTGGTACATGAATGAATATTGAAAATGTTCTGCTGAGTGAAAAAAATCCAGTCACAAAAGACTACGTATTGTATAATTCTATTTACATGAAATGTCTAGAATGAACCAACAGTAGCTTGTACCTGGGGCAGGTGGATGGGGTAGAGTAGGGGATGACTATTGCTGGGTGCAGAATTTCTTTAGAGGATAAAAATGTTCTAAAATTAGATCGGGATAATGAGTAAATAACCCTGTGAATTTAACTAAGAATTGAATTATACACTTTAAATGGGTGAACTGTACAATATGTGAGTTATATCTCAGTGATGCTGTTAAAAGTTTGTTCCTTAAAAAGACAAAAGATGGGCTGGGGTTGGGCTCAGTGGTAGAGTGCTTGCCTGGCATGTGTGAGGCACCAGGTTCGATCCTCAGCACCACATATAAATAAATAAAATAAAGGGGACTGAGGTTGTGGCTCAGCGGTAGAGCACTCGCCTTGCACATGCGAGACCCTGGGTTCAATCCTCAGCACCACATAAAAATAAATAAATGAAATAAAGGTATTGCGTCCAATTACAACTAAAAAATAAATATAACTTTAAAAAAAATATAAAGGTACTGTGTCCAACTACAACTAACGTGTTTGTGTGTGTATTTTTTTTAAGCTAAAAGATACCCTACCATAGAATCAAGTCATTCGAATCTTAGATATTTACCTAAGAGAAATGAAAACACTTGTCCACACAAACATTTGAACACAATATTCATAGCAGCTTCATTTGTAATAACCTAAAACTGAAAACAACCCAAATGTCCATCAACAAGACAGGAATGAATAAACACACTGTAGTATATTCCTACAATGAAATGTTATCCAGCCATAAAATGGAATCAAGTATTGACACACACACATGGTAAAATCTCAAAAATATTTACACTGAGTGAAAGAAGCCAGACAATACAGAGTATATACTCTAGGATCCCACTTAAATAAAATTCTAGAAAACACAACCTATAATTCCAGAAAATATATGCTGGGGAGGGGAGGTCACAAGATAATGTTCTGGGAGGTGACTAGATTATGATGATGGTTATGTATACATATCAAAACTTATCAAATTACACAATTTAAAGGTATACAGTTTGTAGTTATCAGTTTGTGTTCACTGCACAAACAAAAAAGCTATAGATCCCAGGGCCACATCACCAGAGATTCAGATTCAGTAGATCTGTTGGGATCTGGATGGCTTTGGTTGCGACAAGCTCCCCAGATGATTCTGACCATCTGTAAGCCTGAGGGACACTGTGCTGGAGAGCACACCAAGCATTTCTCAATCTTTAATGTATGTTTGAGTCTCCTGTGAACTTGTTAAAAGGAGGAGTCTGATTGGCAGGTCTGATCTGGGGCCCAACATGCTTCATTTTAACAAGCTCCCAGGTGAAGCTGATGCTTCTGATCCACAGACCTGGACACATTTTGTCAGAAGTCAAGGATAAGGAATTATATTACATGTGAAACAATCTAAAAAACAAAGCAAGATAGGCAAGGAAGCCAAGCAGCAGAGGGGAATGAAGAGCATTCTTGGATGTTTTGGCTTTCTTTTGGCTACTATAAATTTCTTAGGAAGGGTATACAATATGATCTAATCATTGTTGGAGGAAGATGATCCAAACAGCAGTATGTGAAGGATAGACCGGACTGGCAAAGAGACACCTGCCAAGAAGCTATTGCAAAATTAGGCAGAGGATATGAACAGGTTATTCATGTTCTCCTTTGGCTCTCTGTGACTGGGGCAGGGCTGAAATCAAGCCGTGGGGAAAACAGGGATGTAGAAGCTGGAATCAGGCAAGGCTTGACCATCCCAAAGGACCTTCAAGGGCAGGACAAAAGAGGTATGTGCAGGAACAGAAGGAGGAGGTGGATACCAAAAAAAAAGTAGGAGGGAGGCAGGATGGGGAGCTATGTCACTAAGCCTTGTCAATTATCTTTCTTTTTTTTTCACATTCAATTTTATCTGCCACTGCACCCTGCCCTTTTTGGTTATCACAGTCCTTACTGGAATCCTTAGCTATAAGAAGCTGGCAAACTTTTGATCAGTTAAAAAAAAATGGTAAGAACTAATAATAGGTTGAATTATGTACCTCCCCAAACAAAAAAGATTTGTTAAAGTCCTAACCCCCAGTACCTTATTTGGACATAAGTGACCATATTTGGAAATAAGGTTGTTGCTGATATGACTAGTTAAGGTGAGGTCATTCTGAAGCAAGGTGGGTCCCCAAACCACAATGGCTGGTGTCCTAGAAGAGAAAACATGGGCTGGGGATGTAGCTGGGGGGATATAGCACTTGCATAGCATGTGCAAGAACCCAGATTCAATCCCCAGTACCTTAAAAGAAAAGGACACCAAGACTCATAGCTACCACCAGAAACTAGGACAAGGCAAGGATGGATTCACCTACAGGTTTCAGAGGGAGCAGAGTGCTACTGATGGCTTAATTTCAGACTTCTAGCCTCCAGAGCTGTGAAACAACACATTCCTGGGTGTGTTTTTTTCTTTCTCTTCAATCTATTTATTTTCATTTATTTATTTATTGCCTTATTTATTTACTTATTTTGTGGTACCGGGGATTGAACTCAGGGGCATTCTACCACTACATCCCCTTTTCATTTTTTTGTTTTGAGACAAGGTCTTATTAAGTTGCTGAGGCCAGCCTTGAACTTGTGATCCTCCTTTCTCAGCCTCCCAAGTCAATGGAATTACAGGGGTGTGCCACTGTGCCTGGCTCAATCCTGTTGTTTTTAGCCACCCAATTTATGGTACTTTGTTATAGCAGCTAGGAAACTAACCCAACTACCTTTTGAAATATAGGTGTATTTTACATATTTATAAGTTACGTATATATGTACTACTATACTAATATGTTTTTAAAATAAAAATAGAATTTAAAAACAGTATTTTCAAATTATTTTTACTTCATTAATGGTATAAAAAAATCTTTCAATGAGTAGTGTTTCTTAAGTAGGCTTCATATTATAGTTTGAAATCCTTGGTTAAATATCATGACACAGAAATACAAAGATGTAATTCTAAATTCAATTATTTTCTATAGAAATGACTATCATGGCCAAATTTAAAATTAAAAATGATATGTAGTTTCAAATATAATTATATCACTGACTGTGCTTACTCCAATTTATGCAAAAATTTTGTTGCAATTTGGCTAATTCTCACTTTCCCCAATGTCAGTCATTTGTTATTGCAAAATAATCAAAGTGCTACATTAAAATTTAAAGCTCACCAAAACTCTTCACTGAGAAATTTTAAAACCAATTGTTTCCCTGCCTTCTTAGTGTGAATTTATGAGATGTTGCATCATTTTCAGCAGCAAAATCACATAATAACGAAACAATTTCCAACTTTCAAAATGCCTTTTGCATAGCATGAGTATTTTTAGAAAAGCAGTTATTTTCTCACTCCTTTGAGGGAAAAAATATAATCATGTCCTCAAAGGGACATATTGCATATTTGTTTTCCTAACATCTGTTAAGTAGCATGCTACTAAAAAATAAAAATTTTAAAAAAACACTTTTATTATCACAGAAAAAGTCAGCAAATTGGACATCCATCTTTTTTGTAAAAGAAAAACATATAAACTAATCTAAGTAATTTACCATTAAATAATCAATGAATCTCTGGGAAATAATAAAAGATCCTTTCGACAACTCCTTACACAGGATGTCCTTTACTCCTTAGGAAGATTACCCTACTTATTTAACCAGGCCCACACAGACTGCAATAAATCCTGCAACATGAAGGACAGCAAGTCAGGTACAGCTTTCTGTCACTGTGTGCTGTGGAACTCCCACCCTACGCCCCGGAAACTGCATGTCCTCTTACAACACATAAAGACAGTGGGGCCCATCTCAACCTGTGCAGTACATACTAGCTATACTCAATTTCTTGCTCATTTTTTGGAAATAAATGTATTGGTAACCCAGATGCCTGCACATGCCTGTGATCCCAGTACTCAAGAGGCTGGGATAGAGTCCAGGAGTTTGAGGCCACCTGGGCAACCAAACCAGACACTTGTAAGAAAAAGAAAGAAATGCATTGGTAATGAGCATCTACAGAAAGCCTACAACTAACAGCTAACTTTCTACTTAGTAGTAAAAGACTCATTGCTTTCTGTAGATGAGCAAGAACAAGACAAGGATATCTGTTCTCCCCACACTGAACATAGTGGTGGAGGTGCTGGCCACCATACAAGGCATAAAAAGACAAGCCATGCTGGGGCTGGGGCTGGAGCTCAGTGATAGAGCACTTGTCTACCACATGTGAGGCCCTGGGTTTGATCCTCAGCACCACATAAAAATAAAGGCATTGTGTTGTGTCTATCTACACCTAAAAAATAAATATTAAAAAAAAAAAAGCCATACAGATTGAAAAGCAAAGAATAAAACTGTCACTATTCATGATGAGTCACAGACGACATGGAAAATCCCAAGGAATCTAAAAAAAAAAAAAAAAAAAAAACTAAGCTCTAGAACTAATAAGAAAGTCACAGATATAAGATAAGCATATAAAAAAATAGTTTTATTGCTCTATGCCAGCAATGAACAGACACTGATTAAAAATATAGTAGCATCCAGGAGATCTAAATAAGAGACATGCTGTGCTCATGGATTGAAAGACAACACAGTAAAGATTTTGGTTCTCCCCCAAATTAATGTACAGGTTTAATGAGCTCCTACCAAAATCCCAGAAAGAATTTTCAAAGTTATACACAGGATTGTTGTAAAAATTATATGGAAAGATAAAGGAACTACAACAGCAAAAATATTTTTTAAATGAAAACTAAAATAGGAATCATTCTTATTGAATTCAAGAGTTATTATATAGCTACAGTAACCAATGCTATATAGTATCAGTTGAGAGACACACAGATCAATGGAATAAAAAGAAGCCACAGTAGCCCCTATACAACTACAGGCAAATGATTTTTGACAAAAGTGCAGAAGCAGTTCAGTAAAGGAAGAACAGTTCTTTTAACAAATTGTTCTGGCATAATTGGATATTCATAGGTCAAAGAAACAAACACAACCTCAATCTGAACCTTATACATCATAGAAAAATTAACCAAATCACAACTGATCACATATTTAAATGTAAGGCAAAAAAACTATAACTTTTAAGAAGAAAATGTAGGGAAAAAATCTTCAGAACTAGGACTCAGTAAAGAGCGAACCCCAAGAACTTAATTCATAAAAAGAAAACTGGAAAAAACTTGATTGGGCCAGGGATGTAGCTCAGGGGTAGAGTGCTTACCCGGCAAGTGTGAGGCCCTGCATTCAATCCCTAGTACTGGCAGAGGGAGGGAGGACAACCTTGATTGACTTCATCAAAAATTTAAAAATTCATGGGGCTGGGGATGTGGCTCAAGCGGTAGCGCGCTCGCCTAGCATGCATGCGGCCTGGGTTCGCTCCTCAGCACCACATACCAACAAAGATGTTGTGTCCGCCGAGAACTAAAAAAAAAAATAAAATATTAAAAATTCTCTCTCTCTCTCTCCCACTCTCTCTAAAAAAAAAAAATTAAATTAAAATTTCATGCTGTGTGAGAGACCATGTTAAGATAATGGAAGGACAAGCTATAGATTGGGAGAAAATACTTATAAACTTGGGCTAGGGATGTGGCTCAAGCGGTAGCGCGCTCGCCTGGCATGCGTGCGGCCCGGGTTCGATCCTCAGCACCACATACAAACAAAGATGTTGTGTCCCCCGAGAACTAAAAAATAAATATTAAAAAAAAAATTCTCTCTCTCTCTCTCCTCTCTCACTCTCTCTTTAAAAAAAAAAAACTTATAAACTATATTTTTAAAGAAAAACTAGTATCCAGAATATATAAATTCAATAGTTAAAAAATTTCAATTAGAAAATGGGCAAAAAATATTAACAGACATGTAACTGAAGGTGATGGACAGATGGCAAATAAACACATAAGAAGATGTTCAGCATCATTAGCCATTAGGTAAATTAGGACCACGATAAGATATCATTGCCCTCTTCTCAGAAAAAGTAAAAAAAATAATAACAATAACAACAAATTTTAATGCTATTGAGAATATGGAGAAATGGAATCACTTGTCCTTTACTAGGAGGAATATAAAAGGATAGATATTCTGGAAAACCTTCTGGAATTTTTGTTTAAAAAATAAAACATGCGGGCTGGAGATGTGGCTCAGCGGTAGCGCGCTCGCCTGGCATGCGTGCGGCCCGGGTTCGATCCTCAGCACCACATACCAACAAAGATGTTGTGTCCGCCGAGAACTAAAAAATGAATATTAAAATTTCTCTCTCTCTGTCTCTCCTCTCTCACTCTCTCTCTCTCTCTTTAAAAAAAAAAAAAAAAAAAAAAAAAAAAAAAGAAAAAAATAAAACATGCTACCATCATATGTATGATCCAGCAGGTGTGCTCTTTGACATTTATTGTAGTCTAATGAAATCTTATGTTCACAAAACCCTGAACTTAAGATTCATAAGAATATGTACATAAATGTTTGTAGCAGCATTATTCACAAATAGCCCAAAACTCTAAACAACCCAGATGCCCTTCAATGAGCGAATCATTCAACAAGTAGTTGTACATCCATACTATGGAGTCCTATTCAGCAATATAAAGGAATGAATTATTGATACATGAAACAACCTAGAGGAATACAATCCTAGAGGAAAGCCAATCCCAAACTAGATTATTTCATTTAATAATGACAAAATTATGGAAATGGAGAACACATTAGTGACTGCCCATGATATAGGAGTGTGGTAGGCTGACAGGGATGAACCCAGAGCTATAAAAGGCTTGATGATGAATCATTGGGGTGCTGGGATTGTTTTGGAACTTGATTAAACCCATATGAGTGTCCTGGTCATGATACTGTGCTAAGGTTTTGCAAGATGTTACCATTAAATTTCGACAGATTTTTAAACAGTCTATCTTGCAACCTTCGTTAAAGGGTACATGGGATCATTAGGCAATATTTCTTAACCTCTGCTGGTATGTCTACAATTATCTAAAATTAAATTTTTAATATCTTAAAATGTTTATATAAATGAACTGACAGGAATTCTAATATATTCTTCTCACACCATAATTAATCAACTTAGGCACAATTTTAGAAATTACTACCATATTCTACTAGTTCCTCCTCAGTCTTTGTGTCCCTTTGTGTGTGTGATGATGTGTGGGGATCAAACCCATGATCTTGCACATGCTAGGCACACACTGTACCACTGATCTACATCCCTAGCCCAACATTGTCTTTCTAAAATGCAAACCTAATCATATTACTTCTAAAAATCATTAGCCTGACACTTAAGAGTCTTCATGACCTGGCTTTAGGCCTTTACCCAATATAAGCATCCTATACACCAAAATGCTTGCAGTTTCCAACTATGTGAGATTCCTGAATAAAGGCACCAGGACTTCTTTTTCATGTGTTCATATTATCTCTAATATCTCATCTCCAATTAAATTATCTCTAATGCTTAGTGTGTCCCTAACATATATTAGGAGCACAATAAACTTTGACTTAAATAAAAACTATAGCCATGCATGGTGGTACACATCTATGCTCCCAGCCTCTCAGGAGGTTAAGGCAGGAGGATCACAAGTTTAAGTCTAGCTGGGCAACTTCCAGACCCTTTCTCAAAATGAAATTTATAAAAAGGCTGGGAATGTAGCTCAGTGGTAAAACTACATGAACAGGGCCCTGGGTTCAATCCCTAGTACTACAAAACAAGAAAAGTAAGGCATAAAAGAAAAAGGAAATCCACTATAAATATCTATTATTTTTGCTTTTAATCCTAAGAGCCCAGAATTGTTGATTCTGCTACTTTCAGAACACCGACCTGCAATCACTCCTGCCAGGTATACCAGCCCCACTCGGAGGCCTTTGTGGACCATTTCCAAGGGAATTCCCAAAACCAGCTGCATAAGAAGATTCCCCACAATGTGCTGAACTCTGCAAAGACAAACACAGTTGTCAAATATTAAAGCAGTTATTTCTTTAGTAGGCTCTGAGATGTTGTCTCTAGTTAAGGACTTGGACTTGCTAGAATTCCGTTTTCTAATTTTTTTAGCAGGCAAGTCTTTCTTTTTTTTTTTTTTAATGAAATCTTGCAAGGCACTTCAATATGTAAAACAGATACAACAACATTTTAAAAGTATAAATGTATTCTATAAGTCCATTTTATAACAATTATAACAGGAAACATCAGAGAGGCAGGCTTAAGGAACATAAACTTGAAATTAGGGGTCTGGATGACAACCACAATCATGGCAGTCTCAACATCTGATTTTGTTTCCATTGTAGTTTTTAAAAAAATCCTGACTCACTCACACTGAATTTAAATTTCAACAGATTTTTAAACAGTCTATCTTGCAACCTCGGGATATTTAATAAAACAGAAAAGGCAAGAGAAATTTCACTGCTGTTTCTACATTTAAAAAGTACCTTTGAGACTTGCTAAAGTAATTCCCACATACTACAACTTGGCATATAACATATTTGAATGTGAGTATTTTTTTATTATAGTCTTTAAATATGTTTCTATTATATGTGTGTGTGTGTGTATGTGTATACACATATGTATACACACACATATGGGAATATATTTATACACACAACACACACACACACACACACACACAGAGGTTTTTTTCAATGCTGGGAATTGAACCCAGGCCTTACACATGGTAGGCAAGTGCTCTACCACTGAGCTACGTCTTCAGCCCAGTAAAAATATTTTTAAACGAAGTTTTTATTATCTTGCTTATTGAACCCACAAAGCATCTCTGGAGAATCTGAACATAATTTGAAAAATTCCCACATTAAAGTAACTCTTAATTTAGTTGCTATGCAGCACAGTGTTTTTGTTTGTTTGTTTGTTTTTTTAAGGAGATTTCAGATTGTACCAAAAGTTCCAAAACAAAATAGATGCATCAATCTTCCACAGTGCAGCAGTTCTCATGTTAGTTTTAGAGATTCATCATGTACTTTACAGATATCCAACAGGTCACTGAAGAGGTTCTCTGGATACATCCTGCAGAATGGATTATTTACTTTTATGGTGCCTGTGCTCCCAGCTATAACTATGAGTGCCCAAGACATCTTCAAAGACATACGAGAGCCAGGCATGGTGGCTCACACCTGTAATCCCAGAAGCTCAGGAGGCTGAGACAGGAGGGTCACAAGTTCAAAGCCAGCCTCGGCAACGGCAAGGTGCTAAGCAACTCAGTGACACCCTGTCTCTAAATAAAATGCAAAATAGGGCTGGGGATGTGGCTCAGTGGTTGAGTGCCCCTGAGTTAAACTGCAGTGTACACACACACACACACAAAAAAAAAAAAAAAAAAAAAAAGACATACAAGAGTTATGTGTCATTCAGCACAGAATAGTCTAGCAAGGACAGTTATACTATTATTCTGGATATCTCAAGCATAAAGGAGATTAGAAATATCTGCTCCTGAATTTAAATGAGAAGTTCAAACAAAGCCATCCTGTCCTCTGAGAACCCTTTGAGGACAAGGTGACCAATATCATAAAAACTCCAAACCCCATACAAACTTTCTGCTGCTCAACAGTAAGACTAAAAGTGGCATTAAAATTACAATGTGTCATCTACCTTAAATGGAATTACTATTTTTTTTCACCCAAATTTTTCCTACTTTCAAGATCCAATTTCAATCTGTCATCTGAGAAGCCATCCCCACCCTGCTCTTTCCCTCTCTCTGTTTATCTTACACTATAACGATTCCAACATCCATTTCTCTTCTCCCTACCCAGCCTCCTCCAGTCAGGCTACAAGATCTAATGCTGACTTTCCCAACCTCTATTAGCTAGGAGTTGCCAGGTCCAGTCACATAGTTCTGACCAGTGAGCAAGTAAGAGCACTGTTAAGAGAGCTCCGTCTTGATTAAAGGGCTGGATTCGCCTGTACCTGGTGTCCCCCTTCCCCTTCTTTTGCTTTGAATGCAGAATTGTAACAGCCAACCTGAAAGCAAAAAAGGCCAAAAGAATAGCAGAGACACCAACACAGAACCTAGAGCCTTGGATTCAATAAGCTGATGAACCGATCACCTACCTTGTACTTTTCATATTAGAAAAAAATTAGCCTCTTGACCTGAGCTGTAGGTCAGTGGTAGAGCACTTTGTTAGCATGCTTAAGGCCCTGGGTTTAATCCCCAGCATCATATAACCCCCACACACAACCCAAAAAAAGGTCTCTATTTGTTAATTCACATCCCAAAGCATCTCTTATACAACCCCATATGTGACATGTCCTACACAGACATGCAAATTCTTTCTGAGTGTCTTACTATATATATATCAGACACTGTGAAAATTGTAGCAGTGTCTCATTTAATCACAACCACCTTAAGAGGTGGTACTAAAATCCCATTTTAAAGAAGTAGCTACTGGGGCTGGGGTTGTGGCTCAGTGGTAGAGTGCTTGCCTAGCACGAGCGAGGCCCTGGGTTCGATCCTCAGCACCACATGAAAATAAATAAATAAAGTTATTGTGTCCTACTACAAAAAATAAATATTTAAAAAAAAGAAGTAGCTACTGTACTATATTGCCAACATTACTATTGGTTTATTCTTCTTTTATTCATTTTAATGTCCTTGAGAGCAGAAGCCACATTTGCTTAGAAAAGATTTGTAAAATGGAAATTGAAAGTATGGAAGTATGGACAGAAACTCAGCAACTGGGGATTTTTATACCTGACTCATCAAACCTCTGTGTCCTGTAATAGTTGTTGTTTTAGCCACTGACCAAAAGAGTCATCTTTTACACCACAGCTGGGTAGGCCACATAGACAGGATTGGCCTCACTGGACACCATAGGAGTCCACCAAAGAGGTGGGTCTGGCAGCAGGCTGCTGACGGACTTCAGCGCGTATGGGAGATGGTGGATGCTGAGGACATGAAAGACTATCTGCTTTTAGGAAATGACACAACTAAAATGCAGCACCGCACCTCCTATTGCCTGTAACATATCAAATGCAAAACAGTATTTCACACTGATGAAAATGAATTAATTTTTTTAAAGAGTGTGGTGTAGGATTATTGGGGGGGGGGGATGCTGATGGTCATTTGGTTCTACCATTACATAACCTAAATTAGAAAACATTTAACAACATCCATCAACTAGGGAGACCTATGTCTGATTTGATAATTATTTGGCATCTGCTCATTAAAATTCCTATATCAAAACAAACATTAAATAGTTATAATGCAATGTAAAGTAGTTTATATTGTTAGCACTTGTGGGGCAAGGTCTCTTTCTGAATCAGCTGTGGGATGTGCAGCAAGTGATTACATCCTCAGACATAAGAATGGGAGAAATACTCACCTCCTAGGCTGCTGTGAGGCTCAAACAAGAAAATGGACATGAAAGTACCTTATTTATGATAATAAAGCTCTAAACACAAGTTAGGGGTGACAGTGGGCAGGGTGACACACACCTGTAATTCCAGCTACACAGAAGGATAAAGCAGGAGGATCACAGGTTCAAGGCCAACCTGAGCAATTTAATGAGTCTCTGTCCCAAAATCTAAAAAGGGCTGGGGGTATAGCTCAGGGCTAAAGTGCTAGCCTAGCAGGTGTGGGGCCCTGGGCTCAATTCCCAGTAACACACACACAGTGAGAAGTGACAATTTCTTACATTACTTATAATCACCTCTGACACCAATGACTTAACTGTCACTCCTTACCCCGCATGGACCAGCATGTAGGAGATAAACCTCCAGGCTTCCTCTCTCTTCTCAGGACTGTAGGTTAAGGGACTCTCCAGGATGCCTGTGTCCAAGGTGATCCACTGTTTTTGAGGCTTCCACACAGCATAGTAAATAAACACTGCCAGCTGACAGGGAGGGGCAGACATGAATGTTAATCACACCATTGCCAGAGAGTGCCCCATTAAGCCTACAGGCAGTAACTATGTTTAAATCATCAGATCTGAGTGGGCTCAGAAGATGACAGCAATTACTTGCCGCAGTCTGGCTGGGCACAAAATCACAAGCCACTCAAGCAGGAACAAACTTTATTTTTGAAACTGCCACCAATGCCCGGTAAGCGCCTGGGAAGATTGCCCCCCCCACACACACACACACACATGGCGGCGTTCTCCCAAAGGAAGTTCCTCCCCCAGAATTCCCTCCTACTGCACTTCCCCAACCAATGGGAACTCTCCAGGAGTCCTATAGCAGGCCAAGGTGAACAGCAGGAGTCCAATATCCATATGAATGCAAATCTTAACATAATCATATCATCTCAATGGCTAGCTGGCGTCTCCTGTCACCTTTCAACCAAAAATGCCATGCATCATATTACTTGGCTGTGGCTCTTAGCATCTACCCCCTTCTGTTTAATTAAGCAACAAGCAATGTGGCTAGGGACCCTGCCTATTAGGTTTGTCCAATTCAACATATGGTTCTTACCCGTCATTGGAAAACTGACCTCTAGGCGTCAGCCTCCTGTCTTAGGTTGATTCCACTGCAATTGGATCATACCCGTCACTGACTACCGGTCCAGCATATAGCCATACTTGTGGATAGTCCTATGCACCAGTGGGGGAGTGAGGTTCTTTGCCTCACCTCTGTTGGCCCCCAAAATTAGACCATCACTAGTAGAAGGGAGGAGGATACAGAAATGCCACGACACCAAGTCAATTGACTGCTCTTTAGGAAAAATTGCAACACTGGTGACACATCAGCAAAGATACGCCAGCACTACCATAATTCGCTGCATCAACAGATAGAGCACAATGCATACAAGTGATACATAGTCCAGGCAAGTTTTGTAAGCAGTTCAAAGTGGAGGAATCTATCAATATGTCCATTTCCTCCTAAAATAAATCGACTCAGTGATTGAGCATTACTTGTTGAGTTATTATTCATTGATGCATCAGTTAATACAGTTTGTTGTGATAACTATCGAAGAAACTGTAGTTTGGTTTCATCTTGTCTTCACCGACACTGGGATGAAGATAGGAATTCTGACAATGATGCTAAAAAAAATTATGTAACATTCCAACAGGTACTAAGAAAACAATTTTTTGAACAATTGTTTCCCAACCATCCCCCACTGTGGTCAACTCCTTCCTCCCATGGTCAGGGGCTGCACTAGACCAGCTGTTATCAAGAATCCCCTTTCCCTGCCTTTGACCCCCTGCTATCTAGTACTAGGTTCTCTTCCATCCCCTTAAATACCTGCTGCCCTCACATTCCCACCCCCGCTATTTGACCCTTCATTTACAATTAATATAAAAGTAAGTCAGTGCTGGCTTCCAGGAATGCAGTAAGGAAAGGGAAAAGTAGTTAACTCCACAGTGGCAAAATCTGGAAAACACTGCCTCCACCAAATGGTGAAAAGTAATGTCCCTGTAACATTATGTGATATCCCCTACTCCCTGATGTAATGGGAAGAGAAGGGCACTTCACCTTTGTGGTATTCTCCCCGCAAACTCATAACTCTAGTCTAATTATGAGAAAAATATCAAACAAACCCAGGGTGGGGGACATTGTACCCCAGTACACCCCAAGACTGCCAAGCTTGTGGAAAAATAATAGAAACCATCAGGGATCAAGAAGGCTGGGGAGATGTGACTACTAAATGCAATTTGATTCCCTGGTTTGGAGGGCACTAGGAACACAAAAAAGAAGACATTAATGGGAGAAGTGGTAAAATCCAAATAAAGTCGGGTGTTTTATTAATAGTATGGGTTAGACATCTCTACACCTTTTTTCTTTGCGTCACTGGAGATGGAACCCAGGATCCTGTGCATGCTAAGAAACTGCTCTATCACTGAGCTGCAACCCCAGCCTAGGTTAAGCATCTCTGATCTGAGAATCTGATTGTTCCAGAATCTGAAACTTTTTGAGCACCAACATGACACTTGTAAAGTTTTGGATCAGCCAGGCGTGGTAGTACACGCCTATGATCCCAGCAACTCAGGAGACTGAGGCAGGAGGATAGCAAATTCAAAGCCAACCTCAGCAAATTAGAGGGTCCTAAGCAATTTAGCAGGACCTGTCTCAAAATAAAAAAAGATGGGGATGTGGCTCATGGTTAAGTACTGCTGGGTTCAGGGTTCAGTCCCCAATACCAAAAAATAAAATAGGACCTTAGCATTTTGTATTTTAGGTTTTCAGATTAGATCTACTCAACCTGGAAAGTCTATGCAAATATCCCAAAATCAGAAAAACTAAAATCTAGAATATTTCTGATTCCCAGCATTTTAGAAAGGGGATACTCAACCTGTACTACAGCAAACATCAGCTTCTTAGTTTTCATAAATGTACTATGTAACATTCTATGGAATGTTAGTACATTTAACAATGGGAGAAATTGGGTGAGTATAGGGGAACTCACTGTTCTACCTTTGCACCTTTTCTATAAAGCTAAAATTATTACAAAATAAAACATTTACTTAAGACCTGGGCATATATCTCAGCAGTACAAGACTGTGGGTTCCATCACCAGCACTACCAAACAACAACAAAAAAGTTCACTTAAAGTAATTTTAAAAGCAGATCTTTCTGTAAGTGTGAGAAATCCTAGCACCTGCCCCCTGACTTACTGCAGGAAGCTGCACACTCTAGGTAGCACTCACACTCCAGCAGTCATATTTGTACCATGCATCCTTACCCCATTCTTCTCCAACCCTCCTCCCACCCACACACACAGCTGATGGGAACATGATCACACCAGAAAACCTGTAAGATGAAAGGATAACATGAAGGGAGAAGCAGATAGAATCCTCATCCACAGCCTAATAACTTCCCAGTCACAGGTTAAGTCTCACAATAAAACCCCATGAGAAAACAGAGAGCTACCTGCCTTCAACCAAAACCTTGACAAAGGGTCTCCTGGGAATTCTTACACATTCATTTTTATCATTATAAGCCATAAGAAACTTGGCTCCCATGATAGCTAAATTTATGTGTCACCATTCCAAGGTGAATACAGTACCCAGCTAGTTTTTCTAAAGCTGAGATTAACATTTAAATCAGTAGAGTAAAGCAGATTTTCCTCCATAATGCGGGTGAGCCTCACCCAATCAGTTATTTGAAGGCCTAAATAGAAAAGACTGCCCTCCATTAGGAAAAGGGAGTCCATGGGCTGGGGGTATAGCTCAGTGGGTAGATGCTTGCCTCACATGCACAAGGCCCAGGGTTCAATCCCAGCACCAAAAAAAAAAAAAAAAAAAGGAATTCACTCAGTAGACAGCCCTGGACTCAAACTGCAGCTATTCCCTGGGTCTCTAGCCCGCCAGCAGCTAGACTTCAAGATTTTAAACTTCCCAAGTCATCATAATCATTTGAGCTGAAAGAGAATTATGTTCCTGAAGTCACACCCCACATGCAGCTATGCTCTGCCGATTTCTTTGTGAGAGCACAAAGATGAGAGGAGTTCTCAGGAAGAGCCTAGTTCTGCCCCAGTCACTAAGACCTGCCCTCAGGTGAGTTGTCCCATCCTTCTGAGCCCAGCACTCTTATAGAACCCAAAAGGACTGACCAGATCAGAAACTGAGCACACACCCCAGGCTGCCAAAGGAGACATCTTTAGAGGATCCCGCTGTTTTCCTCTGAAACTCAAGAAAATTGTTTGACCAATTAAACTGCCCCTTTGGTTGGAGGGATGAAAAGCACCAGAAGCCAGGAAAGGCAGCTCTACAGAAGGGCCCGGTTGGGGAGCATGCTGCACCAGTCGGGGCCTCCACCCCAGGGCCAGGTCTTATCCCGCTCTGTTCCCATCTCCCCACTGGAGAGTGCGTGGGCGCCCAGCACCCACGGCGCTTACCTCGGCCAGGCTGATGGAGATGATGAACACTGGGGGCGGGAGGCAGTTAGCTCTCTCCAGGTAAGTTTTTCGGACTGGTTCCGGAAGCATCCACTTGGAGACGATCCTGTGGACCTTTCTACCCTTGGGGGGGTCTTTTCCTCCCCCATCCACCCAAGTTTTCTCTTCTTCCAGCTCTTTGTTCTCTCTCTCCATATTCAAATTCACACTCTCCATCTCCAAATCATGAGCAGCAGCCATTGTCTGGAGTCCTCCCTCCACCTGAAAGGGACAAGAACGTCAGGTCACTAAAGGGGACCCTTTGGTCCTCAGGCTGTGGCTCTTTTCCTTGGTTCTCTGGTCCAAGAATTGGTTTCCCTCCTCTTTCCTGTGTATCGATAGGAGGCAGCTAAAGATGATCAAAATGGTCTAAACCTCCCGAATTAAGTTTTCACTGTACTCTCTTGTGCTTGTTTTGAAAAGCATGGAATCTAATCTCCCATGTCTTAGGCATGTAATAAATCTTGTGTGTTATTTTCCCAATAAGTAAATAAATAAATAAATATTTTTGAATAAAAAGATGAGCCATGGAGCCTGACAACTGGGTTTAAAACACAGTCCTACCCATGTCACCTGTAAGGTTCCCTTAGGTAAATCACTTAAATTTTCCTAACCTCAAGTTAAATTTTTCTTAATCATGGTACAATACACACACATAAATTATGCCATTTTAACTGTTTAAACCATACTACTAAATGGCATTAGGTACATTTACAATGTTGTGTAACTATACCACTATCTAATTCTAAAGATTTTTTTATCTCCCCACACAAAAACCCCATACCCTCCTCACCCAGCCCCTGGCAGCCACTAATCTGCTTCCTGTCTCGATGAATTTACCTATTCCGGATATTTTACATAAATGGAGTCATACTTATGTGGTCCTTTGTGTCTGACTTCTTTCACCTAGCATATTTTCAAGGTTTATCTATGTTGTCAGAATTTCCTTTCTCTTTGTGGATAATATTGCATTACATAGATTTGTATGCCACATTTTGTTTATCCATGTTGATGGAAATTGAATTGTTTCCACCTTTTGCCCATTATGAATGAACTGCTGTGAGCATTCTTGTACACATTTTTATTCGAATACCTGTCTTCAATTCTTTGGGACAGTTACCTACAAGTGGAATTACTGACACATATGGTAATTCTCTACCTAACTTACTGGGAAACCTCAGATTCCATTTTAACATGGAGATGATAATAGTCACCCCCATAGCATTGTTGGAAGACTATTTGAGTTAATGCATGTAAAGCACTTGGAATGGTATCTGGCATATAGTAAACACTGCATAATGATTAGTTATTGGCAATGGAAGGGTGGGTGGATGGAATGGACAGAACTAAGCCTGGGGCCTGTTTTCAAAAGCAAGTTATTGGAAATCAGATCAAATTTAATTTATTTCCAAATGAATCTCATTAGGCAAGTGTCCAATTTACAGTAGGTTATATTCAACGACTCTAGGGAGGAAATGAATTCTTTTAATTTTCTTTTCTGCAGCAGTTTTTCTAAATAAAGAATTCGTCCCTCCCTGGCTTCTTCAACCCTCCCATGGGGTCAGACATTAAATCTGTAGACCTATAGCCACTTCATTGATTTTTCTTGAACATTGATAATTATTTCTAGTTTTTAACCCCTTTCTTATAGTTGAGAAAACTAGAGTGTGCATTTAAGATCAGCAATCTTTAACTGTAAATTTAAAACATTTAAGAAATAAGTTCAGGCTGGGAATGTGGCTTATTGATAGAGTACTTACCTAGCATTTGGTGAGTCCCTGGATTTGATTCCCAGTACTGCAAAAAATAAGATAAAATAAAATACCCAGCAGGGTACATTGGCACACACACCTGTACTCCCAGCAACTTCAGAGGCGGAGGCAGGAGGATGGCAAGTTCAAGGCCAGTCTTGGCAACTTAGTGAGACCCTGTATCAAAATAAAAAAATAATAATAATAATCAATGACTGGGGATGTGGGTCAGTGGTAGAGAGCCTCTGGAGTCAGTCCCAGTATCACCACCACCACCCTCCCCACAAAAAATAACAAATAAAATAATAAGCTTAATTGGGAAGTATTAACATTGTGTGAATAAGCCATGTTATAAATTTAAATACTGTACATGATCACTTTATTAGGAAATAAAATTCCACATTGTTAACAATATAACTTTAAACTCATAAAAGAAGCTAGAAAAATAAAGATTACATTTTTCTCTAGATTTTTCTTTTACTTTAGATTTCAAGATTTCCAGAAATATTACGACTTCAGCTTAGCTTTTTACACATATAAATACCTAAACATATTTCCTGTGTTGAAAAGGTATCTGACCCACTGGAACCAGACAGAAGTTGTTGTGTGTCTGCTTTGTCCCTTGGCATGAGCAGTAAAGAGATCTGATATAAAGCCAGCTACTTGGAGCCACAGTGTCAGGCAAGCTCATGGGGAGTGATTTTGCAGCTTTGGTTTTTACTTTTCTTCAGTCAAGATCACACTCCAACTTCCCTACCTGGCTGTCCCTTTGTTCCTTGGGCACAGGGGCCTCTCCCTGATTCATCTTCTCCCTAACACCTGGGCCTTCGATGTTGCCAGGTGCTCCTCCTGACATTCCCCATCCCTCCCACTCCTGTTTCTCTCCTGTCCCACGCCTGAATTTCCCTGTATAGTTAACTACATTACCTATCAGATTGGCAACAGTGCAAAAAGACTGATACTATCCCATACTTACGAGGCTGTTGGAAATGAGTGCAGGGTGTGAGGGACAAATTGACACAGCCTTTTGGAAGACAATTAGGCAGCCTGTGTAATACATAAAAAGCATATACCTTTCAACTGAACAGCCAACTTCTAGAATACTATCCAGCAATGTATCTGAGCAAGCACACAAAACTATATTCCAAGGATGTTCAGTGAAGAACTACTTATAGTAATGAAAATTCGTAAATGAGGGGAGGGGAGGGGGGATAGTAGAGCATAGGAAGGGCAGCAGAATACAACAGATGGCAGTATGTAAAAACGTGGATGTGTAACCAATGTGATTCTGCAATCTGTATATGGGGGGGAAAATGGGAGTTCATAATCCACTTGAATCAAATGTATGAAATATGATATGTCAAGAGCTATGTAATGTTTTGAACAACTAATAAAAAAAAACCATATTCTAAAAAAAAAGAAAAAGAAAATTCATAAATGACATAAATGTACTTCAGTGAGGCTGTTGCATTTTCTCATGTTGCATTTTCTAATTCTTAGGTAGCACCTCCTTACCCTGCACTGAAACCTGCTCACTAGGATATCTGTTCCTGGGTCCAAAGTTTCCCTCCCTAGGATCTCACAAAGCCAACTCTAATCTAAGGTCATTAATTTTGTTCTTGTTTGGGTGTGGCCTGCAGATGAACTCCATGAGCTCTCTAGGTCAAAGTGGGATATAATGCTGGTATAGTGAAAGCACACTATACCAGCATTATAGGAGGCCCAAGAGAATTGAACAGGACTCTTAAAACAAGTGGCAATGATCACACACAGTATCGACTTACCAGGATATAAAAGCATCCACAGCTATCCAATTATTTATTTGGTGACTCTTGGTCACGATGTCACTCATTAAATGGATATTTACTAACTGTGCTTTCTTACTAAGACTCTTTACCATGGGCGTGATGTTAGGCTGCCCCTCCCACCTCTTATCTGAGCAAGTTGCTCTGCCTGCTCTTTGTTGCAGGGCCACACACATGCAAATCAAAACTGGTTGGCACTGCTGTGAAATCTTCTCACCCTGCCACGCACACCAAGAACCAAAACCCTTCCCTTCATGGTTGACAAGTTCTCTTAAGAACAGACAAGGTGGAAAGAACTCCCCTGCCTCCTGACTTTGCCTGGTATAAGCACTGCATGTGTCAAGAATCACAGAGCCAGGGGGCTGGGGTGGGGGCTCAGTGGTAGAGTGCTCGCCTAGCATGCATGAGGCACTGGGTTCCATCCTCAGCACCACATAATGTAAAATAAAGATATTGTGTAAACCTAAACCTAAAACTAAAAAATAAATATATTTTTTAAAAAGGGGCTGGAGTTGTAGCTCGGCAGTAGAGCACTTGCCTCATATGTGTGAGGCACAGAGTTTGATTCCTAGCACCACACATAAATAAGCAAATAAAATAAAGGTCCATCAACAACTAAAAATAAATAAATAAATAAATAAATAAATAAATAAAAATAAATATTAAAAAAAAAAAGAATCACAGAGCCAATATGTTGGCCAAAGACTGGGAAGAGTAGGGCCTGTGCTTGTTTACTCAAAATGGTTGTCTATCTTTAAAAAACAAACAAAACAGAAAGAGATTTCCATGAAGAGATTTCCATAGGAGACCCTTGACATTAGCAAGGGATTTTTTTTTTTCAAAGACCTTTGGCCTGATTCACTATATATTACATAGTATCTCCCAGAATTACATTGTAAATTATAGTCAGAAAAAAATTTGGTTCTATTTCAATAGTCTCTAAATGCTCTGAAAGCATAGAAGTAAAGTTACTTATAAAAATTTATTGTTAGAGAAGCATTAGTCATATTTAATACTTGGCACCTAAATTCCCAAAGAAGAAAAAAGAAACTCAGCCAGTGTGTCTCTCTTCATCTTGTAATAAGGCTTCAGCTTTTTCTTGAAGAGCAGTTTCCATTGGCTGACGCCCACTAGAGCAACTCCCCAAAGCACTTCTGTCTGTGACACACACACACAGTGGCTGTATTGATATCGAGACCCTAGATATCACTGAACTTGATATCCCACTCCACTTTACTCAAAACTTCTATTGGTGGCAAAAATGATGATGATGATGATGATGATGATGATGTCACTTTCCCAGGTCTCTTCACTTTCTCTTCATTTCTCCTACTGTCACTATTAAGTGACTTATTTCATGAGTTTTTTCTACTCCCCAGACAAGAAAAAAGATTTCAATCACTGCAGTTACATAAAATGCATAACACACACAGGCTATAACCAGTAGAGAATAATGAAGTTTCGTGAGCTATCCAGGCACAGTAAATGGTTGCCCTGGGCAAAGCAAATCATTCAGCTCAGTCATTCACAGTGGGCCTACGAGGGCAGCTAATAAAACGCCCAGACTATATGTGTTCAGTCTGCAAATGTCAAGGACTTTCAGTCTTTATTTATTTATTTCTCACTTACTTGTTTTTGGGGTACTGGGAATTGAACCCAGGGCCTCACACGTGGTAGACAAACCCTGTACCACTGAGCTACATGCCCAGTCCTTTTAGGGGTGGTGGTGGGGAGATAGGGTCTCACTAAGTTACTGAGGCTGGCCTCAAACTTGCCATCGTTCTGCCTCAGTCTCCCAAGTAGCTGGGATGACAGGCGTGTGCCCACCTGCCCAGCTCAGTCTATTCTTTTGATAACACTTAGATCATGGTTGTGTGGTCAGTTTTCTTGGGAAATTTCTCATCTCATCTTGGTGGGCAGCAAGGACCACATCCCACTACAGAAGCTAAAATGCCTAAAACTCACATTTCCAGGTCCCTGGGCAGCAAGGGCTCTGGTTGGTGACCTCAGCTTAACCAGTCAGTCACATTTGCTTAGGAGGGTGGAGGATGCAGCTGGGAATGGGGAAAATCTTTTCAGTGGTTACAACAATGGCCGAAGCATCTGGTGTCCAAACACCTTGCCATTGGGGTCGGTGTGGCATCTAGTGTCCAGCACCACTGGACTGCGACAAGGGAGCAGCAGCACTGAGCATGCAGAGGCTCTGCGCTGTCTCTGAGGGGACTGGGGTGGAATGCTCGCTGCCTTGGCGCCCTTTCTTTCTGCTCATGTCCCAAGCCATCTTCCATCTCCAGGAGTCTTTAACCCACCCAAATGTGTTTTCAATTAAATTCATTTTCTGATTTTTATCAGTCAGGATCAGTTTCAGTCCCTTGTGACCAGGAACGTAACTGATTTAGCTGAATGGTCAGAACATTCTTGTAAACTCCATCTGGAGTTTTTTTTTTTTTTTCTTTTTTATTTGTTTTAATTAGTTTTACCTGACAGTAGAATGCATTTATGCACTTTGATATATCATAAATAGATGGGATATAATTTTTTATTTTTCTGAGTGTACATGTTGTAGAATCATATTGATCATGCAGTCACACATGTGCATAAAGTAATAATGTCTGTTTCATTCTACTGTCTTTCCTATCCCCCACATCCCCTCCCCTCCCCTCACTTCACTTCCCTTTACCTAATCTCAGGTAACACTATTCTTCTCTTGTGCCCCTCCCCCTTATCATGAATTAGCATCTGCATATTAGAGAAAACATTTGCCCTTTGGTTTTTGGGGATTGGCTTATTTCACTTAGTATGATATTCTCCAACTCAATCCATCTACTGGCAAATGTCGTAATTTTGTTCTTCTTTATGCTGAGTAATATTCTATTGAATATAAATGTACCACAGTTTCTTTATCCATTCATCTATTGAAGGACACCTAGTTTGGTTCCATAGTTTAGCTATTGTAAATTGAGCTGCTATAAACATTGACGTGGCTGCATTACTGTAGTATGCTGATTTTAAGTCCTTTGGGTAGAAACAGAGCTGGGTGAAATGGTGGTTCCATTTCAAGTTTTCTAAGGAATCTCCATACTGCTATCCATAGTGGTTGTACCAATTTGCAGGCCCACCAGCAATGTATGAGTGTGCCTTTTCCCTGTTATCCTCACCAACATTTACTGTTGCCTGTATTCTTGATGATTGACATTTGTTTCATCTTGTAATAGGGTTTCAGGAGTGAGATGAAATCTTAGAGTAGTTTTGATTTGCATTTCTCTAATTGCTAGAGATGTTGAACACTTTTTCATATATTTGTTGATCAATTGTATTTCTTCTTCTGTGAGGTGTCTGTTCAGTTCCTTAGCCCATTTATTGATTGGGTTATTTGGGGTTTTTTGGTGTTAAGTTTTTTCAGTTCTTTATATATCCTAGAGATTAATGCTTTATCAGAGGTGCATGTGGTAAAGATTTTCTCCCAATTTGTAGGCTCTCTCCTCACATTATTGATTGTTTCCTTTGCTGAAAAGCAGCTTTTCTATTGGAATCCATCCCATTTATTGATTCTTGATTTTACTTCTTGTACTTTAGAAGTCTTGTTAAGGAAATCAGATCCTAGGCTGACGTGATGAAGATTTGGGCCTACTGGGCTAGGGATGTGGCTCAAGCGGTAGCGCGCTCCCCCGGCATGCGTGCGGCCCGGGTTCGATCCTCAGCACCACATACCAACAAAGATGTTGTGTCCGCCGAAAACTAAAAAATAAATATATAAAAAAAAAAAAGATTTGGGCCTACTTTTTCTTCTATTAGGTGCAGGGTCTCTTTTCTAGTGCCTAAATCTTTGATCTACTTTGAGTTGATTTTTGTGCAGGGTGAAAGATAGAGGTTTAGTTTCATTTTGCTACATATGGATTTCCAGTTTTGCCAGCACCATTTGTTGAATAGGCTATCTTTTCTCCAAGGAATGTTTTTGGCACCTTTGTCTAATATATCACAACCGTATTTACGTGGGTTTGTCTCTGTGTCCTCGATTCTGTACCTTTGGTCTACAAGTCTATTTTGGTGCCAATCCCATGCCATTTTTGTTACTATGACTGTAGTGTAGTTTAAGGTCTGGTGCATTGCGATGCCTCCTGCTTCACTTTTCTTGCTGAGGATTGCTTTAGCTATTCTGGGTCTCTTATTTTTTCAAATAAATTTCATGATTGCCTTTTTATTTCTATGAAGAATGTCATTAGGATTTTAATAGGAATTGCATTAAATCTATATAACACTTTTGGTAGTGTGGCCATTTTGACAATATTAATTCTGCCTATCCAGGAGCATGGGAGATCTTTCCATTTTCTGGGTTTTTCAATTTCTTTCTTTAGTTTTCTGTAGTTTTTATTGTAGAAGTCTTTCACCTCTTTTGTTAGATTGATTCCCAGGTATTTTATTTTTTAAGGCTATTGTGAATGGGGTAATTTTCCTAATTTCTCTTTCAATGGATTCATTGCTGATGTATAGGAATGCATTTGATTTTTTGGGTGTTGATTTTATATCCTGCTCCTTTGCTGAATTCATTTATTAGTTTTAGAAGTTTTCTGATGGAATTTTTCAGATCTTCTCCATATAAAATCATGTCATCAGCAAATAGTGATAGTTTGAGTTCTTCTTTACCTATTTGTATCCCTTTAATTTCTTTCTTCTATCTAATTGCTCTGGCTAGAGTTTCAAGGTTGATATTGAATAGAAGTGGTGAAAGAGGACATCATTGTCTTGTTCCAGTTTTCAGGGGGAATGCTTTCAATTGTTCTCCATTTAGAATGATACTGGCCTTGGGTTAAGCATGTTTAGCTTGGAGTCTTTTCTTACAAGTGAAATTCATTTCTCTGTGTTTAGGAGACATAGTATAAGTTGCACAGATTCAGGAAAGTTGTGATCTGATCTAGGTTCTGCCACTTCTTGTGACCAGGGACAAGTTCCTTCTGTCTCTGAGTCACAGCTGTCTTACCTGCACAGTGAATAGTCTTCACTAGACTAGTAGTTCCTCAAGATACTGACTAGGCTTTACAATCCCCTGTAGCACTTGTTTTCATGCAGATTCCCAAGACCCACTGCCAAAGAGTTATTGAATAGATTTAGTAGATCTCTGACAAGTATACCAGATGAAGTGGAGGCAGCAGCCCCTTTAAGAACCAGACTGAGCTGGTCATGATGGTACATGCCTGTAATCCCAGTGGCTCAGGAGGCTGAGGCAGGAAGATCTCAAGTTGGAGACCAGACTCAGCAACTTAGCAAGGTCTGAAGCAACTTAGCAAGACTGTCTCAAAATAAAAAATAAAAAGGGTCTGGGGTGTGGCTCAGTGAGTTCAATCCTTGGTACCAAAATAAATAATAATAAAGAACCAGAATAAGGGTCTCCAAGTCTACTCCAGCTCACATACTATACTCATGCTGTCGTGGAGGGCAGAGACCTGTTCCCTGCTATATTCTTTGTACCCAGCACCATTCCTGGCACATAGTAGGTGTTCAAAAAAATATCTGTGGGCTGGGATGTAGCTCAATGGTAGAGCCCTTGCTTAGTATTTATGAGGCCCTGGGTTTACTCCCTAGCACCAAAAAAAATAAAAATAACTTCGTATTTGAATAAAGGGTATAGGAAACTCGGCACTACCTTTGCAAATTTTCCATAAATCTAAAATTACCCTTCTCCCCCCAAAAAAGTTTATTTAAAAGAATGCTAGTGGAAAGGAGGGGGGAAAGAGGTACAGAGAGAAAAAGGAAAGGAAGAAGGAACTACATCCACACCACATGGACTAGATCTTGTGTCACTTTCTGTTGCAAAGCGCCTTTTCCTCTGGATTCGCATGGCCCACCGCCATCCTGCCCTCTCTGAGTCCTCAGAGGAGACCAGTAGAGCCACTGTGTTGTGATGACTGCCCCTGAGGAACAGCACGGCTTGTGTGGCACCGTGAACGCCTACCGTCCACTCCCGGTGTCCGCATGTCACTAGGCCTCAGTTTCCCTGGCTGTAACAGAGCTCACCTCTACCCTGAGCGTCTCACGGAATTGTAAGAATCAAGTGGCCTGATGGCCACGGTAGTGAGCACTGGGTGCCAGCTTCCACACTACGCACCCTGTGAGCTTCCTCTTCATCATAGTTCACAGCCACCTTGGGAGGCAGGGTAGTAACATCCCCATCTTATAAGGAAACTCAGGCTCCAGAGGCCCTACAGCAAGCAAGGGGAGGGTGCCAGGAGAGCCCGTGCTTCTAATTCCACAGCCCTGAGTGTTCTGCTGCGCATTTTGATTATTTCCATCCCATCCCTCTCCCTCCACCCTCATATTCTCTTCATAGTCTGGCTGCACAGACAGACCCAGACCAAACCCAGGGAATTCTCAAAGGAAAACTGTTGAAGAACTGGCAGGTCACTGGGGCTGGGAATCCCCCAACCCCCACTTCTACCACAGGGATCTGGATGGAGTCAAGTGCCCAGGACAGGAAAAGGATCTGCCTCTCTGAGAACCGGAAAGACTAAGTCAGGCTCACCTTACCTCCTTCACCTGGCCCAGAAGGGCACTGGCAAGGCCAATACCCTTAGGACAACTCCTCTTTGGTGGAAGACACTCATGGTCAGTAGTTTGTGCTGTTTCCTAGCTGCATTGAAACGAGTAGGTTTAAAATATCTGGATTGTTGTTCTAAACAGCTGGCTCCACCCATTCATTGGTACCAGGCGGGCCCCTTCCCGGGCTGAGTCCAGCCTTGATGTGGCCAGGGAGCCCAGAAGGCAAGCAGCTGGCTGGTTGGGCGCGCCCAGTTGCTGCCTGGTGGGGAGGCTTTTGGTGGCGTTGCTAGGCAACCTGGGTAACTGGAGAGGCCACAGATTGGGCTTTGGGGCCACAGAGATTAACAGCCTCCCTCATCATACAGCAAACCATCATTATGCCCAGTTTCAGGAGTCCAGCAATCTCTCTGTGGTCACAGCCTGAAACGATGCTTTTTTAGCTACATAAATTCAGAAACTGGCTTTTCAATATTATGGGCTTGTGGTTGTGGTTGTTTGCCTTTTGCTCCATCTCTGAAGGCACATTTGGAATAAATAGGGGAAAAGATTTAAAAACAAAAAAATGCTTCACAAACCCAGGTTTTCAACAGTTTTTCTGAGGCAAAGCACACATACCCTCCCCAGTGAGGGCAACTAAGGTAGGGCCACTCTGCTTCCTGAGGTCTCACCAGAGCTCATCATGGTTTAAAGGCGTCTTCCTTGGACCCCCACAGCTCTGACTGCAGTTCAGGGTGGAGGGACCAGAGCCTTGATCACACACAGAATAGCTTCTTCGTGTCCTTCCCATTAGACCATCATAACACCTCACCCTTTCCAGTCTAAGAACCACTTTCTCCTATTTATTTTGGTGGCTCCTCCCATCTGCCTTATCTATGAAAGCGAAATCATTGTTATTTCCACTTTACAGATGAACAACTAAGGCAAAAACAAGGCACCCAGGATTACTTATCTCGTGACAGCACAGCAGGAGAACAAATCCACTCATCCAGGAGAGGCCAGATCCTAGGCCTCTCCACTATATGGTCTGCCTCCTCCCAGAACTGTTTAATATGTTACAGAGATTTATGTACCCCCATTATAATGTTAATAATAGTAATAATAACACACATTGCTGTAGGAGACATAGGGAAATCCCTCCTGCATCTTATACTATCCTCAACCCATCATCATCATCCTTATTGATTGAGCTTTAGAAGCTTCCTCATGTACACTAGGAAATACAGTCTGGAAGAATCCCCCCAAATGGACACACTACGTGAGCCAAAAGACCTAGCACACCAGCACACAGGGCTGATGGGATCCTGACCCTGAGACATTTCCTCCCTAATTCAAGCAGTTGGCTGTTTGAAAGCATCATGATACTACCTCAATCTCTCAAGTAATGAGATAAAAATCATTGCTTTTTTATTAGAAATTTATAGGTGTTTTCTCCCATAAAGACTTTTGCTACCTCAATGAAATGTTTCTTAAACATTTCAGTGATCTATTGATAATAACCAATCATCCCAGTTTGCACAGGACTGTGAGTTTCTTGGGATGTGAAACTTTTGGAGCTAAAATCAGGTCAGACCTGGGCAAACCAAGGGTGTTTGATCACCCTGTCCCAGATCAATCAGCTCAGAATCATCCAAGGAGGTTAGGTAAAGATACTTGGTTTTATACCTAAAGCTATTGTTCTTAACCCTGGCCTCATATCAGAATCTTCTGATGAGCCTATTTATCTGGACTCATTCCAGATCAATGGAATCAGAGTCTCTTAGGCTGGGACATGTACATTGGGATTTTTTTTTTTTAATTGGCACTGGGGTTTGATCCCAGGGGCACTCTACCACTGAGCTACATCCCCAGATTTTTTTATTATTTTCTGATAGGATCTTGCTAAGTAGCTGGCCTCAAATTTGTGATCCTCTTGCCTCAGCTTCTGGATTTACTGGGATTATAAGCGTGTACCACTAAACCTGGGTCTGGGAATTTTTTTTTAATGAGCATCAAAGAATAAAATCCTAACCTTGGGATTAAGATTCAGAGATTCTGGGCTTGGGTCATGCTGGGAATCTGTAGGCATTTTTAACAGGTTTCCCAGGTAGTCTTTTGCACACCATGTTTTGATAACCACTGAATGCTTATGTGGACATTCATTGGACACACTTTCTCTGAATGCCTTATATGCGATGGGCTCTGGAAACACATAGGGAAAAAACAAAACAAAACAACAACAACAAAAAAAAAACTTTTCATTTCTCCAGGCTCCCGAATTCAGTAGGGAATAAAGACCTATAAATTGTTCCAACACAATGTGCTATGATTTAGACTAAAAAATGGGTCAGCCCCATCTGAGTGGTTACAGTACTCAGTTTCCATAAGCCTAGCATGGCAGACTAAAAATGGAGCCTATTATTTGCCATTCCTCCCTCTGAAAGATCAGGTTTGTTTCCACTTTCCTTCAATCTAGGCCAACCCTATGACTGGTTTTGGCCAATACTACATAGCAGAAAGAGTGCATCCAAGGCCTCGCCCTAAGAGATGTGGCTCCTCTTGGAAAGCTCCTTCCTTGAAGCCTGACACCACGTAAGAAGGTTGGCTACCCTGAAGCCACCGAGCTATGAGGAAGCCCAAGCTACCCATGCGGAAAACAGCAAAAGACAAAATAACATGGTAATTGTTTTCAATCACTAAATCTTGGAGTGGTTTATTATACAGCAACAGCTACCAACGTCCCTCATCTGAGCCAGAGACAGAATGACATTTCATACCATTCTGCCTTTCATTAACCTTGACCATCTTTGGATCCCTCCAGGGATCAGACTGCAGATATCTTACCTGAAATAGCCTCCCAAATCAGTCTCTACCTCCATTTCCACTCCTACTTACCCTCCCCCCCCCAAAAAAAAACACCCATAAATCAGAGTATATTAATTCTCCTTTAAAACCTTCAATAAGGGCTGGGCCCCCATGGTGCTCACCTATAATCCCATCTGCTTGGAAGACTGAGACAGGAGGGTTGCAAGTTCAAGGCCAGCTGGTCTTCAAATAAAATAAAAAGGGCTGGAGGTGTAGCTCAGTGGTAGACCACTTGCCTAGCACATACAAGACCCTGGGTTCTATACCTAGAACTGCCAAAAATAAAAAATAAAAAATTAAAAAAGCCTTCCATGGTTACCCACTGTCTTCAGGATAAATACTGGTAAGGTCCCAGTTTGACCTCAGCTCCTGCCTTCTTTATGGAGTTCAGCTTCTACCACTCTCTCCCAACAGCTCTGAGTTGCAGCCACAGGGATTCTTTCTGTTCCTAGAACACATCAAACTCTTGCCTCGGGGTCTTTGCACTTGCCATTCATTTGGTGTAGCTTTTTCTACTCCCTCCTCCTCCTCACTCTAGCATACACACACACACACACACACACACACCCTTCTTCATAACAAGTAGTGCCTCCCTAGGAAGTCTCCCCCAGCCACGCCTTCTCCCACCCTCACATCCTCCAGCACATTTTCCTGCTTATTTGTACCCAGCATTTATCATATCTAAAAATATCTGGTATATTTATTGTCTGACTCTTTACTGGCTCCAGAAAAGACAGAAATGTTTGTTTTTCTATTCCATCTGTACTCCAGCCTAGCACAGAATGGGGCTAAGAGTTTGCTGAATTATCCATCAAATGAAAAAGAAGGAAGAAAAGAGGAAATATGGAGTATGGGGGGTTGGGGCTGTGGCTCAGTGGTAGAGCACTTGCCTAGCATGTGTGAGGCACTGGGTTTGAACCTCAGCATCACATAAATAAATAAAATAAAGGTATTGTGTACATCTACAGCTAAAAAATGTATTTAAAATTAAAAGAAAGAAATATGGAGTATGGAAAGAACACTGACATTGTAGGAGCCAAGAAAACCTGGTTCCTGCTGTAACTCTGCCCCTGCCTTCCTGTGAGCAAGCCACTTGACCTCACCTCATCAGGAACCTTACCCTCACTAAGTTACATGGCCAGTGCTGTCTACATGTGCTGCGCTTTGGAAGGTTTTTTTTTACATATTTTTGTTTATGAGTCCCCATAAGTATTTTGAAAATGTTATGTCCCTTCTTTAAACTGGGTAGCTAACCCAGGGCCTCATGCATGTTAAACAAGAGCTCTACCTCTGAGCAACACCACCAGCCCCTGTCACACATTTTTAAGTTAATATCTAAAATTATTTTTCGCAAGCTAAAATGGGTTCCAAGACCAAGTTCTCTGGCATAGTCTTTGTTAGAGACATGCTTTAAATATATCTTCACCCAAACCTTGGAGCTACAGATTTAGCTTGTTCAGTTTACAGGAAATGTCTACCATATAATCCCGTTGGCAAAGCCACTCCTCACTGTCAAACCAACCAGCCAAATTAGATGGATTTTTTTTCTATCTGTAAGAAAATACACTGCATTTTAAAAAAAGTTTTATAAATGTGTTCATTTGCATTCCCATGACAACAGGCTCATTGCAACTCTAATTGTACAATACATAAAGAGCTAAATAACTTAAGGTTAATAGAAAGACATCACGGTTAACAGCCCCAATTCTAGAGGAGTTCAAAGTGCCTGAGTTCAAATCCTGATTTTATCACTTAATAGCTCTATGACCTCAAGCAACTCACCAAACCTCTCCATGCCTCAGGAAATTCATCTGTTTAAAAAAAAAAAAAAAAAGATCAAAGTATCTATAGACTTGGTTCCTTTTCTGTAAAATTCTTCAAACAGTGTCTAGCACATAAATAGCATCAAACAAGTATTTTAAAATAAAATAAATACTATGAGCTGGGCCTGGTGGTACAGCATGTAATCCCAATGACTCAGGAGGCTGGGGCAGGAGGATCACAATTCCAAGGGCAGTTTTGGCAACTTAGTAAAACCCTATCTCCAAATAAAATAACAAGGGCTGGGAATGTAGCTCAATGATAGAGAACCCCTGGGTTCAATCACCAGTACTGCAAATTGAATTAAACTAAACTGAATAAATAAATACTATGAGTCTGTAGTGAGGCGTGACCCCTTACTATTTTATTTTACTTTTTTGCTTGCTCTCTTTCAGGAACAGAGCTTCTCCAATTGTCCTTTTGAACAATATGTCACAGAAAGATTAAAGATGGATAGAGGTGTACCTTTTTTTGAAAAGCCAAAGAAGAGAAACAATGAGAGCAAAATTGAAAGGAGAATTGAAAGGAATCTAAAGAAGAAGAAAGCATTTAAGAAGCAATACCTGTGGAGGCTGAGGATCTGGAAACTGGCTCCTTCAAAACCATCAGTTGCAGGATGACTGGCATATTCCACACACCCTCCCCAGGCACATGCAGAGCTAGGTGGAATTCCTGGCCACCCATCTACAACTCTATCTCTTACATAAGAAAGCACATGGGACTGCAAGTTAGCAAGAAGAACGTCTTTGAATCTGCTCCAAGTTATACAAATGTAAATTATTCATAAATTTCAGGGCTTTTATTAGAAGGAACAGTTAGCAGTGATCCAGTGTACAACTAAGGACAAAATGTTAATTGACCAGGACATGGGACAACTCAAGAGGCTGTTCATGAGCAAACCATCACAAGGTCCTAAAAAGAAAATCTTATTTCCTCATTAAGGAGAGGACCCCACTAGCCAGAAAACCTCTGTCATCACCTAGACCCTGAGCATTGGTCACACTTTTGAAATGCAAATCAGGGCCTGTGGTATAAAGTCCAAGTTCATTAACAAGGTTCACAAAGGCTTCCTGACCTGAGACCTATTTTTCCAGTTCTTGCCATTCCCTGCAATACACCCTATATTCCAGCCTACTGAGCCCTGAGCAGTTCCAGCTCCCACTTTCCACTAAGCCTCTTCATAAGCTTCTCCCTCTGTTAGAACATCTTCCCTTCCCAGTTTGTTCTCCTGGAGAAGTCTGAGTACCCCTCTGACCTTTACACCTCGTCTGCAAAGCCTTAGTGGGCATCTATCTCATACCTGGTGCTGTGCTAGGCCTGGCAGAAAGAAAGGAGGCATGGTAGAATTAAATGCCCCTCTTAGGCCCTTCAGCAGCCTCTGCTCATGTCTAAAGTATATTCTTTGTATTATAACTGTCACGAGATGTGAACATCCCAAAACAGGACTTTTGTCTTACTTATCTTTGAATCCCTATTATCCCAGTCAATGGAATCCATCAATAAATATCTGTCAGCTTCATTTATTCACAAAAGATTCGCCCAACAGTTTTACCCTAGAGACATACAAGGTGCTGGTAACATAACTGTGAATCAACAGACATGAACTTACCCTCTTGGAACCTTGCAGTCTCATGGGATGAACAGGGCACTTGATTGAATGAATGAGTGGATGAATTAATGAATCAGAGAGTGTGCTCCTCCCCACCAGGCTGAGGCAGCCCAAAGCTGGAGATGCACAGGAAGTGAAAAGACTAGTGTCTTAAGTAGTTGAGGGATCATGACGGCCTCACTTTCAGCCTTTCTAGTACCAGGAAACTTAAGACAGGAAAGAATCAGGCAAAGAGCATGGAATTTAGAGTCTGATCTACAAGACTCAATTCTAGATCCATTACTTATTAGCCATGTGACTTTAGGTAAATAAATTCCTTAACCAGTGTTACTCCATTTCTTCATCTGAAAAATGGGGATAACATCATAACAGGTTTATGATTTTGTGAGATAATGTATTTCAAAGCCTTTGCCCTGCAGCCAGGCAGAGTTGGTTTTAAAGATTTAATGTGCAAGTTCAGACACACAGGAAGGTGTGGACCCAGCGCTGGTTCAGTGTTTTTACCTCCAACCAGCTGCCAGTGCTTTCCCTCTTCAGTCCCATATCCATACCTTCTGGCCTCCCTCTTCCTCCACCTGCTCCCTGCTTTGCCCAGTTCTGTGTTTGTAAGTCCACCTAGGTGCTTTCAAGGCCAGGGGTTGTAGCAGGTATCTTTACAAGCCTAAG
Organism: Urocitellus parryii; assembly: GCF_045843805.1. NCBI lineage: Eukaryota > Metazoa > Chordata > Mammalia > Rodentia > Sciuridae > Urocitellus > Urocitellus parryii. The sequence continues at coordinate 24,125,625 of NC_135541.1, forward strand.
GCAAGGGAGGTGCCAATGAGGGGTGTGGCAGGAAGGGGTTCAAAGAAGAAGGAAAGAGCAGATGTTTATCCAGGCTCCATGATATGCCCAGCCTTAGTACTTGGCATGTTTTGTTTCTTGTCATCTTTGTAAAACTACCATTTTACAGACAAGGAAACTGAGGTCCAGGAAGTAAGTGGGAGTTGTGGGATACGGCAAGTCTCCCTGTGACTCCAAAATAATTTTCTACCCTGCCACACTGCCTGCCAGCTTGTAGATGATCTTTAAATGTTTATGGATAAATTTCAGTTTTCTTAATCCCAGGAGAAGCAGACATAGTGCTTCCCGGTCCCTGGAGAATCCAAGTACACACTCACAGAGGAGGAAGAAACAAATGAATAATAATAAATGAATGAGGTAGTGAAATCCCTCAGATGCTCAGACCCGAAAGGAGGAAACAAATAAGCCCGGGAGCTGCCTTGCTGGAAGCAGCACAGCAGACCCTGTGGTCGCCAGTGCCCAGGCGGGAGCAGAGGTCTGCCAGTAGGAAGGCTGGGAATCTGCTCAGTTGAAGGTAGAAAAAAATGGAGTTATAACTGGGGATGGTGCTCAGCAGTAGACCCTTTACCTAGCATGCTTGAGGCCTTAGATTCAATCCCCAACACTCCTGCCCAAAATTGGGGGTTCAGGGATGCTGGGAAGAAATGATGGAAGGAGAGAAAGCCAGCGATTGAAAAGGATAAGGAAGGGGCATTACATTACCTGGACATCTCCCCCATCCTCATGTCCCTGGAGGAAACAGTCCCTGACTCCTGGTCCAACTGCTGCCAACTTTTAAAACGAAAGTTGCAGGACCCCAAGCGGCCACTCCAGGCTGCTCCGGAAGGGTGGTTAGGAGGGAGCACCCACGCCAGACTTGGACTATAGAGCCCAGGGGCTTCCTGCGCCGCCTCCAGTGGACACCCGGACTCCCTCACCGCCCCAGCGGGGACCTTACCTCGGGTGGCCCGAGGTAGGGGCGTCTCAGGCAGCACAGTCCGGTCACCGAGTTTGAGACGACCCGGGCTACCGGGGCTGCCAGCAGCCCCAAGTTCCCGCCCTGCCAGGCGCTCCCAGTTCCCTCCCCTCTACCGTGCAGACAGGTTCCCAGGACCCAGCCCAGGGGCAGGGAGTCTGAGGAAATCCCCTCCCGGGCCTGGGCCGGGCCAGCCTGTCGGGCAGTCCCGCTCTCAGGCTGGCTTTGGATGAATGAATCCTCCCCCTCCGCCTGCTTAGATCTGTGCCAGGGAACCTGTGACGCCTCCCTGTGCCTTCTCCTGGGCGCTGCACCCTCTCCATGCCTCCTCCAAGTCCCACAGTCCAGTTGTGTGTCTTGGCCCCTTGCCTTGCACTCTCAACCCTCGGGGGAGGGCCTCATGGGTGGTCTCTGTCACTCTGCACTGGGTTGTTCTCTGGTGTGAAGCCTGGCCTGGTACTGGGCACTGGACTGGGGTGACCTGATATCTCTTTCTCTCTCTCTCTCTCTCTCTCTCTCTCTCTCTCTCTCTCTCTCTCTCACACACACACACACACACACACACACACACACAAAGCTTAGTCACAAACCCCCTGAGCTCTGTCCACCAAAGGTTGTGCCTTGGTCCCTGGCACACCGACCCAATTTCTGGTTATTTATTCAATGCATTTTGAGACTGGTTTGCCTTGTGCCAGGCCCTGAGAATGAAGAGGTGGATTAATGTGTTTGCTGCCCTCCTACTCTACTGGGAAGACAAAGAATGAGGCACAGCAGGGACCAAGGAGGACTCCCCTATGGAGGAGGGTTCTGGAAAAGTTCTTAGAGTAGATAACATACAAAATAGACTATTAAAAGTTTAGAGTATGAGTGAGGAGTGTCCGATCCAAAAGGACCTGGTATTCCTTGCTAAAGAGCTCAGACTTTATCATCTAGGTATTAGAGAATCAGAGGTTTTAAACACAGGAAACAAATTCTCAGGTTGCATTTTTTTCCTGGTGATGGCTTTGTGGATGCTAAGCAAGTGCTCTACCCTGAGCTACACCCCCTCCTCAGATTGCATTTTAAATGCCACATAAAGAAGGGTTTGAGGGACACAAGACTGAAGCAAGAATACCAATCGGATTGCTACAAAAGTTAAAGCAATGATAATGGATGATGTGGGCCTAACCCAGGGCACTGGGTGGGAGTGAAAAGAAGGGATGGATGCAAAGGATGCTTAGGGAGTAGCACTGATGGATTTGAAGAATAAGGAATTCAGCAGCATGCCATGATGCACACCTGTAATCAAAGCAACCCTGGAGGCTGAAGCAGGAGGATTCCAAGTTCAAGACCAGACGGAGCAACTTGAGACCCTCTCTCAAAATTAAAAAAAAAAAAAAAAAAGGGCTGGGGATGTAGCTCAGTGGTAGAATACTCCTGTCTTCAATCCCTAGTACACCCTCCCCCACAAAAAATAAAAATAAAATAAATAAGAAGTCTGGGATGAATACCAGGTTTTCAACTTAAATAATTGACTAGATTATAGTTAACCAAAGTGGGAATGTCAAGAGGAAAAGCAGTTTGGGAATTTGAGAAAAAAATGAATTGTGTTATGAACTTGTTGAGTCAGGGAATGTTCAGGAAGCAGTTGCTCCAGGGAAAGATACGAATTATGTATCACTCAGGGACCCAACAAGAAGGAGAAGGTCTATTCCAATAAATGGAAAAAAAGTTAATGAAGTAACTATTTACAGAGATCTGGGAAGAGTAAAGGAAGCCATGAAGAGATGTTGAATATCCAGGAACTAGCAACAGTGGAAAGCCCTTACAACCTCTGGGTCTAAAGGGACAAGAAGAAGAAACAGTGTAGACAGAGCCCATTGGGAGCTGGAGTTGTGGACAAGGGTCCTGACATGGCTTCCACTGAAGAGAGAAATGACCACTGGTGGATCAGAGGGGAACAAGAAGAAATACTCAGCCACTCTCTCTACAACTTTCCTATTCCCAGACTCAGATGGCACAAAAGTAGATGAGAACTGTGGGGACAGTAGTGGGCTGCAGGGGGAGCCCAGGATATGACCTGGGGCACTAGAGATGGACAGCTGAGGCTTTTGGCAGGGAGCTTATATCTACATATGAAGAAGTTGCACTCTACTTCCATTTCTAGCTAAAGTAGGTGGCAAGAAGGGGGCACAGTGGCACATGCCTATAATCTCAGCTCCTCAGGAGGCTGAGACAGGAGGATGGCAAGTTTGAGGCCAGCCTTAGCAATTTAGCAAAACCTTGTCTCAAAATAAAATAAAAAAGGCTGGAAATGTAGTTCAGTGGTTCAGCACGCCTAGGTTCAATCCCTAGTACTACAAAAATAAAATAAAATAAAATTTTATTAATTAAAATAAGCGACAAGATTACCTACTAGGGATCAGAGGAAGAGAGGCTGGGTGGAAGCTTGAAGGCATTTGCCAACTTTGAAAAAAACAGCTGAGAGGGGAAAGAAAAGGGACCTATGCAAGATACAGGACCACAAAGAGATGCTAAGAATCTAATCAGAGTGGCACAATTAAGAATGAAAGACTCAGGGACTCTCAAGGAGTGAGGATATCCTGTCCTGAGTAATGTGCTAGTAAGATCAGTACAATGTGGGTAAGACCCAAAGTGAAAATCAACTCATTCCACTTCCAGACTACAGGCTGTGCTGTTATGTAAGATGAAAAATGTCTATGGAAAGAAGGTATACAGGAAAAAAGAGAGAGAAAGGGACTGTTCAAAAAGGCTATCAGCAACCATCGATGTGCAAAGAGCATCAGGAGGCAAACACTGGCAGGGCCTCGTTATAGAACTGTGCTGGGGAAGGTGGTTATGCCAACGCCTACTCTCGTATCCAGATATCTCTGGCTCACAGACATACCACTCATTGCTATTCCAACTCTCCACCAACGTTTCTTGTTAGGATTATGCTCAACAAGCAACTTCCTAATTGTGATTTGGCTTCCTAAGTTGTATGATTTCAGACAGAAAATATGTCTTCCCACACCAAATGCACACACAATTTAGGGAGCTCTTTGATAGCAAAGCCCACATCTTATTTATCTCTCTATACCCAGCAGTCAGAACAGGACATGGCCATTATTATTATTATTATTATTATTATTATTATTATTCAAAAAAATATTTGCAAAACAGATCTGGGAAAAGTTAAAAAATTTGTAAACGAATACATTTTCATTTAAAGTTTGTACAGCATTTTCTTTCTTTCTTTCTTTCTTTCTTTTTTTTAAGGTGCTTTTCTTGGTATTACCCTGCTCTGTGAGAGGCAGTCCATAGGTGTTTCAGATAGGAAAGTGATGTGCCAAGGTTACACAACAGATAAACTGTACAAATTCAACAATGTAATTTACTTGGAGAGGAAGAACAAGAAATTGACCTAATTGATATGTGGTCTTCAATTTTATGAAGGTGCCCATGAGAAGAAGCAGCTCCCTTCTGCTCTACATCAGAGATCTGGCCCTGATTTGTGTCCCTGATGGACCCCTGAAAGCTTTGAGTTGAAAAGGCAAAATAGAACTACAAACTAACAGTTATTTAAACTATGTGCCAGGCTATTACTTTCATTTTACAAGAGATGAAGTAAAATGATGACTATTATCCAGCCCCTAAGTATCTGAACCTAGAGAACCTGGTTCTGAATGTGAACTGTTAACTGACACCGTATACAGCCTCTGATGTCCACTATAGGTCCAGAAGTGGGAAGAGACTTGAATGAAATTCCAGTAGGAATTTACCAACAACTGGATCACTGCCCTGCAGATAGAAGGTAAAATAGAGAACTGTGAGGACTAGGCTCAGAGACACTCCTGGTGCCCTTCTGCAATGCTACTGATAGCCTACCTAGCCACCTCAGAAGAATCTAGAAGTTAAAACCATTTTATTGGGGGAGAAAACACCAGAAGGCTATCTTCTGGAGGCTCTTGGGCCTTGAAAACTGGGAAATGGGACCCTTAAGCCCTGATTTGTTAGGAAAGGACTATAATAAGTTCTGTAGCTAGGCCACCCTCTGCTTCTCAGATGCCATGCTGAGTTGCAGGTTCTGATCCCATGTTTCTATGTTGAGGTCTGGCTTGAGGACTCATGGTCAAGGTCTGCAGGACCCATAGTCTGGTCTTCAGAGATGGCCCCATGAGACAAGTCTGTATATTTGCGGGCTGAGCCACGTGACAGATGAACGAGGGTAACGTCGCCGGTTGGTATCCATTTTGGAGAGCACTTTTTGGGGCAGATCCACGTGGCAATGGGCTGCTAATGCCACCAGATAGATGAGGACATCACTAAGCTCTTCTTGAAGGGCTGCCCGTTCCCTCAGGGGCCAGGCTTTGGGGCCAGGCTCTGCATCAGACTTCCACTGAAAGAGTTCTGCCAGCTCTCCCTCTTCCCCGACCAAGGCCAGTAGGAGGTTCCTAGGCTGATGGAGCTGGTCCCAGTCCCGCTCTGCCGCAAACTCTGCATGGAGACGCCGGACTCCAGCTTGGGTTCCAGGCTGAAGCCGATGAGCCGGCGGCAGCAGCAATACCGCTTCTCTCGGCATCCCTCTGCGGATCACCTCCGGCACTGGACGTGCTGGGCAACCCGCTACAGACGCCACTGCACAGAACTCCGCGCCAAGCTTCTGTACAGCGTTTTCTTATAAACCTCAGTCATGTGAGTCAGGACCTACAAATCAGATGAGTTCTGAGACATTGACAAAGTTACTAGTCTTGCAGAATTCAGAGGTTGACCTTGGACTTGTAATTTCAAGATCATATTTCTTTGGAATCAGCAAACCAGTCTTCTTCCACACCATCTCTGTCCATCCAGCCCACTGAATAAAGCCCAGAGAGCCTTTAAATTTCCTCTGAAATTTCTGTGGGATTCAGGGCAAAGACATGAGCAACTAAGAGAAGGGAGGTGGTAGGATTGGTTAAGTTTGGGTGCTAGAAAGGCCAAGGCCAGGGATCCTTCTAGCTCACCACAAGCCCCTTTGTCTAAGAGCTGCCCCTATCCACACCACCCTTCAGGACTGAATACTGCCAGTGTATTGTGTGGTCAGCAATAGTCACAGTAATTAGAGGAGGGGAAAATATTTGACCCAAGATGAACCAATTCGTTTCTTACCTAAAATCCTGCAACTGGGACAGAAAAACTCTACTTTATCAATTCTTGTAAACAAAACTAAAGACACTAATTCAGGGAGCAGCCCAGTAAGGTCACCCTTCTGGCACTGTCTTAACAGCTGTCACAATGTATCTCTTTCTTTTCCAAAGGACTTGCCCTGGGATTATGCGTTCCTCAAGAACATAGCCTTTTAATGTTGTGAACAACCAATAAAAATAAATAAATAAATAAATAAATAAATAAATAAAGAACATAGCCTTCTTTTACATCTTCATATGCATAAAATTGTGCCTAGAATTTGACACAAAGTATGAAACAACTGTTGAACTCAAACTGTAGAGCACAGAATGGCTACAATACCAAGGTTCTTGATCTACTGGACTTAAGGAGAACACTATAGCGGATCTTTTGAAGAGCATATTAATATTTACAAAAATTGACTGGCTAAGGTTGTTGCTCAGTGGTAGAGAGCTTGCCTGTCAGGCACAAAGCCCTGGATTTGATCCCCAATACAAAAAATGAAAAAGAAGAAGGAGAAGGAGAGAAAAGGAAGACAAGGAAAAAGACAAGGAAGAAAGAAGAAAAAAAGAAATGGACTTAAATTGGGTCATATAAATCCAGACATTTCAAAGACATGATATAACAGAGATCACATTTTCTGACCACAACACAGTTAAGCTAAAGACTGATAATGAGGGCTGGGGTTGTGGCTCAGAGCGCTTGCCTCTACCACTTGTGTGAAGCCCTGGGTTCAATCCTCAGCACCACATAAAAATAAATTAATTAAATAAAGGTATCATGTCCATCTACAACTAAAAATATATTTTTAAAAAAGACTAAAAATGAATAGACGTACACGCAGGAGCAGTGGTACATACCTGTAAGCCCAGCCACTCGGGAGACTGTGGTAGGAGAATCAAAAGTTCAAGGCCAACCGCAGCAATTAAGTGAGACCCTATCTCAAAATAAAAAATGAAAGGCACTGCGGATGTGGCACTGTGGTAAAGCACCCTATGGGTTCAATCCCTGGTACAAAAAAAAAAAAAAACCCTTATATGAAATAGCTTAAAGAAGTGTCTAAAATAGGATAGAGTCAGAATGTAGATTAAAGGTTACCAAGGTTAAAGGCAAGGGTGAGGAGGGTTATTCATTAATGGTTACAGAGTTTTCATTTAGGGTGTTGAAAATATGTAGTGGTGATGGCTGCACAATATTGTGAGTGAATTAAAGCCACTGAATTATACACTTAAAAATAATTCTAATGGGAAATTTTATGTATATATGTTTTATCAGAATAACAAAATTAAGAAAAACACCAAAAAGATAAACTAAAACAAAAAGTGATTTGGAAACTAAATAGCACACTTTTAAATGACCCATGGTCAAGGAACAAACCATAATGGAAATTAGGGTGTTTTTTGTTGTTGTTGTTTTTTGTTTTTTAGATAAGTTCTCATAAGTTGCTCAGTCTGGACATGAACTCATAATCCTCCCGCCTGTCTTCTGAGTAGCCGGGATTACAGGCATATACTACCACTCCTGGTTTTGCGGTTTTGGGGATCAAACACAAGGCCTTGCACATACTAGGCAAGCATTCTACCACTGAGCTACAACCACAACCCATAATTAGAAAATACTTAAAACCCACAATGCCATATTTAAATAATTTGTTATCTCTTGTTATATAAATAATTATGCCCAAACTTATTCTGACTTAACAAATATTCATCATTGTTTATGCTTCCCATGGGACAGAAATTTAGAAGCAGCTTGGTGGGATGGCTCTGCTTTAGGATCTCTAATAAGGTTGTAGTCACCTGGAGGCTTGCCTGGGGCTGAAGGATGTGCCTCTGGGGTACTTATGTTGATGGCAAAATAGTATTGGCCGCTGGCAGAGGCCACCCCTCTGTTCACCGGCCTCTACTCAGGACTGCCTGAGCCCAAGAACGTGCTGGGTGGTTTGCCCCAGAGTGAGTAATCAGTGAGTAATCAATCGATAGTAATGTGAAAGCCACAGAGTCCTTTATAATCTATCCCTGAAGACTCATTCATCACTTCTGCCATCACTGGGACCAACCTCGATTCACTGTGGGAGGAAACCATATAATGGAGTGAATAGCAAATGGTAAGGATTATTAAGGGTCATCTTGGGGGCTTGTTGATACAAGTAGTAAAATATTAAAAGTATTTTTTTCTTTAGAATTAGAAACGAGAGAAATGGCTGTCATTACTATTTCCATTCAATATTACACTGTAAATCCTATACTGTGCACTAAAAGAAAAAGCATCGGAAGAGTGGGAAGTATAGCTCAGTGGTAGAGTGCTTGCCTAGCATGGGCAAGGCACTGGGTTCAATTTAAAAAGTTTCCTTTCTAAAGTATTGGAAAGGGAAAAAAAACTGTTTGCATGTATTATGCTTGCCTATGTAAACCATCCCCCCACAAAACTATGAACAATTTTTTTGAATTGAGAAATAATAATTTAGCAAGTTTGTTAGACTTAGGATCAATACTTAAAAGCCTATTGAATATCTATATACCAGCAACTAGCATAATATAAAGATCTTTTAAATAAAAAGCTTTGTAACATTTTTAAAAGATACTATTGACAATATTTTCAAAAATTATAAAGTGCCTAGGATTAATTCTAATAATATTTTACAAAAGCTTTCTGAAGAAAATCAGTTAACTTTATTGAAAGACATAAAAGAAGACTTAAGTAGATGGAGAAAAATACTTGCTCTGGTTTGAATCTCTTTTCCAAAGTCATGTGTTGGAAAGTATATCCTCATTGCAACCGTGTTGAGAGATGAGTCCTTTGAGAAGTAAGTTATGGGGGTATCTACCTCATGAGTGGGTTAATGCTATCTCACAGGAGTATGTCAGTTATACTGGGAGTAGCTTCTTGATTAATGTTGCTCTTGCTCCTTTTCTGTCTCATGATCCTTGCCCTTCTACCATATGCCGTGGGATGATGCAGCATGAAGACCCTCACCAGAACCCACCGCCTTGATTTTGGAACTACTGGCTTCCAGCACTATGAGAAATATATTTCTTTTCTTTAGTCCTACCCTTATGTACAATTCTAATGCATCAATAAAAAAAATGGGAAAAAATATTTTCTTTATAAATTTCTCAGTCTGTGGTATTCTGTTATAGCAATACAAAACAGCCTAAGACAATACTACATACAGGGATGAAAAACTCAGTATCTAAAGACGTCAACTATTGACACGTTTAAAAGGGATTTTTGTCCAATTTTTTTTAATATTTATTTATTTTTTTTTTAGTTTTCGGTGGACACAACATCTTTGTTTGTATGTGGTGCTGAGGATTGAACCTGGGGCCGCACGCATGCCAGGCGAGCGCACTACTGCTTGAGCCACATCCCCAGCCCAAGGTGTCTTATAAACATCACAAATTTGGAGGCTGGGGTTGTAGCTCAGTGGTAGAGCACTTGCCTAGCACGTGTGAGGCACTGGGTTTGATCCTCAGCACCACATAAAAAATTTAAAAATAAAAGTATTGTGTCCATCTACAACTAAAAAAAATTAAAACAAAAAGAATCACAAATTTATTTCTCAAAGTTCTGGACTGTAGGAAGCAAAAGACAAGGCTCCAACAGATTTAGAATCTGGCAAGAGACTACTTCCTAGCTCATGGACAGCTGTCTTCTCACTGTGTCCTCAAGTGGCAGAAGGGACAAGAGAGCTTTCTCTTCTAAGGGCACTAATCCCACTTATGACTTAATCACCTACCAAACATTCCACTTCCTAATACCATCACATTAGGAGTTAAGGTTTACTAATAAATGAATTTTGGGGGCACAAGAACATCCAGTCAATAGCACACATCTCTCTCTCTCTCTCTCTCTCTCTGTCTCTCTCTCTGTCTCTCTCTCTCTCTCTCTCTCTCTCTCTCTCTCTCTCTCTCTCTCACAAACACACACACACACCAAAGAAAACAAGTTCCAAATAGAACAAGGACTTAAGACAAAAAAAAAAAAAAAAACTTAAACCTTTTGAGGAAAATGTCTTTAAGAACTTTGGGTAAGGGCTGGGGATATAGCTCAGTTGGTAGACTGCTTGCTTTGCATGCACAAGGCCCTAGGTTTAATCCCCAACACTACCAAAAATTTTTTTTTTAATTAAAAATTTAAAAAGAAAACTTTGGGTAAGAAGAATTTCTTAAAGATATTAATAAATTGTATACTGTGATATTGTGAACTATATACTTGAGTTTGGTCTCTTTGCTGGCACAAAGTCCCTAAATCTCTTAAGTGATAAGTGCCTTTTCGTCTAATAATGAGATAGCTGGGGGCTTGGGGATCCTAGATTGGCTGAGGATAGGGGCTGGTTGTCAGAGGAACCAACCATATAATTAGAGGTTGAAACTTCAGTCTGGTACCCCTTTTCCCAACCTCTTAGCAGGAGAGAGGGACTGAAGTTTGAGTCAGCCACCAGAGATTTAATCCATCATGCCTATGCAATGAAGCTGCCACAAAACCCCAAAAGGCCTGGGTTAGGAAAGCCTGCAGGATGGCCCACCCAGAGAGGGTTTAGAAACTTTGCTTCCTTTTTCCCATACCTAACCCTATGCATTCCTTTCATCTAGAGGCTCATCAGCATTCTTTGCAATACCCTTTATAAGAAATTGGTAAATGCAACTAAAGTGTTTTCTTGAGTTCTATGAGCTGCTCTAGCAAATTAACCAAACCCAAAGAGGAGGTCATAGGAACCCTGATTTAGTCAATCACTCAGAAATATGGGTTACGGCCTGAGTTTGGGGATTGACATATAATCTAGAGGGCAGTCTTATGGGACAGAGCTCCTAACCTGTGGAATCTGTACCCAGCTATATCCAGAAAATATCAAAATTGAACTGAATTATAGGACACCCAGCTAGTGTCTGCTGCAGAATTGATTGTTGATGGGGAGAAATCCTCATGTTTTTGGTGACTCTAGAGATGACCTAGCCTGAAAACTAAAAAATAAATATTGGAAAAATTCTCTCTCTCTCCCTCTCTCTCTCACTCTCTCTTAAAAAAAAAAAAAAGAAAGAAAGAAAGAAAGAAAAGAACAAGAGGCTGGGGATGTAGCCCAAGCGGTAGCGCGCTCACCTGGCATGTGTTTGGCCCGGGTTCGATCCTCAGCACCACATACAAAGAAAGATGTTGTGTCCGCTGAAAACTAAAAAATAAATATTGGAAAAATTCTCTTTCTCCCTCTCTCTCTCACTCTCTCTTTAAAAAAAATAAAAAATTAAAAAAAAAGAGAGATGACCTAGCCTGAGCTGCGTTGACCATGTGGGAATAGGAAAAACATTTAATTTCCCCCCCTATATCTTAAACATATGTTGACATAAAATAACCATGCTGCTTCAAGGAAATAAGAAAATCATTCAGGGGCTGGAGATGTAGTCCAGTGATAGAACATCTACCTAGCACATGTGAAGCCCTGAGTTCAATTCCCAGCACCTCAAAGAAAAAAAGAAAATATTTTATTCTGAGCCACGTAACTGATAGAGCATGACAGTGATTGGGAGACCCATGTCTGAGATTGGGGTCCCTGATGACTTCATGACTGTGGCATGCTTGGTGATTGGGAAAGTTTCTATGCAAAGGTGTAAGATGCCCAGTTGCTATGGCAATGCTTTCCATGGGGAGACTCTGTTGTGAGAGTCTTACCAGCTTTGACCTTATTCTTAGGCACACAGCTCCTGGGAATGAAGGAACTTCCTTGCTAAGGTAACCACAATGTTTTACCAATTCCACTGCTCCTGAATCTGCCCGCAAATTAATAACTTTAAACAATGGACTTTCTTGAGAGCTGCACAATGCTCCTAACATTGCAACTGTAGAATATAACTGAGGAAATAGCTGCATACTGGTTGCTAACTCTGTAACTTTCATGAATACCAAAAATAATGCTTGAATAGACTTTAATCTGATTAATGACACATATATAATAAAGATTGTTGGTGTGATTCTTTAGACCTGCTTCTCCATCAGAGAGCAGCGCTCCACCTGATCCCAGCTTTATCTTCAAGATCTGTGTGTGTGACTATTTTTTTAATCTCCCATCACCCCTCGCCTGAACCTGCTAGTTTGGCTGTGATGATTGTAACAAGTAACCACAGCCCAGGAACATGATTCAAATTGCCTGGAATGCCATATTCTGCTGTGGAAGGTCACCTGAATTTTATTTTATTTTAGTTTATTATTTATCTGTTTGTTTGTTTTTTCCATTCTGGGAATCAAACTCAGAGCCTTGCAAATAAATATTAGGCAAGTTTTCTACCATTGAGTTATACCCCAGCCCTGAACTTTCATAGTCACGGAACAAAGAAGGTCATAAATCAACATATTCAGTACACTTCTCTACCATGCACAAGGCCCTGGGTTCAATGTAACTATATTGGTGGAGATATCAAGTATGCAAGAAATCTCTTCCTGAAGTTTCAGATGTTCTGGTATTTCTAGCTTAGGGTTGTGAAGGCTGGAGATCTGTTAAGCTTAGTGGTACATTCCAAGAGTTTTACTTAATAGTCATGAGTATGTTAGGTAAGATACAGAAGTTGAAAGTAAATGGTTGTTAAAGGGATTAAATCAGCTCCAGATAATATTGATTCTCAACATTCCATCCATCCACAATCATTCTAGAGAGCCAAGGTCAGTTTGTCAGATCTTGAATACAGATGAAGCTTCTTCAGAGAACCTCAGTTCACACATGCTATTAAGGAAAAGAGTGACAAATTCAACTGCATTAAAAATACCATCTTTGGGCTGGGGTTGTGGCCTAGTGGTAGAGCACTTGCCTAGCATGTGAGAGGCACTGGGTTCAATTCTCAGCATCACATATGAATAAATGAACAAAAAATAAAGGTCCATCAACAATTTAAAAAAAATTTTTAAATAACATCTTTGGGAAGCCAGGTGCAGTGTTGTACACCTGTAATCCCAACAGCTCAGGAGGCTAAGGCAAAAGGATAGCATGTTCAAAACCAGCCTCAGCAACTGTGAGGCGCTAAGCAACTCAATGGAAACCTGTCTCTAAACAAAATATAAAAAAGGGCTGAGAATATGGCTCAGTGGTTGAGTGCTCCTGAGTTCAATCCCCAGTACCCCTGCCCCACCCAAAATTAATATCTTTGGGTAGGGGATGTACTTTGGTACACTTCCCTACCATGTACAAGGCCCTAGGTTCAATTCCTAGCAAAGAAAAAAAAATTCTAAGTAAAAAAAATAACATATTTTCATCAAAACACATCAAAGAAAATATAGTCGACTAGAAAAATGAGCAAAAGACAATTTATAGCAAAGAAAATAATAATAGCCAATAAATATCCATAAAGATGCCCAACCAAATCATTCCTCAGAAAGATACTGAATGTCTAATGAGATACTATGTTTTGTTTTCTCTTTCTTTCTTTTCTTTTTTTTTTTTTTAATTTTTGAGACAGGGTCTCACCATGTTGTCCAAGCTGCTCCCAACTTCAAGGGCTCAAGTGATTCTCCTGCCTCAGCCTCCCATGTGCTGAGACCACAGGCACACACCAATGCACCTGGATAATTTTTATTTATGCATGTATTTTTGCAGTGCTGAGGGATTGAACTCAGGGCCTCATGTAAACTAGGCAAGGACTCTTATTGAGCTACATTCCCAGCCCTAAGTTTGTTTTTTAAATTGACATATTTTACATATCTATTAAGTACCACATATTTTACATATCTATTAAGTACCACATTTCAATATGTGTATATGTATACACTGTATATTATTCAGATATACTGTGCATTTCATATTCACTGTACTGAAAACAAGTTAAAAGTCTGACCACACTAAGGTTAGGGATGATGCAGAACAATAACAATTCTTATCTACCACTTTGAAAAACAGTTGGACATGGATCTCAGCAATTAAACCCTAGGCATAGACCTAGAAAAAAATCCATGTACCCATATACATGGAGATATATGTTCAAGAATTTTTTTTTTTTAATTTTTTGTAGTTATAGATGGATAGAATATCTTTATTTTATTTGTTGATTTTTATATGGTGCTGAGGATCGAACTCAGTGCCTCATGCATGCTAGGCAAGTGCTCTACCACTGAGCCACAGCCCCCGCCCCTGTTCAAGAATTTATATGGCGACATTATTCAAATAGAAAAAACTGGAAACAACCAAAATAAATAAATTATTATATATTTATACAATAGAATGCTAAACAAGAGTGAATTGGCTGAATTTCAAATATACAACACAAATTATCTCAAAAATATACTGTTGAGCAGGGCATGGTGGTGCAGCCTATAATCCCAGCAGCTCGGGAGGCTGAGGCAGGAGGATCACAAGTTCAAAGCCAGCCTAAGCAACTCAGCAAGCCCTCAGCAACTTAGTGAGACCCTGTCTTAATATAAAACATAAAGGGCTGGGGTTGTGGCTCAGTGGTAGAGTACTTGCCTCTCATGCATGAGACACTGGGTTTAATCCTCAGTATCACATAAAAATAAATAAATAAAAATAAGGATTGAGCTAGGGTTGTGGCTCAGTGGTAGAGCACTCACCTACCATGCGTGAGGCACTGGGTTCGATCCTCAGCATCACATAAAAATAAAATAAAGATCTTGTGTCCACCTATAACTAAAAAATAAATATTAAAAAATAATAATAAATATGAAAATATATATAAATATATATATTTAACTAAGTTTTTAAATGAATATATATATATAGTGTAATTCCATTTATATAAAATTCAAAATCATGTAAAACTATATAATATTCTCTTTAGGGATACACACACACACACATGTGTCACATTGTGTATCTATTACATCATATATATCACTATATTATATACCTATATTATATTTGTATAATTATAAAAAAAAGTAAGGGAATGATTACACAAATAAGAATGGAGGCCATTGTCTGGGAAAGGGAGGAGGGATGGCAAAAGACACAATAGCAGCTACAAAGAGACTGTTCATGTTAATACTATTTCTTTTGTTTGATGAACATTCATTTCACTTCTAATATTTTATCATTATGAACTATTTTATGGTAAGTACTTTGTTCGGACTGATTAAATTTTCCCCAAAATTCATACATTGAAACCTTACCCCCCAATACGACTATATTTAAAGACTGAGCCTGTAAAGAGGTGATTAAGGTTAAAGGAAGTTGCAAGGGTGGGGCCCTAGGACTCAGGTCCTCAGAAGAAGAGGAAGAGACGCCAGGTATTCCAGGAACAGAGGAAAGGCCATAGGAGGACACAGCAAGAAGGTGCCAAATGCAAGCCAAAGCCTGCATCTGGATCTTGGACTTCCAGCCTCCAGAGTCCTGAGAAAATAGACTTTAAGTCATCCAGACTGGAATTTTGGCAGCCCTAGAAAACAAACATACACACTTATATGTTTGTACACCCTTATAGATGAATGATTTTTTTTTTCTCTTTTTGTACTGAAGATCAAACCTAGAGGCATTTTACCACTGAGCTACAACCTCAGCTCTTTGTTAAATTTTATTTTGAAACAGGTTTTGTTAAGTTGCTGAGGCTAGCCTCCAACTTGGGATCCTCCTGCCTCAGCTTCCCTTTGTTGGGATTATAGAAGTAAGCCACCACACCCAACTCATGATTTTTTTTTAAATTATATATATATGACAGATTTCACAGGAGTTGGATCACTGGCTGCATATATTTAAGATGCTGCCAAATGCCAAATTGCATTCCAAAAAGAGCTGGAATAATTCACATTTACATCAGCAACATACAGAGTTCCTCTCCCCCACCCCCCACATTTTCAATAACAGGAGCTATTGACCTTTTTATTATCTGCAGGTCTGCTGGGGATAAAGTAGTATTTCATTGCACTTTACATTTCTCTGACTAACATTTGAGTTTGAACTTCTCTTCAAATGGGTGCAGGCCAGTAGGATATACACCTCTATGACTTGTTTTTTTGAGTGTGTCTTCTGTCTTTTTTTAAAAATTAGGTTATTTTCTTCCTTTTCATCAATTTCAAAGAGGTCATTACATGATAAATATTGTCTATCCATAACCTCAAAATTGAAAATATATACTTTTTCCTAATATAGTTCTCATCTATTAAACCACTCACACTGTTTTTAAATTAATTTTTTGACACACAATAATTGTATATATTTGTGAGGTACAATGTGATGATTTGATGTATGATACCATTTGCAATATTTTTAACCATACAGAGATGTTTCATTATTAGTCATATATGTCTATAAGTTTGTATATTTCCTGTTTTGACTAGAAATGTCTCCCTTAATCTTAGAATATTCATAATAGCTATTTTTTGCAAGATTTTTATTATTTTAATTTTGTATTTGCCTTTTTTTTTAAGAGAGAGTGAGAGAGGAGAGAGAGAGAGAGAGAGAGAGAGAGAATTTTTAATATTTATTTCTTAGTTTTCGGCAGACACACATCTCTGTTGGTATGTGGTGCTGAGGATCGAACCCGGGCCACACGCATGCCAGGCGAGCGCGCTACCGCTTGAGCCACATCCCCAGCCCTTGTATTTGCCTTTGACTTACAAAAATTTGGTAACATTTTAACTTCTATTTGTTCTAAGTAATGAGTAGAGATTATTATCTCTGATAGGACAGACTATGGGGTGCTGGGGAATTGTTTTGCATCGGAAAGATTATATGCCATGGGTCATTTCTCTTGTTGAGCGTCCCAACTATATTCCACAAATGCTAGTTTCATGAGATAATTTTTGAAAGTAGGGTTTCTTCATTGAATATGTTTTAAAAAGGCTACATATCATAATCCTCTGTTTTTTGTTTTTCTGATACTGGAGATTGAACCCAGGAATGCTTTACCACTGAGCCACATCCCCAGCCCTTTTTATTTTTTACGTTGAGACAGGGTCTCGCTAAATTGCTGAGGCCAGTCTTGAATTTATGATCCCCCTGCCTCAGACTGCCACGTCGCTGGGATTACAGGTGCCTGACCTTAACCCTCTTTTGAAGACTCAGCACTGTTGGTGTCACAGGTCTCTAAAAATCCTGCAACAAGCAAGTCTGTTCAGCTTCACTTCACCTGGTACTTCCCAAACTTGTCTGACTCCTGTAACAGGTTGGTCAATCTGCTCACCTGGCACTAGCAATACCTCTAGCAATAGCTTTGTAGATATAAAAAAGATATTTCTTGCCAAATTTTCTTACAAAATAAATTTAATAAAATCTTACCAGATAAATTTGGAGAAGGCATTTTGTTATATTAATATAGGGCATATTATACTTAGCCTTTCCTTATTTGCCATTATTCTTTAGATTTCAGATTATATTCATAATCTATTTGCTGTTTAACAAATTACCCCCAAAATTTTAGTGCCTCGAAAAATAACAAACTATTGCATCCTAAAGTTTCTGTGGGTCAGGAATTCACAAGCTCTGGCTGGCAGTCTCTCATGAGGTTGCAGGTGTCAGCCGGGGCTGTAGTCATCTGGAGGCTTGATCTGGGCTAGAGGATTTGCATCCCAGGTGGCATATACACAGTGGCAGGCTCATGCTCACTGGTGGCAGGAGGCCACAGTTCATCTCCAAGTACATCTCTCATAGGCAACTTTGTATCTTCAAAAGTGATAACTCAAGAGACTAAGGCAGGGGGCTGGGGATGTGGCTCAAGCCGTAGTGCACTCGCCTGGCGTGAGTGCAGCCCAGGTTTTATCCTCAGCACCACATACCAACAAAGATGTTGTGTCCGCCAAGAACTAAAAAATAAATATTAAAAAAATTCTCTTTGGGCTGGGGATGTGGCTCAAGTGGTAGCGCGCTCGCCTGGCATGCGTGCGGCCCAGGTTCGATCCTCAGCACCACATACCAACAAAGATGTTGTGTCCGCCGAGAACTAAAAAATAAATATTAAAAATTCTCTCTCTCTCTCTCTCTCTCCCCCCTCTCTCACTCTCTCTTTAAAAAAAAAAAAATTTAAAAAAAATTCTCTTTAAAAAAAAGAGAGACTAAGGCAGAAGAGGCAATGTCTTTTGTGGCTTGGTCTTAAGAGTCACATACTATCACTTCTGGAGAATTCTATTGTTCTCGCAAGTCAACCTTTACTTCTAATGAAAGAGGAGCACACAGGGGCATGGATATCACAGGGTGAGGACCCTTGGGAGCTGGCTGCCGCAGAGATCTAGAACTGAAGGCAAATAATATTTATCTCTTACTTCAGTCTCTCACATAGTAACCTGAAAACGAAGGTGTATCTACAACTAAATAAGAGAGACTAAAGAATTAAGAAGATTGAAATGTAATGACAGCTTTTAATTTTTCTTGGCAATTTACTATTGTGCAATAATTTATTTTCTTTTTCTTGTTTTCTTTTTGCATAGGACACTGAACTCTGGAGCACTCTACCACTGACCTACATCCTCAGCCCTTTTATCTTTTTTTTAAGAGAGTGAGAGAGAGAGAGAGAGAATTTTTTAATATTTATTTTCCATTTCTCGGCGGACACCACATCGTTGTTTGTATGTGGTGCTGAGGATCGAACCCGGGCCGCACACATGCCAGGCAAGCACGCTATGCTTGAGCCACATCCCCAGCCCAAGCCCTTTTATCTTATTTTGGGACAGCACCTAATTTGCCCAGTTTTCTTCAAACTTGCAATCCTCCTGCTTCAGCTTCTAGAGTAGCTACAATTATAGGCATGCACCACTGCATCCAGCTGAAGCCCTGTTTTTATTAAACCTTTGATTATACCTCTGCCTCATCTTCTATCAATAGATTATTTATTTATTTATTTATTTATTTTTTAAAGAGAGAGTGAGAGAGGAGAGAGAGAGAGAGAGAGAGAGAGAGAGAGAATTTTTAATATTTATTTTTTAGTTCTCGGGGGACACAACATCTTTGTTGGTATGTGGTGCTGAGGATCGAACCCGGGTCGCACGCATGCCAGGCGAGCGCGCTACCGCTTGAGCCACATCCCCAGCCCTATCAATAGATTATTTATAACTAAAGTTATTGCATATAAGTCACATGCAAAAGAGAACATAGAAGCTACCCAAGAACTTAAAACTTATCAGCACCTTAATGTTCTCAAGTAAGTCATGCCTAATAATCCTTCCTTACAAGAGACTCTGGACTGTGTTAAAATAATAATAAAAAGAAGAAGGAGAAAAAGAAGAAGTAGTAATGATAGTAGTGTAGGTCAACTTCAATACCAATTTTTGTTAACTTCATTTCTATAGCTATAAGAAAATACCTGGCACTGAGTAATGTATAAAGAAAAGAGGTCTATTTATCATACAGTTTTAAAAGTTGAAGAACATGGTACCAGTATCTTGGTGAGGGTTCCTTGACTGCATCACAGCAAGATGGGTGGCATCATTCGGGAACCATTAGTAAGAAGTAGAGATCATATGATGAGGCAAGAAATTAGGGAGATTTGGGGGACAGGTGTGCTCTTTTTATAATTTACTCTCTCATGAACTAACCAGGATCCTTAGAACTCTATTAATACTTTCCAAGCGTGGCACCCCCAATGCTGACTTCCATTACAGCCCACTCTTAAGGTTTCACTATCTCAACACCACCACCACCAAGCATTCAGTATTACCTATCTGAATGAGAGAGGACTGAGGGGAGGCATTTTCTGGACTAGGATTGCTGCCTGCACATGGTCAGTGCTAATGTCCCTTCCAAGGGTGGAAAAGTGGAGTATAAATGAAGAACAGGAGAAATCTCGTAGCTGAGGATAAAGGAATGAATGAATGGGTACATCTACACCTCCAAAGAGGCTCAAAGCAAGACATGATAATTATGCTAGAGACCTGGAAGGGCAGGGTTATGCATTTACTGAGACCACTCCCACTTGTAGAACTTGATAGAATGGAAGGAAGCCTACCACATATGAGTGGCCCTATCTGAAAGACACATTCTTTTATATGTGTTTGAAATGTGTTTTTGTCATTTTCTTCCCTGCTATGACTAAATGACACAGCCATCACAGCTGTAGAGGAGGAAGAGTTTATTTGAGGGCTCACAGTTTCAAAGATCTTAATCCATAGGCAGCCAGCTCCATTCCTTGGGGCTTCCCGTGAGACAGGAAACATGTGGCAGAAGAGTGTGCAGAGAGAAACAACTTAAGTGGTGATCCGGAAACAGTGAGACTCTACTTGCCAGATACAAATATATACCCCAAAGCCAAGCCCCAAATCCCACCTCCTCCAGCCACACCCTACCACTTTAGTTACCAGTTAGTTAATGCCAATCCAGGGATTAATTCACTGACTGAGTTAAGACTCTCATAGCCCAATCATCTGTTGTCTGAACCTTCTTGCATTGTCTCACACATGAGCTTTTGGGGGATACCTCACATCCAAACCATAACAATATGACAATGAACTGGCCTAATTATGAGTGAATAAATAGGATTCCGGTATGTTTTGATTTTGTTTTTCTTTTTCTTTTCTTTTTTTTTTAATGGTCTCACTGTATTGCAAGTCCAGACCGGGCTCAAGTGACCCTTCTGCCTTGGCCTCCTAAGTATTGAAACCACATGCATGTGTCCCCAGCTCAGCTTGAGTTGTATATTTTTTTGATGTAAGGCATCCATGTTCAAAGATGAGGCAGGGAGAGGGGGTGGATTTTAATATTGGTAAATAGATATTTGATCTTCCTCCTAACTTCCTGGCATGCAACTCCTAAAACCACTGGAATCTCCAGAGTTACAGGTGTCTTTCTGAATGCTTATGAGGTGACTGGTGGTTGGCAGCCTCTAGGCAGCTCCAGAACAGGAGCTTGTCACAAGAAAGACCAGGGCATGATTAGAGGATTGGGACTTTTCAGCTCCTCCACCCCAACTTCTGAGGAAGAGAGAGAGAAAATTAAATTGATCACCAATAGCTAATGCCTTCATAATGAAGCCTCCATAAAAATCCAAAAGGACAGGGTTCAAAGAGCTTTCAGACAGCAGAACACAAAGATGTTCCTGGGGGCTGGGGATGTGGCTCAAGCGGTAGCGCGCTCGCCTGGCATGCACGCGGCCTGGGTTCGATCCTCAGCACCACATACCAACAAAGATGTTGTGTCCACCGAGAACTAAGAAATAAAATGTTAAAATTCTCTCTCTCTCTCTCTCTCTCTCTCTCTCTCTCTCTCTCTCTCTCTCTCTCTCCTCACTCTCTCTTTAAAAAAAAAAAAACAAAGATGTTCCTGGAGAGTGGCTTACCCAGTGAGAGCATGAAAGTTCTGTCCTCTCCTCCCCCACCCCCACCTTGCCCTATCCATCTCTTCACCTGGTGTACCTTAATATCCTTTGTGATATCTTTTAGGATAAACTAGTACACCTAAGTGTTTCCCTGAGTTCCATAAACTGCTCTAGCAAATTAATTAACCCACAGAGGGGATTGTGGGAACCCTGATACACAACTTGTTTGTCAAAAGCACAAGTTAAACAACCGGTGATTTGGTTGGCATCTGATATAGGGAGAAGGTAGTGTTGGGGATTAAACACTTAACCTGTGGGAAAAGACACTGTTTCTAGGTAGTGAACTGAATTAGAGAACTCTCAGCTAGTGTCTGCTGCAGAACTGATTGCTTGCTTGGTGTATTCGGGAAATCGCCCCCATATATTTGGTCTTCTATGTTGATTCGTTGAGAGAAAGTACAGGAGAAACTGGGTTTGTATATCCTCAGAGTGCATCAGTTAGAAAGTCTGAATTTTTTGCACCTAAATGGTACTTAGTTCATTTTTTTTTCCTTTTTATAGTATTGGATTGAACCCAGGGGTGCTTTACCACTGAGCTTCATCCTTAGTCCTTTTTATTTTTATATTTATACATATATTTTTTATTTTTTTTATATATTTGGGGGGGGTCTTTTTTTTTTTTTTAGGGTTTTTTGAACAGGATCTTACTAACTTGCCCAGGTTGGTCTTGAACTTCCAATCTTACTATTTCAGCCTCTGAAGTCACCAGGATTACAGGCGTGCACTACCACAATCCACTCCCATTCAGACAGGGTATGTGCAGAACTAGTGGGCCATCTTTACCACCAGGTAATATAGCTGCATTCACTGTTAACCTCAATGTAAGTATATATGTATTTATTTTTCTTTATTTCTTTTCTTTTTTTTTTTAAAGAGAGAGAGGGAGAGAGAAAGAGAGAGAGAGAATTTTAATATTTATTTTTTACTTATCAGCGGACACAACATCTTTGTTTGTATGTGGTGCTGAGGATCGAACCCGGGCCGCACGCATGCCAGGTGAGGGCGCTACCGCTTGAGCCACATCCCCAGCCCTCTTTATTTCTTTTCGAGATGAGGTCTTACTATGTTGCCCTGGCTGTCCCCAAGCTCCTGGGCTCCAGTGATTCTCCTGCCTCAGCTTCCAAGTAGCTGAGACTACATGCACACACCACCTTCCCCAGTTTTTAACTCCAATTTTTGCCAGGTGATGTAAAGCCACAATTTACACTATCAGAGCCTTAGGAATTGTGACATGGTTTAAAAACAGTTACAGGGCTGTCTGTCCCTTTGGAGATAGCCCACATTCTCCCTTACCTGCATATTCCTAGCTTCACCCCAGGGGCATCCCTCTTGAGAGTACCCCTATTCTCCCTTGATTATGCATCTGATTATGCATCTGCTATCATAAATAAACCTCCATCTGTGCCTTTGACCAGTGTGTGCTGGAATTTTTTTCTGTCACATATGCCAAGAATCCCACTGGTCTTGACTCAAGATTCCCCTTTTCTCTAGAAACTCCTCAGAACCTCTTGGAGACTTGTCTTCTCCTGTGACATCTCTTAGTGGCCCATAAGGGGAACTTCGGAGGCACCAAATTTGAGTTCTCAACAGAGTCTATGACAACAAAAAGTCATGTGGAGACCAACAAGTAATTTTCAAAATACACATATTTGGCCATAATGAGCACCGGCCCTTGTGGTTCAAAATGAAGAGTTAGAGCCTGGTACTGCTATAGGTGACAATTTCCAACACACTATCTATAAATTGAGAACCTGCTTTTGGACCCTCTGCAACTTGCAATTCAAAGTTGCTCATATAAACCACTTTAAACTTCACATATTTGCCCCTAATGAGCAGCAAACCTAATAAATGGGAATGAAGAATGTCAATCTGGTGTTAGGATGGAGGACAAATCCCAAAGATTTGTCTGTGAATTTAGTGAAAATCTGCCTTTGGATTCTCCCAGCCAATGTCCTTTTATTACAGCTCTAAGAAGGACTTTTCAAACTGCATGTTAGATCATAATAAGCATTGAAATGTAAGGGCTGGGGTTGTGGCTCAGTGGTAGAGCGCTCGCTTAGCATGTGCAAGGCCCTGGGTTCGATCCTCAGCACCACTTGAAAAAAAAAAAAAGAAAGAAATAAGTAAATAAAGATATTAAAAAAAAAAAGAAAAAGAAAAGAAATTTAAGGACCCCGCTGAAGAATGTAAACCAACTGTAACAATGGGAAAAATCCCCAACTCCCTCTCCATTCTCCATGAAATTAAGTGAGGACATACTTTTGGAAACTCTCTGCAACTTGTGTTTGCTGCTTCAAAACACCATTTTCAAACTGCAAAATCTGGAGAACAGGATTTTGTTCTCTGTATATACATACATATACAGAGAGGAAAATCTAATGGGGACTGCTAAATAAATAAGAGGCCGTTGTTTTGCTCCTGTACTGGGCCCTAGGCTAAAAATCAAAATGGAATCATTCATGCTAAAGTTCCACCTCACTAAGCTGGAACCAAGTCAGTTCAGACTTGCTGAAAAAATCAGGATTAGAGAGTCAAAAAGGAAATTTCCCAACTGGGCCAGTTTTGACTTGTTAATGTAGATTTGATTGACATGTTAATGAGGTTAATCCATAAAAGAAGTAACCCAAAATAATCTAATTTGTTATTTTCCTATTTTCCTGTCTCCCAGACCTGCAACACGGAAAGCAATTTTGAAGTGACCAATCTGCTTTTTGTTCCTGCCTTTTTTTTTTTTTTAAGTAGCAGGGATTGGGGCTGGGGATGTGGCTCAAGCGGTAGCGCGATTGCCTGGCATGCGTGCGGCCCGGGTTCCATCCTCAGCACCACATACCAACAAAGATATTGTGTCCACCGAAAACTAAAAAATAAATATTAAAAAAAAAAATTCTCTCTCTCTCTCTCTCTCTGACTCTCTCTTTAAAAAAAAAAAAAATGAAGAAAGTGGGCCAGGGGTGTGGCTCAGTGGCAGATTGCTTGCCTAGCTTGTCTGAGGCACTGGATTTGATCCTCGACACCATATAAAAATAAAGATATTGTGTCCACCTAAAACTAAAAAATAAATATTTGAAAAAAAAAAAAAAGTAGCAGGGATTCAAGCCAGGGACATGGAACCTCTGATCAACATCCGAATCCCTTTTTTATATTCTATTTAGAGAAAGGGTCTTGCTACATTGCTTAGGGCCTTACTAAATTGCTGAGGCTGGCTTTGAAGTTGTGATCCTCCTGCCTCAGCCTCCTGAGCTGCTGGGTTTACAGGTATGAGCCACCACACCAGGCCTAGTTTCTGCTTTCTTCTGAGAAACCAGCCTCTACCTTAGAGCAAAGCCTGTCCAAAGAAGGGGGCGTGACCCTTGTCATTGGAAAGACCCACAGAGCACTCCTAGGCACATACCCACCCTGCTGAGTTGTTTATCTACAAATAACTGGAGAGATCTGCTGCACCAGGTGTCCCTGACTCAATCAGGCTAGGTGGGGACCTAAAGCAACCACAAAGCAGCCACCAATTAGCATAAGACAGGGAAAATACTAAGGATGCCAGATGACCCTCCCAGTAGTTTATGGTGGCTGATAACATGTTGGGAAACCAGGTAGTTCAGCACATAATCCCCTCATGGTTTAAACCAATCAGTTCAAATGAATCCCCCTCTTGTACTAGCCAATCACCCTTACCCAACTTGTTCCAGCCAGTGAATGTGCTAATTATGTTTTAGAATTGTTTTATGATTTTCCCGCGGTGAGTGATGATTTGTTAGTATGATGTATGTGAAGTCCCTGCCTTCCCCAAAGAGTGTATAAAACTGCTGCAAACCCTGGGCTCAGGCCTCTCAGCGTCACCCGTTGCTGTGTGCGCGTGGAGGACCGAGCTAGCTCGCATTAAACACCTCTTTGCTGCTTACATCGATCTTGGTCTCTGGTCTCTTCAGGCTTTTTCTATGAAACCAACATTTTCTGCTCATCCCATAAGAACTTAGATCTATTTTATGAAATGAAGTGTTGCCTGACTCTAGAACAGAAAATATAAAGTGTAATTTTCTCCTTTTGTTACCGCTGTTGACCAGTGACGAGTCCTTACTTCCCCAATGTTGAAGAATAACACCAGAGAAGCACGCCGAGGCAAGGCCAGAGTAGAGATTAGGAGTTTATTAAAGGACAGCAGAAAAGACTTCTCCAGAGGAAGAAGGGGACCCAAGAGGTGGAATCCGTGGAAGTGCGGTTGTTTCAGTGATGGACTGTAGATTGGAAGGCCCGAGGGGTGGGACACAGGTGGGCCAAAGAAGTAATCTGGGCTGGAAGGACTTCATTAACACTTCCTTGGGATGGGCTATCTCCAAATCTGTTGGGGGCTGTTCATTAACATTTCTTTGGGATGGACTTTGGGCCTAAGGCTTTTCTCAGGACTTCATTAACATTCCATAAATTGTCCTGCCTTTCCGGAATTCATTCAACATGGCCTCCATTTTAGATCTTACTCCATATTAGACCCGATTTACCTAACTACACTGACTACCTAACTTTAAATCTGGCTTCACTTTGACAGGAAACTCCTTTAGTACCACTCATGCTGAGGATGAGCACACACATGAAGGCATGTAAGCCAGCCTCTCAAGTTTTCATCACCCATTTAAGACTGCAGAGGCTTCAACCATTCATTCCAATTTCCTATTAAACCATTACTATGCGGATGATATACAACATGTCCATTTTTGGGGGGCAGGGGAAACCGGGAATTGAATTCAGGGATGTTTGACCACTGAGCCACCCCTTAACCTGATTTGTATTTTATTTAGAGACAGGGTCTCACTGAGTTGCTTAGCGCCTTGCTTTTGTTGAGGCTGGCTTTTTCCTTTTTTTTTTTTTTTTAAAGAGAGAGTAAGAGAGGAGAGAGAGAGAGAGAGAGAGAGAGAGAGAGAGAGAGAGAGAGAGAGAGAGAGAATTTTTTTTTAATATTTATTTTTTAGTTCTCGGCGGACACAACATCTTTGTTGGTATGTGGTGCTGAGGATCGAACCCGGGCCGCACGCATGCCAGGCGAGCGCGCTACCGCTTGAGCCACATCCCCAGCCCCCTTGCTGAGTTTTTATCTATAAATAACTGGAGAGATCTGCTGCACCAGGTGTCCCTGACTCAGTCAGGCTAGGTGGGGACCCAAAGCAACCCCCTGGCAGCCACCAATCAGCATAAGACAGGGAAAATACCAAGGATGCCAGATGACCCTTCCAGTAGTTTATGGTGGTTGATAACTAGGTTGTTCAGCACGTACTCCCCTAGTGGTTTAAACCAATCAGTTCAAATGAATCCCCCTCTTGTACTGGCCAATCACCCCTACCCAACTTCTTCCCGCCAGTGAATGTGCTAATCATGTTTTAGAGTTGTTGTTTGATTTTCCCGAGATGTGTGATGGTTTGCTAAGAGATGCTATGATGTATGTGGGGTCCCTGCTGTTGGTAAAGATGGCGCCCACACTGCTTCTCTTCCTGGAGCTCAGGTCCATGAAGCACTGAATGGTGCGTGAACTGTCACCTCCAATCCCTATGAACGGCGCGAACTTTGAATGGCGCATCTCCAATCCCTGAAGTGGCGTGAACTCTCAGCCAATGAGGAAGTAACAGCGCACTCACCTTGCTCCTCCTCATCCTGTGTTAAGCCCATAAAAATCAACACCCTAGTCGTGCTCCCTCTGTCTCTCCACCCCCCTTCTCTTCTGCAACCGACCGCTAGGGTCCTGCTAATAAAATCTCGGACAGGTAAATGGTTGTTTTGGCTTGTTGAGTTTATGGAGCTTTTTCCACCATTCTTTACACTGCCTTCCCCAAAGGATGTATAAAGCTGCTGCAAACTCTGAGCTTGGGGCCTTTCAGCGTCACCAGTTGCTGTGTGCGCACAGAGGACCGAGCTAGCCCACAATAAACACCTCTTTGCTGCTTACATCCATCTTGGTCTCTAGTGGTCTTTTGGGGGTCCCGAATTCTTGCATAACAAAGCCAGATTTACAGATAGGTAGTTAGTGTAGTTAGGTAAATCAGGTCTAATATGGAGTAAAGCCAAGAATGGAGGCCATTGTAGAAAATGGAGTCCGGGAAACCAGAGCAGCACTTGGGGGAATTGAAAATGTCCCCAAGGCCTGGAGCCCACCCCAAGGAAATGTTAATGAAACAGCTCCCAGCAAACAAGGAGATGCTAATCCAAAAGCCACATAACCGAACAAAGGACAGGAAAGCAGGAAGGCTGAAAGTAGATCTTAGCTATAAAAGAGGGAAGGCCTTACCCTTCCTTCCAAGGATTCCACTCTTGGGTCCTCTTCTTCTGGGGAGAAGTCTTTTCTATTGTCCTTTAATAAAGCTTCTACTTTCCCCTCTAAACTTGCCTCGGGTTCTTCTCTAGTGATATACTTCAGCATTGGAGAAGCAAGGACTCATCACCAATAAACAGAGGTAACACAACCATAGCCATTTTGAAATTCCCAGCCTGTATTCAATTTTAGCCATTTTGACTATAGCCCTTCCTTTTGCCCGCCCAAATTTTAAAATTAGCCAATCATGTAGATTACAACCCCAAGTTCCTCCTATCAGAGCAAGGAGCAGTGCTCTGGTTAGGGGTAAAATCAGGAGGACTGCTGCCCCCACTCTCCTCAGCCCCAAGTGTATTTAGCCTGCCAAACTTAGTTCCTTATGCAAAAGTAAAATTTGAAGGCTTGCGTTGTAGCTCCGTGGTAGATCGCTTGCCTATCACATGTGAGGCACTGAGCTCAATCCTCAGCACCACATAAAAATAAATGAATAGCTCCTGTAATCCCAGCGGCTCAGGAGACTGAGGCAGGAGAATCAGGAGTTCAAAGCCAGCCTCAGCAATTGCGAGGCACTAAGCAACTCAGTGAGACCCTGTCTCTAAAAAAATACAAAATAGGGCTGGGGATGTGGCTCAGTAGTCAAGTGCCCCTGAGTTCAATCCCTGGTACCAAAATAAATAAATAAATAAATAAATAGATAAATAAATAAATAAATAAATAAATAAATAAAGTATTGTGTCCATCTAAAATGAAAAAAAAAAAAAAAGTAAAATTTTGGGGCTAGGGTTGTAGCTCAGTGGTGGAATGCTTACCTAGCATGTGTGAGGTTCAATCCTCAGCACTACTTGAAAATCAATAAAGGTATTGTGTCCATCGACAACCAAAATAAATTTTAAAAATAAGTTTGCCTTGTGGAGCTAATTCCAAACACAAATTTGATTCCTTGCAGCACCCCAGTATCTCCAATAACTAGGGGTTGTAAAGTGTATCCTTTGACCTCAAGAAATGTAAATCAGGAGCCCAAATTGGTACAGTATCTTCTGTTCTAATCCTTTTTTTTTTTAAGAGAGAGAGAGAATATTCATATTTATTTTTTAGTTTTCAGCGGACACAACATCTTTGTTTGTATGTGATGCTGAGGGCCGCACGCATGCCAGGGAGCACGCTACTGCTTGAGCCACATCCCCAGCCCTGTTCTAATCCTTTAATAGTATTTTGGGTGTTTGTGTCTACCTTCAAATATGCAAAACAGTCTGGAGTATCTGTTCCAGCCTAGACCCATTTATAGCCCTGCTTCTCCTGCTAGCCGCCCCCAACCCCAGCACCCTCAGACCCCCACCCTCATTTTGTGAGCATTGGTCCAATGGAATCCATTTGCAGAATGGTCCCTGCTGAGGATATTCCCTATAGCCATCTTTCTTGTTGACAGTATAGTTCTTGTTGGCATTTTATACCTCTGAAGGTGCAAGGGGAATATATCTATTCTCAGCCCATCTCTGCATTGCTGCAGCTCCCCAACATCTCATTTTGTGGACTCTTGTGGCCAGCTCAAGGGAGTTTTCCAAAAAGTCTCCTTGGTGGTTTCAATAAACTTCTGAATCTGGAAGGGGGTTCTTCTGATATGTCCGACTTTAATGTGCCCTTAAATTACCAGTGATTTCCATAGGTTTGTGCTCCACACAAGCATTTATTTAATAGTTGAACTTTCTATTATCCATTTACCTGACTATGTGGCCAGGCCATAGCTACTGCCCATGAGTCAGTAAAAACCCAAGCACAGGAGCTTTTACCATTACTCAGTTATTCTACCATCACTAGGAAAACAGCATGCAATTCAGCCCGCTGATCTGATTTATTCTTATACTGTCTTCAATCAAGTTCCTTCCATCTGCTGGTCTTAACTGCAGCATCTTTCCAAACAAAACATTGTCTATTCATCTTGGAACTGCTGTCGATCAAGAGCTGTTCTTAACCAGGTGCAGTGGCATACACCTGTAATCCCAGGGGTTCCAGAGATTGAGGCAGGAAGATCTCGAGTTCAAAGCCAGCCTCAGCAACTTGGTGAGGCACTAAGCAACTCAGTGAGACCCTGTCTCTAAATAAAATACAAAATAGGACTGGGGATGCGGCTCAGTGGTTGAGTGCCCCTGAGTTCAATTCCCAGTACAAAAAAAAAAAAAAAAAAGCCCTTCTTAGGACATTGTCCACATGACCTTGGGTTCTAGCAGTTCCTTAGAAGCTTCCATAGTTAGTTCTAGAGGAAAAGAGGCTCCCTACTTGTGGATACAATAGGTGCCTCTTTGCATCCCTTGGCTGCATGTTCCTGTACAATTTCCATTTTATTATGGAACATTTTGGGGGGCTGCCTTTCTTCTTAGAGTGTTTTTCTGACATCACTCAAGACATTATTTTATGTCCTTCAGTCACTGAGGTAAATAGCAAGCTAGTAGTTGTCTCCCAAATGGTGTGCTTTGGGCAGCAGCATCTGGAAATGTTCTGATCCTAAACCCCAATGGCCAACCCTGGGAGCTGTTGCTGAGCTCTTGCCTTAAGCTTCAGTCAGCCACAATGCCAATGGCAGACACTTCCAAAATCACAACTAACTGGGAATCATAGGCCCAAGGCCATGAGAAGGTTACTATTTCCTGTAAATCCAATATGATCTGGTTTGGTTCAGGTCTTCATTCAATATGGCTTTTTTTCAGATATATAGCCAGGAACTAGCAACATTGCCAGATGTGTAACGTGAGTTCTGCAAAGTCCAAATAAACGACCAAATACTAGAATTCTTGTTTGGTCTTAGAGGCGGGTAGTGACAGCACTTTGTTTTTAGTTGCTTGTAGAATATACCACATGGCTCATGTCCAGGTTATTCCTAAGAATGTCACCATTTGTGCAGGTCCATGGATCTTTGCTGGATTTATTAACCAGGCTTTGTTGTCATTTGAGTCACCATTGATTCAAATCAGTCCTCTCCTGCTCTTCAGTTTCAGATACTATCATAATGTCATCAGTATAGTGTAATATTACACTTGAGACCTGCATCAACACCAAAGCCCTCTTGAACAAATTATGTCAATAAGATAATGAATTCAGATAACCTTGCAGCATTAAATATCAGTTGGGATCCTTTCCACATGAAAGGGAACGTCAGTTTGCTCTTTTCTGAATTTGAGATAGAGAAGAAAGCATTTGTAAGATCAATAATGAGTACCAGTCTCCTTTGACCTTGACTGTGTTTTCTGGTTGAAACAACCAGAAACACCTGCTGAGGCAGGTGGTACAACTATTTAATCCTCGCTTGACTACTGTTAGCCTCTGTGAGCCATCTGCCTTGTTTACAGCCCATGCAGGGTTATACAGACTCTGTGGAACCAGCTTTCCAGCTTTTAGCCTGTCATTGATTAAAATGATAATCTCTTTATGGCCACCAGGTATTATGTATTGGTTTTTTGCTTGTGTGTGTTTGTGGAAGTGGGTGCTGGTGATTGAACCCAAGGGTGCTCTACCACTCACTGAGCCACATCTCCAACCCTTTTTATTTTTTTATTTTGGGCAAGGTCTTGCTAAGTTGCTAAGGCTAGCCTCAAAGTTGTGATCCTCCTGCCTCAGGCTCCCCTGTAGCTGGGATTACAGATTACAGATTACACCACCATGCCTGTCTTCCATATTGCCTCAACTTAACCACCTTATGGGTTTGGCTTCCCATTTAGCATGTCTAATTACAATGGACCTGAAAATAGATGGCCATGCTTTCTGTTTTACAGTATGGGATTTCGAAAACAATCACCAGTCAGGCGCCAATATCCATCTCAGCAATACGCAGAGGTAAAGGAGATGGGACCACTTCACATAAAATTTGTCCAAAAATCCCCATTTTCACATTTTACCAGTCTTAACAGTAAATGGTTAATATAACAGCTAGCCCGGGCTGGGGATGTGGCTCAAGCGGTGGCGCGCTCGCCTTGCATGCATGCGCCCGGGTTCGATCCTCAGCACCACATACAAACAAAGATGTTGTGTCCGCCGAAAACTAAAAAAATAAATATTAAAAAAAAAAACAGCTAACCCAATAACATGTTTAAAAAGTGTGGGTCATTTTTAAAATTCTGATTGTTAATGCTTTCTTTTACTTTGGCAATTCTTTTGATGTTTATAAGCGGAACAAAAAAATTATATTTCTCCAAATAAATTCAGGTGAAATAATGTCACCAAAATCATTGGGAATATATTCAGTGGTAAAGTGCATTCATGAAACCCTGGGATCTATCACTAGCACTGAAAAAAATGTGTGTGTGTGTGTGTGTGTATGTGTGTGTGTGGGAGAGAGAGAGAGAGAGAGAGAGAGAGAGAGAGAGAGAGAGAGACCCGAGTCAGATACTAAGTGTCCTAAAAACAGGTTTATATAGCACTTAATGTACATGATATGAATTGAATCCCCAGGTTATTTTACCTGTGCTTCTGACTGACCAGCTTGAAAAATTGGGGTTCCCATAATCCCCTCCTCGTGTTTGATTAAGGAACTGAGAGAAATACATACTTACATTTTCCACTTTATTACAAACAATATTTTAACAAATACAAATAAACAGCCAGATGAAGAGATACATAGAGTGAAATCTAGAAGGGTCCTTAGCTCAGGAGCTTCTATCCCCATGACTTGGGACTTGTTCACATTCCTGGAAGCCTCCCTCTGTTCAGCTACCCAGAATCTCTCTCAGTTCTTTTTTGGATTTAATAGAGACTTTTTTTTTTTTTTTTTACAAAAGCATGATTGATTCAAATCATTAGCCATTGGTAATTAGCCTCACCTTCAGACTCTCTCCCCTCCTGAGAGATTGGGAGGGGCTGAAATTTCCAACCCTCTGATCATATGGTTTGTTCCCTGGCAACCAGCACCTCCTCAGCATCCTGCAATTACTTAGGGACTTTCCAAAAGCACCTCATTAACAAGTTTAGATGTGTTCGACAGGGCTTGTTATAAATAACAGAAGACTTTCATCTTTATCACTCTGAAGCTGTTGCAGGAATCAAGGAGCAAAGACCAAATATTACAAAAGATACCCTTATTGTTCTAGTCACTTAGGAAATTATAAAAACTATGGGAGCTGTAAGCCAGGAATCAGGACAAAAACCAAAATATACACATAATATCATAATACCACAACTCTGATTCTCATTCACCTATTTACTTATTTCTGTGGATTCTTATCTTATCTGAATGAACTTGAAATTTAGTCTATCTCACCTTCAAAAAGAGGAACTTCTTTTTCCAGACCACAGATCTGTTTATCTGTTGCTCCTTCCTCATAAAGATCATTTAGTTCTTCCTTAAAAACAAAAGCAAGCACTCAAATAGTACATTTTTTGTATCAGACAGTGTAACAAGTATTTTACATAAATATCAATTTATAAATCCTAATTTATATAGAGATTAAGTCATTCTAGCTGATGGGTGGCTGAGTTTGGCTTTGAACATAGGTAATTTGGTATCAGATCTAGCTTCTCCTTAGCCAAGTGATAGTCTAATTTTATATAAAAACATTGGTTGGTATGGTAGATTAAAAATGGCTATAAGGGCTGGAGAGAGGGTATATCTTAGTGGTGAAGTTCTTGCCTAGCAAGTGCAGGGCCCTGGGTTCCATACCTAGTGAGAACAGAGAGAGAGAGAGAGAGAGAGAGAGAGAGAGAGAGAGAGAGAGAGCCAGAGAAGGCGAGCTACAAACTCCTTGCCTCTGTTCCTTTTTCCTATTGAGAGATGAATCTATTTCCTTTCCCCTTGAATATGGGCCAACCCTGTGACTTACTTTCCGAAAGAATGTAAGGAGATTGGTGTTATATTGTCACCAAAATAGGGTCCCAAAGAATTCCCAGAGAACCAGGGAACTTGACTCAGGACAAGTGGGGTCCTTGACTTAGGTAAGGGAAAAGAGTTTCAGGCATAGTTACCTATTTAGGAAAGCAAGGAATATACTTTGAAGAGAGGCAGCCCATCTTGAGAGTAAGAGATGCTCTTGGGCTGGGGCTGTAGCTCAGTAGTAGAGCACTAGCCTTCTTACACGTGAGGCACTGGGTTAGATCCTCAGCGCCATATAAAAATAAATAAAGATATTGTGTCTATCTACAACTAAAAAAATTTTTTTTTTTAAAAAAAAGAGATGCTCTTGGGATTTTCCTTTGAAGGAAACTTGGTGAGGGGTGGGCTTGGGCAGACATGTGAGATTGACATCATTCAGGTGTCAAAAGATTGTTTATGGTGGTCTAGTAATTCTTAGAACTCATGCTGATCAAGAGAGACTGGCTTGGGAGTGACAGGCCTGGAAAGGTATGAGGAATCTCAGATTAAAATTATATTTCTTGGGCTGGGAATGTGGCTCAAGCAGTGGCGCGCTTGCCTGGCACGCGTGCGGCACGGGTTCGATCCTTAGCACCACATACAAACAAAGATGTTGTGTCCACCGAAAACTAAAAAATAAATATTAAAAAAAGTTCTCTCTCTCTCTCTCTCTCTTTCTCTTAAAAAAATAAAATAAAATTATATTTCTTTCTCTTTCATCTCCTTTCCATTTTTCACGTTTTCTAGCCTTCCTCAATATAATTTTTGATTCTGTATCTTAAAAAATCCGTAGCAGGGCT
The DNA here is from genome assembly GCF_045843805.1 of Urocitellus parryii. Classification (NCBI taxonomy): domain Eukaryota; kingdom Metazoa; phylum Chordata; class Mammalia; order Rodentia; family Sciuridae; genus Urocitellus; species Urocitellus parryii. The sequence continues at coordinate 24,159,919 of NC_135541.1, forward strand.
GGGTTTGTAGTGAGAAACTGATGTGACGCCATTTTTGAAAAACCAGCCTCTACCTCAGAGCAAAGCCTGTCCAGGGAAGGGGGCGTGACCCTTGTCCTTGGAAAAACCCACAGAGCACTCCTAGGCACACACCCACCCTGCTGAGTTGTTTATCTGTAAATAACAGGAGAGATCTGTTGATGTGTCCCTCACTGAGTTAGGCTAGCTAAGGACCCATAGCAACTCCCTAGCAACCACCAATCAGCATGAGACAGGGAAAATACCTAGGATGCCAGATGACCCCCAGTAGTTTATGGTGGTTGATTACATGTTGGGAAACCATGTAGTTTAGCACGTACACCTCTCATAGCTTAATCCAATCAGTTCGAACAAATTCCCCTCTTGTACTTAGCAATCACCCCTACCGAACTTGTTCCCGCCAGTGAATGTGCTAAACAATGTTAAGAGTTGTTGTTTGATTTTCCCGAGGTGTGTGATGATTTGCTAAGAGATGCTATGATGTATGTGACGTCCCTGCCTTCCTCAAAGGGTGTATAAAACTGCTGCAAACCCTGGGCTTGGGCCTCTTGGCGTCACCAGTTGCTGTATGCGCAGAGGACCAAGCTAGCCCGAAATGAACGCCTCTTTGCTGCTTACATCCATCTTGGTCTCTGGTGGGCTTTTGGGGGTCCCGAACTCGAGCTTATCAGTAGCTCAGTGGTAGAGCACCTGCCTAACATGTGTGAAGTATATGAAGCACTGGGTTCAATCCTCAGCACCACATAAAAAATAAAATAGGGCTGGGGATGTGGCTCAAGTGGTAGCGCGCTCGCCTGGCATGCGTGCGGCCTGGGTACGATCCTCAGCACCACATACCAACAAAGATGCTGTGTCCGCCAAAAACTAAACAATAAATATTAAAATAATTCTCTCTCTCTCTCTCTCTCTCTCTCTCTCTCTCTCTCTCTCTCCCCCCCTAAAAAATAATAAAATAAAAAAATATATAAATAAAATAAATTAAAAAAAAAACAACCCAGAACTGTAAGAGATAATAAATAGATGTGGGGTGGATACATTTGTCAGCTTACTCCTTTCTGCCCGTGGACGCTGCTGAAAAAGCATCGTTAAAGTCCTTCTTCCTGCTGCCATCGTGTCTGAATCAGAGTCGTAAAGAGCCGAACAGCTGTGGAAGCTATTCATCAGAGCGCGGAGCTTCGAAACAACTGTTGAGAGTCTGCGAAGCCATTTTGAGCAATGGGGAACACTCACAGACTCTGTGGTAATGACAGACCCAAACACAAAGCCCTACAGGGGCTTTGGGTTTGTCACTATGCCACTATGGAGGAAGAGGATGAGCCATGAATGCAAGACCACACAGGTAGATGAAGAGTTGTGGAACCCAAGAGAGCTGTCTCAAGAGAAGATTTTCAAAGACCAGTGGCCCACTTAACTGTGGAAAAGATCTTTATTGGTGGCATTAAAGAAGACACTGAGGAACATCATGAGATTATTTTGAACAGTACAAGAAAATTTAAGTTATTGAAATCATGAATGACCGAGGCAGTGAAAAGAAAAGGGGCTTTGCTTTTGTAATTTTTGATGACCATGACTCTGTGGATAAGATTGTCATTCAGAAATACCATACTGTGAATGGCCACATATGTGAAGTGAGGAAAGCCCTGTCGAAGCTAGAGATGGTAGTGCTTCATCTAGCCAAAGAGGTCAAAGTGGTTCTGGAAACTTTGGTGGTAGTCGTGGAAGTGTTTTTGGTGGAAATGACAATTTTGATTGTGGAGAGAACTTCAGAGGTTATGGTGGCAGCCATGGTGGTGGTGGATATGATGGCAGCAGGGATGGCTACAATGAATTTGGTAATGACGGTGGTTATAGAGGAAGCAGTCCTAGTTACTCTGGAGGAAGCCGAATCTATGGAAGTGGTGGACAGTTACGGAAACCAGGGCATGGCTATGGCAGGAGTGGCAGTTATGACAACAGAGGAGGCAGAGGTGGCAGTGGCAGTGGCTTTGGCAGTGGTAGTGGAAGCAATTTGAGAGGTGGTGGAAGCTACAATGATTTTGGCAATTACAATAATCAGTCATCAAATTTTGGACCCATGAAGGGTGAAAACTTTGGAGGTAAAAGCTCTGGACCTTATGGTGGTGGAGGCCAATATTTTGACAAACCACAAACCAAAGTGGCTACGGCAGTTGCAGCAGCAGCAGTAGCCATGGCAGTGGCAGAAGGTTTTAATACTGCCAGGAAACAAAGCTTAGCAGGAAAGGAGAGCCAGAGAAGTGACGGGGAAGCTACAGGTTATAACAGATTTGTGAACTCAGCCAAGCACAGTGGTGGCAGGGCCTAGCTGCTACAAAGAAGACATGGTTTAGACAATACTCATGTGTATTTGTGACTAATTGTATAACAGGTTATTTTAGTTTCTGTTCTGTGGAAAGTGAAAAGCATTCCAACAAAGGGTTTTAATGTGGATTTTTTTTTTTTTTTTTTGCACCCTTGTAATGGTCTGATCATGATGCTGAATAAATGTTTCTCTTTAAATAAATAGAAATGGTAGATTTAAGTCACTAAGTTTTTGGATGATTTTTTTATGCAACAATATATAACCAAGTGGGTGTGGTGGTACATACCTGTAATCCCAGCAACTGGAGGATTGAGGAGGAGATTGAGGCAGGAGGATTGCAAGTTTGAAGCCAACCTGGGTAATTAGCAAGACCTTGTCACAAAAAAATACAAGGGGCTGGGGGTGTGAGTCAGTGGTAGAGTACTCCTAGATTCAATCCCCAGTACCAAAACAAAACAAATCAAATCAAAACCATAATTGTTAATAGAAATCTCCAAAATGAAATTAAAAGGCAGCCAACTAAGGTGTAATGAAATTGTACTTCCAGGAAACAAAACAACAGGGGCCAATAAAACTGTGCAACCTCTAAGGTATTCTAGGGTCTTCTACCTTAGTAGTAGAAGGACAAAGACTGGGGAACAGTCCCCTATAGAGGAATCCTCTCCTATCTCCCTTTCAAGACTAGTTATTGGACTAGAGCTCAGCATTAGATCACTTGATTAGCATGCAGGAGACCCTGGATTGAAACCCTAGCAACACACACACACACTCCCACACAAGAGTAGCTGTAAGAGACTTTGGACAAGGGAAATCTCCTAGTGGTCATAACCCGAGATAACTTTATTCTCTAACCAAGCATTTCCCCATGGGAAGAAACTGCTACTGCATGAGAATGCAGAGATTGTTGTTGTTGTTGTTGTTGTTTGGTGTACAACACAGGAGGAATCATTTTCAATGACTATCATATGAACAGTACCCTCTGGAGTTGCAAGTATGGTAATCCTGGTCAAGAAAATGGGGTAATGAACGATGTGAGTGAAATTTTCTGGCTTTACTGCCCTCTCTCTAACCAGCATTGTATGGAGTATATCTCATATTAACACATTGTATCTTATTTCCATGCTTAAATGAGAGGTTTATGTTCTGTTTTGTTCTTTTTTTGGGGGGGGGGTGTGGAATACCAGGGATTGAATTCAGGAGCACTCGAACACTGAGCCACATCCCCAGCCCTATTTTGTATTTTTTTTAGAGACAGGATCTCACTGAGTTGCTTAGCACCTTACTGTTGCTGAGGCTGGCTTTGAACTCATGATCCTCCTTGTCTCAGCCTCCTAAGCTACTGGGATTACAGGCATGCACCACTGCACCCAGCTCTGTTTTGTTCTTTAAGATGGGGTATCACTGTGTTGCCCAGGCTGGCACCAAACTGCTGAGTTCAAGTCATCCTACTGCCTCTGCCTCCCAACTAACTGGAACTACAGGCACACACTACAGCATCTGAATTAAATGAGAGTTTTCATCAAGATCTTTATTAGAATGGGTGAGGAGTGGTCCTTATTTGTTTGCTAGGGCTACCATAACAAAGTACCCCAGACTAGGCAACCTAGAAAGACTGCTGGTTAGTAAGGCCAGCAAATTTCGCCAACCTCATTCATGAACACATTTTCTGGACCAGGCTCACCACACTTGCAACTCCAGAGGATACAATTCATATGACAGTTATGGAGGCTAGAACTTCAAGATCAAAGTGTTGGTAGGGTTGCTTGCTTCTGCGGCCTTGCACCTTGGCTTCTATATTACCATCTTCTCCCTGTATTTCCTCTCTGTACATGTCTGTGTACAAATTTTCTCCTTGTAGAGATACCAGTCATCAAATTAGGACACACTCTAATGACCTCATTTTAACTTTTTTAAAAAAATATTTATTTATTTATTTATTTTTGTTTTAGGTGGACACAATATCTTTATTTTTATGTGGTGCTGAGGATCAAACCCAGTGCCTCACACGTGCTAGGCAAGCACTCTACCACTGAACCCCAGCCCCAGCACACTTAATGGATTCTTTAAGAATCCTATCTCTCAATACAGTCACATTCTAATGTACTGTGTTTTAGTATTTCAATATGAATTTGGGGAAGATAAAGAAGAGAGAATTCTAAAGTCCAACCCTATTTCTACTCTATTTCCAACTCTCCCCAGTCAAGTTTCTGTGACTTACAATCATCTTTCCCATTTTGCCTAACATGGTTTAAATTGGTTTTTTGTTTTTATTTTTTCAAGCTAATGAATGCATATTAATACAGTAGAATACATGTTGGCACCAGTGAATCCATGTTATCACCATTCTTTTTAATGTAAGGTGTTCCTTCAACAGCATCTATTGTTGGCGAAAGCCCTACCCAAGTGGGAGGATTTGCCTTCTCTGTTTGTGTTCATCAGAATTCTTCTTCAAGTTTAAATACTTTTGATTTTATTAAATAAAATAAACTATTGAATGTTTTTGCAGTACTGGGGATTTGAATTCTACATTTTAAACACTATTATTATTTTAACACTCAACCAAGTCTCTTCATATTACCAGTATGTCTCAATAATTCCATCTTGAAAAATATGGAATGCTTCATGAATTTGAAGGTTGTTATAGTTTGGCTATGTGGTATCCACCAAAAACTCATGTATGAGACAATGCAAGAACATTCAGAGATGAGATGATTAGATTACAAGAGTTGTAATCTAATCAGCAGATTGATGTACTGATATAGATTAATTAGGTGGTATCTATAAGCAGATAGGGTACAGTTGGAGGAAGAAGGTCATTGGGGGCATTTGTCCCTGGTAAGAGAAGTTCTCTCTCTCTCTCTCTCTCTCTCTCTCTCTCTCTGCTTGTTGCTACATCTTGAGCTACTTTCCTCTGCAATGCCCATTGGCCATAATGTTCTGCCTTACCTCAGGCCCAGAGTTATGGAGTCAGCTGACCACAGACTGAACTTCTGAAACAGTGAGACAGAATATACTTTTCCTCCTCTATGTTGTTCTCGCCAGGTCTTTTGGTCATAGCAATGAAAAACCAGACTAAATCACAGGTCATCCTTGTGCAGAGGCCATGTTAATCTTTTCTGTATCATTCCTATTTTAGTATAGGTGCTGCTGAATCAAGCACTACCTCAGAATTCTTAATTATAAGAAACTAAAACCAACTTAAGCCAAAAGGAATTTATTAAAAGGATATTAAATAACTAATTGAATAAAGGGAAAAGCAGGATAAGCATATTCTCAGCCACATAATAAGAAATAGTCAAAATCAAGTTGCAGAGCTGATCTGGAGATAAGGTCATTACTGCCTGGCTGCTGAGTTCTGGACATGTGGCCTGTGTTGGTATCCCATAGCATGGGATATTGAACTAATCACTATCCTATAGCCACTGCTTTTCCAGGAAATGAGCTTCCTGAAACTAACTTTTCCAGGAAGTTTTTTGAGGCAAGTGTGCCTGACAGGCAGAGCCTGTTTGCAATGCTCTAGCTGCAAGGAATGTGAGTTCCTAGTACTTTCAATTTCTGTAGGGGATAATAGGCCTGTATCTCTGATTCATAATCTGAGTAATTCACTAAATGCAGGAAAGGGAGTTCCAATGCTGGGGTCCAAAATAAATGTCCAATGTCTACTACACACTTAACCTTCAAGATACTCCTCCTCTTTGCCAGGAATGTCATTTGTTTTGGTGCCAACACACTTCATAGAGTTATCGTGCAAAAAGGCTCACAAGTTTTATCAATCTGTACTTAAAGCTAGTTATGAATGAGAGTGGATTTGGGTCAGGCACAAGCTTTTACCAGGAAAACTGTTACCCCTGTCACATCAGAAAACCAGGAAATTAGAAATCCACTGTTCCAACTATGACTCCGGGAATATAAACTACCTCAGCCACATTCTGGAAAACAGGAAGTCATCCCGTAGAGTTTTGGTATACTAAATCCTTAGTGATACCTTATTTTCTCTTTAACTCAGTTCCATATTCAAGTTCCTTAGGTATGTGTCTGATTGGGGAATTTAAAACATCCAGAGACCAATCTGCTTCGAGGAGGTCTAGAAGGTAGTTTTAGTTTTTCAGCTTCTGTACCACAGGGAGGCATCATAACAAGGGGTTGGAATAGATGTTGAGCCATATCTACTCTATCTGCCTAACCCATTCTGCCTTTCTTTAATCTCTGAGTGCTACTTTTTTGGGGGAGTGGGGGTTCTTATCGGGGATGGAACCCAGGAGAACTCTACCACTGAGCTGCATCCCCCACACTTTTTATTTTTTAATTAGAATCAGGGTCTCACTAAGTTTCTTAGGGCCTCCCTAAATTGCGGAGGCTGCTTTGAACCTGCAATCCTCCTGCCTCAAACTCCTGAGCTGCTGGGATTACAGGCATGGGCCAACCCACCTGGCTAAAAAAAATATTTTTAATAGGCTGCTATGGTTTGGATCTTAAATGTCCCCAAAAAGCTCATGTGTTTACGGCTTGGTGCTCCTGGGAGGTGGTAGAAACTAAGAGATGGGGCCTAGTGGGAGGTTTAAGGTCATTGAATACATCCCCTGGAAGAGGCTTGTGAGACTCTGGTGTTTTCCTCTTTCTCTTTTTGATTCCCAGCCATGAGATGGGTAGTTTTGCTCCATCACGTGCTCCCACCATGATGTTCCATGGGCTTAAAAGCAATGAGGTCAACAGATTATGGATGGAAACTTCCAAAACTGTGAGCCAGGCTGGGGACGTGGCTCAAGTGGTTAGCATGCTCGCCTGCCATGCATGAGGCACTGAGTTTGATCCTCAGCACCACATAAAAATCAAATAAAGATATTGTGTCCACCTAAAAGAATAAAACAAAATTGTGAGCCAAAATAAGCCTTCATTATATCTCTTTCTCTCTGATGGTGCTTGGAATTGAACCCAGGGCCACATGCTAGGCAAGTGCTTTACCACTGAGCTACTTTTTATCCCTAGCCCTTTTTATTTATTTTATTTTATTTTGAGAAAATGTCTCATTAAGTTGACAAAGCTGACCTCAAACTTGATATCCTCTGCCTTAGCCTCCAGAGTCATTGGTATTACAGGTATGTGTCACCATGCCCAATTTAAGTCCATTTCTTAAGTAACTAGTTTGTATTAGTTTGTATATCTATCTCTGTGGATATATGTGTGTCTGTATAGTTTTTTACAGCTTTGAATTCTTTACTTTGCAATTTTTCTAAGAACTTGGTTGACCAGAGTATTGGCTCTAAACTTGTATCAGCCCTGTAAACTTTAAGACTTAAGGTCACAGCCTTAATTAATTCCTTAAATCTTGTTTTTTTTGATTCCTCAAAGTAACCAAACATGCATGATCAACTGTGTATTTACTGCTCTTTGGTGATGGACTCTTTTTATTTATTATTTATTTTAATACCTTTATTTTGTTTATTTAGTTTTTTATGTGGTGCTGGGGATGGAACCCAGTGCTTATTAGGCAAACCCTCTACCACTGAGCTGCATCCCAGCCCTAATAAATATGCTAACAGCTTGTTGACATAATTCATATATTAGGGACAAAGACTAGTCAAATTCTTCATTGTTCCACAGATAATATTCACCCTTTTGCCATATAGGATAATATTCTAGGCTTCAGAAACTAGAAAGTAGATTTTGGGGGGAGGGTCATTATTTAGTCTATCACTCAGGATAATAATGCAACATACCTCATAGGGCTGTGGTAAGTATTGGATTAATACATCTAAAACTTGTACGTAGATAGCCCTCAAAAATGTTGGTCATTATTTTTATTATTCATTTCTATAACATGCCTTTTTTGGTTTTTGGCCATCTCATGTCCAAACATTCTTGTTTTGAGGTAAGTTCTCCTTTTATGGGTCCCAGGAAGATGTAAAAACCCAATTGTATTACAGAAGCTGAAGGATTCCCCTTTCCAGTCCCCTATCATCTAGCTCATGAACAAATAATGCAAGCTTGGCCATTTGATGGTCATACCTGTCATAGGGCATCTATAAAGACTCAATTTAAGACTATTAGGGGTCAATAGCCAAAGCAATCCTTACCAATAAAAGCCAAGTTGGAGGCATCACAATACCAGACCTTATATTATACTACAGAGATATAGTAACAAAATGGCATGGCAATGGCACCAAAACAGACACATAGACCAATGGTACAGAACAGAAGACACAGAGACAAATCAACATAAATACAGTTATCTCACACTAGACAAAGGCACCAAAAACATACATTGGAGAAAAGATAGCCTTTTCAAAAAATGTTGCTGGGAAAACTGGAAATCTATATGTAGCAAAATGAAATTAAATCCCTATCTCTCCCTATCTTGCTCAAAACTCAACTAAAAATGGATCAAGAACTTAGGCATTAGACTAGAGATGCTGTGCCTAATAAAATAAAAAGTAGGCCCAAATTTACATCATGTTGGCTTAGGAACTGACTTCTTTAACAAGACTCCTAAAGTGTAGGAAGTAAAATCAAGAATCAATAAATGGGATAGAATCAAATTAAAGAGCATCTTCTCAGCAAACAATCAAGAACATGAAGAGGGAGCTGACATCATGGGAGAAAATCTTTGCCACCTGAACCTCAGATAGAGCATCAAGTTCCAGGCTATATTAAGAATTCAAAAAACTTAACACAGGGAAAACAAATAACCCAATTAATATATGGGCAAAGGAAATGAACAGGTACTTTACAGAAGAAGAAATATGATAAATTGGTCAACAAATATATGAAAAAATGTTCAATATCTCCAGAAGTTAGAGAAATGCATATTAAAACTACACTGAGATTTCATCTCACTCCAGTCAGAATGGCAATAATCAAGAATACAACTAACGGGCTGGGATTGAAGTTCAGTGGTAGAACACTTACCTAGCACATGTGAGGCACTGAGTTTGATTCCTCAGAACCACATAAAGGTAAAGTATCATCTACAACTGAATTTTTTAAAAAAAGAATACAAGTGGGCTGGGGTTGTAGCTCAATGGTAAAGTACTTGCCTTGCATGTGGAAGGTACTGGGTTCGATCCTGTGCACCACATAAAAATATAATAAAGGTATTTAAAAAAAAAAGAATACAAGTAACATTACATCTTGGCGAAAATGCAGGGTGAAAGGTATACTCATACACTACTGGTGGACTGCAAATTGGTGCAACCACTCTGGAAAGCAGTATGGAGATTTCTAAGAAAACTTGGAATGGAACCACCATTTGACCCAGTTATCCCACTCCCTGGTTTATACTCAAAGGACTTAAAATCTGCATACTACAATGATGCAGCCACATCAATGTTTATAATAGCTCAATTAACAATAGCTAAACTATGGAACCAACCTAGGTACCCTTCAACAGATGAATGGCTAAAGAAAATGTGGTATATGCACATAATGAATATTATTCAGCCATAGAGAAGATTGAAATTATGGTATTTGCCAGAAAATGGATGGAACTGGAGAGTATCATGCTAAATGAAATAAGCCAATCCCAAAAACCCAAAGGCCAAATGTTTTCTCTGATATGTAGGTGCTAACTCACAATAAAGGGGTGGGTAGGAAAGAATACAAGTACTTTGGATTATACAAAGGGGCATGAAGGGAAGTGGGGGGAATGGAAATAGGAAAGTTAGTAGAATGGATCAGACATTACTATCCTATGTGCATTTATGATTACATGACCAATGTAATTCTACATAATGTACAACCAAAAGAATGAGAAGTTATACTCCATATGAGTTTAATATGTTAAAATACATTCTACTGTCATGTATAACTAATAAGAACAAATTTTAAAAAGATTATTAGGGGTGTAAAATGGTGTCAGCTACAGTGTCCAATGGTAGTGTTGTGATCATACTTTTGGGGGGTGAAGTTTAACCAAGGCTGTCTAGCTTCTTTTGGCCAGACAAATGAATTTCTATTTATTTTCTAATTCTGCTTGTCCTGTTTGTCATGTCTTTCTATGAGCTACTTAACCTCCTGATAATTCTTTTTTTAATTTAGTTATCCACTTTTTGCCTCTGTTGTTGCAACCAGCAACCCTGGTTGGCATTCTTTTGGAATTCTAGTGGTCTGCTGTATGTGGTAGTTAATTAGCCACGATTGACTTCTGGATGATGTACCCCCAAAGGAGAGATGTTGAAGATTTGATTAGAATAATTTCATGGCTGAAAAATGTAAGGAAGATAGAGTTCATTAATTATGCCACCAACAGCAAGAAAGGAAAAACTCTGGTTTAGACTTCCCAATTCAAAGCAAATTTTAAAATTCAATACTATTGTAAAAATACAGCAGGAAGTCCTTTTGCCTGTATCCAGGACTATTGAACTCTTGGTTCAAAAATGTACTGATTTTCATCAAATGCTGCAGGGACAAGTGGATATCCACTTGCAAAACAGTGAAGTTGGACCCCCCTACCTCATACATACACAAAAATTTAGTAAAAATGGATCAAAGACTTAAATGTAAGAATTTAAATTATAAAACTCCTAGATAGAAATAGCAGGTAACTTCATAAGTTGGGCACAGGACATGTGTCTATAATCACAGCTAGTTGGGAGCCTGAGGCAGGAGAATCACTGAGCCAGGAATTGGGGATCAGCCTAGACCTCACCTCAGGAAAAATAAAAAGGATATCTTCATGACCTTGGGTTTAAAATGGTTTCATAGATTCATTAAACATATAAGTGAGGGCTAGGATGTAGATCAGTAGTAAAGCACTTGTCTAGAATGTGCAAGGTCCTGGGTTCAATCCCCAATACTGCCAAAAAAATGTGTGTGTGTGACAGAAAGAAAACAGATAAGTTGGCCTACCTCAAAAGTAAAACATTTGTGTGTAAACTATACATTAAGAAAGCAAAAAGACAACCCACTATATGGTATAAAATATTTGAAAAAATTTAGCTTATAAGAGATTTGTCCAAATATATAAACTTAATTTTAATTAATTATATATATATATATATATATATATATATATATATATATATATATATATCCTGATTAAAAACTGAGCGAAGGACTGGGGTTATGGCTCAGTGGTAGAGCGCTTGCCTCTCATGTGCAAGGTCCTGGGTTTGATTCTCAGCACCACATAAAATTAAATAAATAAATAAATAAAGTTGTTGTGTACAACTACAAAAAATAAATATTAAAAAAATTTGAGCAAAGGTCTTAAATAGGCATATATCCAAAGAAGATCTATTAATGGCTGATAATTGTATTGGTTATTATAGAAATGCAAATCAAAATCACAATGAGATCTATCTACAACTTTATACCCATGTGATATGGCTTTTATTGTTGCCTCCAGCAACCCTGATTGGCATTCTGTTGCAATTTTAGGGATTTGCTGTTGAATTTAAATAACTATGATTGTCTAGAATTAACCATGATTTAGAAGTCAAACAATCATTGTTAATTGTCACAAACTACAGACCACAATAATTTCAGTGGTCTGACATTTTTTACTTCTTTGAAATTGTTCTAATCAAGTCATCTGCGTCTTACCTTCAGTGAGCACATCATCCAGAAGTCAAGCCTGAACTTTGGTGAAGGAAGAAAGGAAAATATACTGAATTCAACCAATGATTAATAGCCAACCAATGGCCAAGTAATTCAGTCAATCATGCTTATAAATTGAAGCCCCAATAAATATCCTGGCTTAGTGAAACTCTGCCTGACTGCTGCCATACCACCATCACAGAGAAGAACTATGTGAAGCCCATTGAGCTGGTCAGGATAACTAAAATAAGGGACAGGATCAACTTGCAGGGAAAATATACACAGGTTCTTGTGGAATTTATGGATGTCAAAACCTGCTCCATCAACCACAGTGTGAAAGGCTTCAAGCTCAAGTGTATTCACCCTATTGGAGTCAGAGTGAGAGGTTCAAAGGCTCTGAATTTTAGGTCCTATGTGTTGGCCTATGGGATAATCTATGACTGTTAAATAAAGTGTTTGTACTATTGAAAATATTACATAAATAAAGCTTAGTGAAAAGCACTGACTGGTGAATACATTGATGTGTCAGGAAGTGGATATGTCCTGATTCCAAAGAGAGAGCACTTTTAGAAACTCTGCATTTGGAACCCTGTGAGACCTCACTCTATGTGTTTCTTCATTTGACTGGTTCTGTCTTGCATCCCTTCTAATAAAACTATAATGGTAGTTGTTGGGAAAGCATATAACGGCAGCAGCACCCCAGAGAAAAACCCTAACATGGCGTCTAACGACCCTCTTTCTCCTCTTTTTTCCTTTCACTGGCGCGAAACGTTCCCGCCAGCGCCAATTCAAATCCTGCTGGTGGGAAACCTTAGCCCCAATAAGAATTAACTTCTTGGGCTCCGGAACTGACATTTGGAAAAGCTTGCCAATAAACGGGCGACCTGTTATCTACCTCAGCCCTGCTACCTCTCCTTAGACCTATATAAACACACAGCCTTTGGTAATAAAGTGGAACCTCTTTGGTGATCTGTGTTGTGTGGTGTGGCATCTTCCAGTCTTACAGTAGTACATCACTTTCCTACATTCTGTGAATCATATAAGCAAATCCTCAAATCTTGAGGGAATTGAGGGAACCCCCCAATTGGTAACCAGTTGGCCAGAAGTGTAGGTAGCCTATGGATACTTGAGTGTGACTGGCATCTGAAGTGAGAGCAGTCTTGTTAGAGATCATGACTGATAATCTGTGGGTTCTGTGATAACTTCAGGTAGTTAGTGCCAGAATTTTATTACTGGTTGGTGTCAAAATATTACCCTATGTCTATATTAGTCAGTTTTTTTTGTTTGTTTGTTTTGTTTTGTTTTTGCCACTGTGTCCAAAATACCTGACAATAACAACTTAAAGGAGAAAAAGTTTATTTGGGTTTATGGTTTCAGAGATTTCTGTCCATAGTCAGCTGGCTTCATTACTCTGAGCCTGAGCTGAGGCAGAACATCATGGTGGTATGGTGTGGCAGAAGAAAGCTGCTCAGTTCACGATAGATGGGAAGGAGAGTAGAGGGCCAGGAGCCAGGGAAAAAATATTTAACCCCCAAGGCATGCCCCCAGGTAACCCACTTCCTCCAGTCATACCCCACCTGTCTATAGTTACTACCTAGTAATGTACTCAAATTATTAATCTATCACACAGATTAATCTACAGATTAGATTAGTATTCATAGTCTGATCATGTCACCTCCTGCATTAACACATGAGCTTTTGGGGGGAGGGGAATACCTCATATCCAAACCACAACAATGGCAAAAGGTGCAGTTAAGGATCAAGAGCTAGAGGCAGAGGGAAGTTTGACATAGAAGAGGACAAGTCAGTGTGACCAGAAAAAATAGACTGGAGTGATATAGCCACAAGCTAACAAATGCTGCCAGGCACCAAAAGTTAGAGGAGGCAAGGAACAGATTTTGACCTTGAGTTTTCAGATGGTTCATGACCCTGCTAACATTGATTTTGACCCAGTGAGCCTGATTTTAGACATCTGGGCTCCAGAACTATGAAAGAGCACATTTCTATCATTTTAAGGCATCAAGTTGTGATAGGCTGGGAGCCGTGGCACATGCCTGTAATCTCAGCAATTTAGAAGGCTGAAGCAGGAGAATGGAAAGTTTGCAGCAAGCCTAGGCAACTTGCTAAGATACTGTTTTGAAATATAAATAGGACTGGGGATGTAATTCAGTGTTAAAGCTCCTCTAGGTTCAATCACCAGTATTAAAAAACAAACAAACAAACAAACATAAAAACCCACAGTGTAATATGTTACTCCCATGAAGTATGGTAAAAGCGAAGTACAAATGTGCTTAGAGTGCTTACTTCAGCAGCACATATACTAAAATTGGAATGATACAGAGAATATTAGCATGCCCCCATGCAAGGATGACACACAAATTCATGAAATGTTCCAGATTTAAAGAAAAAAAAAATGTGTGTCTAGAGAGGTGAAAAAATTTCCCCAAAATTCTGCAATAAAAGAGGAAGGCACACAGCTAGTCCATCTGGCTCCAGATCCTGCACTCCTAAGGGCTATGCTACTCTGTAACAAATGAACTAAAGATTCTCACTGCTCACTATCTTTCTGTTAATGCCGCATTTACTTCCTCACAACCTCCAAACTTCTGCTCCTTGCAACCCCATTCCTAGCTCTTTCAGACAAAAGGAAGAAAATGTATTCCCAGTTTCCCTCAGGAAAAAGGGTCTTCTTGACACAAAGATTCATAAAGTGGGGGCCACAAAAACATCTCTGGTTGAATGATCAAACTTTGTGGAAATAAACTTGCTTTTTACCACTCAGGATCATCAGTAACAGCTTTAGTGTCTGAATAGAAACTGAAAACTTTATTCCCCACCACCCCCTCCAAGTTGTCATCCATTGCTTCCAGCCCAATTAATTCTTCCTCTTATGGTATATAGATTCCACTCAATAAATTCAAAAGAGTTACGTGATAGTTTTTTATTTTTCAATGTTGATTCTTGCAATATGTTGGAAATCTTATTCTTTGCAATATTTAATCTTAGGATGAAAAAATTTAAATGTCAACTTAAAAATATGCAATGGGATACACAATTTTTCAAAATTGTTTTAGAGGATGTGCAAGCAAAATAGTTGGCCCTTTGGCCAACTTCTTTGGTAGGAATCCCATAACAACAAGAAAAAAGTCTGTGAGCTAAAAAGTAAAGGAAAACTAACTGAAAACAATTTCTACCAATTGGGGAAACATTCAGACTTAATAATACAAGCTGTGCTAAGCACTGGATCTCCATTATCTCAGTTATTCTAATAACCAGTGATGAAGGTTAATTTTATAGGTAAGGAAACTGAGGCTCAGAAAAGTTATGATAAACCTACCAATTAGTCCATAATAGAGCTTGAATTTGAACCTACACCTGCCTGATCCCCACATCTGAGTTTTAGCCTCTTCACTCTGCTCTCTGGCAGATTGCTGGGCCTTCCCTAGCTCCTGTCCCTGAGAATGACAGTGACTGTCCCAGCAAAAGCTGGCAGCAGTGACATCAAGAGCCATGCCAGAAGAGAGGAGGCAAAGGAACAACTTAGGGAGAAATGGCAAGAAGACCCAAGGCACTGTGGTACCTGTTCCAATACTGGACAGCTTCTGACACGTGTAACAAAGGAAGACAGAGTGACCTCTGGTGGCCCAAGAGCCACCCCTCCCATACCATGTTGAGAGATAGGAAGGGTGGACTCTGCTGTCCTACCCTATCTTATTGGTTACAACTGTGGGTGATAAGGAAGGGGCAGGAAGGGGACACCTCAAACACTTGCTATCAGATCATTGTTATGCCTTCACTCCATGTTTCTTGAACATTCTTGGCATTTACCTATACCTCTTTTTTCTTTTTTATCTGTGATACTCTACCAACTTTTTATTTATTTCTCCCAAAAGTAACATAATGCCTGCAAATTATTTCTATCAATTTATCTTACAGTTTTTGTCTTATTTATTTAGCTGCCATGATGTCTAGCTTGTAACTATTAAAACTTTTAAAATTATGTCTTTTATTATTATATCATACTATCCCATTTATTCTTTTTATTTTAGATTCCTCCTGATATTAACATTTCCTTTCCTGTCTTCCCTTTATTTGCATTTACCAGATATGTCTTGCCCACATCTTTGTTTTGAACTCTATCATTTTTTAAATATATATTTTGTATGTATTATACTGAGGATTGAACCCAGGACCACTCTACCACTGAGGCCCACCCCCCAGGGCCCACCCCTGGCTTCTGTTTTTGTTTTTTTGTTTTTGAGACAGAGTCTAAGTTGCCCAGGCTGGCTGTGAACATTCCATCCTCCTGCCTCAGCCTCTGATTACAGATGTGATTACAGGTATGATTACAGGTGTACGCCACTGCACCCAGCTCTATCACTGTTTAAAATTTGTTTCTTATACACAACACATAGTTTGTTTTTAACTCAATCTGACAGTTTCTTTCAATGGGTAATTCTGTTTAGTTACATTTAGTTGCAATTGATAACATTAAGTTCTAATAATTTATGATTACTATTTATTTTAGTTTGTTGATGTCTCATCCTTTTCATCATTTTTGTCAGTCTGATCAAATTTCCATCTGCTCCCCTTTTTACTTGTTAATTTTTTAGTTCTGCTATACTTTTCCATTTTATGATTTCTTTTCTTTTTCCTATGCTTATTATAGACTATTTTTCTGTAACATATATTTAAAATCTACTATTTGCCCCATAGAGATGCTTTGTCTAATCACTTCCTCCTTCCCTTTCCCCAGTAAGATCTTTCAGAATAATCTCATTTCCCCATTCTCCTTCAACCTGTTCACATCCTATATTCACATGAAATCTTTGGATGAGTTTTACCACTCCCACAGGTTTATTTCCAGTCTTCAGGTTTTGCATAGATAATCTGGTACTCTTTCTTTCAGGCTACTACTGGAGTTTCTTTTGAAGTTGAAGTATGTCTCTTCCATTTCAGTAATAATTTTAGCCTTCATAATATATATTTCCGGAGAGTCAGTCAACATCCAATGGATATATATTATATACTTCCATAATCTATCAGTATCCAATGGATATCCAATTGATATTGACATACTATCTAGACTATCATGCAAAATACATATTATATTATATAATATATATAAGCCATCAAAACACAAATATATAAAAGTTATATAGTTACATTAAAATAACATGTGTAAATATATCAGCTTATATTTTAATATAACTGATTTCCTTTGTAATCATATGTATTGTATTTTACATGTTTAAAAACATACAGAGAAGAGGGACTGGGGTTGTGGCTCAGTGCAGAGCACTTGCCTAGAATGTGTGAGGCCCTGGGTTTGATCCTCAGCACCACATATGAATAAACAAAAATAAAGTTAAAAATCTATTGGCAATTAAAAAATATTAAAAAGAAAAAACATTCAGAGAAGAGGTTTATCGCATGTTAAGAAAAGGCTAATTTGTGGCTGGGGGTATAGCTCAGTGGTAAAGCACTGGTCCAGCTTTACATGAAGACCTAGGTTCCATACCAACATTACCAAAAAAAAAAAAAAAATCACAAACAAAACTTAAAAACAAAAATAAAAACAGGGATAGAAAAGGCTAATTCAAGGCTGGGGATGTCACACAGTGGTAGGATGCTTGTCTAGCATGTTCAAGGCCCTGAATTTGATGCTAGCACATGGACGAAAGGAAGGAAAGAAGGGGAAGGGAAGGGAAAAAAGGAGGGATTGCTTGATTCAGCTACCCCTCCAACTTCAATTACCATTTCTTTTTTTTTCTTTTTAGAGAGAGAGAGAGAATTTTTTAATATTTATTTTTTAGTTATTGGTGGACACAACATCCTTGTTTTGTATGTGGTGCTGAGGATTGAACCCGGGCCACACGCATGCCAGGCGAGCGCGCTACCGCTTGAGCCACATCCCCAGCCCATAAGTGATGCTTTAAAGCAATTTCTAACTCAGTATGTCCAAAACCTAACTCATCTTCCTTCCCTGCCTGGTCCTTTTCCAGTGAAAACTTTCTCAGAAATAGCTCTGATAAGGCCAGAAGCCTAGGAATTATACTTGCATTCTTCATCTGCCTCACCTCCATATTGAGTTTTTTTCCAAGATCTTGTTGACTTCATCTCCTAAAATTTGTTTATATCAGTCTATTTTTATCAATAGTTTGAAACCTTACCTGTTTGACTGGAATGGGATGGGAGCATAGGTCAGATAGGTATGGATTGATAGGTAGTGAACGAGAGGTACATAAAAGAAAACTGTAAACATAGATGATTTCTTTGGAACCTCTGGAGAAAGAATACTGGCAGATTTTGGAAGATGGTATCCTTTTCCCTTCATTCCTATCTCCATCTTTTTAGTCTAACCACACCCCTAGGTTGTACAACAGTGAAAAGGTAGAGCCTCAGACCTTTTACTGAGCTTTCACAAGGTGAACCCCCAAGTGGAGACATTAAAGAACACACGTGTGTGCTGGCAGGTAAGAGATTCCTCATAATATTGTAAAATTGTAAAACTAATAATACAAAGCATAATCTAAATGGATACATAATCTCTTTCCTGATCACCTTCATCCATCCCTGATCTCCTGGACCCATTCTCCATATTGCAGCCAGGAACCCTTTTAAATGTAAATGTGTTCATCAACTGCCAGTCTTTCTTGACTTCATTCATGTTCTGTACCACAGCCACTTGAGGCTTTTTTCAGTTCCTCAAACACTCTGTGATCTCTTCTATCACAGGCCTTTCTATATGCTATCCCCTCTGCCTGGAATGTCTCTACACTCTCTTGGCTATGTTAACACCTACTGATTCCTCAGCTCTTAGTTCAAATGCCACTTCTTCAGAAAATCCTTATTGCAATCCAAGACAGGTTCAGACTCCCAGTTGTATGCTCTCATGTCATCCTGTCCTTTTCCTTCCTAGTACTTGTCACAGACTGTAATTATATATTTGCTGTTGTGATTATTTGATTAATATGTCATCTCTAATAGACTAGAAGTCCTAGGAGGGTAGGAAGCAAACCTCTTTTCAAACCAGTGTATCCTCAATCATAATACATAATGATGGTATAATGCCTATCACATAGACATACTCAATTACGTGTGTGTGCTGGGGCAGGATGCATGTATATGACTGATCAAGTGTCTGTATATGTAAAGCAAAGCAACTGGACTGCGGTGACCTCATAAAGAGACATCACACTGAGTAGCCCTCTCAGAGCAGCCCATTTACCTCCCTCAAACACATCATCTGCAACATATAATAGAATATACCACCTACTTGTTTGGTTTCTGAATCATCTGAATCCACCCTCATTCAGCAATGTGGTCTATCAGCTTTCAGAGATACAGAAAACAATAACTGCCATTTATTCATTTGACCAATAGCTATTTTGTGCCTACCCCTGCTGTATTCAAACACTGGACTCAGATGGGTAAAAACAGATGAACAAGGACAAGTTATCATTCTCAAGGAATGTATGGTTTTGAAGCACAGATATATAAACAAACTATAACTTCCTCTTTAAAAACACTAATATTATGAGGCACACTCATAGTTTTAGAGGATCACAGAGAAGGGTGACTACCAAAGCACTTAGCAAAAGCTTAGCTAATAGAAATGCTATGTAGAATAACTATCCATTGGACATATATTCAAACATTCTAAGCTCTAACTTCAGGCCTGTTTACACCACAAGAAAGCAATTTACTTGGACCACATTAAACAAGCCCCCTTTAAAAGTAACGATCACTAGGTTGTTGTTCTTGGCTTTTATTGGTCACAAGAAACATCCATATGGGGGGAGAGGAGAAAGCAATAGCCATGTAAATTTTGCTTTTGCATTTGTTGTTCAAATGTCTTAACTGCTTTAGAATATCAACTCACCATTTCCTAATTACGTTTAGAATTTAGTGATACAGAAACAAGTCAAAACTATGGTCTATCTTCTCTGATGAAACGATTTCTTTCTGATGACAAATTTAGGTTCATTTTTGCCCTGGTATTCAGGAAATGTAGAAATAAATTTCAAATGCAGTTAGTCATGTTTAACTCCAGGATAATTGTGATCTTTTTTCCTCTGGTTCTAATATTCTATTTCTAGTTTTGTAGCCAATTGTAAACTTTCTTTATGTTCTTAATGGACAACAGATGGACTAAAATAAACTTAAGGTGAGCTGGAGATGTAGCAGCTCACTGGCAGAGTGTGTGCTTAGCATGAGCAAGACCCTGGGTTTGATCTCTAGAACTAAAAAAAAAAAGCCTTAACATACTCAGTCACTTTAGAACTATATTGCAAAAATACATGACTTATGATAGTTAAAAGAATCTGGAGAAGGGCTGGCGTTATGGCTCCTGGTAGAGCACTTGCCTAGCATGTGTGAGGCACTGGGTTCAAACTTCAGCACCACATAAAAATAAACAAACAAAATGAAGGCATTCTGTCCATGTGCAACAACAACAACAATAAAAAACAAAATTTAAAAAAAAAAAGAATCTGGAGAAACTGGAAGACTCACAGAAAAGGGACCAAAAATAAAAAAAATTTAAAAAAATGTATGCCCATATTCTCCATTTCAAATGTTGGGCAAACAAACTGATCTTGGCATATAGGCTATTAGAAAAGCGAGGTACTGAACACAGATCACAGGATGCATGGTCATTATTTAATATGTATGTATGATAACAGAAAGGTTTTAAGCTTTTTTGGGATCACAAATCCTTCTGATGAACTGCCGAAAGCACTGCTCCCCAAGAAAATACAAGTACAGTTCCTAAAAGCAGAACCTTGTTGTGTTCTATTCATTTTCCAGAGCCTTAGAGAATTCAGATAAACCTGAGGAAGAACCTGCCTGAGTTGCCAAGTCAGAGGGGAGAGTGGTAAATCACCTATCAAGCCAATTTCCTAATGCTCTGATACCATAATTAGTTTAAGCCAGTGGGTTGTTTTGTTTGTTTTTAATTGTGTGTGTGTGTGTGTGATAAATCCATTTGATGAGTTAAGGTATAGGTCATCTATCCCCAAAATTCACCCACAAACATACCTCTCCACAGTTTTGCCCATAATTTCATGGGGTTCATGTACTTCCTAAAACCCATCCTCAGATAATCGGTTATGTTTAAATGCAGATTCCACCAGACGCGGCGGAATGCCCTTGATGACCTTTTAGAATCGCCGCTCTTTCATCACGCGGACTAGAGGGGCCCAAGAGGTTACCGGGCTGCGAGTCCCCAAGACCCTCACGGTTTCCCCAGGCCCTTCCAGCTCTCCCCTCCCCCAGGCCTGTGCCGCGCAGGTGCGAAAACCTCAGGGGCCACCCCGGCGCGACGGCCCGGGAGCAGGGGGATGGGACCCCGGGAGGGGCGGAGGCGGGGGTGGGGGCCTTCCCGGTGTTGCCTGGCGACGGCGCTCTCCACCCAGGCCGTTCCACTTCCTCAGCAGGGGCGCCGCGGGCCGCGCAGTCGGTGACCGACCTCCCGGAGCGGCCCTCTTCCGGCTTGCCCCCCTCCGCCGGGCGTTGGCGAGCTCCCGTGACGTCACAGGAGGCGGGGCCAGCGCCGCTGCCGGGTGCTGGAGGCGCCATTGGAGCCGGCTTGGCTTGCGAGCCCCGCTGAGGAGCCGGAGCTTGGGCCGCAGCAGCCGCCGCGTCCGCCCCTGGTCCCTGGCCCCTCAGCGTCATGGCGTGCGGGGCGACGCTGAAGCGGCCCATGGAGTTCGAGGCGGCGCTGCTAAGCCCCGGTTCCCCGAAGCGGCGGCGCTGCGCCCCTCTGCCCGGCCCCACTCCGGGCCTCAGGCCCCCGGACGCGGAGCCGCCGCCACCGCTTCAGACGCAGACCCCGCCGCCGACTCTCCAGCAGCCCGCCCCGCCCGGCAGCGAGCGGCGCCTTCCAACTCCGGGTAACCTGCGCTGCTGCGGGCTTGGCAGGAAGCCAGGCCCAGGCATTGGGGGCTGGGGTGTGGGAAGGGGTCTTGAACGCCGGGCGAATTCTACCACGGACCCCTTCTTTGCCTTAAGAAAAGGGAACTGGGGTGCTGCTGGGCCTGGCTGCTTCCGGGGATCGGAGACATCCGGGAAGGGTAGTGGCCCCTCGGTGTCGGTTTTCGGTTTTCCTGAAGCTGGAGAACCTAGAGGAGTGGGCACCAAAAGGAAGATGGGAATACCCAGGCCGCTGAGCCCTCCCCGTCCCTGAAACCCCTCTTGTCTACGCTGCACCCCGCCGCCCTGCAGATCCAGTGGGCCATGGGAAATTGGATTCTGCTCACGAACCCGGCCTTGAGGGTGGCGGGTGGGGGCGGGTTACTCGGAAGGGGCGTTGAGTATGTGCAGCTCAGCACCGAAATGTAGATTATAGGAAGACCTGATTTCCAGACGTCTTTAGGGACTAGAAGCCATCTCAGGAGTCCTGGAATCCGATTTCAATCTATTTCTAAAAGAGACTGGCCAAGTTTTATTCTATGGTTATTGTCTTGTACCGAATATGGCTCGAAATCAGTAGGTCATTGGCCAAAATTTGAGGCTCTTTCAACATACAGAGGTTCTTGTAGCAAGAATTCAACTATCTAATGCAGAGACTGTCCTTCAATAAGGCATTCCATTTGCCAATAAGGCATTCCATTTGGCCAAGGGAAGGTCTGGTGTGACAGTAAAGATACATATCATATTGCATTACTAGAGGGGAAAGTGCATCGACATTAATATTCATCAGTTTTAAAGAACGTCCAGAAATGAGGGATTCCTAAAGTGGATTTTTGGAAGTTATTTCTTTGTGCGTTTTTCTGTTCATCAAGCTTAAAGCAATCACCTTTAACATTCTTTCCTTACCTTTTTTTCAGTTACCAGTGCCTTTAGATTTCATTTCCTCCTTCCTCTGCATATCTATAATGTAGATTTAGACTCGTTCCCACACCAAGATTGCTGCAGCCAGCAGAGTTCTCGGATTTTTTTTTTTTTTCTTCTTCTTCTTCCCCATTCTGAGAATGGAACCCAGGGTCTCCAGTACCGCTGGACAAGTGCGGTACTGGATACCTACTTAGATACCTACCTAGCCCTCGCCCAGACTTTAGATCCTTACTGTGTTCACTTCTTTTTTAAACCTTGAAAATTGAAGGATTTATCAACTATAACCATATCTTATCTAGTCAGTTTTGATATTTTGTTTGGTTGGTTTTTGGTTTGGTACTAGGGATCGAACGACTGAGCTATGTCCCGAACAGTTTATTTTTTATTTTGACATAAGGTCTCACTTAGTTGCTGAGGCTAGCCTGGAACTTGTGATCCTTCTGCCACAGCCTCCCAAGTTAATGGGATTGCAGGCGTGACCTGGTCACGTTTTTTTAAACATTTTCTTAAAACCCCGCCTCTACTCTTTCCCCCAGATCCATGTTGCTGTGCCTGTATCATGTTGTTTCCCCCGTGTTTGCTGATTCCACTTCGTAATTTCTTCAAGTGGCCTATCCATTACCCAATCTGCCCCATAAGTATCTCTATTCTTACTTTAAATTCCCTGATCATTTAATGTTGAATAGCTTTATGCACAGAATGAAATCATATTTGGAAAAGGTTTTTTTGTTTTTTGTTTTTTTTTTTTGAAGGACAAAAGCAGGGAGTAGAAATGGTGTAGTCCCAGCTACTGGGAAGGCTGAGACAGGAGAATCACATGAGGCCCAAAGAATCACTTGAGGCCCAAAATTCCACTGGATTTGTGATGTGTGTGTGTGTGTGTGTGTGTTTTCCCCTTCCTCCCAATGATCTTAGATACCCAAGGATTGTCTTATCTTTTGAGGTCTCACTTCTACAAAATGGAATTAATACTTGCTCCATTTATCATTTGTTGAGGACCTACATAGATGGCTGCAAAAAGTATTTTTGAAAACTATAGTAGTAGGCTTTATGTAGTTATTAAGTACTACCCTCTAGACTAATAGTGTTGGTCATATTACAATAAATGCTGAGTAAATGATTGTTGAATGTATTTGGGAGCCTGAATATGGAAGTGTAATAATGAGAACTTTTGTTATTTTTTCTTTCTCTGTGTGTGCTTGGTATTGTACCTAGGGCCTCACACCCAGCCAAGGGCTGCTGTTTTTTAAATCTTAAAAACCTAGCCTTTGGAAAGATCATCCCCCCCAAAAAAAATTATGCAAACCAGTTTCTTGGTCATTTATGTTACATTTTATTTAAAATGAAATATTTATTTTTAAAGATCAGTTGTTTCTTGGGGGGGAGGGTAATGGGGATTGAGCCCAAGGCATACTTAGCTGTGCTCTAGCACTACCACTGCAATATATCCTCAGCTCCTTCTCTTTTGTGTGATGGCTGGGGATCAAACCCAGGACCTCACTCTTGCTAGGCAAGCACCCTATCATTGAGCTATACCTCCACCCCCATGTTTCTTTCTTTCTTTTTTTTTTTTAAGAAAATTAAACTTTTTAATATATCTTTATTTTGTTTATTTATTTTTATGTGGTGCTGAGGATCAAACCCAGGGTCTTACACATGCAAGGTGAGCGCTCTATTGCTCGGCCACAACCTCAGCCTCCCCATGTTTCTTAATGCTTATTTGGTTCTACACGAAAGATATAGAAAGTATTAATGATTTATAATTTGATTCTTTGGTTTAAGTGAAAGGTGCCTTGTGGATTAAAAAGGAAGAATGGGGAAGAGAATGTTGTTATACTAACAGAGTCAAGTAAAAAGCTAATGGAAAGTAAGTGTAATAATCAGTGACTTCATTTTATAATATCCCAGTTATCTCAAAGGTTGTAAACTTATGTCATGAATGGTCAAGAAACTTTTTTACTTGACATTAAAAAAAAAAAGATATGTATAATAGAGCACTTTCTATAGAAAGACCTATAGAATTAAGCCTTTTATTGCTTAAATTTTTAATGAGTAAATGCCAGGCATGAAAGGGGATTGTTGACCTCAGGGAGATGTGGAGATATTTATAAATATGGAGTGAGTCTGTATGCAAAGCTTTTTTTTTTTTTTTTTTTTTAAAGTACTGAGGATTAAACCTAAGATATTTTACCACTGTGTTACATCCCCAGACTTTTTACTTTTTATTTTGGAACAGTGTCTCACTAAATCTCTTGAGATTGGCCTCGAACTTGCAGTCCTCTTGCCTCAGCTTCCTGTGTTGCTGGATTATAGTATTTTTTAAAAATATTTTTAGTTGTAGATGGACACAATACCTTTATTTTGTTTATTTCATTTTTTATATGGTGCTAGGTATTGAACCCAGGGCCTCACACATCCTAGGCAAGCGCTCTACCACTGAGCTCTACAACCCCAACCCTAGGATTATAGTCTTGCACCACCACTCCTGGCAGGAAGCAACTAATGGATCATGACTTGTGAGTTGGAGAATACATTCTGACTTGAGATAGCATTTTAGTTGGCTGGGTCTTCAGTGGAGGAATGGCACACCCCCTTGTCAAGCAAATGGAAACTGCTAGAGCAAGGGCTCCGAACTCTACAGGAACTGAAGAACTAATAGTTTCATTCAACTAGCTTATAGTGGGAAAGGGACCTGGGAAAATAAATTGGGACTGGGTTTTGGATGATATATTCAAGAGTTTGAATTTTGGTCTAGCAACTAGGAACCATGGTACAGTTTTTTATCCTGATAGAACCTGGAAGAACTACTTCAAATAATGAGAAACAAGGATTAAAATTAGCATCCACTGGGCTGGGGTCATAGCTCAGCTGGTAGAATACTTGCCTGGCATGCATAAGACCCTGGGTTCAATCGCCAGCACTACAACCACAACAACAACAACAACAAAAATAACATCCACTGTTAAGGACTTTTGGATTTTTCTTTTTAAAAAATTACTGTTTTCTGTTCTATGTTCTTCAGGAAAAAAAATCACACCTACTTCCTTATATTTCTCCTTTGGATGTTCATATTCTTAGACTTAGTAGTCTTTCTAATATTGTATCTTTCCATTTGTACACTTTACCATACAGGAGGCTGTTAAAGAGGTTTGTTTATCAAAGAACTTCTGTTCTCTTGAGCATTGTCCTCATACTTGTCCTTTCTTGTTTCAAGTCATTACAGTTTCTTACATCCTTGTATTGAATCTGGCAAGTATGTGCTTGAGGAATAGTACATTTTTAAAATGAAGTGAAGACTTTGTAAATTCAAGGGTCTGAAATAGGAACTTCATAGCACTCTTAAAGGAAAGCATTGTTTATCCTATATTGTTCCAGAATTTAGATGGAGAGTTAAGGAGTTTACCTATGTGTGGAGCTATTTTGAGTTCATACCATTTGTTAGACAGTACCATAATTTATTATAGCATTATGAATTACTCTTTGATTTTTGATTCACATAGGCATTTGACATTTATACTAAAGATCTTGAATGACTTCCCAAGATATAGTCACATGGTTATTAAGAGCATTAACATCCCCCACCACTAAAAAATAGGTTATAGCAGCATATACACAAGAATAATTTGAATTGAGACAAGGATGATATAGTTTTCTGGGGTTTTATGTTTTGTGGGGTTTTTTTTCCACCCTTTTTGTTTGTTTTCACCCTTTTGGGGGGGGGCAGTGTTGGAGGTTGGACCTGATCCACTCTACCACTGAGCTTCATCCCTAGCCCTATTTGTTTGTTTGTGTATTTAACTATCTACCTACCTACCTATCTTTAAGACAGCATCTTACTATGTTGCCAAGACTATGTGCAAATTTGGAATCCTACCTCAGCCTCCTGAGTACTTGGGGTTACAGGTGTGGACCATGATGCCCCAGCTTTTTTTTTTTTTTTTTTTATTAGGGAGGCTTTATAATGTCTGGCAGGTGAATGTAGTATTACACTGCAAAAATGAAAAACTTGAAAACCACATCCTTCCAGATTCTTTTTTGTCTCTAGGAGTATACTTCAAGGTAATTTTTGGTGTTTCTTGGACTCCCTTTAATAGCCTTAGCAAATTTGGTTTATGATTTTCTTGACTCAGAATAGCATTTTTTTTTCTACACCTCTGCCCCTTCCTTCTACTCCCTCTCCTTTGTCCTATCTAAAGTTTCTTCCCATGCTCCTGCCACCCAGTCCCCATTATTGATCAGCATCCTCATATCAGAAAACATTCGGTATTTGTTTTTTTTGTTGTTGTTGTTTGTTTGTTTGTTTGTTTTTTGGGGGGTTGGTTTACTTCACTTAGCATAATATTCTCCAACTCTATCCATTTACCTGCAAATGCCATGTTTTATTCTCTTTTAATGCTGACTAATATTCCATTATGTGTATATAACATAGTTTCTTTATCCATTCATCTATTGAAGGCCATCTGGGTAGGTTCCACAATTTAGCTTTTGTGAATTGTGCTGCTGTAAACATTGATGTGGCTGCATCACTATTGCATGCTGTTTTTAAGTGCTGTGGGATAGCTAGGTCAAATGGTGGTTCCATTCCAAGTTTTCCAAGGAATCTTCATACTGCTTTCCAGATTGGTTGCACCAATTTGCATTCCCATCAGCAATGTATGAGTGTGCCTTTTCCTCCACATCCTTGTATTCTTAATAGCTGCCATTTTGCAGAATAGCAATCTGAATCCTACCAAGTGTTGTCTCTTGTAGAAAATTCTTGTCTTAGCTCTATGACTGTAAGCAGTAAATCTTAGCTTCTCCCCTAATCAGTGTCCACGCTGTGAAAATAGTTTTTGTTGTCTTCCTCCAAGATCTTTGAGTCTCACATGGGACAAAAGCTTCATTGTTAGAAGGTGTTGGGTGATAAGAGACTCACCTCTTAATACTGTTGTCTCTGAAAATGTAAAAAAATAAAGATAAAAAATAACTTCTGCTGGGCACATTAGTGCAGATCTGTAATCCCAGCGACTCAGGAGTTTGAGTGAGTATCACAAGTCAGTAGCCAGCCTGGCAACATAGTGAAACCCTGTCTCAAAATTTAAGGGGGGGGGGAGGTTAGAGATTTAGCTTGGTGGTAGAGCACCCCCAGATTCAATCCCTAGTACCACTAAAATAAAACAAAAATAATTCCTGTTAGACAAAAGGGGGTTTCTTTTACTATAAATTGTACTTATCATCTAGCAAACAGCAGTTCTGGATCTTCATTGCTATGAGAAAACAAGTGTGGGGAACTGTTTGGGTGGCTTATGCCAAAATAGCTGCTGTTGAAATAGCAATAAGAGCACACTATCTGGGGCTATGGAACGAGTGTTTGATATAGTATCAGTGTTCATTTTTTTAATATAAATACCATGGGGGGAAGGAAAAAGATTTGAGAACTGCATGCTAAAAGGAATATTTAAAGTCTAGTCGAAAGACCTGTCCTCCACCTTCTGAAGAAAGTTGGAAAAAATGACAAAGTGAATGCTTGTTTCTTTTTTGTTAGAGCAAATTTTTCAGAACATAAAGCAAGAATATAGTCGTTATCAGAGGTGGAGACATTTAGAAGTTGTTCTCAATCAGAGTGAAGCTTGTACTTCAGAAAGCCAGCCTCACTCCTCAGCACTCACAGCACCTAGCTCTCCAGGTAAGCATGTTTTCATGGGCAAAATGGATATTTAATAAAAGAGTTTATAAATGGTATTTATAATGGTGGCTTTCCAATCCAGAATTGATCTTTTCTAAAATAATTAAATTAGTAAAGTAGTTGCATAAAGTAGTTACTGCTTAATACTTTTAAAACCATAGTCACAAAATTGGATTAATTTGTTTGGTGGTCTTCCACCCAGTACAAGAGCATGTTCCTCTATAACTGCAGTGTGTCTGTTGGCCATAGGAGAGCTATTTAATCTTAACTTTAAATAAGTTAAATAAAATTTAAGATCTTAAATTTATTTAAGTAAATAAATCTTAAGTTCACAAATAATCTGCTATTAATATCTGCAGTGCTGGGGATCAAACCTAGGGCTTCATGGTATGCTAAGAGTATTTCAAGGGCACACAGTAGCCATATGTGGCAGTTGTATTGGGCAGCAAACGAGGACATTTCTGATTCTTAGAATGTTCTGTTGAACAGTACTGCTATATAACATCATTTACAGATGGCCAGTGAAACTCAAAAGTAGGATCTCAGGCCTGGTAAGGTGGTGCTTGCCTGTAATCCCAGTGGCTCAGGAGGCTGAGGCAGGAGGATCATGAGTTCAAAGCCAGCCTCAGCAATTTGGTGAGGTCCTAAGCAAGACCCCATCTCTAAATAACATATAAAGAAAGGGCTGGGGGTGTGGCTCAGTGGTTAAATGCCTCTGGGTTCAATCCCCATACCAAAAAAAAAAAAAAAAAAACAAGCATAGAATCTCAGTGTTTGAGGGAATCTTCTTGGTCACTTTGTGAACCAGCTTTTCCTACCATTTCCTCCAAATAGTCAGCAGACCTGTTTTTGAACATCTGCAGTGGTGGTGGGCTGTCTCCTTTAATTTTTTTTTTTTTTTTTAAGGAGAGAGTGAGAGAGGAGAGAGAGAGAGAGAGAATTTTTAATATTTATTTTTAAGTTTTCGGCGGACACAACATCTTTGTTTGTATGTGGTGCTGAGGATCGAACCCGGGCCGCACGCATGCCAGTTGAGCGCGCTACCGCTTGAGCCACATCCCCAGCCCCTGGGCTGTCTCCTTTAATAGTTAGAGGAGTTTGTTTCCTCACAAACTTGACAGTTCTAAAGGTTAAAAAATTACCTTAAATTAAGTGCATGTTATATATGTGCAATCCCAGCAATTTGAGAGGCTGAGGCAGGAGGATCAAAAATTTGAGGCCAGCTTAGCAATTTTATAAGACCCCATCTCAAAAAAAAAAATTTATTTTTTTAAGGGCTAGGTATGTAGCTCAGTGGTAGAAGTGCTCATGGGTTCAATCCCCAGTACCAATAAACAAATAAAAACAAATTGCCTTGATTAAGAATTATCTTCTTATAGAAGTTGTTGTTTGCCAGGAAGTAAAAGGTCAGGGGAGAATGGAGAGAAGCTGCTTAACAGGTAAGGAATTTTAACCTTTTGGAGTGATGGAAATGTTTTAGAACTAGGAAGAAATGGTTGTTTAACAACATTGTGAACAATTCAGTTGCATTGTATACTAAATGCAACTGAATTGTTCACTTTAAAATGGTTCATTCTCTGTTATGTGAACTTCAGCTTTAATATGTTGCTATTACTTTTTAAAAATTTTTATTTATTCATTTTAGTTGTTGATGGGCCTTTATTTTTTATTTTTATGCTGTGCTGAGAATCGAACCCAGTGTCTCATATATTCGAGGCAAGTGCTCTACCACTAAGTCATAAACGCAGCCCTATATTGCTATTAATATTTGCAGTGCTGGGGATCAAACCTAGGGCTTCATGGTATGCTAAGCAGGTGCTCAACTATTGAGCTACACTGCCAGTCGGGTAATTTTTTTTTTTTTTTTTTTTTTTTGCCCCTTGGTACTGGGATTGAACCCAGAGACACTTTATTTATTTTTTAAAATATTTCTTTTAGTTGTCAATGGACCTTTGTTTGTTTATATGTGGTGCTGAGAATCGAACCCTGTGCCTCACACATGCTGGGCAAACGCTCTACCACTGAGCCACAACCCCAGCCCCTCCAGAGGCACTTTACCACTATATACCCAGCCATTTTTTAATTTGAGCCTGGGTCTCCCTGAGTCTCCCTGAGTTGCTTGGGGCCTCAGCCTCTCAAGTCACTGAGATTACAGGCGTGAGCCACCATGCCTGGCAAGTTATTAAAGTTATTGTGTCCATCTACAAATTAAAAAAAAATTTAAAAAACAAATAGGGATGAAGAAACAGATCCTAGTGTGATCTCTGAAAAACACCTCAAAACTGGATGATCACTGAGGCTGTTGCTTTATTTTGATCAGGAAATCACCTTTGGGATCTGTTGCTCCAGTTGCCAACTCCAGAACCAGGCTGCTTATCCTTTAGCCTCAACATTGAAATAGGTTCCTGGTTTAAGCTTATCCACCCACTTAACTTCAGTAATGAATTTAGATCTTTTGTGAGTGAATCTGATTAGTAAGACCACGACATCTGAAATCTTAAGCTACCAAGGTTTTGAATTTCATAGTCTGCTGGAAAAGAGACAGAAGGGACGCTAGAAGGAGGGTTATAATAGGTACTAATAAACATTTAAGCAGGGGTATTCTTAATGTTTACCATGGAAGTTCTCATTCTCATGATAGATTTCCATATGTGTGTGGGGTTTTTTTTTGTTTTGTTTTTTTAATGTTCTGCAGTGCTGGGGATTGAATGCAGGCCCTTAAACATATTAGGCAAGTGTTGTACCATTCAGCTACAGCCCCAGCCTTTCTTCCTTTTTTTTTTTTTTTTTTTAAATTTTAATTTTAATTTGAGAAGTGTCATCAAGTTGTCTGAGCTGGTCTTGAACTTGTGATCCTCCTGCCTTAGGCCTCCCAAGTAGCTGGAATTATAGGCGGGCACCACCAGCTTGTTTCCTTTAGTTTTAATTTAGAAAGGAATTCTTTGTAAATATGTTTGAACTTGTTAACATGATTCCGCGACCTTAAAGGTTAATGCCTTTGCTAAGTTTTTTTTTTTTTTTTAATATTGGGCAAGTCCTTTGGTCTCCTGAGCTTCTAATTGCCCATATCAACCAGAATCACCTGTGGAGCTTAAAAATAAGCTTCCCAAGCCCCGCCACAGAATTAAATCAGAATTTAATTTAAATCTTTTCTTGTTAATTTTACAGATCTTGTACCTACTTCATTAAACATAGGTCTAGATGATCTCCAAAGATCAAAGTAGCTCTCATGTTCTGAATCTATTTTCCCTAATCTGGACTCGAGATTTTATACCCTTTAAACTTTTTTGTTCTTGTCTTTATGAAATGAGCATTGAATGTGAATAGATTCTTATGGCATCATAACTTTTTCTTACATCTGAATACATGTTGTTCTTCCTATCTCAGTTTACCTTTGGCTTTGCTTTATGAAATAAAGGTGGAAGCCGAATTTTATGAAAATACTCATGTAACATAAAGATATAATTTTTTTCTTTTTTTGGTGGTTGTGGTGCTGCTGGGACGCTCTACTGCTGAGCTATATTCCCTGCCCTTATTTTTTATTTTTAGTCAGAGTCTCACTAAGTCACCCATGCTGGCCTCTAAATTTGGGATCCTTCTGCCTCAGCCTCCTGAGTAGCTGGGATTACAGGTGTGTGCCACCATGCCCAGTTTTAGTTTTTATAATCTTGAGGATTGTTTATATAAATTGTTAATTACAAACCTTAGAACCTTAATATATTATATAAACTATATTTATCTTTTGGTCAGGTTCCTCCTGGATGAAGAAGGACCAGCCCACCTTTACCCTTCGACAAGTTGGAATAATATGTGAGAGGCTTTTAAAAGACTATGAAGATAAAATTCGGGAGGAATATGAGCAAATCCTCAACACCAAACTAGCAGGTAGGCCCAGGCAATAATTTTGCTATCACTGTTAAATAGGATTCAGTAAGAATTAACCCTCTGCTAAGTAACTTTAAAAAGAATAGGGCTTCATGCAAAAAAGATCATTGATTTGATCCATCATGTTGGTTAATCGGTGGTGGGATATAGTACTAACTTCCCACTAGGTGTTTGGGAGGAGTACAGTATTGTTAATTTTTTTTTTTTTAAAGAGTGAGAGAGAGAATTTTTTAATATTTATTTTTTAGTTATCGGCGGACACAACATCTTTGTTTGTATGTGGTGCTGAGGATCGAACCTGGGCCGCATGCATGCCAGGCGAGCACGCTACCGCTTGATCCACATCCCCAGCCCCAGTATTGTTAATTTTTAAAGTTCTGGATGGGATCAATTTGTGAATATGGGAAATTAGGCATCTTGTGATTTGAGAAGTATAATAGAAAATAGAGTCTTATGTGAAAGGAAGGAATCTGAATCAGGAATAGATCAGGGCTGGGGATATAGCTTAGTGGTAGAGCACTTGCCTAGCATGCCTTGGGTTCAGTCAGTTCCTAACACAGCAATTTTTGGGGGATGGGGGTCAGGATCCTCTGAATCCTGAATAGAAAGTAGTGCCTGATAGTGAAAAAAGGACAGGGTTAGAAATGAGTGCAGTGATGCACACTTATAATTTTGCTTTTGTGAAGCTGAGACAGGAGGATCACAAGTTCAGTCAATTCTGGGCAACTTAGACCCTGTTTGAAAATAAAAGTTTAAAAAAGGACCAGGGCTGTAGCTTAGTGGTGGAGCACTTGCCTAGTATTCACAAGGCCCTGGGTTACATCCCTTGGTACTGGGGTGGGGTGGAAGAGCACAATCTATGTTGGGATCAGAGTGGTTTTCGGTTACGACTTTCTGTAACAATATCATGGTTCATTAGAATATTAATTGGTCTGGGGCTGGGGCTGTAGCTCGGTGGTAGAGCGCTCAGCTCGCACATGTGAGACATTGAGTTCAATCCTCAGCACCACATAAAAATAAATAAAGATATTGTGTCCAACTACAATTAAAAAAAATTTAAAAAGATATTAATTGGTCTGATTTATTTATGTGTGTATATATGTGTGTGTGTGTGTGTATATATATATATATATATATATATATATATATATACACACATACATACACACACAAACAAACGTGTATATATTAATGTACAAGTATATATATTTAGCAGTACTGGGAGATTGAACCCAGGGTGCTTTACCATTAAGTTATATCCTTAGCCCTCCCTATTATTATTTTTTAATATTTATTTTTTAGTTGTAGTTGGACACAATACCTTTATTTGTTTTTATGTGGTGCTGATGATCAAACCCAGGATTTCATGCTTGCTAGGCGAGCGTGCTACCACTGAGCCACAACGCCAGCCCCTCCTATTTTTTTTTTTTAATTATTAGCTACACCTGACATTACAATGATCTTAATTCATACATTTGAATCAATTGGGGTATAATTTCTCATTTTCCTGATTGTACAGATTGCAGAATCACATTGATCATACAGTCATCTATATACATACAGCAATTCCCCTCCTATTATTTTTTTATTTTAAGACAGGACCTCACTAAGTCACCCAGGCTGGCCTCTAAATTTGGGATCCTCCTGCCTCAGCCTCCTGAATTGCTGGGATTACTGATGTACACACCACCGTATCCCGGTCTGCTTTAAATTGAGAATTGTTGTGTTAAACAAAGTTAAATAGGTTCTCTTATAGAACTTTGGATCCTTTAATATACTTTATATTTTAAGAAAATAACTCTATAGAGGATGGGAGTATAGCTTGATAATAGAGTGTGTGCTTAGTATGTACAAGGCCTTGGGTTCAGTTCCAGTTTCAGTTGACACTAAGTTACTTCCATTTTCACAGATATCAGGCTACTTCTACCTTTCTTTTTTTTTTTTTTTTTTTTAACATTTCTTTTTTTTTCACCTTTATTTTTTTATTTTTATTTTTTTTAAGAGAGAGTGAGAGAGGGGAGAGAGAGAGAGAGAGAATTTTTTTTTTTAAATATTTATTTTTTTTTAGTTCTCGGCGGACACAGCATCTTTGTTGGTATGTGGTGCTGAGGATCGAACCCGGGCCGCACGAATACCAGGCGAGCGAGCTACCACTTGAGCCACATCCCCAGCCCTACTTCTACCTTTCTAATGATTTTCCCTTTAGAGAGTGGTATTTCTGCAGAATTATCTACAATTACATAGTATAGGGTTTTCTCTTAGGTTTCTGGCCATCCTGTCTCTTCCATTCATGTTTTTTTTTCCAATGTGTATGTTAAATTTATGGCGAAAGAGGACTTCAAAACTTGGATTGGGCATGGTGGTGCACATCTGTAATCTCAGTGGCTTGGGAGGCTGAGACAGGAGGATTTTGAATTCAAAACCAGCCTCAGCAATGGCAAGGCACTAAGCAACTCAGTGAGACCCTATCTCTAAATAAAATACAAAATAGGGCTGGGGATATGGCTCATCATCAGTGGTTGAATGCCCCTGAGTTCAATCCCTGGTACGAGTGTCCACCTCACCCCACCCCTTAAAAAAAACAAAAAACAAACAAACAAAAAAAAAAAAACACTTGATGTCCCAGAGGCTGGGGATGTGACTCAGTGGTAGAATGTTTACCTAGCATGCAGAAGACCCTGGGTTCGGTCCCCAGTACCAAAAAACAAAAACACTTCATGTCTCAAAAGGAGATTTGCTAAAACTTGCTGGCCTGTGGTAGTGAAGCATGTATTTCTTTCTTGGTCAGGGGTAGGTGATGAAGTTTATATAAGGGAAGAGGTTTTTAGGAAAATATTACCGTAGATGATCAGTGATAAGTCTAGGAGCTAGGAATTTGGATTTGAGATCAAAAAGGAAGAGATCTTAGAGTGACCTTTATAAGGAGGCTTTGAGAAGGCAGAGAATTCAAACTGGGAAGATAGATATGATCCTGATACTTGATTCTTAAAAAATTGGGATTGGAGGCAGTTTCTGGGTTAAGTACATGCTGTTTTTTCCCTCACAGAACAGTATGAATCTTTTGTGAAATTCACACATGATCAGATTATGCGGCGATATGGGACAAGACCAACAAGCTGTAAGTATGCCAAGTTTTTCTTTGGTTTTCCCAAGTACTGAGAGCAAGATATCAACACAGAATATCTTGTCCCCTGAGAGCAAAAACCCTGTGAAGTAAAATAATAGCTAAGAATACTTTGTGCCCAGCACTGGTTAAGCCCTTTAAATCTTCAGTGACTCTTAACATATTCTTCACAGTAACACCAAGAGGGAGGAATCATTAGCCTCATTTATAGTAAAGATAGCACTTAAGAGAGCTTAAGTAATTTGCCTGAGCTCATGTAGCTATTGGTTCAGCCAGGATTCAAACCTATAGTATTCTGGCTGCAGCACCAATATTATTTTGTTTACCTATCTTTTCTCCAGAAAGGTGGTTCCAGTTGTTCATTCATGAAAGTTGTTTCCTTAAGCTAGCTAGCTTATATATGATCAGGGGATTTTTTAATACCAGTTACAGCGTTAATTATAAATATATCTAATTGAACCTGAGCCAGGTTTCTTATATTCATAAAGTTTAGTACCTTTTAAATTGCGACGTATATGCTGTTAATGAATGTTAGAAAAGCATGACAGTACACTTTTTTTTTTTAGTATTCTTACCCTCTTTTGCTTTTTATTCCTAATTTGCAGATGTATCCTGAAGCTTTCTTGCATTATCTGGGTACCAGGTTTGACCTCAAGAGATGGCTGCTGTACACTTTTTGCAACTGGTTTGATATCACATTTCAGCTCCAAAACTTTGCATCCTGAGAACACTTAAACGTTTCTGCAGGTCCATTTTATACAACTTGAAAGACCTTAAAACTTTCTGGTTGCCACAAGCATATCTTTCTTTTCTGCTCATCCAATAAACAGCTGTGCCCTACTGTGATAGATTTTCCAAACAAAAATACCTGGAGCAGCAGTTTAGCAAAATATGCCTTCAGTGGCACTCAACAAATGGAGTTTCCCCAAGCACAGTTCTGTAAGAAGTGTGTGTGAGAGTGTGTGTATGTGTGTGTATGTATATTTTAAGTTATTATTTGTATTGTGCAAATTTTTTTTTGATCTTGGGGATTCTGGCTGTGAATTTGATGCACGACAATTATGGTTAAAAACATTTGCTTGGTCTATCGAAGATCATTAATGTTTTGTGACCATATAAGTTGTAACAGTGGATTGTTTTATGTGTAGGTATTATTGTTAAATACAGGGACTGTTTCCAGGCACAGAATATGAATCATAAGTTAGGATGGACATTAGATGTGATTATGATGATATAGCAAAGGTCTTCGGTCCTAGATCTACAAATGTGTGGTAAGAAGTTAGAACAAACTGGAGACAGGCCATTGACACATGGACTCTACCTAGTTGTGTTAGGAAAAAAAAAAAAAAAATCTTTGACTCCAAGCCTTAAAATACCCCGTGGAGTCGCCGCTCACCTCATTCATACAATCAAAGAGCTCCCTGGACACTGAACCTCTAAAGGGAAACAGTCTCTCCTGGAGCAGAAGCATTGGGGTTTGCTCGGGAGCATAGTATAGGTGAGCAAGGGACTGGGCCAGGCCCCAGCAGCACTGCTACTTGGGAGGAACCACTTCACCTTTGTATTAGTTATTAAAAATACAATTCAGATTCTTTGGTCAGGTTCCCCCAAATTCTTCTGAGGTGTCCATGTTCAACTGCTTGAGCTTTGTTTTGGCAACCCCCTACCCGAAGTTGCTTATAGGCTGTTCTTCACCTTGTTTCCAAGGCTGCAGAGCAGAAAGTAGCCTCTGTTTTGAGGAGGTGGAGTTAAGTATACATTTATTTTTTACTGTGACTTGTTCAGGACCACATTTTACAAAATGCCTTGTTTCCTTTATTGTTTCTGGAAAGGAAAGTTCTATTAAAATTGTTTTAGTTTGAACATAGAATAGTTTTTTTAATTATGGCTTATTTTGAAAATTTTTGAGTTTAATTCAAATGTATGCCAATACCTTCCAAAGTAAGGTAATATTCAGAGACAGTTGTTCTGATCAGATGGCTTAGAGAAATTTTTGGAATATTCACATTCGAAGATTCCTTATTAATGAATGTCTGACTTAAATCTAACCAAAAACTGCAACATTATTCTTTGTACATTTTCATTATATAGTGTTAACAAGCTTAGTTGCAAATAAAATACTTAAGCTATTTGTTTACTTTGCCTTCTTCATACTGTGATAATGTTTATTATTTCAAATAACCTACATCAGCTGCTATACCCATTTACCCAGCTCATCATTGCATTGAAGATTTATAGACTTTTTTTTTAAAACCCAGCATTGAGTTTTAAATAATTAAAGAATGATTTTTAATTCATACTTGGAGGGTAATTTGTTTCATCTCTTCCCCCCACCGCCCAGAGTAGTTACCTGTTCTATAAGAGGAGTATAGCAATAGCTACATAATGGGAGTGGCCCAGCAATGGAATAGTCACACCAAAACAAGAAAGGGTTGTTGGTGGGGGCCATCAGAAGTTGTGAAGGCTGCCAGGAGCAGTGACACAAACCTGTAATCCCAGCTACTTGGGAGGCTGAAAAAAAGGATAGCAAATTTGAGGCCAGCCTGACAACTTAGCAAGACTCCCTATCTCACATAAAAAATAAAAAGGCGGGGGACTGGTATATAGCTCAGTGATAGAGCACCCCTGGGTTCAATCCCCAGTATCGGGAAAAAGAAAAAAATAGTGAAGGCTAGACTGGGAATGAGGAACATTGATTCACTGAAGACTAATTATAGATCAATGTGTGCTCCCTTTCTGTTGCAAGTGTCAATACCCATTCCTACTAAATGGCTTCTGGCTAAGAAGTAAAATAGGTTTCTATAAGGAAAATGACACTCCACTCTATCATGTCGTCCCCCCCCCCATTGCCCCCTGTATTGGCTATTGTGTTAGGATAAGGTTACCCTCTGGGGCCATAGGATAAGATACCATCATGGCTGTTTTGTGGGATCTCCTGTAAAGCATCTACACATACACGTTTGTTTAATGCCTATAATCCAGTGAAAAAAGTAATTCCAAGGACAGAAAACGGGACCCTAAAAGCTGGTAGGTCTTTGACTGGCAAAAAATTGAGTTTTCCCCTAGAATTTCTAGGACTTGAACTAAGGACACATTCCTGGCCCAAGGAAGAAGAAAACCTACAAAAATTTTAAGGATACATTGGGACTCTTAGTTTCAGAAAGTTGTATCTAGTGAGCTAATTAAAAAGTTTCACATTTTTGTAGCAGGGGGAGCAGTACCAGGGATTGAACTTAGGCACTCGCAGTGAGCCACCTCCCCAGCTTTATTTTGTATTTTATTTATAGACAGGGTCTCACTGATATGCTTAGCAACTCACTTATGAGCCTCCTTCCACAGCCTCCCCGAGTGTAGGGATTATAGGCATGCACCACCGAGCCTGACCAAGTTTTGCTATTTTAATTTAAATTGTTATCCTATTTTTTAGTAACACGTTAAGCTTAAGGGGAATAAAAGGAGTAAGTATTCTTCCTGGTCAGGAATGAAAGGAAAACAAAGTTCTAAAGGTAATGATAATTGTTGAGAGCTAGCTCTCCAAGGGGAGAATGTCAAGAGATGCAAGAATTTGGGGGCAGTGGGTGTTGCTTAAATGGTAGATCACTTGACTAGCATATGCACCCTGGGATTGATCCCTAGTGCCACAAAAAAGTAAGTGTATAAATAAAAATTAATTTTCAGGAAGGCTTACAAACATGGTTGAGTCTTTGTCCACCGGGAGGATTGGTTGGCTAACATCATAAAGGAATGGTCTTTGGGTATTTGAAGTCTTGGGATTTAGTTCCTCTTGTGTTAATCATTTGCTTATGTGAACCTGATCAAGTTACTCTCAGCCATGGTTTATCTGTAAAGTGAGGCTTAATAAGATGTACAGCATTCAGTTTTGTTTTCAAGTGCAAGAAATAGTTTACACAAAGTATTTAGCATAGCTTGAGGCATAGAATATATGCTTTAAAGTGTTACAGCCGGGTGCTAGGGATCAATCCATGCTGGGCAAATGCTGTGCCACTGAACTATACCCCCAGCCCCAACAGGGTTTTTTGTGTTTTTTGGTTTTTGGGGTTTTTTTTACTTTTTCATTTATTTATTTTTATCATGGTCTTCATCAGATCTGAAGACGAAAACCTTCCTGTTTACATAGTGGTGTTCTCAGCTTTCCAATATGTCCATTACTTAAGATCATAATTTCACATTCTCTTATTAGAATTTATACTTTGAGTCTAAAGAAACAATAAAAGATGAATGATAATTTATTAAGGTCTTTAGGTGAATCTGTTCACTATAGCAGGGGTCAACCATGGCTTGATTTTTATAGTTTTATGGGAACATTACCATTACCTATTTGTTTGCATTCATGGCCACTTTAATGCTCCAACTATGAACTTGAAGATATGCCCAAAGGCCACAGTATGAGCCTCAGAGTTTGCTGACTCTTGTACTGTCATTAATAAACATTTAAAAAGAGCAAACTATGTTCTTTGATGCATCTGGTCGTCATGGATTAGTGAACACTTGCCCTAATTTGTCATTCCTAGAAAATTTTATACCTCAAGGTATGATGAAAAAGTCCTGTGCTCACAAATGAAAACTGCTGAAGTGAACATCTTCCAGAAAGGTCAATGAACAACTTTGTGGTGGCGGGATGCAAGGAACGGGGGGTGGTGGTTACTGGATATTCAGAAGCACTTTATCATTGACCTACATCTCCAGACCCTTCTAATTTTTTAATTTTGAGACAAGGTCTTGAAGTTTCTCAGGGCCTCATTAAATTGCTGAGACTGGCCTTGAACTTACGATTTTCTTGCCCCAGCTTCCCAAGTCTCTGTGATTACAGTTATGTGCCACTACACGTAACCTAATGAACCCGTTTTTAAAGCAATGATTCTCAAGGCTGGGTACATACTGTTGGTGAGGGGAAGATTCAGAATGACTAGTTATTTCCAGCATATTTTGAAATTTTAGGTACAAAAGTGGATTTGGGAATTTTATGTTTTGTTTATCAGAAAATAGCATGGATTTAAAGGTAGTTTGTAAATACTACTCTTGCTGGGCACAGTGGTACATGCCTGTAATCCCAGCGATTTATTGAGGCTGTGTCAAAAAGGGCTGAGGATGTGACTCAGTGGGAAAATGTCCCTGGCTTCAATCCCGAGTGTCCTCTCCTCCTCAACCTCCCTCCCCCACAAAAAAAGAAAAACTACTCTTACAGAACCGAGACTTCTTTGCTGCCCTGGAGATTCTTTATGGAAAATAGCTTCATGTTGTATCTTCTAGAGCTACAGTTAAACAAACAAGACCTTGGATAAATTTGAATATCTCCAGGAAGAAAAGAGCATGTTTAGGGAAAAATTGGCTACCCACC
Organism: Urocitellus parryii; assembly: GCF_045843805.1. Classification (NCBI taxonomy): domain Eukaryota; kingdom Metazoa; phylum Chordata; class Mammalia; order Rodentia; family Sciuridae; genus Urocitellus; species Urocitellus parryii. The sequence goes on from NC_135541.1 coordinate 24,200,663, forward strand.
CCAAATCATACTTTAAATTAAATAATTAGTACTTCATTACAGAGAGAATAGAGTACTTTAATAATTTCAGTATAGTTTTTCAACTCCTTATCTGTCAGGTTAACTGTGAGGCACATAGTATATTTGAAAAATTGCTTTTAGAAATAAGAACAGGTCTGGGGAGGGAATATAGCTCAGCTGATAGAGTGCTTGCCTCGCATGCACAAGGCCCTGGGTTCAGTCCCCAGCACCAAAGAAAAGAAAAGAAAAAAATGAACAGGACAAGGATGAGGATTTCTACCTCCAGGAAGGATTTCTGGTTCTCGTGCTGGAGATACTACCAAACCATCTTAACTTAGGTTGAAGACTGGAGGTTCCCTGCATCATCCAGATGATAACAACCAGTTGGCCAAGTCCACTTGAAGACTGGTTTACTTTTATCTCTCCTCTATATTGAAGGTGTAATACTTTGGGTTTCTAGCTTACAATGTCTCTGATTGAAGTTTCCCACCTTTAGGTTCCTTTGGTTTTGATTTTAGTCCATTTCAGTCCATGAGGTTTCTGAAGACTTCAAAAAATTAATATCAGGTATGTAGGGCTGCTTCCCAATAGGCAAATGCTTTAAAGGAAAAAACAGGGCTCCAAATTCTCTTTTAGACTTTGACTCTATTATTCTTCATTATCTACTTAGCCTTTTGATGCTTTTAGTAAATTATTGTTTCAGCTGCCCGGTTTTTTTGTTTGTTTGTTTTTTGAGGGGAGAGAAGTACAGGGGATTGAACACAGGGCCTCACCATAAGTTAAGCATATGCTTTATCCTTGAACTATGCTCCCAGCCCCTCAACTGCTTTTTAGTTGGCTTTAGCACTGGGTTGATCAAATTTTTTCATACTCCATACTCCAGTCCTAGAAGTGAAAATTCCCATGGATTCCTTATTTCTTTGGAGCTGTGGTTAGTAGGTGAAGGCTCTTGACCTGGCTTGATATTCAACTTTCCTTCATATTAATGGGATGCAAGTAGGGAAGGACATGTTTATATTGCTTTTGTTTCTCAACCTTTGAGTAACTATTACTTGAGTCTTCTTTGTTCTGTATTTGGGGAGGACAATATTTGAGTTTTTAAAGCCTGGCAAGTTCTGTGAGTAGCCCTAGTTTATCTTAAACCCCTTGTGCCCTTGGAGTTAAAGATTGAATGGTACAGGTAATGGGCCAAGAAAAAGAAGGGATGGTTCTAAGTAGCAACAGTAATCAGGAATGTACAGTTGCAACAAGGTTTCAAAGGGTAGGAATAGAGCTAATGTAGGCAAAATTAGGAACTGGGACTTGAAGTGATAGGAAATAGTGGTGGTGTACAATGAGGACCTTGTTTAGCCAGAGTAGAAAACCCATGTGGATCCTGGGAAGAGAGTTTGGAAGTAAGTAGGACCTCCATAATAAAGGGCTTTGACTATTAGGAGTTTCACCCTTGACAGATTGACCATTAAGAACCTAACAATTTGGCCTGAGAATATAGCTCAGTTGATACAGTGCTTGCCTTGCATGCACAAGGCCCTTGGTTCAATCCCCAGCACCACAAAAAGAAAAAAAAGAAAGAAAAAAACTAATAGTCTGGGCTAGTCAGAAGTAATGAAGACCTGTACATTGATTGAGAAGAATGATTAAACATGGTGATACTTTAAACTGGCTAAGAACATTGCTCTTTTTGTGTGTGTGTGTGTGTGTGTGATTTTACTTTTTATTTCCTTCACTTTTTAAGCCAATCATGAAATTTCACAGTGATTTCTGGGGTAGGGGCAGAAGAAAGATGGTATTCAGAATCGGGGCTGTGGCCCAAGTGGCCTGAGGAGGTGCGGACAGGGCACCCTCACTGGGGCAGTTGGAAGAGTACGGACTGCCCTGCTGGCAGGTAAGTGATGTTCGGAGAGCGTGAGAGCTGGTATGCTATGTCCTCGGTGGCTTCCAGCTTGCGCAGCTCAATCAGGCCATCACCTGCAGTGGCCAGTGAGTTGGCAATCAGCTCGGCTACCTTGGAGTCACCCTCAGCAGAGATGATGGCAGCTTTCTTTTGCTGTTCAGCCTTTTCCACCACAAATCTGGCCCTCTCTGCTTCCTGCTAAGCCACCTGTTTGGCTTCCACCGCTTCTGTGAACTCCTTCCCAAAGGTCAGATGTGTCAAGGACACATCATCCAGGATGAGCCCAAAGGTTGCTGCTCGCTCTGTAAGGTCACCTGCCTGGAGACCAGCTCTCTCTGGGTGATCAGTTCGCCAGCATCAAAGCGAGCCACCACTGACTTGAGGATCTCTGTGGTGATGGACAGCAGCACTCATTCATCATAGTCCTCTCCAATGCTAGTGAAGATTCGAGGAAGCTGACTAGCAACAGGTCTGAAAAGGATGCGCAGTGTGATGCTGACATTCTGCAAATCTTTGCTTCCAGTGATGACTGGCACATTACGTGGTCAAGAGCGGCAATCAAAGATAATAGGTTTCTGAACCAAAGGTATGAGAAAGTGAGTTCCTTCCCCTACCACAATGTCCTGTACACCACGGAATCGGTAAAGATGACAGCTCTGTGCCCAGCATCCACATTATATAAGGCAGAGTTCACCACGCCTCCTGCAACGGCTAAGGCCAGGCCAAACTTGCCAATGGATTCAAACACTTTGGCAGCCATGTTTCCTTCTACTGGACCCACTCACACCTGCTTACACTCTGACCTCCACATGAATTCCCCCAAGAACATTGCTCTTAAAGAATCTTCCCAGTCTTATCTTCCTGGTCCCCATAACACATGTTCAGAGAGAGATTTTCTCTTAGTTTCATCTGCTTCCCTTCACTTTCTAATCTAGTCTAATTCTATTAGCTACTGCTGGTCCTTTTTTTAGGAGTGGGAGAACATAGTCTCTTAAATTTACTTATTAAAGGCATTAATTAGCTCTTATATGGACTATTGAAGTTTTTCCTTTCATACTGTCCCCAGAAACCTATACTTCGCCCATCATCTTTATCTTTCATGGTGCTCCTATTGACCTCTGCTTGGAATTAATTCCATTCTTGATAGATGCCAACTTGAGTGGTGATCAGCTTTCTGCTCCCTTCATCAAGGCAGTTACCTGTTCATTAGATAAATGTTTATTGAGCACTACTGTTTGCCAAGTACTGTTCTAGGCATTAGGAATATATCACTGAACTGAATAGACAAGGTCCCTGCTCTTGTGGCACTTATATTCTTGTGAAGCAAGACAGGCAAACTAGTAAATAAGTTAACCCAAGATTTAAAGGTGAAGAAGACAAAAATGGTAACGGCAATAACTTTATTTGATACCACTGCTACACAGGTTTGAATAAACAACTGGGTAACCTGTAGATCCTAGTACATTTGGGGAAAGACAGTGAATTTGTAAATTCTCCATCCCTAACCCAGTAAGTGAAGTTTGGGATAGAATAGAGCAGAGAAACAAAGTAATCTGAAAGATAAAGTAATGGATTGCAACATTTGGAATATAAAGGAAACCAGAGTGACCCTCTGAACTAAAAAAGAATGCCATCTGGGGATGGAGGAAATACCAAGCTGAAACAATTAGCATTCACTGAAGTAAACTGAGTTGGGGGGAGGGCAGTGTCAGGGGTAACCTGAAGTTGATAAACATTCCATCCCTAAAACTAATTCCCCTCATTTTAATATATTGAGCTGCCTCCTGACTTTAATTAGGTTCTCTCTCTTTTTTTAATATTTATTTTTTATTTGTAGTTGGACAAAATATATTTTAATGTGGTGCTGAGGATCGAACCCAAGGCTAGGCAAGTGCTGTACGGCTGAGCCTCAAATGATATGATTACATGAAGGAAAAAAACCAAAAACTCAACTGGTAAGACCAGAGACAGTTCACTAAACCTGACATATATATATATACTCACCATAAGTTCACTGGAGCTAGTTTTATAGTCTTTTTTTTTTTTTAAGAGAGAGAGAGAGAGAGAGAGAGAGAGAGAATTTGAATATATATATATATATATATATATATATATATATTTAGTTTTCAGCGGACACAACATCTTTCTTTGTATGTGGTGCTGAGGATTGAACCCGGGCCGCACGCATGGCAGGCGGGCGCACTACCGCTTGAGCCACATCCCCAGCCCTATAGTCTTTTTTTTTAATATTTTTTAGTTGTAGTTAGACACAATGTTTTATTTTTAGGTGGTGCTGAGGATCAAACCCAGAGCCTCTCATATGCTAGGCAAGTGTTCCACTGCTGAGCCACAACCCAATCCGTAGATAGTCTTATTAGTGAGTCAGCATTCCTGAGACCAGGGTCATAAAAAAACTAGTTGAAAGGAGGCTGCCAGGGCAGCTGACTAGCTTTCCCCAGAAGCACCCTGCTATCTGTCTAGACACACCAGAACACTTAACAATGCAAGGAGTTTTATTACAGTTTTGTCCACTAGATTGTGTCCACTGGGGTAATGACTGCTTCTCTTCTTACTTTGGCTGCAGAGATAACCTGTAGAAGGTTTAAAATTATTTGATCTGGGAGTTAAGGGTAGTTTCAGGTAATACAATGAATGAAGCATAGCCACATACTTCATTTATTACCAAGAACTCAGTATAGTGAAAGAGTCAATGTAGACAAATAAATGCATTATACAATGTAATAAGAGCATAATGAGAAGTGCCGAGATGAAGTTCTGTGTTAATTACTCCACCTCAGAAAAGGTCTCACAATCCAATTTAGTCATCAGTTACTGCCATTACCATTTTTGTCTTCTTCACCTTTAAATCTTGGGTTAACTTATTTACTAGTTTGCCTGTCTTGCTTCACAAGAATATAAGTGCCACAAGAGCAGGGACCTTGTCTATTCAGTTCAGTGATATATTCCTAATGCCTAGAACAATACTTGGCAAACAGTAGTGCTCAATAAACATTTATCTAATGAATAGGTAACTGCCTTGATGAAGGGAGCAGAAAGCTGATCACCACTCAAGTTGGCATCTATCAAGAATGGAATTAATTCCAAGCAGAGGTCAATAGGAGCACCATGAAAGATAAAGATGATGGGTCAAGTATAGGTTTCTGGGGACAGTATGAAAGGAAAAACTTCAATAGTCCATACAAGAGCTAAATTTCTAAAAGGTAGTGTTTAAGTTTTCTCGCTTATGACGAAGGAGTATGTCAAGATGAGGAAACCCTGCAGATCTAGAACAAAGGTTCAGAGAAGAGACACCCAAGGACACTCAGACCGCCCCGCTGGTGATGTCCCAATGCTCGGTGCTCATGGGTGCTCATGCATCAACTAACCGTCTCTTTAGAGGGGAAAGCCTGGGGAACTTCGTTTAGGACTTCAAGCCCCACCTCATTATACTTCCAAAGCTCTGCTGGAAGAACACATCCCCAGGAACTCTGCAGCGAACCCTCTAGTCGGGTTCCACCTGGTCTCAAAACGTAGTCTTGAAAATGAAATGAAAAGAGGAGACATTGGGGCTTGCCTCCAGAGGCGTAAAGTCCTTTAACTACACTCTAACGAAGCAAAGGACCTGCAGGGCGAGGCCATGAAAAGGTGTTTCGGGGGAGTACTGAAGAACTTCGGGGCAGGGGGTTTGCCTACCGTGATGCAAGAGGGCCCTGAAAGAACAGGTAAAAGGGGCGAGGAGAAATGGAACACCAACAAGCCCCTCTCCGCACGGGTTACGTGACTTAACAGCAAAATCCCGGCGGCCCATGAGCTCCACAGCAACCGCGCGCGTGGGATTCTGGGAGTTGTAGTTTTCCATCCTTGGAGGTGGAGGAAGAGTTGCCGCCTCTGTAGGCCAGGTTGTTTGCATGGTCCAGTGGAGGGGCTAGCTGTGTCCACACTTTCTCCGATGGAAGTTTACGGAGTCTCAAAAATTCGGGAAGTTTTTGCCAGAAAATGGCAAGATAAACCGTATGAATGGATTAGGTATACGCCTGAAGATAGTGGGAAGGAAGCGTGCTAGAAGTGATAGGATCATCCCAGGTAGAAGAAACTGCTCCTAGAAAACTTGGAAACAGCAATTCTGGATGGCTGAGGACACAAGTTTGAGTAGGTATGGCAAACAGTGGATTTGAGGATTTAGAAGTGGAAAGAAACCAAGTCATGAAGAGTCTGGAACGTCAAATTCAAGATTTTGAGCTTTTTTAAATGTATGGACACCACACAGCACCCGCAGAATGAATGGCCCCCTACTTTTGTGTTTCTTCCTCTTTTGTGCTGCTCAGGACCTTGGCAGGTTAGGCAGCTGCTCTACCACTGAGCTACACCCCTGCCCTAGTTCATCTTTTTATAACAGAAAGATCACTTGCTATAGCATGCTGATTGCATCTACAACCCAAGAGCCCAGTAAGGATCATGGCGTGGTCAGAGTTTTAAAAGTATTTTTTAGATAATCATATTTGAGATTTAAAAAAGAAATGGTCAGGGGCTTGGGGAATGTGGCTCAGTGGTACAATGCTTGCCTAGCAAGTATGAGTCCCCGGGTTCAATTCTCAGTACCACAAAAAAAGGAAATGTAAAGAAAAGAAATGGTCAACCATAAAGTGAATAAGAAGGCAGCAAGACTGAGAGCAAGAAGCCTTTGGAGTTCAAAGCCAGCCTCAGCAAAAAAAAGAGGTGCTAAGCAAGTCAGTGAGACCTTGTCTCTAAATAAAATATTAAGAAAACAGGGCTGCAGATGTGGCTCAGTGGTCCAGTGTCTCTGAGTTCAATCCCCATTACCCGCCCCCAAATGTAAGTTTCCCCATATTTTAAAATAGGAGACCTAACATTTAAACACTAAGATTTCTAGCTTCTCTTGAAACATCAGAAGATTTGACAATTTACAGTCCTGATTCTTTCATAATTAATAAGCTGGAGCTGTGTATCTGTTGTGCCTTTAAACAAAATATATGGCCTCCAGTTTATCACATTTCCCACTATCCCTTCCATCCCTTAAACTGAGGTGAAGTATTGATTGTCATTTACCATGTGCTTTTGTTGTCATTTTCTTATACTGAGTCCTGTTTGGGCCTGGAAATGTTTGAAATGCCCATCATTGTACTATTTCTAGATGGTATTTCTGAGGAGTGATAAAATAAATCTATTTTAGAATGACTGATCATGCAAAACAGATTGAATGCAAAATTTGGGAGTCAGAAAATAAGGAATAGGTTGGAAACCTGTTGAAGGAATATTGATATAAAACTCTAGGGATTTTTCATGCCTAAGTGGCCAGGAAGATATCATCAAAGAACAACAAAGTGGGGAGGGCTGTGGGTATAGCTTCATAGTAGAGCATTTGCCTACCATGTCAGGCCCTGGGTTTAATCCCTAGCACCACTAAACAAAAGGAGGGGGAGAAAGAAAGAAAGAAAGATAGTGAGTAACTGGAAAGGGTGATGATCAATACTTTGCCAATAGTACTTTGTGAGCAAGGTCCATGAGTTACCAAATACATAATCTTCCAGTATTCTGCTGGACATATATTAGGTGCTCAGGAAATTCTAGTTGGATTATACCTGATTTTCATGTGAACCATATGTGATGGGATATTGGAGAGCTGGAATGGTCAAATGAAACCAGTAAGTTGTGCATCTTAGGAATTTCTCCAGGATGGGTGATCCTTAGCTTTGGTCACAGTTATTCCATTTTGGGGGAAAAAACCTGTGCAGAAGTCCAGAAGCAAAACAGGAATTGAGTATGAGAAGTGGAGATAGGAAGAAAATGCTGTTGCTCCAGGGAACAAAATCAAAAGGCTAAGAAACCAAACTGCAAGACTTTACCTGAATTGTTGAAACAGCAAGCTCTTATTCAGAATATTAGGCAGGGGATTTTGGACAATGAGGCTGGGAAGTTGGGAAGGCTGACTTCTGTAAATGTTTTTGATAGCACACCATTTAAGGGGAAAAAAATTTCAGCCCAAACTCCCAATAAATACTTGTTTACAAATTATTTATATGTAAATTGTATATCCTATTGCACACACTTAGGAGGCTCTGACACAATCAAAGAGAATCACTGTAGCTTCTGGAGCAGAGGGAGACATGTTACCAGTCCATCTGCAAAATTTTAGAAGCTGAGACATCAAAGAACTGTGACTGGCTTACAGTGCTTTCCAAGTGGCAGCCATTGCCCTGCTAAATTATAATAACTTAAATTTAGTCCCTATAACAATCCTACTCTGTAGGCTTTATCATCATCATCATCATCATCATCATCATCATCATACTGGTATGAGAATTGAACGGAGGGGCGCTTAACTACTGATCCACATTCTTAGCCTCTTTTATTTTTATTTAAAAAATTTTTTTTTTAGTTGTTGAACAAATTTATTTATTTATATACGATGCTGAGAATCAAACCCAGTGTCTCACACATGCTAAGCAAGCGCTCTACCACTGAGCCACAACCCCAGCCCCTTTATTTTTTATATTGAAACAGGGTCACGCCAAGGCTGGCCCTTGACTTTTGTGAGCCTCCTGCCTCAGATTCCTGAGTCACTGGGATTACAGCGCACCACAGGCCGGACAGATTACTATTATTTATAACAAAAGAGGAAACTGAGGGCGGGCGAGATTAGGAAATCGTTCCGGGTCACACAGCGGCATTGCCAGAATTTGCCCCTCAGTGATCTGGGTTCACAGTCCACGGGTTTAACGGGTTTGGGGGCTAGAACAGTGTTCTTCACAGGTGGCTCCAAGTCAAATCGCTCACCGATCAGCGCTACCGTGGGAGTGCTTGTCCTATGCTAGGAGACAGAAAGAAGGCACTAACAGCTAAGCCTTCTCCAGAGCGGTGGCTCAGGGCAGGTCAGTGTATCCACAGTCAGTGTCTCCAGAGGTCCAGGCAGAAAGGCACCCGGGCGCAGATTGATGGGCTAGGTTTCTGTGGTTTCCGGGGCGAGACTGCAGAGGGAAAGTCGGCTCCCGGCGTCTAACTGCAAACGTCGCGCTGCGGGCATCCTTTACGGCAGGCGTGTGCGTCGCTAGCCGGACGTCCTGAAGCGAGGGCCCGGGAGGGGACAAGGACACGGCGGTGGGAAGGTAGGAGTTGCTTATGTCTGCATGGCAGTGAATGAGCTTCCTTCTGTCTTGGACGAATTCCCTCATGGTTTGGGTGTCCCCTTCTCCCAGGCCCGAGCTCTGCGCCTGCTCCCTGGCACATCCCGTGACCTCCTCTCCTGGAGACCGCACCTCGCTCAGCTGTCTTTCCAGGTTGATTTAGCTTTTGCCGGATTAATGCTCTGGCCTTCTGTTCCTTAACTGAAATCCACGCTCCTTATCTCCGCCATCAAGCCCCTGCGTGGTTTTGGCCCCTCCAGCCTCGTTCATTTCATTTTTCCCGTCGTGCATTCTGTGCTTCACCCTCTCCGGGGCCTCAGTGTCCCCAAACATGCCCAGCACGCACGCTGGAACGCATTCTGTTGCTGGACTGGAGTAGTGTGTCCACCGATCTTCACTTGGCGAACTCAGCCCGTCTCAAAGGCATTTTCAAGTCTCAGGGAATCCTCAGCTGCTTCCTCAAAAACTCTGACCTCTGAACCACTCTGTTTCTTGCAGTGGGTTTCTAGTTCCCAGTGTCTCTCTAGTGCACACGTTGAGCACTGCTTTCCCCCTTCTCAGTGCCTGGAAATAAATTATTCAGGAAAGAACAGGATGAAACTTTAGAAATTAAATTCACCAGTAAATCTACTTTGTATACACAATTACAATGGTGTTTTATTATAATGTGTGTCTTTGTCTCTTCGTCTTTATTTAACAGTATAAGGTATTTGATATGTATATTCTCTTCTCCCAATGTCTCATTTATTCTACTGAATACCAGAAATTAATTACCCATTTCTTTATTATTTGCACATTTAAGTGTTTTTGGCTTGTAAATGTGTGGGGTTTTCTTTCTTTTTTTTTTTGTCTTGTTTTGTTTTTGTTTTTTGCAGTACTGGGGTTTGAACCCAGGTATGCTCTACCACTAAGCTACATCCCCAGCCCTTTTTATATTATTTTGAGACAGGGTCTTGCTTAGTTTCCCAGGCTGTCCTCAATTTTTTTTAATATTTATTTTTTAGTTTTCGGTGGACACATCTTTATTTTATTTTTATGTGGTGCTGAGGATCGAACCCAGCGCCCCAAGCATGCCAGGCGAGCGCATTACCGCTTGAGCCACATCCCCAGCCCCTGTCCTCAAATTTGCTGTCTTCCTGCCTCCTGCTCCCAAGTCACTGGAATTACAGTCATCATCACCATGCCCTGCTTCAGTTATTGTAAATTCATTTTTTTCAGCAGTTACCAAGCCCCTGCCCTCAAAGCATTTTTTATCCAGTAGGAGAGAGATACAAGTAAAATCTGTTATATAGTACTGTGCAAAGTACTTCTTGGAAATTGAGAATGCTATATAACAGAGGAGGGACACCAGATTCAGGAGGGTTTCTCAGGAAATGTGTCGCCCAAGTTGACATGGAAAGAATGGACAGAAAAAATGTAAAGAAACTTCTCACTCTGACATACACCTGTAATCTCAGCTTTCTGGCAAATTGAGGCAGGAGGATCACAAGTTTGAGGCCAGTTTCAGCAACTTAGTAAGACTGTCCAAAATTAAAATTAGAAACGGCTGGGGATGTGGCTCAAGTGGTAGCGTGCTCACCTGGCATGCGAGGCCCGGGTTTGATCCTCAGCACCACATACAAACAAAGATGTTGTGTCCGCCTAGAACTAAAAAATAAATATTAAAAATATTTTCTCTCTCTCTCTCTCTCTAAAAAAAAAAAAGAAAAAAAAAGAAAGGACTGGGGAGATGTAGCTCAGTGGTAAAGTGCCCCTGGATTCAATCTTCATACAGAAAAAGGAAAAAGAACAATGTAAAGAAGTATTCTGTGTTTGTATCTTTTTTGTTCTTTTCAGTTTTCTTCAGATCTATTTCAAATACCTGGTATTATTCACTCAAAATATGAAAGTTTTTGAACTTTTGACAAAAATGTCCTTAATATACAGAGGAGTTTTTAGCATTGTTTTTTAATTCTAGTTCTGTTTTCCTTGAGTTTTGTGTAAGTACAAAAATTGCTCACCTACCATAAAATGGGAGAATCTATCTAATGAAAAAGTTCGTTGAGAAGAAATTTGGAGAATACAGCATTCTAGAGGATACTTATCATGATTATCTCATTTTTTCCTTGGTAATGTCTCATTTGATTGTATTCTTTTGGCATTATTATTATTATTATTTATTTTCCATTACAGCCATGCCTTTCTTTGATGTGCAGAAAAGGTTGGGCATTAACTTAGACCGTCATCTAACAATCCAAAGTGCTGAACAGCCCTACAAGATTCCTTCTCGATGCCACGCTTTTGAAAAAGAATGGATAGAGTGTGCACATGGAATTGGTAATATCCGCGCCCAGAAAGAGTGCAAGATAGAATATGAAGATTTTGTAGAATGTTTGCTTCGGCTGAAAACGGTGAGGAAATGGTGGAGATGGGAGTTGAATGACTTGCTTATTTCTTTGGGGCTATTTTTAAAGTGTTTTTAATTGGTCTTGGGACTGGGGCTACTGAGAGACCAAGTGCCTTCAGATCTGAGGAGGCCCATTCTTCCTTAGTGTTCTTCTTCACCTTCTCCCAAATTTTCCCTGCTGTAGCCACCAGGTTAGAAATTATATGTGTGTACATTTTTTTTCAGTAGGCTATAAAGCAGAAAATACCAAGTAGCTTTGGGTGTTTTAACTGTCCTTGAAAATCTCTGGGCAAAAAATATTTTAAATTCATTAAACACTCATCGAGAAGAGCTTATATCCTGCAGATCTGTTAGAATGAACATCATATAGCAGTCTTTTTTTTTTTTTTTTTTTGTATTTTTATTTATTTATTTTTAGTTCTCGGCGGACACAACATCTTTGTTGGTATGCGGTGCTGAGGATCAAACCTGGGCCACACACATGCCAGGCGAGCGCGCTACCGCTTGAGCCACATCCCAAGCCCCTCATATAGCAGTCTTAATTCGTTCATACTTTAGGGAAGATGGAAGTGTTAAAGAGATTGTTGACCAAAGATGCAGAGTAAAAAAGATCTTAGCAGCACAGTGCCCACCTCCTCAAGAGTTGAATGAGTTTTATAACATAAAGGGACCTATTTTCCCATAGAGAAGAAATCTCTTGGTTTGGGCTTTAATTTTGCCTATTTCTGTGCTTCAGATATAACAAATAGATTTTTTTTTTTTCCCCCTTTTAAGATAGTATCTTGCCACATTGCCCAGGCTGGTCTCCAGCTCCTGGACTTAAGTGATCCTCCTTCCTTAGCCCATAGTCCCAGAGTATGGTGCCAAGCCTGGATCCATATAGAAAAAAAAAAACTTTTAACATTCTTTTTTAACATATTTAAACAACTTTTAATTCTTCATGTGGTACTAAGGTTTGAACCCAGGGTCTCATGCATGCCATGCAAGCATTCTGCCACTAAGCTATATCTCCAGCCCATAGAAATGTTTCTATTACTTACAAATTCTTGGGGTTCAGGGAGTTAAATTTTTAGTTAAATTTGCAGCAAACTGGATCAATTTAAAGTTCTTGGCTGGGTGCGATGGCACACACCTATAATCCCAGCGATTCGGGAGGCTGAGACAGGAGGATAGTGAGTTCAAAGCCAGCCTCAGCAAGGACTAAGCAACTCAGTGAGACCTTGTCTCTAAATAAAATACAAAAAAAGGGCTGGGGATGTGGCTTAGTGGTTGAGTGCCCCTGAGTTCAATCCCCAGTACCACCCTGGCACCCCTGCCAAAAAATAATTTGAAGTTCTTATCTGTTAACATCTGCTATTGACATTTGGATAATAGGAAGCTAAACTTGGAAGGAATGAGGAAGTATCAGGTAGTGTTCTTATATTGATCTCTCCCGGAATCCAGTCATTCATTAGTTAATAGTTTAGTATTACCCAGGGACGATGGGTAGATTGTGGCCACTTTATAGCCATTTAGTTCACAGCATGTCCTCTAACTTTTTTTCTTCTAACCCATTTATTTATTGTTCAGATCCAGATGTTTACATAATCTTCAAAGGGCTGGGGAAATCTTCAAAAATTTGTATCAGAAGGAGGTAGTGTGTGAGGTGGAAAGAACATCAGATTGGGAGTTAGAGAGCCAGATTCTGGTGCTGGTTTTGCTACCGCTAGTTTCATGACATTGAGCAAGTCCTCTTCTTTGTCTTAGTTTTCTTATAAGGGGAAATTGGAGCTGCCTCCAAACTCACTCCTAAACTTATAGTTTATGAATAGATAAGTTACCATGTTACAGGTGTTGCTAAATGACTGAATAACTTCCTATAGGCAAAGAAATTAGTAAATCAGGGAATTAGAATCAAGCATTGTTGGGCTGGGGATGTGGCTCAAGTGGTAGCGCGCTCGCCTGGCATGTGTGCGGCCTGGGTTCGATCCTCAGCACCACATACCAACAAAGATGTTGTGTCCGCCAACTGAAAAATACATATTAAAAATTCTCTCTCCTCTCTCACTCTCTCTTTAAAAAAAAAAAAAAAAGAATCAAGCATTGTTAAAAAGTTCTTAGCAGGGCTGGGGTTGTGGTTCAGTGGTAAAAGCACTTGCTTATGTGAGGCACTAGGTTTGATCCTCAGCACCAAATTAAATAATGTTTTGTGTCCATCTACATCTAAAAATATTTTGTTAAAAGTTCTTAGTATATAATAATGCATTTGTTTCTCAAAATAATCCTGTGAGATGAGTTACTATTATTTTTTTTATTATAAGTTTAAAATTTGAGAGGGGATAGGGTTGTAGTTCAGTGGTAAAGCACTTAACATACCATCTGCAAAGCCCTGGCACCTAAAATTAATTAATTAATTAATTAATTAAGACAAGGAAAAATTAAGGACATTGCCTGAACTCTTAGAGCTAGTAAGTGGGATAGACTTGGGATTTCAGCCTGGTAAGGCTATTCTAGAGACTGTCCTTATCTACAACACTAAGTGTCATTTTTTAATTGTTTTTCCTTGTTTGTTTGTTGGTGCTAGGGATTGAACCCAGGCCTTGTGCATGTTAAGCATGCACTTTACCACTATTTCCTCAGCCCCATTCAGTGGTTATTGCTTCTTGCTCAGAAAGATTTGATATATGGTATTGTCAACCATGACTTGTTCTGTTGGGAGACTCGTTCAGAAATGCTCTTGAGAGGGGCTTGGGATGTGGCTCAAGTGGTAGCGTGCTTGCCTGGCATGCTTGGGGCACTGAGTTTGATTCTCAGCACCACGTAAAAATAAAATAAAGATATTGTGTCCACCTAAAAACTAAAAATAAATATAAAAAAAAAATTTAAAAAAAGAAATGCTTTTGAGAGAAATGGTAAGAAAGTAGTCTGTTAAACCTAGCCAGGTGGCACATGTTCAGAATCCTAGGCACTCTAGAGGCTGAGGCAATAGGATCACAAGTTGGAGGCCAGCTTCAGCAATTTTGCAAGACACTATCTCAAAAAAATAAAGAACACTGGGGTGTTGCTGTTTAACATACCTGGGCTAAACCCAGTACTAGGGAAAATAAGAAAAAGAATATAGTCCATTTAAAATTGTTAATATTTATATCACTATTTTGGTTAACTTAGAGTTTCTTCCTACCAAAGTTATATCCATGTTACTTCTTTTATTTTATTTTTTTTTTTTAGTTGTAGATGGACACTATACCTTTATTTTATTTATTTTGTTTTTTATATGGTGCTGAGTATTGAACCCAGTACCTCATATGTGCTAGGCAAGCACTACCACTGAGCCACAACCACAGTCCCACCCCATATTACTTCTTTAAAGTTGATAAGATTTTAGCTAAATATGCTAACTTTGTGCCTTTGGTAAAAGATAGTCATTAATTTAAAGATAATATTAATTGGAACACCTATTATGTTATGAACTATTCTAGGCAGTAGGAATATCGAAATTAGCAAAATAGCAAAAGTCTCTGACTTCATGAGTTTTTATTCTAGTGCGATTAGAAGAAAATTGACAAACAAAATATGATGTGTCAGGTGGTAAGTGTGATGGGGAAAGTAAACTAGGAGTAGGATAGAGAGTGTTAGCGTGGGAGCTAAATGGATGCTACTCCGAATAGCCCTTAGGGTACAGTGGTGTGGTGGTACATGCCTGTAATCCTAGCGGCTTGGGAGGCTAAGGCAGGAGGATTGCAGGTTCAAAGCTAACCTCAGCAATTTAGTGAGGTGCTAAGCAACCTACCAAGACCCTTTCTCAAAATAAAAAATAAGAAGGGCTGGGGATGTGTCTCAATTGTTAAGCACCCTTTGGGTTCAATTTCTGGTACAAAAATAAATAAATAAAACAGGGCTGGGGTTGTGGCTCAGTGGTAGAGCACTTGCCTGGCACCTGTGAGGCACTTGGTTTGATCCTGAGCACCACATAAGATGCTCATCTACAACTAAAAACAAAATTATTATAAAGCAAATATTAGGTTAGTCAAAGAAGAGCTCTCAGCATTTGAAGATGTAGGCAAAGAATTTAAGAAAGCCACATGGATATGAGGGAAGAATGTTCTGGGCAGAGGAAACAGTAAGTGCAAAGGTCCCTGAGCTGGAATAGAGAAGGATATTACAAGATAAAGTCAGAGAGGTCCTTGGAAGCCATTATGAGGAGAAGCCATTGAAGGGCTTTGATCAGAGGAATGCCTCAGGATTGGTAAGTATACTTTCCATGTTACAGAAACCATGGGCCAAACATATCATTGTTGTGGCTAGGCTTTGATTTATTGGGAAGAAACCAGTGGCCCATCAGAGAATGGAATAGAACTCAGGGCTCAAAGGTGGCCAAGCACTTTCCAAGCCTTTATTTTTTTACCTAAAAAGAGACCTCATATTGACTGTTTCTTTCTTTGTACCTTACTGAATTTTTGTTTTTGCTTTTTGAACCTGGGATTGAACCCAGGGACGCTTAACCACTGAGCCACATCCCCAGCCCCTGTTTTATTTCTTTTCTTTTCCTTTTTCTTTTTTTCTGTAGTGCTTCGGATTGAACCCAGGGCCTTATGCATACAGGGCAAGCACTCTACCAACTGAGCTATATCCACAGCCCCCCACCCCATCCCATTTTCTTATTTTGAGACAGGGCCTCCTAAACTATTGAAGTTAGCCTCAAACTTGGAATCCTCTTTCCTGAGCCTCCTCAGTCACTAGAATTAAAGTGTGTGCTACTGCACCCAGTTCCTGGGGATTAAACCCTGGGCCTCTTGTATGCTGGGTAAGCACTCTACTACTGAGCTATATCCCAGCCCTTTTTCATTTTTTATTTTATGTTATTCATTTTTACAGTACTGGGAATTGAACCCAGGATCTAGCATATGCTAAGCAAGTGCTCTATCACTGAGTTATATACCCAGCCTTTTTTTTTTATTATTCTTTTTTAAATCTTATTTGTTTGTTTATTTATTTTTAAGGTGCTGGGGATTGAACCCAGGGCCTTGTGCATGTGAGGCAAGCACTCTACCAACTGAGCTATATCCCCAGCCCTCTTTTTTTAAATTTCATTTGTTTATTTTTGTGTGGTGCTGGGGATCGAACCTAGTGCTTCACGCATGCTAGGCAAGCACTTTACTACTGAGCCACAATCCCAGCCCTCCCCTCTTTTTTCTTTTAAAGTATTTTTAGTTGTACATGGACAAAATCATTTTATTTTTATGTAGTGCTGAGGATTGAACCCAGCACCCCACCCCACCCCCAAGCCCTTTTTTGAGGGCAGGTCTTGCTAAGTTGCCCCTGCCATCCTTGAACTTGTGATCCTCTTGCCTAGCATGTGTGGGGGATTTCCATTCCTAGCACAGTAAAAATAAAATGATGGACTTTGTCTTAAAGTTCCTTCAGAGGATGAAAAACCTTACAGAATTTAAAAATGAAACAAAATACTAACTTGGTTTCTCCAGACCTCGCTTTCTGATACAACTTTTCCTCTACTTTAAATGCTTTTTTCCTTTGACAGATGAAACGTGTGAATACCATCAAGAAGCAGCGGGATAAGCTAATAAAGGAAGGGAACTACACCCCTCCACCTCACCACTTGGGCAAGGCGGATCCTAGGCCCTGAGCAGAGCAGCTGCTGATGGCAAGAGGCTGATGTTTCATGTTCTCTTTTCCATTGAAAGATTGTTTACTGAAAACTTCAAAGTGTATAAAATAAAGGATTGCTCCATCTTATTTGTTCTGTTTTCTCTTGGATCATCCTTTTCCATGATAAGATTATAACCTTTTTATTTATTATTATTATTTTTTGTACCAGGGATTTAACCCAGGGGTGCTTAACCACTGAACCACATCCAAGCCTGTTTTTTTTTTTTTTTTTTTTTTTTTTTTTTTTGAGAAGGGTCTTGCTAAGTTGCTGAGGCTGGCTTTGAATTTAGCAGTCCTCCTGCCTCAGCCTCCAAGCCACTGGGATTACAGGCATGTGCCACCATATATGGCTTACAAACAATTTTTTTAAGTTTGGAAAAATGCCTCTACCAAGACTTAAAAAAATATCATCTAGGGAACTATTAACATTTTCTGAATGCTTATTACAGAGGTACTTTAAATATTTTAACTCATTTAAGAAGCCCCAGTGTTACTTAGTCTTTCCATTCTGGTTTATTTTCTGTAAAACAGTTAGGCTGGGGGAAAGGGGAGAGGGAAGACAATATTGTGTATTTCCTAAGGTTTGTGACATCTAACTTTAAGGCTAAGAAAGTGTGAGGTTTAAATAATTTTGAAGAGGGCTAGGGATGTGGCTCAAGCGGTATCGCGCTCGCCTGGCATGCATGCTGCCCGGGTTCGATCCTCAGCACCACATACCAACAAAGATGTTGTGTCCGCCGAGAACTTAAAATAAATAAATAAATAAATAAATAAATCCTCTCTCTCTCCCCTCTCTCCTCTCTCACTCTCTCTTTTAAAAAAAAAAATAATAATAATTTTGAAGAAACGGTTACTGTTTCAATTTGCTATCCTCTATCAGTGGTATTTTATTTTATTCTATTTTATTTCATTTAAATTGACATGTTTAAAAACATGTTTCTAAAAGAAAAATCTAGATGTAGAAAGGAAAATATAAATTTTAGAAAATCAGTAAGTGTTGAGAATATAATCGAAAACTCAGATATCCTGTAACATTTTTCCCCCCATTTTTTTTTTGTGTGTGTATGTTATTGGGGATCAAACCCAGAGATGCTTTACCATTGAGCTGCACACTCAGCCCTTTTTATTTTGAGACAAGGTCTCCCTAAGTTGCTGAAGCTAGAACTTGCCATCCTCCTGCCTCAGCCTCCTGAGTATCTGGGATTACAGGTGTGCACCATCATGACTAGCTCCTAATTTTTAAAAATGGTAAAATGCACATAAAATTTACATATTGGGTTGTGGATACAGGTTAGTGGCAGAGCACTTACCTCCATTTACAAGGCCCTGGGTTCTATTTCCAGCACCACTGAAAATATTTACTACCTTAGATTTTTTTGTTTTTGTTTTTGTTTTTTGGAGGGGTACTAGGGATTAAATTCAGAGGTGCCTTACTACTGATCTACATTCCCAGCACCTTTCTTTCTATTTTGAAACCGTCTCACTAAGTTGCTGCAACTAACCTCCAGCTTCAATCTTCCTGCCTCAACCTAAGTCTCTGGGATTATAAAAGTGCGCGACAGTGCCCTGCTAACTTTAACCATTTTTAAGTATTCAGTTTATTGATATAAAGTACATTCATATTGTTATACTACCATCTATCTTCAGAACTCTCATTTGCAAACTTTGAAACTCCAAATTAAAACAATAACTCCCTATTCTCTCTCCCCAGCCCCTGGCAACCACTGTTCTATTTTCTGTGTTTTAAATTTTTACTCTTTTAATTACCTATTTTTTTTTTTTTTTAGAGGGAGAGAGAGAATTTTAATATTTATTTTTTAGTTTTTCGGCGGACACAACATCTTTGTTTGTGGTGCTGAGGATCGAACCCGGGCCGCACGCATGTCAGGCGAGCGCGATACTGCTTGAGCCACATCCCCAGCCCTTTATTACCTCTTATAAGTGGAATCATACAGATTTGTCTTTCTGTTTGTCCATTTTTATATTGGGTAACAGGTTTTTGTTGATGAGTTTTAGGAGTTTTTATGTATGTATTTTAGATATTCCTTATCAGATAGATGACTTGCAAATATTTCCTCTTATCCTGTGATTTGATAGTGTGTGTTTGTGTCAGAGAGAAAAAAATGGGGTCTCACTACATTACTGGCCTCAGATTAATGGACTCAAGCAATCCTCCTGCCTCAGCCTCCCAAATAGCTATGATTATAGGCACACATCACTGCATCTGGCTAAATAGTGTCTTTTGATGCACAAGACAACTCTATTTTTTCTTATGTTGCCTGTGTGTTTCCAAGAAATCATTGCCAAACCCAATGTCATAAAACTTTTGCCCTATATCTTTAAGAATTTTTTAGTTTTAGGTCTTACATTTACATCATGGGTCTATTTTGGATTAATTTTTTTATATGGCCTTAAAGTGAGAGTCCAACTTCATTCTTTTGTGTATCATAGTCAAAATTTTCAGAACCATTTGTTGAAAAAAAAAAACTTTTTTTTTTTTATTTTATTTTTTTTTATTGGTCGTTCATAACACTACATGGTTCTTAATACATCATATTACACGGTTTGATTCAAGTGGATTACGAACTCCCGCCCCCACCCCATATACAGATTGCTGTATCACACCAGTTTCCCTTCCATTAATTGACATATTGCCTTTCTAGTGTCTGATGTATTCTGCTGTCTGTCCTATTCTCTACTGTCCCCCCTCCCCTCCCCTCCCCTCCCCTCCCCTCCCCTTTTCTCTCTCTACCCCTTCTACTGTACATCCTTTCTTCCATTTGTATTATCTTGTCTTACCCCTCCTTTCCTCTTATATGACATTTTGTATAACCCTGAGGATCGCCTTCCATTTCCATGCAATTTCCCTTCTCACTCCCTTTCCCTCCCACCTCTTATCCCTGTTTAATGTAAATCTTCTTCTCAAGCTCTTCGTCCCTACCCTGTCCTTGTTTACTCCCCTTATATCAAAGGAGTCATTTGGTATTTGTTTTTTAAAGATTGACTAGCTTCACTTAGCATAATCTGCTCTAATGCCATCCATTTCCCTCCAAACTCTATGATTTTGTCATTTTTTAATGCAGAATAATACTCCATAGTATATAAATGCCACATTTTTTTTTTATCCATTCATCTATTGAAGGGCATCTAGGCTGGTTCCACAGTCTTGCTATTGTGAATTGAGCTGCTATGAACATCGATGTAGCAGTCTTTTTGCCATTGATTGGTCTTGACCCTCTTTTTGAAAATCATTTGACATAAGGATTTATTTCTCAGCCCTATTCTGTTCTTTTGGTCTACATGTCTTATTATGTCAGTTTTTGATTACTGTTGCTTTGTAGTAAGTTTTGAATCAAGAAGTGTGAATGCTCTGGCTTTGTTCTTTTTTAGCAGTGTTTTGGTTATTCGAGATCCTTTGAAATGCCATATGAATTTTGGGAGGGATTTTTCCATTACTGCAAAAAAAAAAAAAAATAAGGCCACTTGAATTTTGTCTCTTTTTTTTTTTTTTAAGAGAGAAAGAGAGAGAGAATTTTAAAGTTTATTTATTTATTTTTAGTTTTCGGCGGACACAACATCTTTGTTTGTATGTGGTGCTGAGGATCGAACCCGGGCCTCGAATGCCAGGCGAGCGTGCTACCGCTTGAGCCACATCCCCAGCCTGCCACTTAAATTTTGATAGAGATGACAGTTAAGTCTATAGATTGATATGAATAATATTGACATTTTAGCAATATTGTCTTTCAATCCATGAACATGGAATGTCTTTCCATTTATCTCTCCTTTAATTTATTTTAGAAATGTCTTGTGCTTTTTATTGTACAATTCCTAAGTGTTTTATTAAGCATTTTTAAGTATTCAATTTGATGCTATTATAAATGAAATTGTTTCCTTAATTTCCTTTTCAAATGACTTATAGTTAATCCTGTAGCATTTTGAATCATAAATGTCAGCTCAAGAATAAGGTTGTCCTAAAAAGAAAAAGTACATTGTATGCTAGTCTCAAAATTGGAAGGATTAGATTTGGCATTTGATCAGGGCCCTGCTTATCCCTTCTGTTACAGGGCAAATCTCTAGCCAAGCAGCATTTTCTTAAACCCATTTATCAGTCACAATGAAAAAGCAAGCTGGAGTTCATCCAGTAAGGTCCCAGGCTACGGCCCTGTTTTAGGTTGTTTTAATTATGCTCTATACACAAAAGCTTTTCTGAGATTTTTAAGTTCAAAATGACAGTGAATATATTTATTTTTGTAAAATCAGAGAACCCAATTGGAAGGGCCAGAGAGAAAAGCAGAATCAAGGCTTAAAGTAGGTACATGCCCTTTCATACAGAGAAATCTTTTATTCCTGAGCTCTGGTTTGTGGAATAAAGGGAAACCAAATCCCATTAGATTGTATTTACCTACAGGTAAAACATGGGTAAAGAATACAGAACTTAATTGTGTGTGTTGGAAAGATTTACTTGATGTCTTTAAGGATATCAAAAGTCTTCATTTACATCTGATGCCTTAAACAGCTCTAGGACAAGCAACCTGCCTATCGCCTGTGTAGCTGGCAAACTTTGCACCTTAATTGCTTATTTTGAGAAAGTAGGACAGAAATGTTTGAACTGAAAGAACAGACCTGGCTCCTGGAAAGAGCCAGCTCTTCCACCTCTGTTCTTTAAATGATTTGAACAAGCAGAGACACAAGGGCTAGGGGGTGTAGTTATGTGATACAGCTGGTCCCTGTGTTTGATTCCCAGCACCATTAAAAATAATAATAATAGGGGCTGGGGATGTGGCTCAAGCGGTAGCACGCTCGCCTGGCATGCGTTCGGCCCAGGTTCGATCCTCAGCACCACATACAAACAAAGATGTGTCCACCGAGAACTAAAAAATAAATATTAAAAAAATTATTTCTTAAAAAAAAATGGGCTGAGGTTGTAGCTCAGTGATAGAGGGATTGTTTAACCTGGCATCACATACTACCAAAAAAATAAAGTAAAATAAAATAATAATAATAATAAAATAATTATATATATAAATATTTTGTAAAATATAAAAATATATATTCAGAAGATAATATATATATGTGTATGTATATTTTTAAAAATATTTTAAACAATTTTTATACTTATTTTTAGTTGTAGTTGGACACAATAACTTTATTTTATTTATTTGTTTTTATGTGATGCTGAGGATCAAACCCAGGGCCTCACACATGCAAGGCAAGTGTGCTACCGCTGAGCCACAGTCTCAGCCCCAAAAAATACTCTTTTCAACAAACAGTTCTGGGATAATCAGATGGCCCTATGCAGTTAATGAAGCTGGACCTATTTATACCACATGACTCTCCTAGACATTTGGAAAAAATCAGGTTCAAGGAGAGCTACCTGCCAGAACAAAAATCAACACTTTTCAGTAAATAATAGTAGAAGCAAGAGTCTCTACAACTTTTTGTCATTCACAACATTAAGTATTCAGTAGTTATGTGTACTTTAGTATTCATGTATATACTTTTTTGAGTCATTTAAAGGGGGGAAAAGTAGTAGACAGAAAAAGACCTCAAGATGGCTCAGAAGTCAGGTATTTAAAAGCATCTATTTAAGCTGAGTGCCGTGGCACACACCTGAAATCCCAGAGACTCAGGAGATTGAGGCATGAGGATCCCAAGTTTGAGGCTAGCCTCAGCAATTTAGCAAGAACCTGTCTAAAAATAAGAAGTGACTCTTGTGGACCATCTTTGTACAATTGCCCTTAAGTATCCCTGTAATACACTTTTTCATATGTTAATATTTTTTTTAGTTTTTTCTTTCTTTTATTTATTCATTTTTTTTTTTTTAGTTTTTTCCCACTTTATTTTTTTGAGACAGAGTCTCACTAAGTTGCCCAGGCTATCTCAAACTTGCTATCCTCCTGCCTCAGCCTCCTGATTAGCTGGGATTACAGGTGTGTGCACTGCACCTGGCTATTTCCCCAGGATTTTAAATTGTCAGCATTATTTTTTATAATTTTCTGTCCTGTGTATTTCATCTTCACATCATTTCCACTATTGGAGGTATAATTGTATAAGCACTTTTAGAGAGTTCTAATTCATTTTATGTATTTTTTGCAAATTTGAATCTGTGAAGTACATTATCAAAATGTTGACTTTACATATAAGCACGGATGTACACAAACACATTGGAACTTGCTCAGTAAGTGAAAAGATATCCTTATACATCTATATTTGTGAAAGATAAAGTTTCTCAAGATACTGACTTTTGTGAGGCTGGGGTTATAGCTCAGTGGTAGAGCACTTGCCCTATATGTGTAAGACACTGGGTTCGATCCTCAGTATCACATAAATAAATAAAATAAAAAGTATTGTGTCATGTACAACTAAAAATATTTTTTAAGAAAGATACTGACTTTTTGGGTGAATACACCTGCCTTGGTAGCCCATTAAGGGTTTGGATCAATCTCATCAAAAGATTTTTATTGTCTGTTGTGGTATTTCATATGACTACAGTTTTAAAGCTGAGTACACACAATTACCAACCATAGTAATGTGCATTTTTACATCTCAATTTTTGACCTGGTGTTAGTCAGCTTTTTATCTCTGTGACAAAAATACCTAAGAAAGTCAACTTATAAAGAAGAAAGTTTTGTTTAGGCTCATGGTTTCAGAGGTTTCAACCCATAATCACTTGACCCTCTCACTTTGGGCCTGTGATGACACAGTACGTGTGATGGGAGTGCACAACAAAGGAGGCTTGTTTACCCAGTGGCAGCCGGGAAGCAAAGAGAACAAAGATATGATGGGGCTGGGGTCCCAGTGTTCCCTTCAAGGGCACACCCCAGTGACCTAACTTCCTTACACAAGATCCCACCTCCTCAAGGTTCCACCACCTCTCAATAGTGTCACAGGCTGGGGACCAAGTCTTCAGTACATGAGATTTTAGAGGACATTCAAGATTTAAACTATAGCAGATATATTTATGCATATACTTCATTTGTTTATAATTGTTATAGCTATGAGACTGTTGTTAGTATACATGTGTTTATGCTTTCAAAAATATGTGCGTGGTCTGGGAAGATAGCTCAGTTGGGAGAAGCTTGCACAAGGCCCTGGGTTCATCCCCAGCATTTTATGTTTAAAAAATAAAAAATTTTTAAAAATGTATGTAATAATTACCTAATTTATTGTATAAAGTAGTATATGAAGTGTTCTGTTCTATTTTTATGCTTCTCAAATACCCCCCCCCCGCCCTTAAAAATGTCAGTAGACACCGGGCACAGTGACACATGCCTATAATCCCAGCAGTTTGGGAGGCTAAGGCAGGAGGATCATGAATTCAAAGCCAGCCTCAGCAACTTAGTGAAACCCTGTCTCAAAAAATAAAAGGGCTGGGGATGTAGTTAGCTCAATGGTAAAGTGCCCTGAGCTCAAGCCCTAGTACCAAACAAATAAGTGAATTAAAATAAATAAAATTAAAACGTAAATAAGACTGGTGGTGTAGCTCAGTATTAGAGTACATGCTTAGTATATACAAGGATCTGGATTCAATCCCAAGCGCGTGTGCACACACACATACACACACACACACACACATACACACACACACAAAGGTAAGTATGTATCTTTTAAATAAGTTTTAAAATTATTTTTTTCAGAATTGTATTTTTAGGATTTTGATCTTCTAGGATTTCAGACTTTAGGCATTTGATCTTTCAGGATTTCAACATTTGGGATTATAGCATTCAGGATTATGTCTCTTGGAATTATAGCCCAAACCCTGTTAGAGAACAAAAGGAAGTTTTAGAATTGAAAACTTCAATATCTAGAATTTAAAAATTCACTAGATAGACTTAACAACAAATTGAAGACATTTATAGGCAAAAGTAGTAAAAGGACATGAGAGAACTTTACAGGATGATGGAAATGCTCTATATCTTGATTGTAGTAGTGATTACATGGATGTACGTATCATCAAATCTCATGACATACACACTTAAGAGCTGTGTATTTCACTGAATGTCCTGGGTTAACCTAAAAGAAGGTAGGAAAATGGAACAGGAACAAAAGTCAGATAAGATAAATCAGAAACATAACAAAACGGCATACTTAACCCAACCATATTAATACTTAAGAGGTAGTATCCGGGTGCAATAGTGTACCCTTATAATCCCAGCTACTCAATTGGGTGAAGCAGGCAGATCACAAGTTCAAGGTTAAACTGGGCAACTTAGGTAGATCCTGTCTCAGAAAATAAATCAATAAATAAATAAATAAAAAGAAGAGGACTGGGGATGTAGCTCAGTAGGAGAGCACTTGCCTATGAGCACCACAAACAAAACAAAACAAAAGTTTGGGAATTGAAATCACAGGGTAGAATACCATGCAGGTTTTCAGATTGTTCTCTGGCAGCACACAAATGAAGTAGACCAGAATAGCATTGCAAGCACATTGAAAACTAAATTGTCTCTGGAATGACAGCCCACACAATTAAGCCAGGACCTGCACCAAACTAAATAGGGTGACTGCCAGCTAAAATAGAAAATTAAACAGGATCCAGAATCTCTTAACATCATATGCAAAATGTCCAGGTTTCAATAGAAAATCATTCATCAAGCCAAGAACTAGGAAAATCACAACTTCATTGAGAAAACACAATCAACAGATGCCAACACAAAGATAATTCAAATGTTCGAATTATCTCTCAAAAATGTTAAAGCAAGCCTCATTAAAAAAAAAAAGCTTCATTGAGCAATCACAAATTCTCTTGAAACAAATGAAAAAACCAGCAGGCACAGTTGTGCAAGCCACTGAGGCAGGAGGATTGCAATTTCAAGATCAGCCTGTGCAACTGAGTGAGGCTGTAAGCAACTTAATGAGATCCTGTCTCAAAATAAAAGATAAAAAGGGCTGGAGATGTAGCTCAGTGATAGAGTGCCTCTGGGTTCAATCTTCAGTACCGAAAAAGAGTATATTAGCCAAAATTTAAAACTCAGCAGATGGGTTCAGTAGCAGAGTAAAAATAACAGAGGAGGGCTGGGGTGGTGGCTCAGTGGTAGAGTGCTTGCCTAGCATATGTGAGGCACTGGGTTTGATTCTTGGCTCCATATATAAATAAATAAATAAAAGTTTATCCACAAGTGTGTGTGTGTGTGTGTGTGTGAGAGAGAGAGAGAGAGAGAGAGAGTGTGCATGTAATTTTATTTACTTATTTATCTTAAAAGAAAATGACAGAGGAAAGAATCAGTGAAGTGAACTTGAAGTAGGTCAAGTTACAGAACCAGGCCAATTTACAATTGTGTGGTATACCGACTATTGAGAGGACAAGGTTTAGTTTTGATTTTTTCAGTTCTAGAGACTGAACCCAAAGGTGCTCTGCCACTGAGTTACACCCCTAACCCTATTAATTTTATTTTGAGGCAGGGTCTTGCTAAATTGCCTATGCTGGACTTCAATTTGCCATCCTTCTGCCTTGTCCCGAGTTGCTGGGATGACGGGTGCATGCCACCACCAGCCTGAAATGAAAAGTTTTGCAAAAGAGGTTATTCACAAGGTGGCCAAGCATGTGAGACGATTAGAGAGCATATCTCAAAGCCACCTCCCTGAGGATACCTGCTATGGTTTTCATCTTAAATGTCTCTCAAAGGTCCACGTGTTAAAGGCTTGGTCCCTGGCCTATGGTGCTATTCAGAGGTAGTGAAACCTTGAGCCACATCCCCAGCCCTTTTTTATATTTTATTTAAAGATGGGGTCTGGCTGAGTTGCTTAGTGCCGCAGTCTGGCTGGGCACAAATCACGAGCCACTGAAGCAGGAACAAATTTTATTTTTTCTACTGCAAGAAAAAACCTCACACACGCTCCTGGGGAATCCTCCCGAAAAGCCACGAGGCTCCTGCAGGAACCCCCAGCCTGAAATATCTCTCCCCGGAAATCCCCGTGAGAACTAAAAATAGCGCGAGAACTCAAAAGTAGCGGCAGAGGCGCATATTAACGCCTTGCCTGTCAATCAATACTGTTGGCAAAATGCCAGGGGCCATACCGACTCGGCTGTGGCTCTCAGCACTTAGGGCCACACTATGTTGCTGAGGCTGGCTCTGAAATCATAATCCTCCTGCCTCAGCCTCCCAAGCTGCTGGGTTTACAGGCAAGCACCACTGTGCCTGGTGGTTGTGAAACCTTTAAGAGGTGGAGCCTAGCTGGAGGAAGATAGGTCACTGAGGGTGGGTATGTCCTTAAAGGGAATATTGGGATTCCAGCCCCTTTGTTTCCCCAGCTGGGCTGCCAGGAGGTGACGTCATCCTGGGCTCCCCACTCCCTTCATGTGCTGCCACAGTCCCAAGGCAACAGGGCCAACTAACCATGGGTTGAAACTGTGAGCCAAAATAAACCTTTCCTCTTTTTTTTATTTTTTATTTTTATTTTATTTTTGGTACCAGGGATTGAACCCAAGGGCACTTAACCACTGAGCCACATCCCCAGCCCTTTTTATTTTTTTATTTTGAGACAGGGCCTCATTAAGATGCTGAGGCTAGCTTTGAACTTGTGATCCTCCTGCCTCAGCTTCCCAAACTGCTGGGATTACAGGCGTGTATCACCACACCCAGCCCCTCTTCTAAAAAAATTAATGGATTTTTTAAAATTTTTAGTTATTTAGTGGCACTAGGCATTGAACCCAGGGGTGCTCTACCGCTAGGCTACATCCTCAGGCCTTTTTTTGCTTTGAGACAGAGTCTTGCTAAGTGGTTGAGGCTGGTCTACAACTTGTGATTCTCTTGCCTCAGCCTCCCAAGTCACTGGGTTTTACTCCTTTTAAATTGATTATTTCAGGTATTTTTTCCACAGTAACCGAAAGCACAGTAGGGTTAAGGAATATTTATGAGGTAAAGAAACCGTGGTCTGAAGCATGGAGAAAGGTGAGGTAATCAGTGGTCTGTGCTTGTGTAGTAAAACTCTATGACTCTTCAATGTAATCTTACTCAGCAACAAAAGAGAATAAAATCATAGCATTTGCAGGTAAATGGATAGAGTTGGAGGATAATGCTAAGTGAAGTTAGCCAATCCCAAAAAAACAAATGCCAAATGTTTTCTCTGATACAAGGAGGCTGATTCACAGTGGGGTAGGGAGGGAGGAGCATGGGAGAAATAGACCAACTCTAGATAGGGCAGAGGTGTGGGAAGGGAAGGGAGGGGGCATGGGGTTAGAAATGATGGTGGAATGTGATGGACACTATCCAAAGTACATGTATGAAGACACAAATTGGTGTGAGTATACTTTGTATACAAAGTTGTGCTCTATATGTATAACAAGGATTGTAATGCATTCTGCTGTCATATATACATTTTAAAAAATTAATTAAAAAAAAAGAAAGAGATCATGTTCAGAAAATGGTGTTGTAGTGTGTTGTGGGGGTGGAGTTCTAGCCCTTTGACTTCAAAAGTTCACCAATGCCTGGGTGCAGTGGCATAAATCTGTAATCCCAGAGATCTATAAAGCTGAGGCAGGAGGATTGCAAATTCAACGCCAGCCTCAGCAACTATAAAAAATAAAAAGGGCTGGGGATGTGGCTCAGTGGTAGAGCACCCCTGGTTTAATCCCCCTACAGGAAAAAAAAAAAAAAAGGGTCACCAATCAGACACTTTTGCAGGGCCCAAGTAAAGGGTCAGTAGTTTAAGATGTTTGAATTAGCAAAAACTGCCTCCAGGTTTCTGAGGAAACAATTTAGGCAACTGTTACCATTCTGAACTATATTCAAAGGTGTTATCTACAGCAAAGCTAAAGGGAACATTTTGCTTAGCTATGTGAACTGTAAAATTGATGATAATAATAAGTATCTAAAAGCAAGTAAAGCTAGAGAGTTTATTCAGATTTTCCTTTGGTTTAAATAGCATAGTTCTGGAAGAAAATGCAAGAGACTATGCAAAGGTATCTCAGAAAGAACAGAAATCACTAACTGTTAAGAAAAACTGATAAATTAGATTTCATCAAAATTAAAACTTCTGCTTATCAAAAGACATCATGAAGAAAATGACCAGGGGGCTGATGTTGTGGCTCAGTGGTAGAACACACGTTCTAGGCCCTGGGTTTGATCTTTGGCACCACATAAAAATAAATAAATAAAATAAAGATATTGTGCCCAACTACAACTAAAAAATAAATATTAAAAAAAAAGGAAAGGACCAGGTCAGGCATGGGGGCACACTCCTATAATCCCAGCTGCTTGGGAGGCTGAGGCAGGACTATATGAGATGGTATAGTCACTTTGAAAAACTATTTGCCAGTTTCTTAGGAAGTTTAACATATAATTACTACATAATCAAGAAATTTAATTCCAGATTTATTTCTTTCTGTTTTTTGTTTTCTATTTTGGTGATACTGGGAATTTAAATTAGGAGCACTTACTACTGAGCTATATCACCAGCCCTTTTTTATTTTTAGAAAATAAAAAGGTCTTGATAAGTTGCACAGGCTGGCTTCAAACTTTTAGTCCTCCTGATTTAGCCTCCCAAATTGCAGGGATTACAGGCATGTGCAACCATATCTGGCAATTTTTTAGATATTTTATAAGGAGAAATTAAAATGTATGTTTACACAAAGACCTGTACATGAATGCTTAAGGCAATTTATAATAGCTTTAATACTATATTTTATGTATAAATATAAATATGTAAAATCGTATATATTTAAAGGTATTAATAACATAGAGTTAAATATATTTATATGTAAATATTTTTATAGATATATTCTTATAGATAGTATGTAATTATTATATATTATATTCTTATAGTGAAAAATCCAAATGATCAGAAATCAGATAAATAAATTCAAATATACCTATATAATTAAATGCTACCTTACTAATAAAATATAATGAATTATACAAACATTCAGAAACATGGATAATTTTTAAAATCTTCATGCTGGGGTACAGTTCAGTGCTTGCCTAGCATGTGCAAGTCCCTGAGCTCAAACCCTGGCACTGTGAAAAGGAAAAAAAGTCTTCATGCTGAGTGAAAGAAGCCAGACAAAGTATTATGATTCCATCTATATAATTTTTTTTTAACACTGCTGGGAATTGAACCTAGGGCCTTATCCATGCTAGGTAAGCACTCTATCACTGAGCCACATCCCCAGCCCTTCATACAAAATTCTAATAAAAACAAATGGAACTTACAGTAATAGAGATCAGATCAGAGGTGTGGGGAGAGGTGATGAGGATTGACTAGGAACCAGCACAAGAGAATATTTTGGGATAAAGGAAATATTCTATATTTTGATGGTAGTTGTAGTTACATGAATGTTTACATTTGTCAAAACTCATAAAACTACTTTAAAATGTGTGCATTGAATTATTGGTAAATTTTACCTCTATTTTAAAAAGATTGTGGTTTATTTGACTCTAAAGCTCACTCTCTTAAAATATATTGAATCCCATCTCTCTGTATTCTCTAGTCAGAGCATTATGAGTTATCAGTGAAATAAAAAAATGTTATTTAAGATACAATTTAACTATGATTTAAAGCACGATAAGCTAAATACAACTGGAGAGAAAAGTCCAAGACTTTAAAGATAAGCTCTTTCTCAGATTAATTTACCAAGATTTATCACCTGAGTAAGTCACTTAAGCCGATCTGAATCACTTTCTAAAATGATAGATTTGGAATAGATCATGTTTAAGTTTTCTTCTACCACTGAAGTTCATTGATCTCTGAACAGAAGTTCAGCTAGTTTGAAGCGGGTTGCATTGAGTCTTTGAATGATAGGACAGGATTTCCACTGATAAACTTATAAGAATGTGGTTAAGGCAGAGTCAGGTGGGCAAAGGTGTGGCTGTTGGAAAATGAAAGCTCTGATCAGAGAAGACCAAGACACCCACCGGCCTTTTTCCTTACTAGGGATTGAACCCAGGGGTGCTCTACCACTGAGCTACATCTCCAGCCCTTTTTTCTAAATTTTTTATTTTGATACAGGATCTCGTTAAGTTGCCCAGGCTGGCCTCCAGTGCACCACCACACCCAGTGTACCTGATATCCCCAACATCTCCTCTAGCCAGAGCTCCTCCATTGTGAAGGGGCTTAAATGTCAGTGCTCTGGTGCAACCAAAAAATAATTCAAGAACCATGGAGCCAACCAGGTGTGGTAGTGCATGCTTGTAATCCCAGTGACTCAAGAGGCTGAGATGGGAGGATCACACATTCAAGGCCAGCATCAACAATTTATCCAGACCCTAATCAATTTAGTGAGAACCTGTCTCAAAATAAATAAATAAATAAAAAGGGCTGGGATGTGGCTCAGTGGTTAAGCATCCCTGAGTTCAGTCCTTGGTACCAAAAAAAAAAAAAAAAAAAAAAAGAGAGAGAGAGATGAAGCCTAGTGGGAGGAAGTTAGGTCACTAGTGGCATGTCCTTGAAGGGGATCCTGGGACCCTAGTCCCTTCCTCCAATTGCCATGAGGTAAACAGGCCTCTACCATGATCTCCCTTTCTGCCACAGGTCCAAAGCAACAGGGCCAAACAACCATGGACCGAAACCTCTGAAATCATATGCCAAAATAAAACTTTCTTTCTAAATACTTTTTATTGATGGACATTTATTTATTTATTTAATTACATATGGTGCTGTGAATCAAACCCAGTGCCTCACACATGCTAGGCAAGTGTTTTATCACTGAGCCACAACCCCAGCCCAAAACTTTCTTTCTTATAAATCTATTTTCATGGTATTTTGTCACAATGATGGAAAGCTAATTAACACAGAAATGAACCACATTTTAGGTCTCTTATGGAATCTACTGAATCTTCCATATTACTAGGATCTGACTGGAGCTAATAACACAGCATTCTTTGCTGTTTTAGAACACTAAGGTGCTCTCTTTGGGGCTTCTCTATAGACACTGAGAATCTAAGGCTTCTGCTAACTTACCTGTTTCTTTGGGTCACCTGTCTCACTCTGCGGGGCTTCCCCAAGAAGAGACCCAATTTAACTCCAAGTCATGATTAAGGGATTTCTTAAGAGGAGAAATGAGCTGTTTTCAAAGATGAAAGAAGGGAATTTTAACTGTAACTGCTTAGAACAGTGTGTGCTAAAGCAGAGATTTTATGCTTGATGAGAAAGAACATTTCTGCAATGATGTAGCAGAATCCTTTAAGGATCCTGCCAATGCATCGTTTTCCTATGTCACATCCAATCTTTGCTGTGGCCAACACTTCCTGGAGATGAAACAAGGGTTCTGATACACAGCTAGCAAGGTCATATGAGGATGAGTGATACAGATTTTTTTGTAGGTGAGTATAAAAGGTATCATCAATCTATGAGACAGTTGTTTCCAAACAAGAGTGCAGTCTGGGATGACTTATCTCCCAAATGTCTCATAAGAAACCAGAAGCCTACATTTTAGAAGAAATTTTTAATTGCTAGCTTTAATTATTTTATGTATTTATTTTATTGTATTCATTTTTTGCAGTACTGGAGATTGAGCCAAGGGAATGCTCTCCCTAGTCCTCTTGCTGAGCACAGATGAAACCCTGGACACTGTATATAAAACAAGCATAGGAAGATTCTGAACAATAAAAATCAGACCAGCTGGTATAGTGATGCACACCTGTAATCCTAGCTGAGGCAGGAAAATTGCAAGTTTGAAGTCAGCCTTGGCAACTTAGCAAGACCCTGTCTCAAAATTAAAAGGGCTGGGATATAGCTCAGGGGTAGAGTGCTCCTGGATTCAATCTCAAGTACCACGGAAGAAAGAAGGAAGAAGGAGGAAAAAAGAAGGAGTTCAACAAGGAGAAAGAGGAGAAGAAAGTAGGCCAGCTAGGTATCTTGGTATCCAAAGCATGACTCGGTAGTGAGTTTCCTAAGTGATCCTTTTGCCTCTTGTATGTTAGAAAGGATACTGAGGATGCCGGCAACTCAAAACTGAATGCGGGGCTGGGGTTGTAGCTCAGTGGTAGAGTGCTCACCTTGCATGTGGAAGGCACTGGGTTCAATCCTAAGCCCCACATAAAAATAAAATAAAGATGGGGCTGGGGTTGTGGCTCAGTGGTAGAGAACTCATCTTTCATGGATGAGGCACTAGGTTCGGTCCTCAGCATCACATTAAGATAAATAAATAAAGGTATTGTGACAATCTACAACCAACATATTTTAAAAATAAAAAATAAAATAAAGATGTTGTGGGGGCTGGGGATGTGGCTCAAGCGGTAGCGCGCTCGCCTGGCATGAGTGCGGCCCGGGTTCAATCCTCAGTACCACATACAAACAAAGATGTTGTGTCCGCCAAAAACTAAAAAATAAATAAATAAATATTATCTCTCTCTTTCTCTCTCTCTCTCTCTCTCTCTCTCTCTCTCTCTCTCTCTCTTAAAAAAAAAAGATGTTGTGTTCATCTACAACCAAAAAATATAAATAAATAAATAAATAAATAAAAACAGCTGAATGCAGACAAAATATCCTAGAAAAGCCTGTTTCTGTAGTCAAAGGACCAGGAAAGAAAGGAGCATCCTAGAAAGAAACAACCGTTACACAGTATCCTTTCTACTCTAGCCCTCTACAAGTCAGTAAAGGTCAAGTGGAAAGCCTAGAATCTACCCTGGCTGAACTTTGATGGAGCACCCACTCTTCTCCTCCCCTGCAGAGAGGCAGCAGAAGAAGCCTAGTTATTCAATTATCAGTAATAACTGGGCTATCTCTCCCCAACAATGTCAGAGGAAGCCACATAAGAAACAACAAGGAGATACTCCCTGCCCTTGCCTGGCATGGTATCAATAAAGGTCCAAAACGGAACCTGACTCCCATCCTGCCCAGCAGTCACAGAAGTCCCTCCAGGACCAGGCATCTGTAGAGGCCAAGTAGAGAACCTGGACTTCTGCATCCTCCCAGTAGTAAGGAGGCAGCACCCCATTTCCCCACAGAGCAATGTTAGGAGGCCTGCTGAAACACAAGATACAAATAAAATCCAGTCTTATAATATGCAAAATGTCCAGTTCTCAATCCAAAATCATGTTACACCAAGATCCTGAAAATTCTGACTCAAATAAGAAAAGACAACCTAGAGGCACAAAAACTAAAATGACACATGTTAGAATTTTCAACCTGACAATGACACTGAATTTACTGCTGGCTCTGGGTGGTTTGTGATTTATGAATCTTGCTAGGCAAGTGCCTAGCATGCACGAAGCCCTGGATTCAAAAAAATGCCTCATATCATAAAAATGCCTCATTCTGTGCAGTGTGTTCAAATATGAACATACTTAGAAAAAATAGAAAGTCTCAGGAAAGAAATATGAAGTCTCAACCAATCAGTGTAGTCATGGGTCTCATGATGAGACTGTGGGTTCCATCCCCAGCCACACACACACACACACACACAAAATGAGTTTCACTGAAGGCAAGGAGACTAGCAGAAATTTGATAAGGACCTATTTTAGATGTGGAGAGTCTTCTAAGACCCAAAATGAAGATCAGACACAGAAGCATATCCCTCTCAGCACCACGATGATCATGGTCAAAGCAAAAAGTTTGCAATGTTGAAAAAATATGCAGGACCTGACAATGACACTGAATGTACTGCTGGCTCTGGGTGGTTTGTGATTTATGAATCTTGCTAGGCATAGTGGTACACATCTGTAATCCTAGAGACTGGGGAGGCTGAAGCAGGAGGATTCCAAGTTCAAGGCCAGTCTTGGCAACTTAGTGAGACCATGTCTCAAAATAAACAAATAAATAAGTAAAAAGAATCGGGATGTAGCTCAGTGGTAAATGATGCCTGAGTTCAATGTCAAAAAAAAAAAAAAAGAATCTTTTATTCATCACATAATGTGAAAGTGAGTGGTGAGTCCCTGATAGCTGAAGAATTTGGGGAAATTCTAGATGATCTGATTGTGAAAGAAAAATCACTTTCCAGAGCAAATCTTCAATTCGGATGAAAATTCCCTATCCTGGAAACGGTTGCTTTAAAGGATGTTCATCCCTAGGAGACAAAGTCAATGCCAAGTCTCATGACTTTTAAGGACAGGAAAACAGTCTTGCTTGAGGGTAATGTTGCAAGGTACAAATTGAAACCCTCTGTCACCTGGCAGAGTGAGAACCCTGGAGTCTTCAAGTGTATCAATAAGCACACACTGCTGTCATACGACACGTGACCGAATCAAGTTCACTCCATGCAAATTGGACTGGGAACTAAAAACCTCACAAACACAGAAAATCCCTTTTTGGGGGGTGCAGTGACGGCTCCTCAGCCTCAGCTCCCAAAAGGGAGGCAAGAGAAAGGCAAAAGAGGCAGGAGAGAGAGAGAGAAAGAGAGAGAACACCCCAACCTTGGTTTTTATTGGGAAAACTGTTTGATAGAACATTCCATCCAAATAAAGCAAAGGGGTAATATTACAAGAGAACAAGGGGTCAGGTTTTGGAGGGTGAAGTCTTGCTTGGTGATGTCTTGGTCATCAGTTTGACTGACATCTTGGAGAGTCACACCCATCTCAGGTGCTCTATGGGATCAAGGGCAGAGCAAGCTAAAAGACACATCAGTCGCACAGCCCAGTCAGGAGCAATGTCAGTCCAGTTCCCTCAGACACTCCAATGTGCAGAGCTCACATTTGAGCCATCAACACACTGTAAGCATGATTTGTATGGCAGGAGCCATACAAATTCATGGGTGATCTCACTCTTTTTTCAAAGTGCCCTCTTAAATTGCCAAATGCCAGGGAGATGGAGAAGGACTTTGGAGAACAGACCTTTCAGGATTTCGCTTGTTGTCGATAATACTCCCACAGCTTCTTTCATTTGTGCTCTTCATCCCAATGTCGAAGTGGTGTTTCTCCCTCCAGACACTTCCTCTTTGATTCAACCAATGAATCGAGGAGTTATATAACAATTTTTAAGGCCTATTACCTAAGATGGGACTTTGCACTAGCCATTGCTGCACCTGAGGAAGACATTGAAGCCATTCAGGGAGGATTATGACACCCGTGACAGCCTCAAGAAGCTTGCATGGGGCTGAGAGTGTATAGCTCAGTGGTAGTGAGTGCCTAGCATGCACGAGGCCCTGGATTCAATCCCCAGCACGTGCAGCGCACGAGCATATACACACACAAACACACACGCTCACGCACACACACACACGGGTTTGGGCTTGTGGTGATGTGTTGAGAGCCACAGCCAAAGGGGCCCCAGCAAACTTCCAGCTGCCGGCTGATGATTGGCTCACAGTGGCCCCAGCAACATCTAGCTGATTCGCTTCTCTGCGGTGATGTTCATTGGGCTGTTTCCCTGCCCTTCAAGCTGCCAGCTGATGATTGGCTCACAGTGGCCCCA
Source organism: Urocitellus parryii (assembly GCF_045843805.1). Taxonomy (NCBI): domain Eukaryota; kingdom Metazoa; phylum Chordata; class Mammalia; order Rodentia; family Sciuridae; genus Urocitellus; species Urocitellus parryii. The sequence goes on from NC_135541.1 coordinate 24,237,018, forward strand.
GCAACATCTAGCTGATTGGCTCCTCTGCAGTCATGTTCATTGGGCTGTTTCCCTGCCCTTCAGACTACGGAACTGCTCATTGGGGGACTTCTTTGGCTCCGCCCACGCGACCTAGCCAATCGGCCTCAAGAGCAGGAGGATTGTGGGAGGTGGTGGTTGGTGTGTGGGAGAGGCTTGTGGAAGCCGGTGGTGGCAGTTGGGCTCTGAGGGTTTTTCCTGAGGAGCTGTTTTGTTTGGCGTTAGTAGTTTTTTTTTTTTTTTTTTTTTTAATATTTATTTATTTTTAGTTCTCGGCAGACACAACATCTTTGTTGGTATGTGGTGCTGAGGATCGAACCCGGGCCGCACGCATGCCAGGCGAGCGCGCTACCGCTTGAGCCACATCCCCAGCCCTGGCGTTTGTAGTTTTAAAAATAAAGTTTGTTTCTTTTGACAAGTGGCTCCTGAATTGTGCCCAGTCAGACTGCGGCAGTGATGTCCATGAAAAGTGTATGAATGAAGACACTTAATAGGCTCATCTATGACTCCCAAAGATTTGCCTACAATAAGGAGGTTGCAAAAATCAGCAAGATTGCAGTGGAGATGGCAAACAACGTTAGCCTGGGTGTGCAGGAGGATGGCATTGGGGACTTCCCAGAGATGGTTCCTGAACAATTTACTAAGGAGAAGTTGTTAGACTAAACTGGAACATATAGGTGAAGAAGATGCAAGAGAAAAGGAAATGATAGGAGAAGAAAAAGACGAACCTCCCACGAAAATCCACAGTGAAGGTTTAACATAAACTTAAAATCTTTGAAAACAAAGATTAATAAAGAGGAATGTTCATGGTGCGTTACCTGCTTACAAACAAATCTATGATGAAAAAAGAAACAAACCAAGCAAACCACCATGATTGTATCTGAAAAGAGTGAACCCTGCTCAAGAAGGGCCTCATGCAGATCTTTCAGGAGCGAGTCCAGGATGAGGCATCATTACCGTAGCAGGTGGGTGACAGCTCCCTGCATGTGGTTTCCCCTGAAGGTCCCCCAGTGGGACAAATATGGAGGTGGAAAATGGTGCTGTTGATGATCCCTGCTAGACCTAGGCTAATACATCTTTAACAAAAAAAGTTTAAAAAATAAATTTTTTTTAAAATAGAAGAAAAGCTTAAAGAATATAAAGAAAATATCTTTATACAGCTATGCAACATGTTTGTTTTAAGCTAAGCTACAAAAGAATCAAAGAGTTAAAATTTTTAAGTTTATAAAGTAAAAAAGTTATAGTAAACTAAGTTTAGCTCATCATTGAAGAAAAAAAATTTAATAAACTTAACGTAGCCTAAGTATATGTATAAAGTCTGCAGTAGTACAGTAGTGTCCAATAACGTCTTACCTCCCCCCCCCTTTCTTTTTTTTGGTACCAGGATTAACCCAGAGGGCACTTAACCACTGAGCCACATCTGCAGTCCTTTTTTTTTTTTTTTTTTTTTTTTTTGAGACAAGATCATTCTAAGTTTCTAAGTTGCTGAGGCTGGCCTTGAACTTGAGATCCTCCTCCTCAGCCTCCAAGTAGCTAGGATTTCAACAAGCCTGGCTTATACCGTATTTTTACTGTACCTTTTCTATGTTTATAAATGTTTAGATACAAAAATAATTACCATTGTGTAACAGTTGCCTATGATATGTACATGCATACTTATTTGTGGCCTAGCAGCAATAAGGTGTAATAATCAAAACAGGTGTATAGTCAGCCATAGCGTTTAGGTTTGTAGAAGTAAACTTACTCTTTGATGTTTGCACAGTGAAATTTCCCAATGATGATTTCTCAGTGTTTCCTTATTGTTAAGTGATGCACAACTGTGCAATATACAAAGAAGAACCCAATGGAATGTTAGAACCCAAAACTCTAATGCCTGAAATTGAAAACTTAATAAATAGGCTCAACAACAGAATGGAGAAGACAAAGGAACAAGTTAGTAAATTTGAAGACAGGAAACTAGAAATTATCCAATCTGAATGCCAGAAGGAAAATAGACTGAAAAAAAAAAAAAAATCAGAGCCTCAGGGACATGCAGGATTATAATACAAGATCTAATGTTGGGCTGGGGATGTGGCTCTAGCGGTAGCGCGCTCGCCTGGCATGCGTGCGGCCCGGGTTCAATCCTCAGCACCACATACCAACAAAGATGTTGTGTCCACCGAGAACTAAAAAAAAAAAATAAATATTAAAAAAATTCTCTCTCTCTCTCTCTCTCTCTCTCTCTCTCTCTCTCTCTCCTCTCTCACTCTCTCTTTAAAAAAAAAAAAAAAAAAAAAAGATCTAATGTTTATGTCATTGGAGACAGGGACAGAGAAGAAAAAGAATATTCTAAGAAATAAGGGCTAAAATCTCTCCCAATTTTTGGAAAGATATAAATCTACAAATTCACAAAGCTAAACAAACAGGATTAAACTCAGGTCAAAACACATCAGGTCAAACTTCTAAACAATAGGGAAAGAGAAATCTTGAAAGCTGCCAGAGAGAAATGGCACATTACCTCCTATGGTAATGATGCCTCATTCCTGGAGGATTGAGGGGCAAATCAAGACTGTCTTAGAAGGGGGAAACTAAGGGAATTCGTCACAGCAGATTTAACCCTACAGGGGTTCCTAAAGGCAGTTCTCTAGACAGGAAGTGGTAACAAAAGGAATCTTAGAGCATCCTGTAGGAAAAAAAAAAAAACAGAGAATACTCACAGTTTGAGTATTCTAAAGTAAGATTGATAATTGAAACAAAAAAATCATAACACTTTCTAATTGCTGCCAATATATGTAGAAAAAAAAAGACGGAATACAATTACATTATAAATGGAAGAGTAAAGGGACATGGAAGTAAGGTTTCTATACTTCCCTGGAACTGATAAAATGTCGATGCCAGTAGACTGCAGATATGTGTGTATGATGTAGCTACTGAGAAAGATCTAAGGGGATACACTCAAGTACTGTAGATAATCAAAATGCAGTTCAAGGTCTGGGGATGTGGCTCAGTGGTACAGCACTTACCTAGCATGCATGGGGTACTGGGTTTGATCCCTAGCACCACATTAAAAAAAAAATTAAGTAAAAAAAATAAAGGTATTGTGGCCATCCACCACTAAAAATATATTTTTTTAAAGAATGCAATTCAAAAACAAAAGTTTACCTGGTGTTTTGGCACGCGCCTGTAATCCCAGCGGCTCAGGAGGCTGAGGCAGGAGGATCACGAGTTCAAAGGCAGCCTCAGCAATGGCAAAACGCTAAGCAATTCAGTGACTCTGTCTCTATTAAATAAAATACAAAAGAAGGCTGGGGATGTGGTTCAGTGGTCCGGTGCCCCTGTGTTCAATCTCCGGTACCAAAAAAAAAAAAAAAAAAAAAATCCCCAAAAGTTTATGTAACGCTTCGGACACAGGTAAAAGTCAGAGAAACATCCCAATACTGGTGCAGGGGGCAGGGGGGTGGGGTCTAAAAAAAAGAACAACAAATTTAAATATGTATACACCGAGCAATATAGAGGTGCAAAATATGTGAATTGAAGGTTTATAGAACTGAAGGAGAAATGCACAAATGCACAATTATGGCTCAACTTCAACGCTCTCAGAAATTGATGAAACCACTAGGCAGCTGACAAGAATATAGAACTCAACACCACCATTAACCAACAAGATGTAATCAACATTTTATAAAATGCTTCATCCAACAAGAGCAAAATACACATTCTTTTAAGACACCCCTGGAACATATACCAAGATCAACTACAGCCTGGGTTGTAAAACAAAGCTCAACAAATTTATAAGAATCTAAATCATGCAGAGAATATGACCACAATAGACTCAAACTGAAAATAAATAACACAAAGACAGATTCCAGGAAAATCTCCAAATACTTGGAAACTAAATAATACATTTAAAAATAATCTATAATCTCAAAAAGGAATTCTCAGGGGAAACAAAAGATAAATAAACCTAAAAAAAATGAAAATACAACATATCAAAATTCACGAGACAGCTAAATCATCAGTGCTGAGAGGGGAGTTTATAGCACCAAATGCTTACATTAGAAAACAGGGGAAATCTCACCAGGTGAGGTGATACATGCCTGTAATCCCAGTGACTTGGAAGATGGAGGCAGAAGGATGGCAAGTTCAAGATCAGTCTCAGCAACTTAGGGAGAACCTGATTCAAAAGAAAAATTAAAAGGGCTGGGGGCTAGAGGCTGGAGTTGTGGCTCAGCAGTAGAGTGCTTACCTGACATATATGATATACTGGGTTCAATCCTCAGCACCACATATTAAAAAAAAAAAAAAAGATATTGTGTTCACCTACAACTAAAAACAGTTAAAAAAAATTAAAAAGGGGGGGATGGGGTGAGAATGTAGCTTAGTGGTAAAATGCCCCAGGGTTCAGTCCCCAGTACCAAAAACCAAATAAATAAACAAGAAAAACAGGAAAATCTCAAATCAATAATCTAAGCTCTTATTTTAAGAAATTAGAAAAGAACAAAATAAATCCAAAACAAGCAAAAGGAAGGAAATAATAAAGAGTAGAAATCCATATAATAGAAAACAGAAAAATAATAAAGACTACCAATGAAACAAAAAAATTAATTATTTGAAAAGATTAACTAAATTGACAAACAGCAAGACTGACAGAAAATTTTAATATTGGAATATTAAAAATTTAGAATATTAATTAAAATATTAGAATATTAATATTAAATATTTAATTTAGAATATTAAATTCTAAATATTATGAATAAAATAAATGTTATCACTATAGACTGCAGGTTTCAAAAGGATAAGAAATTCTGCAAATAATGTTATAAATATACACTTGAGAATTTAGATAAAGTGGATCAATTACTTAAAAATAAAAATTGCTATAACTCATCCAATATGAAGTAGATAATTTGAATAGCCCAATATCTATTAAAGAAATTAAATTTGTAATTTAAAACATCCCTCAAAAGAAATCTTCCCCATGTGTTTCAGTGGAGAATGTTTCTCAAACATTTAAAGAAAAATTACACCAATTCTACAATTATCTTACAGAAAATAGAAGTAAGAAAACATTTCCTAACTCATTTTATGAGGCCCATATGAATCTGAAACCAAAACTAGACAACCATAATAGAAAAAAAATGACTATAGGACAATATCCTTTGATATGAATATTAATGCAAAATTTCTTTAAAGAATTCCTTAAAACATTAGCTAATAGAATGCAGCAATATATAAAAAGAATCATACACCATGACCAGATGGGTGTTATTCCAGGAATGAAAGGCTGATTCAATACTCAAAAATCAATGTAATCTACCCTGTCAGCCAACTAAAGGAAAATCCATTTATGTATAACAAGCACTCCATAAAAATTGCATACCTGTTTATGATAAAAACTAGAAATAGAGGAGAACTTTCTTAACTTGTTTGAAAGTGTCTACAAAAACAAGCCCTGCAGCTAACAGATTTACTAATGAAAGACTGAATGAGGAATGCTTTGGCTTGATGATTTAGCACAAGGCAAAGGTGTCCTCTCCCACCTATCTTACTCAACAGGAAGGTAGATTTTGAGGAAGATAAAATTCTGCCTCCAGACAGCCTCTGAACTCAGGCCTTAACATTAACTCTTCCGGAGTCTCCAGCCTCTCCCTAACCTGCAGAGTTCAGACTTGTCAGCCCTGTCTTCTCTCTCTACCCAGATGTCCATGCTCTTTTGGTGCTGTAATTTTTGATTCTGGGGGTCAAACCAAGGGTCTCTTGCATGCAAAGCACTGAAGCACTTGCTTAACCAATGAGCTACACCTCCCAGCCTCTACTGGTTCTTTTTCTCTGGAAAACAGATTAATACAGAGATCTTTAACCCAGAGAATATTCTTAAATGCTATTGAAAATTATTAAAAAAAAAACAAACATGAAACCAGTCTAAACTTCATGCTTTATACAAAAATTAACTCTCAACAGGAAACATAGGTTTGCCAAATATGGTGACACACATCTATAATTCAAACAACTTGGAGGCTGAAGCAAGAGGATTGTTTGAGGAATCCCAGCTGCGATGGTGCATGCCTAAATCCCAGCAGCTCTGGAGGCAGAAGGATCATGAGTTCAAAGCCAGCCTGAGCAATTTAACAAGGCCCTAAACAACTTAGTGAGACTGTCTCTAAATGAAATATGAAAAAGGGATGGGGATGTGGCTCAGTGACTGAGCACTCCTGGGTTCAGTCCCCAGTACCCCCCACCAAAAAAATGCTGTGGATGTAGTTCAGCAATAGAGTACTTGCCTAGCATAGCAAAGCCTTGAGTTTGATCTTCAATCCCTAGTACTGCAAATAAATAAATAAATAAATAGAAATTAAAAAAGCATTATGTGGCTACAAGCTAAAGAAGAGCTGAAGCCAACAGGAGCTGGAAGAGGTGGAAGCATTCTCCCCCAGAGCCTTAGGAGGGAGTGAGGCCCTGCTGACCTCTTGATTTCAGACTTCTGACCTCCAGAAGTATAAGAGAATAAACATCTGTTGTTTTAGGCCGCCAAGTTTGTGGCAATTTGTTATGTCAGTTCTAGGAAACAAATACACCCTGGGATCCTTCTCAGCCAATCAAAGGAATAGAAGATGCAGCAACAGCTTAGTTCACTCTCAAGGGCTGAGTGAAAAGAGCCACCTCAAAGGGGCATATACAGTATAATTCTGTTTACATGACTTTCTCTAAATGACAAAATTATAAAGATGAAAAATAGACTAGTAGTGGTTGCCAAGGGCTGGCGGGGGAGAGGAGCATGGCTATAACGAGGTTGAAGGAGGGAGATCTTAGTGGTGATGTATCTTGATGGCAGTGGTGGTTACAAGAATCTCCAGGTGATAAAGTGACATAGAATTATTTGTTCACATTGTCGTGGGTAAATTTGCTGCTTTTGATATTGTCCTATAATTATGTAAGATGTTACCATTGGATGAAGCTGGGTGAAGGGTGAAGGGTATGTGGGCTCTCTCTGTACCATCTTTGTAATTTCCTGTAAATTTGTGATTATTTCAAAATACAAAGATAAAAATAAGTTAATTAACCTAAACAAAGCTTCAGGAGTGATGAACATGTTTTGTTTCAATTGTGATAGTGGCTACATGGACAAACACTACTCTCAAAACTCATCTAATCAGTCCCTTAACAGGGATGCATGTCATTACATTGCACAATAAAGTAGAGTTTTTAAAATTAAAAAAAAAAAAAAAAGAGGGCTGGAGCTGGAGCTCTGTACAGAGAACTTGCCTAGCATATGTGAGGCACTGGGTTATCAGGATTGAACAATAAAATAAACAAATAAAATAAAGGCATTCTGCTGGGCACGGTGGCACACACCTGTTATCACAGCAGCTCCGGAGGCTGAGGCAGGAGGATCGAGAGTTCAAAACCAGCCTCAGCAAAATTGAGTCACTAAGAAACTCATTGAGTCCCTGTCTTTAAATAAAATACAAAATAGGGCTAGGAATGTGGCTCAGTGGCCAAGTGCACCTGAGTTCAGTCCCCAGTACCCAAAAAATAAAATAAAATAAATAAAGACATTCTGTCCAACTAAAACTACACACAAAACCAAACCAAACCAAACCAAAACAAAAAGCAGTAAAAGTCTGTGTAGAAAATAAAATATATCTGTTTTTGTTTGTTTGTTTGTCTTTTGGTACCAGGGATTGAATTCAGGGGCACTCGACCACTGAGCCACATCCCCAGCCCTAGTTTGTATTTTCTTTAGAGACAGGGTCTCACTGAGTTGCTTAGTGCCTCAGTTTTGCTGAGGCTGGCTTTGAACTCTTAATCCTCCTGCCTCAGCCTCCCAGCAGCTGGGATTATAGGCATGCGCCACTGTGCCCGGGCATATATCTATTTTCATCCTGAGTTTTCCTAAGCCAAAAACCATAATATTCTACTTGTTGCTACCAAAAACCTTATAAATTTCTGGATGCAGTGGTATATGGTGGTGCACGCCTGTAATCCCAGTGACTTGGGAAACTGAGGACGGAGGATCACAAGTTTGAGGCCAGCCTGGAGAACTCAGAAAGACCCTGACTCAAAATAAAATAAAAAGGGCTAGGGCTGCGGTTGTGGCTCAGGGTAGAGTTCCTGCCTAGCACGTGCAAGGCCCTGGGTTTGATTCTCAGCACCATAAAAATAAATAAAACAAAGGTATTGTGTCCAACTACAACTAAAAATTAATATTAAAAAGGGCTGAGGATGCCCTTTTTTAATATTTATTTTTTTAGTTATAGATGGACACAATATTTTATTTTTATGTGGTGCTGAGGATCAAACCCAGTGCCTCATGCATGCTAGGCAAGTGCTCTCCCTCTGAGCCACAATCCCATCCCTGTAGCTCAGTTCTTGCCTTGCATGTGCATGGCTCTGGGTTCAAATTTTTAAGGAAAAAAATGCATGTAGAAGATTTATTGCAGCTTTGTTTGGATCTAATAAATTGGAAATGCTGCAGTATTCTCTTATCTGTGGAGTACAAGTCCCCAAACTCCCAGTAGATGCCTGAAATTATGGATAGTACTGAATTCTTTTTTTTTTTTAAAGAGAGAGGGAGAGAGAGAGAGAGAGAGAGAGAGAGAGAGAGAGAGAGAATTTTTTTTAATATTTATTTTTCAGTTCACAGTGGACACAACATCTTTGTATGTGGTGCTGAGGATCGAACCCAGGCTGCACGCATGCCCGGCGAGCGCGCTACCGCTTGAGCCACATCCCCAGCCTCCAGTACTGAATTCTATGTATATTATGTTTTCTCCTATTCATACATTCCAATAATAAAGTTTAATTTATGAATTAGGTATAGTAGATATCAACAATAATTAGTAATACAATAGAACAATTATAACTACATTATAATAAAAGTTATATGAATGTGATCTTTCTCAAATTGTCTCATTGCACTCTAAATCTTAGCAACCTCAGCATTTGATCTTTTTTCTTTTCCTATTAATTCAAAGAAACACTTTATGGCTGCTCCTTGGCATATCCAAATTGCCAGCATCATCCCTGTTATACTTTAGGTCCATTATAAAGTAAAAATAAAGGTTACTTAACATGAGCTACACCACAGTCAACCTGATGCCTAAGATGGCTACTAAGTGACTAGAGGGCAGGTCCTATGTAGAGCATGAATACATTGGACAAAGGGATGATTGACACCCTGTGTAGGATGGAGTCAGGCAGTGCAATATTTTTTCACACTATTCATAACAATGCACTAATGCATTAAAACTTAATGAGTTGTTTATTTCTGGAATTTTCCATTTAATATCTTTGGATCACAATTGGCTTCAGGTAGGAAGTGAAACTGCTAACAGAGAGACTGATATAACCAAAATGTCAAAGAGGAAATAGTTAAATAGATTATGGCACTCCCCAAATATCGACTTTTCTCATCTGGAAAATAGGATGATGACTGTATTAACCTTGAGGGGTTCTAAGTATTGCATATACCAAAATGTGCACAACATGCAGCACTGGGCCTAAACAGGAAGGGATCAATGCATATATATGTGTTGAATTTTCTATGTCAGAATCAGGAAGCTGATGCAGAAGATGGGAGAATGACTCAGCATCCAGGAATTGGGACAAAGAGAAGAGTTAACTGAGAAGCAGTCTCTAAGCAGCAATTCCTAGCTGGCCCAGAGCTCTGTGTGGTTGGAGAACTGATGGATGTTGGGCAGCCATCCCTGCCAGGATCATCTCTAGTCTGGGGAGCCTGAGTGAGGTTGACTAACAAAGTAAAGAGCAGGCTGAAAGCCTGAGACAGCACAGACCTGTGAATCCAGCAACTGTGGAAGGCTGGAACAAAGTAGCAGAGCCTGCCACAGCCAAGTCCTCAAGCCTGCTCACATCAGTGGGCAGTGGCCTTCTTCCTCCACTCTCCAGCCAGCCCCGGCCTCTCTTCAGGAACCTCACACCATCAGTCATCCAGTCTTTCCAGCCTCTCCCTCTATTACTTTTTCCCCCTCCCTCCCTTCCTTCCTTTTTTTTTTTTTTTTTTTTGGTGGCACTGGAATGGAACCCAGGGCCTTGTGCAAACTAGGCAAGAACTTTAGCTCTGAGCTATGTCCCCAATCTCTTCTGTTACATTTTTAAAATTATTTATTCAAGCATGCTCAAATCTTTCCCTGCTTAAAAACAAACCAGCAGGCAACACAGCAAGACCTGTCTCAGAAAAAGAAGAAGAGGAGGAGGAGGAGGAGGAGGAGGAGGAGGAGGAGGAGGAGGAGGAGGAGGAGGAGGAGGAGGAGGAGGAGAAAAAACTTGCTGTACTTTCTGGCTCAGTCCTGCTTTGCCTTCTGGTTTCTGGTCAGCAAATGTGAAATTGGAAAGAGTGTTGGTTTTTCTGTGGAGCATGCAGCAAAAGAGGGATCTAGGGCCCCACACTGTCTCCCCCATAATTAGAAACACTATAACAATAACCAACATCTGCACAGCATTCCATGTTATGAACACGCGTCCCTTGCACAGAGTGGTTTCCCAATCGCTGTGTCCAAAGCCTCCCAGGATCTCACCCTTACGCTCTTCTCTAGCCAGCCTCATCTTCTACTCTGCCACCCACCTACTCCTCATTCCTTTCTGTCCCCACTGCCTCTCCTCAACCACACAAAAATTGTTCTTGTCCTTTCTGCCTCTGCTCCTTTGCATTTGTTGCTGCCTTTGCCTGAGACATTCTCCCTCCACCTTGTCCAATACCAAAGCTACTAGCCACACGTGGATGTTGCAAATTGGGGTGTGCTATCTGTATAAAATGTACCCTAGAGGTTTTTGTTGTTGTTGTTTTGTGCTGGGGAATTATACCTTTGGGTGCTTTACCACTCACCTACATCCTCTGTCCTTTTTAATTTTTATTTGAAGAAAATTTAAGACAATAAAGAAAATTTTAAAATTAAGAAAATAAAAAATTAATAGATAAAAATTGCTAATTTTTCCCAGGTCTCTCTAAGTGATCCATGCTGGCCTCAAACTTGTGATCCTCCTGTCTCAGCCTTTCAAGTCACTGGAATTACAGGCCTGTGCCACCACACCTGGCTATGCAGCAGAATTTGAGTACTAAATTCACACACACACACACACACACAAAAAAAAACTTAAAACAGTTTTTTTTTTTTGTTGATTACACTTTATTTTTTCTGACATGGGATCTCACTATGTTGCCCAGGCTGCCCTCGAAATTGTGGGCTCAAGTGATCCTCCTTAGTAGCTGGGACTACAGGCATGCACCACCATGCCCCACTGATTATATTTTATTTTTCTTTATTCATTCTAATTTGTTATATATGATAGCAGAATGCATTACAATTCATATTACACTTATAGAGCACAATTTCTCATATCTCTGGTTGTACACAAAGTAGAGTCTCACCATTCGTGTCTTCATACAAGTACTTAGGGTAATGATGTCCTTCTCATTCCACCATCTTTCCTACCCCCATGCCTCCTTCCTTCCCCTCCCTCCAATCCCTTTCTCTATTTGGAGTTCATCTATTCCTCCCATGCTCCTCCCTACCGAACCCCATTTATGAATCAGCATCCTTATATCAGAGAAAACTTTCAGCATTTTGGTTTTTTGGGATTGACTTACCTTACTTATCATTAAGTTTTTCAGATATGTTGGACATGTAGGGTTTAAAAAAAAAAACTTTTTTAATATTTATTTTTTAGTTGTAGTTGGACACAATACCTTTGTCTGTCTATCTATCTATCTATCTATCTATCTATCTATCTATTATGTGATGCTGTGGATCAAACCCAAGGCCTCACATGTGCTGGGCAAGCGCTCTACCACTGAGCCACAACCTCAGTCCTACATGTAGGTCTTTTTTTTAAATTGATTTTTTTAAAATACATGACAGCGGAATGCATTACAATTCTTATTACACATATAGAGCACAATTTTTCATTTCTCTGTTTGTGTATAATGTATATTCACACCAACTCACATCTTCATACATGTACTTTGGATAATGATGTTCATCACATTCCACCATCATTGCTAACCCCCTGCCCCCTCTCTTCCCCTCCACCCCTCTGCCCTATCTAGAGTTCATCTATTCCTCCCATGTTCCCCCTCCCTAACACACTATGAGTCTGTCACCTTATATAAGAGAAAACATTCAGCATTTGTCTTTTGGGGATTGGCTAACTTCACTTAGCATTATCTTCTCCAATTCCATCCATTTACCTGCAACTGCCATGATTTTATTCTCTTTTATTGCTGAGTAATATTCCATTGTGTATATATGCCACATTTTTTTATCCATTTCTCTACTTAATGGCATCTAGGTTGGTTCCACAGTTTAGCTATTGTGAATTATGCTGCTATAAACATTGATGTGGGAGTGTCCCTGTAGTATGCTGTTTTTAAGTCCTTGAGGTATAGACCGAGGAGAGGGATAGCTGGGTCAAATGGTGGTTCCATTCCCAGTTTTCCAAAGAATCTACATACTACTTTCCATATTGGCTGCACCAATTTGCAGTCCCACCAGTAATGTATGAGTGTACCTTTCCCCCCACATCCTCACCAACACTTATTGTTGTTTCACATGTAAAGTTTTTTTAAAAAAATTTTTTTTTAGTTGTAGCTGGACACAATACCTTTATTTTGTTTAATTATTTATTTTTATGTAGTGCTGATGATCAAACCTAGTGCCTTACATATGCTAGACAAGCGCTCTACCATTGAGCCACAACCCCAGCCCAGACATGTAGGGTTTTTGCAAGGACTGAATGTGCTGAGAGTTTCCACATACCTCTTCTCCCTGAAAACACATAACCACCCCCACTATCAATTACTGCACTACAATGGTACATTTGTTGGCATCAATGAACCTACATTGACAGATCATTGTCATCCAAAGGCCATAACTCATATTAAGTTTCATTTTCTGACTGCTGTTATCTGTAGGCAGCTGTTTATCCTGTGGGGTTTTTTTTTTTGTTGTTGTTGTTTGTTTGTTTGTTTTGTTTTTGGAGTGTTTTGGTACTGGGGATTGAACCCAAAGATACTCTGCCACTGAGCTACATCCCCAGTCTTTTTTATCTTTTGAGGCAGGGTCTTGCTAAATTGCTGAGGGTTTCATTAAATTGCCTAGGCTGGCCTCCAACTTGTGATCATTCTGCCTCAGCTTAGCAAGTAGCTGGAGATACAGCTGTGTGCCACTGTGCCTGGCTCATGCCCCAGTTTTCCTCCTGCCTCTCTGGTTTTCTTCCAGATGTTGGTTCAGCTCAAGCCTCTATCCTCAGCCCTCTTCTCTCTCTACGTTTTGCACTTGAGCTCAACCATGATGCACTTTCCATTCTTATGCAGACAACTTGAAATTTATTTCCAGCCCCAACCCGTGTACTGAATTTCAGACTGGATATATCCAATGGATACTGCAAAATCAGCATCTCCAAAAATGAACACAGCATTGTCCTGCCAAAACCTGCTTTTTTCATATAACATATATTAGAGAATGAGTTAAGATCCTCATTCTCTCCAAATTTACCTCCTGGTGAGGGAGATAGGAAATAAATAGTGAAAGAAATTAATCACCCCAATACAGAAATCTAGGAGACATCTTCAGCACCTCTTCTCAGCCAAAGGCTGAGATGCTGAAGCTCAGAGCTGGGGCCAAAAGAACCACGGAGACTGAGGTCAGCCTCCACCCACCACCACAGCAGCTGGGGAACCTTCCAGACCAACCATCAGAGGCCACCCAAATCTTCCCTTCAGCAGGAAAGCCCGTACTCGGGATCTAGTGGAGGAGGCCCAGGAGGAGTCTTGCCAGGTGCCAGGGCCATCGCATGGGTGCTGTGGGCCTCCTAGGAGGCAGGATGGCAGCTTACACCCGCCGCAGGAAGTTCCTGAGGTCAGATACGAGGACTTGGCCTGGCAGGAACTGTGAGGCTAAATCTTCCCAGCGGTTACAGGGCTGGCACAGGTGTCTGCTGCCTGGTGAGGCTGCTGCCTACTGGCCAGCAGGCATGACCGGCAGAGGGTGTGAGACTCAGATGGAGTAAGTCTCTCATGCCCACGCTGGTATGGACACTGACAGTGATGCTGGCCCAGGTCCTTGCAGGAACTCTGATTCCAGAAGGCCAGCGGGCACAAGAAGGCACAGCTCACACATGGGAGCTTCCTGAGGCGTGAGACCTCATCCTTTCCCAGACGATGTCCAGCTCTTGATACGCTGCTAGTGCCCCTGTGCTGGGCACCGATGCCTCTGTCCACAGTGCCTCAGCCCCCGCTGGTAATAAAGCTCAGCTTATATATTAGGGACAGGAAGAGAATGATAATAGTAACTGCTTTAAATCAGGACAACTGCAAAAATGCACAGTAATCAAAGTTCAGTGATTGTGGTCCCTTGGCTCTGCGTTTTCTGACTGCTGTTATCTGTAGGCAGCTGGCATGGGCCAGTGGGCTGAGGGCTGTAGGGGTTGAACATGTGACCTGAAGTTTCCCAGGACGGTGTCCTGTGGCCCAGGGGTCATCCCAGACATGGGCTTAGTGGACTCCTCCCTTCCTCAGAGTCTGCTGCACAGGACAGGCTAGTGGAGCCGAGTGCTCCAGGGACATGCCTGCCTTCTGCAGGACATGTCCTCCATCCTCCCTGGGCCTGCATCTCCTCCCTCAGTATGACTCCATGACTCGCCAAGATCGCCTTAGCTAGTGTCCACCCCCAGCCTGAGGAAGGTCCTCTTGGACCTCCCCTTTCTCAGAGAGGTCACTTCAGAAAACTTGCTGTCATGAATCAGCTCCTGCCCTCTAGGATGCAAGGCTTCTACCACCTGGTATCTCCTCAAGGACCCGGAGCCTTCCCTGTGGAAGGCAATCCAGGAAGATAAGGGCCCAGTCCCTACAGGAGGCCAGCCTAACGTTGATGACGGACAATGGCCCACACAGACATTATTACCAATACAGAAATCTAGGAGACATCCTCAGCACCTCTTCTCCCTCACCCCCACATTTAGTTCATGAGTCCGGTTGATGCTATTTATAAACATTGTCAATTCTACACGTTTATCATCTTTACTTCTATTGCTCTTGTCCAAGATCTCATCAAATTTTCCCAGGATAACTTTGTGTGTGTGTGTGTGTGTGTGTGTGTGTGTGTGTGTGTGTGTGTTGCTTAGGATTAAACCCAAGACCTTGTACATTCGAGGTAAGCATGTGCATGCGAGGCAAGGACTCTACCAATTGAGCTATATCACCAGCCCCCCTACCCCCTTTTTTTTGATACTGGGGATTGAACCCAAGGGCACATTACCACTGAGCCACATCACAGCCACCACCACCACCCCTTTTTTATTTTTTATTTTGAGACAGGTTCTCTCCAGATTGCTTAGGACCTTGCCAAATTGCTGAGGCTGGCTCAATCTTGTGAATCTCCTGCCTCAGCCTCCCAAATTGCTGGGATTACAGGGGTGTGTCACCACCCTAGCTCCAGGATAATGTTTAAATGTCTCCTAACAGGCACCTAAAGTGGTTTTCTCACACCTAGTTTAGTCTCCATGTAATCTTTCCTCCTCATAGTGATATTTTTCTAGAATGCTGCTATGGTTTGAATGTCCCCCCTAAAACTCCTGTTGAAATTTAATTGCCGCTGTAAGAGGTGGGAGAGGTCTGGAGAGGTGGGATCTTTCAGAGGTTATGAGGTTGTGGGGCCCTGCCCTCAAGAATGGAGTAAGGCTATTGTTGCAGGATTGAGTTGGTTATGGAGGGTAGGCGGTCAGCTTCCTTTCCTTCCTTTCCCCTCTGCCACATGCTCTCTTGCTGCGAGATGCTGTCCACATTGTTCTGCGCCAGGACTGAGGGGTACAGAAGTAAAGAGCACAGATTAGATTCTCATTCTCTCTGAGTTTACCTCCTGGTGGGGAAGACAGAAAATAAATAGGGAAAAAAATTGAGCAAGATGATGGCAAAACAACATATGTTGTGAGGAAAATAAAATAAGGCTGGTGGGGGGCGGCTATTTTAGAGGGGTAGTGAAAAAAGGCCTCTTTGAGAAGGTGACTGTTAAGGTAAATCCTGAGCAGGTATGGTGGTACACACCTGTAATCCCAGCTACTTGGGAGGCTGAGACTGGAGAATCACAAATTTGAGACCAGCCTGAGCAATTTAGATCCTGTCTCAAAATAAAATTAAAGAGCTGGGGATGCAGCTCAGTGGTAAGGCTCCTCTGGGATCAATTCCTTGCACTGGGGTTGGGTTGGGGTGGGAATGTATCCTGCATGATGAAAAAGGTGCCAGTCACATAAAGATTTTACTGAAGGGGATTCCAAGCAGCCAGCACAACTCTGGAAAACAGTCATTTTATGTGCCCACCACCTCTACCATCCCAGGAATCCTCAAGGACAAGTCCCAGTAGAACCCAGAACTCTCTCAGCACATAATATGTAAGGAATGAGGCTCACTTATTAGAGGAACAGAAGGAAGGTCCGATTTGTTGAAATCCAATTAGCAAAGCATCCTGAGATTAGGCCTAAAGGAGCAGCAAGGGCCAGATCATGAAGAGCACTATGGACCACTGTAAGGAGTCTGTATTTTAGTAAGTGTGCATTGGATCTCTGTGTGTTCTGACATGACATGATTTATATTTTAAAAGATGTACTCTTCTCTGCCTAACGGATTGAAACTGTGAGCAGATTGAGAGCAGGTGCTGTATCTGATTCCTTTTGTATGTGTATGTGTATGGACTGAGGATTGTGCTAGGGAAGTACTTTACCATTGAGCTACATCCCCAGCTCATTTAAAAATTTTATTTTGGGGGCTGGGGTTATGGCTCAGCGGTAGAGTGCTCGCCTCGCACCTGCAAGGCCCTGGGTTCGATCCTCAGCACCACATAAAAATAAATAAATAAATAACTGCAGAAAGAAGCTCAACTGTATGATTTGAGGTAAAATAATATTAAAAAAATAAATAAAAAAAATTTTTATTTTGAAGCTGGGTGCGGTGGCACACGCCTGTTATCCCAGCAGCTCAGGAGGTTGAGAGAGGAGGATCTCGAGTTCAAAACCAGCCTCACCAGCATCGAGACACTAAGCAGCTCAGTGAGACCATGTCTATAAATAAAGTACGAAATAGGGCTGGAGATATGGCTCAGTGGCCGAGTGCCCCTGAGTTCAATCCCCAGTTACCACCCCCCCTCCAATTATTTTGAGATAGGGTCTCCCTAAGTTGCCAAGGCTGGCCTTGAACTTCTGATCCTCCTGATCTAGCCAACAGAGTAACTAGAATTATAGGTGTGCGCAATTGTGCTGGCTGTCTGATTGTCCCCCCACTTCTTTGTACTGGGGATTGAACCCAGGGACACTTTACCACTAAACTACATCCCCAGTCCTCCCCTCCCCCCTTTCTTGAGACAGGGTCTTGCTAAATAGCTGAGGTTGTTTATAAACTTGGGAACCTCCTGCCTCAGCCTCCCTAGTTGCTGGGATAACAGGAAGGCACCATACCTGGCTGTCTGATTCCTTTTTGAACCACTCGCACAAAGCTCAGTGCCTGGCATTGAGTCAATGCTTAATCAGTGTTTATTGGGTAAATGTCATCCTCCTGGTGAGACTGGAAAGCTGTGGGCTTAGTTGCAGGCTGGGGGACAAGGTCAGGACTCCAAAGAGTCATATTGGTAAGAAGTTGTTCTGGCCCCTCCAAGACCTACAGAGGACCCAGCTCAGGTGTGTGGGATGTGAGGGTACCAGCAGTGTCTTCAGTTAGTGAACTAGGATACGGTGGAGCAGAGCTCTCATCAGATCTGGAGGCAGTCATCTTTAAGTGCCCACCACCTCTGCCATCCTGTGAATCCTCAAGGTCGAGGGCCTGATTGGATTCATTGTGTGTTCCCAACAGAACCCAGAACTCTCTCCAGCACATAGTATTCCTCAATAAATGACTGCTGAAATGAATCAAAGCCCAGTAGCCCAAGGTTACTGGTTGGCTGCCAGCTGCAAAAATCTTGGCAAGTCTCACCAATAGCTCAATCCCAGGACAGCACTATTAGAGCTAGAGACTCAGCCCTGGGGATTCACAGCTGAATGTCCTAAATCCAGAAGCTTCCGGAAGCTCCACCTTCTCACAGCTCACAGCGTGAATAATTCAGGACAGGACTGGCGATCAGATTTGGTAAGGGCATTAAAGTCCAAGAGGAAGAAAACCTTCAGATGTTCTCTAGTCAGAGAGGCGCTTGAGCCTTCAGGTGTCCTGGATGACTTGGCAGCTCTCCCCATGAACCCTCCCAGGTTGCCCTGTCTTACCAAGATCCTGACCACCACTTCTGGCCCCAGTGGAGATTCAGTTTCACACGCAGGCCCCTTAGGTTCAGCTCACCTTCCCCCTTTAGTGCCCATATTCCTCTCTTCCCAGGGAAGCCAAAAATGACTCTTTAGTCTCATGCCTCTGTGCCTTATAACCTACTCCATCAGAACTTTATTATTTTAAACTTTTATTTTTAAAGCTGGGTGCAGTAGCACATGCCCTGCAATCTCAGAGACTGGGGAAGCTGACCAGAAGGATAACAAGTTCAAGGCCAATCTTGGCAACTTAGTAAGAGCATGTCTCAAAATAAAAAATAAAAAGGCTTGGAGGCGGGCTGAGGTTGTAGCTCAGTGGTTGAGTGCTTGCCTTGCATGCAGGAGGCATTGGGTTTAATCCTCAGCACCACATTTAAGAAAAATAAATAAATAAAACAAAGCTAGGAGGCTCAATTGATATTTCTGATTTAAAAAAAAAAAAAGGCCTGGAGGCTGGGGTTGTAGCTCAGTGGTGGAGTGCATGCCCCTCACGTGTGAGGCACTGGGTTCAATTCTCAGCATCATATACAAAATAATTAATAAATAAATGAGATTGTGTCCATCTACACCTAAAAATATTTTTAAAAGAAAAAAAAAAGGGTGGGTGGGGATGTAGCTCAGTGGTAAAGTGCTCCTGAGATCAATCCCCATTATTAACAAAACATAAATTTTATGTTCAGTTGACAAATAAGAGTTATATATAATTAGCATTTACAACATTTTTTTTTTTCAGTGCTGGGAATTGAACTCAGGGCTTTGTGCCTGCTAGGCAAGCCTTATATCACTGATTTATATCCCCAGCCAAAATATGTAGATATTATAGAATCACTAAATTGAGGTTTTTTTTTTTTTTGTGGTGCTGGGGATTAGACTCAGGGCCCTATGTGTGGGAGACAAGCACTCTACCAACTGAGCTATATCCCCAGCCCTGAGCTTATTAACATATATATTACTTCACATATTTTTTGTGGTAAGAACACTTAAAGTCTATTCTCTTAGTGATTTTTAAAAAGACACTACATTTTAATTACACCGTAGTCACCATGTTGTATTATATTTCAGATTACCTGAAATTTTTTCCTCCCAGCAGAAATTTTGTAACCTTTGACCAACATCTATCTCTCCAATCTCCCTTCCCCCTCAACCCCTGGTAACTACATTGTACTCACTGATCTCATCTATAAAAGAGATCATGAGGTGTGTGCCCTTCTGTGCCTGGCTTATTTCACTTAAAATAATGTCCTCCACGTTTATTCATGTTGTTGCAAACAACAGGATTTTCTTCTTTTTTTTTTCTTTTTCTTTTTTCTTTCTTTCTTTTTTTTTTTTTTTTAAGCTGACTCGAAATCCATTGTCCCATAGGAACTTTAGAATCAGTCTGCAGGATGGATTCTCCTGGGCTGAGACCTCTACAGGCTTCTGTGGAAACTATCTCACAAAGGAACATACACTATTGTTCCATGTACAGTTTGGGTTGCAACTGTGGACCTCTAGCCTTTTCCCAGAGGTCTCAGAGATATATCTTCTATCTAAGAAAAAGGATATTTGACTTATTAAAGGCCCTGGGTTCCTTGCCTTGGCTTCAGCTAGTGAAGAGATTTATAACATGAGATTTGGCAACAGACAGGTCGGGACTCCAACACCAGCTTCAACATCCATTTGCTTCTTGGGCTTCAGTAAGTTATTTACCCTTTTGAAGTCTCTGTTTCCTTATTTGTCAAATGAGTATAAAAAAAGGTATATTCTACTGCAAAGGGTTTGGGGAAGGATTTAGTGGCATAATCTACTCAAAATGCTCAGAGCATTGCCTAGAATTTAGTTTAGTAAATGGTGGTGCTTTCCCTTATTTAATGTGGGAAAGTGCATGCAAATACAGAAACCTAGCGGGTGGAAAACAATTCTATCACCTCCCTACTGTCCCAACTCCTGTTCAGAGACTCATTGCCTCCCCTTACCAGGGCTTGGTGTGTGTGCCAGAGATGGAACCCAGGACTCTGCAAATGCTAGGCAAATACCCTGCCATTGGAAATACTCCCTTAGTCCCATAGCCCACTTTTGGATGGGACTACTGCAGTTGTCTCCCTGCATAACCATCGATACCAATCTTATACCTGCCTGTGGGGTTACTTTCACTCTTCTACTTTGACATCTTCCTTGGCTTCTCATAACCATAAAAATTAGGCCAAATTTCTCAGCTTGAAGTTCAAGAGCTTCTGTAAATTGCTCCAACACATTTCCTCCACACCCAACCTTTACGGTGAAAAAAGAACAAAGGGATATGGAACAGGATTCTTGTCCTGGGATCATCTACTTTCTCCCTAAATGATATTCTTTTTCTTTCTTTCCTTTTTTGGTACTGGGGATTGAATCCAGGGATGCTTTACCACTGAACTACATCCCCAGTTCTTTTTATTTTTAAAAAAATATTTTTAAAACAATTTTTTAGGTGTAGATGGAGACTATCTCTATTTTATTTATTGATTTTTATGTGGTGCTAAGGATGGATCCCAGTGTTTCTGCATGCGAGGCAAGTGCTCTACCACTGAGCCACAACCTCAGCCCTCCTCCTCCTCCTCCTCTTCCTCCTCCTCCTCCTTCTTCTTCTTCTTCTTCTTTTTTTTTTTTTTTAGTTTTAGGTGGACACAATATCTTTATGTGGTAGCATGTCAGGCGAGCATTCTACCACTTGAGCTACATCCCGAGTCCCCCAAGTCCGTCTTTTTATTTTTTAAAAATGCTTTCAGTTGTAGATGGGCAAAACACCTTTATTTTATTTATTTAATTTTATGTGATGTTGAGCATCAAGCCCAGTGCCTCATATGTGGTAGGCAAGCACTTTACTACTGACCTAAAGCCCCAGCCCTTATTTTTTATTTTGAGATAGGGTCCTCTCTAAGTCGCTTAGGGTCTTGCTAAGTTGCTGAGGCTGGCCTGGAACTTGTGATCCTCCTGCTTTGGTCTCTCCGGTTGCTGGGATTACAGTTGTGTGCTACCATACCCAGCTACCCTAAATGATTTTGAGTAAAACATCTAATCTTATTACTGCATTTACAAATTAAAGATCATAATGCTATCTCTTGGGATTCATTATGATTTATGTCTCTCTTTCCTGCTGGACTGTAAGCACAGTGAAATCAATGGGTATCAGATGCATTTTATTCTTCATTATATCTTCAGTATCCAGCATGGGGCTTGGTATATGATAGATGTTCAGTACATACTTGTTGAATGAATGAATGAATGAATGAATGAATAGGATTGTGAAGATTAGATTTGGCATCATTCAGGTAAAGCACCTTGCAGTTACCAGGAGTTTCCGTGCAGGTCATTAGTAAATGACTTTAGACAAATTCTCTCCCTCTCTGGATACATTCCCTCATCTGTATCACAAGAGGATGGAAGGCACTCCTGGCTTTTATTTTCTGAATCACTAAATTGTGCCTGAAGAAGGGACTCCTCCATAAATGCTTTGTCAGTGGATGAAGTTTCTTCCAGGGTTCTGCCTACTGGCTCTGTCTAATCAAGGATGAGTTTCTACCAACCCCCCGCCCCCCGGGGTCCTGGTTCTTCTGTGTCCTTTACTTCTTGGTAGGGGACCTCAGGGGAAATTCAGGTCCCTCCTGCTTTCGGTTCCCGCGAAGAGCGTTCTTCTTGAGGGGTACCAGAAGTGGGAACAGAATGTGGGTTGATGGGAAGTGGGCTTTTTGGGCAGGCAGGGGTTATTCCAAAACCCAGGCGGGGCAGAGAGGCCGTCAGCAGCCTGGAAGAGCGATTCTGGGACTGGCCGTGAAGAGCTCTAACGGGGCGGGCCGGGGCAGCCCGCCCAGGGTCAGCAAGCGGCCGCCGGGCCCGGGCGGAGAGGTCGCCAGAGCAGAGGGCGGGGAATGTGGGGGTGTGAATTGGCCCCGGGGACACTGGCGGCCGCCGGGGAGGAGTTGTGAAGGGAGGGACGGAGAGGGCTTCGGGGCAGCGAGAGGACGCAGGGTCAGTATAGAAGGGGCGCGGGACGGCAGACAGGCCGGGGCGCACCGGGAGCGCGGAAGCGCCGGGGGTGGGGTGCAGGGCGGGGAGCGCGCATCGGGGGCCGGGGGGCGGCGTCGGCGCTGGGGGTGGGGGAGCGGGTTGGGCGGCTGCGCCGGCTCGGCTTCAGCCGCTGCCGCTAGGGCGCGGGGGGCGGGGGGCTCGGCGCCGCGAGCTCGGCCATTGTGGGAGCCGCTCCCCTCGGCTCCGCCGCGCTCCCCTCCACGGCTCTCAGCCCCGCGCGCCCTACCGCCGCCGTCGCCTTTGCTGCTGCCGCTGGCCACTCTCCCTCCTCCTCCCGCTCTCAGGGTAAGGCGCGGGCGCGGGACTGGATCCAGGCTCCCTGCCTGACTGCACCGGGTGCGCGGCGGCGGCTGGGGCGCGGCGATTGATAGCGCGGGGCGGCCGCGCCCCAGCCCCGGGTAGCGGGCAGCAGGGTTGACAAGCGCGGGCACAGCGCAGGTCCCGGCCTCTCACCTGCAGCCCCCGCTGCCCGCGCCCCAGAGCTCCGAGAGCGTGCACAGCTGGGGTTTCCTCCCGGCCGCCGCTGCCCGGGCCAAACGGAGGCGTGTTTCCTGGAATATGGGGCATCAAGCACCAGGACAGCGAGAGGGACCTGCGGGAGACAGCAGGGCCGTGCCGAGAGGTCGCCTCCTGGCTCCAAGGCTCGGCTACTGTCACCTGAACCTTGTCGGTCCTTGGTCACGCGTACCCGCTCTTTGTCAACCACGCGCGGCGGGCACGCGGACCCACCCGCGCCGCCACCGGCTTGCGGGGGCTTCCCTCCCCCATCGTGGGGAAGGGGTGGGGGTGAGGTGGGGAGGGCCGCAGAGGACGAGCGCCAGGTCAGGTGCCTGTCGCGGCCCGGGCTTGCGGCCTGCAGGGTGGGTTGGGAGTGTGGGCGCGAGCTCCTGTGAACCGGGGATTGATGGAGTGACCTGGGTGACCCAAAGGTGGGGCGGGAGGTCACCAGGTATGTGTGAGGTGTCGGTGACCGACCGGGCTAGATCCGTGGAGGGACAGTTTCTCCCAGAGGAGGCCTTGAGTGAGTGGGCCTTTGTAGTAAAATGGGCGTCTAGGAGAGGAATGGGCGGCTCTGGAATGAAGCAGGTGGTCTGAGAGGAGGGGTGTTTTCCTGCCTTGGCTGAGGGTCCCATGAGGTTGAGGCTGTCACTTTGGCACCTGACCTGGCTATGAGAGCTGGGGGTGGGCACCAGAAGGTAATGCTGGGGGTGGGGCGGCAAATGCTAGGATAAATGGCAAAGCTATGCCAGGACCTGGGTCTTTTCCTCTTCACCTCCTGTGTCTGGATCCCCTCTTGATGTTCCATGAGACAAGGGCTCACATGCTGCTCGCACAGTGGGTGCCCTGGCAGGGCAGTTCTGTGAATCTGAGGCTGCTCAGAGGCTTCCTGCACCATTTGATGTTTCTTTTGTTATCTCTTTGAGTTCTGTGCTTATGATGGGGGATCTGCCACTGACCCAGGAGGTTGTATCTGCCCCTTCCTGCCTCCTGGTTGAGATTTCCAGAATCCAGGAGCTTTGCCAGAGACCCTTGGGGTCCAGCCATTTAGGCCACCTCCTTGTCTTCACATAGCCCTGTGTGCAAGTATTCCCCATTATGGGAACAGTTCCTCTCACCCCTGGACTGTAGAGCCAAAGTGAGAGTTGGTTTCCTGGGCTGGATTTAGGACCTATAGGAAGACTCATAGCTGAAGGCATGCACCTTCTCTGCTCTGATGGAGCCTTCGGGGTAGTGGACCATGTATAGCAGATGGTTCTGGGAAGTGAGCTGGGCCTGGATGAGGGAAGGCTGCCCAGTCTGGCTGGTAGATCCCAGCTGGCCCCAGAATGATTGTGTTCCCACTCAACTCCCTCCACTGGCTAAACTGACCAGGAAAACTGATTTTCTGTACCAACCCCCTACTCCCATGCTGTGCAGCTTATTCCGGCACCAGTCTTTAAAAGGAGCCAATGAATATTTTATCTAATGCCTGCTGTGTGCTATGCATGGCACCAGCCAGTTTTCCATGTGCATTTCACCTCCTCTAATTTGACATATCACCCCCATTTTGCAGATGATGAAACAGAGTCTCCGAGAGGTGGAGTGACTTGCCCCTGATCACACAAATTGTAAGTGGATGAACCAAAATTTATACCCGGGTCTGTCTTACTTTGGGTTTAGAACTTTGTCTAATATATCTACTGGATAAATCCTGGAATTTCTGCCTGTTCTATCTCATGCTTTGTTTCATGTCTGCCACTGAGATCATGCTCTGGCTTTTTGAAAATACTTCCCATCTGTTGCCCCATTTCATCCTTACAGCATTCCTGGGAGGTAAATAGAAGGAGAATGTAATAATAGATGCTATGCTTTTAGTAGATGCTGTTTGTTGAGTACTTACTGGCACCAGGTACTACTAAGCACTTTATATGTAGAACCTTATTAAGTCCTTGTAAATGACCCTGAAAGGCTAGGTTCTAGTGTCATCCCCATTTTAGAGATGAGGATACTGAGGCTGAAGAGATTAAATGGTTTCTCCAGGATCACACAGTTAAGTAAATGGTGCAATAGAATTTGAACCCACATTTTGCATCTGTAGGATCTTAATTCTCCAAATGTGCCAAATAATAGTAGTAGTGGTAGTAGTAGTAATAGTGGTTACTAGTAAGAGGAGCTAATAGCTGGGTATGGTGGCACATGGCACATGCCTGTAATCCCAGCAGCTTGGGAGGTTGAGGCAGGAGGATCACAAGTTCAAAGCCAGCCTCAGCAATTTAGTGAGGCCCTAAGCAACTTAGGGAGACTCTGTCTCATATTGAAAAACAAAAAAAAAAAAAGGTTGGGGATGTGACTTAGTAGTTAAGCAGTCCTGGGTTCAATCCCTGGTACCAGGAAAAAAAAAAAAAAAAAAAAACCAGAGGAACTACTAATATTCACATAGTGTTTTAGGATATTTGGTGTGTGTGTTTTAAGATTTTTGTTTGTTTTGGTGATGCTGCAGTGAACATGGTTAAGAACCCAGGGCCGTAAGCATGCTAAGCAAGCATCCTCCTAACACTGAGCTACATCCCTGGCCAAGTGTTTTAAGATTTATAGGCTTTTTAGCCAGGCATGGTGGCTCATGCTTGTAATACCAGCTATTCAGGAGGCTGAGGCAGGAGGATTGCAAGTTCAAGGATAGCCAGGGCAACTTAGGGAGGCCCTGTCTCAAAATGAATAATAAAGGCTGAGGATGTAGCTCAGTGGTCGAACACTCTTGGATTCAATTCCCATTACTACCACCAAAAAAAAAAAAGACTTATAAGTGTCTTTACATATGTTACATAATATATGATTTTGCCCAAATTCTGAATTAGTTTTTCTGTGTATCATTATCGTCTCATTTTGCAGATGAGGTCCTGATAGATCAAGAGGTCAAGTCAGTGGCAGAACCAGGACCAGAACCTCTGCTTCCTGATTCCCAATTTGTTCTTCAGGTGACCCCCCTTCACTCTGCTCATATTCATCCCTCTCTCCTCCAGATCTTGTCTCCTTGGACTCCAAGGTCCTCCTGCTGCAGCCCACTTCTGAGCCATGTCTTCCTCCGATGAAGAAACGCTCAGTGAGCGGTCCTGTCGCAGCGAACGGTCATGTCGGAGTGAAAGGTCTTACCGGAGTGAGCGGTCAGGGAGCCTCTCTCCCTGTCCCCCAGGGGATACTTTGCCCTGGAACCTGCCACTGCATGAGCAGAAAAAGCGGAAAAGCCAGGATTCGGTTCTGGACCCTGCAGAGCGTGCTGTGGTCAGAGTTGCTGGTAAGAGAGGTCCCCCAGCAAACAGGATGCTGTGGGTGTGAGGGAAGAATGTGCCAGTTTGCCCTGGCTGGGTGGGGAATGGAGGGGGAATCTAATTTGTTATTATTACTGTTGATGAAATAACATTAAAGAAAAACTTGAAAGAGGAAACTCTGCTTGCCCCTAGGCTAACATAGGATCTGTTCTCATTTCTGAATCTTCTTCCTTATCTTTGCCCCATTTGATCATATTTTGTATTTAGATGCCATTCTGAATCTGACTCTTCAGTTACTCGTAGATAAAAACAAAAATTTCCATGTTACCTCTCAGACTTTATAGTTATTTTTAAAGGCTGTGTAATATTTCATGGTTTTATAAATCCTACTCCTTTCTCTCTTTTCTGTCCTAGTAGACAATGCTGCAGTGAACATGGTTAAGAATAATAACTTTTGACTTCTGTTTTATTATTTCCTTACAATGAAATCCTCAGAGAGGTTGGTTTCACTCATATCACCTTTCAAAACTGTGTGTATCTTCTCACACCATAACTTGGTGTGAGGGCTGGGCCTGCCTGGTACTGTGTGGGAAGGTGCCCAGTTCTCCTTTGCCAACAAGCAGCAGTGGTATGAGTGTAGGCTCTGGAGTCAAAGAGGCAAGGCACTGGACTGTGACCCTGCTGCTGCCCAGCTGTGTGATTCTGGCAACTCCCTTGTCCTCTCTGAACCTCAGTTTCCTTAAGAATGCCCCTGTGAAGGGATGCCTTGAGGGTTACAGAGATAATGTGTGGAAAGCCATTAGCAGGGTTTTTCACTCAGTAAAGGAGCTGCTTCCACTGAAGGCATCCAGAGCTGCTTCCCTGGAGTGTGCTCACCATCTAAGCAGACATTGGTGTCACAGCGCAGATGAGCAGCGCCTGCAGCTAATTCAGTGACATCACCTGCTTTCCCATCCATTGCCAAAGCCTGTCCTGCTGCCTCATCTGTGTCTCTCGAATTATGTGCCCCTTTATCATCTCTCACCTGGACCTTCTAACCAACCACCTAATAGTTCTTATTCTCTCAGTCTTGTCCCTGCTGCCTCCACATGATTAACAGTGTTTTATTCTAAAATGCACACCTGATCCTGTTACTCAGGTGCTTTCAAACCACCTTTAACTCCACATTGCCTGTGAAATAAAGGCTTCAGCACAAAGGTACATCAAAACCAGGCCCTGTTCTGTCTCTTCGGCTTCACCTGCTGCCACCTTTACCCGCAAGCACCCTGCATGTTGTACTGTAACTTGCCCTCCAGAGGGATGCCGCTTGCAGGATCAAACCTTCATGCTTTAATTTTCTTCTCTGTAAGACACTGATAACCCCTCCTCCTCTTTTAAGTGCCGCCTCCTCTGTCCCTAATGCCCCTAGTGGTATCCAAAGCTCCCTCCTCCGCTCTCGCATATTCATGCTTTTCTTTCCTCCAGATTCCCTTCAACAGTGTAGCAGTTACCCCACAGGGAGCCCACCACTCCCTCAGGACTGTGAGTGATTCAGGGCTGTGGCTTGTTTATGTGTTGACCCCAGTGACTTGCACAGGGCCTTGTACACGTTAGAGATCAACCAGTATTGAATGACTGAAGGAAAACCAGGAGTGTTTAGAAGCTAATAGGCGTCAGATTGTGAGCCAGGAACAAGCAGTGGGCTGTAATGGGAGGTTAGACCCAGAGAGGGGTATGTGGGCTCAAGTCATCACAAGAAGCTTTTAGCAGGAGTGAGAGCCTGTGGAGGAGACAGCAGTGGGGCCCGGAAGGCAGACTGCAGTTTTAACTCCTGTTGGTGAGCAATAGAGAGCCCTTGGAGGAAGTTCTTCTCAAGCCCTTTGTGCCTTAGGCACCAGCCAGTAATAAAGTTCCAGAGCTGTCCCTAGGATGCAGGAAGGGACAGCCTTGAAGGGCCATGACTCAGGGGCCTCTGACTCACGAACCTCTCATTCTCCTGAAGACAGAGTGGATGCTTATGCTCTTTTCCTTATGCTCTCTTTCCCATCCTCCTTCACTCCTATATACTTCTAGGTTGCTGTGTGGTGATTTCCTCTTTCAATCTTCTCTAGGGAGGCCCTGCTGTTTAAGAATCTGGAGTCTAGACTGTTTAAGAATCTAAGTGGGATAGACTCAAGGGGGCTTAATGCCCAGGCAAAGCCCCTGGGGACCCTGCTGGGTCAACTGAATGGAGGGATGGGAGTGTGCAGGTTCTGTTCCTGGCACAGAGGCTGATCTTTGCATCCTGACAAAACCGAATGACTGTCTTGAGGAGGGGGCTGGGCCGGTGAGGCTGAAAATGGGAGATTGCCATGGTTAAAAATAACTTGTGTGCTGCAGTTGGGCGTGTTTCTTTTGCAGGAGAGGCAGCAGTTAAGGCGGGACTGCTACTTTAGGGTCTGGCTGAAATCTCCATGTGATTTTATAATGTCTAGGGGGCTGCACTGGGGTAATGAGGCAGGCAGCCTTGGCTCTGCGGGGACTCCTTCATGTGAGGTGCAGGAGGGTCATGCCTGAGAGACCCTGGATGCTCTGAAGCTCTGTCGCAGAGATTTCCTTCTGGGAGGAAGTGAAGTCAGGCTTCACTGGAAGCCAGCTGTGTGTGGCCTGAACCGCTTTCCCCTCCCCCTGGATCCGGATTATGAAACTGGGTGGGGGGGTGTGGATCAGTCTCACCGAGGACTGACTCCCCTTTCCCTGGGCCCATTTTGTCCTAAGCTGGTTTCAGAGCTTTATCCTTGCTTGAGAAACATGTGGGGGCACCCTGCTGGTCACATGTATCAGAGTCCAGAGGCCACTCAGGACGGAGAAACCTGCTGGTCTCAGTCTCAAAGTCAAGACAGATTCTAGGGGCTTCACACATGCTGCAGCCCCATTCATCCTTCTGTCTTCTGTCCTCATTCTTTCTGTCCATTTTTTTCCTCCTTTACCAGCCCGTTCTCAACGCCCTAAGCTCAGCCACACCGAAGTGTGACAAGAGTCGTTCATGAGAGCGCCTTCTTTCTATTCATCAGCTTTATGGTTTACACAGAGATTTCATAATAGCAGTATGTGCTGGGCAGGACACATGGCCTTAAGGGACTTTTCTATAGTCACACAGGACTGGCAGACACAGATCTCCTATCTCCATGCACATTGCTATTTCCATTGTTTAGGCAACCAGTGCAATCTGACTCTTTTGCAGGTGACAATCTCAATAGCTAACTTGGTCTCCAGAATCACCTGAGAGAACTTTTGGTCACTTCTGGGAAAGGCCTTAAGATCCCTACCTGGGCTGGGGATGTGGCTCAAGCGGTAGCGCGCTTGCCTGGCATGCGTGCGGCCCGGGTTCGATCCTCAGCACCACATACCAACAAAGATGTTGTGTCCGCCGAGAACTAAAAAATAAATATTAAAAAAATTCTAAAAAAAAAAAAAAATCCCTGCCTAAGGGTGGGGTTGTGGCTCAGTGGTAGAGCACTTGCCTAGCACATGTGAGGCACTGAGTTTGAACCTCGGCACCACATAAAAAAAATAAATAAAATAAAGGTATTGTGTCCATCTACAACTAAAAACAATTAAAAAGAAATAAATCGATGGAGGGAACTTTGCCTCATCCCCCCTGGCTCTGTCTAGTGAACAGCAGACATAATACCCTTACTCACTGGAAGAGAGCGGGCATCAAGAAAGAGGGAGCTGGGAGGTTATTTTAGCAAGGAGCATAAACCCAAAGGGTAGAAAGGGGAAGTGGAAAAAAAGGCTGTATTCCTTGAGGCCTGTGGGGAGTGGATGATACACAGGGTACAGAGAGGTAGTGCACAGTTTTGCATCTTCATAACTCTAGGGGGCACTGTTCACATTTGTTGCATTGTAGATTTGTATTTATATGACCTGTTTCTTGCAGATGGCAGTAAAGTGTCTCTCCTGGGCTAGGGTAGGGTTGGGTGCAGGAGGACTTCATCATCTACCCATTAGATGTTAGCCCACATCTAACATCACATATTCAGGACCCTTCCTGTTTTTGTCATTGATATTCAAAGACAGCTGAAGATGTGATTCTTTCTTCATGGAACTCAGCCTGGTTGAGAGGACAAGAAGGAAAAAATTTATTCCATCCCTGTGTGTATTGTATACATGGGGCTGCAAGCATCCTTGGGATTCATTTCTGGAAACCCCTCAGCAGGTGCTGCTGAATTAATCATGCCCATGGTCTGCTCCATTGTGGCCTCCCCCGGGAAGCCTTCCCTGATCTCTTTGGTCAGACAGCAGTGGTGTATCTTTCCATCCCTTGTTTGGCCTTATGTTATTTGTTGTTTCTAGGTTTGTTTTCCCATCTGATCTGGAGCTCACTGTAGTCAGGAATCCCATCTTGCCTTTCTGCCTGTGGCAGGCAGCACTAGAGCTCAGTGCTGGTTAGAGAGGTGAGCCTGCTCCTCTTTGTGTATTCATCTCTCCTCTAGGATAGGAGCTCTGAGAAGACATCCCATGACTTCTCTCTGCTTCCTTATTTACTTTATTCACTCATTCATTCAATAAAACAAAATAGATTGAGATAGCCAGGTGCAGTGGAACATACCTGTAATCTCAAAGACTCAGGAGGCTGAGACAGGAGGATTGCAAGTTGGAGACTATCTTGGGCAACTTGCAATTCTAGCTAGACTCTCAACAATTTAGAGAGACCTTGTCTCAAAATAAAAAAGTAAAATAAAATAAAAAGGACTGGGGATGTAGCCCAGTGGTAAAGCACCTCTGAGTTCAATCACCAGTACCTAAAAAAAAAAAAAAAAAAAAAAAAATAGAGCCCCAGCCTTCCTTGTGCCAGGCACTGTGGAGATAACTGGCTGTAGAGTCAGAAAACTTAGGTAAATGATCCCACTCCTCGAAGCCTTGGTTTCCTTATCTGTAGAAGGGAAGTGATGATACCTGCTTCCAGTGGTCACCGAATGAGGACCAGAACGTGCTGGACAAACACCTTCACAGACCTCTTACTGCACTTGGTGGGGTCATTCCTTGTAACCTCCCTGGCAACCAGAAGAGGCAGTGGAGAATTCAAGAGGCCAGCAGTTTCCCAGGCCAGCAGGGTCTTTGAGCCTCTTAGTTCCGTCCCTTCCTTGTTTGCTCTAGGGCTTTGTCAGAAAGCAAATGGAAGGTGGTTTATCTGGCCCTGAGTGAAAAGAAAGGAATTCAGGAATGGAAGATGGGGCCCCAGAAAACAATTCCACTGGGGCCCTTACTCCTGGGCAGGCAACTTTCCTTGCCCCGGGCTATTCCAAGATTTGAATCCAAATCAGCTCCTCCTCCTTCCCAGCTTCTCTCCTTCTTGGCAGTGTTCAGAGTCCCTGGCCCTGGAGCTCGGTTTCAGGAGCAGGAGAGATGAACAGGAGAGTCCCCTGAAATTGGGGCAGAGTGAATTGTAGCTACACATCACCAGCTCAGCTCTACTCTTTGAAAGTAAATCTGGGTCACATTAGCTGCAGGGATGGAAAATGACCACGTGGGCAGAATTCTGTGCAGGCGGTGGAACAGACAGCCAATCTGTCCTTTCTTTGAGGCTCAGGTCCCTGTGGGATCCCAGCTGGTAAGGGAGGTGGCTGCTGCATTGCAAGGTGCAGTGCTGTCTTTATGCTATCGGCCTCCCATCCTGCTTTTCCAATGACTTCTAGGTGATACAGAGAAAGATTTGGAATGGCACTCTGGCTGTGACTCTGTTCTGGAGGGTAGGAATATAAGGGAAGGACTGGTTACCTTGGGGATTGTGGAAGGTCATCATTTCTCAGTCCCATGAGTTCAGAGATTAGATGCCACCAGAGGAGCTGACATTGCAGCAGGATCTAGGCTGCATTTGTCCTGACTTCAGCAGTCCCCATGTCCTCCGGGGAAAGGTCTCTGAACAAACCTGAGTGTGAACATTAATAATCATCACCAGCTGCTATACTGAGCCTGGTCAGCATCTCCTTTCCTGGTTGCTGTGGCTAGGACCTGCCATGATTTGGCCCTGTGACAATTGCCACCTGTCAGAAGCTGGCCAATTTCCTGGCTCTGCCTTGGCTCTTCTGTCGGGACAGAAGCGGGTGTGCCTGGCTGGAATCTCTGCCTGGACTGAGGATGCTGCTATGAGAAGGTCTGGAGCCCCTGTAATTTGAAGAGTTGTTATGGACTGATGTTTTGTGCTGTGCTGGGCCCCATCCCTACCCTAAAAGATACTAAGCTTTTGCCTTTTTATTTTTTTCTTTTCTTTCTTGGTACTGGGAATTGAACCTAGTGGCACTTTACCACTGAGCTATATCCCCAGGCATTTTTATATTTTAAGAAAGGGTCTTACTAAATTACTTAGGACTTCAATAAGTTGCTGAGGCTGGCCTCAAACTTTCAATCATCTTGCCTCAGCCTTAGTCATGTGCCACTGTGCCTGGCTAGGATTTTCCCTTGAGGTCAAGGGGAGAATTCTGCTTCTGTGGGCATGACCTTCCCACCTCTCCCTCATTTAGTTGTTCATTTCCACAACAGCTTACTCTTCCATTCATTCATAAAGGAAATGTCTTCTGGAGTCCATTGGAGTCCTCATTTTATTACTCACTTGCCAGTTCCCTGGAAAGTTATTAATCTCATGAGCCTCACTTTCTCATTATTACAATGGGGGAGCAAGAGGGCTACCTCAGAGTCTTGCAGAGTGGATTGGACGATATTGCCCAGCCCTGTGACTGCTACGCAGTTAGTCCTTCATACATTTAGCTATTCTCATTAATATAATTAATTCACTCATACACTGCTTCTTTGATCTACAAAGTGCTTGATTTATCCTCTTTCTCATTCATTGATCATGCACTTGCTCATTTAACAAACATCCCTAGGGCTACCTTGTTCTAGGCTCAGACTGGGCTTCAGAGCCCAGCTCCTGTCTATGAAGGCAATTAGATGCAGCTTGAGCCAAAGAGACTTTTGATGAATTTTGAGAGGGAAGGTCCTCCTTCTGTTTCTGCCTCTCCCAGGCCTAGAGTAATGACAGCATTTGATCTGGGTTAGGGAAAAAAAAAAAAAAAAAAGGATCTTGCTAGGACAACCTGAAGAGAGAAGGCACATCCCTGTTACTTGTTTCTATTCCTGCTCTACTTTCTTTGGCTTCAGTAAGAAGGAAGGAAGGAAAATGAAAAGAGAACAGCTGGTGGCAGTTAGGAATTAAAGGATCCAGAGGGTGGGCTGGGGAATGAACTCTGGACTTAATTCAGGAGCTCCTGAGAGTGGTGCCAGCTGGGCTCTCCTAGTAAATAATAGCTGGGAAGATTACTATGTAGAGTCATGATGTGCGCCAGGCATTTTACAGACATCATTTAATCTTCACAAAACCCTGGAAAGCTGTTGCTATTCTCAACAGATGAAAAAAATGTTAAGGAACTTTTCTGAGGTCATCAGTAGGCAAATAGAGGAGCTGGATTCAGCATTACTCAGTATGCACGGTGCCCCTTAGACCTCCCTCATGCATAAGACGCCCTTTGGAGTCTCTGAGGGCAGTGCTTGAGGTTGGCCTAACTCCAAAGCCCCAGCGCTTTGGGGACCATTTCAAACCTAAAGTAGAATAGTATTACGAGCACTCATCACCCAGCAATAAGAATCATCAATCATGGGCAATCTTATTTTATTCATGTACCCCACTCCTACCTCCCCAGTTATGTAAAAGAAAGTTTGGGTAACCACATACTTTTCCCTGCCTTACTTTTAAAATTTTTTTTAGTTGTTAATGGACCTTTATTTTGTTCATTTATTTATATGTGGTGCTGAGACTCGAACCCCAGTGCCTCACACATCCTAGGCAAGGGCTCTACCACTGAGCCATAACCCCAGCCCTCCCTGCCTTACTTTTTACCTATTATATTGTATCACCTTTCCCTCAGTTGTAAATATGTCAGTGTATCTGCTTCAGAATCCATGTCTGAAGTGGAGCCAGTGCCATTTGACCCACTGCCCAGAGGTTTCATTAGGGATTCTGACTTCAGTGCGGGCCCTAGGAGCCACGAGTCCTTCCTGGTGTTGTTCTACCACCCTCTGGTCCTTCCAGCTGTTTATGCTATACTCCCAGAACACACAGAGTGAGGCTACAGATACTAGTTCTGTCAATGGAAGCTGATTTCTCAGGATGGCGTCTGTCTTTGTTGCTTAAAATACCTCAAGCCCATGGACCTTGGGTTTGAATCAGGACCCTGCTAGCTGATTGAGGAAAGTATTTAAAAAATGAATTTTGAGGGGGCTGGGGATGTGGCTCAAGCGGTAGCGTGCTCGCCTGGCATGCATGCGGCCCGGGTTCGATCCTCAGCACCACATACAATGTTGTGTCCGCCAAAAAACTAAGAAATAAATATTAAAATTCTCTCTCAAAAAAAAAAAAAAAAGAATTTTGAGGATTCAGTCTCAAGAGTCTGAAGTTGAGATGCAATAGGATGGCAGTTTTCATGGAGGGAAGAAATTCTGTTCTTATGAGAGGAGCCTGTGCCCCAGGCCTGCCCTGATGCTGAAGTGTTGTTCCATGTGATTCTGATCTCACCTGAGAGCAATGGCCACCACACTGTAGAGCCTCTTGGGGCTTTGTGCTCAGTTCCAGGCTGCCTGTCACTGCCCCTTCAGAGGCAACTATCCTGAGATGATGTTGGGAGGAGAGAGATTCCAGTGGAGGAATCTTCATAGATTAAATTGCCACACTTCCCAATTTAGGGAACCTCCCAAGTCCCCTAAGAGTATACCACATCCCTGTTTGGTAGGAACCTCAGGGGCCCTTCACAGGATGAAACACTCTCCTGCCCCAGAGCAGAAAGAGAGATTGGGGTGGTTGAGTAGGGCTCACATTATCGTTGTCCTGATTCCTTGGAGAGGGAAACTACAAGTTTTATTCACATAAGGCTGGGAGATGCCAGAGGGGCCAGTACCTTTTCTAACTATTATTGTTAAATTCTGAATGTCATGCTTTGTGCTTAGCAGGTTACATGTTGTATTGGATCCAATCAAAGATTTTAGCAGAGTGCTACAGTAGAGGAGATGGACACCCTCAGAGTTCAGTAGCCTGTTCAAGGTCTCTCAGCTAGTAAGGGTCTAAATTGGGAATGACTCTAGCTCTCCTAGAGTGACCCACAGCCTCTTCCACTAAAAGGCACAGCAGTGTAATAGT
This sequence comes from Urocitellus parryii, assembly GCF_045843805.1. NCBI lineage: Eukaryota > Metazoa > Chordata > Mammalia > Rodentia > Sciuridae > Urocitellus > Urocitellus parryii. The sequence goes on from NC_135541.1 coordinate 24,272,247, forward strand.
AGCTAACATCTACACAGTATCTTTAACCCATTATCTCCACTGTGCCTTGGGAAGTCCAGGTGGGTGAGGCATTCCACACCCCTTTGGGACAGCTGTATATTGGGGGTCACCCTTTGCTCATTTTCCCCAGTAAGGACTGGAGATTCTTTGGCATTGGTCCTGACAAATTGGGGGAAACAGCCTAGGGAGAGGCTGAGGTAGAAAGACTTAACCAGTTGCTATGGTTACCCAGATGTCTGGGTAACCATTTTGTGGGTTGCTATGGTAACGAGCTGCCGGTGGCAGGGATCTTGTCTTCCTGGGTGGCTGGCACCAACCAGGCTTCTTAAATAAGAGATGTTGTACTTTCTAAACAGAAGAGGGCAGCATGAGAGCAGACAAAGGCTTCCTACCCCATAGTGGATTTGAGAATTTAAGGCAAAGCTAAGAGTTTCCAGGAGCTGGGCAGAAAGGGAATTTGGACTGGGACTGACGGAAGGCAGTGCCCAAGAGGCTGGTGGAACCAAGCCTGGATGCAGGATGTCTGAGACTAGAACTAGGCAATCCTTTTCAAAGAGCAGTCCAAAGGATAAAGCTGGGCCTGTCCTCACAGTGGGAAATATAAAAGGCAATGGAGACAGCCTACCCTTCAAGAAAGGATGGAGAGAACACACACCACACACCCTACTAGCAAATGTATTTATAAAGCATCAGTTAGCACATGTAAAATAGTGTAACATGAGCCAGTTTGAAAAAGTAGGGCTCCAGTAAGTCTTTGAGAGGCTGGGGAGGAGCATTAGTGGAAGAAATGATCTGTACTCTTCTTTTTTCTCTCAGCACATGAAGTACCCTTGATCACTGAGAAGACATTGAAATCGATTCTCAGTCATCTTGAATCAGGTCCTGCCTCCAATCCCAACCTCCATATATGTTCAGTGAAGCATCCATTTCTCCAGTAAATATAGATTTTTAGTTTTTTAAAATTTATTTGCTTTTTTTTTTCAGTGCTGGGGAGCAACTTATTGATCATCTACTAGGTGATGATCATCTACTAGGTGAAGTACTGTGTTAGATCCTGTGGGGGAGAAATCGATGTCTCTGTCCTCAAAGAACTGATGAACTGGGAGGTTAAGGAGGCTGCCATGTGGATACCCATAACATACGTGGCTAAAGCTTCAGAAAGAGGGGGAAAGAAAATGCTGTTGGGATTTTGAAAAAACCTCTTCTCCTTGGGTTGATTAAAAATAACTTTCACTTTGTTTAAGATGAACTTTCAAAGTAGGGCTGTAATACATTGGAGTTGGAGTGGTGGTAGGAAGAGTAGAAGGGTCTGAGTTTGATTACAAGGGAAGATGCTGCCCATGGGGGTGTCATGGGGGAGGATGAGCCTGAAATCAAAAGTAGACATCAAAATGTGGAGGACTTTAAATGCTAGGCTTAGATAAGGGATGCTGTGAGAGAGAAAGTTTTTTCTCTCTTGTGGCACTGGGGATTGAACCAGGGCGTTGTGAATGCTAGGCAAGTGCTCTACCACTGAGCTATACTTCCCATTCATACTTCTAGTCTGTTTTTTTTTTTTTTAAAGAGAGAGAGAGAGAGAGAGAGAGAGAGAGAGAGAGAGAGAGAATTTTAATCTTTTATTTTTTTATTTTTCGGCGGGCACAACATCTTTGTTGGTATGTGGTGCTGAGGATCGAACCCGGGCCGCATGCATGCCAGGCGAGCGTGCTACCGCTTGAGCCACATCCCCAGCCCTAGTCTGTTTTATTTTGAGACAGGGCCTCACCAAGTTGCCCAGGCTGGCCTTGAGCTTGCCATCCTTCTGCCTCAGCCTCCAGAGTTGCTGGGATTACAGGCGAGCACCACTGTGCCCAACCAATTTGTGTGTGTATATGTGTGTGTGTGTGTGTGTGTGTGTGTGTATGTAAACAACCCCCAGGTCCTCACATGCCTATGTTAGGGACTGAACTCAGGACTCCATATGCTACACTCTGCCACTGAGTTCCAGTTCCAGCCCATACCATCTTCTGAAATGCCCAAGCCTAGTCAAAAGCCACAGACAGCTGAATATTTTTGGATCCTGTGGTTCATTCATTTATGTATTTAATAAAAATTTAAAGAATATTCAATGAGTGACCCATATATGCTAGGTTGTTTGTTACATGCTAAGGATTTTGAGGTGAACAAGATAGACAAGAGTCCCAGGCCTCAGGGAGCTGGCACTTAATAAAGGATTAAAGACACTGAACCCATAATTTCAAATGTGCTAAATATTACAAAAGGGGAATGCAAAGGTGCAGGAGGAGCTGTTAACCTTGGGGATCCCGAAGGCTTCTCCACCAGATTTCTGGTAGAGGCATGAGTTAGAAGTCAGCCAGGCTACCAGGCATGATGAAGCACACCTACAATTTCAGCACCTTGGAAGGTTTTTGAAGCAAGAGGATCACAAGTAAGTTTGACACCAGCTTTAGTGAGAGACTGTCTCAAAATAAACAACAATAACAACAAAGGGCTCTGGATGTAGTTTAGAAATAGAGTCCCTGGTTTCAATCTCATGTACTGAAAAAAAAAAAAAAAAGTCAACCAGGCCAAAAGAACATTGATGAAGGGGTACAGCCAGGGAGAGGAACAGGTGGGAAGGCCCTGAGGTGAGAGAGCACAAATGAGGAGCTGAAAGAAGTTAAGTGGCAGGACTTAAGAGAGAAGTTCATTTGATAGGAAGGGGAGGATTTCAAGGAAAAAAGGACTTTATTTCCTGTATTACCCTTCTCTCCCAGTAGATGCCCTCCTGAGTACATCCTGCTTCTTCTATTGCACCCTCCTCAGAAATTCAACAGCCAGCTCACTCACCAGAAGCAAAGGAAAATCACAGGCCAAAAGGAGAAAGCCTCAGAGCTTTCCTGATTGTGTGGTCTGGCTATAAATTTAGACTCTTGCTTGAAAAAAACCAAAAACCTCCCTTTTGTAGGCTTCCTCTTCCCATCCCCCGCCCCAGCAGTCGCTTTGTTTCTCCAGCCTTGTAAAATTTTCTCTGTATAAAACAGGAACATCAGCCAAACATGTGGACTTCCCCCTTTTCATTCATTAGAAGAATGGGTTACTTCAAACTCTCTTGGGAGTATTTAAATGCAAATTTTGTCAAGAAAGCAACTTTTTTTTTTTTTTGTATTGGGGATTGAATCTAGGGTGCTTTACTACTAAGCTAGATCCCCGTTCTTATATTTATTTATTTATTTTGGGGCAGGGTCTTGCTGTATGATGAGGCTGGCCTTGAATTTTCGATCCTCCTTCTTCAGCATCTCAAGTCACTGGGATTTCCACCATGCCTGGCTAAGAAAGCAACTTGAGTCTAACAGAAGCGCTTCAGCCACACAACCCAAACTAGAACTTTCTACTGTGTTATTTATTTTATGGTAGGGGATTGAACCCAGGGCCTCATGCATGCTAGGCAGACATTCTACCACTGAGCCCCCATCCCCAGTTCTTTATATTTTGAGATTTGGTCTCCCTAAATTGCTTAGGCTGGCCTCAAGTTTGTAATCCTCCTGTTTCAGCCTCCCAAATTGCTGGGATTACAGGTATGAATCACCACACCCAGTTTCTTAATTGGAATTTCATCCCCCTTGCCTCTACCCACAACCCCTCAGGCCTTCAGCACAGCCTGGTTCTCAGAGTAGACTCTTCATTCTTGACTCTGTTATTTCCTCATGTTTGGTAGGCATCAGTCACTGTTCTTGTAGCAGCCCCTGGAGGGGATGGAGAAGCTTTTCTATTTGCTGCAGTGAAAATGAGGAGGCAGATGTCTGTAGGGGGTGATGGTGGAGGAGTGTATATGTATATTTGTGTCTGGGCCTTCTTAGTCCTACTGTTATAAAGTAATATAGGAAATGCAGTGACTCAGCACTGATACAGTCAAGATCCCCAGAGTTAGCATTTCTATATCCTCTGCTTATGAAAAAGTGCTGTCCCACCAATTCCTTCATTGTGAATTTTCCACTAAAAGTCTTTATTTATCTAAAAATAACATACCTCAAACTTATTCCCTTTCTTTTAGTAGACTGAGCTCATTAGCAGCTGACACCAAACTGTGAATTAGCTTGCCTTTTTTTTTTTTTTTTAAGCACCCAAAATTAAATTGGAAGGAAATGAGCATTTGTCTAAGGTGCAGTCCTGTCCTCCTTCAGGCCCTTCCCTGTATTATCTCCACACCCAGAACTTGATGGAGAGAGATATGATTAATGACTTGTTCATCCAATATCTGATTATGATGTGATGTGGAAACCTATTTGTGAAAAGCATCATTTCTTTTTCTTTTTCTTAATGAGCTGAGGACTGATTGACCAAATATTTGGCATTCTTCCAAAGTTCAAAGATACTATCCCTGCCCTGGAGGTAAGAAGCTCCTCTTTCAAAATCTTGAGAATGGGAACTGAGATGGAAGTCCAAGTCCCAATTTCGGCTGCTCAGTGCTGCATGAATTTTCTCATGCTCATGTGCCCTTGTGATGTTAACCAACTTTTTAATTTTTTTTGTACTGGGGGTTGAACCCAGGGGAGCTTTACCACTGAGCTACATCCCCAGTCCTTTTTATTTTCGTTTTGAGACAGGGTCTTGCTAAATTGCAGAGGGGCTTGCAAAGTTGCGGAGGACTTGCAATCTTCCTGCCTCAGGAGATAGGTGTGTGTGCCCCACCTGGCCCAGCCTAGCTTCTTACTGCAACCACCTCTTCATCTCTGCAGAAAATCAAGTTAACACTGGAAACATTACCACTGAATGGGCCCAGAGTTCCTCATTCATTGCTTGCTCTTGGCCCTAGCACACTCCAGGAATATTGGGATTGAATGATGCACAATTGAGTGAAGGAATGGATGATAATTGGGACCTCCTTCCTCAAAATGGTCCAAAATAAATCCCTACCCATATTTATCAGTTTTCTTTCTTTACCCTTTTTCTTCCTCTGATGGGAGAATAATTGGTTTCCTTCTTTCTGCCCTGACCAGTTATGCCCCCAAATCCTTTCTTTGTCTCAGGTTCCCACATTTCTCCCTTTCGATCTAAGTCTCTGTTCGGAAGACTGTCACAGTTTAGTAATCCTGTTGGGTCTACCCTCCCACCCCCCGGATTTATGTCCTCCTGTCTCCTCTTATTCACCCCATGGTGCAGTCAGAATCCTGCCTCCATTCCTCCTTGAGTTGTCATTTCTCAGGCTCTGCCCCTTGGCCTGGCTTACTTCATGATGTGGGTCTGCCCCCCTCACTTCCAGTTCAGTTTCTTCTGCTTCTGGACAACCCTTTGTTCCTGGGATTCTTTGTGGGCGCAGTGTTCCCTTTGGCCTCACACTGCAGGCCTGTCTGGATCTTGCCCTTGTCCTGGTTCCGGCCTTGTCTGGCCCTGGGATCTGAGGCATCTTGGTCTTTTGCTCTCTGCTGTCCCTCTAGGGTTTCTCTAGATCCTCCAGGAGCCGCACAGGCCCAGTTCGACTTCTCCCCAGCCAGGGGGCTCCCTCCTTTGTCCCGGCTCCCGTGTAGGCCAGCGCTGACGGGGGCCGCCCGCCCACTCTGCCAAGTCGGCCCGGGGGTCTCCGGGCAGCCGCGGCCCTCGCAGCCTTTCATCCTGACGCGCGGGGCCTCCTACCCAGCCTGACTCGCGCCGGGGCCGGCCTCCCGCTCACTTCGGCTCCAGTGCCCGGTCCCGGCCCGGCGGTGGTCGGCAGCCGCCGGGGGGAACCCGAGTGGGCAGCCCGGGCCCAGCCGGCCACAGCCCGGGGCGTCCTCGCCGCGGAGGCGGCGGGGAGAGGGGCGGGGAACCGGTCCGGCCTGGCGCTCCTGACAGGAGGAGCCGCCGTCGCCGCCGCCGCGCCGGGGCGGGCTGAGGGAGGAGCGGAGCCGAGGGGTGGGGAGGCGGAAACGCGAGCCGGGACCGGCGGAGCGCGAACGGGCCGGGTGCGAGCAGGCTGAGGAGCAGAGCGCGACTGCCGGGCCGGGTGAGGCGGACCGAGAGCCGAGATCCAGGGCGCCGCCGCTGCCCGCGAGCCGCACAAAGGCCGAGGCTGGGGCCGCCGCCGCTGCCGCCGCCTCAGCGCGTGGGCCTGGTACCGGCGCCCCCCGGGGCCGGGGGAGAGCGCGGCGCGGGCGGCCATGGCCGGCTACGTGCCGGGTCAGCAGCCGGCCAACCGCAGCCAGGAGAAAGAGTTCGTGCAGGCTTACGAGGATGTGCTGGAGCGCTACAAAGGTAGGGCCGGGGGCTGGCCTGAGTCCGAGGCCGGGGGCCGGCGCGGCGTGGCCTTCGGAACCCGTGCGCTGGGCGGGCTGCAGGTGGGGCGGCCGGGCGGGGTCGCGGCCACCGCGCCGGGCTTGTCCCTCAGCCGCAGTGTCTCGGGGCCAGTTAATTTACTAAGTCGAGATAAGCCTTGGGAACCCTCTCGTAGGGCAGCCGGGGCTTTCATATCGCCAGTTACAGTATTTGCCCCATTATCTGGCCCCAGCTGGAAGGAGACGAGACAAGGAGCTGGCTCTGGAGACCGACTGCTGTGGCAGCCGCTGGGGAGGAGGAGGAGTCGGGCGCGGGAGAAAACCACCCGTTCTGCTCTCGGTGCGATCATCCCCTCGCACAGGCTCGGATCTCTGCCCGCCCGCCCGGGTCCCTCGCCCGCTTTTGTCTGCGAGTCCCCGAGGAGACGTGCGGAGCACCCCGGGGTCCGGGGGTCGGTGGGCAGCCGTGCCAGTGAGTGTGCAGTTTTTGGTGAAGAGGCCACTTCCACCCCCGCGTCGGGGTCTGGGCCTGATCCAGGCGAGGGTCTATTTCTTCTTTTCCTCAAAAATAAAGATTGGTCTCGGAGCTCGGGTTTCATCCCCCTGAGGCTGTCTTGCGAAGCAGTTCTGCAAGTTAATGCCTAACCTGAACCACGGGTGTATGCGCAGAAAGTTTTGACAGGCCATAGGGGCTGTGGACTGCTTTTCCCCAACTGCTGTAGGTGCCCTAAATGGAAGCCAGGGATGCGTGGCCTCGGGAGGCCCCTGCTTTGATCTTTAACATCCAGTTCTGGGATTTTGCTTTGGGAGGCAGTGCTTTCCACAGAGGTGGAGGTTTTCCCAGAAACTACATAGACAGCACTTTCCTCCTGTTTTATTTAGCTGGAATCCTTATGACTAGCCTTTCCTTTCTTTTCATCTGAAAGAGAGGAAACTTCAGCCCATATGACTGAGTCCAGCATACTTGTTTACAACACCTACCCACTGAAGGGAAACTAATGAAGAAGCTGTAAAACCTCTCTCTCTCTCTTTTCCTTTTCTTTCTCTGTTTTCTCCTCCTTCTCCTCCTCCTCCTCCTCCTCCTTCTCCTCCCCCTCCTCCTCCTCCTCCTCCTCCTCCTCCTCCTCCTCCTCCTCCCCCTCCTTCCTCTTCTTCTTCTTCTGGCATTAGAACTCTGCTTGGGAATGCAGCAGGGGGAAAAAAAAACAATTAGATGAAATGCTAAAATGGCCTTGGTAGGGCTTCTACTTGTTCCCTTCTGCATCAGCTCCTGTAAACTGTCCAGCTTCTTCTGCCTGCAGCAAGTTTTCTGTCAACCCCCTGTGGTCTTTCTTTTAAGAAATGTGGATCATTTCAGTGCACAAAGAGGTTAGATTGTGCTGCAGAACTTCATTGAAAAAATGTGGCTCAGTGAATGGTTTCATTAAGTTTCCTTTGCAGGCTTTTGAGCAACACTGCACTCTTCAGAGGGAGGATACACTGGGATTGTCTCAGGCCGTGCTAGCTTTAAACCAGCAGAATTAAACCAAAACTAGGTGAAGTAACCTCAGTATCTCACTGGATTGGATTGCCAATGGCTGGGAACTGAAAGGAAGTTGGACCCCTGGCCAATGAAGCAGGGGAAGAAGGGGGAAATAGGGCTTGTTCCAGGAGAGGTATCTGGGCAGTCTTTTAGCTGTCTCACTTAGTTTGGCTTTCCTTTGAAGGACTTTGATCAGGTGTATAGGAATTTGATTCTTTCCAGACACAGACCTCTTTCTTGAGAGGAGGAATAAGTAAAAAATGGTTGACTAAAGTAACTTGAGGAGCTGTGTGAGGGGGTTAGTGCAGTCTGCTTTATGGTAGGTGCAGAACAATCTTTTCCCCTGCTGTATCATTCTCCCTGAGAAGTCAGAGTGGCTTAGCATCCAGGCCTTTGTTACTTTGCTGTATGGAATTCCTGCATTTTACAGACTTAGAAATCCTCTTACTCCCTTAATAGGAGGACTGTTTGCCAAAGCAGAGGAGTGTGTTAGAATGATAGAGTGGCCAGGGGAGGTAGTTTGTAAGGATAATGCCAAGAATTAGTTTTGAAGAGAGATGGGGAAATATACTGATTATGATGGGGTTCTAGACTCTCCAAATTATTTGGCTTTTACTCTCTCTTTCTTTCTCTCTTTCTGCTGGTACTAATTTGTAGTCACCTCATTCTACAGATTAAAGTAGGATTTTCACATACAGAAGGAGTGCTGAAAGTTTCAGTTGCAGAAAACCCCCTGAAAGGGGCAAAGATAAGAAGGGAAATAATGTATTTGTGGTGTTCTGAAGTAAGCAGAGCTGTGTGTATTGCAGCTGTATTAGGAATAGTTGTCAGGCATGGATTTTCCAGAACTATGCTTGGCAACTGTTTCCTTGTGTATTGGTAGTGAGCATGGTCTTGGTAGGATTAGATGATTCAGCATGGACATAAATGTTTTCCTTCATTTCCTAAATATCCCAAAGTCTCTTTAAAATAACTGGTCAGTATATGGGGGGCTTTAGGTAACAATTCTACATCCTAATGTTTCAGAATGGGCAGCAATCAAGAGAATTAGGGAACATCCCCCAATAAACAGATATTACATCTCTATTGGCGGTAATACAGTGTTAGGCACTGGAGATGGCAGAATTATGAATGAGATCTGGTTCCTGTTCTTGGTTATTCACATCTAGCAGGGGAACACATATGCAAACAAGTAATTATAATACTGTGATAAGTGCTAGAACAGAAGTTTGTATAAAGCACCATGGAAACAAGAGGAGGGAAGAGTGACTATCCTCTGTGGGGTTCATTGAGAGAAGTTTTTTTTTTTTTTTTTTTTTTTTAATGGTCCTAGGGATTGAACCTAGGGCTCCCTGCTCTAGGCCAGCCCTCTAATGATGAGTTACACCCCCCCACCCCCATTGGGAGGTTTGACAAAGGAGGTGACAATTGAGAAAGCTTTTAGGGATGAATAGAATTTAGCCAGATGAAAGAGGGAAGTCAGATGAATGAGAGAACAGAGGGCATAAACAGCACATGCAAAGGCATGAGTGAGTGGAGAGTTTAAAGGATGTAAGTAGTTGGATGGGACCAAAGCTAGAGTTTTGGTGGGAACATATGATACTGTAAAGAACCCAGGATCCAGCTTGTAAGGATTCTTTTATGGCTTTACTCCATGGGCAGTGGGGGAGTCATTGAAGGTTGAGAAAAAGCAGCTAGTATGCCAGTTTTATTAATTCATAATAAGGGAATACCTGTCCAGTGATTGGGATACTTATGTTGCTGTCTGGGGTACCCTCTTCCTGTTCCAAAGTGCTCATAAGGCCTAGTTCCCAAACGATTGCTTGGTAAATATGGGAATAAAAGAGAGGTGAGGGGTTGAGGTTGTAGCTCAGTGGCAGAGTGCTTGCCTAGCTCTTGTGAGGCACTGGGTTCGACCCTCAGCACTACATTAAAAAAAAAAAAAAAAAGAATAAGTAAAATAAAGATATTGTGTCCATCTACAACTAAAAAAAATTTTAAAAAAGAGAGGTGAATTATTTTAAGAAACTTCATCCAGATGATGATATGGCTAGCCACAAAGTTTTCCTTTCTGTGGATTGAGGTTCTTATGAATACCAGAGGAGAAAAGGAAGAAAGGGAGCAGTGCAAGGATCCAATTTCTCTCCTAGGAGGGAGACACTCTACTGAAGAAGCAAGCCACATAGGGCATAGTTTTAGGTTTTAAAGAAGAGTTTTAAAAGCCAACACAATCTGGGTTCATGGTGGTGGGTTAAGCAAAAGGGGAAATACATATATTGGTTCAGACAGACTTAGATTTTCTGTTTGCACAAAGCCTAAAAATTTTCTGTTTGCACAAAGCCTAGAATCTTCATGTGCCATGCTGGGCTGGGAATAAAAGAGAACATTCACATTTCAACAGTGGTAACATCGACTCTTTGGTACTTACAAACTTCAGAGTTCTTGGTAGGTGCCATGGGTTAAATGAAGCTATTTAGGACTGATCTTTGTTATCATATCATATCATATCATATCATATCATATCATATCACAGAAAATAGCTTAAAAACTTACTGCACAGAGTTAGGAGTGAAGGACCTACATATTAATAATGCAGAAGGCAGTTTGATATACTAAGAAGACTTTACATTTTTTCATTCTTGGGCTCCAATCCTAGTTCTGCCACTTCTGTGTGATGTTAGAATGGTTGCTAAACTTCTCTGATCTTTGGGTTTTTCACCTATTGAAAAATGATTAATACTGACTTCTTGGCATTTATGAGACTATAAATGAGCTATTGGCATGTATTTTTTTTAATAAAGAGAGTGAGAGAGAGAGAGAATTTTTAATATTTATTTTTTTAGTTCTCGGCGGACACAACATCTTTGTTGGTATGTGGTGCTGAGGATCGAACCCGGGCCGTACGCATGCCAGGCCAGCGCGCTACCGCTTGAGCCACATCCCCAGCCCTATTGGCATGTATTAATGTTTTAAAAACTTTAACATATATAGTACTTTAGTTTACAAAGCATTTCATATTCGTTATCTTATTTGAGCTTTATAATATCCTATGTGAATAGTTTTATAAAGATGGATAAATTTAGGAATAGATATAAAATTATTGTTCACAAATATGTCCCCAGACTTTCACATTGTATCACAGAGGGAAGTTTTTTTTCTCTGTATATTTATTTTTTAATTGTAGTTGGACACAATACCTTTATTTTATTTATTTTTATGTGGTGCTGAGGATCAAACTCAGGGCCTGGCACGTGCTAGGTAAGCACTCTACCGCAGAGCCATAACCCCAGCCCCCTCACAGAGGGAAGTTTTAAAAATCAGAGCACTGACTTGGGTTAAGTGAAATAATTGTGAAAAATGTTAGAAAATGTAATTTATTATTATTATTATTATTATTTTTAGCCTCTGGCCAAGGTAAAGTATAGTCAGTCACACATGGGAAATGGCCTATATTTCCAGATAACTGAACTGCAGAGAATTTTTTTTCCCCATTATTGTGGGGGAAGTCTTGTATATGTTTCTGAAAAAAAGAAAAAAAAAATTTTTTTTTTTCCCAATACTGAGGATTAAACTCTGGGCCTCCTGCATGTTAGGCATGTGTTTTACTACTAAGCTACATCCCCAGCCTTCTCTGATATTTTTATACAATAGTAATATAGTGCAAAGTGATAAGATTTTGCTAACATAGTGGTTAGAAAATATAGGCTGAGGATTTGGAATTGTTAACTTAAGTGGTGCTCTGAAGAAGCCTCTTGATTAAATGTAGACTTAGTTTTTAAGTTCTGTTTTAGAAACCAAGTCTAGAGTTGGAGTGGATTGCTTCTAGACAGAACAATAGAGTAATTGCTACTTCTGGGTATGGACACTATTAATTCAGAAAGTGAGTCAAGTCCATCTGCTGGGAAATCACAAGCTTTGGCCACATCATGCTGTTGAAATAATAAAATGTGTGCATGTACTGACAGTGCTTATGAGAGCTCTTGCCTTGTCTTGGGCTTGCTTGGCAAGTGATGTAATACAAGCCAGGGAAATGCATCAGCTGAAGCCTATTATCCCAATATTTTTCAGTGCCAATTCCAGGTTTTAGAGATCTTTGTAGAAGGAACACTTCACAGTGCACATGTGGGATCAGAGACATCCAAGATAAAAAATCCTGGCCTTTTCCTGATAATTATATATAGAGTTATGTTGTGACCAGGTTGTACAGTGTATAAAATCTCCTGCTTTTGCTCTTGTTTTTTTTTTTTTTTTTCCTTTTTTCCTCTTGGTGTAGGAGATTGAACCCAGGGGGCTCCTGCTTTTCAGACAAGTGCTGTGTTCCCAGCCCTGTCTCTTATGGTTTTTATTGGAGTTGAAGCCTCTGTTGTCTTTCTTCCACTGGGGGCACTTACTGATTTTGTGACTTGGGAGAGCCATTTCAGGTCCGTTGGGTTGGCTTGTAGTATGTAAGAATGTTTATACTAACTTGTTGTTGTTGTTGTTAACTTCTTTTTTTTTTTTTTTTTTTTTTTAAAGAGAGAGTGAGAGAGGAGAGAGAGAGAGAGAGAGAGAGAGAATTTTTAATATTTATTTTTTAGTTCTCGGCGGACACAACATCTTTGTTGGTATGTGGTGCTGAGGATCGAACCCGGGCCGCACGAACGCCAGGCGAGCGCGCTACCACTTGAGCCACATCCCCAGCCCTGTTGTTAACTTCTAATAAAATAATTATTTTAACTTCTAATAAAATATTATTTTCCCTTCCAGAGCTTCTCAGTTTCTAGAATAGATTACAATGAACCTCTGATTCTTGTCTCTAGCTCTCAGGGCTTTCCACAATTTGACCTGCCTTGCACACCCACTATTATCTCATGCCACAGTTTCCACCCAACTCAGCTTTCTGCTCCACTGGGCTGGTCTCAGTGGTCCTTTGCCCAGATCCTCATACCTGCCTCTGTGCTTTTGTTCATGTTCACTGTTCCTGGAAAGCTCTCTTCCTTTCTGATTATTCAAATCTTTTTTTTTTTTTTTTTTTTGGTATTAGAGATTGAACCCAGGGGTGCTGAGCTACATCCCCAGCCCATTTTATTATTTTTAAAAAATTTTTTTTTGTAGTTATAGATGGACAGAATGTCTTTTTTTTTTTTTTTTTAAAGAGAGAGGTGTGAGAGAGGGAGAAAGAGAATTTTAATATTTATTTATTTTATTTTTATTTTTATTTTTTATTTTTATTTTTATTTTTTTTTTAAGAGTGAGAGAGGAGAGAGAGAGAGAGAGAGAGAGAGAGAGAGAGAGAGAGAGAGAGAGAGAATTTTTTAATATTTATTTTCTAGTTCTCGGCGGACACAACATCTTCGCCTGCACGTGGTGCTGAGGATCGAACCCGGGCCGCACGCATGCCAGGCGAGCGCGCCACCGCCTGAGCCACATCCCCAGCCCATATTTTTTTTTTTTAAAGAGAGAGTGAGAGAGGAGAGAGAGAGAGAGAGAGAGAGAGAGAATTTTTTAATATTTATTTTTTAGTTCTCGGCGGACACAACATCTTTGTTGGTATGTGGTGCTGAGGATCGAACCTGGGCCGCACGCATGCCAGGCGAGCGCGCTACCGCTTGAGCCACATCCCCAGCCCTAATATTTATTTTTTAGTTTTCGGCAGACACAACATCTTTGTATGTGGTGCTGAGGATCGAACCCGGGCCACATGCATGCCAAGCGAGTGCGCTACCACTTGAGCCACATCCCCAGCCCCTGGACAGAATGTCTTTATTTTATTTATTTTTAAGTTGGGGATTGAACCCAGTGCCTCATGCATGCTAGGCAAGCACCCTGCCTCTGAGCTATAGCCCCAGTCCCCGTTTTTTTTTTTTTTTTTTTAATTTTATTTAAGTTGCTGAGACTGGCCTCGAACTTGCCTCAAATTTTCCTACCTCAGCCTTTTGAGTCTCTGGGATTACAGGCGTGTATCACTATACCCAGCTAGATAGGGACTTTTAATGCTTCTTGTGTATGTGGTTGATTGGCAGGGAATATCTCTTGAGGGTTGATTATATTAGTACTTTCAGGTTTTATTTTTAAATAGTTTTCTTTCTTTGTGGTACTGAATATTGAATCCAGGGGTACTTTATCCTTGAGCTACATCCCTAGCAACTTTCTTTTTTTTTTTTGAGACAGGGACTTACTAAGTTGCCTTACCTTGGTGAATTGCTGAGGTTGGCATTGAACTTGTAGTCCTCTTAACTCAGCCTCCCTAGTAGCTGGGAGTATAAGTGTGCACCGCTGTTCCTGGCTATAATTTTCTTTTCATATTACATAAGTAATATGCTTAATATGGAAAACTAACAACACAGGAAACTACATATAGAGTTTTAGATAATCTGCTTTCCTTAGTTTTGTGTGTAGGTAGTGAGATAGGGTAGAAAGGCAGGCTGACCAACAGATACCTGTGGTCTGCCTGGAGAGAATGGAGTGCTCAGGGACAGGCCTCTTTTGCCTATCCTTGGATTTGGTACCCTTACTTGTTCTGGCTCTGTAAAATTGTGTTACTGTGAAATCTGCTCACATTTATTTTTCTTTCTCTGTTCAGTATCGCTTTCTTCTGCATTACTCTTTGTCAGTCATCAGGGATGTTCCAATTATCAAGGATAATTTGGATAGTAGCCCAAGATAATTGGTCAGTCATCATTTTTCTTTTGGGCAAGGGCTGTGCTAGCTATATTGCTAGATTTCCTCTTACTGTAGCAGATTTCTATAGTGATTTTTGTTAAGACAGGTAAACCCAATTCCTTTTGTGTTGATGAAAAGAATGAGCTTGCTTGAAATGCTTTGGGGTTTACATGATTTTTTTTATTTTTCATTTTGTATCAGGGATTGAACCCAGGGACGCTTAACCACTAAGCCATATCCCCAGCCTTTTATTTACATTTTATTTAGAAATGGGATCTCCCTAAATTGCTGAGATTGGCTTTGAACTCTCAATCCTCCTGCCTCAGTCTCCCCCAGATGCTGGGATTATAGGCCGTGTGCCACATTGCTGGTTTAAGGTCATGTTTTTAGCTTTTACTTCTCATTTAAATTAGTAAATGCTGAGTGCCCCAGGACATTTATTCTACTCATTCCCTGGACAGCCTTCAGGCAATAAATATCTGGCAAGAATTGCATAAGAAATTCCCTAAATCCCCACTGAAAATTTTCAGTTATGTCTTGATTTGCTAATCTTCCAAGGTGTCATGGGTTTGTTTGGAGGATCTTTTTTTCATTTAATTAATAAACATCTATTGAATTTCTACTTTGAACCAGGGAGCAAGTGAAGTGTTGAGGAAACAAAAATAATTGTCCTTGCACCTCAGTGATCTTAGAGTTTAATGGGGGCAATGTTGCTAAACTGGCAATTACCATGTGTTGCAGGACATGTTACCTAGAAGCACTGGTGCTGTGATAGTGAAGAGGAATACTCAGGATGGCCAGGGTGAGAAAGAACCAGGGACGATATCCAGAAGGAGATGAAGCCTGAGCTGTTAACCTAAAGGATTTGAGATTGGCAAAAAATTTGGGTCAAAGGCATTCTGGCAACATGAACAGAGATAAGGGAGTTTGAGGGGAAGGAATATGTGTATTAGGAAAGTTGGTGTGTAGGACATGAGGGAAGGAGAAAGGAGAAGGGCAGAGCTAATATATAGACTGGCTTCACATGTCATACTGTATGGAATTTGAACTTTTTCCTAAATGCTTTTGGGAGCCATCGAAAGCTTTTAAGCAAGGAAGACTGATTAGATTTACATTTTAGGAATACTTCTTCTTTGGCAGCAGTGTAAGGAGAGATTGTGTAATGCCAGATTGGTGGGACCCCAGTAGACCTCCAGGAGCCGAATCCAATGCAGTCACACAAGAGTCTTTATTGCAAGCCTGGACTCACATCCGTTTCCCATGCAGCGGTCCCAAGGAGTGAGTCTTGGCCTTTAGTTCAGTGAGGATTTATAGGTTTTGCGGGGATACTCTGTGCGTCACAACATCACACAGCAAATCATTTCATACTGCGGGAAAATCAAACAACAACTCTTAACATTGATTAGCACATTCACTGGCGGGAACAAGTTGGGTAAGGGTGACTGGTTAGTTTAAGTGGTGTATACATTTGAACTGATTGGTTTAGGCCGCCAGGGGTTGCAAGAGTGTATATGCTAAACTGCAGGGTGGATTAATCATGTTACCAATCACCAAAACTACTGGGAGGGTCTCCTGGCATTTTACATATTTTCCCTGTCTCATGCTGATTGGTGGTTGCTATGGATCATCACCTAGTGTAACTGAGTCAGGGACATCTGGCCCCACAGATCTCTCCTGTTAAACAACTTTGCAGGGTGGGTATGTGCCTAGGAGCATTCTGAGGGTTTTTCCAAGGATAAGGGTCACGCCCCTTCCCTCTGGGCAGGCCTTGAGATAGAAGCTGATTTCTCAAAAATGGAGTCACATCAGTTTCTCAATTGGAGTGGGGGCAAGAGTTATGATAGACCAGCTAGGAGGTAGTCATAAGAATTAAGGCAGGAAGTAATTAGATTAAACTCACACTGTGAAAGTAGTAGTGTAGCAAAGTGGGAAAGTCAAGAATGTTAGGGGGAAGGTCCACGTGTTTTAATGACTAACCGAATGTGGCGCATGATGGTGGGGGGAACCTGGGATGACTTGCAGGTTTCTAGCTTGGATATCTGTGAGTGGGTGAGTGGTGTCATTAACTAAAATGGGGAGTGTAGAGGAGGAAGGTTATTTGGGGGGAAAGTGGCAGCAGTAATGCAAAAGATTCTGAGTTCAGCTAAGGTTGCGTGGAGGCTGAGGTTTCTGAGGGATGCTGGGCAGAGTCCCGTAGTAGGCAGCTGGTGGCGTAGAATGGGAGCACAGGAGCGCTATGGATGAGGCAGGCATCCGGTTTATTGAATCAGAGCCATATGGGTGGAGAAGGAGATTACTTAGGGAGTAGTTGTACAATGAGAAATTGGAGAAAAATACTCTTGGGGAATCCCAAGAGGAGGGTAATTTCAGGAGCAGAGGAAGAGGATCCCCAGAAGGAAACTGTCCACAGAAAGGAAGTGGCCAGAGAAGTAGGAACAGGAGAGAAGTGAGTTACTAGGAGGAGGGTGTGGTTTGGAGTTTGTGTTGATTATACAGAGGTCAAGGCAGACATGGACTATAGATGTTTAACATAAAGGTCACTTTTACTGGAGTATTTTCAGTGGAATTATGAAAGTGAGTGGGAAGTGCAGAAGGGGAGTCTGTGAGGTTTGAAAACTGGACTTTGAAGGAACAATGAGGAGGAAGGACTTACAGAGAGGCAGATGTGGGGAGAGGGGAGTTTTGTTTGTTGTCACATAGAGAGTTAAGCTTGTTTAAGTGCTGTTTGTAAAGAGCCAGTACAGAAGGAGAGATAACAGCCAAAGAAGGGAGAGAATATTCTATACAGCATAGGATTCAGAGTTAGAAGATATGTCTTTGAGAAAGATCAGAGTGAAAAATGCTGGAATGCCTTTTTGGTTGGTTGGAGTATAGAAACTATAAGGAATTTCCTCTGTTGCTCTTATTCTGTGAAGTAGAGGTTGAGGTTATCTGCTGAGGGGAGGAATGAGAAAAAGGCTTATATGTGTTGGGTGTCCGAATATGTTCATGTTCTTTCTCTCTAGCTTAAAAAGCTTCACAACCAGGGTCAAGTTACTAAGGGATAGAGGTGGATCCAGGATCAGAGTTTTCACTTAAATTTAGTGGGAGAATAAGGGGCCTTGTAGTTTGTCTAAAAACTGTAGAATCTGCTTGATTATTATTTGTATTATTCTGTCTTTGGCTTGTATTTGGTAACCCCAGCGAAATGGTATGTTCTTCAGGGCAGAAACCATATATGCAGCTTTAACATTCCTTATAGTTAGCAAAGGATTGAACACAGGGCTTCATATATGCCAGGCAAGCATGGAGCTACATCCTCAGCCCTTTTTATTTATTTTGAGAAAGGGTTTCATTAAATTTCCCAGGCTGGGGCTGGGGATGTGGCTCAAGCGGTAGCGCGCTCGCCTGGCATGCATGCGGCCCGGGTTCGATCCTCAGCACCACATACAAAGATGTTGTGTCCGCCGAAAAACTAAAAAATAAATATTAAAATTCACCCCCCCTCAAAAAAACAAAATTTCCCAGGCTGGCCTTGAACTTGCAAACCTACTGTCTCAGCCTGCAGAGTAGCTGGGATTACAGGTGTGCCTCACCAGACATTAATTCTTTTTTTTTGTCTTAAAGAGAGAGTGAGAGAGGAGAGAGAGAGAGAGAGAATTTTTTTTTAATATTTATTTTTTAGTTCTCGGCGGACACAACATCTTTGTTGGTATGTGGTGCTGAGGATCGAACCCGGGCCCCACGCATGCCAGGCGAGCGCGCTACCGCTGAGCCACATCTCCAGCCCATTAATTCTTAATGTATTTTTTATTTTTACTTTTGTGGATGGGGCTTTTTGTGTGTGTGTGCTGCTGGGGATGGAACCCGGGGCCCCGCACTTGTACTCTACCACTGAGCCATAACTCCAGCCCCTGACAGGAGTATCATGGCTCTTGACATAGAGGGGTTCTTCTCATCTGTGGTCTTTAATCCTCATCTCACTATTTGACATGGGAATGCAGAATTCATTGGTTTGAGAGTGAACTTCAAGCACAGCTTCTGCTTACAGGTTGACTTCACAACTGTTCCAGGTTAGTTGAATTTAGAAACATTTGTGGGCTTTGCTTTCCATGAAAATTACTAGATTAGTATACTCCATTCTATTTGGGCTGAGTTTGTGAAGATCTGGGTTCTTTGCAAGACTAGACAGAGAGGCTATTGTGGAAGACACAGCCTCCTTCTTGTTTAGTTTGGCAGGAAGGCAGTGAATGTGATGGATTTGTTCTTATGACTCAGAGCCCTTTCTGCCTTACCTTAACAGGTTTAATATAATCACTACCTTTCAGATGGTGATAGTGTCCTTCAGAGTTTATCTGACCTTTATATCTAAAAAAGAGTATTAGTTACCCTTTGTCCTCTACTTGCTCTTTTTTTTTTTTCCACCTTTAGTCCAGTGTAGAGGCTATTTCCCAATATATTAGATCTAGTTCAAAATTGAATCATGTCTTATACTTTTTGGCATATCCCATATGCTTGGGTTGTTAATTGGCATGTTCTCCTTAGTATGGCTTGTTTTCTGTTCCTTATTTTGTAAATTTGGACTGTGTATCAGATAAACTTGACATGAGTCACACCAGGGAGTGGAAGGTATGTCTCCAGTAATTTGGGGAATCTTTGATCTTGTTTCATTCTCTGGTTTGGCTTGTCCTGTGCATTTTCTCTTTCTGTCCTGTAAGAGGTATATGTGTACTTGGATATTCCTTGCCTCTGGTTTCACATATTGCAGTAGATGATCTACTCTAGGGCTGCCACTTGCATTTATAGATTCCCTCTAGAATGATTGTTATCTCCATCAGCAAAGATGCCTGTGTTAAGAGCCTCTTTGAATGTAGTTTAGTATATGACACTGAATAAGAAGAGTTAAAAAACCTCTGTCTACCTCTAGGGTTTAGAGTATATAGTAAACATTACAAATGACAAAAGACAACAAGGAATTTATAAATAGTTGAACAAATAATGGATGGTTACTCCTCATTTAACTACCATTTTCACAATATACTTTAAAAAAAGAGACTGAGTCAAGGCTGGAAGGGGACTGACAGAGACAAGATTACCTGTTCCAGCTAGGAGGGCAAGAGCTGCCACCCATGGCTCTTTTGTACCAGGTAATTTCTATCCAACATTCTTTCTGGTCTTGTAGGACCTTTTCACAATGTTATCTTCCCATAAGATAGGGACAAGATCCCACTGGGACCCTCATTCTGCAGTGTCCTGTGTCTGAAGAGGTGGACTCTGGTTTCTAGTCAGGAGAGCACCTAGAAGGTACAATTATCTTTTTAACATGAGGACATCCATCCCAGACCTATTGCAAACACCACATTTTAGAAATCAAGGCTACCTCTGCTGAGCAAGAAGCTGGCCTGGCCTGGCCTGGCCTGTGCCACCTCTACCAGGCAAGGGTATAGAACCTGTTCCAGTCTTTACTGGTTAGTTTCTCAAATAGAAAACAGGGACCAGGCAAATTTAGTTCAGTTGCTTTGAGATCCTCATATCTTTCAGAGGGTAGGTTCATTGTTTGTATTGAGGTTGTTTTTATATAATATTAGTATTATTGCCTTTATTAGGAAGAATCAGGAACTGAAGAAGGAACTGAGAAATATAACAAGCACCACATTTACAAAGTGGTTCAATTCATTTATTAGGAAGAATCAGGAAAAATCAGGGGATGGAACTTCCTTTCACCTTTTCTGTGAGAGAGAGAGAGAGAGGGGTATTGGATTCCCATTTCTCAGGCCTCCTTTCTCTGATGATCCTGTGGGAGTTTCCTAGGAAGGGGTGAGGCAGTGAAGGGAAGGGTCAGGGCTTTGCCAGGAACATGCCCTTGTAAAAGGATAAGAGGGCCAGGTGCAGTGGTGCATGCCTGTAATCCCAGCTGCTCCGGAGGCTGAGACAGGAGGTAGCCTCAGCAAAAGCGAAGTACTAAGCAACTCAGTGAAACACTGTCTCTAAATAAAATATAGATGTGGCTCAGTAGTTGAGTGTCCTGAGTTCAATCCCCCGTTACCACCCCCCCCCAAAAAAAAAAAAAAAAGGATAAGAGGCCCTATCTGGTAGAGCTGTAGTGCAGGTGCTGTTAGTGAGAGAAGATAGCTGGGGGGCAGAACTAAGGGAATTAATAAAAGCACTTCTAATTGCCTTTGCTTACTTGTTAAGAGCAGAACTGAAACCTCAGGATTCTTTTTTTCCTCCTCCTTTTCTTGATTACGTTTCACTTCCTGACTTGTAAAGATGTATAATACGCTCAACAAATAGACTTGTGATGATATAGAAAGTTAAATAAATAAAAGTTCCAGAGATTGGAAAGCTAGGTGGTGATTTGATTATGATCTTTAAATATAACAAGTGTTTTTCTTGCAATTTATTGTAAACCAAAACCATTATAGAATTTTCTATATTTTTAGTGCTTAACTTTTTGTGTATATTTGTCTGCATATAATCTAATTGTGATCTCTTTGAGGGTCTGGATTGTGTCAAATGAGATACATATGATAAACTTTATAAATTGAACCACTTTGTAAATGGTGGTGCTTGTTATATTTCTCAGTATTTCTGGCAACTTCTAGCACCTTTCACAATGGGTTTTTCCATGCCAAAATGAACATCATTGCCCCTCTCTCCCTATTCATGTCCCCATCTTAATGAATATCCTCCCCATCTACTCATTTGTTCAAACTAGAAACTTGGACTCCATGTGGATCTTCTTTGTCCTTCAGCTTACCCAGACAGCTAATCTTGATCAAGTCCTATTGATTCCATCTCCTATATTTCTCTCCAGCTCCGCTGTTAATACATAAATCTAAGGTCTTATTTTTTTAAGTAATTTTTAGTTGTAGTTGGACACAATACCTTTATTTTATTTATTTATATTCATGTGGTGCTGAGAATCGAACCCAGTGCTGCATACATGCTAGGCAAGTACTCTACCGCTGAGCCACAACACTAATAACTCCAATCTAAGGTCTTATTATCTCTTACTTGGACTGCTATGCAATTGCTATTAGCTGGTTTGATTTCACTCTTTCCTATCAGTCTTTCTTCCTTATTCCTATCAGAAGATACTTTCAAGAGTACAAAACTAATCATGTTTGTTCCTTGCTTAAAAAATCCCTCAGTGGGATCATTATATTAAATAAGCCAAACTCAGAAAGTCAAGGGTCATATGTTTTTTTTCATATATGGAAGCTAAAGAGGAAAAAGGAAAAGAAAGCTGAAGGAGATCTCAGGAAAATTAAAGGAGATCAGTAGACGAAAGGGACCAGGGGAGGGGCAGAGGAGAGGGGGAAGAGGAAATACTGGGGAATGATCTTGGCCAAATTATATTGTTATCTTGTGTGTGTATGGATATGTAACAACTCTACCATTATGTCTAATTATAATGCACCAATAAAAATACGGAAAAATTATCCCTCAATGCTCTCATTGCCTATATAATAGAACCCAAGCATGCAACAAAAATACCTGTGGTGATCTAATTGCAGCCTGATTTTATAACTTTATTTTCCTTGCATCTTTCTCTTTATCAGGATGAAGCTATATTCAGCTTCCTTAGCATGCCAATCTAAGCATGCCACAGTGTCTTTGTAGGTTTTTGGCTCATGGTTTTCCCTCTGTCTAGAATTCCTCTTTTACCTGTTAATCTCATCTGCTAACAAGTTTCAGTTTACCCAATTAAACACAATCCATACAACATTGCTGTTAAGAAGGTTTTCCTGACCCTCTGTTCCCATGTAGTTAATCTCTTTGCTTCCTGCTGCCTATAGGTTGGATATTCTTTTGATGGGCATATCACAGAGTATCATGATTATCTCCTTTCCATGTTGAATTCTCTGTTCCCTACTGTTACTTAGCATGGGGTCTAGCACATAGATTCAGGAGAAACGTTTGATTCATGAATGCTGTGCACATAGCAGTATGTGTATGTGTTCACTGCCTGAAATCATGTCTGAAAAGAGAATATAGTACAATTCTTTTCCTCAATATGTAGGACCAGAAGTGTTTCAAAGTTTTTCAGATTTGGGAGTATTCATATATATAATGAGATATCTTGGGAATGAGACCGAAGTCTAAACTCCAAATTTATTTATGTTTCATATGTAACTTGTATACATAGCCTGAAGTAATTTTACAAAATATTTTATTTTTTTTTTAAATTGTTTACTCATTTATTTTGGTGCTGGGAATTGAACCTAGGCTATGGTGCATTTAGAGCACACGATCTTCCACTGTGCTATACCCCCAACACTATACAGTATTTTTAGTGTGCCTGCATTTTGACTATAACCTGTCATAAGGTTAAGTGTGGAATTATCATTTGTGGCCTTACGTGGATATTTCAGAGTTTTAAATTTGGGGGCAATTTGAATTAAGGACTGTGTTAGATAATAGTAGGCGAAATTCCAGTGAGCCTGAGATAATAACAGGATGGTATATTATTTTTGCTCTAAGAATTTCAAGATGAAGCAGGTGCAGTGACTTGTAATCCCAGCTCCTCAGGAGGGTGAGGCAAAGTCTGAGGCTAGCCTAGGTAACTTGGCAAGACCCTCAGCAATTAAAAAGACCCTGTCTCAAAATAAGAAATAAAGCTGGGCATGGTGGTGCACGCCTGTAATCCCAGCAACTCAGGAGGCTGAGACAGGAGGATCATGAGTTCAAAGCCAGCTTCAGCAATGGTAAAGCACTAAGCAACTCAGTGAGACCCTGTCTCTAAATAATATATGAAATAGAGCTGGGGATGTGGCTCAGTGGTCTAGTACCCCTGAGTTCAATCCCTGGTACAACAGTCACTAGTATGGCAATATGTAAAAACGTGGATGTGTAACCAATGTGATTCTGCAATCTGTATATGGGGTAAAAATGGGAGTTCATAACCCACTTGAATCAAATGTATGAAATATGATATGTCAAGAGCTTTGTAATGTTTTGAACAGCCATAAAAAAAAAGAAATAAAAATAAAATTTGAAGGGCTGGGGATGTAGCTCAGTGATAGAGCTCCCCTGGTTTCAATTCAATCCCCAGTACTTAAAAAAAAAAAAAAATTCCAGGAATAATATACTCTTGTAAATGGCATAGTTCTTCATTTGCCAAAGACTGGAAACTGAACCAGATGTTCTTCTGCAGTTCCTTTAAAATCTCTGTGTGTCTAATCTGAATATATGGCTAGGTTTTTATCTATCAGGATTCAGCAAGAGATGCTTGTATGTGTTGTGTGTACAAAATATATAGTGCATCATTTTCAGAGTTTAAGATTGAAGTATTGCTATCATATGGAGAATTGTAATGTATATGATAAAGTTTCCTATACCATCTTTCAGTTTCTATCTAGAATTTTAGAACAATGTAAGCCGCTCACTAGCATTTCTTAAACTCATTTTCCCCTTTGGAATATTATAATTCTACTTCACCTTACTCCTGGAATTCTGTTATTATCTAACATTTTCTGATTCTTCCTTCCTACTAGAATTCAGACTCCTTAAAAGTGAAGATATTTTGTTTTGTGTATTAATTCTTGTATCCCTAGCACCTAGAAGAGGGTCTGGTATGTAATAGCTGCTCACTAAGCATGTATGCGTGTCTGTCTGACTTTATGTATTTATGTATTCATTCATTCAGTGCTGGCGATTGAACCCAGGGCCTTGTACCTGCTTGGCAGTACTCAGCACCTTTTTTTTGGAACTAGGGATTGAAAACAGCAATGCTTAACCACTGAGGCACATCCCCAGCCCTTTTTATATTTTAGAGACAGGGTCTCACTGAGTTGCTTAGGGCCTTGCTATTCGCTGAGGTTGACTTTGAACTCATGATCCTCCTGCCTCAGCCTTCCCAGAGCTACTAGGATTACAGGCATGTGCCACTGTGTCCAGCTCTCAGCCCTTTTTAAAAATTTTATTGTAAAACAGTTTGACTAAATTGCCTGGACTGGTCTTCAACTTGTGGTCTTTATTTTTTAAAAAAATTTATTTATTTTTCTTTTTAGTTGTGGTTGGACACAATACCTTTATTTTATTTTATGTGGTGCCGAGGATCGAACCCAGACCCACACACATGCTAGGCGAGTGCCCTACCGCTGAGCCACAACCCCAGCCCCTAAATTTGTGGTCTTTTTGTCCATCCTCTCAAGTATCTGGAATTATAGGTGTTCAATAAGTATTTATTGAATGAATGAACTGAAAATGTTCAGTTCAGATCTTTTGTTCCTGATAAGAACAAGAGGCATGAAAAGGCACAGGAACTGTTGCTTAAGGTCATATAACTATTAGTGCTAAATTCACATCTTCTCACTATGTAAGTGATATTTTAAAAAGAAAGAAAACATGCTTAATCACAGTTCCTTTATGTGATTAGTATTAATGTGTTTTATGGACTTGACTATATATCCCTGAAAGCAGGGATGAGTAAAAGGAAAGGAAGGAGGAATCTAATCTATATTGAATCCTTACTAAAGGCCAGGTACTTTACTGCATATAATCATCATAAATGGCATTCTTTGACAGTACAGTAACATTAGTAGATTCATGAGGAAACTGAGGTTTAAGGAACTTAAATAACTTCCTTGAGGATCTCAGAGCTGGTAAGTTTCTGAACAAGGTTTTGAATCTTGTCTGATTAACTCCATTTGACAATAGGCCCTCTTAACCTTAATGCATTGTATAATTTTTGGATTTGTGGTCTGAGTTGCTTTAAATTTTGCAAGTCAGACAACTCTTGAAAATGGTCTGATTCGAACCACTCAAGTAGAGTTGCAGAGGTTGTTTACCTGAAGGTAACCCCATAGAGCATTGGGGCTATGGTAATAGGAGTCTGTAGGGCCCTTGAGACAAAAAATAATCCTGTGCTGTACATACTTTACTCAGTCATGGCACAAATGATCCAAATTTCAGACTTTCCAGAACAGCCAGAGAAGGGCAATCATTTCACACTCAGGTGCTTGCAGCTACTTGGTGTGTGTATGGTAGATCCCTTAAGCACCAAGAGCACGACAAAAACAGTGTCTGAGTTGTAGGGCCGGTAGAGTGGAAAAGGACTGAGCCCAGTTGAAACTAGCTGTCTCCAGTAAGTAGCAGATCCAGCAGATCATAATTACCTGTGTTGCTTAGATACCTGATCTGAGAGTGGGGGTGGGAACAGGTCATACTCATCATCTTTGGAGAAATGATGGGTGTCAGTAACCCATCCAGAAGCATTAGCTTGCCATTGAGAGTCACAGTGGTGATGTAGCCTTTGAGTTGGTTCCCCCCAAATCATCCAAGCATAAGATTAAGATTTTTTCCGCCTAGGAAAGTCTCTTTAGATACCAGTCATTCCTTTTGAGCTCCATGTTAGCTTCCTCAGTAGATTTGCAGCCTACTTTAGGAAGGAGGATGGTGAGTGAGCTGAGGGGCCAGCAGAAAAAGAGGAGAGGGAAAGAAGGTGGCAGAGAAACAAAGATAATTAGGAGGTTTCTTTGTCTTTTGGGAGTTCTGGTCCTTTTCATTAGCTGATTGCTGGGATCAGGAATGGAGGTAGAGACCCAGGAGTAGGAGAAGTTGCAATCAGAAGCAAAATAATTTGGTCCTTGGTGGTGGTCCAAGGACCAGCAGCATCTGTTAAAAATGCAGACTCTTAAGCTTCATCTCAGACCTGCTGAATTAGTCTGCATTTTAGCAAGATTCCCAGGTAATGCTGTGGACATTAAAGTTTGAGAAGCATCAAGTTTGTGATTAAGCAGTTAACTACAAAGGGCTTGGGAATCTGACAGATTTGGTATTGAAACCTGGTTTGGCTATTTATTAGGTTTATGACCTTGGGTACATTTTAAAATCCTTTTGATATTCAGTCTCTCACCTATAGAACAGGAGAACTCTGTATCTCATAGGTGTCTTTCATTTTTTTTTTTTTTTTTTTAGTTATTTTTGGTGGTATTAGGGATTGAACCCAGGGCCTACACATGCAAGACAAGGGCTGAAACACTGAGCTACATCTCTAACCCACACATAGGGTTACTGAGAAGAGTTAGTAAAATATTGGTGAATTTAGCAAGTGATGGTGTCTTTGATTTAATGGAATTTAGTATTGTCTGTAATAAAACAAACAGTCTGAGATGGAATAAATACTCAGTAAATGTTACTACTAATAGATTAAATTAGGCAAACTTGCAGAAATAGCTTTTCTTCCTCTTTTCTCTCATTTTTTTCTGAATGAATGTATTTTTGAAATTTTATAAGCTCTCATAAGTGTGTCTATTCTTTGCTGTTTTGCTTAGCAGCAGCAGCAACATCATCATCATCATCATCATTATGATTGTTATTTAAGGTGCTGGACATTGAACTCCAGGCCTTGCATATGGTAGATAAGTACTCTACCATGGAACTATACCCCAACCTTTTTATTTTTATTTATATATATAATTTTAATTTGAAACAAGGTCTCACTAAGTTCCTGAGGCTGGCCTCAAAATTGTCATCCTCCTGCCTTAGCCTCCCTGATAGCTGGAATTACAGATGTGTGACACCATGCCCAGTTGAATTAGCATTATTTAATGGTAGCTGCAGTTAAAAAGCAGTCAATACATACAGCACTTATGAATGTGCCAGGCAGTATTTAACTACTATATGCATTTAGTAATTCATTCAGTCTTTAGAGCAACCATGTGAAATAAGTATCATTATCTCCATTTTCAGACAAGGATACAGAGAGGTTAAATGAGTTGTCTATAATCATGCAGCCAATAAATGGCAGAGCCAGGATTTGAACCGAGGCAGTCTGTTTCTCACATCTGTGCTCTTCATTTTCATGTGTTGCTGTTGTTCTCAGATTTATATGGTATAATGGAAATCAGGACCCTGGTTGGATATCATATTCTGTTACTAATTTATTTGTGACCTTGGTTGGGTAACTTTCCTTCTTTGGGCCTGTTTTCTTAATGTAATAATGGAAGGATTAGATGAGACTTATAAGATTTCTTCAGGTATTAATTTAGCACATAGTGATTTCAATCAAATGTTTGGAAGAAAATTCTATCAAGGGAATTGGTTCAAAATTTCTTGTTCAGACAGGTTGAGATAGTTAAGAACAAGAGGTTTGAATCCTGGCTCAGCCACTTTCTGGCTAAAATATCACCTTGGGCAACTTACTTAGCTTTTCTAAACATTGATTTCCTCATTAGTAGTGGGGATAATAGTTCATACCTTGGAGGGAGGTTATGAGATTTGAATAAGATAATGCGCATTAGCATCTATTTATGTGAAACACATAGTGGATAAATACTCTGTATATGTGAGTTCTACTTCCATCCTTCCATTTATCGAATTGTTAGGGAAGCAGAATCAAAAGGATTTGGAATCTTTCTTGGTCTTACTATCTTTCCGTAATGATGTTCTTACTGTTGGGAGATGAGAATTAGTAGGGAAATGTACTTCCTGTTGTCCTTCCAGATAATGAGGCCCTGTTTTTAAAAAACCTCACCTTTTAAATTTAAATTCCTTTAAAAATACGTAGTTTAGCTGGGCGTGATGATGCATGCCTGTAATCCTAGCAGGTTGGGAGGCTTGAGGCAGGAGAATCACAGGTTTGAAGCCAGCCTCAGTAATTTAGTGAGGCTGAAAGCAACCCAGCAAGGTCCTGTCTCAAAAAAAAAAGGGTTGGGGATGTGGCTTGGCTCAGTGGTTGAGTGCCCTTGGGTTCAATTTCTTGTACAAACAAACAAACAAATCAATCCCCAAAGTTAATAATAGGATAAATGGAAGCCCCCCCCCCTTTTAAAAATTTCTTTAAAGATGTAAGATTTTTAAAAATTTCTGGACCCATAACAAAGTACCACAAACTGGGTGGCTTAAATAGAAGTTTATTGTTTTACAGTTCTGGAAGCCAGAATTCTGAAATCAAATTGTTGGCAGAGCTGGTTCCTTCTGAGGGCTATGAGGGAAAATCTGTTCCATGCCTCTTTTCTAGATCCTGGTAGCTGCACGTGTACCTTGGCTTATATGTAATGTTTTTTCTGTGTCGTCATATCAGCTATAAGGATCTGTGTCTAAATAGCCCTCATCCCTTAAAAAAATAAAAATACTAGTCCTGTTGGGTTAGGGCTTACTCTAATGACCTCATCTTAACTTGATCATTTGTTAAGACCCTGTTTCTGAATAGTCACAAGCTGGGCCTGGTGGTATATGTGCCTATAGTTCCAGCTACTCTGGAGATTGAAGGCAAAAAGATCACATGAGCCTAGGTGACATAGCAAGACCCTGACTCAAAAACACAAGACAGGGGCTTAGTGGAAGAGTTCTTGCCTAGCTCATGTGAGGCACTGGTTTGATCCTCAGCACTACATCAAAATAAAGATAAGTAAAATAAAGGTATTATGTCCATCTGCAACTAACCCCCCCCCCCACACACACACATGATAAAGTCATTCAGTTACTAGTCATTCAGTTACTAGTCATTCAGTTACTAGACTTCAACATGGTGGGGGGATACAATTTAACTTGTAACAGAAGATTTATCTATTTTGTGCCTGTAATCCCAGCAGCTTGAGAGGCTGAGACAGGAGGATCATGAGTTCAAAGTCAGCCTCAGCAAAAGCGGGGTGCTAAGCAACCCAGTGAGACTGTCTCTAAATAAAATACAAAATAGGGCTGGGGATGTGGCTCAGTGGTTGAATGTCCTTGAGTTCAGTCCTTGGTACTCCCTCTACAAAAAAAGATCTATTTTCTGACCTAGAGAGAGGTTCATATATATAGTTAACTTTTGCTGGTTTTAAAAAATGTACTAAAATAATTTTGGTAGGGACACAGATAACATCCAGATCCAGGTTTACCCCTTGTCTTGTTTATTCTGCACTTTGGTTTTGGCTGCATTTAGGAAAAGGCTTATATG
This sequence comes from Urocitellus parryii, assembly GCF_045843805.1. Classification (NCBI taxonomy): domain Eukaryota; kingdom Metazoa; phylum Chordata; class Mammalia; order Rodentia; family Sciuridae; genus Urocitellus; species Urocitellus parryii. The sequence continues at coordinate 24,301,510 of NC_135541.1, forward strand.
GACTTGGTGTTTAGATGGGGGAATACTCCCTTTTCTGGGTAGAATGGATTGATAATAATAGTAGTTCCCATTAGTTGAGTTTTTACTATGTGCCAGGATGGATTCTGTTAAGCAGTTTGTATACTTGCTCCTCTTTAGTTCTTATAACAACCCTAAGAGTAGGCTTTATTATTATTATTATTTCACGGAGGAGGAAAGTGAAACTCAACTTCCCAAGGTCACACCCAATTAAATATAGAGAGGTCATTCAGATCTAGCTTTCTTGGACTTCAGAACTCAAGGCCTTTTATTTTTTTGTAGTATTAGGAATTCAGTCTGGGGGCACTCTGCCACTGAGCTACATTACCAGCACTTTTTATTTTTTTATTTTGAGACAGGGTCTTGTTAAGTTGTTGTGACTGGCTTGGAACTTGCGATCCTCCTGCCTTAGCCCCCAGAATTGCCTGAGTCCAGCTAGAACTCCAACTCTTAACCACAACATTATACTTTTCCTTCACTTCCTTGACTAAAACTGTCTGGCCTGAGTCTTCCTTTTCTCTAAAAACTCCTGCAGATTCTGAAGGGGTCAGAAAAGTGACATTTACTCCTTAGCTTGTGAGCTCATATTGTGTGTCTGTGGGAAAGGGAGTGTGATTGCTTGGTACTTTTTACCTTAGGGTTTAAGTCTTGCCACAGGCCCCATCAGAAGGAGGGGGTGGGGGTGGGTGGGGGTGAGGGGGGTGGGGAGGTGGGGCATTGTGAGTTATTTAAAAAATAATGTCCTAGAAAATGCTGATCTGCTGTTTCTCTCTACTATCATTATAGAATTATACATGTTCATTATAATAAATTTAAGCAGAAATTACAAAGAAAAAAGTAAAAGCTATCTTTTCTAGTCCCTTTTTCCATATGTCCCATTGGTTAAGGTCACCACTGTTTAAGTGTTAGTATTCTTCCAACATTTTCCATTTCCAGGCTTACTTAGGAACTGCCCCAAGTGTATCCTTCACTCTTTTCATGTTGATCATGTCTCTTCTCACTATAGGAATCTCTCCTCCAATTTTATTTATTTATTTATTTTCGAGATTTGGGGTGGGCTTTCACTTTGTTGCCCAGGTTGCCCTTGAACCTCTCTTTCTCCTGTCTCAGCCTTCTGAATTACTGGAATTACAGATGGATGCCACACTATTTGACCTTATTTATTTTTGTTGATGTACATGTGGCTTACTTTGAGTCTCCATTTGAGACTTAGGATGTGTGTCTTCCTGTAAGATCCTTCCTCTAACTCCTGGTAAAATCCTACCTACCTATCTTTGAAACTCAGTTCAAGTCCTCCCTTACCTAGTCATCCTTTGCAAACCATATTAACCTGTTATCATTCATTCTGCTTCTGAGCTCATGCCATTAATCTCTATCTCTCATTTGTTAGTTGACTGTGAAATGTTGTGTGTCACCATTTGTATTTTATTTTTTTGTGATTTGACTTCTCATGTATTTTTCCAGTTAGATGAAGCCACTGGGGCTCATGGATTATGATCTACTCTTCTTTCTTTTCTTTTTTTTTTTTTTTTTTTTTTGGTACCAGGGATTGAACTCAGTGGTATTTGACCTCTTAACCACATCTCTAGTTCTATTTTGTATTTTATTTAGAGACAGGATCTTTCTGAGTTGCTGAGGCTGGCTTTGATCCTTCTGAGTCAGCCTCCCAAACCACTGTGATTTGCCCCCCAGAGATCTATTCTTTCTATTCCCCATTTTGCCTAGCACAGTGCCCTACATTTAGCAGATATTCACCAAAAGTTGATGTGATTGGGTTTTGTTAGTACTTCACACCCTTTTAAAAAAGATCAGGTGCTCAGAACCGGAAGCCTGAGGGAACTCTCAGCTGGCTGACATCATCTTGGCTGCCTGTCAGGATGGGTGTGTGGCTGAGAGAAGTGTCCCCAGATGAAATACCTGTGCAGCAGGTTATGTTTCCTCCTCTACTGGATGGGATTCAGATTCCACATTGGGAAGAGAGATAGTAAGTGTAGGAGGAGGTCTGAAAAGGGGATGGATGGGAAGATGCTACGTTGTTAGACGTGGGGATTTGGCTTTATGAAAGCCATAAATAAAAGGATGGTGTAATGCAGAGAGGCACTCTATAGAGCCAGTAGGCTGTTTTGATAAACTGGCTTCACTGGTGTAAACCAGTTATTAATTGCCATTTATTCTTATTATTTTTTTGCAATAAAACTGTACCACCCAGCTGCTTACTTTCTCATTAGAGTGAGTCTGGAGAAAAAGGCTTGGGGTTGAATTAGGAAATCTAAGAGAGAAACAGGATAGTCAAAGTGGGGCAAAGATGGGGAATATTTCTTTTCCTCATTTGTCTTATCAACCGTAGACCTTTTTGGGGTGCATAGGACCTCCTGTGTTCATCCATATGGAGTGTTAATGGAGTGGTATGAAACCTGTTGTTTTTAGTCTTACTTCCTACAGCTTTTGTTCTATCTTCCTCCCCTTCATCACCGACACCTACCATGGGCATTAAATTGGTCATCATTTCCATCTCTGAGACCCAGATGTGCGTGGACCACCCTGTCTTTAGCTACCCAGGCCTGAATCTAATTCATCTTTCCATACCCCTCCTTCTCCAAATGGTAGGAAGACAGAGGAAAGGAAATGGGGTGTGATGGTTTTAACTCTTCTATGATATAGAGAGCAGAATGTTTTGATTGTTTGATTTAGGGTCTTGAGGCCTCCTTAAAATATGAGGGTCCATTCTTTATTTGATAGAAAGCCTTTACTCCAGTCTTCATTCTTTTGCTCTGAGTAATGTGGACCTAGAGGAGATCTTGTGTTATGGGGTTGTTACCTGCCCCTGAAAGGGAAAAGATTACCTTGGTTGTGTTTTTTTCCCCCATTATTAGAACATGAAGCATAATGATGCTTTCAGAGTATAAATATAGTCAAAGCCCTAAGATATTTCAAATTGATTGGGTTTTGATTTTTAAAAATACCCTTTTAAAAGTGGGCTAAATGCCTTTCTACTTTTTGTGGGATGATTTAGATGCCAGCTAATATGGAGAGAGTAACAAAGCTAAATGACCTTTTGTAGATCTTTAAACATTGTGATGGCCTGGCACGATGGCCAACGCCTATAATTCCAGTGGCTAGGGAGGCGGAGACAGGAGGATTGTGAGTTTAAAGCCACCCTCAGCAATGGCGAGGCGCTAAGCAACTCATTAAGACCCTGTCTCTAAATGAAATACAAAATAGGGCTGGGGATGTGGCTTGGTGGTTGGGTGCCCCTGAGTTCAATCCCCAGTTCCAAAAATCAAACAAAAACTCCAAACAAAACATTGTGTTGTTGCTGAGACTCTTGGCAGGGAGTTTTAGTCCATGAGAACAATGTGGGTTTTTTTTTTTTTTTTTTTTTTTTTTTTTTTTTTTAGTATTAGTTGTAGATGGACACAATACCTTTATTTTTATGAGGTGCCGGGAATCTATTCCAGTGCCTCATGCATCCTAGGTAAGCGCTGTACCACTGAGCCACAACCCTGGCCCCATAATGTGGGTTTTGATGTCTACTCTTTTCTTTCCCTTCAGATAAATCCTCCTACATGTCTCATTCTCTGGACCTGGGAGGGACTGGCAATGGGGAGAGTTAGTACACACATTTCATTGTTCACATCATTTTCTGGGTGTGGTTTTGTAGAACTTCCTGTGAAAGCTGACTCAAGAGTTCTCTTCCATTGTAGAGCTCTTCTTGTTCTTACATGTCATACCAATTTATAGCCTTGGAATTTTGGTCAGCATCATTTGGAGGTGTTAACTTGGGAACGAGGAGGGTAAAAATACTTTCAAAGGTTTCTTGAGAGTAAGGTTTCTTTCACAGGGTAAACCAAGTATTCCTAGATGCTGTGGGATACTAGAACCAAAGATGTCTAAACATATATACTTTTGATGTTACCCATTTCCCTGAATAATAGTTATTTTCTTTTCTTTAATTTTTAGTTGTAGATGGACATAATATCTTTATTTATTTTTAAGGATCAAACCCAGTGTCTCACACATAATGAGGCAGGTGCTCTACCACTGAGCTACAGCCCCAGCTCCAGTTATTTGCTTTTCTGTCCTCCATAAGACCCTGAGCACCTTGAAAGCTGGGATAGTGTCTCATTCCTTTGTGTCCCTAATGTTTAGCACAATCCCAGATCAAAGTGTTCATTAAATGTATGTCTAGTGAAATAGTGGAGGGACCCTTTAAATGCATTGACTACAGAAATATGGCATGTGTAGCATACTGAGTTAGGAGACAGTGGAGATAGTTGGGCGAAAGATATAAATAGAGCAGTTTTTGTGGGTAGGGCATAGAGAATTTTTGTGGCCCAAGAAGTTTTTGAGAAATAATTGTTTTGTAGTTCCTTTCTGTGGGACAGCATTTAGAAGTTGTGAGTATTAGTTCCATCTCACTAGCTAATGACCTTGGACAAGGCTTCTAGTCATTGTGACCTTCTTTGTAGCAGGGCTGAAAGATAACCTATTTCTTTCAAATGAAGGGACAGCCCTCAGCAAAAGGGGGTTGGGGAAAGAAAGTATTAAGCCCCTGATAGCCATGCACTATTGAAATATCCAGCTGTTAGAATGAGGATTTCTGTTGGCAAACAAAAAGTCTTCTCTAGTCTGTGTTCCATATCCAATCACAACCTCAGATTGGGTGGCTGCAAACTTTAAATTTTGGAGTTACCTGCAACTGTGGACAGATGTCCCCTTTGGGTATTGTACAAATTGTACTTTGGATCTCTCTCTCTCTCTCTTTCTCTCTCTTTTTTTCCCTGTCCATCAATATAATGTAGGAAGTTTGTGGGATATGCTTTTGGTTGGCATGAAGTGCTTTCATTTTCCCCATTAAACTAGTAAATATCCAACACTCCTTAATAAAATGGCTCTCCTCAGAAATACTTACCTACGGTGCAACTGAAGCCCAGAAACAACCAGAGATTTTATGCCCCACTGCAAGAGAAAGGAGCAGAGTTGTTTCCCTGAGCTCCACTAGGATCCTGATCAGCTGATTTCCTGGCTCTATAGGGATGTGATTCTCCCCTCCCCACTTCCTTCGGAAGAAATGGATATTTTTTCATTTCCTGTTTGATGGCATATTTTCTGAAAACCAGGAGACACTTGGTGACTATAAATCAGGGTATGGGGGTGGGAAGGAAGGAGGCTGCTTTTGTTTTCAGCAGAATGATTTTCTTTTGAGGAATTCAAAGCATATCCATGATTCAAACTTCCTTGTTTCCCTGGGATAGTCAAAGAAATTTTAGGAAATTGAACCCAGGGGTACTTTACCACTGAGCTACATCCCCAGTCCTTTTCCTTTTCTTGCTATCTTCCTGCCTTACACTTCCAAGTCGCTAGGATTACAGGTGTGTGCCACCCACCTGGAGTCATAGACCTAAGAAGATTGTTTTTGAATCCCATTCTTGGTCAGTGCCTACTTTACCTGTGATTCTTTCTCCCATTTAGGATAGAAAAGCTCGGTCCCTCAGTGATCTACATGATATTGATTCCACTCTTGTTACATTCTCTGGGCAGCTCTTTTTGTACGTAAATCCACAGGGAGAGCAACTGTTAGTATCTGGTGGAAGTGACACCACCCTTGGAATGGAACCCAGCAGGATGCCTCCCTGAACCCTGACTGAGGGACACAGGCCGGGTTTGGAATCTGACTGTCCAGATTTCCTGTGTCTCCTCACCAGCCGGCCTTTCGGCTTCCTCTCTGGGAGGGGAGGGTGAAAGTGCTGTTAACAAGCAGCGCCACCTGTGGACCTGCACAGTTACTTTCCTAAGAGCTGTTCATCCAGTTTGGCCTGTTCCTGCTCTATCTGGATGGAAAGCAAAGGACTAGAAAGAGAGAATGGGGAAGATGTCATTGTGATATTTGTTTCAAGTGGAGTTTGCTTAGTGTTTAAGGACCTGAGGTCTGGTTTTGCGATACACTAACTCTTAGATTTTTTTAAAAAAAATTCTTATATTTTCTTACATTACTTTTCTTTTTAAATTAACCCTTAAATTTTTACCCCTAGATTATAAAGAAATTCTTAAATTTTTTTACTTATAGGGAATTGCTTGGGAGGTTAAGAGAATTTTCATTTTGGGGTTTAGTGGGTACTACAAACAGCTTTTACTAGTTTGATAGGGCTTGGTATGAGTACATAATCGATGTGTTTAAAGTTTCTTGGATAATAGGGAGGTGAGATGATGCTCTCCAGTAATCCCAGCAACTGTGGAGGCTGACAAATTCAAGGCCAGTCTGGGCAACTTAGGGAGACCCTTCCTCAAATTAAAAAAAAAAAAAAGGCTGAGATTATAGCTTGGTAGTAGAGGGCTTGTCTAGCAAGTGTGAGGTCCTGGGTTCAATCCCCAGTACCATATACCCACATAAAAGTTCTTGGATACTGTTAGAGGAAGAACAACCCTTTTTGTTTGGTACTGGGGTTTAAACCCAGGGGTATTTACCGAGCTACATCACCATCTCTTATTATTTTTTATTTTGAGACAGGGTCTTGCTTAGTTGCTTAGGGCCTTACTCAGTTGCTATAGCTGTCCTTGGATTTGGGATCCTCCTGCCTCAGCCTCCCAAATTGCTGGGATTACAAGCATGTGCCACCGTGCCTGGCTGAGAACAACTTTTTATAAGTGGAATCAGGGAATATGTCCATAACTTTGAACAGTAGATTCTTTCTTTTATCTTTGTTGCTACCATGTGCCTTTCTCCTTGCTCCAGGGGTTTTCTTGTTTGTGACTATTGTGTAGTATCAGATAAATTTCCACTCTAGGGTAGAAATAAGCCAGTGGAAAGGAATCTTGTCTTTGGAATTCTGTTTCTGGTACTTTCTGGCTCTTGTGTCCTTGGATGGCCACTTAACCTCTTAACTGGGTGTGCTTTTCCTAATTTCATATTTGTAAAATATTCGTGATAAAGACCATCTTGCAGAGTTTCATAAAGGTTAAATGAATTTACACACACACACACACACACACACATGTTGCTTGACACATAGTAGGTATATAGTGTACTTTTTTATTAGTAGGAGTCATTAATAGCAACATATTGTTTTCTTGAGACAGGTTCTTGCTTTGTTGCCCAGGCTGGTCTCCAACTTTAGATCCTCTTGCCTCAGCCTTCTCAGTAGCTCAGACTATAGGCAAGTACTACTACCATGCCTGGTACAATATGATTTTTTAAAAATATTGTGGCAAAATATATATAGCATAAAATTTCAGGTATTTGTAAGTATTCATCAGATACATTTATATTGTGCAATCATTACCCACATCCATCTTCAGAACTTTTTCATCATCCCAAGCTGAAATTCCATATCTACTAAACAGTCACTTCCCTCATCCCCTGGCAACCACCATTCTACTTTCTGTTTCTATGAATTTAGCTCCTTCTAGTTCTTTACTTCATTCATCTGTTGATGGATTTGTGTTGCTAATGATTCTTTTTAATGCTAATGTAGAATTAATTTTTATAAGCTTAGCCATTTGCAGAGCTGGGAGGGAGAGGTTGAAGTAGAACAATGCTATTGTTGGTTTGCTGACTTTATTTCTCAAGGCTTTGGTTGCATGATCTATTTTGATAGAAGTCTGAGAAATGACTGACTCACTGAACCCCTTACAGAGTCCATACCTGGTAGAACTCTAGGGGAAAAGAATCTTGCTTCCTAGCCAAAATTTTTACAAGGATAGATGGCTTTTGCTTGCTGTAACTTACTAGTCTTACTTCCTATCCTCTTTCCTTAACTCTTATGAAAGAGACTCTTTCTGTGATGACAAAACTAGATTCTTGACTTACTTTGCACTGGTCAGGGGCTGAGAGAGTATTCCTGTATAGCTGTGGAGTGATACGCACAATGGACGGCAATGTGGCTGCCAGGGTAGTGTATATATATAAGAGATAACATAGGTGTGTGTGTATGTGCACACACACACACACACACACACATATATGTATATAATATAGGTGACTGTATACAGACATGTGTATATATCCATCAATGGTAATTGACACAATATAGAGCTACATGTTCTTCTGGGTTTACTTCAACCCAGCCCATCATTGGAATGTATACACTGGTAACAGGGTTTTCCAGGATTATGGGAAATGAAGTGTAAAGAATCTTAACATTGTGATTATTAAGTTTTTTTGTTTTTGTTTTTTTTTTGAGCAAACAACCTTGAAGAAATTAATTAAGGATTATACAATCGTGGTTAAACAACAACTGTTATTTTGGAGTATTTGTTATTTTTAAAAATTTATTTATGTATTTTTCTTCTAATTTGTTATATATGACAGCAGAATGCATTACAATTCTTATTATACATGAAAAAAAAAAGAATCTTAGCAGAAGAGTTATAACAGCTTAGACAGATTCTTACACTGTCTACTTTTATACAACAGTGACTTTTCTGCCTCTCACCAGGCCCAAATTAGACCTGGAAAGTTTCATGAGCCCAGACATCCTGTGCTTATGCTGGACACAGGGTAGAGAGTAAGAAGGAGAAGCAGTCCCTCAAATGCCTGGATCACTGTCTGTGGTTTATCAGGGAAAGGGATGGTTTATGCTAATGTATCCCCAGTTCTCTCTATATGCTTGAGAGGACTGCAGTGTCTTAGGGTTTTTTTTGACCTAGTTGTGTCAATAATGCAGCCATACATCCCCTCAGTATTCCTCACCCAAATCAGCTAACCTCATATTCCTTGCTTCAGTACCTCAGTGTCTTGATACTAGTATATTTAACTGACATTCAGGATGATTTTATGCTGTCAATGTAGTATGAGCAAATTAAATTATTCCATATTAAATTAATAAAGATCACACTTAGTATTCATAAGTTAAGATTGTATAGGCACAGATGCCTAAATCATTATGTTTATACTTTGTGAAGGCCACTATAGGAGGGTAACTAAAAAATGAATTAAAAAAAAATTTAGAGGAACAGACTGAATATGAACGACAGTAGGGGGCACTTGTATGACAGTGTTCAGTTTGAAATTTGGACTTTAACTTCTACTTGTTTCTTGGGGAGTTTATGTTTTTTCCTTATGCAACTTTCTTTATGCAAAACTGACAATTATATTTCTTATAAATACATCTGATGTGGTCAACTTTCTTGACTAAAAATAAACTTTCTTCATAGTATATTAAATTTATTTTTTTCCTTTTAGATGCTTTTTCACAAGTAAGAATTGCTAGAATAAAGAAGTACATTATTTCATTCAACTACAGCTATGTCAACATATAAGGCTTTAAAACTGTCTGAATTGGAGGGCTGGAGATATAGCTCTGTTGGAAGAGTGCTTGCCTTGTATGCACAAGGCCCTGAGTTCAAGCCCCAGCACGCCCCCCCCCCCCCCCAAAAAAAAAAAAAAAAAACCTGTCTGAGCTGGGCATAGTGGTACTCATGTGTAATCCCAGTCACTCGGGGCTGGGGATGTGGCTCAAGCGGTAGCATGCGCGCCTGGCATGCGTGCGGCCCGGGTTCGTTCCTCAGCACCACATACCAACAAAGATGTTGTGTCTGCCGAGAACTAAAAAATAAATATTAAAAATTCTCTCAATCTCTAAAAAAAAAAAAAAAAAAAAATCCCAGTCACTCAGGAGGCTAAGGCAAGAGGATTGCAAGTTTAAAGCCAGCCTTAGCAAGTTAGCAAGGCCCTAAACAATTTAGTGAGACCCTCTCAAAAAAAAAAATAAAATAAAATAAAAAGGGCTGGAGATGTGGCTCAGTGGTTAAACACCCCTAGGTTCAGTCAGTACCTTCCCACCCCTGCCAAAAAGTAATAATGATAACAATGGACAATTAACATTCACACAACCTTTTACAAAGTGTTTTCACATATATTAGCTCTTTTGAACCTCACAGATAGATTATTATTCCTGTTTTACAGCTGAGGAAACTAAGGCTCAGAAAGGTTGTTTGCCTAAAGTCACCCATAGCCGGGCCTGAACCTAAATCTTGTGACCTCAAACCCCATGTTCTTTCCACTAAATGGTGTTATCTTATGATTCTTATCACTTGCTACTGTGTGTTATATAGTTACTTGTGTAAATGTCATATCTAGTTCACTACTTTACACTGTGCTTAAATGCCTTATTCTTTGTATCCTTCATATCTCATAGCACAGGATATTACATATAACAAGGCATCAATAAACACTTGTTGAGAGGCTGATGATGAGTTGGGAAGACATTGATGAATGCATGTGCTCAGCACAGTGCTTGACACATACATGCCTAATATTTGTTATATTTAATTGTAAAACGAGTCAAAGCATAGTTAATAAGAACTTATATAACAGGCTGGGTACAGTGACCAGCAAGGCTGAGGTAGGAGGAGCATAAGTTCAAGGCCAGCCTGGGCAACTTTGTGAGAGACCCAGTTTCAAAGTAAAAAATAAAAAGGGCTGGGGATTAGCTCAATAGTACAGCATCTCTTGAGTTTAATCCTCAGTAAGGAAAAAAAAAATGTTTATATGGCATTTACTAAGTGCCGGACACTATTACAAATGCTTTATATAATATTAAGTACTTGAACCCAGGCTTTACACACACTAGGCCAGTGTTCTACCTTTGAGCTATACCCCCCCCCCTTTTTTTTTTTTTTTGTGGGCAATTGAATTTAGGGACAGTCGGCCACTGAGCTACATCCCCGCCCTATTTTGTAGTTTATTTAGAGACAGGGTCTTCACTGGGTTGTTTAGCTTCTTGCTTTTGCTGAGTCTGGCTTTGAATTTGCGATCTTCCTGTCTCAAGCTTGTGAGCCACTGGGATCACAGGTGTGTGACCCCGTGCCTGGCTTGAGCTATACCCTTTAATGTTATTTTGAGACAGGGTCTCACTAAGTTGCCCAGACTGGCTTGAACTTGGAATTCTCCTGCCTCAGCCTCCCAAGTAGCTGGGATTAAAGGTGTGTGTCACTATGCCCAGCTTGATATTAATTTAATTCTTACAACCTATCTCCATTTTTCACTATATGAAATATTCTCTCTCTCTCTCTCTCTCTCTCTCTCTCTCTCTCTCTGTATAGGGGATTGAACCCATGGGTGCTTTACCATTAAGCCACATCCCCAGGCCTTTTATTTTTATTTTGAGGCAGGGTTTCGCTACGTTGCTGAATCTGGCCTTGAACTTGCAATCCTCCTGCCTGAGCTTCCTGAGTTGCTTAGATCTAAGTGTGTGCCACTGTGCCCAGGTATTTTCCATTTGATGAAACTGAGGAACAGAAAGACATAATGACTTGCTACACATAGCTGGTAGGCAGCAGAGCTAGGTTTCACACTAACAGGCAGTCTGGCTGTATAATCTACATATACTCTATTATGCTATAATCGGTGTTCAGGATATTTTTGCACTGAAAAGTTTTTTCTGCACTCCTCTCTGTCTTGGGTGTGGCTTAAATATGGAAAAGCCAAAGCACCATAGCTTGAGAATACATTCCTTTGGTTCTTAAACTTGATTCTGCATCAGAATCACCTGAAGGACTTGTTGAGATTGCTCGCTGGATCCCACCCCAGTTCTGCTCAGCCTGTACTGAGTCTGGGGTGGGGCTTAAGAATTTATGTTTTTAACAAGTTCCCAGGAGATGCTGATGTTGCTGGTCTAGGGAAAACTGGTGTAGGGAATTGGGGTTAAGAGCATGGACTATGGCTGATAGGATTTCAATCTCAGCTTTGCCATTTATTAACAGAATTTAGGCAAGTTCTTGAAAATTTCCGTGCTTCAGTTTTCATGTAAAATATTTTAATGATAGCACCTACATCAGGATTATTATGGAGATTGAAAGAATAATATGGGGCTGGGGATGTGGCTCAAGCGGTAGCGAGCTCGCCTAGCGTGCGTGCGGCCCGGGTTCGATCCTCAGCACCACATACAAAAAAACGAAGATGTTGTGTCCGCCAAGAACTAAGGAAAAATAAATAAATGTTAAAATTCTCTCTATCTCCCCCCCCCCACTCTCTCTTTAAAAAAAAAAAAAGAAAGAATAATATGTATAAAAGTGCTTAAAATGATTCTTGAAGCATTCAGTCTTAGCTATAATAATGGTGTTAAGAAATGTTGCTTCCTTTATAGATTTTAGAATCTAGTTATTAAACTAAACCTAATAAAAATGATACAAAATCAGATATTATATGATATGATCCTGACTTGAAAGTGTCGTAGATTTGGAAAGGTGAAGTGTGTCTGTGTTGGGCAAGGGGAGCCAGTGGGGGACCAAAAGGAGGAGAGGTGCATGAACTTAAGAAAATGCCAAGTCCTACAGTCAGAGTTCAGAGAGGCTGGGACTGTCAGTGGTTTTGGTTTCATTACAGGAGGGCTTGAGGAGGGAAGAGGGAGATGCCTGCAGACTCTCTGCATGAGAGATAACTCACTCCTTTCCCCTTTCTATTTCTTAGAGCTGGTATCTGGTCCCAAGGTGAAGTTCCTGGGAGCACTTGCTTCTGTGGGGAACAATGGCTAAGGAAGTGGTTTTCTGCTAACTTCTGAGGCTGGCTGTGCAACCTTTATCACCACAGCTGCCACACATACTTTTGATTCTTGCTGAGAAAGGCAGTTGTTAGGTTTGGAAGTCTTCAGATTCCAGAGCCAGCTGGACAGCTGACTCTCTGGTAGCCATTTCCCATACTGCCAGCCCTCTGTCACCTCATCTCTCTGGGCTCCTTCTTTGTGACTTTGAAAGTGATATCCTGTATTTAGTAAGCTAGCCAGCAGAAGGGTGAAGGTTGATTGGGGGGAATCTTTTCTACCTTAAAATTCTGGGTGGCAAATGAGATGATGCCTAGTGAACAAGATGTATCCTGTCCCCCAAATTTAACCCCTTACTTATGCTCAAATGACAGCTTACAGTGCTAAGAATGTACCTAGCTCATGGGTGAGAGGCAGTGTTTATTTTTGGGTGTCCTGAGGAAGATATTTGGGAGAAGGAGCAGGGAGACATTCAGCAGCTCCATTTATGGTCGAACAATGCTTGGTATTCTACAGAAGGCACCATATGAACTGTGGGGAAGAGTTCTAGCATTCTGATTATTCACCTCTTGCTCCCTTCATTCAGGAATGATAAGGGGCACCTCATTAGCCATCAGAGTGGAATAAGTATTTCCTGGACTCAAACGAGTCTCAGACCCTCATCCTGGGCGTTTTCTGTTCTCCCAGGCTGTTGAATCACCACCTAGGAATGGCAGTAGCCAGGTTTCTGCTTGGAGCACCTGGAGCGCTCTTGGCATACTGTATTGTTGACTTGTCTTGGTCTCCTAGACACGACTTGGGCCTCTTCAGGCTGTTGAAGCTATGATAGGCTGGGTCTTAGCTCTCCCTCCCGGCTTGTTCCACAATGCACTGACTGACCTACTTTTCAGGGACAATTAAGTGTTTGTGAGCAAAGGAAGGCGGTGACCCAAGTGAAGGTGAACCAGAGCTGCATTAAACAAACATTTGGAGTTACTTTTTCCATCTGACACAGCAGAGTCCATCTCAGTCCAAATGGAATGGCAGACTGGGCAGGTGTGGGCCAAATTCTAGATGCTTATCCAGATGGCCAACCAACTCTTGAATTCCTATTTTTTTCCTTCATGTACTTTAATGTCAAAGTTATCTTTCACAATTATTATCCCCTGGGACTTTTAGATGAAGGAGAGGTTTACAAGGAAGTTGGGGCTTTTAGAATGAATTGTCAGGAAAGCCACAATCTGTTTTAGTGGAAGTGTTCTGATTAATTTGTATCCTTTTTGAGAAGGTTGGAATCTCTTTTTTTCTTTTTGTACCAGGCTGGAACAATAGACTAGATGGGATCCCAGATCTTTAGAGAAAAGTAAATAGCTTGTTTAGGTTTTCCTGTCTTTATAAGGCAAAGGATAAAGATTTAACCTACTTACTTCTCTTTCTTCCTCCCTTCCTCCCATCCCCCTTTCTCTCCCTCTCTTCTTCTCTTCCTGGATTGAACACCGGGGCCTTGTACATGCTGGGTAAGCTCTCTACCACTGAGCCACACTTTAGCCTGCAACCTTTCAATTTGCAGTGAAAGGAAATGAATTTTCTTTCTTACCTTGATCCTAGATGTCCCTTACTTTATCAGGCTCCAATTTCTGCTTCCCTATTCAATATAATTATTATGTTCCAGTTGTTCTTGTTGCTGTACTTTACCACTTCAGGAAGGATCCAAGGCCCTGAGAAGGACTGTGACTCTTGCCCTATAGTGACTGGCTCCAAGACCCTGAAGGTCCTAAACTAGCAGTTGAGCAGTTTCTTTTCTTTTTTTGGTACTGGGATTAAACCCAGAGGTGCTTAACCATGAGTCACATCCCCAGCCCTTCTATTTTATATTTTGAGACAGGTCTCACTAAGTTGCTTAGGGCTTTGCGAAATTGCTGAGGCTGGCTTTGAACTTGTCATCCTCCTGCCTCAGCCTCCTGAGCACTGGGATTATAAGGGTGCACCGCCATGCCCGATCAATTTCTTAAATTTATTTTCAGAAACCCCATCCATACTTGTAAGTACTCCAGTAAATCTCTCAGTCAATAAAAAGAAAAGTTATTGATCTTATGCCCAGAGTGCTGATCAAATTTCACAGTTAAGGAAGGAAGAAGTTTAGGAGGGGAACCCTACCCTGGCACTTTCTCATTGGAGTTTCCTTATACTAACCTGTGGGGTGTCAGACCCATTTAAAGAACCAGTTTATGTATCAGAACATGGCCTAGAAGTGAGCATGGCATCATTGATCTTTTAGATAGCTACATATTTTGAGGGAAGTGTATTTTAGGTGACCTGAAATTGCTCTATTCTTCTTGAAAATCCCAGAATGTGGTCACAGTCTCTTTTCTTCCACTTATATTTCTTTTTGCCTGTGAAACCTGGTCTCTGCTGTTTTCCAGTCTACTAGCCCATTTCTGCTGGACAACCCTTGCATAAATATTCTCAGATCCCTTTCCTTCTTTCTCACTATCCTCCCCTTTCTCCAGGGATGGACCCATGTTCATTTTCTCCACTGAGTGCTACTGAGTGCTACTGTATAGCTCTGTGCTGACTGACTCCTTTGCAGATTCAGAAGCGTCAGCCACAACTTGGTTCTCACTACCCTGAAATCTATTTATTCTTTTCTGGTTGACTCCCCTGCCTTTTCTCTGCAGCAGCTTTTCCAGACTTCCACCACACTCCTCAAACACGCTACTCCACCCTACCTTGTAAATTCACAACATGTCATTTAGCTTTTACTTTCCACACCTTTACCACTCAGTTTATCTGCAATCTTCACCAGTTCTCACCTCATTCCCTCCCATTTCAGAGGCTGGTCTCTGAGAAGAGGTACACATATTTTGTATTCTTAGTCTTTTCTCCCTAGCAACTCTGTAAGTTTTCTCTGCAGAAGTTGTACCATGTGGTTGAGTTTTTATATACTTCATTGAGGGTTTTTTTCCTTGCCTTTAGAAGGTTTCGTGTTAGAATGATTTAATGAAAGCGTGCTTTAATTTTTTTTTGTAGTTGTAGATGGATAGCATGCCTTTATTTGTTTCATTTTTATGCAGTGCTAAGGATCAAACCCAGTGCCTCACATATGTTAGGCAAGTGCTTTTGCCACTGATCTACAGCCCCAGCCCCAAAGGCCGTGCATTAGGAAAATCAATTTGGCAGCATGTATAGCATGGATTGGAGGAGAGGGAGAGAAAGAAGTTTTTTTCAAGTCTCTCTCTCTTTTTTTTTTTTTAATCAAAGTCTGAGACAGAGGGGGAGAGAGAGAATTTTAATATTTATTTTTTAGTTCTCTGCGGACACAACATCTTTGTTGGTATGTGGTGCTGAGAATCGAACCCAGGCCGCACGCATGCAAGGCGAGCGCGCTACCACTTGAGCCACATCCCCAGCCCCTTCAAGGCTGTTTTTTGCAATTGAAATTAGAGGTAGTGAGGATAGACAGGAGAGGGTGATTATGAGAGGCATTGGAAAAGCAATAGTCCTTGCTAGTGGGTTGGGAAGAGAATGTTGTCATTCTGCAAGTGGGAAAGTTAAAGGAGGATTGGTTTTGAGAAGAGAAATATGAATTCACTTTCAGTAACTTGATTCTGGCTGCCATGACATGCCCAGGTGGAATGTCAGCAGGCCAATTGGCACTGCAGAGCAGCACTTAGAAGAATCGGGGTTCAGTCATCTCAGCTTGATATTGAAAGCCTCTCTGACTGCTTTCCAGCCCCCTTTCCAGCTACTTCACTCACTCCATCTACCATTCAAAATCTTACCCATTGTTAATAGCCTGCCCCAAAGTCTTCTAGGAAACCATTTCTGATCATTCCACTGAGGACTACTTTCTAGTTTCCTAAATGCTAATTAATAATCATTTTTTTCCTGTACCTTTTTATTGTACCTTAGCATTCTTTTTGTGTGTATTCTTTTCTTCTACAAGATTGGAAGTTACCAGAATTTGCAGGGAGTTATATTGTAAACTCTTTTATCTCCCACATTGTCAGCTCTGTATTTTGCACATAAGTGTCTAAAAATATTTGGTGATTTATGGAGTAAATGGAACCTGTTTTAAAGTTGGGTGGTCATCATGCTGTACCTAATACATAGTAAAGTATAAATATTATTTTATGTGCTTTCTTCCTATTTATTTTTCTCAAATAGTCAGATTATAATGGGAGGGGAAGTGGAAAACTAGAGATGTTAAGTGAGAATCACCTTTTACAGACCTGTTCTTTGTTACCCTCAATAGGTGTTTTTTTTTTTTTTTTTGGAAACAGGGTTTTACTAAGTTGCTAAGGGTCTTGCTAAGTTGTTGAGGCTGGACTGAATCTTTCAATCCTCTTGCCTCAGTCTTCCAAGTCACTGGGATTACAGGCATGTACCATCATGCCTGTTTAACCTCAAGTTTTTTTGTTTTGTTTTTAAATACTGGTGATTGAACCCAGGGGTATTTTACCACTGAGCTATATATCCCCAGCCCTTTTTCTTTTCTTTTTTTTTTTTTTTTTAATTTTGAGACAGGGTCTTGCTAAGTTGCTTAGGGCCTGGTTAAATTTCTGAGGCTGGTTTTGAATTTGCGATCCTTCTGCTTCAGCCTCCTAAATTGCTGGAATTACAGCCACTACACCTGGCTACCCTCAGAAGTCTTTAGAATGGAATATACTTGCCCTTTAGCTTCCAACCTCCTCTGCTCTGCTGACATTGCTGTTGTCAAGATCACTAATCACCTCCTAATTGCCAGATCCAATGGTAATTTTTCAGCTCTGGTCTTACTTGACCTTTCTGGGTACTTGACACTATGAAACTCTCCATCTTCTTTAGAAATTTCTCCTTCTTTAACCTTTATGACTTCATCCTCTCCCTGTCTTCTTCCTTCCTCATTTACTGGTTTATCTTCCTTTACTGACCTTTAGATAAAGGTGCTTTCTATAATTTTGTCTTTGGCCATCTACATTGTTGTTGATGATCTTGTTTATACTCACTGCCTCAACTGCTGTGGTGACTGGGGGCCAGGTTTCTTTCCTGAGCTCCAGACATTTAACCTGAAACTGGAGGACTTCTCTTGAATCTTGTGGGTGTCTTTTATTCAAAATATTGCATGCTGAACCTTCCATTTTCATTCTGGCAAATCTGCTTTTCTCTCTCTCATTCCTTGCTTTATTTAAAGAACTAGCTGGGGTATGGCTTAATGGTAGATCATTTGCCTGGCATGCTCAAGGATCTGGGTTTGATCCCCAGGGCTGCAAAAAAAAAAAAACCCAAAAAACCAAAAAAACAACAAAAAAACCCCCCCAAACTTTATTTAAGGCACTACCTTCTACCAGCCACACAAGTGAGATATTTGGGAATCATTTGAAAATCTTCCCTGTTTCCATTCACCCTATTCAGCTTCAACTCAAAACAGTGATTAAATGTGGTATAATTCCATTTCAGATATCAAATCCCTGCCTTTCTTCTGATCTCTATACTACTCTCTTAGTTCAGATTCTATTGTTTCTCAATAGATCACTGCAATAGTGTCTTGATTGGTCACTGCAATAGTGTCTTGATTGATCCCCTTTCTCCTTTCTTGCTCCTTTTGCTAGTGCCAGAATGCTTTTTCTTAAATTAAAATCTGATATTAAAAATATTCCAAGCTTAAACTTTTACAACTTTTTAAAAATTTAATTAATTAATATATTTTTATGTGGTGCTGAGGATCAAACCCAGTGCCTCACATTTGCTAGGCAAGTGCTCTACTACTGAGCTACAACCCTTAAACAATTAATTTTTGATTAGTTTGTATATTCACGTAGTTGAATATTAAAAAGGTACATTAAGATATATAGTGAAAAATCTTATGCCACCCAGCCACACTTTCCCATTCTTTGGAGACAATAAGTATAAACATTTTCCAGTGTTTTCTTCCAGAGGTATATTTATTTATTCATTTAAGAAATGAATTCAAATATTTACTGAGCATCTATTGTGTGCCAGGTTTTGGGGATAATGAACAAAACCCACCCAAATCCTTGCCTTTATGGATAGATTCTTCCCTCCTTAAAAACAAACAAGCAACAACAACAAAACCATAAATGAGAAGATAGCATATACTCTGTTCTGTACTTGTTTTACTTATTATGTCTTGAAGATTAATCCGTATTAGCATATAAAGACTTTTTCCCCTGTTGCTTATCATTCTGTTTTATGGATATACTGTCCTATATTTAGCCGTTTCCCTAATGGTGGGGAATTAAGGTATTACCATTGTTTTGCTGTTATAAAATGCTATAGTGGAAAGCCTTGTACATTTGTCATTTTCTTTTTTTTTTTTAAAGAGAGAGAGAGGGGAGAGAGAGAGAGAGAGAAAGTGAGAGAGAGAGAGAGAATTTTTTTTAATATTTATTTTTTAGTTCTCGGCGGACACAACATCTTTGTTGGTATGTGGTGCTGAGGATCGAACCCGGGCCGCACGCATGGCAGGCGAGTGCGCAACCGCTTGAGCCACATCCCCAGCCCCGACACATTTGTAAATGTGATAAATAATTTGGTCCATTGCTTTAATTTTTAAAAAATTTTGTTATGAATATTTTAAGCATACAGACAAGTACAGATGATACCATTGCAAATAAAAATGTGCTCCCTACTTATTAAACAGATGTTGACACCCTCACTGAGATTCTGTTTGTTAGGTACCTTTAGCACTTCCTTACCATTCTGATAGTCTCCCACAGACTTCTCAGAACTCATACTTTGCCATCCTAGAGTCACTGCCATGTCTCCTATCCAGGACATTGTTTTTAAATATAACTTCATTGTTAGCAAAGGATATCTTCAAAGCAAAATACCATTGTAGTATTTTTAGTGTCTGGAATCTGACCTCTCAAAAATGTTTATTTTGCCTCTTTCCTGTGCTCAAAAGCAACAAAAGAATGCTACTGGAAGTTGATGGCCTGTGTTTTTGGATACTTGTTTGATTTTTCTGGAAGAGGAGCCCAGGTGAATTAAACCAGCATGCACTTTTCTTCTCCTTGGTCTGTCAGAATAACCAAATGTGTTCACCTAAGCAGATGTCTGTGTTTAGCTGATTGGAGTTACAACTGTGTCCTCTGGGTTCTGTTAGAGTTGATGACAGAAACTGTTCTTGGAGGAGCTGAGAAGCTGTTGACCTGTGTCACACCTGGATACTTGGGACTATCCCAGTATGCTTTTGTTGAAATAAATTTTCTTTCCTCTCATCTCTATA
Organism: Urocitellus parryii; assembly: GCF_045843805.1. Classification (NCBI taxonomy): domain Eukaryota; kingdom Metazoa; phylum Chordata; class Mammalia; order Rodentia; family Sciuridae; genus Urocitellus; species Urocitellus parryii. The sequence continues at coordinate 24,321,217 of NC_135541.1, forward strand.
CTGGAAGTCTATAACCCTATTCCGGTGATGTGTGATTCTCACTTCTGGTCTTTTCCTTGGGTCTTCAGAATACCTGGCAGTTGGGCTGGGGATGTGGCTTAAGCGGTAGCGCGCTCGCCTAGCATGCGTGGGGCCTGGGTTCGATCCTCAGCACCACATACCAACAAAGATGTTGTGTCTGCCGAGAACTAAAAAATAAATATTAAAAATTCTCTCTCTCTCTCTCTCTCCTCTCTCACTCTCTCTTTAAAAAAAAAAAAACAAAAAAACAGAATACCTGGCAGTGAGACTTTTAGGTTATTTTGTGATTGGGTAAACTAAGAGGGAAAGCTTAATAAGTCGCAGGAGGCACTGGAATCTGAGGTCATGTAGATACAGGCTCACCAGATTATGTATTTTTGCCTTCATTCTCAATTGTTGTGTTTCTTATCTCATTTGGTCTTTAGTTTTATATAACCAGTGTAGCGAGGAAAGAACTCAGGAGGCATCCATTTCTTCATGGACCATATGGCCAAAAAGAAAAGGACCAAGGGGAGTGAGCTGATATGGGGGTCTATAGCATAAGACACAGGTTCCCTTTAAACTCATTGTCAGGCCCTGTAGTGTAGGTCTAATCCACACCCGGCCTGGGGTGGGCACATAGTGGGTGGAATTTTTGGTCACATCTGTACTTAGTTCCCTTTAAAGCCTCCTTTGGTCTTGCCATTTCAGTCCTTTGTTTAAGCATTAGACCTGACTTCTTTTGTCTTCTGTTCCTCAGCCTTGCAGAGGCAGCTTTGGCCTTGGGACAGCCTTTTCTTCAAATGGCAAACTCCTTTTCTCTCCTGCCAACCAGAAGTACAAGGTGTAATTCAACCCTTTTCTCCCTCAGACACTGCTGCCAGGGGGAGGCAATGAAGAAAGTGATCTTTGTAGCTCCCTGAATAGGACCCCGAACCTGGTAGTCATTTTGTTACTGGCTTCTTAAGTCACTGAAGACATTTTTGCCCTCCTCTAAGGCCAACAGCTGCTTTGGGGTAATAGTGACAATGGCTATCAGGGTATCAATTCTTCCTTGAAGAAAACTAATGCATTTTTATGAAGGGAATTGCTTTTTGTGTCCCTGAGCCTTATGCCTGAAGAGGAACAGTTAGAAGTCAGCTATGCCCTTAGGGTGATGACCCCATGACCCTCATCTCCTCTGAATCTGAGGACATTTGCATTTTTTTCCCCTCCCCGGTGTCTCTCAAGAGACTCTCAGTTCTGTATCTCCAGCACCTAAGTCAATGCCTGTTACCTGGTAAGCATGTGACAAGCATATGTTCAATAAATGATTGAATGAATTCCTTAATTTAGTTGTTCAGACTAGTTTCACTTACCTGATAAGTGTTTTGTGGGAAGTGGACTTTTGCTTTTAGGAGGATTGCTTCAAGGGAATTTTGAGGGTACTGGTTTCTAGAGAGGTTTTTTTTTTGGAACTGGGGGAGCTTCAAGTTAGGACTTGATCAGTCTCTCTTCATCAGCCTAGGTCTTTTCTTCTCAATTGTCAGTGTACTAGCAAACTTGCTTTCTTATTTCAGGGGTAGTATCTTAAACCTGACTCAGGCCTTCTTTTCATCTGATCTCTATTCCTTAGGCTACTTTTTAACAATCATCCTGTCATTGTAGAGTCAGAGTCCTCAGACTCATGCCTCATGCAGCTTAGTCTGGATTTGCTGATCTGGCTGCATTCAGTCAAGTTTCACTCAGCTCCTAGGTGCCTGTGCTCTGTAAGGGCTGTTGGAGACAGTGGACCTTTTTTCCCCTTTGTCAGCAGCTGGCCAGAGAGTGCCTATAAACTGCCAGATCTAAAGCCATTTACTTTTGTCTCTCTGTGTCTGAAACTTAGGGCAGAATCTCTCTTCTCTCAAAGTTACCTCTTGATTCACCTTTGTGAAGCTTATTGGAAGATAAAAGATAAACAACCACAAAGAGCATATAGAGGGCTGGGGTTGTAGCTCCCCGGTAGAGTGCTTGCCTAGCATGTGTGAGGCACTGGTTCAATCCTCAGCACCATAAACAAACAAACAAACAAACAAACATACAAACAAAATAAAGGTCCACTGATGGTGGACCATGGTGCTTTAAAATGCTGTTTCTGGGAAAGTTCCTGTGTCTAAGAAAGCAACTGGAGTCCAGACTATCACACTTCCCTCTCCAAGAAGCTCAGTTTGGAACCATCACTTATTTCATAATTCCAAACATCCTTGTTTTCTGTTTAATTTTTATCTGATAAAATGTTATTAAACAATTTTAATGGCGAAATACATAGGAAATGACAAACTACCATGTGTTATCTTTTAAATGCACTTAGTTCAAGTGGCTATTTTAAGTCAGTTGTTCCTGCTGTTAGATTGCTATTAGTCTGCCTTCCTCCTTGAGGAGGGCGGAGTCTCTGATTAGAACTCTCAGAAGGAACCAGCTCTTCTCTGGCTGATTGATCATTCCTTTTTACATTATTGCTTTCAACATTTATATTCAGATTGCACTTATCAATTGATACCAGTTCATGACACAGAAGAAATCTTTTTACCTGAGTTCATTGACTCCTTTCCATTAGTAAACAGAAGTTTGTATGTCCAAGAACTAGAATTTTATAAGAATTTGGGGCTCTTGTTCATATAGCATTAGTAGCAAAGTCAAGTCATAAGCTATCTAGGTATTGACTCTACAATCATAGTTCTTTCCACTGTACTCTATTATTTGTCTCTTCCTAGAGAAATAAGTAGAATAACTCAAGGAAAACAGACACATGATCTGAACTGTTGTTTAATGTTTGCCTGAGTTCTTAACCTTGTTTCATAGATGAGGAATTCAGATTCCATGAGGATCATGTAGCTGTTGGACTAGGTGATTTTAAAGATACTGTGATTCTAACAATAGTACATTGTAGAATCTATATTTATTGCTTACTGTATCCTACTGTCTAACTTAGGTTCTTGAAGCATTAAACTGAATTTTAGCTTCTCTGTCTTGCCTGCTAAAGTGTTCTTTGAGAAAACGAGCCATGTATTTATGTACCCCCCCCAAACTACTAATACTCAAATCTATACAAAGTGGCTGACTACCTGTTGGCTAACTCGTAGCACTGGATGGCGCAAAACTTGGGTTGATATATTTTTTCCAGATCATTCAAATTCTTTTTTTCCATATTTTTTATTGGAACATTATAGTTGTACATAAGGGCTGGTTACTTTTATTATTTAGCAGCAGTTAAAATTACTTAACCTGATTCTTCCCAATGAGTATATTCTCTTTTCTCTTTGTTTTCACGATGCTACTTAGTTTCTCCACCTGCATCCAACCTGTATGATTGGAAGAATTTTTTATTTGGCACATTGCAAATTCTACTGTTGGTCACTGATTGGCAGCCAGTCAGGTTATCTAAAACACTTTAGGTCTTAGTGGGTAGTGGATTGGGATGGGTGTGTCTCTTTTATGAGTAGTTATTCTAGTGGGGTTTGACTCCATTAATTGCTCCTTGGTTTCTAGGATGTCAAGGCTTTTATGGTACAATGGGCAGGAGTACCAAGCTCAGATTTGGGAAACATAGATTATTTCCATGCTGTCTTATTGGCCTCATTTGTGACTTTTGAATAGACTATTTAGCCTCCATCTGTTTTATTATGTATAAATGGAAAGCTGCAATTGTTTTTGTAAAAATATTTTCAAAGATGAATATAATCATGCAGATAAGTTGTCTTGAGTTCCTTATAACAAACATGCTATAGAAATTTGAGGCTTTCCCTCTTTTAATTATAGTATGTGTACCTTATCCTAAGAGCCTGTGACTATTGGGTTGATCATCTTTTTGAGACTAATGGAGTAGCAAGAAATTTGCAAAAGTTATTGACACATTAAGGAACTCAAAAACGAATGGGCTAAATGCAATAGTGCCCTGAGCTGGAGGTGTGGTGACATTTGGGCTGTATTTTCACCCTTATTATCTCTGGAGAAGGTCAGCCTCCCAGATTATTATTCTTTTAGCATTTAGGGAGTGGGTGTAACAGTTTTTGCTGCTTTCCTCTCCCTGTGTTGGATAGGGTTGATAGGAGTCTCCTGTGTGGTGTGGCTGTATTCCAGTCTGTAAACATGACTGCTGTAAGGAGAGTACAGAGTTGGTTGTTTGTTTTGTGAAACCTGTCCCTTTGCCTTGTGATATTTGTACAAGAGCTCCTGTTGTGGTGACATTCTTGTGATGAGTGTGGTCCTTTAAAAACATAGTTCTCAAATATTAAACGAATATTTAAAGCTAATTAAATAAAACGAATATTTAACCCTAACTGGTGCCCTGAAAAGCATTTAAGCCTCTCCCTAGAATTTAAGC